>NC_136065.1:1833319316-1834815228 GCF_964261635.1 Lissotriton helveticus | reverse complement strand
TTACAAAGTCAATTGTTTGCTATCATTGATGATGGTTTCGAACAAGGCTTCGTTGGTAAAAAAGAGCGTGAGTACTTGCAGATAAAACACCCTAAGATCCCCCTGTTTTATGCACTACCTAAGGTGCATAAGGATCAAAATAAACCCCCGGGGAGACCCATCTTGGCAGGATGTGGTTCTCTCTTGGAGCCCACCGCTAAGTATGTGGACTGTTTCCTTAAAAATTTATGAACCAAGTTGTTTCATACCTACAAGACACAACCGACTTTATAAACAAGTTGGAAACGATAACGTTCTGTGAAGGGACTGATCTATTGGTCACTCTTGATGTGGCATCTCTATACACACAGATCCCCCAAGAAGAGGCAGTGGCAGTGCTATCCTTCTTTTTAGATTCACGACCTAGACCAGTACGAGTTCCCACTAAGTTCCTGTTAGACCTAGCGTCATTTGCATTAAAGAAAAACTATTTCTGCTTCAATAAAGAATTCTATTACCAGGTTAAGGGGGTGGCGATGGGTTGCCCGTTTGCCCCTGAGCTGGCAGTCCTGTTTATGTCGATGTACGAAGACAAGTACATACACAACAATAATCCCTTTGGAGAGTACATCGGAAAATGGTATCGTTTCATAGACGATGTTTTCATGGTATGGACTGGAGGTATTGATAATTTGACTCTGTTTCACCAATGGCTTAATGCCAGAACTCCTGATATACAATTCAGTCTTTCCCACTCTGAAAATAGAATTTCATTTTTAGATGTGGAGGTATTTTCAAGAAGTGGCAAATTGGCAACGACTCTGTTTGTAAAATCAACAGATCGTAATAAGGCGTTATTGTTCCAAAGTAACCATCCGAGAAGTTTAAGAGAAAATTTGCCGTATGGGCAGTTTCTGCGAATACGCAGAAACTGTACAGACGAGGGCGATTTTTATCACCATGCTGAAAATCTTGTCTCTAAACTTTGCGACAGAGGGTACCCAAAAAAACTGGTTAAGGACTGTATGAAAAGAGCTAGGTGGACCCCCCGCGAAACTTTGTTGGAGCGAAAAAAGAGACCTGATCAAAAACGTCAGGTGTGTGTCACCACGTTTTGCCCCAATGCCAACCAGTTGAAACGTATTATTGGGAACAACTGGCATCTGGTGAAAAACCTAGACGACAGCCTAAAAGATCCACCATTATTTGCCTTTAAAAAGGAAAACAGTATCGCAAATTTTGTGGTGAGAGCTACAATGCCCACACAAGCCCAACCATCCCTTCGTCAAATGATGGGATTGGCCCCAATTCTTGGTCACCATAAATGTGGCACATGCCTTTGTTGCGAAAGTACGATACAGGGTGAAGTTTTCCAGTATAAAGGTATCTCATGGAAACACGAGGTATTCAGTAACTGCAAATCTAAATTTGTAGTTTATGGCATCAAATGCCCGTGTGACCGCCTGTACATTGGCAAGACTGAGCAGGAAGTACGCCAACGCATATCGCAACATAAGTCCAGGTTGAAAAGAAAAGTTGAGAATGCGCCGTTGGTAAATCACTGGACTAGGATGCAACATGGGCTAAATGAATTCAAGTGGACAGTTATCTCTAGGATAGAAAAGGACCCACGAGGAGGCGATCTGAGCCTCAAACTATCCAAGAGGGAGGCAATGCTAATTGTCAAATTTGACACTGCTGTGTCAGGCTTGAATGAACTGTCCGAAATATTTAAACTATGATTGATGTTAATGCCACTTTTTCACTAACATCATGTAGGAGTATGACATCATCTTGCTAATGATTTTCCCTTAGGTGCCCTCATTATGGATTCCTTTATTACTTCCCATTTGACATCTAGCCAGCCTGTTTGTTAAAACGAGGATCTTTCTTTTTATAATCTTTGTGCACTATCCCTCTTCTTTATTATTAATTCGATGCTTAGAGTTCAATCTACTTCCTACTTTTAGATTCCCGTAGAACCACGCCTTTTTGGGCGAGGTTCTGCAGTAGCGTCTCCGTTATAGAGGAGCCTCACATCCGGCCCAGTTACGCGCATGCGCGAAAAATCAGTGAGCTGCGAGACGCCGACCGACTTCTCCCTGCCGCGTTACCCCACTGGACCTAAAACAGACCGGTAAGCCCCTGCGCTCGATCCCGTCATATCCATGTTGGTTTTTTTAAATATCGGCAACGCTAATTATATTCTCGGTACCTTTGATGTACCGTTTCTTTTTCATTTCTTCCAGCACGCCAGATCCAACTCGTATGTGCTGACGCTGACCGCCGTGAAGCATTATGACCAAATAATTAATAGCGGTTTGAAAGGTGCGACTACTCCGCTGACACTGGTTCTTATCTTTGTCTAAACCCGAACGTTTTGAGTTTAATGTTCTTACCTCCCGCAATTCTTTCATCCTTTAGGATTTCCAAACTGCTAGTGAGCGTACTTGATTGCCCAGTTTTACTTCGTGCATAATTACAGCGATAAGCCCTGCACCACGCGCCAATGCCCACTTCCTCTGTGTATTCGGCGGTGGAATCATTCCATTAAAAGGTATTATTCGTCCCATGATAGTGGACAATCGGTAAAGGCTCTTAGTACTTTTTTCCACAACGTTTTTGAACCTCCTCCTGAGTTATAATTCTTTTCTTCTTCTTTTTTCTTTTTTACTTTTTACACAGGTCGTTGTATTGCCGCGCATACCAATTAAAATCCTTGCTGACTTGTGCTTACCCCTGTTACATAGGTAAGAAGTCCATGTTTGGTATATCTTCTTTTTAAAAAAATCTTTCATAATTGGTCCGAACCCTGAAACTGCGCCTATCCTCTTCACTTACTTTCAGGCTGTGCCCATTCTATAGAAGTCCATTCTGTTCCCACCCCGTTAGGACCAATCCTTAGTCCGTTGGGTGGTAAGTACCTGTGGATAATTCAATGCATAAGAGGTACTCCTTGCCTAGTAAGGAATTGTTAAAGCTAGCTGAGTCGGTTGTTTTCCAACCATATTCCGAACAAATTGCTTCATAGTTGAAATGTAGTGTTTCTGACTGGTGCATTGTGTAGACCCCTGATGTGTGTCCGTAATTTTGGTGTAATTATCAATCCCTCGTTGTTTGTAATCACCCCTTTTATGTGTTTTCTCTCCACTAATGCAGTGTATAGAGGCCCTGATGAGAATCCCTGACGACTAGAAGGGTATTCGAAACGCGTAGGCCATTCTTCCACTGGTCTGCAGAGGAGTCTTGACTATTCTTATACTCCACAGAATTGTCCTGTACATTACCTATGATATATTTTTTTCATTTGAATGGTGGAAATATCAAAATTCCAAAGGAATGTACGTTTTCAAATAACTATGTTTAACTTTTGTTTAAATCTGTGCAGATCCAGTTAGTTTCTTTTGTTTTACATGGTATGTTTGCTTCGGGTATGAATGTGGTGAATGTTGTTTGACTGTGACATGATTGAGTTTAATGCAATGTGTCCATAATTGTTTTTTTCCTTAATGTTTCTCTATTTTATGAAAAAATTTAAATTTTTTTGTAATGAACTGTTAAATCTTTGAAAAAATAAAATTGCGAATAAATAGCAATACCCTTTCTTGAATTAATTTTCTGGATATGGAAGATGAATTATAAATATGAAGAAATGTTATCAGCACTGGCACCCCTTCTTGTTATTTGATATATAGGCTCAGCCTTGCTGATTAGAGCCAACCCTTAGTTTGTTTTCCTACTATTGTAGCGGGCGGCTGCCCGCGAGGTTATAGTGTTACTCCATTTCAATTGGAGACTGCAAGTATTGAATACCCTTCTTGTAACAACGCAGAATCCTGGGTTGATCGTGTTGACTATCCGTTGGTTTCATTTTCTTTCCATCGTGTTGTTGTTGTTGTTTTGTATTTTAGAGTTGTTTAAACTTTGTGAATCCCCCTTTTCTTTTTCCCCATTTTTGTCTTTTAGTAATGGCAGACAAGGACATGTTTGCCTATAGTGAAGAGCACATCAGGAGTCTACTCAGTGATCCACCAGTCTTCAGTTCTGTCTCCCTAAGTGTATCAGCCACATCTCAAAACGAATCAAAGAGACTGTTGCGTCTCGAAAAGAAACAAATTAGAACAGACCTGCATGGTCACTTCTTATTACAACATCTGCGAGAAGGTACCATACCAGGCGGCCTCCAGATTAAAAATATTCCGGTAATTTTTACCGAAGATCCTATTTTTAAAAAAGGCTTCTCCTTCATCGAAACTAAATGTAGTAGGGACCTGATGGTCCTGACAGTTGAGACTGCAGTAAGACTTTCAAAAATAGAATTAGATGAAATAGCTAAATTAGAAGCTGAGATTAGTACTAACTCCACAATATCAGACGCCAAGTCATTATTGGAGAAAGTGGAAAAAGAAATCCAAGAGTTTAAGGACTATGCAGGTACACAAAAAACTAACCAGTTTGAGAAAGACAGGAAAAACTTTTCTTTGGAGAACGTATACCCATATCTACAGCCTGATTTTTATACAAAATCAGAATCCAGAAGATACCTACCAGACAATCAAGGTAGGTCAAGAAAACAATTAATTTCCTTTGGCGAGACCTCCTCATCTTCAGGTAACGATAGTGATACCAGTGGGAATACCAATCAGTCCAATAGGAATAGAAATTGGAATTCCAATCAACAACAGAGGGGACACCCCCAAAATTCTTTTTTAGGGAGAGGCCAAACGAGACCAAGAGGCCGAGTCAGATATACGATCCCATGGGAAATGAAGACCCGCCGACAACAGTACAAAAATTAAAACCATCCCCTATTTTTAATCTCTCACAGAGAGTATTAACCAAGGCAGAAGAGGGTATATGGTCGAAGGGCTTATCATTTGTTCCTTCTAAAAGAACTGGTTTTGTCCGTATGAAGACAGAATTCATAGAATTCTGTAGAAAATTAAGGCTAACCATGTTTTTTCAGGAAAATCCTGCACCTCCAACCACCGAGGTAACAGGTTTACGAATTAAATCTACATTCTGCCCACCTGGCAATAAGATTCCCAAAGAATTGGTAATCTTTGAAAAGAGCGTGTTGTCTGCAATTTCACAAATGGAAAAAGAGAAGAAATTTGTCAAATTTAATACCACGAGAGAAGAGATGTCAGCTTTAGCCACCCTAAAAAATGATCACAATGTGGTGATCAAGCAAGCCGATAAAGGTGGGTCTATAGTGCTATGGGACTCCATAGACTATACTAATGAAATAAGAAAGCAATTGGATGACCCCAGATGTTATCGGAGAATTGACAAAGATCCCACTAATGAATTACAAAGTCAATTGTTTGCTATCATTGATGATGGTTTCGAACAAGGCTTCGTTGGTAAAAAAGAGCGTGAGTACTTGCAGATAAAACACCCTAAGATCCCCCTGTTTTATGCACTACCTAAGGTGCATAAGGATCAAAATAAACCCCCGGGGAGACCCATCTTGGCAGGATGTGGTTCTCTCTTGGAGCCCACCGCTAAGTATGTGGACTGTTTCCTTAAAAATTTATGAACCAAGTTGTTTCATACCTACAAGACACAACCGACTTTATAAACAAGTTGGAAACGATAACGTTCTGTGAAGGGACTGATCTATTGGTCACTCTTGATGTGGCATCTCTATACACACAGATCCCCCAAGAAGAGGCAGTGGCAGTGCTATCCTTCTTTTTAGATTCACGACCTAGACCAGTACGAGTTCCCACTAAGTTCCTGTTAGACCTAGCGTCATTTGCATTAAAGAAAAACTATTTCTGCTTCAATAAAGAATTCTATTACCAGGTTAAGGGGGTGGCGATGGGTTGCCCGTTTGCCCCTGAGCTGGCAGTCCTGTTTATGTCGATGTACGAAGACAAGTACATACACAACAATAATCCCTTTGGAGAGTACATCGGAAAATGGTATCGTTTCATAGACGATGTTTTCATGGTATGGACTGGAGGTATTGATAATTTGACTCTGTTTCACCAATGGCTTAATGCCAGAACTCCTGATATACAATTCAGTCTTTCCCACTCTGAAAATAGAATTTCATTTTTAGATGTGGAGGTATTTTCAAGAAGTGGCAAATTGGCAACGACTCTGTTTGTAAAATCAACAGATCGTAATAAGGCGTTATTGTTCCAAAGTAACCATCCGAGAAGTTTAAGAGAAAATTTGCCGTATGGCCAGTTTCTGCGAATACGCAGAAACTGTACAGACGAGGGCGATTTTTATCACCATGCTGAAAATCTTGTCTCTAAACTTTGCGACAGAGGGTACCCCAAAAAACTGGTTAAGGACTGTATGAAAAGAGCTAGGTGGACCCCCCGCGAAACTTTGTTGGAGCGAAAAAAGAGACCTGATCAAAAACGTCAGGTGTGTGTCACCACGTTTTGCCCCAATGCCAACCAGTTGAAACGTATTATTGGGAACAACTGGCATCTGGTGAAAAACCTAGACGACAGCCTAAAAGATCCACCATTATTTGCCTTTAAAAAGGAAAACAGTATCGCAAATTTTGTGGTGAGAGCTACAATGCCCACACAAGCCCAACCATCCCTTCGTCAAATGATGGGATTGGCCCCAATTCTTGGTCACCATAAATGTGGCACATGCCTTTGTTGCGAAAGTACGATACAGGGTGAAGTTTTCCAGTATAAAGGTATCTCATGGAAACACGAGGTATTCAGTAACTGCAAATCTAAATTTGTAGTTTATGGCATCAAATGCCCGTGTGACCGCCTGTACATTGGCAAGACTGAGCAGGAAGTACGCCAACGCATATCGCAACATAAGTCCAGGTTGAAAAGAAAAGTTGAGAATGCGCCGTTGGTAAATCACTGGACTAGGATGCAACATGGGCTAAATGAATTCAAGTGGACAGTTATCTCTAGGATAGAAAAGGACCCACGAGGAGGCGATCTGAGCCTCAAACTATCCAAGAGGGAGGCAATGCTAATTGTCAAATTTGACACTGCTGTGTCAGGCTTGAATGAACTGTCCGAAATATTTAAACTATGATTGATGTTAATGCCACTTTTTCACTAACATCATGTAGGAGTATGACATCATCTTGCTAATGATTTTCCCTTAGGTGCCCTCATTATGGATTCCTTTATTACTTCCCATTTGACATCTAGCCAGCCTGTTTGTTAAAACGAGGATCTTTCTTTTTATAATCTTTGTGCACTATCCCTCTTCTTTATTATTAATTCGATGCTTAGAGTTCAATCTACTTCCTACTTTTAGATTCCCGTAGAACCACGCCTTTTTGGGCAAGGTTCTGCAGTAGCGTCTCCGTTATAGAGGAGCCTCACATCCGGCCCAGTTACGCGCATGCGCGAAAAATCAGTGAGCTGCGAGACGCCGACCGACTTCTCCCTGCCGCGTTACCCCACTGGACCTAAAACAGACCGGTAAGCCCCTGCGCTCGATCCCGTCATATCCATGTTGGTTTTTTTAAATATCGGCAACGCTAATTATATTCTCGGTACCTTTGATGTACCGTTTCTTTTTCATTTCTTCCAGCACGCCAGATCCAACTCGTATGTGCTGACGCTGACCGCCGTGAAGCATTATGACCAAATAATTAATAGCGGTTTGAAAGGTGCGACTACTCCGCTGACACTGGTTCTTATCTTTGTCTAAACCCGAACGTTTTGAGTTTAATGTTCTTACCTCCCGCAATTCTTTCATCCTTTAGGATTTCCAAACTGCTAGTGAGCGTACTTGATTGCCCAGTTTTACTTCGTGCATAATTACAGCGATAAGCCCTGCACCACGCGCCAATGCCCACTTCCTCTGTGTATTCGGCGGTGGAATCATTCCATTAAAAGGTATTATTCGTCCCATGATAGTGGACAATCGGTAAAGGCTCTTAGTACTTTTTTCCACAACGTTTTTGAACCTCCTCCTGAGTTATAATTCTTTTCTTCTTCTTTTTTCTTTTTTACTTTTTACACAGGTCGTTGTATTGCCGCGCATACCAATTAAAATCCTTGCTGACTTGTGCTTACCCCTGTTACATAGGTAAGAAGTCCATGTTTGGTATATCTTCTTTTTAAAAAAATCTTTCATAATTGGTCCGAACCCTGAAACTGTGCCTATCCTCTTCACTTACTTTCAGGCTGTGCCCATTCTATAGAAGTCCATTCTGTTCCCACCCCGTTAGGACCAATCCTTAGTCCGTTGGGTGGTAAGTACCTGTGGATAATTCAATGCATAAGAGGTACTCCTTGCCTAGTAAGGAATTGTTAAAGCTAGCTGAGTCGGTCGTTTTCCAACCATATTCCGAACAAATTGCTTCATAGTTGAAATGTAGTGTTTCTGACTGGTGCATTGTGTAGACCCCTGATGTGTGTCCGTAATTTTGGTGTAATTATCAATCCCTCGTTGTTTGTAATCACCCCTTTTATGTGTTTTCTCTCCACTAATGCAGTGTATAGAGGCCCTGATGAGAATCCCTGATGACTAGAAGGGTATTCGAAACGCGTAGGCCATTCTTCCACTGGTCTGCAGAGGAGTCTTGACTATTCTTATACTCCACAGAATTGTCCTGTACATTACCTATGATATATTTTTTTCATTTGAATGGTGGAAATATCAAAATTCCAAAGGAATGTACGTTTTCAAATAACTATGTTTAACTTTTGTTTAAATCTGTGCAGATCCAGTTAGTTTCTTTTGTTTTACATGGTATGTTTGCTTCGGGTATGAATGTGGTGAATGTTGTTTGACTGTGACATGATTGAGTTTAATGCAATGTGTCCATAATTGTTTTTTTCCTTAATGTTTCTCTATTTTATGAAAAAATTTAAAATTTTTTGTAATGAACTGTTAAATCTTTGAAAAAATAAAATTGCGAATAAATAGCAATACCCTTTCTTGAATTAATTTTCTGGATATGGAAGATGAATTATAAATATGAAGAAATGTTATCAGCACTGGCACCCCTTCTTGTTATTTGATATATAGGCTCAGCCTTGCTGATTAGAGCCAACCCTTAGTTTGTTTTCCTACAACCTGTTTAGGAAGGCACTAGACTGCAGAGCACTACCGCCGGATCGACAATGTGCTACCACTGTCGTGATCCACAAACAGGGTAAGCCTCCTACCGGCCCATCTCACTGCTGAATGTTGAGGTGAAGGTGCTGGCAACCATTCCAGGCACACGAATCCTGACAGTCATTCTCCCGCTCATCCACAGAGATCATTCTGGCTTTATGACAGGTAAGTCCACAATACTAAACCTTCTACACCTCCATGACTGAATGTCGGAGGTGGCTCTGAAGGACAACCCTCATGTGGACTAAGCACTGGATGCGGTAAAGGTGTTTGATGTCATACATTGGCCTTTTCCCTACCAGACACTCTCTAAGTTCGGTTTTGGCCCCCACTTTTAACTGTGAATCTCTATGCTTTATCAGGCCCCAATGGCAGTGGTCTGAGTGAATGGGGGCCTCTCCTCAGTCTTTTTGATAGAACGTGGCACCTGACAGGGATGCCCCTTCCCCCTTGTTGTTTGCTCTCACCATTGAGCTGCTAGTGGTGGAGGATTCGTTCCTACCCGGATATCCAGGGGTTCAAGATCTCGTGTTGGCCAGGGAGAAGGAAAAAATCTCTCTTTAAGCCGAAGACATTCTACTGTATGTCACCGAACATATGTCCAACCTTTGGCAGCGGTCGCCAGGCAATGGGATCTTGTGATGGTTTCATCTGCCGACGACACCCAGCTGGTTGTCACCTTGGCCGAAGAATTCTCCCCTATTACCTCCAGGTTTAGAGATGGGATGGCGGCTGTGGCATGATGGATGGCTTCCAATTGTCTGCAACTTAATGACAACAAAACCGAGGATTTGTTGGTTGGGAAGAATACTAGTCGTTGGAGCCAGCAGCAGTGGCAAACTGTTTTGGGTGCAATCCCAACATCAAAGACGATGGTCAAAAATCTTGGGGTGTGGATGGACTCATCCCTTAGTTTTCGAGAGCATACTAGAAAAGTCGAAGGTACTTGTTTTGGCCTGCTGCGGGGTCTTAAGCCCCTCCTGAATTTTTTTGACCCTACTACACGTCAGCTGGTTATACAGGCTACCATCCTTTCTCGCCTCGACTATGCCAGCTCTCTCTTAATTGGGGCAAATAAGGCCCAGATACGTCAGATGCAACGTGTCCAAAATGCCGCTGCCCACGCCTTGGTAGGCCTTCCGCGAGTCTGTTCAGCCGCTGACACCATCCAGAGGCTGCATTGGCTTCCCATGGAGAAACGGATTCAATTCAAGGCATTGTGCCTATCTTTCAAGATTCTGAAATTTGCTAGTCCCAGCCTGTTGAGCAATTTGCTCACTCTGTATGCTCCGACGCGCAGGCCGCTGTCGGCAGGGCAGCAGTTGGTCACTGTTCCGTGGGTTAAGCGCAGCCGTGCAGGAGGTCGTTCCTTTCGCTATCTGGCAGCAAGGCTGTGGAATTCTCTGCCGGAACAGATCCGTGGTATGATCTGTGTACTTGCTTTCAGGAAAGCTGTTAAAACTTTCCTTTTTCCTTCAACCTAACTTAGGTACCTCTGACAGCCTCTATGATGTCTGATCACTGTGCGTTTCACACTTCTTAGCTGCAAGCGCCGCCGGGACGCCCCTTCGCTGGGGAGCTGCGCGCTATAAAAGCCACATTAACATAACATAACATAACATAACATGAGACTACCATACCTACAATACTTAACACCTTCGAGTCCTATGGTGCTCATTCAGGCTACCATATGAATTGGAACAAGTCTGTGATCTGCCATCCCTACACCCCTTTGGTCCTCACCGGTCTTTTTTAGGTGTTAAAGGTAGCGACTGAAGGTTTTCAATACCTGGGCATATCAGTGATGCAGCACCGGGAAAACTTTCCTTTTTCCTAAATGACCCCTTGTTCTCTTGTCCCCCTCTTGAGTCTGATTATAGTGCAGCACTGGGATGCCTTCGGGTAACCACGCGCTATATAAAACTGGTAGTGCAGCGCTGGGATGCCTTCGGGTAACCATGCGCTATATAAAACTGGTTACATTACATTACAATGTTACGCCCAGAACCTCTGAAGCATAATTTGCACTTTCCAGGAGGACACTGAGCAGCGGCACGCCCTCCCCCTCACGTTGTTGAGAAGAGCTGCCATTTTAATTTGATTACCTTCCCGTAGCTATTATATGCCAAGCAAAATACATACTACTCACTCCCTGAGGCGGTTTTTGTTCAACTGGAGAGCGATCTACGCTCCCTGCTTTGATGTGGTAATCACACTAGAAAAGCCCTCACCACGCTCCAGTGCAACCTATACAAGGAGGGTATCACACTACAGGATCTCTGGGCTTATTACTGGCCAGTCCACCTGGTGGCAGTGAACGACTGGACATTTGCCCCTAAGGAACATTCCACTTATAAGATGAAACACAACCAATTCATCAGCCGTTCCTACCTCCATTTTCTTTACGGAGGAGCGGGCCTTCAAAGACTGCTACAGGCCACTTGGGTGGCAGTAGATGACTAGTGGAGGGCCACGGGTCGTATAGGTTGGGCAGGTAAAGTGACATGCGAGGCACCACTCAGGAGGGGGCATGGTTGAAGGAAATCAGGAAGCTAAGAGTGCTTGGAGCCTGGGACCTACTTGGGATCTCGCGTTAGGGAGTCTCCTTGGGGGTGGTGAGTTTGTTTCATTTGCAGTGCTCTGGCGAGAATACACTATGCACAGTAAACAGGTTTTGAAATATGCTCAGCAGTGGCATGCCTGGCGGGCAGAAGGCATAGAAACGCTGAACATACCTGAATTCTCCTCACTGCAGGGTCTTCTGCTGCAGGAAGAATTGTCTTCAAAGGCTATATCCCTCATGTATAAAACAATTAACAATAATATGCTGAATATGCTAATCAGATAGAGGGAACAGGGGTGCCTAGATGTGGGGGAACTTGAGGTTGTGGACTGGGAGGTTGCTCTGATGCACCTGAGGGAAGTGGCAATAAAATCTCGTACATGCCTGATACAACTAAAAATCCTTCATCAGGTTTACTTAGACAGAGATCGACTTCACCAAATGGAAAGGGCGGCCTCCCTGGACTGTCTCCGGTGTGGGGATGAGAGGGGTTTCTACATGCATATGCTCTTAAATCTGTCAGGCTATTCACACAGGTTGGACACGGGTGACAGGAGAACTGGGCAGGGTAGTGGGTGAAGCTATCCCTCCTGACCCCAAGTATATTCTGCTGGGAATATCCGGAGATGTGAACATCTCCAGGGCATAATTTATTTTTTGTAATTTGGGATTGGTAGTCACCAAGCGGGATGTGACATGGCATTTGGGGGCACCTCAGTCCCCGTCATTGCTGGAATGGAAGAGAGGAATTGACCTTATGTGGCGGCTAAAAGGGTCATGTACAAAAGTAGGGGGTGCCTGCGCAAATTTCACAAGGTATGGGGATGGTGGCTGAAACACTATGATATCTATTTTTCACCAGGAGCTGATGATCCCTTGATATTATCGTACTGTCGTGTTTTGTGTGGGCGCTTCATTGTATTCGTCATTGTGATTTTTATTTTTCCTGTATATAGATATGTCATGCAATTGCCCCTTGCACTTGAACGGGTGGGTGTGGGTGTTTGTGTGTGTGTGCCTCCTTTATTGTTCAGTATTTGTTTGGTGCAGGTTCTGCGCCCTAATGCACTGTCTGCTGAATTGTTTTATGAAACGCTGAAGAAACAAACAAAAAAAAATATTTAAAAAAAGAAGAAAATACACAGTTACGAAGTTCACAGTATGCAAAGAGATAGGTATTGGGAAAATTGCAAGGAGTAAGTAGACAGTCTTCCTAGTGTGAAAAGTCAAGGTTTAGGTGTGGTAACAGGGGACTTCCTTAACCTTGATCTACTATTACAATCTGCTTGGAATCCAGGTGTTTCTGTTGAAGCCTGGCCTGCTGGAAATTATAAGGGTTGGGGCCAGGAGTGGCCTGTACAGGTAAGAGCGTTGGGGCGCATTAGGGAGGGAGTCAACAGACGACAACGAGGAAAAATTAAATTAATAAAAAAGAAAAACACTTACTTTGCGCTCACTGCATCACAGACTCAGTAAGGTGGAGAGCGCAAAGTTAGTGTTTTTTTTGCTTTTTTATTTCATTTTCCCTCGTCCTCTGCCGACTCCCTCCCCACCCTGCCCCAGCGCTCTTAACTAGACTGGCCTCTCCTGGTTGAGGCTGTTGTTTCTAGACATCAGCTCTTACTCTCATATAACTCTCTAGATGCACTGTATGCCTGTTTGGAAGAAGATATGATGTACATCTTGGGCTTGTAGGCTACCTCCAGAATTGGCAAATATTAGGCCCACACCAGGCGCGCAACACCCATTGGGCTCACGGGGCTTCAGCCCCCCCCCCCGTCATATGTGTCAGCCCGGGCGGAGACAGCTTCGAGGGCTGGCGAGCATCTGATTGCAGCCGCACCCGAGTACTTAACAGGTCTTTAACCCCTTGGCTGCAGCGGTAATTCCGCTGCGGCGCAGGGGGAGGGGGGCGCGCGTCGCCGCCATGCTCGTGATGGAACCACTCCGTCACGAGCCACGGGCGCGCTGTGCTTGTGATGGAGTCGTTCTGTCACGGCCCCGCCTGCTCATTAGAATGGCCACACTGGCGCAGAATTCCTGCAGCGTGGATGGGGCAGCCGCGCCGTGACGGAACCACTCCGTCACCAGCACAGCGCGTCCGTGGCTCGTGACGGAGTGGTTCCGTCACAAGCACGGAAGGGGTTAAAAGACCAATTACTTGAAAAGGAGGCTTTTGTTGTGTGTTCACCCCTTCTTACAGCCACTCTGTCTATGGCTGGAAGAATTAGCCCCCCGAAATATTTTTCGGAAGATTAGAACGAGGTAAGCGCACACATAAGTATTCAAATTGGAGGCTTTGTGAACCAAGGCGGGTGGCAACATGTGGTTGAGACCCAGCGACAGTGAGAGAATCCCGGGTTGAAGAAAACCTAGAATCTGAGAGCGAGAAGTTGGGATTCCCTCCAGCAGAAACTGAGCGAGACACATATTAGGCAACACTTAAACATCAGCGAAAGTCAAACAGCGAGAATCAGTCAAGTGTTCAGAGAGAAAGGCCGGCGCCTCGAGGCGCCAGGAGTAGTAAGTGGCAAATAAATGCAATGAAGGAACCAAGGGAATCAAACAGGGAGGGTTCAGGAGGAGGCAATACGCAGAGGTGTAGGGGGTCCCCTCTCTGAGCGTTTCTCGAGTTCAAATGGACAAGGAAACTTGAACCCTTTCTAGATTTCATAGGGAAACCTTTGGATAGATCACTTTATTTGAAACTAAGGCACGGGACCCTCCCGGTGAACGATTTCACCTCCGGGTGGAATAACCTTGGTGGTCTATCGAAAGCCTGCCCTGGCTGTGCAGCCCCTAACGAGTCTGTGGCGCACTTTTTCTTCGCCTGCCCGGCATATAGGGTTGCCAGGAAGATATGGCTAAAACCATTATGCGAGGGACTGGGCCTCAGATGTCACAAAATGGCCCTACGGGCCCTCTGCACCGACACATCTTCTACTGCCATGGTGTGTGGGATAGCTAAATACTTGGGTAGCACATTGCAGATACGTATGAGGAGAGTTAAGCCCACCCCCCACACAACTTAATTGCCAGATGCCCCCCCCCCCTCCCCCCCCCCCCCCGGCAGGAAGTTTTCATGGCCTTTTTGCACTTGTTTTTAATGTATATTTCAAGGATTTTAGATTTGGGTAGTATGTAAAGATGTATGTATTCTAGGATTGCTGGGTTCTTGTTTCTTATTCTTTTAATTGTAATTGTATTGTATAAATTGCATACTTTTATGATGAAACTTTTTATCGAATAAAGTATATCCAGTACAAACAGGGAGGGGTCTCCTACCCTGACGGGTGTAACACGGTTCCCAGCAGATGCTCTGGTGCAGGGTAAGTTGGGCAACCTCCCCACTATGCCCCACGTGCCCCCTCCTCGTCCCAAAACAGTAAATATTCACGAAGTTTACGATTGCCGCAGGTACAGGTTTCCGTTTCCAGGAGGAGGTGGTGACACAGAAGAGACGCGAATAAACGAGACGGCCGCTACTACAATGAAAGGCCCAGAGGGTCAGTCAGGACACACATCCGCAGACCAAATCGCTCTGGGAGTCAGTCAGGTGGAGGCTTCCTGGACCACGGCCCGCGCTCCCCCCACACCGCCCGCCCCGGCTGTCCCTGTCACTCAGACCCTGTCCCATACATAGCCGCTCTCACCGCTCCAGGAAAGATGTCAGCTCTGAGGCTGTGGACGCCCCTCCTGACAGGCAAGTACCCCCGGGTTTAATGCAGATTGTGTGCCCCTTGCTTGCCTTTACATTAACCCCACACCCCTGCTCTCTGCGCCCCACCCGCGGAACTCAGCGGCGTACGGCGAAAAACATGAAACTTTTATATGTGAGCAGATGCCAAAATCTAAATAAAGCCCCTTGTGTCACAGCATGGCGCGAGACGCGGCTCCTCAGCCACACTGAGGACGCTCAATCTACGTCATGGCTCGAGCTCTTTCTCCCCGACTGTCCTTCTTTCCCAGCTGTTGAAATGCACTGAAAAGTATGAGAATCGTCACCCGTAGGTCTATGGGGCGGGGTCACTGTGTGTGGGGGTGGGGTCAGAGACATGGCTAAAAATAACAAAAATTATAATCTGACATTGTTTTATTTGCCTCCTGCATGTAACTGGATGTAAAATATAAAGTGAACACTATAAACAAAACATTAATTCGAATTAAACTAATCTTTGTGGAATGCAGTTGGATGGATCAGTTGGTTAAAGCGATCACTTCAGATGTCTGTGGGTGTAACAGGAGGTTTACTGGTTTGAATCCTGGTTGGTGTACTATGGAATAGTGACACGTCTTCATATTGCTATGAGGTGTCAACCTGTGACGCAAAGCACTGAGAATACGTGAGTCATTAAAAAAAAAAAGCACATTGTATAAGATAGGTTGCCATATACCACTCTTTCGCAAAAAAATTCAGTACTACAGTGCTTTAAAAAAAAATAATATTAGGTATATGTACTCAGACCATGCTTAGTACACACTTGTGATTAATAGGTTTTCATTAAAAGGATCTATTTCAGAACTGGTAAGAACCTTACAGGACATCGAAAAAGAATAACTCATTGTAACAAGGAAGTATCAGAGGATGCCATCAATTAAAGCCATACACAGGCTCCTAGGTTTGTAGCACACATTTACATTTCTTCCCGGTCAGACACCCTGGCGAGTAGGTGTGTTTCTTCTTCAGCTGTCTGTGCCTTTTCTCATTTCAGGGTAAAGGAGACACTCTCCCTCCCTTTCAGACTTAGGCCACTCAAGGTTGGTGGTAACCGTTTGGGAACAGGTATTTTGCATCAAAATAAGTGAGAACTGTTTTGTTAAAATGAATGAAGCTTGAGAAGGTTGTTCCAAATAGATCTTGCCCACTTTGACCTCTGTTCTTTCCTCATTTGACCACTCACAGCCTACTGTTGCCCCTCTCTGTTTTATTTTCACATCCCATAGGTATGCTTTTCCCCACTTTGTCAGAACCCCTTTCAAAGGGCCACGGGGCACGCGGGGTCTACTGTGCCCAGCTCTGGTGGTTGAAGCCTTCTACTCCTGATGTCTTGGGACCCGCCTCCTTTAGCAGTGAGGCAGTGGGCAGGCCCGGATCAAGTCTTACCATCTCCAGCAGCAACAAAGTGTTTAACAGTTCAGCGGGTGCCCCAACCGTGGGTACTTGCAATGCTGCAGTCCTGTTTGATCTAGTCTGTTTGCTTGTGGGTCATATAGCAGCACCTGGCAGACACAGGCTCTTCCTCAGCTGCACAGCAGCTCCAACAGCGACCAGAGGTGCACCTGGTTTCTGTTGGTGCAGTAAGTTCAGCGCTTCTTCGCTTGGGTGTGTTGACCCCATGCTCCGGACTAGTTCCAGGTGACAGAGTGATGTCCCCTCAACATACTCCAGAGACCAGGGCACAAGTCAGGAGCATGTCTTGGTGCTTTTTTTCGACCCGCTGGTCGCAGCTTCAGTTTTCCAGGCGATGTCATGAACTTAGCAGTACCTGGTACCGGCAGCCCCTTCTGGCATAAAGGGTTGCCACTGTACCCGCTTGCAAGGTGTCCGTCTTCACTGCACAGCCATTATTCCACCTGGTATATTTGGTCATCACAAAGACCTGCACAGGTCTTGGTACTTTGTCTGCAACAATTACTTCCACAGTGGCCCCTCCTGGCATATGGGGGTCACCGCAACAAGGCAGTACAGGTGTAACACTCTGGCACAGCACTTGATTCATGGCTAAGTTCTCAGCAGTCGTCTCCTGGCATACAAGGGTCGCCAAACTGATCCTGCACATGGGCAATTAGCTGATTGTTGTCTCGTTCAACGCACAGCCATCTCCTCATAGCAGCACAGCTCCCCATTGGGCCTTTCTCCCTCTAATGCTCTACTCTTCCTCACAGGGCACACTGGTCTTGGCAAGCAGGTAGGTGCTGGTGCACCAGGCTCCAAAACAGGTAGTCTTGGTTTCCCTGGGTGATGCCCTCTCACACAGCAGGGAGATTAGCAGGCCTTGGCCCCCAGTGCTGGTCACAGGCAGAGGTCCTAAAGAGATCCACTAACACGAAACAGAGAGTATAAGAGGTTACATAAGGCTTTCACATGTACTCCCATGTAACGCAAACTACTACACCAAAGAATGTGAAGGACCAGACCTTCATTCTCAATTGTCTATGGTACCTACTCCCACAGGAATATTAATAATATTTAGAAAAAAAACTCACCCACCAAATGGTGGCATGCTTCATCTTTTGTGGTTTTCTCACCTTGGTAGGCCAATGTCACCAGGGCAGGTTCCACTCTTTACGGAAGCTCCTAAATATTAGATTTCCTGGACAATTTCAGGGGTCCAGATAAAGTATACAAATGGTTAGGGCAGTGTTTGATTTGTAAAATATGAAGTGCAGGTGCTGAAATGTTTGTCGGAGGCCACACCTACTTTTTGCTGGCTCCACCCACTTCCTCCACTGGCTCCACCCACTTACTCACAACACATCATCAAAAAGTCCGCAACCTTGAATTTTTCTTCAAAGGACTCAAAATCAACCTCAGAACCTTGCCACCCAAAAGAACATACCTTAAAATCATCTAACATTCTCCTAGAAAACAGAGTTGATTTCTCAAAGCACTTCATTTAATATTTCATGGACAGCCAAATGTTCTCCACAGAAAATAACATCCATGGTGACTTCAGCACTAAGAGGGGAAAGAAAAACAAGAAGTGTTCCTGCAACATCAATTTTCATGTGAAGAAATTCAACTTTCATTGACCCACTAACACCCACCTCCCACAAAGCCAGAAAAACACTACAGTCATCTTTGTCCCTTTCATCTAACTTTTGCACAGAACATCAATCTCAACGGCCCTATTATTGCCTCTCCCTTTTAATATAAAACACGTGAACCCATATCACACTATCCAAAAATGTCCAAAGAAGATCCTGAAAAAAACTCCTAACAAATAAGCCAAAAAGTTCTAGGGGCCCACCTCAGCCAGGCACTGGAAAACATTGAACACATCACTGACGTCAACTCCCATGTAAAAGAATATATCAGAAAATCTAACCACACTCAAACAAAAGCACCCCATTAGCCATCAAAAACATCTTTGAATGGCAAGCAATGTATGCTTTTGAGACAAATCAAACAAACAAATTACAACCTAGGAAAAAGAAGCATCAGTGGTGCACCGAAAGAACAACTTATTATTGACACTCTTTCTGGTGGATGAGTGACATTTCAATGACTAGCAGTGACACTTTCTCACAAGCAAAGTCAAGCAATGAAAATGAGGGAAACATATGAATATCACAAATTACACCCATTTGAGGCACGAGAAACTTTAAGAATATCTTAAAACTGCAGCAAAGCACCAGAAATGCAAGGGCACTGTGGGACCTGACTGTACCAAACAGGATGCGAGAGACCATACTGCCTGCAAATGAGCCTCATCATCCATAACCCCCTCACCCCCACACCCCACAAAAACAGGGTAGATCTCCCATGGGTGGACATAAGCAGAACCACGAACCTCACCCTCTATATGAAATGATCAAACTCTGCTGAGAAGCCCCTGCACGGACCATCACAAGCAGTGTATCCCCCTCCCATACCATGCAACACTCAAAGCCACCTTCGGCACAAATGTCACCTCATTAGGAGGGTTTGTTTACTGTGCATTTGTCATTACAGCAGAGACAGCCTGGCCTTTCCTGTGCCTCTGCAAGGCAACCCCTTCAGGGGAAACAGAGTGCATTCGCAAGGAGCCAAAATAAAATACAACTATTGAAAATTACAAATCAAAAGCATTAAGACCAAAAGATATTTCATTGAAATAATGCTTTTAAATATTTATTTTTACCAAACATCTCGCATTTTTGAAACAATTAGTTAAAAACAATGATAACTCTAAATATGTATTGGCGTGTGGTCAGTTGTATTTACCCTGCTTTTCATCCTGGAAACGTGCCATTTTCTTTGTATTCTGAATCAATTATAAACTTTAATCGTTTTTTTTATGTTTACAGACAAGTTGAGAACAGAGAAGGTGAAATAACGAGTTGGCTTTTTAATTGGATATGCATGAATGCTTGTGTGTAGCTGCAAAGCATGAACGGGAAAACATTCTAAAAAGACGATATATGGAAGGTCTCAGAACCTGTCTGGACTGAAGTCTGGTTTTCTGACTGTTTTAAATAAACTGTGAGACTCATGGCAGCCAAGTGTTAATTCACAAATTAGCATTTTAGTGGCGGCGGGATCAGCTGCCTGTGGGTCAGTGTCTGGACTGGGGTCTCATTTCCTGTTTTACATTGTTCATGCAATTCGGTGGGGCTGAGACTGGGAGCGCAGATTGAATCTACATGACCTGATAATTGGCACTTAGCCGCTATCTAAGAATCCAGTGCGCTCCCTAAATGAGGACCTCGTGCCCTCACTATGTGGCCAGTGGCCGCACCCAACAACGTGTATTGCTGAAGTGGCCCACTAGCCCCCTGAGCTCAGATGTCAAGAGGGCTTATGAGGGGGGGCTCAGCTGGTTGCCACACCAAGGCATGAAAAGAGAGAGACCTGGGGACTAGGATGTCACGTCCTCCCGGCAACTGATCGGGCTTCCTGAGTCCCCCCGACCCCGCACTGGCACTACCAAGAGGCCGATGGCACTGAGGGGGGTTCATCTGACCTACAGAGAGTTTCAGTTAGCTTCTTAGCGGCTGAGTGTGATCAGCTACCTGCGGGTTGGTGTCTGGACTGGAGTCTCATTTTCTCTTACATGAACCATGCAAGCAAGATATGAGACTCCAGTTCAGGCACCGACCCGCAGGCAGCTGATCGCGCTGCCGCTAAGAAACTAATAAGTGGATTACCACTCTGCTGCTGAGTCTCACAGTGAAATTGCAAAAAACACAGTTGATGGACAGAATGTAGAACAATGTCATACATTCACCCCAGTACAAGGATCTGGGCCTAAATCCATCGTTTTTTGCACTCCACACCACCCTGGGTTAGACACTGGCTATATGCAAATCAGCTCTGACCCTGTGCCTCATGGGAACAGTCCAGTCCGAACTACCAAGCCATATCTTTCCCAGACCCGAATCAAGCATCCAAGGACCGGTTTCTGGCTATCAGCCTTCATCAGCCTGGATAGCTTGACTCCAGTGGTGTGGAGAGCCTGGGACTCACGTCTGAGCATCCCCAGCACACTCAGGGTGAAATTGCAAAAAACACAGTTGATGGACAGAATGTAGAACAATGTCATACATTCACCCCAGTACAAGGATCTGGGCCTAAATCCATCGTTTTTTGCACTCCACACCACCCTGGGTTAGACACTGGCTATATGCAAATCAGCTCTGACCCTGTGCCTCATGGGAACAGTCCAGTCCGAACTACCAAGCCATATCTTTCCCAGACCGGAATCAAGCATCCAAGGACCGGTTTCTGGCTATCAGCCTTCATCAGCCTGGATAGCTTGACTCCAGTGGTGTGGAGAGCCTGGGACTCACGTCTGAGCATCCCCAGCACACTCAGGGTGAAATTGCAAAAAACACAGTTGATGGACAGAATGTAGAACAATGTCATACATTCACCCCAGTACAAGGATCTGGGCCTAAATCCATCGTTTTTTGCACTCCACACCACCCTGGGTTAGACACTGGCTATATGCAAATCAGCTCTGACCCTGTGCCTCATGGGAACAGTCCAGTCCGAACTACCAAGCCATATCTTTCCCAGACCGGAATCAAGCATCGGACTGGACTGTTCCCATGGGGCACAGGGTCAGAGCTGATTTGCATATAGCCAGTGTCTAACCCAGGGTGATGTGGAGTGCAAAAAAACGATGGATTTAGGCCCAGATCCTTGTACTGGGGTGAATGTATGACATTGTTCTACATTCTGTCCATCAACTGTGTTTTTTGCAATTTTCACCCCGAGTGGGCTGGGGATGCTCAGACGTGAGTCCCAGGCTCTCCACATCACTGGAGTCAAGCTATCCAGGCTGAATGAAGGCTGATAGCCAGAAACCGGTCCTTGGATGCTTGATTCCGGTCTGGGAAAGACATGACTTGGTAGTTCGGACTGGACTGTTCCCATGGGGCACAGGGTCAGAGCTGATTTGCATATAGCCAGTGTCTAACCCAGGGTGATGTGGAGTGCAAAAAAACGATGGATTTAGGCCCAGATCCTTGTACTGGGGTGAATGTATGACATTGTTCTACATTCTGTCCATCAACTGTGTTTTTTGCAATTTTCACCCTGAGTGGGCTGGGGATGCTCAGACGTGAGTCCCAGGCTCTCCACATCACTGGAGTCAAGCTATCCAGGCTGAATGAAGGCTGATAGCCAGAAACCGGTCCTTGGATGCTTGATTCCGGTCTGGGAAAGACATGGCTTGGTAGTTCGGACTGGACTGTTCCCATGGGGCACAGGGTCAGAGCTGATTTGCATATAGCCAGTGTCTAACCCAGGGTGATGTGGAGTGCAAAAAAACGATGGATTTAGGCCCAGATCCTTGTACTGGGGTGAATGTATGACATTGTTCTACATTCTGTCCATCACATGGCTTGGTAGTTCGGACTGGACTGTTCCCATGGGGCACAGGGTCAGAGCTGATTTGCATATAGCCAGTGTCTAACCCAGGGTGATGTGGAGTGCAAAAAAACGATGGATTTAGGCCCAGATCCTTGTACTGGGGTGAATGTATGACATTGTTCTACATTCTGTCCATCAACTGTGTTTTTTGCAATTTTCACCCCGAGTGGGCTGGGGATGCTCAGACGTGAGTCCCAGGCTCTCCACATCACTGGAGTCAAGCTATCCAGGCTGAATGAAGGCTGATAGCCAGAAACCGGTCCTTGGATGCTTGATTCCGGTCTGGGAAAGACATGGCTTGGTAGTTCGGACTGGACTGTTCCCATGGGGCACAGGGTCAGAGCTGATTTGCATATAGCCAGTGTCTAACCCAGGGTGATGTGGAGTGCAAAAAAACGATGGATTTAGGCCCAGATCCTTGTACTGGGGTGAATGTATGACATTGTTCTACATTCTGTCCATCAACTGTGTTTTTTGCAATTTTCACCCCGAGTGGGCTGGGGATGCTCAGACGTGAGTCCCAGGCTCTCCACATCACTGGAGTCAAGCTATCCAGGCTGAATGAAGGCTGATAGCCAGAAACCGGTCCTTGGATGCTTGATTCCGGTCTGGGAAAGACATGGCTTGGTAGTTCGGACTGGACTGTTCCCATGGGGCACAGGGTCAGAGCTGATTTGCATATAGCCAGTGTCTAACCCAGGGTGATGTGGAGTGCAAAAAAACGATGGATTTAGGCCCAGATCCTTTTACTGGGGTGAATGTATGACATTGTTCTACATTCTGTCCATCAACTGTGTTTTTTGCAATTTTCACCCCGAGTGGGCTGGGGATGCTCAGACGTGAGTCCCAGGCTCTCCACATCACTGGAGTCAAGCTATCCAGGCTGAATGAAGGCTGATAGCCAGAAACCGGTCCTTGGATGCTTGATTCCGGTCTGGGAAAGACATGGCTTGGTAGTTCGGACTGGACTGTTCCCATGGGGCACAGGGTCAGAGCTGATTTGCATATAGCCAGTGTCTAACCCAGGGTGATGTGGAGTGCAAAAAAACGATGGATTTAGGCCCAGATCCTTGTACTGGGGTGAATGTATGACATTGTTCTACATTCTGTCCATCAACTGTGTTTTTTGCAATTTTCACCCCGAGTGGGCTGGGGATGCTCAGACGTGAGTCCCAGGCTCTCCACATCACTGGAGTCAAGCTATCCAGGCTGAATGAAGGCTGATAGCCAGAAACCGGTCCTTGGATGCTTGATTCCGGTCTGGGAAAGACATGGCTTGGTAGTTCGGACTGGACTGTTCCCATGGGGCACAGGGTCAGAGCTGATTTGCATATAGCCAGTGTCTAACCCAGGGTGATGTGGAGTGCAAAAAAACGATGGATTTAGGCCCAGATCCTTGTACTGGGGTGAATGTATGACATTGTTCTACATTCTGTCCATCAACTGTGTTTTTTGCAATTTTCACCCCGAGTGGGCTGGGGATGCTCAGACGTGAGTCCCAGGCTCTCCACATCACTGGAGTCAAGCTATCCAGGCTGAATGAAGGCTGATAGCCAGAAACCGGTCCTTGGATGCTTGATTCCGGTCTGGGAAAGACATGGCTTGGTAGTTCGGACTGGACTGTTCCCATGGGGCACAGGGTCAGAGCTGATTTGCATATAGCCAGTGTCTAACCCAGGGTGATGTGGAGTGCAAAAAAACGATGGATTTAGGCCCAGATCCTTGTACTGGGGTGAATGTATGACATTGTTCTACATTCTGTCCATCAACTGTGTTTTTTGCAATTTTCACCCCGAGTGGGCTGGGGATGCTCAGACGTGAGGCCCAGGCTCTCCACATCACTGGAGTCAAGCTATCCAGGCTGAATGAAGGCTGATAGCCAGAAACCGGTCCTTGGATGCTTGATTCCGGTCTGGGAAAGACATGGCTTGGTAGTTCGGACTGGACTGTTCCCATGGGGCACAGGGTCAGAGCTGATTTGCATATAGCCAGTGTCTAACCCAGGGTGATGTGGAGTGCAAAAAAACGATGGATTTAGGCCCAGATTCTTGTACTGGGGTGAATGTATGACATTGTTCTACATTCTGTCCATCAACTGTGTTTTTTGCAATTTTCACCCCGAGTGGGCTGGGGATGCTCAGACGTGAGTCCCAGGCTCTCCACATCACTGGAGTCAAGCTATCCAGGCTGAATGAAGGCTGATAGCCAGAAACCGGTCCTTGGATGCTTGATTCCGGTCTGGGAAAGACATGGCTTGGTAGTTCGGACTGGACTGTTCCCATGGGGCACAGGGTCAGAGCTGATTTGCATATAGCCAGTGTCTAACCCAGGGTGATGTGGAGTGCAAAAAAACGATGGATTTAGGCCCAGATCCTTGTACTGGGGTGAATGTATGACATTGTTCTACATTCTGTCCATCAACTGTGTTTTTTGCAATTTTCACCCCGAGTGGGCTGGGGATGCTCAGACGTGAGTCCCAGGCTCTCCACATCACTGGAGTCAAGCTATCCAGGCTGAATGAAGGCTGATAGCCAGAAACCGGTCCTTGGATGCTTGATTCCGGTCTGGGAAAGACATGGCTTGGTAGTTCGGACTGGACTGTTCCCATGGGGCACAGGGTCAGAGCTGATTTGCATATAGCCAGTGTCTAACCCAGGGTGATGTGGAGTGCAAAAAAACGATGGATTTAGGCCCAGATCCTTGTACTGGGGTGAATGTATGACATTGTTCTACATTCTGTCCATCAACTGTGTTTTTTGCAATTTTCACCCCGAGTGGGCTGGGGATGCTCAGACGTGAGTCCCAGGCTCTCCACATCACTGGAGTCAAGCTATCCAGACTGAATGAAGGCTGATAGCCAGAAACCGGTCCTTGGATGCTTGATTCCGGTCTGGGAAAGACATGGCTTGGTAGTTCGGACTGGACTGTTCCCATGGGGCACAGGGTCAGAGCTGATTTGCATATAGCCAGTGTCTAACCCAGGGTGATGTGGAGTGCAAAAAAACGATGGATTTAGGCCCAGATCCATGTACTGGGGTGAATGTATGACATTGTTCTACATTCTGTCCATCAACTGTGTTTTTTGCAATTTTCACCCCGAGTGGGCTGGGGATGCTCAGACGTGAGTCCCAGGCTCTCCACATCACTGGAGTCAAGCTATCCAGGCTGAATGAAGGCTGATAGCCAGAAACCGGTCCTTGGATGCTTGATTCCGGTCTGGGAAAGACATGGCTTGGTAGTTCGGACTGGACTGTTCCCATGGGGCACAGGGTCAGAGCTGATTTGCATATAGCCAGTGTCTAACCCAGGGTGATGTGGAGTGCAAAAAAACGATGGATTTAGGCCCAGATCCTTGTACTGGGGTGAATGTATGACATTGTTCTACATTCTGTCCATCAACTGTGTTTTTTGCTGAGTCTCACAGTGACACTGTCACTACACTTACTTGTGAGAATTGGCACTGCAATTCGGTATATGGGCCAACTGCCCTCCCATCTCCTCAGAATCCACTGGTGGCAGTGGCTACTTCAGGCCTCAACAACGTCGTCCGTCCGCACTTGCTGCTAGTGGCCGTTGAACTACGATGACTCGGCACTCGGTGGTGGGTGAGGTGCGGCCATGCAGGTATGTGGGGCTTAGCAATGCAGCAAATGCGCGCGCATTCTGAAAAAATGTGCGCCTGCTGCCGCGCACAGCCCCAAACCCTGAAGAAGCCCAAATCCAGCCCTGCCCAGTGTCCCACACCCACTGGGCGGCCGGCAACACTGAGCCGCGGCCGCTGGGCCACCACCGCCAGACAATGCCACTGCATTGTGCCACTGCCAAGTGCTGTAGTGAGGTAAATTACTTTAAAATCAATTACGTGCACTAAATGCGTGTAGACCCGGCCCTGCTAATTAAGTGCCGGTGCTAAGCACCGGAAAGCCCCGGCACAAATTAAACACTGGGTTAGGGGTATATCCTAATTATCTTTATTTGTTGGATGCCCATGCATTGATCAAAACCTAAACCATGGATGCATTACTTTCGTACAGAGCTTGCTCTTAGTAAGGGTGGGCGTAGTTGGCAGAGTACTACTACGCAGAATTCCATGAAGTTGAACAAGCTCTGTTGGTGTCCCAATTAATAAAACAGAGACTTCATATACTTTTGGTAAAATAACAAGTATCTCTGTCTTTACATGCTAAAATGAATACAGTCATTTCACAAAAGTGAAAATGAAAATTTAGCAGGCAGTGAGAGGGGTGATGATTTTGGGATCCTCCCTAACCTAGGGAGAGAACCAAGCAGATGCCTTGAAAACAAAGAGCACGTCTTGCTGAATGATTCGGTGGTGGTCCTCTTAGGACCACCCTAAGCACAGTTATGGCCAAAAATACAATCCCAACCAAAGGCACTGCAAAGCATTATGGGACGAGATTAGCAGTGGACAGTGAATATTATAGTAGTCTTTCAAGTGATCTGCTCTTTGGTGAAACTCAGCCAGACATCTTTGACCTACTTGACGCATAGCGGATGCTGTTTTAAAAAAAAATGCACATTCTATTCCTCAAAGGTTTCCTCTGTGGCTTAAAATATTAGTACCACGAGGCTTCTCCATACACTATCCTGACTTCAAGTTGCCCGTGTATTTCTCTTACTGACCTGGAAAAACAAATCACCATATACGACATATATGGTCAATACTCATCTAAATTGCTTGGATTAAAAATTCTATCTCCATATACTTTGAAGGGTCAACCATTTTTTTAACAATCCTGAAGATGGCCCAGTGGAAAAATGCCCAAATTGGACCGAAAAGTTTACAATCGCACCTCCTTTCTTTTTATCGTTCAGAAAGGGTGTTCACAATTGTAACCAGGAAGAATATTGATTTGTACATGGTTTAAACTTCCGGTCTCATTGTGCAATGTAATGATTTTGTACCCTCCAACAAGAAATCTATTTTGTGATAATATAAAACTCTTTAGAATACATACACCGTGTTTTTATGGTATTCTATGTCTGTATAAGATCAATACATGTGGAAATAATTGCTACGTGTTTCTGTGATACAATCATTGTTGTTAAAGGCAAGTCAAGACTAAGTCAATTAATTAATTCCAATGCTATATATAACAAATCCCTTGTAGGCGCTTTACCTGATGAATCATACGTCAACATCAGAGCTAGTGTTAGAAATTAGGTTTCTGGTTGGCAGAGGTATGCACCCTGCCCAAGTAGGAACCACAATCCTAGTACAGTAAAGTCAGATACTCATCCTAAATTGAACTGTGCTCACCTTATTGTAGCTTGACGCTGAGCAGTCAGGCTTAATTTAAGACGCAATGTGTAAAGTATTTGTGCAACACTTCAAACAAATCAGTGAAAGCTCCACAAAAAGACTCCACACCACTTTATTTTATGAACAAAACAAGACCAAAATTAAAAAAATCCAATAAGTATAACCGGAGAGATGAATTTTTAAAGATTAACTGAAATTATAGTGCTTAAAAGCTTAAAGTGCCAACCAGGGATATCGGGTCATGTTAGACCAGGACAAATCTGAAAGTTCGGACCGACGTGATGGACCACCCGTTGTCCACTGTAAAGTACCTGGTTGCGTCGTTGACGGAACAGAGATGTGAGCAGCAGAGATGTGATGCGTTGTCGTCGAGCTGCAGGCTGAAGGTGTTGTGTCGCACAGTTGGCAAGCAATGCGTAGATGCGTCAGAAATGAAGGCGATTCACTGTGCAGTCAGCGAGCGATGTATTGAATCCTTGCAGATGTGTTTCATCAAGGGAGATGCCTCGGTTCCGATCGGCGCAATATCGTCGATGTGTGGATTCTGGCAGTTACAGCACTTTATACCCACTTCCAAGGGCCCAGGGCTGGTTTGAAACCACTTGGCTGTTGTAGGATGATGAGAAGTGTCTGATATCCCTGAGACTTACAACAGGGGGCAAGCCAGCATGCCCTTGGAGTCACTCTGGGTTCAAGTGAGATGGGTCCATTCCTTCCTCAACAGAGGGTAGCAGGCAACAGGGAAGTAAAATAGAAAGCAGTTCTTCTGGAGCAGCAGTCCCGCAGAGTGGCAGTCCTTTTAGCAGCACAGCTGTCCTTCTTCCTGGCGGAGGCGTTCACAGGTCCAGTAGTGTACTCAGTTGGTATGGTCAGAATTCTTACACCCAGTGATGCTTTTGAAGAGGGGGAGACTTCAAAGAGAGGCTTTGAGGTACACAGAGGTCCTCTCTTCTTGCACTGGCTCCAGACTCACTACAAGGGGTAAGCAGTCCGGTGTTGACAGGACACCGTCTATTCAGGTGTTGTGTGTGGCTGTGGCCAGCTCTTCCATCCCATCCTGCCCGTCAGTCACATCTAAGTTCCCTTTACGTTTGGCTGTCTACAGGGAATGCACAAAGTCCAGCTGTCACCCACCCCAGACATGTATCAGAGACAGGCTGCAGGCGCATAGGGTGAAGAGAAGAAAAATGCTACATTTCTAAAAGTGGTGTTTTTAAAATTGTAATGATAAATTTGACTTTACCATTAAAGAAGATTTTTCATTCCAGTAACTCATTACAATTCCAGTAATATTAAGCATGACAGAACTTCCTCCTTCCAATTGGGAATCACAGTTTATTAAATGTACGAGGAATCCCCAATGTTAACGTATGGGAGAGGTGGGCGTCACAATAGTGAAAATAGAATTTGAGAGTTTTTCACTACCAGGAAATGGAAAACTTAAAAGTACATGTCCTACCTTTTCTTTACACAACTTCCTGCCCTATGGGCTACCTTGGACTTACCTAAGGGGTGACTTATATGTACATAAAGGGGAGTTTAAGGGTTGTCAAGGGGATTTAGATGCCAAGTCGAGATGGCAGTATAAACTGTACATACAGGCTCTGCAGTGGCAGGCCTGAGACATGGTTAAAAGGGCTACTTAAGTGGGTGGCACAATCAGTGCTGCAGGTCCACTAGTAGCATTTAATTTACAGGCTCTGGTAGATTGTAGTGCACTTTACTAGGGACTTGCAAGTAAATTAAATATGCCAGCTGTAGATAAGTCAATCAAACCTTGTTTTAGGGAGTGAATATAAGCACTTTAGCACTCGTTAGCAGTTGTAAAATGCCCAGAGTCCTAAAGTAAAAAACAACGAATTCAGCAAAAAAAGGGGAAGAGGAAGGCAAAAAGTTTGGGGGTGACCCTGCAGATAGGGCCATTTCCAACAGCCATATCTTGCGTCATATTCAGAGACCGTGAAGAAAGTGCCTGTATTAAAGCATAAACATCAGAGCCAGTAAATGCGTATCTCTGTCATAAGTCATCATCAGAGCTTGTTAACGGTGAACCTGTAGCATGCATCATCATCAGAGCCAGTGAGGAGAGCTCCTTTATCAAGCATCAACATCAGAGCTAGTAAATGGTGCACCTCTATCATGAGTCAACATCAGAGCCAGTGAATGGTGTGCCTGTATCATGCAGATCCCGTGAAGAGAGTGTCTGCCTCCAGCATCAACAGCAGAGCTAGTAAATGTGCACCTCAATCATGAGTCAACATTAGAGCCAGTGAATGGTGTGCCTGTATTATGCAGATCCCGTGAAGAGAATGCCTGCCTCCAGCATCAACAGCGGAGCTAGTAAATGAGCACCTCAATCATGAGTCAACATTAGAGCCAGTGAATGGTGTGCCTGTATTATGCAGATCCCGTGAAGAGAATGCCTGCCTCCAGCATCAACAGCGGAGCTAGTAAATGAGCACCTCAATCATGAGTCAACATTAGAGCCAGTGAATGGTGTGCCTGTATTATGCAGATCCCGTGAAGAGAATGCCTGCCTCCAGCATCAACAGCGGAGCTAGTAAATGAGCACCTCAATCATGAGTCAACATTAGAGCCAGTGAATGGTGTGCCTGTATTATGCAGATCCCGTGAAGAGAATGCCTGCCTCCAGCATCAACAGCGGAGCTAGTAAATGAGCACCTCAATCATGAGTCAACATTAGAGCCAGTGAATGGTGTGCCTGTATTATGCAGATCCCGTGAAGAGAATGCCTGCCTCCAGCATCAACAGCGGAGCTAGTAAATGAGCACCTCAATCATGAGTCAACATTAGAGCCAGTGAATGGTGTGCCTGTATCATGCAGATCCCGTGAAGAGAGTGCCTGCCTACAGCATCAACAGCAGAGCTATAAATGTGCACCTCAATCATGAGTCAACATTAGAGCCACTGAATGGTGTGCCTGTATTATGTGTCATCATCAGAGACAGTGAAGTTAGAGCCTTTATCAAGCATCAACATCAGTTAGTAAATGGTGCCCCTCTAGCATGAGTCAACATTAGAGCCAGAGTACATTGTGCCTGTATCATTCAGATATGGAGAAGAGAGTGCCTGTTTCAAGCATCAACAGCAGAGCTAGTAAATGGCGCACCTCTATCATGAGTCGTCATCAAAGCTAGTTAATGGTATGCCTGTATAATGCGTCATAATCAGATCCCGTGACGAGAGTGCCTGCCTCAAGAATCCACATCAGATTAGTAAATGGCGCACCTCTATCATGAGTCAATATCAGAGTCAATGAGCGGTGTGCCTGTAGCAAGCATCAGTTTCAGAGCCAGTGAATGGCGTACCTAGTAAATGCTGTGCCTGTATTGCGCATCAACCTCAGAGCTAGTGAATGGTTTTAATAGCTTGCCCAAATATCCGAGCAAGTTAATAGCGTGCACTCATCCTGCACCAGTCAGAGCTCGTTAGTTGTGTGACCACACTGTTCATCGACATATGAGCTATTTAATAGTGTGCACATATCATTACCCAAAACATGGCTACTTATTGGTATGGCTATCCTGAAACAATACCACAGCTAGTCGACAGAGTGCACATTGTGTGTGCCACGGGCTGTATCGATCTCCTAAAAAGCATTGTACAGACGGCCTATAGTTTCTGTTCCAGATAGTGAGGCATCGGTGAATGAAGAATTTTGTGGTAATTAATAATGAGCATGTATGGTGCACCAATATCAAAGCTACTTAATAATGCAGTGATATTGTGCACCAATGTCAGAATACTTGGTGGCCTACCCTATATTCTGCACTAATATCAAAGTTGTTAAGTGATGTGTCTGTACTTTGCACAATAAGTGCTAGTTCATGGTGTGCCCATATCTTGCAGAAATATCAGAGTTAGTTTATTGTTTGCGCGTATCAACATTGTCGCTAGTGAATGATATCACTATGTTGTGTATTCACTTCAGAGCTAGTTACGGTTTACCCATATTGTGCACCAATATCAGGGCTGATTACTGGTGTACACATATTTTGCACGAATATCAGAGCTAATTAATGCTCTAGTTCAATGCAGAACAAATATCAATGCTTCCATCGTGCATCAAGAATTAACAACTGGTGAATTCACTCAATGCACATTGATTAATACTGGCTGATGGTACAACCAAGTCCCGAACCAATATAAGAGCTGAATAATATTGTGCCCAAGTCGTGCATCAGTGGCAAAGCCAGCTCATGGGATCCTCGTTTTGTGCCTCAGTATTACAGCTAGTTAAGAGAATGCCCAGAGGATGTGTCACACTACTTAATAGTATGCACACGTCAGTTATTAATATCAGAGGTTTGCCATTTCCTGCACCAACATCATGGTGAGACTATATTATGCACCGATATCAGCACTACTGAATGGTGTGTTCAAATCATATATCACCATCAGAGCTAGTCAATAGTATGACAATATCGTGAACCACAGCGAGAGCTAGTCACTGGTGTTCAAACCCTAGACCAGTATCACAGCTAGTTATTTAGCCTCAGCTTCAAGACTGTGCTGGGTGTTTAGAAGGTAAAAAAAGCCTCCTAGATAGTGCCACTAGCACAAAAGTGGTGGTGCTCCCGTCAGTGTTGCCACGCCCATTTAGCAGGAGAGTGTCAAGGTATGGAATGCAGTAGGTGGTGCACGTTGAAGCACACTGTTGCAAATACATTAACAGACAGCACATTTCCCATTGAAATGACCACTAAATTTGCACAGACATACTTTTACTGATCAAACTTTACAGCGCACAAATGTTGATGTGTGGAAATTGGGTTTTAGTGAATAGTTATCATTTGCACAACACCAACTAAAGTGTCTAGATTTGGTTTGATCCTACTAAGATGTTTGTTTCCATCACACTTCAGAATTACAAAAGAAATACCCTGATCTGTGATTTCCATGCTGCTGATATATTTTGAAATATTTATACAGTTCATGTTTTGTTGAGTTAGAAGACAATGAACATCCTACAGCCTTTCCTCTCACATTCAGCAACATTGTCACATAGTTCACTTTAGAAAATCCTCTCACTTTGCAGTCAGAGAAAGAAAAGTAAACCCCAATCTCCATGTGAAAAACAAGAAACAACAATGTGTCAGGAGACAGTCTGACATTTGGGCTCTGTGACAAGATACAAACAAAATATAAAGGCATCTAAATTGCTGGTTTAGTCTAGCATGGTTATTTTGGGGGTGAAGCAGCACCGTCCCCATCCCCCCTTCCACCTCCGACACCTCTACTTCAGCACCTAAAGCAACAAACAAAGATGAGATGGGTACCACAAGGGAACAAATGGTGGAGGGTTTAGGGGGCGGGGTGGAACGTATCAAAATAATACACCTGAATAGACTCTAATATTCTAGAACAACCTTCCCCGCATGATGAATCAAGTTATCTGAAACCCATGTGCAGGGATTCTTAGTGTTTCTTCTAGCTTAATGATGGGCCGTGCTTAGCCTCTATTTCCTCTTTGTACACTGGTGTCCATAGCTCATACAGCAGGCTTATTGAGTGTCTCTTTTCCTACTTACAGTCCTCCTTGGCAGCATCCTGTTCTTAGCCTCTGCTGACCGGCATGTCTTCCCTTCTGCTGGGATTCTCTTTGTCCATGAACTGGACAGGACCTACTACCTGAAGGCGTTCCCTTCCAACAACGGTGAGTCTGGTGTCATCCCTGTCCATAAACATGGTGGGTGGAGCAGGACGGGTTCAATGGCAAGGTATTGCTCAAAACTACAAAATTATCGCATAGAAATGAAATACTTCAAAAGTGACATTTCAAATAAAATTGAAAAATATTGAACTTTTTAAAGACATGCAACAACAATAAAATATGGAAAACAGGATTAGCAAGAGGAAAAAAGAAGGTAGGTGGGGATTCCTCTGTGAGAAAAAATATAGAGCGAAAGGAAAGAAAAATAACAAAAAGAAGCAGTAGCAGATGAAACAAGCATAGGCACAGCCAACAGATCTCTCCTTGTGGCTTTACAATTCTTTTTGACAATGCCGCTCAGCAACACGAAAATGAAAAGAAATGGTTATTTGAATGTAGAACAGCATCGGCAAAAAAAAAAAAAAAAAAACAGCATGATGATACATAGATGCCTCCTAAAATTTAAAAAAAATGGAGGAGAGATGGGAGTGGGGGAACAACAGAGAAATGGTTGGTGGGAAAATGATGTGAAAGCATCAAATGACTGTGAGCAGGGAGAGTGGGTGGCCAATGGATAAGCACCTTGGGGGTCGGGGAGAGGAAGCCAGGGTAATAAACAAAGGGGTGGTGGGTGGAGTAAGCAACATAGGAGAGGGGAAGCAGGGCAAAGCTATTAATATAGCAGCAGGTGCAGTGTCACTGGGGCCCATGAAGTGGTTGGCCTTATGTACCATTTTAAGGTTGTATACCAGTCCTCGAACTGAAGGTCCTTTCTTGCATTAGGGCGTATGGCACCGTTGCTGCGACACCAGGTGAGGTGAAGGAACAACCCGCAGAGAGCGTGAAGGATGAAAGAAGCAGCACACAGGGGTGAGACAACGAGAGCAAGAAAATAAATTCACCCCCATGGAGTGCTGAAAGCAAATGAAAAAATGTAGTTCCATGAATGTAAACAGTCGAAAGATACAAGTAATCTCTTTGAAATTATGGGAAAAGAACGATGCTCCGGTGGAGGGACAAACACAAGAATGGGAGCTAGGACATTAAATATGAAGCAATCAAATTATAGTGGCAAGAAAGCCAACCATAAGCAATGGACTGACCCAAAGCCCGCTTTAAGGACTGGTATAGTACACAACTAAAAGCTGTCTGCACCGAGGCTTAAAAAATGAGGGTACAGTGGTTTACCCCTTGATAAGAAAAAGAGAAGGACATTAAAAGAAGACAAACCAAAGGAAAATGGAGAGTATAGACGAAGCATACATTTGAAGTTATAAAAAAGAATGAAACACAAAATAAATTGAAACAATGAGAAGTAAAGGGGAGTTACAAGACGCATCAGGATGGGAGTGGGTGGGAATTTCGTTGGAATACTCGTGAGCTATTACATGGACTTGTGTCCTGCTGAAAGCAGGCACACTTTCTTGGAGAACGACCACGCTCTGTATTCAGCCATCTGTATGCAGGAACACCGATGTGGTATCCCCGCATAACTTGTGATGGGTCCTTAGTGTTGAAAGTCCTCCAGTGAGACCTCTTGCGATCGCTAGGCTCAATATACACCTGTTATGATTTCATTTCATAGACATGTAGGCACACTTGGGTCTTTATGGACTGACAGAGCTCTAATTAGCACAGTAAGGGATGTGACTTTGTATCTGAAAGCCCTCTCACCTGTCTTCAGTGTAAACGCACAGGTACACACTATACACCAATGGAATGAATTGTGTAATCAAAATCACAATAGATATCTCTGGTGCCTTGCATCACCCATGAGCAGAGTGTGATACCCACAGGCACACTAATCAGTGGAATTTCGATTAAATATTTATAAATTGGAGAACACTGATGAATGCACAGATTTGTTTCCTTCTAATTATTTCTGTACTATGGCACTTGTGGGATAGCCGGAAAGGAACTCTATGTTAGGGAACTCATGAAATCAGAAAGGACATTGTTATACACTGTCCTACTAAAAGACTGAATTTTACTACGAAACCTCAACAGGATATTGCAAGGTATCGAGGAGCTCTTTGATGATCGAGAGATCAAAGAACACACATTGAGTTTTTTCATTCACGAAAATTCAGAAAGTCTTACAATATACTCTTTGCATACGTTTGGAAATGGAGCACGTTTCAGTGCAAATTTCCATTTCTTTATAACAGAATTAAAATTGTATTAGTGATATGCTGGTAACTTACAGAATGTAAATGTCCAGCACAAAGATGATGAATTCCTTGTTACTGAGTTGTTGTCTTATCAGATGGTCAAGTGTTGAAGATATATTTTTTCCTAATAGAGTATTAGAAATCTGTGGCTTGTATGCCCGTAACACGTCAACTACCCTTTATAAACACATTAGCCAACTTATTGAAGTGGCTGACAACTGTCAGCCTTCCCTACACACAAACCAGTACTTCGTGTGCCAGACATACGCACACACTCACACTAAGTCCTTTTCATACAAAACACCTGCATGTAACAAATACCCTGTTTTTGAAGTAAAGCTGCAACCCTGTTAAAGACATTGTGACGTCAGAAACCATCAGAAAGGGTTACTTTTTTTTAGCTAGTTCCATCAGCAATCAAAACAAACCAACCAAAGAACAGCTGGGTGGAAAATTATACAGTTTTAATCATTTTCGTGACCTACAGTTCAAGATGATTACAATATCATTTTATGGAGGGTTGCACATATTTTATTCTATATCATATATCAGTCACCACATGATCCTATTGTCCTATTCTTCAGCACTATTATAAATACTGGGGTCAGCTTTTAGATGGACCGTGATTTACACTGAGTCTAAGAAGAAGACATGGGAGCCACAGAAGTAACAAGCCAAGTTGCTGTAGTCCCTGAACCTGTTGACCCTCCATCTTAGAGGCTAGCCATGTGTGACCGTCTTAAATGCCAGACAATGCATTGCTAGCAGGACAGAGATGTGTGGCTTTACACCCAGATAACCAACCATGTGAAGGGGTAAATGAATGGCTATTGTCCGAGGAGGTGACAATAACAAAGGGTTAAACCGATCCTAAACTGAGAGTATCTAGAGGGATGGGAGCAAAGTTTGAAAAAATGGACGCAGGCTGACACATGTAGCCCAGACTAAAGAAATCTTTTACTAGACATGCAGATCTCCTACCCTCTTGTCATAGCCAATTACCCTGAAGACTCTAAGTTACCCATTCTTTGATAGAAACTTAATGAATTATTGATTGTATCTTGAACAACAGCTGCTTTATTGTTTTACTGTTTCACTAGTCTAGTGTGTGCTCTTTATAGTTCTGAACATTTTTAAAAACTAAAAAAAAATACCTAAACAACTTTTGAGACTGTAAAAGTAGAAGAACTGGCTAAACCGAGGAAGAATAGGTGTAAGCCATGAAATGTGTTTTTATGTAAACATTTGATGTGAGCTATCTGAAGGTGCTGTTTCAGCTTTTTCTATCGATCTGGTTTCAATACCACTAAAAGATGGAATATAAAGCATAAAATAAGTTTAAAAGCTATTTCCCAATGTTCTAAAACACACAATAAGTACCCCAAATTAGTTTAAAACGTAAAACATTATTTTTAAAAACATAATCTTTCAGTTGTCAACAAATAATACAAGTAAACGATCCAAGGAATGTACTTCTCGAGGCCAACATTGTTTCACAGGAAGTAACTTTCCTCAGAGTATGATAAAATTAAGCCTCCAGATTTCAGAGACTTTCCGCCTTCCTGACATTTTCTCCAATCCATACTGAGTCAAAACATATTGCAGTGCAAGCAAACCAATGTATCATGCACAGACTTTGAATTGTAAACTCCAAGGCGTTTATTGTTACTTCACTAGCCCAATTCGCAAGGGCAACAAATGGTATGCAAAGTGCATACAAAACTACACATACCTGCACATATTATTAGAGATGCTTAGAAAATAGTATTTTGCTTCAACAAACACGTGTATTTTGTTTACAAACCATTTTGTTATGCATGAGAACCACCGAATTGTGGATTCTATCAGTACATTATGCATGCAACTTACAATGGTAGTCATGCAAGCCAGCAAGTAATGAAAGGAAGCCAAAACTTTATGGAGGCAAATCAGCATGTAATGGTTTCAAACCAATATATTGTACACTCAAACCAATATATAACACACACACACCAGTACATTACAAAAGTAAACCAATATATTACGTACACATACTAGCATGTAGAAAGTGTGCACTCATGTATTAATTGTGCAAAGCAGGATGATACACATGCTGCCGTGGACACAACTCTTTCTACAGCAGAGTCTGCGACGCACATGGGACTCTCACCATGCAAGGCTCTGCACATAGTTGCCCACAATAACTTTGCACATCCATGAATGTGTGATACCTCCAGATCTGGCCTGTCCAGGGGTCACTGAGAGATAAAGCTCATTGCTAATCCCCATCAAGATGGCAGGTTTCACAAAGGTAAATGACTTGTGTATGCTACAGGCAGGGGTACAGCTTAGTCGGTGAGATTCAGAGGTTGTGAGAAGAACATTTCCCAACCTACACTACAGCTTAATGAACTAAAAAAGATGGTACATTGAGCATTGGGATCGATGCGTGGATCTAATTATGTGTTGAAATTTTTTATTGGCATTTATTAAATATAATACAATAAAATCAATAAAATACAGAAATGTTCAATATGGTAACATAAATTACATTGGAATTAAGGCATAACAAATTAAATATATGAATTCATAAGAATGAAGACCATATCTTTTTAAAATACAAATAATACTATAATAAAATGTGAGCAGGATAAAGCAATTCTGTTGTGAATAAAACAATAAGCTTTTTGATAGAAAAACTCTAGTAACTTAGGGTGAAATAGAGAGTAAATTTAAAGCAAAAAAGATCAAGAACGTTTTACAAGGTGAAGCATACATTTGCAATCGAGTAAGTGGGAGAAAAACAGAAAATGTGAGTAGAAAGAAAGGAAGAATAATAAAGAAAAAGTGGTAATGTAATAAAATATAAAAGAATAGAACGTATAGTATAGAAAATTATATAGGGAAATTAACCAAAGATAAAAAGGAAGAAAGTGGAGGAAATTAGATGTATGGAGATTTAATCCATGTTCTCATTGTTGGTATGCAAGTCTTTGAGAGTAAAGGTGAGAAAAGGGAAAAAGAGAAGAAAAGCAGAAGCGAGAGTAAAATAAGAAGAGAGAACAAGTTATGATACAGTGGAATCCACTATGGAGCGACCTGAATTGTCTATCATAGAAGGATTATTCAATTGCAAAAAGGGAGCCCATATTTGATTAAATGATTGTGTCTGATCATGCAAATTGTAAATAATTCTTTCATAAGAGGCAGTTTGGATCATAGCCACCAGCCAAGATTCCAGAAAGGGTGGAGTCGGGGATTTCCATTGCCGTAGTATGCACATTTTAGCTGTGGTTAGAGCGATACATAAAAGACGACATTGTGGTTTGAGAAGGTGTGGTAGAGCTCGTAAATCATGCAGAAGAATGATGGCTGATGTTAACGGTAAATCCAAACGTAGAGTAAGCTGTAAAACCTGACCTATGTAGGACCAATAGGACTGGATGATAGGGCAAGAACAGAGGATGGATCCTAATTATGAATGTATAATTGAAGAGAGTTTTCTAGAAGATGGAAGTCCTAGGGGAGAGTATAGAGATGTCACAAGGAGGGAGGATATTACTCTGAAAGGACAACATTCGGAAAACCTCAGATCTATCAAAGCACTGAAGTATCAGTGTGCTGTATAAAATCAACCCTAGAAAAGCTGTCAATAAGTACCTTATTGTGTTGAGTATATGCCATAGAAATGGTGTCAGCCGCAAGTTACAGAATCCACTCTCACTGAGATACCTAAGGAAGTTACGCGCCTGCCACAGTGGTCTGTGTGTAATCTACAGGTCACAGGTCCCAATTGCAGCAAGATAGCTTGGTTGATAAATGCATCAGCTGCACAGGTGAGCTTGTGAGTGTGCGTGGGCATGCTTAACACACATCACAGTGTTGGTAAACCCTAACAAAGCCAGACAAACACCATCTCTGTGAGGACAACATGGCACTATGGCGACCAGTTCCTACATTGTGTTTAGCTACTTTCGAGTGAGTGGAGGGCGGTGGTTGATGTGTGAGACTGTGTGTGCAGAAGGTTGTTATATGGGAGGTGACGGAGGGGTGTGTGTCTGTGTGGTGTGTGTGTGATTTGTGGGTGTGTGTGTGTGTGTCTGTGTGTGTGTGTGTGTGTGTGTGTGTATTCTCTCCTTCTTACACTTCCATTGGGTGAGTTAAAGCCATAACCCTAAGAACAGCTACAAGGTGAAAAGCCAACAAATCTGTTTGGAGTGCATGAAATAACCTGCATGCATGTCAATATAATAGGCTAATAATCGGATTGTACTAAACAGCCACGGGTTATTTAGGGTTTGGTTGGTGGATGACCCTGGTGGATGGCTGCCCACCATATTTACAGAACTCCGCTTGCCTGACAGGGATCTGTGTGCCTTTAGCGCACCCACCGCCAAAGCAGGGGGAGTTCTTTAAATATGGCCTTGTTAAGCAGCTGTCATGTTTAAAGGGGCCACCCTGCAAGGCCTTTTGTTTTTGAAAAACAAAAAACTAATATCCCAGACATACTAGGAATCTTTTTTGCAACGTGCATAGGTGAATTTTGTTTCTTGTTTAGTACTGCCAGGCTTTTCCAGATGATCTTAAACAGAGAAAAAAAATCAGTTGGGACATCTGTCTTCAATTGGATGGGCAATTTGGTGTCCACTCATTGTTAGCTCAATATGCAACGGGCAGTTAGTCGGTAGTTTGGTGGAGCCAGCAAAGACTCTGCTGTCAGAAGCATAACTGTGCGCCTGATTCTAAAACACCGGGTGGACGATATTTGTTAGACAGTGTACTCCATCCCATTTGAGGGAAATTGCACTGTCTTCCACACTCTAAAGTAAGCCAACGCCTTCATTGCTGATTAATAAAATCCTGGCTAATAGCGAGTTGCACACAGCTGGTGGTGGCGCTGGACCCCCCTCTCAACTCCCATCACAGCCTATACAAATGTTTGGAAGCAGTCGCCGCCTGGATGTCGGCCTCTTGCTTAAAGCTAAACGGGGAGAAAACAGAGATTATGCTCTTGGGAAATACCATCACCAAATCTATCGACTCCATCTGGCCCCTCTGCCTAGGCTGTCCCCCCGAACCTAAAGAACAAATCAAAAGTCTCGGCATTTGGCTGGATAGAACACTCAATTTTAACTACCAAGCAACTAAGCTCGCTGCCACATGCTTCGGGCTCTTGAGGCTACTTCGCAAAATCCTCCCCCTTCTCCCGTTCCACTCTAGACGGATCATGGTCCAAGGGCTGATTCTATCTCGCCTCAACTGCGGAAATGCCCTATACCTTGGGGCCCCACAGTCCACGCTCAATAGACTTCAAATTATCCAAAACTGTGCCGCCAGGACCCTCCTCGATATCCCGCGACGAGTCTCAGTCAAAGCCCGACTGAAAGATATCCATTGGCTCCCGGTGAAATCAAGGATTGAATTCAAGGCTATGTGTATTGCCCACCGCTCCTACTGGGGAACAGGCCCTGCTATCAACCGCCCCCTGGTAAATGCCTATCATCCCAACCGTCTCCTCAGATCCGGGACATCCTATCTCACTACAGTGCCCCGAATTAAGAGAGCCAGGTGTGGAGGCCGCTCGTTCTCCTACAACCTAGCCAAGATCTGGAACACTCTCCCCCTCTCAATTAGATCAGAACCTAAACTACTTACCTTCCGAAAGCTTCTTAAAACCTGGCTTTTTAACAAATCATCTTTTTAATAATTCATCTTAATAATTCTTTAAAGTCTAGCGTACTCCAACTAGCCCAACCTCTGCAGTGCTGGGACGCCCCAGGGTAGCCATCGCGCTTTATAAATTATCTTTTCATTTCATTTCATTTCACTTATCACCCTATACCTTCACTTAGGAGCAGTTTGCCCAAACACAAATTAATTACCAGCCAGATTATGTCTCTTCTCTATAAACAGCATTAAACAATGCAAACCTATTCTGCAGTGGCATTGTCTTCCCCTTGTAGGAAGGTCAATCCCTGCCTACACCTATAGTCAGGCCTGTAGATGTCATGGTGCATATGGGACCGTATCATTGCTAAATGCAGACTATAAAGTCCTAAATAAAATATTGGTTATCCCGCTCCTGCCACGTAAGTCACATTTAATAAACAAGGGTCAGAATGGATTCATCCCGGGGAGAAACACAGCCCTCAACATTCAGATCATAGGTACCCAAAAGCTGTAGTGCTTTCCATTGACACAGAGAAGGCTTTTGACTCACTACATTTGACTCAATCCATTGGGTCTTCCCATATGCGATATTGGAGAAAATGGGCCTGGTAGCAGGCTTCAGAGGCTGAACCCAGTTAATGTGTACAAACCCGGATGAGAACTGGTAAGAGCCTATCTATGGAGTACATAGTAGTAAGGGACACGTGACAAAGGTGCTTCATTATCGCCCTCGCTGTTATCAATAGCAGTGAAACCATTGGCAGACACAGTCAGAAGGGGTGACAAATACAGGGAAACAACTACTACAACGCAGTCATTATAACGCACTACATATACAACGCAGTCATTACAACACAACTGCCTTTTCATCAAATGACATTACAACTCATGCCATTACAATGCATGTCACTACAACGCAAGCCGTTACAACGTAAGTAATGGGGAATAGTAATTTTTACCCCTACTCTATCCAACACTTACCCTGCTGTTGCACTCACGGGAGTGGGAATAGTACATTTTACCCCTGCACTATCCAACGCCTTCCCTACTGTTGCACTCACTGGAGTGGGAATAGTCATTTGTACCCATATACTATCCAACACTTACCCTACTGTTGCCCTAAAAGTATTATGCGTTGTAATGCTATGCATTGTAATTGTATGCATTGTAATGGTATGCATTGTAATTGAATGCTTTGTAAGTGTAGTTTCTAAAAATGCGTTGTGATGGCATGATTGGTAAAATCATGTGTTGCAATGGATGTTGCAATGTAAAAACCGCGTTGTAAAGGCATGCGTTGTAAATGTTTGCGTTGTAATGTGTCCTATTCCAAAACAGGGACATGACCCTGGGACGACACATTAGATATCACTATACCTGGATGACATCGTACTGTATATACGGGATGGTCAGACAGGATTGGAGGGCGTCGTACAAGCATTACATGAATTTGAAGCAGTGTCAGGTCTAAAAAGTAAATTGGAGAAATACTAGGCTATTCCAGATACATCAGGGAGGAATAGATGCCGGGTTCTGGCCCTGTCAGAAAGTCTGACATGGAAAAGTACTCCACTAGGTACGCAGGACTCCAAATCTATAAAACTGAAACCGATTCAGTAGAAGGGAATATTAGACCAGCCATTCAGCTAAAATGTAGCATGAGGCTACTGCTTTCTGTGGCAGGAGGGATAGACATAGCAAAGATGGTGTTCCTACTGTGCTTGTTGGACTGTTTTTTTACATTACCAGCCCAGAAAAAGAAGCCAATGTTCAAGGAAATGGATTCCATATTAGTGGAACTGATATAGGAGAGGGACGGAGACAACTTGCACTGACAAAGTTGTGGCCCAAGACACAGGAGGGGGTCTGGCAGCACCAAATTTCGAGTTACATTACAGTGCAGTGGCAGTGGGTCACCAAGTGGGTTTATAGAAGTCTACTCAACAGGGAAAATAAAGGCTGACAAACCGAGCCTCACAGAGACTCTAGAGGTACTGCTTGAGCCTCAGGAGGAAGCCAGAGGGTAGGATTGATCAATACAGGTATTCCGCCATTGTTGGAAGAAAATAGAGAATGCATACAAAAACTGTTGGAAGAAATTGGAGAATACATACCAAAAGCCCTGCGCCGCGGACTTCCCCCATGTAAGCATGCTCAGTCAGCAATGTTAGGGTAAATGGGGGGAACTACTGAGATGGGTAGAACAAAGTGTAGAGATTGAGGGCAACCTATATGATGGTGGAACTCTGAAACCATTTGAGGACCTACAAGGACAATATCGTATCCGAGGGGGAAACTTTCTATTACACAGGGCAATCAGAGGGACAATTAAAAACAGTAAATGATGGAAACTATGGAACCACCTGGGCATATGGGGCTGCCACTAGTATGCACCACAAGAGGCAAAATTGAAGCAATAACGTTAACATACCAAACACTAGTCCACCAGAGCAAAAGCTCAACAGATGACCTGAGGGTCATGTGGGCAACAGACATACAGAGAGATATTACAGAGGAAGAGTGGAAAAGAGTATTACAAAGCATCCCAGAACTTCTAGGGGTGCAAGATTCCAAATGATCCAGTTATTCTTGTACACAGGGCTTATACAACACCCAAGACAATTAATTGAATTTACCCTGACACAAACCAAATGCCCTAAATGCTGTCACATGATGCAGCATTTTACCACATGAACTGTAATTGCCCAGAATTGGAGGGGTACTGGCACATAGTGGCAGAGCGATACAGGCAATGACAGCCTGGAATATACCCCGCTCCCCTGAAGTGTTTTTATTGGGACTCTATACCAGGCCCAAGGCAAAGCAAGTAACAGTACGTTTATAGATCTGGTGCTAGTATTAACTAAGAAGCAGACCAAAGAGAAGGGTCCCTGCTGCACTGAGAGGTAAAAAAGAGCGCTGAGGTTTATCAACTTTTCTAGAATTTGGGATTGCAAAGCGTTCTCCAGATGAACAATTGGAGTACCTCCATCTCTTAAATTGATGCCTCTGTGCCCTGAGCTACATGTGGGGGAGGGACAAATTGTGCCCCCCCTGTGTGCATGCACCCCAGTTCATGCACAGTATGGGCATTTCAGTTCATTCTGTGCAGGAACTATTTTTGGCATTCCCATTGCAGTGCCCATTTTTTGAGGCACCGCCGCGAGAATGCCAAAAAAGCCCCCCAGACAGGAGGAAACTCCTAATCTGACTGGTGACCCATCCAAAGTTTTAGCGGTGCTGTGGCGGGGCGGACCCAGCGCCATACTGCCAAAGTCGTAATCAGGCCCTTAGTGTCATATCACACATATTTCATAGTGTGTGTGAGTGTTTGTATGTGTGTGAGAGACACAGCGTCTCTGCATTATCCTTCTGTGCCACACTCACATACCTACCAATTGTCACCTTTCCCTCTCACACAGTCTTGCAGACACCATCCAACTTAAGCCAAAGTCCACCTCAGCTAATTGTGTGCACAAATAGGTACAGTTGTTGTTTGTGTCTAGCATTAGATAAGGCTACCTTGAGCGGTCCTGGGACGATGACTCTTGTGACCATGCAAAACGAGAGCAGGAGCTATGCTGAAGTGTCTTTGGTGACTAGTGTTTGTTTAGAAGGAGCCTGGAAGGGAAGGACTGCAGCACACACTGGATCTTGCATTGCCAGCTTATATTTATGCTTAGTGATACTAATAAGATGTGATGCTAAGATCGGCAGTAAAGGAGATCAGCATTAAAGAAGGTGTAAGCCAACAGTGCGCTGGCCACAAAGACTTTGATGCGGCTTGCTGGACGAACATTAACCTAGTATTGTTGGCGAATGCTGTTGCACAACGCTTCTGCTCATGTCTTGCTTGGCGTCAGTGTTCCTTCTGTGGGCACTTGACCTCCTGCAGCTAGCACACAATACCTCCAACATCTCTCTCTTATTTGTAGGGCGTTGGCACTCTATGTGTTCATTGTCCCCCTTCGAAAAATGCAAAATGCCTACCACTGACCAGTGTCATCCTCTGCTTATAAAAGCTTTCCCTTTATCCTAATTACAATTTTATCACCACCGATTTCAATGGTTTCACCCTCCACAGCCACATATTTTCACCATCCTTGGGACTCAACATGCTGAGAAATGTGGAAAGGGTGGAGTTCGGCAGAAGGCATTAGCCTCTCAGAATGCTTTTCCACCTCAGAAACAGGCTCTCGTATCATCATAACACCTACATCACACTCTGAGAAGGCATTACCAAAACAGCACCACTTAAGCAGCCCATCTCAAAATGTTTCTGTGTCATATCTGAGGTTGAGACGTGAAGCATGTTCATCAAATTAGCTGCATGAGAAAAGCTGACAGCAATTATTAACACTTTACTTTCAATAACCTCAGACATCCACTAGCCAGATATAAAATGATGGAGGTCAAACAATCAAATTGTATAATTTCAGAAATGAGTCAACTATTTAAATTGGGTAAATTGGGTCCTGATGGTGTTCCTATAGTATTTTACCTTAATTTTTCTAAGTTATAAATCCCCACATCAAATCTATTGTTTTCCTACTTTATACATCCCAAATCATAGGCGTACACACCAAGATGCATTAATTTGTCTTATTCCTAAAGATGGACGCGATCCTACATAGTGTAAAAATGGTAGGCCCATTTCAATTGTCAATTCTGGTTATAAAATACTTACAATGATTCTAGCTCTTAGACTTGACCCCATACTACATACACTTATAGGGGAAGAACAATCGAGATTCATCAAAGGAAGCACACTTCTGCTAACACTAGGCTCTTTTTTAACATCCTTAATAAATCGAATACTTATAAACATTCTTTTGGAGCTATTTCTCTAGATGTGGAGAAGGCATTAGATCTCATTGAATAGAATTTTATTTTCCAGACCCTACCTTGGTCCTAAATTTATAGCATTGGGATCTCTTCTGTATGTATATTGCAAAGCCTGGAAGAAAAAAAACGGATTAGATTGAAAATTGCACTCTGTCACTGTAACATTAATACAGGAGATACAACGCTTGGAGAGAAAGCTTAAAGTTGTAAGCCAAAATTAACTAAACTCAAAGTCCTTTCTCTGTGACACTGCAATTAGAAGGCAATCACAGAAAACCTGTAACATTAACCAATATGAACAGATATGTGAATTCCTCTTTCTAGAACACTGTAATGGGAAGTCAGTCACTCCCCCAAAGAGAGTTTCCTGTAACAGGGATCCAGAGGAATCGAGCAAGGGAAGTTATGTGAATGTGCACTGGAGGAAAAGTGACACTCAAGCAGTGAAGAGAAGAACTAAATCCAGAAGGGAATCCTCAATATGCCTGCTTGATGCGCTGAGGCGATGACGTGGCCGTTGATGCGCCGAGGGAAAAGACGCCGATGAAAATGAAGCCGATGCAAATGAAAACAGACAGAGACAGAGTGCAATTTTCAAACTAATCTGTTTTTTTTCTTTCAGATACAGTGCTTGTTGTATTGTTTTTCGTTGCCCTTGGTCTGTTTGCAGTAACTTTGGGAACCTTTGGTTATATCCTCATTAGGCTTTTGCTCCCTCACTATGGCTGCAGCAAGCATGAGTCAACCACCACCTTTTCTGAACGACTTAGGGGAGCCAGACATACCATGGCGTAGGTGGCTTGGGATTTTTAAATCATATCAGATAGCTACAGGGGGTGTGAATTTTCCCTCGATTCGGAAGCATCATATTCTTCTTCACAACTTGGGTATTCAATGGAGGAAGGTATATATAGTCATTACTGGAAGAGATGTGGATGAAGAGTTTGAGGGGGAAGAAGCAGGTGTAGATGTGTATGATTACACTTCAAGAAAACTAGAGGCACACTTTAAAGAGAAAATTAATGTCGTTTTGGAGAGGCACACATTCTTTAAAAGGGAACAAAGGAAGGATGAGAGAGTTTCTGCATATGTGTCTGTTTTAAGAAGAATGTCAGCTACTTGCGAATTTGGCACAATTACGGATTTCCTTATTAGGGACCAAATTGTCAGGTGCACTAATGATCAGAAAATACAGGAGAAGGTCCTCACTAGAAACCCTGATTTGAATGAAGCTATCAGTATTGCCAAGGGAATAGAACACACTGCATTATACATCAGGGAAATGAAAATGGTGTCAGGGGTTATCAAGGAGCGAGAAGAAGTTAAACCTCTAGTAAGCGAGGATGCAGTTTGTAAGATTAGTGATAAAAATAAAGATGCTCCCCGAAATAAGTTGGAAAACCACACCATTTAGCGAAAAATTTGAAATGCCCTGCGAGAAATGTGGTTTGCAGAAAATGTAACAAAAGGGGCCATTTTGTCAAAGTGTGTAAAGTACACCGTATACATGAGTCTGAGCATAAATGTGATGAGAGCAAAGATTACATTTTTCAGATTAAACAAAATGAAGTAGAGGAATCTGTATAATATCCAACATGCAACATAACTCTTGATGGTGTCAGTATTTCTGTGTTCACTGATTCATGCTCGCCGTACACATTAATAGAGAAGAAATTGTATGAGAAGAAGTTTAGTACTCATAATCTAGTTGCAAAAACTGCTGACATCCAACCTGGAGGGTACAACAAGGAACCCATCTCGTTAGTAGGCATGGTAAGAATGCGTATATCCTTCAAGGGAAGACACACAGTAGGAAAAGTGTACATAACTAAGAAAGGCTCCAGCTTGTTAGGTTAGAAACACCAAAAAGAACTGGGCATCACACTAGATCCAAACAACATAGATCAAGTGTTGCTAGTAGAACCTACAGAGGCAAGCTGGGATGTCAGAGGTGTTTTCGGATCAGTTGGGCAGATTAAAAAAATACATGCACAAGATCATACTCAAATAAGGTACCATCCCTGTAGTGCACAAGACCATGTCGATACCACTCCTTATGAGGGAAATGTTAAAGGAGGAGTTGCAAAAGCTGGTAAGGCAAGGTGTAATAGAAGAAATTGAAAGCTCATTGTGGTTGGCACCCATTGTTCTTACCACCAAGGACAATGGGAAGAACATTTGGTTAGGTGTGGACTTGAGGGACCTCAATGCCAACATCTGGGTGGACAGGCACCCTCTACCCAGGATACATGAGATGCTGAGCACAGTTCTCGACGCCAAGTACTTCAGTATTCTAGACTTATCTTCAGCATATCATCAAGTCACCTTACATCCAGCCTCACAAATGTTGACTTCTTTCACCACGCTGTTTGGCAATTATACATTTCTGAGAATGCCATATCGGACTTGCATCTGCAGCTGCAGCATTCCAGAGAATTATGCAGCACATACTTAGAGAATGTGTTAAGACTTTGTGCTTTAAAGTCAACATACTTATTTATGGGTCCAGTGAAAGTGAACACAATCTCAATCTTAGAATTGTTCTATGCAAGTTAAAGGAAGCAGGGTTTACCACCAAGAGAAGCAAGTGCAAGCTGGGTGTCACTTCAGTGGACTATTTGGGGCGCACCATTTCAGAGGAAGGAATTAAACCCAAAACAGACTTAGTAGAATCATTAGTCAAAGCCCCCAGACCCACATCCAAACAAGAAATAAAGTCATTTCTGGGTTTGGCAGAGTACATGGCCAAATATGTAAAACAAACTTCACAGTTCTTACCCAACCCCTCAGGAACTTGCTAAAGAAGGACGTAACATTCAGTTGGGATGGTGAACATGATGTTGCATTTGAGGAAATAAAAATACCTATTGCGTGTGCACCCCACATTGGAAATTTCAATATGGAGAGGGAAACCATCCTTACCACCAATGCCAGCAGTAAGGGCATAGGAGCTACGCTCTCTCAGATCATAAACAACCAAGAAAAAATTGTTGCATTTGCCTCCAGGACCCTTACTGGGGCTGAGGTAGAAATTACTCCACAGTAGAGAAGGAGGCCCTTGCTTGTTGCTGGGCCATCACCCACTTTAAACTTTACTTGTGGGACCTACCATTTGAGCTGCAAACTGATCACAAGCCCCTACTTTCACTTTTTACAAAAAAGGAAATGGAGAACACAACTCCCCGCATAGCTATGTGGGTTTTGGGACTCCAAACTTTCAATTACAGAATTACATATGTGCCTGGTGCTAAGAACAGTGCTGCAGATTACTTGTCTAGAGCTTGTCTCATTGAGGATGCCATTTTGGAGATCAGTGTACCTGCAGTTTTACAAGATCAGTGGAAGTCCAGTACAGAGCAAGATCAAGAGCTCAAGGCAGTCAGGGACTTTATAATCAAGGGGTGGCCCAACATGTAGGGACCTATCAGAGGAACTACAGTGCTTCTGGAATGTAAGGGAGGAACTATCCTTGTAGGGAGATATCATATTAAAATCAGGAAAGATTGTTCCACCTGAAGGCTTACAAGAGCAAATATTAAATTTAGCTTATGGAGGGCATTTGGGGAGGAGTCTGAGTAAGGACAAGCTAAGGTCCGATTACTGGTTTCTCTATATGGATCACCTTAAGGAAGAGAAGGTCAGGGACTGTCAGGCTTGTAGCCTGAGTGACAAAACTAAAAGCCTTAGACGTTCCCCCCCTTATTCCTGTTGAGGTACCCACTATTCCTTGAAACAAATTGGGCCTTGACATAGCAGGACCTATACAGGCCATGTGTCCACAGGGTAGGTACTTAATAGTTCTCATTGACTATTTCTCACATTGGATCTCCCATACGTTTATCAGCGCGGTCAACACAAAGTCCCTCAAGTGTATCTTAACGGGAGGTATTCTCCAGGGAGGGTATTCCTGAAACCCTCATTACGGACAATGGGGTGCAATTCGTGTCTGACGAAATGAAAGAATTTCTTAAGGATCTGTCTATCTCTCATGTTCGCACACCTCTATATTGCCCCAAGGCCAATGGCAAAGTAGAAAGAGCAAACAGAATGTTGAAAGAGTCCATTCAGTTAGCTGTGGCTTCATGGAAACCTATAGAGAGTATGGTGAAGGACATGTTATGGTCTTACCACACAACTCCTAATTCCATTACAGGACTGTCCCCGTTCGAGATGTTGAGAGGGAGAAAAGCGAGATCTAAACTTTCTCCCAGTTGGCTGTTCAAGAACAAGGATGTCACTATTAACTCAGAGGAGGTAGGAAGCAGAATGGTTAGACAACAAAAGATGTACCAAGACAGATATGACAGGAAGTGGGGCATAAAAAGCAAGGACCTGAAAATTGGACAATGGGTCCTTGTAAAGAAGCCCCAGGAGGCGAGCAACCAAGGTGACAAATTCTATGATCCAGAAAAAAGAAAGCAAGTCAAAAACAATGTGGTGGTGCTAGAAAATGGTAAAATGTGGAGCATGGATAGAATTACCAGGTGTTCCTCAAATTTGATTCCCTCTGAGGTAGAGGTGGAGGAACACAAAGTACCTCAGGGCTGCACAGAACAAGAAGATAGAATGAGCAGACCTGTTCGCCCACCTACATGGCAAAAAGATTTTGTATTGTCGTCGTTTTCTGTGTCACTGCTGCATTATGTTTTCCAGTTTTGGGAATTGTATCTTCTGTATACCACTCTGGTCATCTTTCACTCTCCTCTCCATTTCTCACTCTTTCCTCTCTTTTTCTTCTTTATCTTCTTTCTCTTCTACTTCTTCCCTTTGGGAGGGAGATGTGTTATCATCTCTGTCTTGGTTTCTCCCTCTGGCTCCCCCCTCCCACTCTTCCTCTTGGTCTCACCCTTAGACTCTTGAGTGGGAGGCAATTTAGAATGTTGGAACTGTTCCCTCAGTGAGGCTCTTGTACACTGACTTGAGGAGGCGTTATTCTGAGCAACTTAATAAAGATTTACCTCCATGCGTCTTTCTTTACTACAATACCTACCTTGCACAGATTCATTTGGAAAGCAATGTTGCATTCAGATGATCTTTGAAAGGGTACTCATAGAGCACATGAACTTGCGTGGCTAGTGTCCTCCAAATAGTTACTAACTATGAAAGGAAGCACCTTGCAATATGTTACATGAATGGTTCTTAAGCTTTTTACTTCTGTGGACCCCCACTGAATTATTACAGGAATCCTGGGAGCCCCACAGAGTCAATAATAGATGCCAAGACCTGGGCTTAAGCAATTTTGATTATTTGAACCTTAAAACAATACACAAAAATACAGAAACATGCATTCATAAAATACACACATAAACAAATGATAAAATATTTCATTTGATTCACAAACAAATATAAAAAATCAAAAACTTAATTTTCATGGAAAGTTTAGGCTTTTTTCTAATTTCAACTGAGGCCACCCCTTATCCATACTATATTCTGTTTGATGTTTTTGCACTGCTCCCACAGACCAATCTGAGGACAATAACGTAATGTTTAACCTCCAATATCAAATTTCTTCACATTTATGGAACTTCTTTCTAATTTTCAATTTTACATGTTGCTTCTTTATTCATATGCACTTTATCGATTTGTTAATAATATTTTATTTCCTAAACAGTTGCGGACCCCCTGAGTAGCTGTCACCGACCCCCAGGGGTCCCCGGACCACAGTTTAAGTACTCCTGTCTTACACCATGTATACACAACTGACCTCCTATACAAACCTACCTTGTACATGAAGCTTCCATGCACAAAGATTTGTTTTGCATGTTGTACACAATGCAGAATAAGCCGTTTTGCGTGACGGAATTCGTGGTGACTGAAATTCTTTCTATTATTTCAGGGGATGCCAGGGATGACCCAGTCACCTTCCACGCCAAGCTACAAGATTTCCCTGATCTACCCAGATGGCTGCGCTACACCCAGAGGAGTCCTTACAAGAACGGCTACCTGTATGGTTCTCCTCTGACAACTGATATTGGAATGCAAGTAATTGAGGTAAATCATGGTGGGAGAGAGACTCTAAGTTAGTGATATTCACATAGAAAGAATACTAATGAAAAGAGAGCAACTCAAGCAAGAAAGACAACCTACTTGAGAACATAATTGTACCCAAAAGAAATAAACTCAACCCAAGTGACTGCTGCCCATTACAGAAACTCACTAAAAACCTCGGGGCATATTAACAAGATGTGTGTTAAAAAACGCACATCGCACATTTCACTAGGCTATCGCCGGATTTTTTCACTGTGTTAGCGCGTTATTCTCAACGCGCAACACGTAGGTGATAGTAAATCCTGCGATAGCCAGCGATAGTGAACATTAGCGCGTGAAAACAAGCGTTGTTTTCACGCGCGAATGTGTGCCTTGATAATATCGGGGGGTGGACTCAGCTTTATGATCCACACCCCCATGGTATCAATGCCTAACGCCTGGTCAGAGCAGGCGTTGAGAGACCTGCGATAAACGAGTTTATCGCAGGTCTTTTCCTCCCAACGCCTGCCTTGGTGATAGGGTGTTCCCACCTCCAACCACATTTTACATGTGGTTGGACGTGGGAACGCCCACTTTGCATGTCATTAGCGATGTTTCTTGCTGAAATGCAAAGTGGGCTTGAGGCAGGCGTTGCAATGCCCTTGTAAATAGGGCGCTGGAAGTATCGCCGCTTTCTCGGCGAATTGTGCCGAGAAAGCGGCGATACTTCAGCTTGTTAATATGCCCCCTCTTTCCCAGCTTGGTGGGCTGGAAGTTCACTAACGAGTGGAAGAGATGGTTTCATATGTACAGTTCTATAAGATTTCAATACACAATGAACTTGTGGCTTATTACAATAGACCCTGAATGCCCCCATCTTCCTGCTCTATGTTCATTTTCTGTCTGCCCTTCCATGGATCCATCACCTGCATTTCGTCACTCTTTGCATTTTCCTCCTTCAGAGTCTCTCTCTCCTCCGTTCTACAGCGCTTGCTATAAATGTCTTCATCCTTTCCACACTCTTGCTTACTCACTTGCTCTATATCTCACTTACTCAAATTCCCTCAATCACCTTCTCTCCAAATTACTTCATACCTACTTTATTCACTTAAGCAACCTTCTTCCCCTAAACTTGATGTTCTCTACTCTATCATTCACCATTCTGCTATCTCCAAATCTCTTCCTGACCATTTCTTTCCCCGTTTTCCCAGCTGCCCATCCCATTTCTAGTATTTATTATTAAGCAGACATAACCAATATTTCTCCCAAGCCTAGCTCATAGCTTAGGGCCCTGGTAGGTATGTGAGGGCTACTACAGTCTGGAGACAGTGCTAGCCAACAATGCACTGACATGTAGTAATGCAGTAAAGTTATATGATAACTTCAAGTGGGAGAATTGCAAACCTTAACTGCAAGGAGTGGATATGGAACAAAGCAATGATCGTTTTGACGGGAGCTTTCGATGGTCCAAGTGGTGGCCAATACTGCATAATAATACACGTGATTATAGTCTAATGCGTGCTTTACAGAGATGGGCATTGTCCGTTTGTTTGCACACTTGGGTAGACCTCTCCTTTCTTGCCCTTCTTACTCTATGCAACTCTGTAGCCAATTGCTATGGGTAGGGACGTGCAAAACTGTGGGGTATACGATTCACACACTTATTGAGGTTATGTAGTAAAATGACCTGTTTTCTGTAAAAGTCAAACATTTTGTAGTTTCTTTAGTAGTGAGTACCTACACCCATTTAAGTTTCTTGGCGTGAGCTTCAGTACAGCGGTGGAAGTAGTCTAAAGCGTAGAGTAAATTAAGCATTAAGTAAATGAATTCCTGGCATAATACAAGGAACACCAGGCCTGAAAAGTTTGTTAAAACCTAGGTGGTTAGGAGTTGGTCTCATGGAGAGAGGCAAGTTGTTCTAAAAGGTGGAGGCAAATACTGAGTAGGCCGGTCCAGTCTCTGCTTTCGAGAAGCGGAATAATCAGCTCAAAGATGGCAGACTCTGATTCCGTCTAGAAAGGTAGCATTGCAGCTTAGCATTGATGAGGTACTGGAAACCAAAATGAATATCATGTAAAATGTGTCTCATTTTGAGCAAGATTCTAGCTTTGAGAGGAACCCAAGAAGCGTGTGAAGCAGAGGTAAGGCAATACCGAAGGGCCCTGGAAAAGGGCCTGATCTGCTGCTGCATTACGGCCCACTTGAAGCATTTGTAAATGTTACTTTTAGAGTCCCAAGTATAGTGCACTGCAATAGCCCAGCCCGGATCCCATGAGAACTGTTACATCTGAGGTGCCCTGAAGGCTTAAAACAAGAGTACCTGCTTTAAGAGAGGTAGCCGGAACAATCTGCCATATGACGCTGCTGATGGCTCTGAGCCATTTGCTTATTAGAATCCAGCTTGACTCCCAGATTCCTTACCACCATCTCTGGATCCTAAGTCCATTGTCCAGAAGGTAGGAACTATAGATTCTCCTTGTGTTTAGGTTTAACTATTTGTAGCCTACACATTTTCGATCCCATATCTCTGCTGTGCAGAGCTGAGAACCATGCACTGTGGCCCCCCATATCCATTTAGATGGAGGAGGTCCTGCATGTTATTGGCATTCCTGTAAAAGTGCAAGCCATAGGACGCAATGAGGTGGACAAGTGACTAAACTAAACATTGAAAATTCTGAATGCCAGTGAGGAAACATCACACACCGTTTCATGGGTTCTGATCAGTATGGAGGAGAAGAAATATCTGCTACAAATGACCTGAATCCAGTAGCTTCCTGGTCACAGAGAATAATAAGATCAATTAAGTCAAATGCTGATGCTAGATCTAAAATAATCTGCCTAATTCCACTGCCCACATCAGGAGACTATCCTGAGGTTATCCAGGACAGACACAATGATTTATTCAATGACACCGTTGGGATTGAGGTAGGAAAGCATCCAGGACTGAAGGAATTCATTTGCAGAGATACAGACTTGTATGGTTTTAGTTGTGACATGAAGGGGCGACATGAGGAGGAAATGAATAGGGTTTAAAATGTCAAGTATTAGGCCTTCCAGAAGCAGAGTGCCAAAGTCAGTACCAACGAGAGGCTGAAAATAGAATTAATAGCTAGAATGAGAAGGCAGCATGGGATCTGAAAACAAATGCAAGGCAAGGGTACTTTGGAGCAGCAGATTTCAAGTTGACTAATGTGTGTTCACTGCGAAGGCTCATCCAAGGGAGTAAAGAACTCTGTAGAAGTTATCATGGGGTTAACATCTGTGGGATGAGGAAGATGCAAAGCCAAGATTTGGTTTTTGACCCTGGGATTTCGACTTCTCAAAATGGTTGCACAAGTGAACCCACACTTTCTTTGAAAGGGTGATATCAATTTGTTTTGAAGAATATAATCAGAAGCGCCTCTTTGCATTTTGAACAAATATTGATGTGGTCAGAGACTAGTCATTGGGGGTCTATCTTGACTTTGAGCTCCAGTTTGGCACAAAGCCCATCATTACATAAAGACAGTAAGTAGCTCTTTCTGATCTTGACACCTCAGATTTGAGGTCTGCCCATAAATAGGGAAAGTCAGGGAGCAGATTCACACTGAATACGTTTTTGTTTTCACTGTGTTGTGGCTTCTGCATCCACTGGGTTCTGTGGACAGCTGAGGAGTAAAGACCTGGTAGAAGATGATAGCATTGCCATGAGAAAGAGAGAGATAAGAGACACCATTCTTGATGGATTCTAGGGACAAATACCTGTGACATGTAAGAGAGCAGGAGGGGGAAACCTAGAAAGCAAAAAAAGTGACAACAAAAGACAAATAGAAAAAATAAGCCAAAGTAATGGAAAGAATAAAAAAACAGATTCTTTTAAAAATCAAAGAAAATCAAATGGACTCCAGGCAAGGAGATAACTAATTGTTCTCAGTGGGTGTGCCAGGATATACCGTACTGGGGTACTGAAGACATCTAAAAGGCGATGGACTTTGGCACAGCCTTGGAAGTGTTGACGGTGTGACAGTGAGTTGAAGGGATGGTGGGAAATGGGACCATACCAACTCTTAAGTGCAGTTTGTGTGGCCATAAAAGAGGCTATAGGGGAGGTGCTCCATTCATGAAGATTATCTGTTGAGCCCCCTCTGTCTTTACTGTACCAGGATCAATGATGTGCTTCCAGTGATGACTCTAAGCCATTTGTGAATCAGAATCCAGTTTGACACCCAGATTCACAGCATTGTTACTGTACCAGCATCAATGCTGTGCACCCAGTGAGAGCATCACAACCACTGAGCCCCTCTGTGAACAAACTCTACTAGAGCACTCGTGAGGAAGGTAGACAATGACACAAACTAGTAAATGAGGAAGAGAAAGCTTTCAAAAACCTGTTGCAAGTGACATTTAGAGGCCATGCAATGCACATTCTACAAAATCCTGTCAATTAATCTAATCAAGTATGGCCAAGCTGAAAAAAAACCTGAAAGGAGTGAAGAGAACAAAATATAAAACGTGTGCTAGCGATAAATAAAAAAACAAGCATTTGCAATGCAATAGGTCTCGGGTTAATTAAGTTTGAGCTATTGGCATTGCTAAATATTGCAACACCAACTGTAATATTCCATGCAGCACAAGAGCAGTGATGAATGTGTGAACGGGTGGTCGTGTTTGCCCGTGCATGTGTGTGTGTGACACATTGTGCACGGATCCATGTCTGCGCGTTTGGATGTGTGTGTTGGCTTGAGACCGTGTATGCCTCGTGTGTGCATGGATCCACGTGGCATATCTAAACAAACTTTTACGTGTTTCTGTGTGGCATTGAGTGTGCGTTTTTATGTAGCCGAATGTAACCATTTGCAATTGTGTCGCCTGCGTGAGTGCCTATATATGTGTGTATGCATCTGTGGGCTTATATTTGTGTTTGCTTGTGTACTTGCATGGCAATATAGAAATGTGTTATTGTGTAGGTGCTTGCATGTTTCTGCGGTCTTAAGCACATTGTTAAGGCGGGAGGTATGATTGCGCCGCCCCGCCCCCGACTATCAAATGTACCCGACACCATGTTAATGGCAGTACATGTGCTATAGAACTGCCAACTAAGGCTGTGAAATCGCTTGCCGTGGCTACACTCTAGGCGGTGGTCCGAGCACTTCTATTTTAATTTGTCCCGCCACTATGTAAGGGCTCGCGCACCAGGTGGCAGTATTCTAACCGTTGAATCCCCGCCCCCATCTGTCCTTGCCTCATACAGGTGACCTATCAGGCAGGATTCGATCAGGACTAGACCCTGTGAATGTGGTATCTACACGCATCAGTGTAACAGTGGTTATGTTACATTCAAAGCTGCGTTGCTTAAAACGGTGAGTGAACCCAACAGAGGTCGGTGCAAACTCGAGGAGTGAGGGAGCTGGGGGCAAAGTATTAATACTCAGATTGTGCTGGTGGGAAGGAAGCAGTTGCTAATGCAGCGCACAGCGGGTCCATGCACCAGCGGCGCGAGCCGTGGTTAGCTTGCAGAGAGGCTGGGAAACAAAGCAGCGCTATGGGGAACATTCTCGATTGTGTACCTCTCTGACCAGAGCATATATAGCACCATGTAATGCTAAGTGGAGGAGGCTGCAGCACATCTTGAAGTGAGGTAAGCGCTGTAAAAGGAGGGCAGAGGTCAGTAGCGTCAGCGACGGGGTGACTTGATCCCACTTTGGAATCCCTTTAGCACTTAGGCAGTTAGCAGGGGTTCATGAAGTAGAAGATGTGTGAGATGGCATGTGTGTGGGGGACGAGAAAGAGCACGTTTATTCCACAGGTAACAAGTTTTAATCAAGATGAGATGCCAATCAACAAACAGGTTTCAAAGATCTGTGTGTAACCTGCAGGCCGGGACCGTTATGCTGACTCGGCTCGTCACCGTCACAAGGTTCACATAATGTGTAACGAACTGCACTTGGCAACGGCTTTTATCGTGGTTATTACTGCACGTGATTGTCACCATGCGTCCTCGATATTTCATTAAATTGATTTATTTCTATAGTCCGATTCCTACAGTCGCCCTCCTAAGTCATTTTCTTCTACGGGGGATTGGCAGGTCGCAGTTAGAAGGCTAAGCTTTCCGGGCAATCTGCCGTCCGTATAACTTACAATGAATCGCTTTATCTTACTTATAAAATTGTTTGAGGAGCCAGGTCTTATTTATCCTCCAGAACAGCTTTATGTCTCTGCATTTTTGATACGAGTCTTGCCAGCATGCTTTGTAATTTGAATGTAGCCGCATTCCAAGCTCTCACACGGGACGGAAAAACAAAAAAAAAACATGGCTGTTTATCAGCGCCGCGCGCCTCTCTGCAGACTCCCCCTGCACTCCAGAGAGGCGCGCGATGCGATCCTTTCTGCCCTGCAATGCCGTGGAGACAAGACCGGGCCGCGCGCACAACATTATCCTATGGGAAAACACTGCGCGCGGCCAGGTCTTGTCTCCCTTCGGCGTTCTCAGACTGCTGAGACGCTGACTATAGTTCTCTGTCGAGAACGCGCTTTTCAAGCGCGTTATAGCCCGAGACCTAAAAAACAATGACAACATCACAGTCTTGTTTTAGCTAGTTTTCCTTCTATTCTCTCCCAAGTCAGTTACCTTTACGCAACCGTTTACTCTGTTTTTCCTTTCCCTCAGGTGTCAGCCTATAACAGATACACCTATGAGACTGTCAACGAGACGATCATCTTCAATATTGACTCAGCTTTAGGTAAATACTCATTTGCTGTTTCTTGGTAATAATTTATAAATCCTGGTATTAATTTATAAACCTTGTGGATGTACCCGTTATTTGCCACCAAGTCTTCCACACCCACAGATAAATCATAAAAAATAAATAAGATCCGACAGAAAGCACTGAAAAACAGAAGTTGGGTACCATCATAATTAAGCTTTACATCATATGCTAAAAACATCATTAAGGCAGATCAGCTTTGAGCAGAGCTTCTCAGGGCATTAAACATGTAATGGTTTGCCTCCACACCTGTGATCTTTGATTTGAACCATTTTAGAAGTCGCTGCTGGGCTGATCATTAAGATCTGATCTGGCTTAGACCCAACAATAGGCTTCATGTTCTAGGGAGGAGGATGTTGGTTCAGGCATCTTCCCACAAACATCGACCTCTGATGTAGACTGATCCTTTGCACTATTCCATGATTTCATTGTGGGTCGAGTACTTAGGCTTTAAGGCAAGGCATGCTTTAAGATTAAACATAGAACCTTAAATTAAATCATGTTTTGTATTTATTCTGCCCTGATCACATGGTCAAAGTATTTCAAACTGGATTAAAGCCTGCTGAACAGTTTTCAGCCATCTGTTAAGGATTGAGGACTTTTTTGAACGACAAAGGGGCACCTAAGTTGATCAATACGTTTTTATTACTTAGAGTAACATGTCAATAGACTTGAACTGGAAAGGAGTAATGTACAACATACTCATTATTGCCTTGATTAGTAGTAAATAGACCAGCACTCTGCTGAAGATCAGGCTTCTCTCGTTATATGTGAAGATTTTCAGCCTATTATCATGATGCGTGAATGTCCTCTCAGTACCCAGGCATGTTTATTAGCCTTAAATATGCTGTTGTTGCACTGCTGTCAGATTTAGCGTTATCAGTACTACACCGGCCAGGCTGTCCTACCAATGTCATGGCTGTGCAAGATGAAGCCCTCACATTTCTTTTTAGGAGATGGTGCAACACATCATAGTATTTTCCATTGGCTGAAGCCCTATGAGTAGATAATGAATGGAATGTGTGCAAACCTATTACCTCTTTTCAGGGGTGCTTCTAGGAAAGACAGCCACAGCCCAAACTGCAGCATTTTTAGAATCAACCTTCCTATCAACAATTTCTAAAAGAATGAGAACATCACAGATAGGAGACAAGTTAACACATTGTATAAACTAGCAGAACTTTGACCAAAAATGGAATCGAAAGCTGGAGCAATGATGTACATGTGTCCTTTGGCTTAGCTACCTTCTCTAATTTTCCTGCCCAGACCATGGTGCTACTCTTCATCACAAACCAGAGCACGGTAAGAGTTCTGTACATTATTGTGCCTCTAATAGGAAGGTAGCAATTCCTGCTCCTTACTAATGTGAAATGTGGTTGTGATACGTGATACAATATGGGGTCGTCAATAGTTTCTGAATGTGCTACTACCTCCCTGCAAGTCATGAGGTGAAATAAGTAATCCAAGTGACTTTGAGGATCTGAGAAAATGGATACATATGTAGAATTCTGTTGTATTATAACTGGGCATAGAAAAGAAGATTTTGTTGGACAAAAGTACATTATGAGGGATTCCATTAGGGGTGATATGTCCATTGGATGGGTTTAGTGGGAAACAGGAACCTTTTTTCCATCATATGCCTATCCAGTTCTAGCATTAGGCATCTTGTTCTATACAAAAGATTATTGTTTCAGATTTCTTCCCACAGACGTGAGGCACACCTATTGACTGGTCCACTGTTATGTTATGTTATGTTATAAAGACTTTCATAACGCGCTCTATTACTAACAAGTATCCTGGCGCGGAGAAAGAAGTGGCATAGATAGCAGGATATCAAGATGGAGAAGACAATTACATGATCTTATTAAACAGATGAGTTTTCAATCCTTTCTTAAAGGCGGTGATGGACTGGGCTGCTCTAAGAGACAAAGGAAGAGCGTTCCAGGCCCTAGCAGCCCTGACAGAGATAGACTGGCCTCCTAATCTGCATTGCTCCATGGTGCTAAATAAGCCAACCAAAATACCTATCAATAATTACCTTGGTCAGGCTGAGTAATTTCTGGCTAGAAATCTTATTTGGTTAGTAAATCAGTTAAAAAAAGTCATAGTTCTACTGAGATCAGACATAACAGAGAACGTTAAACCCTATAACCATAAAAATGCAAAAACAATAACTGCAGTGGAAAATAGATCCCTAGCCAACTGAAAGTAAATCGTGCATCAGGGGTGCAAGCAGAGCAGAGAGGTAATACGATACATAATTTTGATCTCGCTTCTTTACTGGTCAACCAGTTTTAAGTAACAGTGCCCTGTTTAACCGTAGCAATTTACAGCTGTGCCTTAGCCCTCCCTAATGGTCTCATCCCAAGCTGGTTTTACAATGAGCACCTTTGACCAGCACATTCTCGACAACGATTCTAAGGTTCTTGATATTAATTGCATGTGAACTGTTATTACTTGATATTGTGCATTAATCTAGGGTTACTAGATTTTGTGTCCACTGAATTGGGACTCTTTCACTGCAATGAGATACACTCCCTCTTTTCCCATTATTGTCTCAATCTTAAATTAAATAAGGTAAATATTTCGTGTGTGTGTGTGCATGTGTGTGTGTGTATGGTAGTGAAAATATATGCATGTTGCTCAGTAACACATTTTCATCCGAGCAAATGTACCAATAAACACACATTCACATATGTACTACTACAGTGCAAAGGTCAAATTCCAGTTCATTATCACAGTAGACCCAAATTGACATGAAGAATCTGTGTTTACTGAGTCACAGATTTCATGTTGTATTTATTACTGTATGCATAGAAACAACTATCCTGATAGGCACAACGTTTCTTCACTGTGATTGTTTGTCACTTTTATTCACACAAATACCATGGCATAAACCATAAAAGCTGGCACACCAAGCGTAATTTATTGCCATTGCGGAGGGAGGTAAGTGGGATTTTTACCCACTTGAAGCTTCACTTAATGTTAGTAATGGTACTTCCCAACACTTAATAATAGCAATAAATAGGATATTACGCTCTGCACATCTGCATATAAGTACTGCACATATATATCTATATGTATATATTCACTGAAAAAACCAAAAGCGACAGGGACATTATAGTTAGGGTCTGATTTCACTCGTACAAAACCAGTAAAATTCTGCAGTTATAGTTACCTGAGCTAACTATAACTTACTCCCAACAATGCACTGCTTGTACCCTCACATATTACATCAATCATGACATGATCAGTGACATCACTGATGAAATCACTGATGACATCTCAAATTACATCACTGATGACATCATCCACAGAATCACTGACACACACTCACTCCCCATTATAACAATTCATACACCCACTCCAACTTCCACACTATCATTCTCAAAACCATTGACACAGACATACCAGTACTTGCACACTCGTTCACTGATTCACATGTCTACACACACATCCACTCAGTTAACCATACAGCCACTCACACACTGTCAGTCACTCATAGAGCTACCCACACACCTACTCACTCACCTATAGAGTCAATCACACAGCCTTTTACTTACCTATATAGTTATACACACAGCCACTCCCTTATTCATACAGATACTAACACATACTCACCCATACAGCCCCTCACACACTCACTCATTGACCCATACAGCCAATATCACAATCCCTCACTCAGACATACAGTCACTCATATACTCCAACACTCACCTATACTGCCTTTCACTAACCCAGTTACACACCCATATACCACTGAACATCCATTCACTCACCGACACATCCATACACACACTAAGTCACCCATACAGCCCGCCACAGACACACTCACTAATCCATACAGCCACTGACTCACCTACTCACTCATCCATGCAGGCAGTCATGCAAACCTTTACCCACCCACGCAGACACTCATATTCTCATATCCATCAGGACCACCCCAGAGTTGCTCCAATTTAAGAAAGACTTGGAGATGCACATATTTAGAGAACACCACATCAAAATGCATTAACCATCCACAACCCAGCTACCACTCCAATCATTTGTTGACTTTATGCTTGCCTTTGAACATGTTGTGCATTCCGCTGCCTTTTGGCTAGGTTCCTGCTGTAGAAATACCATACCCATACTTACATATATGCATAGGTACATGATTTTGGAGAAGCAGATTACAAATGAATACAGTAACAGAAGAATTGTGATTTCCCAGCATAAGGCTCTGTTATACCATATAACAATGTAGTATTATATAGTAGCTTCCTCTCCCCCAAAATGCTACAACAACAGTGTGCCGCAAGGGGTTAGGAGGGCAGGGGTGAGGATAAAAATGGGTAATTTGGCGATGTGAAAAAGGAGTGTCAGCTGGGAGACAAAAGGGAGACATATAGGGCACCAGCCCGGGGTCCCCCCTCTTCTCACTGTGTTCCTCAGTGGCTACCCTAGATGATTTCAAACATCTGCGTCCACCAGCTTCTAGTCTCCTCACAGCAGCAGTAGGCTGATTGTCTCTGGAAAACAAAGTCTACTTTCCCTATGTCCCTTTCCCACCTTCAGAAATTGTAATGTAAGTAGAACCCACTCTGAATTAGGCCTTCACCCTCCTCCAGCAATCTCACCGTGTATAGACCTTCATGCCGCAACAGCACCGTAAATAAACATTCTGTATTCCCTTACATCGTATTTTTGTCTTTACCTATGTCCATCCCTGGGCTCACATATGTAACCAATCACAATCCAAGTGAAACAGAAGCTACAACCTCTAGCCCTTGCTAATATCCCTGCACACATATTTCTTCTGCCCACCAGGTGACTGAAATACCTAAGGATTTCAGGTCTTTCTGTTCCAGCTGACCTAGTCCGGCTGAAAAAACACTCCTTTCCCTTAACTAAACCAATGAACCACTAAGATCTTACCTCAGTCGCGAATCTCCTCTTTTTCACGCACAGCTCCAACCAATGGTCTATCTGTTTGCAAATGAATCTGCATATCTGCTCATTGACAAACATTGCTGTGGGTCGTAAACTTTATTGTGTATCACCCTACTGCTTTAATGGTAATCTTATGATGTTCATTTTTAATAATGAAAAAATCATGTTCCAAGCAAATGACACAACATTGTCCATGGTCAACCCTCTCTTTCCTGCTTTTCCTACTCTGACTCACGACCATCCCTCTCTCTACAATACCTCACAAAATCTACTCACTCCCCTATCAGTCCCTGCTCCAGTCAGTCTACTAGCCACATCACTTCTCCCTGACTCCTTCACTTCCCGACCTCTCGATCACTAACAACAGCCACTTCCTTCTGCGCTCATTTACCCAAATCCTCTCACCCCCACTGCTCCATCAAAGGACCCTCAACATCTTATCGTAAACCTACAACTGGTCCCCACACACACCCCTTATCTCATACTGCTCTCCACCTTTCGTCTTCCTACCCCCTGCGCCTTTCTCTCACTCCACATCCCACTTGCTGGGTTATCCTCATCCGGCTTCTGGACTCATCTCTCCAAATCTCTACCAATCTCCCTCCTCCCACCCTTTAACGCCTCTCTCCCATCCTTGTTCTTCACATTCTGACTTCTCTCCCCTAACAACCCGTTATTAACCAGCAGGGGTGGCCTTAACTTGCTTAATTCCTTGCAGTGTAATCATGCTTAATTATCTAAGAATTCCACGAGATTACACATGAATTACGTGACAAGACTACTCTGCCTTTAGCTCTGTTAGTGCAAAAATGCCCCCTCATGTCACAAATAGATGCAAGGATGAATTTTGCACTAAGAAATACAACTGATGGCAACAGAACATGAATAGGAAGTGTGAGCAGCTGTTAGCACTTGCTAAATGTGCTCTAGTGGTAGGATTTTTCTTCGATTTACAACAGACATTTACCACTATTTTCTTATTAAACAAAATACACCATCACATCCAAAATGGATGCAAGGGTGCATTTTGCACTAAGAATTAGGCCTGGGCGGTAAACTTCGCTCCATTCATGGGTTTTTCTGCACTCCATGGAGCTTGCGGAGTGCAGAAAACTCTGCTTCACAATGTGCAGCACAGTTTTTTCCCCGCTCGCGATTGAGAACAGTAAGTTCCGTTTTACCGCATTACCGTGGGGGGAGTTGCAATACTATTTAAAAAAACTCTTAGGGTGACACAGATTGTCGCCGAAAATTGTGATAGTGCAGAGTTATTGGGTGTAAAAATTTAATTGAAATCCTCCTGCATTATGCTGTTAGTAGTATACCGCCCTCCTAAAAGCTCCCCAGACTTTAACAAAGCTTTTCTGGAGTTTCTAACTGACCTAGGATCAAGATATAAGTCCCTCCTGGTGGTAGGGGACTTCAACTATCACTGGGATAAAGTACCCAGAGACTCTACAGAGGCAGGGTTTGAATCTAACCTGTCCTCGCTCAACCTGTCACAATTGGTCACATGCCCTACACATGTTAAGGGACACACGTTGTATCTGATTTGGTCCTCTATGCCCCGGGCAGAGATAACCGATGTCAGCCCGTGTGTATGGTCAGAACACTTCATGATTAAATGCTGGGTTCCGTGCGACTCCTTTCCTGTATCATCTGATCCTCTCTGGAGAAAGGTTCGAGCTTGGAAGAAGGTGGAAGCGGAATCTCTGCTGTCCACGCTTCTCACCATTCCACCCCTAGAGAGAAGGGAAGGAAACCCTGACTCTCAAATTACAGCATTTACGTCCTGGTTTCGGACCGCTCTTAATATGCTTGCCCCTGAACGAACAGAGAGGACCAGAGCAAAAGGAAAGGGAGCCCCTTGGTTTGATGTCTCGTTAAGAGAGAAAAAACAAGCTCTGCGTCAAGCTGAGAGAAAGTGGAGACTCAATTATAGGCAGGCAGAGTCTGAAACTTATAAGGAACTTCTGTTGAAATATAAAGCTGATATATTGTTGAGGAAGGCAGCCTTTTATGAGGACAGAATTGGCCGTGCGGTGAATAAGCAAAGGGAGATCTTCTCCATCCTGAGAGAATTAACGCAGCTGGAGGGTAAAGTCCCAATAAATGACCGTCCGGACGGTGACACCTTCCAGAAGTTCTTTCTCTAGAAAGTGCAGGATATCATTGGGGATATTGCAACAACTCCGATTGACCCTATTCCCCTAGACCCTCCCAATCCCCAGGAGTTGGCGTGGAATCTGAACAGCATCCCACGTTTGGATGAAGGGAGTTTGGCAACAATTGCGTATCAAATTAAATCAGGATCCAGCATGGACCCCTGCCCCCGAGAATATTCCAAATGGCCTTGCCTGGTCTAGAAAGGCAGCAGTTGATCCTATTGGATGAGTCACTGGACTCAGGCTACCTGCCAGCGAATCTGAAAGAAGCCAGGGTCATCCCCCTCCTGAAAAAAGCAGGAGTGGATTTCAAGGCCTTAAAAAGATTATAGGCCTATTTCCCAACTTCTGTTCATGGGAAAGATCCTGGAAAAGCAGATCTTGAACACTCTGGCCAGCTATTTGGAGGAACATAGCCTACTCCACCCAAGAGAGGCAGGCTTCAGGCCACAGCATAGCACGGAGCTGGTGATGGCCACGGTTGTTGATGATCTGAGAATCAGGGCGGATAATAAACAGCTGTGCGCCCTGATTCTTTTAGATCTGTCAGCAGCGTTCGATACGATCAGCCATGCCATTCTGCTGAATCGTATCTCGAAATTAGGAATTACAGGGCAAGCACTCAGTCAGTCAGTCAGTCAATCACTTTTATTCGATTTTTGACAATCATAAAAAGACACAGGATACAGTTCAAGAAATACACAAGACAAAAAATAACTACATAATGTATCTACACAATGTATCATACATCAAATCATCAGTTTACATAAGAATTTTAAAATAGTATATACAAGTTCTATATCACAGTACAATGTAGAAAAAATTTCATATAAGAGATTTAAAAGATCAGAATATCAATTAAAAATACATTAAGATATTTCGTTTATAATTAATCCTTTGTTTCCTTTACTGAGCATTTTGTTAATACGGACTCCTGCAACTAGAAAGTTTGCAACATGAAAAGTGATTCGTGCATTGTGCAAAAGTTGCAGAAATAAGAGCGCTGGCCTCACCTGTAAGAAGCCAGCCTCTCGGAGGATTGGAACAAGATATTTCCTCCTGATTTCAGCATAATGGTCACAGAACATAATAAAATGTAAAGTGTCCTGAGATGAAAACTGATCACAATCACATGGCTTAGTGTTATCAGGTGTATCCCATCTATAGTAGGTGCCCAACAAAAAGTGAATCAGGTTTAAACGAAATCTAATTAAAAGAAAGCGATGAAATGGTTTATTAACAAATACCAGGTAGGGTTCTGGGCCTGGAACAGTCTTAAGCGTAAAATTTCTTCTAACCGTTGTTTTTTTAAGCTCTATTTCCTACCGCTCTGCTGTAAAGAGGTTTATCAGTGATGTCTTTATCATCTTGACATCCTCCTTTTGAATGCCATCTGGGGAGTTAAAAAGATCGATACGTCCCACCTGGGTTAACATTGTTTTTACATACATCAACCATGGGATCTTTAAGGCTCCATCCATGCTCAGGCAGTCTTTGAGGATTATGTGATTTAATGAAATTTCCTCATTAAGCCAAGTTTTTAGCCAAGAAATGATAGGGGCAGATTTTATGATGTCTGTAACATACCCAGTACCCAGCTCTGAATGAGTTGTGAAAGTAGGGGTAGACTGGGGGACGGAAAGTAATGATCTAAAGAACCTATTTTCCGCCCTTTGGATGGGGGCTGGGTTTGTGTATCCCCATATTGAGGCCCCATAGATGGCAATTGCCAAACATTTAGCATTGTAAACCTTAAGAATAGCATTCATTGGACGTGACCCCATTTTTTTAGCAAAATTCAAGATGGCTCCAGCAGATCTAGTAACTGCGTTTGATTTGGACTTATATTGGGCGCCCCAATTGCCTTTATCATCGAATAGCACACCCAGGTAAGTAAAGGAAGGAACCCTTTGAACTTCCTTTCCTGTGCAGATGAAAGTTATGGTTTTGTTTTTCCTGCCTTTAAGTCCCATAATCATAACGTGTGATTTTTGTGTATTTATTTTTAAATCTAGCGAGGTCATAAAGTCCCCAAAGGAAGCCAATGGTTTATTAAGGGCCACACCTGTTCGTGCCAAGAGGACTGCGTCGTCCGCGTACAGGAGGACCGGGATGTTATTCTCTCCTGCACGCGGAACGTCAGACCCCAGGGTGGTAAGCGCCGGCTCAAGTGCGTTTATGTACAAAGTGAAAAGGAGAGGGGCAAGGATGCAACCTTGACTCACTCCTCTCTGAGAGTTAAAGGGTTCAGTGCATCTACCGTCTTTAGTTACTCTAACCGAAGCCTCCAATCCTTGGTGGAGATCGGCTAAGAAGCCCACCAGTGATCTTTCTATGCCCATTTCCAGAAGGACTCCCCACAGCCTTGACCTGTTGACCAGGTCAAAGGCTGAGGAGAGATCCATGAATGCCATGTACAGGGCCCCTTTTTTCACTATAGTATATTTGCTAATGATCAGATGTAAATTAAGGCACTGATCCAGTGTGCTTCTTTTGGGCCTAAAACCATATTGGGCATTTGATAAGATTCCCCTGCCCTCTAACCAAGATGTTAACCTCCCCAGAATGACTCTGCCCAAGATCTTAACGGCAGGGTCGATAAGGGAGATAGGTCTATAGCAGGCAGGGTCACTCTTTAGACCTTTTTTAAAGATCGGTATAATAATGGATCTTGCCCAAGATTTTGGAAGCGTACCACCCCTGGAAGAGTTAAACAAATTTGTCAAAATCTTGGCCCAGAATTTGGGAGCTGCCTTGTATAAATCCGCAGGAACACCATCAGGGCCCGGCGCCTTGTTCTTGGATGTATCGTTTATGGCTTTTTCGACTTCCTCAGGGTTAAACGATTCAATTAACTCAGTACTAGGTTGAGTAGGGAGATTCTGTATTTGGTCAAATGTGGGCTGACTGTAAATGTTACCAAAATGGGATAACCACTGGTCGTCAGGTATAACACACTCCCCGGCATGATTCTCTGCCCCTGAAAAATAGGGGTGATTAATCACTTCCCAAAATTTAGAACTGTCCCGGAGGACCTCTGGTGATTGAAGATCATTCCATGCCTGTTCTTTGATGTTCTTCTTCCTAATATAAACGGTCTGTTTGTACGCCTTTCTAAGTTGTATTATTTTTGATTTATTTCTTGGTGACTTTTTTAGACCCTTTAAGAGGGTAGAATGGGCCCTAGAACAATTGGTATCAAACCACCTTTTGCCTTTCTGTCCCATGATTTTAGTTTTCAAGGTTAAGTCATTATTTACTTTCTGGCATACTCGATTAAAGGCCTGTACAATGGTAACATTGGGGGAGAGGGGGTCTAAGCAGATGCCTACCTCCACTTCTACCTTTGCTAGGACCTCTTTTAGGAAGGTAATCGGTGTCACATTGGACCTTTTTAACCTTCTACCCTGGTCTTTAATTATCAGATCAGTCGCTGAATGCGTGCCCGATTCTTTAGAATCTTTAAAATCTAATAGTCCATCCTGTGTGACCTCTAACACCACAGGGTTATGGTCGCTAAAAATAGAGTCAACTACTCTATAACTTAGGATAAAAGTCAAAATAAAAGATGAGATGAAAATATAATCTATAACTGAGCCTGTATCATTCCCTTTATACGTTATTTGTCTAGGACCTAATGGGCAGCAGCTAGATTCGTAAAGATTAAAAGTGGCCAGAAAATTCCCCAGAGCCTCCCCATGTTTTGTATGCTCAAAATGTGTAAGGAGCGAGAGAGGTGGGCCACCCTTCTCTTCTAAAGTACAGTTTGTACGACAAGGATGAGTGTTGAAATCACCCATTACGATAATCTCAAATCCACTTTTAAATAATTTATAGCTTTCCAAAAATTCCTCAAGTAGTGCCAAAAGTTGATTAGTACTGACTAATTCAGGGGAATTATAAACATTAATCAATAAAATAGTGATTGAATTTGACATTGACAATTCTACTACCAGAAAATGGGGGGAGCCAGTCTGTAACTGTTTGGCTTTCCCTTTCAGGTTATGTGAAAGTAGTATAGATAGACCGCCCTTAGCTCTGCCCGATACACTTGGAATAGCAGAAAGGTTAAAATGAGCAAATCCATCCAGCTCAAAGATGTTGGCTGTGTCCCAGGTTTCCTGGAGGGTTATAATATCAAAAGATGAGATAAAACTCAGCCAATTCTCATCTTCAGCCTTAGATCTTATGCCTGCAATGTTCCAACTAAGGATCCTACAGGTCTTCCTGTATGTCAATGAAGGGATCTGATTAGTGTCTTTTGTCTTCTGTAGTCAATTCATATTATCTGAGAGTGAAAGTGGTGAAAAACGATTAGATAAAGGGACACCCTCTTTCTGTATACTGTTCAGATGCGGAGTCAATGTCGTGATTAGTGGAACACGATGAGGTGCAAGAGCTAAGGCCCCATCCTTATGAGGCATGGCAAAATGACATGGCCCTAAAGTAGGTGTAATTTTGGTCCCGACTATCTTTTGTGTGGATGAGAGAACGTTTATACTCCCCCGCGGGGGGTAAAAATGCCCCAGAGGGAGTGGTCTTATTGTATTGTTTGTAATCATCGACCCATCCCAAAATAATCTTTCAGCCACTCCTTTCTCAGAGAAGTTAATGACTATACAATCTCCCACAATGTTCTTATCCCCATGTCCTACCCACCCTACCCTTCTGGCCATGATAATATACCGGGTTATGTCAAGTTCACCACTGGAATATTGTTTACACCATTCTCTAGATTTATCTAGCAGATTCCTGGTGGATTCTTTCTCATTTTGGGGCAAAGATGGAACCCCAGTTATTACTGCCACATAGGGTGCTGCCTGAGGTGGTAAATGCAGCCTAACGGTGCTAGCAGAACTACAATTAAATGAGTTATGGGTGATGTCAGAGCCTGCTAAGATGTTTTCTTGTATGACTGGAATGGGAATATGTTGTTGTGGCAGTGGGTTACTAATACCGTGTTTGGACACATTTAGGGGTAGGGTCGGTAGTTTGGTTGGAGGAAAGTCTGTTTGTGGAAGGTGCACGTTTAATGGGCTAGCTTTGGTAGTTGTGCATTCCATTAGTTCCAAACTGTGGGTTTCATTAGACTTATTAACATTAATAAGTATTTGCTCTTTAGCACGAAAATCATTGATGAATGAGTCAATTTTCTCGCACCTCTTTAGCAGCCCGGCCAGACATGTATTCAAACAGTCAACAATGTCTTTACCAATTTCTTCCAGAATTGGTTCAAGGTGAGCATTAATCAATTCTTCCAATTTATCCCCCATGGCTAGGCAAATGTCTTTTACAAAGTCCTGATGAGGGGGAGCAGAAATACCTTTCCCCCCATTTTTCTTAGGTTTCTTTTTAGATTTGTTGGGGGACATTCTTTCACCCAGTCCCTGATGCTCTATATGCTGCTCTGGGGAAACTTTAGTCTCTAAGTTACTGACAGATAGTGCCTCATCTAAAGGACAATTAGAGATTGCAACCGTAGGTTGTGAGGGTTCAGTAACAGTGGAGTTATTCACTTTACCCAGTTCCAATTCCTTTTCAGCGTTGGCTAGTTTCTGATTAATGGCTCCTACCGCTGATGTGAGAGATGAAATAATTGAATCTGCCTTACGGGGAACTTTAGCGTTTTTGGCCCCCTGACTCTCAGGTCCCAGATGCTTCCGCTTACCCATTAATCCGCTCAGGGGGGGTGGCCCGGCCCGGCCTCTTCCTGCCTCGGACGGCCACAGACGAACCGCCCTCTGCCCGGGCTCAGCCCGGCGACCGCCCGCGCGCGTCCCGCGAGGCGGGAGATACAGCCCCCTCTTATGCGCCTCCGGTCGCGGTTTTCCTGCGCGGCTGTGAGCGTCCCCGGATGTCAGGAGGGGACGCTGGGAGTTGTAGTCCCGCTGGTGGTAGTGGTGGTAGGTGTGGGCGCTCCCCCCTCTCGGCGGCCGCTATATGTGAAGCCGCGGCGGGGAGAGCGAAACAAAGCAAGTCTGGATGTCCTTCCTTGCCCCCGGTGAGCGTGCGACCCCCGCTCGACTGCAGGTACAGCCCCCTCTTATGCGCCTCCGGCCGCGGTATTCCTGCGCGGCTGTGAGCGTCCCCGGATGTCAGGAGGGGACGCTGGGAGTTGTAGTCCCGCTGGTGGTTGTGGTGGTGGCTGTGGGCGCTCCGCCCTCTCGGCGGCCGCTATATGTGAAGCGGCGGCGGGGGAGAGCGAAACAAAGCAAGTCTGGATGTCCTTCCTTGCCCCCGGTGAGCGTGCGACCCCCGCTCGACTGCAGGTACAGCCCCCTTTATGCGCCTCCGGCCGCGGTATTCCTGCGCGGCTGTGAGCGTCCCCGGATGTCAGGAGGGGACGCTGGGAGTTGTAGTCCCGCTGGTGGTAGTGGTGGTGGCTGTGGGCGCTCCCCCCTCTCAGCGGCCGCTATATGTGAAGCGCGGCGGGGGAGAGCGAAACAAAGCAAGTCTGGATGTCCTTCCTTGCCCCCGGTGAGTGTGCGACTCAAATGGCTTAAATCCTTCCTCACTGGCCGTAAATGGGTGACCATCTACCCTGTGCTAGTGCGGTGACCAGTGGTGTCCCCCAAGGGTCTGCACTGTCCCCACTGTTATTTAATATCTATCTCCAACCTTTAGTGGAGGAACTTACGCAAAGGAACTGCCAAATTTTTAACTACGCGGACGACACTCAACTGCTAGTCCAGCTTGAGAAAACCAGCCAGGCACAAGACTCTGTAAAGAATCTGCTTAGATTTACCGTTAACTGGATGACAAACAATCTTTTGAAAGTTAACGCAGAGAAAACAGAGGTGCTGGTCATCACTAAACAAGAAAGTCCCTGGTGCGAGCTTTTCTGGCCCCCAGAATTAGGGGAGGTGCCAAACCCAGGAAGAGTGGTCAAAAGTTTAGGATTAAAAATTGACGCAGACCTATCTATGGCCCCTCAAGTCTCGGCGGTGGTAGGTTTCTGCATAGGCCTGCTCAGGCAACTCTGGAAATTGGTGCCCACCCTCTCTGTCCCGACATTGCAATCTATAGTGTCCACCACAGTTATCTCTTGGCTGGACTACGGCAATGCTTTGTATTTAGGTCTCCCGCAGAAACTATTGAAGAAACTGCAGGTGGTGCAGAATGATGTGGCCAGGTTGATTTTTTCCCTACCGAGGAGAACTCGCGCGACCCCCCTTCTCCTGAAGCTGCACTGGCTGCCTATCGAATATAGAGTGCAGTTCAAATGTCTTTGTATAGCCCATAAAGTCATTAATGGAGAGGCCCCTAAGTACATTAAAGATCGTTTGAGGAAGTACACCCCGGGTAGAGCTCTGCGCTCTGGCAAAGCCTGTAAATTAACTCAACCCAGATTTAATCTTAAATCTAAGAGTGGCAGAGCTTTGTCGGTACTCCTTCCGCAAATCTGAAACGAGCTACCTGCAACTTTGCAAGGGGACTCAGCGCTACTTTCTTTCAGAAAGAAGTTAAAGACCTACCTGTTTAAAAAGATAACATCAACACCCTAATTGTCTGTTTGATGGCGGAGAGCATTCAGGATGGCAGTGTGGTGTGTACTTTTTTCTGTGAAAGCGCTTAGAGACGAGTGGTGATTTGCGCTATACAAAAACATAGTAACATAACATAACATAACATAACATAACATGAACGGTAAGTTTGAGAGCACAAGCTGCCGCTCTGGTAGAATTTCTACCCGAGTGGCAAGAATACCAGCACAAACTGCACTCCGCCCTCGCGGAACTTCACAGAGTTTTTTTGTAACTTTGTGGAGTTTTAAATAGCAAAACTCCGCAAACTACGCCCAGGCCTACTAAGAATCAGCACTAAATGAAGCAGAACACGAATAGCAAGCAGCTGCTCTTCTTTGCTAAGTGAAAATATTGCAGGGGCAACCCGTTTAACCCATAGGCCTCCGGGTAAAGAATACAAACAAAAGGAATATAGCCTACGGAATGGTTATCTGTTCATCTAGTTTTCTCAGAATGGGTACCATAAATTATCCATTCCATGAAAGATCGTTTTTCGTCGGATTTAATCCAAAGCCTTATGTATAAGGAGACTCTGCAATTTTAATCCGCGATTTCAACAAATTCAATCTACATCTCTATGGTTTAAGTATTTCTTTTTATTAAACCATATTTTTTCTTAAATTTCTGTTACCTCACATTTAACATTACTATACACATTTTATACATATATACACATACAAATACATTTACATTTATATACACATACACATTATTTCGAACCCTATTTTTCAGGTTCTTTTGCTCTATTTATTTTTAACCAAGGATGTTTATCTCAGGTACATTCAAAAACATTCCTTATTTCTAGATAACCAAAACAAACCGAACTCCAAAAGAGTGTCGCCAGGTTAGAAGTTTTTTAACCTATCTCTCTCTAGCACTCTTAATTCAAGCTTTATTTTATCGACTTCGTCAAACGAATTTTTTGTTTGAATTGGTGTCTTCAAACAACAGTGTCGACGCGTTTCAGCCTCTTGTAAATCCAGGCCTCATCAGGACTTAGTGGGCAAATCAAATGCATACAACCAAATTCATGTATGATATGCGAGTCATGTTCCAATCTCTTCCAGCTGGTTCTTTAATTTGGACTTATAGTGAAAGCCGCCACATTACCCATCCTGGCGGTCCCAGTCATCCGTTTTATATAATCCTTAATGACGAATCTTTCAACAGGTAAGGGAAAACCTCTCCGTACGTAGCCACCACAACCCTCCGGTCGGAAACTTTATTACTGAATACACAGCCGCCGCGTTGCTTCCGCATTAAAAAAAAAACTTCTTTGCTAAGTGTGCTCTCACTGTAGAATGTTTTACCTCAAATTACTTTAAATTACGCAAGCAGGAGTAATTGCTTTATTATCGGTAATTCTGCGTTTAATAGTAACACAAATTACCAAAATTACTCCAATTACTCCAGCGTAATCAAAATTCAACCCAGACCTATTAACCAGGCAACCTATCCCCCACTCTTCGTCTGTATTCTGACATTTCTTCTCTTTCTACCCAATATTAACTAGCCAGCCTCCATACCCAGCACTCCCTCTACCTTATCTACCCTCCTCCTATCTGCAACTTCCCATTACCGATGTAAGACCCCTACCCCTGCTCCCTGTCCCTTACTGGACTCAACCCCTTTTCCTTCCTCATCATCCCTACCACTGTACATCTGAATGACAAGCCTAACTTGAAACTGTACTCGAAAGTTCAGCACAAGCCACTGCCTTCTCTTCAGTCTCAAGTGCCCCACATCGTGGAACAACTGTCCACTTTATCCTATCTGATGAAGAAAATATACATTCTAACAAAAATATTCGGTTTCAGAGTCAGAATTACTGGAGATCATAACTAAGGTGAAACCATCAATCCAAATCTACTTTTTAATGCTATTTTTGGTTCTATTAGTAAACATGTCATCAAACAGCTCCTCCCCTTTTAGTCCTCCCTGGCCAACTTTTTCCTTGAACAAGACACTTTCCCTAAACAATGAACAAATCTATTCTCTTTTAAAAAGACATTCACTGGATCCTGATGACTTAAACAATTACTGTCCAGCCTCTACCCTTCCGTTCTTAGGTAAGGTGAAGGAAAGCTGCATAGCCTCCCACTAGTAATCTCAAAACCATACAAATACTTTCCTAGACACTTTCCAGTCTGGCTTTCGACAGTGTTTCAGCATTAAGACTGCATATCATTGATGACTCACTCCACATCTTTACCATTGGAAACTTATGTCTTCTTGCTTTTTTGATCTACCAGCTGCCTTTGATACCGTCAACCACCATTCTTTGATCAGCCTCTTGAGGACTCAAATGGGCATCGCAGGGGTAATTCTTGACAGGATTACCTTCTGTATGACGAACCGTTCACAGGTTGTGAGAATTAAGAGCTTGTTCGCATATCAGGTCAGCCTGCAACAAGTTGGTTCTTAAGATCTAACAGAGCATGCGACAAGTGAGGAAGCAGGCGTAGGAGATTGCGTTGATCTTGCTTTTCATGGTGAGATGCTGTCCAGGTAAGCTTGCAGTCCAGGATGTCACCAGTGTAGGGTATGACGATGTTGGCAAAGGGGATCATGTAGTTGTTGAACAATGTAGGGCTGAGGGACGAGCCTGGAGGGACACGACAGAAGATGTTCTTAGGTTCTGAGGTGAAAGGTGGTAGGTGGATTCTCTGGGTTCTTCTGGTGAGGAAGGAGGTGATCAATTTGAGGGTGTCTCCTTGGATTCCAATGTGGTGAAGCCTCTTGATAAGGAATAGTGGAATACGGAGTCCAAGGCTCCTGAAAGACTGAGGAGGACCAGGGCCACCGTTTCTCCCAGGTCATGGAGGGTTCTGATTTTTTGGTGGCAGCAGCAATCAGGGCAGTTTCGGTGCTGTGCTTGGTGTGGAATCTGGATTGGGAGGTGTCCAGAAGGCTGTTGTTCTCCAGGTGTTCCATGAGTTGGTGGTTGATGGCCTTTTCAAGGACTTTGGTGGGAAAGGGGAGCAGAGAGATGGGATGGTAGTTCTTGAGTCCACTGGGGTTAGCGGACAGTTTCTTGCAAAGAGGTTTGAGTTCTGCACGTTTCCATTCTTTGGGGAATGTGGCCGTGATGATGGATGCGTTGAAGATGGTGATGAGCTTGTTGCTGACAACCTTGCTCAAGAGGTTCAAGATGTGGTGGGGATATGGGTCAGTGGGTGCTCCTAAGTAGACAGAGTTCATGATGGTTGTAGTGTTTTGTGTGGTGAGCTGGTCCCAGGTGGTGAACAGGTGGTTTCATCTGTGGGAGTGAGGAGGCTTAGGATGTCGGCAGCAGTGGGTTGAGGTTCGAAGTTTTTGTTGATGGTGGAGATCTTGTTGTGGAAGAAGTCTGCCAGGGTGTTACAGAGTTCCTGGTAAGGGGTGATGATGTTTTCGGTGGCTGAGGGGTTGGATATCTCTCTGATGATGTTGATGAGTTCTTTGCTGTGGTTAGAACTAGCTTTTATGTGGTTGCATGGGAGCTCCTTTTTGTCACTTTCAGGATTGGTGGTATTTGTTGAGGGATGCCTTGAATGTGGCTCAGTCTGAGGGCTCCTTGCTGGTGCGCCATTCTTTTCAAGTTGATGTTATTCCTCCAGTGACTTCCTTTCGATGTAGGTGCTCAATTTAAAACAGACACAAGGCCCTACATTGCTCTTCCATGGTCTACGGAAATGGAAAATTGAAAATCTCAGGTGCACAACAGGGTTCAAGAAACGCACAATCGCTTCTCCTAGATCCTCCCACCTTCAAGCAAGAACAATAAATGAATTATTCCTTCTTAAGAAATGTTGCAAGAATCTGTAACTTCCATCCTCTGAGCCTCTGTATGACTCCATGCCATGCTACCTTTAAATAGGAATTTAAGCCTCTTCTCTTTGAAAGACACTTGAGTTATAACCTCCGACATATTCTCAAATGTCTGTTTTTTACTTTTACTGTGCTGTATCTCAAATGTATTTTCACAATGAGCGCTGATAATTGTACTCATGCTAAATAGAATCACAAAAATAAATAGTTAAATAAAAAAGGCCTTTATCATGTTCAAGGAGTGAGCTTGCCCTTCAATGTTTGTGACCAACACTGAGAGAGCTTTATCCCCTTCGCTGCGGGGGTTAGTCCCCCGCTGTGCTGGGGGGGAAGGGGGCGCGCACAGCGCCCCCATGCTCATGACGAGCTCAGCTCATCATGAGCTACGGCGCTCCGGTGCTCATGACGAGCTCAGCTCGTCACAGGTGCATTGGCTCCCGTGGAACGCTCAGCACAGCGGGGGAATTCTCCCCGCACCTGAGCGTTCCACGGGCCATGACGAGCTGAGCTTGTCATGAGCACGGAGCGCTGTAGCGTCGAAAAGGCTAAGGTGTCTGAAGCAGAGACATAAAGTGACCGCTATATGTCTCAATTGGACTTTACTGGGGACATTGGACTCACGTTTCCTGAAAACTCCCTTGAGGGCGTAATTAGGAGGAAAGGCTTTGGAATATTCAATTTCAGCAAGTGATCCTGGATAGAATGACAGCTATTCCAATGTCCGTCCCTGGAATGAGAGATAAATGCATGATGCATTTTTCTCCATTCTAGAGAAAAAACATTTATATTTTCGGCCTGCTTTGAGCAAAGAGCAAGAGAGTTACAGTGAAAGGTCCACAGGGCAGGGCTGCAGGGTTCAGGAATGCTTCTGTCCATGAGAAGCATCATCTGTACCCCTCGCAGGGGCCAAGCATTGCTGCTGTCCGCAGCCTGGGTAGCAGCAAAGTGAGTTCTAGTGTCTCCAAGCCAGTAATTATCAGGTCCAGAGTTTGTGGACCCGCTAATTCCTGGCCCCGGGAGACTTGTAATTTCGAGTAGCATCATTTTATCCGGAGTTATTGCTCTGGGTGAAATTGCAGAACTCATAAAAATGTCCTGGTTTTTGTTTCTCTTCATTAATCAATAGTTTATTCTCTTTCTGTCATTATTGATTTATAATTTTCTTATGCCATTGCAGTGAAGCAACATGTTTAACCTATATAAATCTGATGAAGAAGACTTGGGGGCACATTTATCAAACTTTCACGCAGCACAACACAGCGTGCAACGTTGCTGCGCTGCTTGAAAGTGCAGGAATGCACCATATTTAATATTATGCAGTGCATTCTTGTCCTTTCCTTGTGCTGGCACACAATATGCTGCCTAGCGCCATGGCAAGCTCTCTTGCTCCATGGTGCAAGGGCGCCTGCATTGTAAGCAGGATTGTTTTTGTTTAGGAAGAACACCTTCCTGCACCTAAATAATCCTCTGAGACTTTTCTCCTCTTCCTATGTGTGCTACAGAATGCAGCACACATAGAATGAGGGAAAAACGAGGGAAAATAAAGACATTTCAACTCATTATGCCTCGCCTGAGGAGGCATAGCATTTTGATGCATTCCCAGGTCTACCAGAAATGGTACATCTGGAAATACGCCAAAATCCATAGGTGGATGTGTGGGAAAACCCATGTTCCACCCATGAAACACCTCCCTCTAGAGCAGAGTAATGCAACACAGCGATTTGCTCTGCATTGTGTTACTCTAGATCTATCAAGCCACTCAGGGCCCGCCAGGTGGCCTTGCTTGCTTGATATAATCGGACTTAGTAGTTGCGTCACCCTTACGCCCTCTTTCGTGGTGTACGGGTGATGCAACTAATAATAAATATTCTCCCAAATGTTCTGTAGATACCGTCATTGGTGGTCTCTGTAGTCAGTACATTGTTCTTACAAGGTCTGTCAAAAGCCTCTTTGGCGTGCTCTTCTTCGTTATGGCTGCCGGTGATTATCAGTGGGCATAACTTGTGTAATTCAATGGAGCCTAATCATGCGCATAATTCTGCAAGAAGAGTAATTCTGCACTTAGCGCTATTTCTTTGCACAAATGGGCATCCAAACTGGGCCCAAGAATGCATTTTGTGCTAAGAAATAGTCCTAACTGGAACACAACATGAATAGCACGTGCAAGCAGCCACTCGCACTTGCTAAATGTGCTCTTGGGATATGAATTTCCGCCAACGTACTCACAGCAATTAGCCCTATTTCCTTAGAGCAAAGTGCACACTCGCGTCTAAATTTTGCATTATAAAATAGCGCTAAATGTAGAAGGACATGAATAGCAAGTACAAGCGTGCTCTTGCGGTAGGAGTTTCCCCCCCAAAATTACTCTTAATTACAGAAGCAGGAGTTATTGTGTGCTAATTCAGCATAAAAGAGCAACACGTAATTACTGAAATTACTCCAAATACTCCGGCATAGTTTAAATCCCACCCGGCTCTACTGATGGTGACGTTTCCTTTCTGTCAGATCTCCAGATGCCTTACATGGTCGAGTTTTTTGTGAAGAACCACAACGTGGAGGAGATCCTGCCAGCTGACACGCAGCAGCGGTTCCGCCTCTCTCTGGACAGCATGTGGATCCTGGCACAACACAACATCATCAACATTACTTCCGCCCTTGACCGGGGCGGCCGTGTGCCCTTGCCCATAGGAGACAGGAAGGAAGGGTATGGTCTACTGGTATTACCTGGCCAGCAAGTCGCATCATCATCTCAGTAGCCCTGCTAAGACACTGAGCAACCGTACCCCCTTTGTGCGCCTACTCCATCTTAGTAGCACAGTCATCTTGCACAAAGTCCAGTCACTGGCCCTCTTATGCCATCCGTGCACATTGTCCATACCATAGTGCTTCTGCTTCACCTTCACACTTGCTAATGTGCTTACCTCATTGCTCTTAAACTATCTCCGCTAATCATACACATAACTTACCTCGTATATCATAAATTGTACATTGACCACTCCTCACTGCTGTAATACCATCCTTGCTCATCGTCCAAGTTCTTATGCATTCTTGCTGATCATGCACACACCCCAGCTCCTACAGCATCCTTGCTCATAATGCACACTTTGCTTTTAGACTATCTTTCCTCATCATACACACATTGCAGCCCTTACATCTTCCTTGCTCACTGTGCATACTCCATTGTTCTTATACCATCCTTGCTCATAGTGCAAACACTTCAGGTCTCACACCATCCTTGTTCACTGTGCACACATATCAGCTTTTATATCATCCTTGTCCACCACGCACACAGCTCAGCTCTTACACCATCATTGCTCACCGCACAAATATTTTAGTTCTTACATCATCATTGCGTGTTGTGCACACATCTTTGCACTTACTGTCCTTTCTCATCACGCATAGAGTTCACGTTTCAGCATTCTCACAGCACCCTTGCTCATTGTGCACACTTCAGACCTCTATCCCCATTGAGCATCAGCCTGATACCGCATAATTTGCAGTCAGTTGCACAAGGACCCTCATCCAGCTCGCCTTGCCCCATTCTCGCACAACGCATCACGCAGGACCCTCAACCCTTACCTAAATCCCCAAAACCAACCGGAGATGTGATAATTGACTCCTATAATTTTCATGCTTGGATGGATCAAGTTGTTTTGGCTAACACCGAACCTAAAAGCCAACGTACAAAACAACACAAAAGTAAACTTAATGCACCCTGGTTCTCCCAGGCCCTATCTGATAGTCATCTTCTCTGTCGAAGGTTAGAAAGAAAATGGAGAAAAACATATGATGAGGCTGCAAGAGCACTTTATGTTCAACAAAGGAAAACATATCTTTCCAACATAAAAGTGGCAAAAAGGGAATTTTTCACTAAAGCTATAAATGATGCCCAGCAAAAACAAAAAACTATTTTTACTATAGTTAAGTCTTTCACCCATCCCAAATCTCTTGCACCGGAAATCCCACCATCTGTAAGCCTGTGCAATCAAATTGCAGACTTTTTTGTAGATAAGATTGCTAGTATCCAGAAAGACTTCCCTTCTCCTCCTACCACCCCTAATGAGGTAACAGATAACTATCTTCTGCTCTCTAGTTTCAAACCCGTTTCCCTCCAACAAACACGTAAGGCAATTTTGGCATGCAAATCAGGAGCCCCCACCGACTCTTGCCCTCCCAGTATCCTCCACCACTTGATTGATACTGTTAATCCCCTTATCAACACCATCATTAATGAATCTCTTGAATCTGGAATAGTGCCTAATGACTTGAAGAAGGCCATTGTGAAACCTCTGATGAAGAAGCAAAACAAATCCCCTACTGATCTCACCAACATGCGCCCCATCTCGCTACTACCTGTCCTGGGTAAGATCACGGAACAGTTAGTACACGGAGAGTTAAAAACTTTTGTAGAGGCACGTAACATTCTGCATCCTCAACAGTCGGGATTTCGTTCCGGTCATTCGACCGAAACAGCTTTGGTTGAACTAGCTGACTCCATCAAGTTCCTGCAGGATGGGGGCAATCTGGCCGTCCTCATCCTGCTCGACCTAACAGCAGCATTCGACACTATCTCACATGCCATCTTGATCAATAGATTGCGAGAGATTGGCGTGACAGACACAGTTTTGGCATGGGTTAAATCTTTCCTATCTAACAGGTTCCAAACTGTGTCCTTGGGTCCCTTTCTATCCAGCGAGAAACCAATAACATCAGGTGTTCCCCAGGGGTCCATATTAAGTCCTCTCTTCTTCAACATCTATATGGCTCCCCTTCTCGCTGTGATAGAATCTCATGGGATCCTTGTCACGTCATATGCTGACGACACACAACTTGTCGTCACGATTGACAAAAAGTGTGCGGGCGCAGAGTTGCGTTTCCAAAATTGTCTCTCGAATGTTTTTCAGTGGCTTAACAAAAAACACTTAAAATGTAACAGTGCCAAGACCGAAATCATTCCACTGAGCAGAGATCTATCTTTCTGCCCGAAAGAATGGTGGCCCGTAGGATCTGAGGCCCCCCCCAGCACGGTACCTTCAGCACGGAACCTGGGCGTGCAATTCGATTCATCTCTTTCTTTCGATGACCACGTCAGGATCACTGCTGGACGTTGTTTCGCACTCATAAAATCCCTAAAAAAAATTCTTTGCTCTCCTCCCCATTGCAGCTCGAAAATCAGTCACGGTAGCTGTAATACTCTCCCGCCTTGACTACTGCAACGGATTAATGGCAGGAGTGAAAAAGTCCACCCTAAAAAAACTACAAAGCATACAACATGCAGCTGCCAGACTGGTGCTGGGACTTCCTAGAAGGCCATCAGCTTCAGCTGCGCTGAATACCCTCCACTGGCTACCCCTACACAAAAGGATTCTTTTTAAACTTCTCCTCACTGTTTTTAAAACTCTGAAAAATACAGGACCTTATTATTTTGCAAAGCGTTTTATACGTTACAACCCCTCGCGATGCTTGAGATCCTCCGGTACAAATCTTATTATTATTCCAAGATTTAAGTACAAAACCCGGGGTGGGAAAACTTTCACCGTACTAGCAGCAAGGGCATGGAACAACCTTCCAATTAATCTTAGACTAACTGACAAGGAGAGCCTTTTTAGAAAACTCCTAAAGACATGGGTGTACCAACAACCAGACACCTCTGTACTGGCAGCCATCTAGTCTCAGTTTTTCTTCATCATGTTTCATCTTCCACGCAATCACCCCCTGCACGTCAGCTTAGCGCCAAGATGCTCCTTTGGAGCGAACGTCTGCGCTCTATAAATATCCATAAATATCAAAATATCAAATTCTCCACCACTAGGGCTGTGACATCACCACTGTTCTGGTAGAGACTGGGACTGGAGCTATTGGATGTGAAGGTAAAACCAGACAGAAACGTTTTCTGGCAGAACCTTGCATTGAAGCTATCGAATATTACCTACTTCCCTTCGTGCACACGTCCTGCTCAAGGGAACGCCTCCTCCAGAGAAGCTGGAATTAACACTCATGTGAGTCTCAGCGCCAAGCACAGTGCCATCTGCTGGGAGACACAGATAGGTGCACTGTAAATGTCCCCTCTCACCTTTCAGCACTGTACCCCCTGCTTGGAATAAATATGTGCATGCATCCCAATCTTTCCACAACGTTCTGCTTCCCCAGTGCAGGCTGTTTGTCTTGTAATACAATAGGTGCAGGGGCCCAAAGAGTTTCTTAGGGGTCTGCCACTGGTGCTGCCGAATGCCAGGCAGGGCCGACTGAGAACGAAAACCGGCCCTAGCAAAGTGCTCGGCCGGCCCCCTGGGGTTGCGACCGAGCTCTTTGCCGGGGCCGGTTTTCGGCCGTTTTTATTACAGGGCCGAAACGGCCCTGTAACAAAAACGGCCCCAGGACCCAAAACCGGCCCCCACCCTTGCGGCGCACCGGGGGATTGCCCGGTGCCCGCAACGGTACAAAAGGGGGTGGTGATGAACGGAGCATCTGAACCAATCAAACACTCACACCCAGTCAAAAGATCTGGGTTTGATCCATCACCGTTCTTTAGCCCACTCTGCCACCCAGTTCAGACATGGCTATATGCAAATCAGTCTTACCATGTGCCTCATGGGAACAGTCCAGCCCGAACTGCCAAGCCATGCCTTCCCTGGACCGGAAACCAGCTTCCGAGGACCGGTTTCTGGCATTACAGCCGTCTTCCGCCCGGCTTGCATGAATCCAGTTGCAAAGTGAGCAAGGGACTCACGTCTGAGCATACCCTGCCACACTTATGGCGGCCAAAGCGGTACAAAAGTGGGTGGTGATGGACGGAGCATCTGAACCAATCAAACACTCATACCCAGTCAAAAGATCTGGGTTTGATGCTCCGTCCATTCAAGCAAGCCGGGCTGAAGAAGGCTGGAATGTCAGAAACCGGTCCCCGGAAGCTTGTTTCCGGTCCAGGGAAGGCATGGCTTGGCATTTCAGGCTGGACTGTTCCCATGAGGCACAGGGTCAGACTGATTTGCATATAGCCATGTCTGAACTGGGGTGGCAGAGTGGGCTAAAGAACGGTGATGGATCAGGCACAGATCTTTTGACTGGGTGTGAGTGTTTGATTGGTTCTGATGCTCCGTCCATCACCACCCCCTTTTGTACCGGTGCCCGCAACAGCCAGTCCGGGCCTGATGCCAGGGTTGCCAAATATCAGGGCTACCTCGTCTTGATTTCACCTCATCTCTCTTTCTTTCACCTCCCCACACTTCCTGCCTATTCCTCTCACTCTCACGGGGCCCTTTTCCTCCTGACTTTCCTCTCTTGTCACTGTGCTTCGATATTTATCATCCTTTCTCCCCATGGTTTGTGCCTTTTTCTTTCCTGCTTTGGGTTAAATCTGCCGATTAAAAATTAAAAATAAGCCTCACTTGCCAAAAATGAATTCTCGCCCCCTCCCCAGCTGCAGCCACCACCTGCTCAGGTAACCCACTGCTGGGGCAGTTCTCTCACAATAACTTTCACTCCTTTTTCTCCAGGGTTTATGTTAAAATAGGCTCTGACGTCCCGTTCCCAGAGTGCCTCGAAGCGGCACACTCACAGAAAAACCTGGAGTGGTGCAGTCTGGGGGCACAGCCAGCCCTGCCCTGCTATGATACCTTCGCCCTGGAGAAGTTCCGAATCGACTGGTGCAACATTACAATGGTAAGGATGACGTCACTAACCTATGTGCCATTTGTAAGGAAGCATTAGTGCCTAGACGCATGTAAATATAAATGCATGTACAGTTCATGTAAATGTAAATGTAGTATACTTGTAAAGCGCACAGCTGCCCCAGCAACGGGGCGTCCCGGCGCTGTATAACTCTGGGGAACCCGTCCTGGCTTTCCCTGTGGGATGGTCCCTTGCTGGGAGTCCCCAAGGTGGAGCCAGGCATCCCCGGAATTGGTGAGGCCGTTGTGGAGATTAGGCAAGCTAATGCCCAGAGTTGCCGAGTGGAACCCCTGATTAGAGTAAGCACCGAAGCGAGAATTATCAAGTCCGCTGACCAAGGTCCACGACCCTACCGCGTCGGGAATTGAACCCTGGTCCCGGGCTGACTTCTGCTCTCAGGCCTGCTGCCTCTAACCAGTGAGCCACACTACTCCACTTCATCAAACAAGTAAATGCTATGCATGAAGAAATGTTTAATTAAAGTTTGCATTGCCATCAAGTGTCTTCTCACTTGGCTGTTATGTTCTTTGGGGTAATGGAAGCAATGTTGTTACGTTAAGTCATAATTTGTGCGCACAGTGTGCAATGCAAACAAGCATTGCTAAAGTCAATATGTCCCACCTCTGGGCTTTGTTAATGGTGTTTGCCATATTGAACAGCATTTGCTGTGCATCAGGGTGAAAAAAAGACCTAATGACTCGACTGTTGCATCATTTTGTAGGCATGTGCATGCGTTTAACACACATGCAGGCACTTACATAGGGCACTGTTTTGTCTTTTTATTTAAAGGTCTGAGGTGGAGCGGTACATTTTTTAAGGTAGTTTGAAAGCGCTGTTATAAAAATGGTGCTCAAGGCGCATGTAAAATAAAAAATAAATAATGGATAAGCTGGTTGCAGGAGTCAGCGAGGGTGAAGCAACACGGTGGGTGGGGAGAAGAAATAATTGGGGAAGAACATGGGCAAAGGAGGCAACGTGGAGTGTAGGTGGAGAAGCACAATGTGAAAGAGAGCATCAAGGAGCTTGAGGGGCAAAAGCACACGGTGAAAGAGAGGAATGAGGAGTGCGAGAGACAGAAGCACAAGGGTGAGAGAGCAACTGAAGTGTGGGTGGTGGGAGAGAAGCACATGGACAAAGAGAGTGACGGGGGGGGAGAGAGAAAAACAGTGCTTAATTTGAGCCAGTGGCACCGGCACTTATTGACAACTCGCACTTATGATCATCTGCCACATGGTGGTGCTGTTTGTCTGATTCAGAGATTAGCACAACGGTTTTTTATTAATTCAATGTGCATTAAAAATTACTGGTACCTGCTGCCCATTCCATTCTTATAGCCTTGGGGACCTGGAATAGTCTAATTTGTCACACTTGTAGGTGTGTGATGGCAGTAGTTGTGTTAGTACAGGCAGCGCGTGTAGGAGCAATGGTTGTGCAAGCTGCAGTCACCTCTTGATGAAGGCTCTGCACTTCTTTTTTTACAAATTACATACTGAGACTGGATCTTTCCAGAAGCAGACTGGTTGGAGTTAGATTCATAGGGGCAGATCTCCAAGAAACGAATGCAGCGCTTTGCAGCAAGTCATTTTGCTGCGCCATGATACGTTAGTTTCGAAGCACAGGGATGCAACATATTTACAAAAATATGTTGAATCTTTGTGCTTCCCCCTGCACTTGCGCACAAACTGCAGCCATGCACCGGCGCAGGCACCCTTGCACCATGGTGCAAGGATGCCTACGTCATGGGGAGATTGTTTTTGTGCAGAAAAGGACACCTTCCTGCACAAAAACAATCAATTGAGGTGATTTCCTCTTCCAATGTGTGCTGTAGATTGCAGCACGCATTGAAAGAGGAAAAAAACGAGGAGAAATTAAAATATTTCTCCTTGTTGCACCTCGCTATGCTACCCCTAGGGTGGCATAGCATTCTGACACATTTCCAGATTTATGATTTCTCGTAAATATGGAAATGCATCGGTGGACATGGGTGTTGCGTGGGAACTCCCACAGCAACACCCATGTCACGCCCCTAACACGCAGAGTGTTGCATGAACAGGGGCGATATTTACAAGGACAGGTTAAGTCACGCAGGGTGACTTTACCTGTGCTTGTATATATCACTCAGCAGGCTGGGTCACGCAACGGGATGCACCGGCGGCGCAAAGGGCTTGTAAATCTGACCCATAGTATGCAGTGCTCCCTGCACATCAGTCATGCAGGATCTACAGTCAGGGCAAATTGTAGGAGGAACTAATGTGAGCAGGGTGTCAGAGAAGTGGTGTGTCTAACCTATCCTTGCCTCGAATGATTGGGGAAGGCATGAAGGGTGCACTGGAATATGTGCTCAACGAGGGTCTTCCATTGCCCTTGTATCATTCTCTGAAGTGATGAGTAAACTTTGTCCCCGAATGGCACTAGCTTGTCAATGTACTTTACATGTACGTAATGCTGTATTTCAAGGTATACTTGATGCGTGTATCATGCTATAGCTGATGGTGATCCATCCCAGGCGTGCAACACTCTCAAAGGGCTTCAGCACGGTCCATCCCCCCCCTCCACCCCCGTCGTGTGTGGCAGCCCGGAATGAGACAGCTTCCCAGGCACACACACAGCCGCACCCGAGTACTTCACAGGTCTTTAGAAGACCTTTTGCTTATTAATGAGGCTTTGATGCATCCCCCACCACTTCTTATAGCCCCTGCAGCTACACTCTGCCTTTTGCCTGAAGAATGAGCCCCCCCCCCGAAATTTGACTCTAGTTGCGCATCTGTTCCACCCCCATCCACTATGGCCGTTCGTGTGCTTTATTTTGGCCCCCTATATACCTCTGTGAGAGCAGATTGTTTAGTCACTGTGCAGTTCAGTCCCTTCCCTCCCATTTGTCCCTGGCCCCCCTCTACCTTTATAGATGGGTCCACTGCATTGCTTTTTGAGAATCCGAAGCCACACACCTCCTAATATTATTGGCCAGGGTACACCCATGAGGGCATTGTTTGCTCATAGGGGGAAGAGGGCACGGATGAGGGTAGCTTATTGGGCAAAGAGAGCAAGAGCAGAGATATGGAAATAACATTTACGTGGGAAATAAAATGTACAGCTTTCTTGAATCTTAAAATGGTCCAATTTCATACATTTCACAAATGGATACTCTAACTGCACTCTAGTAGCCATCTGCAGTTCTTCCCAAATTAAATATTTAAAATTGGGTCATGTAATTTGAGACTCACCATTATTTTGAGACCATGGCTCTCATGTAAATAATACAATAGAATAACGTGGTGGGACAAATCTGGTATGATCTAAGTATACTTGAGGTAGCAAACATGTAAGGGAAGCGCATGACGCTCTATTATGGAGTCCCTGTCGTTTGTCAAAGTTTTAAAGTCAATCCAGATTTCTATAGTCTCGTTTATTGAGGTTCGTGTACATGTGATGCATATCCAACATTTTCCAGCAGAGGGCAGCAGAGTATTATTCAGCAGGTAGCTGTAAGCAATGGAAGGACGGAAGTCAAGACGCTACAATGTGGGGGAAAAAACAAACATTTATCCCGCAGGAATCAGGGTTTTGGACCAGAGACCATGAAGCAGGGGTGCAGCTTTCAAACGTTCAGCAGGTGCAGTGACATCGGAGTCCATGAGTGTTAAAGACCACTGTACGCCAATCATAGTGTTTTTTAACGACCAAACCGAGGGATTGGGGGCTATTTTTAGATCGGCCTTGTCTCCATGCTGTTTGCATTGCTTACTGATACTAATTCTTTAAAATTCCTTAACATATAGATAGAGTGTTCTTTGTGTAAAGTTTTGTGGGCCCTAGGCCCTCCTGCTAATAAAGACTGCGACACGGACACACTGGATGCATGGTGCAACTGGCCCCTAGCACGTGGGCTCGGCCTCTTTTATTTAGCCTATGTCACCTGACCAGTGACATCAGTGGTGGGTGGGTGTTCAGTGTAATTACAGGCTCAGCACTAGAATGCTGACCGACTCTGAGTCCTTACATCCCTCCCAATATTGGTTAAAAATTTAACCAAACGGAAAAATCCAAAAATCTGTAGGGGAAAGAAAACACAGAAATATAACATTGGACTTGTGTTTTCAAACGGGTCTCTTTGGCTGCTTGCAAGCCGCAGGCAGTATAGTTCTTGCATTCAGGACCAACAGTTCTCTGTGGCACAGTTCGCAGTTGTTCGGCGAGTTCATTCTTTGTCTGTGCCATCTGGATGTTGTTCTCAGCCCTGCCTTTTGCTTTGCTCCTTGTTCTTGCAGTGGCAGTGTGCCACTCTGACTTCTCCTTCCTTCTTCTTTTCTTAGTGGCGGTGGCCACTCTGATCTTTCTTCCTTCTTCTTGAAATGGCAGCGTGCCATTCTGATTTCTTCTTCCTTCTTTTCTTAGTGGCGGTGGCCACTCTCCTTCTTCTCGTGACGTAACCTGGCCCGTTCTTCTTTCATCTTCTCTGGCCAAGATTCCCCATGCAGCGCGCACACTCTGCACGTGTCCTCCTGGTCTTGTCCTAGTCCTATCTTCTTGTTACTCAACTCCCAGGGTTAGCGTCGCGACCTTCACATCTTCTTTCCGTCGCTTCCGTTAATTTGTGGTGTTAAAGTTTGTTGGTCCATGTTCACGGACCGTGCCTTGGCTGAACTTCTTGGACCTCGTGCTGGTCCCTTCTGCCGATGTCCGGCAGGTAAGCTTCGTGGTGCTGAGCTCCTTGGACCTCGTGCTGGTCCCTTCTGCCGATGTCTGGCAGGTAAGCTTCGTGGTGCTGAGCTTCTTGGACCTCGTGCTGGTCCCTTCTGCCGAGGTCAGGCAGATAGGCTTCGTGGTGCGACCATCTGGCTGGTCGACTTCTTGGTGCGACCATCTGGCTGGTCGGATTCGTGCTTTGTGACCAGGCTTAGTGGTCAGGTTGCTCTTGTGTTGAGGCTTGCATGCTGGGGGTTGTCTGCGCAACCATTTTCTTTCTTCGCAGTTTGATTGCTTTGGTGCGCAACTGGGTGCGCTCTTCGGGTGTTCCCTTGTGACTTGCTGCTTTGGGCTAGTGCTGTCTGCACAGCTGCGCATTTGTGTCATGCGGCTTTTCCTTTCTTGATGCTGGGTTCCAGAACCATTGTCGGTTCGTGAGGGGGTTCTCCTACTTTCACCGTACTGTTGCAGCGATGGCCTGTGGCCACTAGGCATCGCTGTGTTCTTTTCCGGCGTGGCGCAGGTGCTTCTTGGGTGTTGCTTTTGGAGGGTTGCATCACCACTCCGTTGACGTTCTTCTGGTCTTGCTTCTTCTTTGCGTTGTTGGTTGTGATCCTTCGGAATGTCCTGCGTGGAGTTGCTTCACTCCTGATGCGCTTCTGGGGCTTCAGGCGCGTTTCTGGGGCTCTGTCGCGTTCTTGTGCTTCTGGCGCGCTCCTGTGCCGTTGCCTTTTCTTGACTTGCGTGCCTGCCTTCGCTTCAGAAACACTGACTGTGTTCCTTGTGAGCTTCTCCAGTTCTCTTGTCCTTTGGGATAGCCACCTGCCAGCAGGTGGTTCTCTCTCAGTCTTCTAGGCATTGCTTGTGTGGGCCATGCAGTCTCTGTGTGTCCGGTTGCTGCAGGCTTGCTTGTCCTCCTGTAATCTTTCCTTGGCTTGTCTAGATTCTGGAGCCTTTCCTTGGTTAGTACAATGCTTGTCTGCTACCTCTATGGCAGTACTTACCAACGGCCACTAGATGTTAGCGTTGGATAGTTTGGTTAGCAGTCCACGTCTTTGTGTGCTTTTTCTGGAGCTTTCCTCGGTTTGCTCAGATGGAGCTGAGCTGCCGGTGCTGGGCTGCGTGGGCACAGGTGGTGGTGTAGCCACTCTGGCTTCACTGGTGTGCTGGGGTTAGCGGACGACCCGCTAGCCATCTCGAGTGGCCGTACGGGGCTTTGGGAGGAAGGGGGGTTCACTGCTCCGGTGAGTTACACCCCTTCCTCCATCATGCTCGCTGACACCTTGGCCGCGGGCGTCCTCCGCTTCATGGCTGACCCCTTCCTTGCAGGGGAGTCGGTCCGGCCACTATCACTCTTCACTTACGGCGGGTGGGCTCAGCTGTTTTGTATAGGTGCCCGTCAGCTCTCCCCACGCTGCCGGCCGCTCTCGGATACTCTGTGTCGGGCTGGACTCCTGCTTGCTCACAGCCGCTCTGCGCCTCCTCGACTCCTTGTCCTGTGCCCTGGGGCACGCACCAGCTTGCGGGCAGCACCGGGGGACTCCCGCTAGCCATCTCGAGTGGCCGTACGGGGGCGCGCCTTCTTCTCCAGGCCTCGCCTCACCTCGCCGACCCCACCGCCGCTGGCTCAGCCCTCACACCGTGTGGGTGGGGGAGGTCTCCTCATCATTGTGGCAGGCTGCTGGCACTCTTGGGGACGCTCGCTGCCGACGTAGACTCCCGGCACCGTTCTAGGCATACGGGCGTCGGCGTAGCTTTGCTGCGGGATCATTCACCCCGCCACCACTGCTTCATGCTCACAAAAGGGGGTAGTGATGAACAGAGTGCCTGAATAAGCAGATCACTCTTACCCAGTCCAAAGATCAGGGCTTGATCCATCACCGTTTTTTAGCTCACTGCACCATCCCAGCTCAGAACTTGGCTATATGCAAATTAGTCTGTTCCTGTCCCAGTGCATGATGGGAACAGGGCAAACCAAACTACCAAGCCAATTCTTATACTGGGAAGGAAACAAGCTTCCGGGGACCGGTTTCTGCCATTTCAGGCGTTGTCGGCCCGGCTTGCTTGAATCCTGATGGTGCAATGAGCAAGGGACTCACATCTGAGTATACCCTTCCACGCTTATGGTGTACAAAATGATTCATAAAAGGGGGTAGTGATGAACAGAGTGCCTGAATTAAGCAGACCACTCTTACCCAGTCCAAAGATCAGGGCTTGATCCATCACCGTTTTTTAGCTCACTGCACCATCCCAGCTCAGAACTTGGCTATATGCAAATTAGTCTGTTCCTGTCCCAGTGCATGATGGGAACAGGGCAAACCAAACTACCAAGCCAATTCTTATACTGGGAAGGAAACAAGCTTCCGGGGACCGGTTTCTGCCATTTCAGGCGTCGTCGGCCCGGCTTGCTTGAATCCTGATGGTGCAATGAGCAAGGGACTCACATCTGAGTATACCCTTCCACGCTTATGGTGGACAAAATGATTCATAAAAAGGGGTAGTGATGAACAGAGTGCCTGAATTAAGCAGACCACTCTTACTCAGTCCAAAGATCAGGGCTTGATCCATCACCGTTTTTTAGCTCACTGCACCATCCCAGCTCAGAACTTGGCTATATGCAAATTAGTCTGTTCCTGTCCCAGTGCATGATGGGAACAGGGCAAACCAAACTACCAAGCCAATTCTTATACTGGGAAGGAAACAAGCTTCCGGGGACCGGTTTCTGCCATTTCAGGCGTCGTCGGACCGGCTTGCTTGAATCCTGATGGTGCAATGAGCAAGGGACTCACATCTGAGTATACCCTTCCACGCTTATGGTGGACAAAATGATTCATAAAAGGGGGTAGTGATGAACAGAGTGCCTGAATTAAGCAGACCACTCTTACCCAGTCCAAAGATCACTGCTCCATCAGGATTCAAGCAAGCCGGGCCGACGAGGCTAAAATGCCAGAAACCGGTCCCCGGTAGCTTGTCTCCTTTCTGGTGAAGAATTGGCTTGGTAGTTTGGTCTGCCCTGTTCCCATGATGCACTGGGCCAGGGACAGACTAATTTGCATATAGCCAGGTTCTGAGCTGGGATGGGGCAGTGAGCTAAATAACGGTGATGGATCAAGCCCTGATCTTTGGACTGGGTAAGAGTGGTCTGCTTAATTCAGACACTCTGTTCATCACCACCCCCTTTTCTGAATCGTTTTTGGCCACTATAGGTGTGGCAGGGTATACTCAGACATGAGTCCCTTGCTCACTGCTCCATCAGGATTCAAGCAAGCCGGGCCGACGAGGCTGAAATGCCAGAAACCGGTCCCCGGTAGCTTGTCTCCTTTCTGGTGAAGAATTGGCTTGGTAGTTTGGTCTGCCCTGTTCCCATGATGCACTGGGCCAGGGACAGACTAATTTGCATATAGCCAGGTTCTGAGCTGGGATGGGGCAGTGAGCTAAATAATGGTGATGGATCAAGCCCTGATCTTTGGACTGGGTAAGAGTGGTCTGCTTAATTCAGACACTCTGTTCATCACCACCCCCTTTTCTGAATCGTTTTTGGTCACTATAGGTGTGGCAGGGTATACTCAGACATGAGTCCCTTGCTCACTGCTCCATCAGGATTCAAGCAAGCCGGGCCGACGAGGCTGAAATGCCAGAAACCGGTCCCCGGTAGCTTGTCTCCTTTCTGGTGAAGAATTGGCTTGGTAGTTTGGTCTGCCCTGTTCCCATGATGCACTGGGCCAGGGACAGACTAATTTGCATATAGCCAGGTTCTGAGCTGGGATGGGGCAGTGAGCTAAATAACGGTGATGGATCAAGCCCTGATCTTTGGACTGGGTAAGAGTGGTCTGCTTAATTCAGACACTCTGTTCATCACCACCCCCTTTTCTGAATCGTTTTTGGCCACTATAGGTGTGGCAGGGTATACTCAGACATGAGTCCCTTGCTCACTGCTCCATCAGGATTCAAGCAAGCCGGGCCGACGAGGCTGAAATGCCAGAAACCGGTCCCCGGTAGCTTGTCTCCTTTCTGGTGAAGAATTGGCTTGGTAGTTTGGTCTGCCCTGTTCCCATGATGCACTGGGCCAGGGACAGACTAATTTGCATATAGCCAGGTTCTGAGCTGGGATGGGGCAGTGAGCTAAATAATGGTGATGGATCAAGCCCTGATCTTTGGACTGGGTAAGAGTGGTCTGCTTAATTCAGACACTCTGTTCATCACCACCCCCTTTTCTGAATCGTTTTTGGCCACTATAGGTGTGGCAGGGTATACTCAGACATGAGTCCCTTGCTCACTGCTCCATCAGGATTCAAGCAAGCCGGGCCGACGAGGCTGAAATGCCAGAAACCGGTCCCCGGTAGCTTGTCTCCTTTCTGGTGAAGAATTGGCTTGGTAGTTTGGTCTGCCCTGTTCCCATGATGCACTGGGCCAGGGACAGACTAATTTGCATATAGCCAGGTTCTGAGCTGGGACGGGGCAGTGAGCTAAATAACGGTGATGGATCAAGCCCTGATCTTTGGACTGGGTAAGAGTGGTCTGCTTAATTCAGACACTCTGTTCATCACCACCCCCTTTTCTGAATCGTTTTTGGCCACTATAGGTGTGGCAGGGTATACTCAGACATGAGTCCCTTGCTCACTGCTCCATCAGGATTCAAGCAAGCCGGGCCGACGAGGCTGAAATGCCAGAAACCGGTCCCCGGTAGCTTGTCTCCTTTCTGGTGAAGAATTTGCTTGGTAGTTTGGTCTGCCCTGTTCCCATGATGCACTGGGCCAGGGACAGACTAATTTGCATATAGCCAGGTTCTGAGCTGGGATGGGGCAGTGAGCTAAATAACGGTGATGGATCAAGCCCTGATCTTTGGACTGGGTAAGAGTAGTCTGCTTAATTCAGACACTCTGTTCATCACCACCCCCTTTTCTGAATCGTTTTTGGCCACTATAGGTGTGGCAGGGTATACTCAGACATGAGTCCCTTGCTCACTGCTCCATCAGGATTCAAGCAAGCCGGGGCGACGAGGCTGAAATGCCAGAAACCGGTCCCCGGTAGCTTGTCTCCTTTCTGGTGAAGAATTTGCTTGGTAGTTTGGTCTGCCCTGTTCCCATGATGCTCTGGGCCAGGGACAGACTAATTTGCATATAGCCAGGTTCTGAGCTGGGATGGGGCAGTGAGCTAAATAACGGTGATGGATCAAGCCCTGATCTTTGGACTGGGTAAGAGTGGTCTGCTTAATTCAGACACTCTGTTCATCACCACCCCCTTTTCTGAATCGCTTCATGCTCACATGCTGCGCGGCGGGGACAGGGGACACTGCGGCAGGCCGCGGGTGGGCTCCGCTGGTCTTGCTTTAACATATATAATGCTTCTTGTTGGCAGCACTGCGCTCTGCCGGGCAAACGGAGCGGGTTGGGCTCCCGCTGGTCACTCACTGTTAGGCTGGCATCGCGGCTGTCGCGGGTGGACTCCACTCGGCCCTTCCTTCTCCCCGGGGCACTTCCGCAGCCGGAGCAGCTCAGAGTGGGATCGAGAGGTTCGGGGTGGGCTCCCGGTCACCTCGTGTCATGAAGCAGGCCCGGGGCTCGGCACACGCCCCGCAGGCCTCTTGGCGGCCGGCGCCGCTTCCCCGGAGGGGTGCCCTTCGCATGGGAAGTTCCCTCTTTTTCCCGGGGTTTTTCTTTTATCTGCAGCACGCGTGGCTAGCGTCCACCCTCCTCGTCGCCAATGTAAAGTCTTGTGGGCCCTAGGCCCTCATGCTAATAAAGACTGCGACACGGACACACTGGATGCATGGTGCAACTGGCCCCTAGCACGTGGGCTCGGCCTCTTTTATTTAGCCTGTGTCACCTGACCAGTGACATCAGTGGTGGGTGGGTGTTCAGTGTAATTACAGGCTCAGCACTGGAATGCTGACTGACTCTGAGTCCTTACACTTTGGTTCGACCCAGAAATGCACGACTCTCTCACCTCATGTTTGGTCTCTCACTCCGCCTTCCAGAAAGTGCTTTCTTTGGAATGCATGAGGAACTATTTTACATCTGAAAATTACACTTAATTGTTACTCTATTAGTCACATTAAATTAATTTTCTTTTGTACGCTTTCTATGCAGATGTATTTTGTTACAATTTTCACCCACTTCTGGGAACACCAATATAGGGGACTTTAATGCGATAAACAGCATTTGTGAATGTCTGTGTTTGCATACGTTAATACGCTGGCTCATTAAAGCCATACCTATTGGCTTGGTAAGTGCTTCTTTCTACTTGCTTTTGTACTCATGGCAAACGTGCTATGCTGGTGCTGGAAAAAAACTATGGGCCCGATTCACAGAACTAACTTAAGGCAAAATCCTAAACTTACTACCACTTTGGTATTCACAGAAGGCACTTACTCATTTTGGTATTCACAGAAGGCACTTATCATTGATAAGTATGTGCCTTATGTGATTATCAAAATGAGTAAGTGCCATCTGTGAATAGCAAAATGAGTAAATGGTAGTACGTTTAGAATTTTGTCTTACGTTAGTTCTGTGAATCGGACCCTATGATTTCTTTGTTTTACTTGGATTTAATTAAAGTGGCCAGGACCTGCTTTATGGCAAGCAGTGAATAATATAGGTCTACAGTCACCTAATGAATCAGGCTTCAGGCAGCAGAGAAAAACAATGGTATATCAAGTTGCGCCTACCCAGTGTAACAATGCTGTTGTGCTCCTAAAAGTCTCTTTCTATTCCTGGTATGTTTACCACTTAAATCCACATCTTCAGCACACTCAGGCAGATTTACCACTTTTTTACGAGGAGGAGAGAGCCAAATGTACTGAAATATGGCTGTCTCCTCCCCTTTCCCTAGAGCTGCTGCTGAAATCAGCTGCAGTGCACCACGGAGTCACCTTAGCGCCATAGTACAAAATACTATGCATAGACTGACTTAAACCATTTTCCCTCTTTGTATGTGTGCTGTACAGTGCAGCACACGTACAAAGTCGAAAAAGGAAGAAGAAATGAAAGCATTTCTCCTTCCTTGCACCCGCTTCAAAGGAGCACAGTTTTCTGACGCTGTCTACTTTATTTAGTAAACTGGGTTTAGCGTCGGAAGCCTTGGGTGGGTGCACGGGAACACCCATGCTCCACCAATGGTATGCCCACTTGGTGCTAAGTAATGCAAAGCAGTGCAATGCATTACTTTTCCAGTGCTAAACAAGTTTAGTGCTGGAAAGTAATTTAGAAAAGAAAGATTTCACTTTTGTGACGCTAACACAGCATAAAATCTTAGTAATCTTCTATTTCCAAGCCTTTGCTTTCAATTGACAACATATTGGAATCTTGGATAGATCAAAATACCCAAAAGCAAAATTTGGGAAAGAAAAGTGCAGGACTGGATACTTCGTACCCCTATGACATGGGTGCTGTCATGGAAGGGAAGTGGAAATGGTCGACTGGTATGCCGATTTACTCACCATCGCAGGGTTGATCCTGATATACAGGAAAGTTCCTGAAAATGTCTATCATTGGCGCACAAGACATGTATCCTTGCCATTGATGTTGTACAGGGCTCTGCTACATTCAGTTAGGTTTGTGCTGTAACATTACCAGCCACGTACATACATACGGCACACTTCAAGAGTCATGAGATGTGCAAAGTAATGGGTAAAAGTTGACTGTGCAAGACCAAATGTGTATAAAGGGATATAAACACCTGTGTTGGCTCTCTGTATACAAATTAAAACACAGTTAGTCACATACACGAGTACATAATGTACATCTTCAACCCCGGAGAGACTGCATATTGGTTAAGCAAGTTTTCAAAAGCCATTTTCCTCACTACTTTTGTACTCAAAGCATCTTCCTAAATAACTGCTGAAATGCGTACAACCTTGACGTACTAACACAAACAGCCAAGTGCCCTGAGAAAAAAATCACATGCCAAGGAAGAAGAATAAATCATTCTATTATTTGTAGCCATAGAAGCCTCAGCAGGAGCCTAGATGAAGGGTGTTCTTCTTTAAAGCAAGAGCTAGCTTCAGGCTAGTGTTCACACACAATAATGTGAGTTTAGGTTCCAGAGCTTTCCTTTCTTGGGGTCAGGTCAGGGTTGGCTCCTTTACAAAGTTTTCACTTCTTGACAAACATTGGCAGTATCCCAGGAACCCACCCATGAGGGAAGCCCAAATGAGGACCAGCGCTCACCATCTTTGAGATGAGCGTTGGTTGAGCTGTGAGTGTCTTCTTCCTTGAGCTGAGAACTAATTGGTTACCAGGGATTTCCTTTCTTAAAATAGAGAGTTGGGTGAGTTGTGCTTCAGGGGGCTCTAGACATGAGGTGACAGGAAACTGAGCATCAGAAGCTTCCCTCTTTGGAGTGAGTGCTGGCAGAGCTCCAGTGGTACCCATTCATGAGCTGAACAATGTTTTCAATTCAAGAAGACCCATCCTTGAGGATAGAGTAGTTTAAGTTCCAAGGACCATCCTCCTTGACTTGGGAGCTGATTGATTTCCGGGGACCTCCCTTCTTGAGGTGAGGGATAGTTCAGTTCTAGTGGTATCACTCATAGGGATGAAAACTGGTTGCGTTCCATGGACCTCCATCCTTGAGGTGAGAGATGGTTCAGTTCTAGTAGTATCACTCATAGGGATGAGAACTGGTTGCGTTCTGTGGACCGCCATCCTTGAGGTTGTTTATTGAGTTCCAAGGATCTTTCACATTTAGTTGAGATGGTGGTGTTATAGCTGTCCGTCTCGTTGAGTTTTGGTAATTTCCCTACTTTAGGTGAGAACTGGTTACGTTTCTGGTGATTCCTTTCCTGGGGTAAGAGCTGACTGACTTTCAGTTGTCTCCACTTTAGTTTAATTAGTGAGTTTCAGGGGTCTCACTCCTCTTGCTGAGATGGTCAAGTTTTCAGTGGTCTCTTGATTTGACTTGAGGTCTGCATGAGTTCTATGTATCTTCCTTCTCAGGGTTAGGGTTGGCTGAGTTACAGTGTTCACCCTTCCTCGCGTGAGATTTGGTTGAGTCCCAGGGTTGTTTTCCCTTTGGGTGAGAATTGATTGAGCTTTAGGGGTCTCAATTCTTTTTTTTATTTTTATTAATTGGTTTTAAAATAATTATAATCACCAGACAAATACACATCTGAAGATGCAGCACAGCAATTGCTTGGTCAACTGAGCCATCAGTATAAACCTTCCAACATGTCAGTACTGAACAAATACCCTCTCCCTCTCCAAGTCCGACCAGCACCCACCTGACGTCCTTTGGCTCCCACTCCCCCATGGCCCCGTCTCAGGCCTTGGTTATGTATTTCCTAATGTCTTCATCCATGGAACCGCAGGGATTTTCAGCTCTCTGGAGGATGATACCACAATATAGACACCATGCCATCGGGGTCTCCATTCTTGCTGTGAATGTTGTATCAGTTCCTGAAATATTCTTGTTGGCAACACAATTAGTTGACTCTTGGGAGTTTCCATACCTGAGGTGAGAATCTGTGTTCCACAGGTCATCCATACTTCTGGAAGAATGTTTAGAGTTCCAAGGGTCTTCCTTCTTTAAATATTACCCGGTTGAGTTTTTAGAACGGGATATACTTTCTTGAGGTGAGCTGGTGGAATTCCAAGACGCGGTTAGAAACTGGGTATTTGTCAGGAAGAGGCTTAACATCCCCTACTATGCAGCGCAGGCCCCGATATGGGATTCCCCTGGGACACCAGCCTGTCTTGATGACCAACTGTCTCGACCATTGAAGGCAGCGGGACTGGAACACTGGGGGGACCTACAGGACCTACAGGAAGGAACCCAGCTCCTGACATGGGACGCCCTCTCCAATTTGACAGAGGGATCACTCACCAGGTTCAAGTACTACCAGCTGTCTGGTTGGTGGTCAACCAGAAGGGAGGGCAACAAAATCCCAAACCTAAGATTCGACGCTGTAACTAGAAGAGGAAGGTGGAAGGGTCAAATTGCATACTGGTATACATCGATGCTTGAGGAGGAGGATGTAACTGAACCTGAACTGAAAAAACTCTGGATGAATAAGTTAAGCACAGATATTATTAACATTAGGGACTGGTGGCTTGACTGCTTTGCTATCCTACATTCAGTAGTTAAACCCGCAACGTTAAAAAGAAATCATCTATATACTATGTATCGGGTTTATATAACTCCTAAGAAATTAGTGAAGATCACCAAGCTAGAGCACTGTTGTCCGAGATGTAGCCATCCGGAAGCTGACGATGTTCATATGTTTGCGGACTGTCCCAAATTGAAAGGTTACTGGGAGAAAATCACCGATTTCCTGGGAGAGGATCTAGGGGTCCCCTTGGTAATAACTACAACTACCATCCTGACGGGGCTAAGTATGGGCTATAACATCAATGATCCCTCTACAAAACTTGTCTTTTATGTCATCCTCCTTGCAAGGCGAGAAATATGTAGAGCCTGGAAGGACATAGCCCCCCCCACCTTCCCATGCTGCCTACGACAAATCATCCTTACCAGTAAGTCCGACCTGGCATGCGATTCCACAAGTTTGGTTAAAATCTGGGCGGCCCTCGAGGCATGGCAACACAGTTGATTGGTTTTCCAATGATTTATCTGGAGCCTTGCCGGTTCCCTTGACTCCAAAGAAGCACGGGGCACCAGTGAAACTGTGAAATGGAGTATGGATGGGAAAGCAGTGGCTACTTGAGGGAGTAGGTTCACCTATCCCGCTTTTGGTCATGCATAACAACAAGGGCCGGATCAGGACGACCAAATTGCGCAAAGGTTACCAGTTTCCCATCAAGACTTCCAATAATGGTATATGAGGATTACCAAAAAATTTTATAAAAAAAAAAAAGGAATTCCAAGAGTATTCATACTTGGGTTTAGAGCTGGCTGTGTCCCAAGGTTTTCTATTCTTGCGGTGAGTGGGGTCTAGTTCTAGGGGCCCTTTTCCTTCGGATGAGATGTAATTGTGGTTTAGGCTCTCCAGTCTAGGGATGAGCAGTGGATGAGTTACAGAAAACTCTCTGCTTGTAAGGCTCTCCTTCTTTAAGGTGAGCGGTATATTGACCCGGAGCAGTTTAAGTTCACAAGAACTCCCTCCTTAAAGTGATACTTGGTTGAATTTCATGAATCTGTTTCCTTGAGGTGGGTTAGGCTCAGTTCCAGGGATCTTGAGGTCATGGTTGACATAGTAACATGAATCTCACTTCTTGAGGTAAAAGCTTGCTTAGTTGTATAGATACACCAATATGAAACTTATTGGTTCAAGAAGTAACAACATAATACTTCTCTATGAGATGAAAAGCTCGTTTATTTTCAGGTTCTTTCCCTCTTGAGATGTGAGCTATCTATTGAAGGGCCATGCTTCTTTTTAAAGCCATTAACTTCTTGTGGTGATTTTTTTCAGATTCGTTCGACCAGCGTTGCAACGACAGAGCTTACTCCAGGAGATGGAGTGATGGAGGCTGGCAGCGAGTTCAACCCACCTATAGATTCTCCAGAAGAGAGAGATTTCCTCACAGATTACTTGATAACCCTCCTAGTACCACTGCTGCTGGCTCTGCTCCTCACCCTCATCCTGTCCTACATTATGTGCTGCCGCAGAGAGGGCGTGTAAGTACGAAGTCCATTAATGCAAGAGAGAGAGCACACCTCCCTCTGGTGAGAACACAAAGCCTTTGTGGTGGGTGGTATTGTCTATTTCTGCCAGCTTGTATTTTTTGGGAAGAATACCGATTCAAAATTGGGACTGCGCCTCACACTTCAGAAAAACAAAGAAGCGTGAAATGGGAAGTGAAATGCCTATAAATATCCAACTTCAAATTAAGCTTTAAAAATTATTTAGGACTTTTTGTGTAATTAGGCCCACTTGTTGTGTTGCAAGTAGTTTGTAGAGAGTACACCCGCGTCTGTCTCACAAATCAATAAGCCCAGGACACTGTCCCCTAACTATCAGAGAGAGGACTGGTAAAGTAGGGAGTTGCACTCAGCAAAAATTCTTCTCTCCCAGAGCAAATGGCATTTTGTTTTTTTTACTGCAGATACCTGAGCATCATGTCAAGACAGTCCTAAAATCAACTTAATTATATGGGAGAGCGATGTAATACATTACTTTTCATTCCAGTACCTCCTGCTCTGCTTGTTTTACACACTAGAGAAATATGACTACAGACATGACTGCAGTGCTTCATATACTGCGATTTTGTGAAAACTGGAATGACAATGCTTATTTACATACTCTGGCATTATGGGAACTGGCCTCATTATACTGCAGCAAATATAGAAGCCTGGTTATACTGCTGCAGATATATTGAGGCACTATTCATACTGCCCTGGCTATGCCACTTTACACAGTGGTGTAGTTATACTGCTGCAGATATACTGGGGCACTATTGATACTGCCCTGGCTATGCCAAGTTACTCAGTACTCTAGTTATACTGCTGCGGATATACTGAGGCAATGTTGATACTTCCCTGGCTATGCCGCTTTACACTGTGGTCTAGTTATACTGCTGTAGGTATAGTGGAGCAACGTGGATACTGATCTGAAAATAATACTTTAAATAATGGGTATTGTGATAAATAACATTGATATACGGCTGTATATTATACTGAGGCAATGTGGATGATGACCAGGGACCTGCCCATTACATACAGGTTACTGTGAAACATGGTCTATTGTGCTTTATGCAATGGTGCAATGCTATTTCTGGGCGGGCGTCTACTTTCTGATGGGCGTTTACCTAAATTATCGCCTTATAGCCCACTGCCAAGGGCTCCTCCACCTCAACGGGCCTATAACGAGGCTGAGGGCCTTTAACAACTAATATAGCTGAAGGCAGAAGGGATGTAAGACTATTAGAACATCCCACTCACTGAGAATAGAATGTTCTAAATAAAATAGGGAGAAACAGAAAGGTAAACATTTGCATTTCGGGGACGCATTTATGAGCCCTGAGCCACTCCATCATTTCCATTGTCTTCAATGGACCTCTCAACATTCCCGTGTTCCTATGGGCATTATTACCCGGCACAGTATTGAAAACTGGTGTTTCATGGATCACACTGCGTGAGATAGGCACCTATTCCCGTGGGTCACAAACTATTGGCTTGTGTGCCTCGAGTCTATTGCATCGGGAGCTAAATGCACATCCATAGTTCTGGCAACTGAAAAATATAGGCCCTGTGTATTGTGGCATGCCCTGGACGACTAGAACATCTCGCTTTTCCTTTCAGAATTATCTGCAGGCCCAGTTCCGATTAGCCCATCTCTTTTTAAAAGTGTGCAGTAAATGTACAGCGTACAACCATTTCTTCCAAAGGGCTCTTGGTGTGACACTAACCAACATTTTAATTGTAACAGGTGAGGTTTGGGCTCCCAGTGAATTTTAATTCAGGTATTACGTTTTTTTCCAGGCCCTAGAACGGAGTCCCGTAAGACACTCACTTCCACTGCCTTTTTCTCACTTCTTGGAGAACAGCTGGTTTGATATTTTGGGCTAATAGTTTGTAGTGAGTCTCACTTTTTTTTTTACCACAAAAAATAATTTCTTTTGCTTGTTTTATTTCTGACTGGACTCTTTGAGTTGGAGGCTCTTAGTGAAGACAGCCGGCGTCTCTTGGCAATCTGTTCCAGGCGTTTCTCCTTGGCTTCCTTCATTCTCTTGGCCAGAAGTTTAGCATACTCGGATGCCTCCTCCTTGTTCTTCTTAGTACGCTGCTTCTTCAGAGCTGTACGCCTGCGCTTGTGCTGCAGCACTCTAGGAGTCACCAGACGTTGAATTGTAGGTGCCTTTGTTCTAGGTTTCTTGCCTTCTTTGCTTAGGGGCTTCCGCACAACATACTGGCGGACATCATCTTCTTTGGAAAGGTTGAAGAGCTTGCGGATTCTACTCGCTCTCTTTGGACCAATACAACGGGGGACAGTGTTGTCAGTCAGGCCAGGAATATCCTTCTCGCCTTTCCTCACCATCACCAAGTTGAGCACGCTCAATTTGGCATCAACAATGCAACCACGGACAGATTTATGCTTGCGTTCTCCAGTTCTTCTTGGGCGATAGCAGGAATGCCACTTGCTAAGGAGCAGAAGGACACAAGTATGGGTCAGGACTCTTTGCTTCATGGGAAACCCCTGCTTGTCATTGCCACCGCTGATGCGGACAACATACCCCTTCCACTCATCACCTAAGGGATCAGCAGGAAATTCGGTGGGCTCTTCTCATAGAAAGTTCGGAGTTTGCGCTCATGGTCAACTTCGATGAGCTTCTGGCAGCCAGTGGCCGGAAAGGAGATGTTGGGCTTTATCTCGCAGCTCACCTGAGTGTCTCACTTTCATCAGATGGCCTTGTGTGATCAGTTAGCCTGATAAAAGGCTCCTAAAGGCCTCAGCATAGAAGAGTCCATCATTCTGAGTCGCCCTCTAACACAAGCAAAGAGTTTAATTGAGATAATAAGTTATACTCCCAATGTTTCCCCCTCATGGACATTTCACCAGCAAAAAAATAATGAAATATGCAGATGTAAAGCGACACAGTAGCAGTGATTCAATGTGCATCGGTATTCTCAGGTCACTCAGAATGAGGGTCTCAGTCCTGGTTGACGTTGGTCCCTCTTTTCAACAGCTGGACAGTAGTTCTATTTTTTTTCTCCTTTTTTATTGAGCATAGATAGCAGACAAAATAGGCATGTTAAACATATTATATAGCAAACAGAACAAACTTTCATAGCACTCAAATTCATATTTCAGTAGACAATAAATATTTTTTAATCTCCTTTCTCTTTTTCTTTTTACCCAGATAGATGACCTGTCTTACATATTTCCTTCTAAACATAAAATCCGGGCATAGCGCTCACAAGTTATCTTGAATCTCTGAAACGCCCCTACCCTTTTTGCACATGCCTCTTCAAATTGGTAGGTCCGGGCTAACTTGGAGAGCCAGTGTCCCATTGTAGGCACCTTCTGAGATCTCCAGTTTTGAAACACCAGCGATCTGGCAGCAAAGGCAAAATATTGCTTGTACTTTGACAGCTGATTAGTTATGTGCAAAAAGACAAAATGCCAAAGGCAAAATGGCTACCTGCCCCAAATCTTCAAACTAGGCCCCAAATCGGGGTCCTTGGATAGTACCCCGTTTTGTCACCGGAGCAGATCAAGTGCAGAGATAGTCAATCACATCGGGTTTTACAAAATATATAATGATCTTATTAATTTTTTAACAAACATTTCAGCAATAAAAAAAAACTCAAAATTGTATTAAATAACATATCACAATTCAATAGCACAAAACTCCAATACATCAAGTCCCACACTCCTGTTTCATACATCACATTCATACCTTCAGATATTCCCAAAATTCATCAAGCAGACCCATACCTCAATCACACAGTACGCAACACACTCAATATTAAAAACTGTACAAGAACGCCACAAGATGGTCAGGTGACAGAATGGAACAAATACACATGGTGGTGGGGGTAGGGGTAGCTACAATCCAGCTGCCCCCTCACAAACAATGCCAACGCGTGTTTCGGTGTGTTGCTCCAGCCGGGGTTACACCTTCATCAGGGCGGAAATGAATAATAAGGGGTGGGACAAGACACCCATAAAGGGAAGAGCACAAAGACGCCACAGCTAGGTACAGCAATGAAGGCAATAGATGGGGAGCCCCAATAAATAAGGTGTCTTCGCTCCGCTCGGATAAAATCAAGATGGTTTCTCTGAAAAAAGCGTTCCTAGGGATTGTATTTCTTTCAGGGATGGCAAAGCGCTGTAATATCAGCTCAGACAAATACTTCAAGGGTTCAATAGCAGGATCTTTAGAAGCCGATCAGTCTGACTGATGGTATCCGCACGACGCAGGGGCTCAAAACGCCCGCCTCCTTGCTCACAGGACATCTCCAAAACGCCCCTACCCTTTTTGCATATGCCTCTTCAAATTGGTAGGTCCGGGCTAACTTGGAGAGCCAGTGTCCCATTGTAGGCACCTTCTGAGATCTCCAGTTTTGAAACACCAGCGATCTGGCCATCGCTATGGCAGCAAAGGCAAAAAATTACCTGTACTTTGACAGCTGGCTAGTTATGTGCAAAAAGCCAAAATGGACCAGCCATGATGAAGGTAAAATAGCCATGGTCATACAATCACGAATGAACCAGAACACTTCTACCCAAAAGTGTTGTCGTTTGGGACCTGTAAAGAATATATGCACCCAGTCCCCTGCCCCGCGAGATTACATCTAAAACATTAATCCGGAAGTGCTGGAAACCATGTGTGTAATCTGAGGGGAGTATGATATACCAACCACCTTGAAAGAAAGGACATCCTCTTAAAATTCGCCGCCCTCAGTACCCTATTCCCATGTTCACACCCTCAATGCCATTCCTTTATATTAAACCGGCAGTTGGTTTCCTGGGCAATTTTTGAAAGCGTTGCGTCAATGAGCTTCTGATTTGAACCTTGTCGTAATAAACTATACCAATTACCAATTCCACTTAAGATTAACTCTTGTGTCGCTTTCAAAATTATTCTTTCCCTCTCATTGATTATTTTATATGTATTCGTGAGGAAACAAATTATTTATCTAACACTTAACCAGAGATCATCCCTCTGAAATGCAGCAAGTGATGCAAGTACCTCCCATGATATAGGAATGGTAATATTGTAGAAATCTCTAAGTCTACGAAATCCTAGCCTATTATAGGAATGCAATACATTTTGCGAAACCTCAAGACCCCACAACTCACAGTCTTTAAGGGGAGTAAATGCATGGCACAGTGGAATATCATAAGCTTTATGGAACCGTTGTATGCGTGTAGCTATTGTGTTCACAACCTGATACCTTGTTCTTTTGGGTAGCTTCACAGTACACAGAAATGCTGGTAACTTAATTGCACTTTCTACTAGCATCAGATTTAAAAAAAAGTCACATTTCGAGGTAGGAGCCATCGGCTGCGTTAATAAACTCATCAACGCAGCTTGATAATAGATAGATAAATGAGGCAATGCAAGTCTTCCCTGCTCCACATCTAGTTGGAGAATAGAAAGCTTTGTCCGGGGCTTTTTTTCGCCCATACAAACTGCCATAGAATTTTGTCTACTTAGTTAAAATAAGAAATCGTTATTTTTAAGCGGAGATTTAAAAACAGGAATATCAGCAGAAGAAGGATTGACATTTTCACTAAAGAGACTCGGCCTACTATTGTGAAAGGTAGAAGCGACCATTTTTCTAAAAGATTTTTAATTATATTGAGCGTTTTTATGTAATTTAAATAAAACAGTTGGGAGAAATCTGCTGTGACAAATAGGCTCAGATTTCTAATCTATCTCAATGGCCGAACTTTTAACCCTTCAGGAAGATCGACCTCTGGTGAATTAAAAAGGAGGAGCTCTGTTTTAGACTGGTTGACCTTATATCCCCCTAATTCTGTGAATGCTTGAATTTCCCCAAGCGCCAACTGGATATTTGCCTTATCTGGGTTCAAATATAAAATCAAGTCATCTGCAAAGACCTTCATTTTTGTCATCCCTGGTAGAGGGGCCAGAATTGACATGTTCGCTCAGATCTTTATTGCCAATGGCTAGATAAAAGGGGTGAAAGGGGACAGTCCTGCCTGGTCCCCCGCCTGCTCTGCGTTAATTATTATTTTTGCATTTGCTCCTGTATAAATTCTCCTTAACATCTCTATGAGGCAGGATGGAAAGCCAAACCTCGATTCAGCCAGCACCTTACACTCCTCCTCATAAACCGTAGGTAGCTGGACAGAGCTAAAATAGTCCTCAAGAGCCTGAGTGCTTACTAGCTGGGTCTCAGCAGTTATTTTTACAAAATGAGATACGAAGATCTCGGAAATTCTGTCGTTGTTGGTAACAAGATCGATAGTACTGGGATCCCTTATTTGAGAAATTAACTGCAAACTTTGTTGCATTTTTGTTGACCAGGCTAGAAATTTGCCTATATGTTGACTTTCTTCGTACACTTTCTGATTGAATGCATTACTTCCCGAGATGTCTTCAAGAATAAAAAAAAATTTAAATGCTCCTTTGCCATTTGTTAGATTCTGGCGTAAAGTTTCTTCCCCAGAGTATCCAGCGGGCTTAGCCATAAAGCCTGACCTTGCTTGATCCACAGCATTCTGATTTCCTTGGATCCTTGCTGTCTCATTTTATAAAGATTTGCCCTATATGTAATCACCCTACCCATAAATGTGGCCTTAAAAGCTTCCCATACCATAAAACATGGTGCTGTGTTAATATTTCCTTCATAAAACCAATGTATAAATTGATGAGTTTCAGTAATACAGTTTTCATCAGAGATAAGTGCTTTATCAAAATACCATCTAGTATCATGTTTTTTCGGGGAGGGTAAATATATACCCAGCGAAACTAATGAATAATCTAAAAATGAATTAGAAAAGATAATAGACTCGCCTCTCTCCAATTGTTTACTTATCAAAAAAAGTCTAAACGGGAGGCTGTTTCATATCTAGGTGAAAAGCAAGTGAATTGAGCAAGTCCTAGGTGATCGAGGCACCATGGCTCGACTAAGGTGAAGTCTTATTTAAAAGTACTTAACAGTGTAGCTGTCTTTGGTTTTAGTTGCTTTTTGCCCTTATTCAATGATTCCAACCCCTGGTCTTGGATGAAGTTAAAATCTTCTCCCATTAATATAATACCCTGGGCATTTATCAACAAATCATATATCTTATTCAGGGGCCCATTATCATCGAAAATCAGTCCATAGTAATTCGGTAACACCAAGGCTACCGCATTAACTGTAACCTCGATCCAGATCCACCTTGCCCCTACGTCTCGGATCACTATTCCGAATTCCCAATCAAGGTCAGAAGAGAGTAAGATAGCCACCCCCGAACCGCAGAGTAAGATGAGGCAAAATATGAATGAGTATATTTCTTGGGGAGTGTAAAATTAGGGAAATTCGTTTTCAAATGTTTTTTGGGGAGAAAGATCACATGTGTAGCAAACAAGGCTATCCAATTCAACAGTGCCCCTATTTTCCGTGCATTCAAAAACCCATTACATTACATGTGATTACTTTTATTGGTTGAGGCATCCCTCACACTAGCACATAGCGTCGTGAGACAGCCGACATAAACACACTCTGCTCGCTCCTTTGCCATCTTGCCTTCTGCAGCAACGCTTCTGTAGCATTTACCTGACATCGCCTAATGGCATAGCATGCCCTGCATCTCCCTTGCGTAGCGATCTTGATTACATTCAGTAGGTTTAATGAGGCCTAGCCTAGGCTGCCATTTCCAGCCAGGGATCTCTGCTTGGTAATCTGCCTCAACGTTGACTCTTTCAGCTAGAGCCTCCTCTTCAGGATCACACCCACAGCCTTCACTATAACTCACCATATATGTATGCATGAATGTATGTAGTTGTATTTGAATGGGGTAAATTTAGCTACGTATCAAAGGATCGCTGATCAAAGGAATGAATTGTAGGGATCAATTTAAGATCCTTTTTTACAAGGAGGTGCTTGTGTAGCTAATGCTCCTTTAGAAGATGGGGTTTCAGTTCCTTTTACAATTGCAGGAGGGTAGGAGGTCTCCTGACATTGGTGAGGATTGTGTTACAGATGACAGGTGTGCAGATGAAGAAGGGCTGCTTCCTGGGATTTGTATTTTTTTCATCTTCAGAATGGCCATGGACGGGTTCCTAGGATGGCGTGGATTGAAGAGGGTACTAATTTCTCTGCTAGACTGTGGCATATAGGGGTGCTTTTTTTAAAATGTATTCATGATTATGATTTCAATACATGCTGCGAGACAGAGGAGCTAAAAAGAATTGTGGAGAACTCGAACCCACTCCTTCACCAGAGTAGCTCAGAAGACAACCCCGTCCTACAAGTAGCTCAACAACTAGAGACCACCAGGAACCGGAACAAGCCACACAAATAAAAGACGCTAGGCCTCCACAACGCCAGAAGTTGTCAACGGACAACCCAGTCTCATCTGATAATAACCCTATAAATATTAGCCCAATCAAAGCCCGACTGGAACCGGAACAAGCTATGCAAATAAAAGGCACCTGGCCGATACAACCCCAGAATACGCCAACAGACAACCTAAGCACAGCCGAAACCGACACTATAAATATTACTCCAACCAGAGAACAACAGGAACCTGTACAAACAAATACCCCATCGAATAACCCACGGGAACAAGGCCCTCAACCTGGAGCCATAGACGAAATAGAAAATTCATTAATCGAGAATGAATCAGAGAGAACACAAAATACATATAACAACAAATATAGCAGTGGTACAACAAAACATGACAGAACAGCTAACCCGGAAAACAATGAGAGAGATAATAATCGACCGAAGGGAAAGAGCAAGAAATCAACGATACATGGCTCTAACCGGAAACTCAGGAACAGAAATAATGAAAATGGGAACTTACAGAGGATTGTTCACACTACGGCATCTAAGGTCATGAGAAAAATCCGCGAGATCCAAACACAAATCAGCAACCTAGCACAGGATATACAAAACTCCATGAAAGGGATTGAAAAACTATGTGATATCACAAAGAATACTCAGAATCAAGTAGAACTCATCAGAGAGCTAGTAAATACTTCCATAGCGATAAACAATAAGAGATCTCTACCACTGACAGACAGACAAAACAGACCAGATAGGAACCAAAATCATCTAACCGAAGAAGACATAACATCACTACTCCAGGAATATGAATCATCAAACCCCATGATAGCACAGGAAATCAAAAGAGTAGCGATAGACATAAACAGAACATCCACAAGGAAGGAAAGGAAATTAAACTTCAACAACTTACAACAAATCCAAATATCTACGGATCCGTTAAACATGACCACAACCAGAACGGAGAATTCTCTAAAATGTCTGCTGCTCAACTGTCGATCTGCGGCGAAACATGCTTCGGACATAGCCAACATCATCATCAATTAAGAAATAGACATAACAATCCTGACTGAAACCTGGTTATCTGAATCCTCATCGCCAGTCATGGACCTTCTGGTACCACAGCAATACAACATATTAAGACTAGACAGGCAGATAAGGACAGGGGGAGGTATTGCCTGTATCCATAAATCGACTTTAGAAGTGGGCCAATTACAATCCGACCCCCTCGAATCATGCGAATACCTAGGGCTCAACGTAATATTGGCAAACAAACAGATCTGCAACCTACATGCCCTATATCACCCACCAGGAAACAATATGAATTTAATTGACCAAATGATGGAGATCATCACTGCTAACGCCAACTCAGACATTAATAATATATTTTTAGGTGATTTCAATCTTCGTTGGAACGACAACAACGACAAACAGGTCAGCGCCTTTAAAGAATTTTTAAATGATCTAAAACTATCCCAAGCATGTCTTCAACCAACGCACTCAAAAGGAGCTACACTGGACTTTATTATCTCGAAGAACAAGGACATCTCAATTCTCTCCATTGAAAAGTGCGACTGGTCCGATCACCTCGCCATAACCTTCCGAATACCATCACAGGAGAAAATAAAAACGACTCAAACTACCAAAATGAAAAAATGGATCCGAGATCCCAGAGACTCTAATGTGGATTTGCTATCTGAAAGCTGCAAGAGAGACTTGTACCCACCTGACAATTTGAAAAATGTGAACGATCTAACGAACCATTACAATACCACAGTAACGAAAATAGTCAATGACACCATACCACTCAAATTAAAAAGAGTTACAGAAAAGAATAAAAATCCATGGTTCAATGGAATATTGAATGAAGAAAGACGAAATTTGAGACGAGCAGAAAGAAAATGGAGACAACACACATGCTCCCCTACACTGAAATCACTCAGAAAAATCAGAAATGAATATAACAGAAAAAAGGAATTTATCGAGACTGAATTGGATAACGCCAAAAACAGACCACGTAAATTATTCGAAATCATAAAACAACAATCTAACAAACTGGCAAAATCTGTCCAAGAGGTCACTAAGACACAACTAAGTTGCGATGAATTTTCCACCTTCTTCATTAACAAAGCCAATAAGTTGGAAGAAGAGCTTAAGACCGCCGCAGATAACATCAAAGACAACACGCCTACATCACCTTCGGATCCGAATTATGAGAACATGACGAATGAAAACAATGCACACTGGAACACCTTCAAAATATTAGACCAGAATGAAATTGCTAAAACACTTGCAACCACGAAACCCAACAACCATTATAACGACCCACTACCATCGAAATGCCTGAAAGAAATCAGCCATAATATGATTCCAATATGGATAGATATCATAAACGCCTCATTCACACAGGGGTGCCTGCCAGAAAGCCTGAAGACGGGACAAGTAGTCCCGATCATCAAAAAACCCGCAGTGGACCCAACAGATCCAAACAACTATCCCCCAGTGACCAACATCCCTTTTCTCGCCAAACTCATAGAGAAATGTGTACAGAATCAGCTGAATAAACATATCGACAACTACTCTTTACTAGATGACTGCCAATCGGGATTCAGAGCTAATCATAGCACGGAAACAGCAATCCTTCACATTGTCGATGATGCACTTCAATCTCTAGATCGAAATCAATCTTGTCTACTCATCCTCCTAGACTTGTCAGCAGCATTTGACACAGTCAACCACGAAAAATTACTGAACAGACTCCACGAAAGGATGGGAATGTCTGGCACGGTACTGAAATGGTTCAAATCATTTTTAAAGAACAGAACTCAGAGATTCCTAGTAAACCAAGCACTATCGCCATCATGCCCAAACACACTCGGAGGGCCGCAAGAATCCACCTTATCTCCTTCTCTGTTTGATTTATACATCGAACCTCTTACAGAAATTCTACGGAAATCAAAAATATCCTACCACATGTATGCAGATGACACGCAACTTTACATCAAGATTGCTAGCCTGCAAGACATAACCACAATGAACGATGCCCTCAAAATATCGCTGAAATGGTTAACTAACAATCATCTCAAGCTTAACGCTAACAAAACAGAATTCTTACTCATCTCACCACAAAAAAATCAATCCTTAGAGAAAGAATGGTCCAAAATGATTACAGCATTAAATTGCATCCCAACTCTAGTTGACTCGGCAAAATCTCTCGGAATCACACTCGATGAGAACCTTGATATGAAAACCCACATTAACTCTATGGCAAAAAAAGTCCCGTTTCCACTTCAACTATCTGAGAAAGATGAAATCTTTTTTAACGGAGACAGATCTGAAACTAGCGGTGCAATCGCTGGTTATCTCTAGGATCGAATATGGTTGTACTACACTTGCAGGTCTACCAAAAATTTCAACTGCGCCCCTAAAAGCCTGCCTCAGTGCAGCAGCAAGGCTTATTACAGGATCGAGGAAATTTGACCACATCAAACCTCACTTGAAGGCCTTAAACTGGTTACCGTACGAAGCCAGAGTACAGATGGAAATGGCATGTATCACCCATAAAGCGATTCATCACAACACACCTAACTATCTCGCCCACAAAATAGAAATCACAGGAAGAAACAGACTTGTCAGGAGTGCCAATTATCCGCTCCTGAAACCACCTATCTTTAAGAAGAAAAAAACATATGAAAGGACATTCTCAGGCGTAGCTCCCAGGATTTGAAACTCCCTTCCTGCAAACATCAGAAAAGTTAGAAACACGACAACATTCAAGAAAGAAATCAAGAACTTTCTTATGAGCAAGTTCCTCCCATAAACAAGATAAACGAAACCGAAGACTTGTCATGGATTTTATGACCTTATAACCAATATAGGATTTGATTGAACCTCAAAGAAATACTACCTCAGAACATTGTTAACTCAGGTCTTAATCAATACCGACACGTTGCTTTTCACGATATTAGCCTATAGTTACTAGGTCTAAAACGCCATTACTAAGTCTGCACGTCTTACTGCTCTATTGTACGCTGTATTTGTAATCTATACCACATGATGTTAAGCGCTCTGATACCCATGGGTCATGTCCACGCTATAGAAAACTGCTAATAAATAAATAAATAAATTACCAGGGATGCACTGGGAAGGAACTGGGTGTGTGGTCAATTTCACTAGACTATGGACAAAGTAAGCTGCTAGGCCACAGTACTCTCCGTTCCCTCCTGCCTGCGGTTTAGGAGTCCCATAGAATGGTATTAAATTGATGCTATTAAATAGAAAAATATGGATAGATGATGACAAATTCACTAGAGGTTAGTTAGTTAGAGACTAGGGTAGACCTTGGCCAAGCGCACCGCTGCTCTAATCAGATCTGTATCACAGAACTTATTTACAATTTCTTGAGAAATTCACTGCAGAGGGAGTGTCCAGAATCCTTCTTTATACTCTGTTTATTCGGAAAAGCTTGGAATCATGCCAGAATTCAAGAGAGACTATTGTAAAACTAGGAATATACCTACAAAATTAAGAACATTCCCATAAACCCAAAATTAGGTAGACTCTTATAAACTAGAAATCCTCCCACATAACCTGATGGGGTGCCCTAAACCCAGGAATACAGTTACAAAAGTAGGAAGACCCTCATACGACTAGGCATACTCTGACAAGCTGCGGCAGGCTTCCATAAACTAAGAATACTCCCACAAAAGTAGATGGGTTTTTGATACAACTATCAATACAACTACAAAAGTATGTACATTGCCATAAAAGTAGGAATAAACCACAAACTAGGTAGGCTCCCCATAATTTTGAAATAAACCAGAAAAACTAGTTAGAACGCTATAAAACCTGAAAGAAAGCCACAAATGTATGTAAACACCTATTAAGTTAGGGTATAAGCGAGGCTCCCAGAATATTAGGAATAAGCCTACAAGACTAACAGCCTTATTCATCAAGCCGAAATCGGCTCGCAAAGGGCCAGATTCTGAGAATCTAGCCCTTTGCAAGCGCTATTTTTGCATTTGGGATTCATCATCCCAAATGCAAAAAACGGTAATAGCGATTTCGCTATTTTGCGAGGAATTACATTTAAGGAATCTCTATTTGAGATTCCTTAAATGCAATTCATCATCCATTTAAAAATTGCGAATTCGCAATTTTGGCCCGCTATTTACCTCGAGGTCAAACCTCGTGGTAAATAGCGAAAACTTAGCAAAATGCTTTTAAAAGCATTTTTCTAAGTTGCATGTTGCACACACACATGTCCTTTGGACATGTGTGTGTGCAACACCTGTTTCAATTTGCATTTAAGGGGTGCTACAGGGTGTCCTTTGGACACCCCTGGCACCCTTTAAATCGCTATCTTATTTGCGAGTAGCAAATTGCTAATCGCAAATAAGGAATACTCCCCATTCATTCCTATGGCCCTTTTGGCCCATAGGAATGAATGGGGAGTTATTCCTTATTTGCGATTAGCAATTTGCTACTCGCAAATAAGGAACATGTAGGAATCGCAATATTTATTGCAATTCCTACATGAATCCCGTTTTGCAAGTCCTTAATAGCGATTCGTTATGAATCGCTATTAGGGGCTCGCAAAACGGGAGAATGATGAATCAGGCTGCAAGTTCACTGTGATAAAACTAGAAATATTCACACAAGACTGTCATAAAATTAGAAATACTCACAAGAACCTAGGTCGAATACTAACACTCTTGAAACCCATTTACTAATCTAGGTAAACCCCTACTAAGCAAGGGATACTCTCAAAAAATGCACTAGGCTCAAATAAAATTAGAAATAATCCAAGAAAACGAGGTAGACTGTCAAAAAACTAGGAATATTTCAGCAGAACTAGGTAGACTTCCATAAAAACTGAGACTATTCATGCAAAAGTAGCTAGACTGCTCTAAATCCTGTGCTAAATGTAGGAATACTCACACAAAACAAAAGAAACTGCTGTAAATACGGGGGTGGGATGGTTAGAAAATTTAATAAACTTTTAACCACTAGAAAGTTCTAAACAATTAGAGTAAATATTAAATGAAAACGAAGTTCTTCAAAATTGGAGACACTTCCACACAGTTAAGTCACCCCCTGCACAATGATGGGATTTTCAACAAAGTGAATGAAAAAGGCATGTAGGGCAGAATTACATGTTTTTGTGTTGCACAGGAACGGTGAAATGAGAAAGAGAACCATGCATAATAACAATGAGAGTTATGACTGCCCTCTGCCCTGACACGTTCCTGGAATCTGTACCTAACTTAGGCTATTTGTAATAAGGATCCATGCTGCACTTCAGGCTAATGTTGATGCTCTTCAATCTCTCTCCTTTTATTCACAGGGATAAAAGAGACGCCAAGACATCTGAGTAAGTTAACAATGTTTTTCTTTGCCATATAGGTTAAGTACCTATGCCACACTGATCGTTTTGTTCTCTCTTGCTACTCATGTTGTACGTGGTTGCTCTCTGGGGCCTTTCATAATACAATGGGTTGTTCTCTATGTCTTCTCCCGCTGTCAGTGTAGGCTCTCTGTGGCCTTTGGTGCTGTAAGTGATTATAGCCTTATTGCCTGCCATAGAGAGCCACACTGGCCAATAATGACCAGCATATAACAAGGAAGCAGGCCTTTTGATGGCCAGTAGAGCTCACTGCGATGGGCTATAAGGCTATTAGAACAATAAGCCCCATGAGGGTGGAACACCCTAATTAGAAACAAGCATTGGCAAAATCAGTGGGTCTGGCCCACCAGAGCTATTGAAGTTGTCTATGTTTTCTAGCCATGCTGTACTTCAGCGCATCTGCTGTACAGCATGCTAAGAGTAATACATTGAAAAAAAAACTAAGATGCAGCCAGCAATGGCCACGTCTTAGTGCTTTTTTTATTACTTCTGTGAGGCAACATGGCGGGAGGGCGAGAGGCAACACTGAGAGGGATGAAAGTTGGGAGGTAAAACAGAGGGAGGGAGGTGGCAACTTGGAGTGAGGGAGGCAACATTGAGAGCGGGATGCAAGGATGCAGGTGAGTGAGCACATGGACAATGGAGTTAGTGTAGGAGGTGCTGGGGCAGCAGATGGACAACAGACAACAGACTGTGGGATAGAGAGGCTGTGGGAAGCACATGGACAACAGAGGTCAGAAGGGGGGCTCGGGACAAGCAGGCAGGCAACAGAAGGTGATCAGGAAGGGATGGGGCAAGTACATGGACAATGCAGGGTGATTAGGAGGGTCTGGAGCACGCAGATGGACAGCAGATGGTGCCTGTTTCTGTTCTATAGCGCCAAGACGCCTCGGCAATAGAGTGCTCTACAAAAATTTCAGTCAGTCAGTCAATCAGGGAGGGGCTAGTGGCAAGCAGACGGAAAACAGAGGGTCAGAGGGCCAGGGAGCCGGGGAGAAACATGGAGGGGGAAAAGTACACGTGGGAGAAAGCTCAAAGACTTGCAGAATGCTGAAACAAAAATAAAAATGTAACACCTGAAAAAATGTGAAGTAGAAGGACACAAGTAATATACCCATGCATGGAGGAGGGATAAACACATGGAGAAGAAGGAAGCTTACAGAGGATGACCAATAAGAAGATAGTAAACGTGAGTGACAATGAAGCCAACCAATGGTAAGCAATTACAAGTATAAGATTACAAATGATCTCACAAGACACGGCACTTGTACTATCTTAGGTGAGACTTACAAAGCAGCCTTTTCAGAAAGCTTGAGTGCTTTTCCCAGTTTTCGCTGTGTGTGCTGACCATTGCTAACATTCACATGCATTAGGTGTGACAGTGGGCAGCAGTGAGCCCATTTTTCTCCTTTGGCTCTGCTAGGCTGCTTTACTTCACTTAGCATTGCAGGAGAGACAGGAGCTGAGCAGAATGCCCCCTCCCTCTTTCTGAGCCTCCTGTGATGCCTAAAGCAAAGTCTGCTGGCCTCTGGCTCTTTTAGTCCCCCGCACAATCTACAAACCTATGGAGAGTCAGGGGAGAGGGAAGATTAGGACATTGGGAAGTTGACAGCCACTGGCCTATACATTGTTTGTAGCCTGCTTCTGCAACATTGTCTTCAATGGAGCTATCATCATTCTAATATTATAATGTTCCATGTAGCCTCTTATAGTGTGTTTTTTCTTTGTGGCCTTTCACGCTTCACCTGCTGTCCATCTGCTCTCTGAGTATGGACTTGACCACTCTGGAGATATCCGGCCACGTGCATTTCCATACACTGATTATACGCTTCCATTTGTGCGTTCACTTCCCTATGATGTGTCTGTGCACATCCATGGACTGCACTTCTGTGCTATATGCATATTCACTTACATTGTAAGGGTCTGTGAAATGATATGCTTAGTGCTTTTCAGCGCCATGACTATATTCTCTTCCAAGTCTGCACGTTGTGCTTTTACACATTTATGTTTTGTGCTCATGCGTGTGTGAATACATAGCGTGAATATGCACTGTAGTGCACTATGCTTTTGCTTCAGTGCTCAGTTATGTTTTCTCTTTTCCAGTCAGTTTGTACTCCCTGCTCAAAGTTTTTTCTGATTCTTTTTCCCCTATCCGTGTGCTCCATTTTGTCTTTTGTTTCTCCTTCTCTCTCCACACTCCATATACTCTCTTGCCTCTCCCCCTTTCCCCTTGTCGGTGTCCTGTCTCAGTTCATTTACCTCTATCTGTACCCTATCAGTATACAGATGCTGCATCACTACACCATCCATGTCAACGTAGAGGAGCTGAGGGAGATGGCCAGTGGCAGGGACGTGCCCAGACCGCTCTCCACGCTGCCCATGTTTAACGTGCGCACGGGCGAGAGGCGCTCTCCTATGACGCAACACAGAGACAGCGCCTGCGTGCCTCTCATCATGGCCCAGAAGTAAGTGTCTATCCCGACTGTTCTGGTGACAGAGGGCGGGGGTGGCGATACTAGGTTCATGTGGCCAACTAATTGTGCCCACATTGGTGTGGGGACTGAAAACAGGAGCATAAACTTTAACCCCTTCGGCGCTCATGACGAGCTCAGCTCGTCATGAGTTACGCCTGTCGTACACTCATGACGAGCTGAGCTCGTCATGATACGCGGGTTTTTAAAAAACTCAGCGCACAGCGGGAAAACCCGCAGCGCGCATGTAGTTAAAGTACTGTAGCAAAGGCGCCATGGGCCCTAGTGCAAGCAAAGTAGTGCCCTATCTCCTCTGCCCTGCCCTGGCCTTGGAGTGAAGTGGCACTCTAAGATTTCTGGTTCGAGGTGCCACTACACCTGCTGCACTGTTCGTAGTACACCCCTAAAAACTCTAGCATGTGCCTGCGACTGTCTGGTAACCGGTGCATCAGGCCTACTTGGGGTCCCAGTATTATTAATAAAAACTTGAATGCAACACTACTGCCATTTCTAAGCAATCTGAATAGCAGATGATACCGTTACCGATGTTATGGTACTCACTTTATCCACCTTGGAATGCTGGAAGGCTGAGTCTGCTTTGCCAGGATTGTAACTCATGACCTCCACTCATTGCGAGTGGTAAGCGCTCAGATCACTGAGCCTTCCGACAAGCTAGTTGGTATGCAGAGTTGTCTGAATGGATGTCAGAGGGCTTTACTAAAATGAGCAAAAAAACTAAAACTTTAACAACTCGATTCAGAGTAGATGATTCATTACAACAGCGCCTTGAGAGATCATAAACATAGTAGACATACTGAGATGCAAAGGTAAGCATTGTGAAACCTTAATCCGCGGATAGGGTTTGGGAGGCCAACTGGAGGGAGGGAGTTCAATCAATCAATCAATTAGGGTTGGTAAATCGCAGCTACTCGCCTCTGACGGTCTCAGGGCACTGGGAGGAAGGGGCTGGCTCCGAAGAGCCAGGTCTTGAGGTCCTTCCCAAATTTGGGCAATGTGGGAGATTGCCGGAGGTTGAGAGGGAGGGTGTTTCAGGCTTTGGCTGTGAGGTAGGAGAAGGACTTTCCCCCCGTTCTGGTCTTGATGATACATGGAATGGTGGCCAGAGAGCGCTAGGCTAATCGGAGATGTCTTTTGGGTGCGTGGAAGGAGACATGGCTGTTCGGGTATTCCGGTCTGGTGTTGTGAAGGGCCATGTATGCATGGGTGAGGAGTCTGAAGGTCATTCTTCTTTCGAATGGGAGCTAGTGGAGACCGCGGAGGTGTTGGGTGATGTGACTCTGTGTTACTGTAGTCCAGTCTGCTGCTGATGAGTTCGTGCGTGACAGTTTTTCTGGATTTAGTTGGGATCCATCTGAAAGTTTTCGAAGCATGCAGAAGGTGTTGAAGCATATCGAGGATACGGCGTTGATCTGGCAGTTCATTGTGAGCGATGAGTCTAGTGCGATGCCGAGGTTTTGTGCGTGGTAAGTGGGGGGGGAGGGGGGATTTCCAAGGGCAGAGGGCCACGGGGAGTCATCCCATGCCATGAGGAGGGTTTGGAGCCAATGATGAGGACTTCTGTCTTTTCAGAGTTGAGTTTCAGGCAGCTGTTCTTCATCCAGGAGGCAACGACTTTCATCCCTTCTAGGAAGTTGTGTTTGGTGATGTTGGGTTACTTAGTGAGGGAGAGGATCAGTTGGGTGTTGTCGGCTTAAGAGACAATGTTGAGCCCGTGGGTCCTGATTATGGTTGCGAGGGGGCAGTGGCGACTGGCATGGTATGCGGGTGCGAGGGGGCTGTGGTTAATGTAAAAAAAAAAAACACTTACCTTGCCTTCGGGTCCCGCATCTCTGCTCCTGCTCTCCTCGTCTTGACTCGAGGAACAGGAAGCACAGCCAGGCTCCCCTCGTCAATCACAAGGCTGCACTGTAGCGTTGTGATTGGTTTTGAGCATCCTGGTTCGACGCTCAACCAGGGAATGGGGGCCTGTGCATGTTCTCCACGCAGGCTGTGATGCAGCTGGCATGGAGACTGGGGATAGTGAATATGTTTGGGCGCCCCATGAGGGCCAACCAAACAGTCATTGCGCACTTAGGAGTAGGGACACCCATCCTCCCCTGCCCTCCCCGAGAGCAGAGTAGCTCTGCACACCCGCCCGCCCGCAAATTAAGCAGCACAGAAACATAAAATGATAATAAATTAAAGTTATTATCATTTTATGTTTCCTTTACGTTAACTTTTATGTAAACGTTGCACTGCTTAAAATTATTGGGGCGACGCTTAAAAGCATTGGCCCCCCTCGTAGCCACTGCGAGGGTGGCCATGTAGACGTTGAAGAGGGTAGGGCTGATGGAGGAACCCTGGAGCACTCCACAGATGGACTCTGTCGGTTTCGAGAGGTAGGGAGGGAGTCTGACCCGCTGAGTTCTGAGTGTGAGGAAGGAGCGTATCCAGTCGAGGGCCTTGCCACAGATGCCGGCGTCGTGGAGTCAGGTGACTAGGGTATATTGGGAGACGGTGTTGAATGCAGCAGAGAGGTCCAGTAGGAGTTAGAATGGTTCAAGAGAGAAGCCATCTTTACAATTGGACTAATGAGAATTATGTCTCCCAGTTTTCCTTTGTTATTAATGTCATTGCAAATAAACACAGGCATAAGACCATTTATTTTCCTGTCTATATCTATTTTGGATATGGATTAAAACGGATATTAGGTTGCATCTTGAGTGATTCGAAATAACAGCCATTCACGAGTGACAAGCCAATAGCTTTGCCTTCGACAGTAAAGGGAATTAAAAGGGAATACAAAAAAAGTGGAAGTTTTCTAATAAAGCATAAACAGCTGTAATTGTTCCCAAGGTATGATCTAGAATGTGCATGTTTTCATTTAAGTCTTTTGACTTATCCTCAATAGGCATTCGTAGCATTGAAACCTGTCAGGCATTCAAGTATAAGTGCACATTTATTGGTTAAATAAATACGAAAATATACTCATTGCAAATACATTTTTTAAGAAAACCTCAAGTAAATAAGAATAAACACAAATAATAATTAGAAAAAATAAATATGGATACATTAACTAACATAAATGGCATTTATGTTTTCATTCAGGATTTTGAGGTGCTGTATGGAATGTTAAGCAGATAGTAGATGGAACGCAAAGCAAGGTGCATAGGAGGAAGAGGTGGGATAGGGTGGAGAGATGCGAATGGGAGATGGGAGGTGAGCAGGTAGGGTGTGTGGAAAAAAAAGGATATTAAGATGTAGAAAAAGATGAGGCAGGAGTGACCAAGCAGGGTGAAAGAGTGACTGGGAAATTGTAAGCAAAGCTGAGGACAGTCCTGGCGCGTACTGAATGGTACCAAGAACTGCACAAAGATATAGGGCCAGATGTATCAAAGAGTTTTCCCCATTCTGTGTCCATGGGAAAATGTGTTCATACATATGGCCCATAATTTCCAATTTAGGTGTTTCAGAATCAGATGGCTCCCCAGACTGTTTTTAAACAATGAAATTGAAGGGTCCTGCCTGGTGCCACTATTCCATACTCTTGGTGCAGATTGTGAAATTGATCACAACAGGATTTACTTTTACAGGGGTTGCAGGTAGAGAAGGCAGGAACTCAGTATCCTTATGCCACCACCGGATTTGGGCTTATTTTTCAGGTAGTTAGGAATCCTAATGTACAGCCTTAAATAGGATGGAGGGACAGCAGATAGAATGCTAGCACACCAGCTGAGCTCCAAGAGTCAACTCACATCTAGGGGTGGGTGGAACTCGGCACTGCGCTTATGTAAATGAAAACTCTGCAAGATTTCGTGAAGTTCTGCAAACGTTCGAAAATTGGGACATTGCGCTGTTTGTGCTGATTTTTAGTGCCAAGAGCTTGTTCCGGGCTGAAAAATCAGTGCAATTAGCACCCCATGACACGCCAGAGAGTGCTGCTATTCGAGTTGGTATTGCTGCCACTTGGGTAGATTTTCTACTGGAGCGTTAGTTTCTCACCGTGAACGGTTGCGACTGCCTGAGTTGGAAACATCTTGCTGGGTGCCCTCCTAGCATCTGAAAATCATGCTATGTTATGTTAATACAATTTCTAAAGCGCAACAGTTACCCTAGGGTGTCCTGGCGCTGTGCACTGCCTAAGTGGTTGCTGTGGTGAGAATGACTATCTAGTGACTATCCAGGGACGCCAATTCTCGCACACGCTCGCCAACTAACATTTGGGGAGCCGAGCACAAGAAAAAACTCAGCCATGCTGCTTTTGATGAAATTTGGCCAGAAGGAGTAGTTTCTGTCCTGTAACTCCAGTTCTGTAGTAGGGGTATCTCTGTTATAGTCATAATCTAGTGAATAGTCCCGCCCATGTGCGTGGACCCCGGAGCAATCAAAAATAATCTCTTACAGTGTCAAAAAATGCAGAAAATGCATAGACACTTAAGAGAGAATTTAAAGACAGATAATGCAGCCAAAAGGCTACACTGTCCAGTACTTCAACTAGAAATTCCACCATAAAATCCACAAAACAGCAAAGCCTGTACAGATTTCCCTTGCTTAACAGCAAAATCCCTCAGGAATGATAGAGAGAAGAACCTGGACAGACAAGCCCCATAGGCTGCCATTATGTGGCTTAATCAGGATACTGCGCCTTTAAGGAACCTTCCAGAACCTTCTCTCAGTATCCCAGAATGCATAGCAGGTCCAACTTAGCCTCAGTTCTTTTCGAAGGCGTAGAAAACGCCAGACCTGTAGCATTATGATCATGAACAACACTCCACCGGGGAGGCGGGAGGGCGCTTATGACTATAACAGAGATACCCCTACTACAGAACTGGAGTTACAGGACAGAAACTACTCCTTCTGTAGTAGGGGATCTCTGTGTATAGTCATAATCTAGTGAATAGAATGGCAAGCCCATCCCCACACCAAGCGGCGGTGGAGAGTAAAATAACGCCACTACTGTGCGAACAGATTCCGCAGCGAAGCCTGCCCAACCTGAGCGTCTGCCCTGGCATCAGAGTCCAGGCAGTAATGCTTAGCAAAGGTATGGACCGACTTCCAAGTGGCCGCCTTGCAGATCTCTGCAATGGGAACATTACGGAGCATAGCTGTCGTAGCAGCCTTGCCCCTGGTGGAATGAGCCTTAGGTTTGCCCCCTAAGGACTTATTAGCTTTGCAGTAACACAACTGAATGCAGGACACAATCCACCTCGAGATGGACTGTTTAGAGGTAGCAAGACCTGTCCTGACTGAGCCATAATTGATGAACAATTGGTCTGACCTACGAATATCTTTAGTCTTATCAAGATAAAACTTCAGCACCCTCCGCACATCCAGGGAATGTAAAGACCTTTCCGCTGGAGAAGAAGGGTTCTGAAAGAACGTAGGCAAAGTGATAGTCTGATTGATATGAAAATCAGAAACAACCTTGGGAAGAAACTTAGGGTGAGTACGCATAACAACTTTAGCATTATGAAATACAGTATAAGGTTCTTGGCAACACAATGCCTGAATCTCACTCACCCTGCGGGCCGATGTAATGGCCACGAGGAACGCCGCCTTCCAGGACAGGTGCTGCAACGAAGCCTTATGGATGGGTTCAAAAGGCTCCTTCATCAACCTGGACAGCACCACATTCAAGTCCCATGAAGGCGAAGGAAGCCTGACAGGAGGGAACACTTTCTTCAAGCCTTCCAAAAAATCTTTGATCACAGGGATCTGGAAAAAGGAAGTCTGTGAAGGTCCTTTCCTGTAGGCAGTCAAAGCAGCCAGATGAACCTTAATGGAATGGATATGGAAGGATGACATCCTCCTTGCATGACGTAGGGTCATAGTTCTTAGACTTGCACCAGATGCAAAACCTCTTCCACTTGTAAGCATAGGAAGTCCTAGTGGAAGGTCGCTTAGCCTCCTTCAGTATGCCCATACAATCCTCTGGAAGATTCAGATGGCCATATTGTACTATTTCAGGAGCCATGCCGCCAAACTCAACGACGAGAGGTTGGGGTGCACCATCCGCCCCCCGAACTTCGTGAGAAGGTCCGGCCTGCACGGCAGCTTCATGTGAGGAAGGAGAGATCGGTGAAGTAGGTCCGTGAACCACCACTGTCTGGGCCATTCCGGGGCAATCAGAATCATCCTCGCCCTGGAGTGAGACAACTTGATGAGAACCGCCGGAATCAGGGGAATTGGTGGAAAAGCGTACAGAAAGCTGTTCGACCAGTTGATCCATAACGAGTTCCCCAGCGTCCCTGGCTGGTAGTACCTGGAGGCGAAGCCTCGGCATTTGCTGTTTTCGGCGGTGGCGAACAGATCTACGTCTGGAGTTCCCCACCTTGCGAAGACTTCTCCCAGTACTTCGTCGTTTATGACCCATTCGTGGTTTTCCTGCACGATTCTGCTCAGTTTGTCTGCCTGAACATTCTGCACACCTGGCAGATGGGTAGCCGTAATCGACAGTCCTCGAGCCAGAAGCCAGTGCCAGATCGCCTGCGCCTCCTGCGACAGAGTGCGCGATCTCGAGCCCCCCTGCTTGTTGAGGTAATACATCGTCGTCGTGTTGTCCGTCTGAACAAGCAGAGAGTTGGTCTGAAAGGACGGATGAAAGGCCTTCAGTGCCAAGTGAACAGCTCTCAGTTCCAGGAAATTGATGTGGTACGTGGACTCCGTCGGGGACCACGTCCCTTGAATTTGCAGGTCTCCGGAATGCGCCCCCCAACCTTGGAGAGACGCATCCGTCACGATGGTCTGCGTGGGAATGTCCTTGTGGAAGGGAACGCCTCTGAGGAGATTCTCCTTTGAGCACCACCACTTCAGAGACTGAAGAGCATGTAGAGACAGTCGTATCCTGTCGTCCCAAGAACCTCTCCTCTGGTCCCACTGATCCTCCAAGCACTCCTGCAGAGGTCTCATCTGTAGCCGTGCGTGAGGAGTGAGAAAGATGCAAGAGGCCATCGATCCCAGTAGAGAAGACACCGTCCTCACAGTCGTAGACGGAGTGTTCATGAGAGCCTGAGCCTTCCGAACGAGTGATAAACGTCGCTCTTCCGAAGGAGACACGCTTGCTGACAGCGTATTGATGGAGGCCCCCAAGTACTGGATGCACTGCACCGGAATCGGGACCGACTTGGACATGTTGATGTGCAACCCCAGCTTGTTCAAGAGAACGCACGTCTTCTGGAAGTGTGCTTGAGCTTCCGAGAAGGAGGAGGCTTTGATCAACCAATCGTCCAGGTACGGGTAGACAAACACCTTGTTCTTCCTCAGGTGCGCCGCTACCACTGCCATACATTTTGAGAAAGTCCTGGGTGCAGACTTCAGTCCGAAGGGTAGCACCGTGTACTGATAGTGATTGGTGCCGACTTGAAAGCGCAGAAACTTTCTGTGTTTGCATGCAATGGGCACGTGGAAATATGCGTCCTGTAGATCTATGGCACACATCCAGTCTCCTCGTTGCAGCTGAGGGTAGATCTGATGCAACGACAGCATGCGAAACTTTTCTCTGCGAATCCACTTGTTTGCCTGCCGCAAATCCAGAATGGGCCTGAACTCGTTTTTGTCCTTCTTGCGGACAAGAAAGAACCGAGAGTACAGACCTCTTCCTCTTTGAGACAGAGGTACGTCTTCGATCGCCCTTTTCCTTAGCAGAACGTCCGCCTCCGCCTGAAGCTCGTGCAGTTGATACTGCGAGCTGACGGGAGGAATCGATGGAGGAGGGCTGGTGAAACGTAGACTGTATCCATTGCAAACAATATTCAGCACCCACTTGTCCTGAGTAATTTTTCTCCACTCTGCCAGAAAAAATTGAACGCTTCCCCCCACCGGAGCGGGTAACGGACGAGGGGGAAGTAACAGCTCAGGGACGGGACCCGGCCGGGCCCTTGGTCGCGGTAGAGGACTGTTGACGACCTCTACCACCCTGTCGCTTCTGGAAGGGCCGCCTGTACTGCTGCTGCTGCTGCTGCTGTTGATGTTGTCCAGCAGACTGCCCCCTTCCACGACCCTGCGACCCAAACCGACGTTGGTACTGTCGGAAGGGTTTCTTTTCCTTGGGCTTCTCCAAGCCCATTGCCGTCAGGGTCTCCGCTTCGGCCTTCATCCTGGCCATCTCATCATCCGCGTGTTTCCCGAAGAGGGTACCTCCGGAAAACGGGAGATTCGCCACGCGTTGCTGTGCTTCCGGTTTCAATGACGTCAACCTGAGCCAAGCATGGCGTCTCTGGTGAATCCCGTGGCAATATCCGTGCGCGGACAGCAATGATATGTCCGCCGCGGCGCCGATGGCCTGATTAGAGACCAGCATCCCCTCCTTGACGATCTCCACAAAGTCCTCCTTGCGGTCTCGAGGGACGAGGTCTGCGAACTGCTCCATCGAGTCCCACAGGGACCGGTCGTAACGTCCCAGCAAAGCCGAGTCACTGGCGGCCTTCATGGACGAGGCGGATGTCCCACACGCCTTGCGACCAGCAGAATCGATCCACCGGCTCTCCTTGTCCGGAGGCACCGTGGACGCAGGGGAGGTGGCATGAAGCTTCCGAGCAGCAGTCACGATGACTGAATCCGGTACCGGGTCCTTCCTCAAGAAGGCTGGGTCTGAGTCTGGAGCCCTGTACTTTTTGAGGATCCTGGAAGGCACAGATTTCACCGTTGCCGGCGTCAGGAATAGCTGTTCGGCGGGCTCAAGGAGCCCCGGCACCAGAGGTAACAGTGGGCGAGACAAGTGCCTTTTGTGTAAAGTCTCAAATATCACCGAGGTAGAAGCCGTAGGTGCTTCAACCTCAATGCCCAACTTCGCCGCACCACGCAGGAGAACCTCCTGAAATGTGCTAATATCGTCTATCGGAGACACCCTAGTCTCCGGCGAATCGGACAGCGTGGGCGAGTAGGAACGGGTCCCAGATGGAGAACGCGACCTGGACCGACGTCTCTTGTGATGACGCCTGGATCGTGAGGAAGATCCACGGCCACTCCTTGATCTGTCCCGTCTCCCCGAGCGAGACCTCGACCTCTTGGGCCTCGGACGCTCCTTCGGCCTCCCAGGGTCAGGAGCTCTAGGCTTCTTAGGAGTCTTCTTCGGAGGCGTCGGGAACTTAGGCATCGACACCGCCCTCGGTGGGATCGGGGGTGGAGGAGCAACCGGACGCGGGTCCCGCGGAGCCGGCTTCGGAGGCGGGGTAGGGGCCTTCGGAGGAGGACCCTTCGGTATAGCAGGCCGCGGAGGAGGTGTAGACGGCTTCATCGGAGTATCCACCCCGGAATGCGCCGGTCCCGGCGAGCCACCATCTCTTCCCGAGCGTGGGGAGCCCCCCACAGTCCTGGGCCTGTCCTTAGGACCTCCAGACGCTGAAGACCGGTGTCCAGACGACGACCGATGTCCCCTCGACGTCGAACGGTCCTTCGGCGTCGACCGAATCACACTTCTCGACGTCGAACCGTGTCTCCGTCTCGACGTCGACCCCGACCAGATCGACGAGCCACGAAACCTCGACGACGGGCGATGGTGCCTCGACGGCGACCTCGACCTCTTCGCCGGCCTCGACGTCGACTTCTTGGATCGCTTCGACGTCGACCTCCTCGACGTCGACCTCTCTGACCTTCTCGACGTCGATCTCCTTGACCGTCTCGACGTCGGTCTTTTGGAATGCTTCGACGTCGACCTCTTCGGCGCCGGAGACGCCTTCCGTCTCGACGGCGACCTCGACGACGAGGATCCCCTCGACGACGATGTCCTCGACGGCGACCGGCGGTGTCGCCTCGACGGCGAGCGCCGACGCCGGGCCCTTCGATGTCGACCACTCGACGCCGACTTCGACGACGAGGATATCGACACCGGCTTCGACGGCGGCCGGAACACGTTCCTCGACGTCGACGGGCGACGTTTTCTCGACCCAGAGCCCTGGGGAGACCTGGAACTGGCCGTTGACCGTCCCCTCGACGTCGTGGTCAGCGCAACTGACCCAGACGGAGACCTTGGGCGAGGGCTGGTCTTCCTGCCCCTGGGGAGCCCCCCAGAGGCCTCAGCATGGGTAGAAGGAGCCCCTCCTGACCCACCTCGTGCCTTCAGCTTTCTCTCCTCAAGTCCCTGAAGCCTGATTTTCTTCCTCTCCTTCAGGGTTCTTCCAGAGAAGCTTCTGCAGATCACACACTCCTCAGGGATGTGGGAAGAGGGAAGGCAGAGAATACAGACCTCATGGGAGTCTGACCTGGCCTTCTTTCTTGAGCACTCAGGGCATTTATCGAATAATGCAGGCATTATGGACAAACAAAGAGTGCAGAAACACAGAAAGAAAGTCACCAAAGTACTTTAAAAGTACCAAAAATCGAATTCAGTGTAAAAACACCAACAAAACCCTTGAAAAGGGAGAGCTCAATGCTCCAGGGTCCTGCTTGCAGGAGCCGGAAAAAAGAACTGAGGCTAAGTTGGACCTGCTATGCATTCTGGGATACTGAGAGAAGGTTCTGGAAGGTTCCTTAAAGGCGCAGTATCCTGATTAAGCCACATAATGGCAGCCTATGGGGCTTGTCTGTCCAGGTTCTTCTCTCTATCATTCCTGAGGGATTTTGCTGTTAAGCAAGGGAAATCTGTACAGGCTTTGCTGTTTTGTGGATTTTATGGTGGAATTTCTAGTTGAAGTACTGGACAGTGTAGCCTTTTGGCTGCATTATCTGTCTTTAAATTCTCTCTTAAGTGTCTATGCATTTTCTGCATTTTTTGACACTGTAAGAGATTATTTTTGATTGCTCCGGGGTCCACGCACATGGGCGGGACTATTCACTAGATTATGACTATACACAGAGATCCCCTACTACAGAACTCCGCGTTACATTCTCAAAGCAGAGTGGCCAAAACTCTGTCACCTCTGCTGGTGGAGCAGAATTTATCGCCCACCCCAACTAGCATCTTGAAGAACTGAGATGTGCTCCATGACTGTAAATCTTCAGCAGAGTTATAGAGTGGTAGCAGCATGTGGTGGGCCGGCTGGCACAGTGGTTAGACAGTGAGTCTGCGGTAACAGGCCTCTGAGTGTGCAGGATCTCTCTGATTGCTGTGGCAAATCAAGCTGTTGCCTGGCTACTCATTGAGAGGTTTGATCATTTTTAGCATTCTTAGTGTGCGCTTTTGGCCATGGTATTCTTACACTGCTGAAAATAAAGTCAGTTGTCTAAAGCTGTTTAAGATGAATGAGTTTTATACCAGCAAACATACTACTGTTTGAGTCAGAGTTCACAAAAAAGATAACTTGGTTTTGTTGAGGTCCAGGTTAAATTTTCCTTGTGTCATTCAATCCTGTATTTGGGCATTGCAGCAGTTCTTGATAAGGTTAATGGATGTGTCTGTTATATTTTAATGTATAGCTGGGCATTTCCTGCATAGTTGTGGTACAGTACTCAGAGCTTCTTTGTAAATTCCTTTGGTGGTTCCAATCTTAAAATGCAGAGGGCAGGAGTAAGCATCGAATCTTGTAGGACATCAAGTTGGGTGGAGGTAGACTGAGAGATTTAATTGTTGCAGTTCATTTTGGCTATCTTTCAAATTAATACACTTTAAACCATTTAAGGACTACACCGCCAATTCTGAATCTGTTTGGCAAGGGTTTATGCTATATTTCCTAGCCAACTGCATCAAAAGCTGCCAATAGGTCCATGAAGAATCACTAAATAAGACTCACCTATATCATGCATCTGATAGGTGTCAACAACAATGTTGAATTTTGAAGTTCATGTACTACAGACTCGGGTCATTGTGAACACAAGATGGTGCTGGACCGGGGCATTCCCGCTGCCTGATTAGCCCTTAGATGGTAAGTGTGGTGACAGCACATCGATTAAAGGGGTTGGCTTGTTGACATTGTGCTGCACATGCATGCTGACCTGCTTGTTAATGCAAGGTGCCCCTGTCTTTTGAACATAGTGTGCCTCTGTGTTGTTAGTTTCTACTAGACAGGGAATGCACTGATAGTTATTTATCACCGGACACTGTTCCCCCCAAGGATAACAAGACCACAATTTGTAATGTTTTGTAGTAACCAACTAGCATAGATCCAACTGTTTAAAAAATGCATTTCTCAGTAGGAGGAGCTTCAAGAGACTAGAGGATGCAGTTGGGAACAAAGAGAGGAGGTTTTATGGATCTCAGTGGAGTTTCTGAGGCCTTCTCTCTGATCCCCACTATTTTTAATGTTTATATGATCCCACTATCATTTCTGGGCGAGCACTTCACCATGAAGGTCATATCTTATGCTGATGATACAAAGAAATTGCTGACATACAAAGGGGATTCAGTGATAGCTAAACAAATAATTTCAATCTGCATGAATGCTGTACTGGGCTGGCTCAGAACAAATCAGCTACAATTCAACTCAGACAAAACAGAGATTGTGCTGTTTGGTCCGACGCCCTGCCTGGGTGGACAGGAGTTTGGCCCAGTAGCAACATCCCACCCTCCAACAGAGGTGGCAAGAAATCTGGGCAATCTAATTGACACACATCACTCTTTAAAAGCCCAGATTGCAGGGGTAGTGAAATCTTGAGTCTGGATCCTAATTTATTTATTTATTTATAAAGTTTTATATATCGCGAACTTGATCCCGAAGGATATCAGAGCGCTTTACAATTTGAGGCAAAAGTAAAAAATCAGAATATTAGTCTAACAAGAGGAATGTAATGGGCATTGAATCAACTAGTACAAACATAACAGCTCAATATAACCTGAGTGCACGAGTAGGAATGGGCTATGCAATGGAGCATAGAGAGATAACGTAAATGAGTGCCTTCCTCCTATCTGTGCTGCTGCCAGAGAAAAATACTTAGTTATCTAAGACACTTTAATAGCCTGTGCATTGGACAGATGAGCATAATAACTGTAATGCTCAAGAGATTCTGGAGCTTCCTTCCATGTGAAGTGCAGGTTACAGTGGTCAGAGTTTTGATTCTGTTGAGTCTGGATTATGGCGATGTTCTGAAACCTGGAAATTCCGGACTATCTACAGGTTACACAGAACATGGCTGTCCGCCTTCTCTATAAGTTGCCAAAATTCTCCCCTGTTTCTCAATTTCAAGAGCAGCTACACTGGTTACCAGTCCATAAGTGAATCATGTTCAAAGTGCTTCACAAAAACGGACCAAGTTACTTGAAGGAGTGAATTCTCGAATACAGACCTGGTACGGTGTTGCGCACCTGTTATCAGGCCCCCATTTTAGAAGAAAAGATAGGGGGCACCTCCTTGCTGCAAAGATCTGAAACCAGATACCTCTGCATCTGAGATCCATTACAGAAGAAGTAACCTTTAAAAGATCCTTGAAAACCTACCTATTTAAACTTTAATCAGACTGCTTGCACTCAACTGTTCGTCCAACCTCCTACTTGTTCTTTTATACCAAGCGCCGGGACACTCATTGAGTAGTCGTCCGCTATATAAAAGTTAATCATTCAATCATTCATCTCACACAGTTAGTTGTGCAGTGTGGTGTTATTCTGTATGCTCTCAGGAATTGGTGGATGGCCTGCCTACGCTATATTGCCATAATGCTCATGTGCTATCCTCAAGGGTTTGCTGAGGGTGTGCATGAGGCACTCCATTTCTCCTTACCCTGAGACCATCTTGGTTTGACCTTCCTGTGCATTGTTCTAAGTTCTGTCATGCATTGAATTCCTTTCCTTGAAATGGAGGTCCATTGTCTGTCTTCAGTGTTTCAGATATACCATATGAGGCAAATGTTTTCTCCAACTTGCACAACCATCTTGCGCCGTCATTAAATGCTGCATATTGGGGATCACACATACGTGTGCTCTAAGTTAGAACCAGTCCCCTGCAGGCCTTTTCTATGATGACTGATACGAAGGGTTCCAGGCTGCCTGTCGCCTGGCACAATATGGACTTTGCACAGTACCACAGTTTCTCCCACAGGTAGGATTTGGTCATAACTACTCCTTAGTGACCTTGATGTTCTAGTTGCACAACCCAATTTCTCAGCATCACTGCCACTTTTATTTAATGTCTTCATGATAGTAACCATTCAGGAGTGGTGCTTATTTTTTCATTCTCTAGATTCAGGCCCGTTCTAGGAACACAACCCAGCCCTGGCAATGCAGCTGGACCGGCCCCTGGGAGGCGTGTGGGGGGTGGGTGGGAGGGGGTTTCGGGTTTGCTAGTGAGAAGCAGTGTTGTTGCTTTAGCACAGCTACCAGCTGCTATAGCCCCACTCCTGTCGCTTTTGTTACAGGGGGCTGCCATTGCAGCACTGCTATAAACTGCCCCCCAGTAACAAAAAAAAGCCTCCACCACTATGGCCAGTTCAGCCCTGTTTAGATTACAACAATTGTTTTGCTGTTTTTTGGTTCTAGGTGTATGACTTTTGAAATAAATTCGACTGAGATGTATGTGCTGTTAACTTAAGGTGTGTCTTTTGCTGTGGCATCCCATATTTCATGGAGGGAAAGAGCTTTGGGGCAAGCTCCTTAAGCAATTAGGTTAATATGCTCTTCAGAGTCATCTTTAGGTGGGAGAGGATAATTTCCAGACTGACGTGATAGACAATTGGGTTTTTTGAGATGGTATCTTTGAAGAACCGGATTAACCCACTTACTGGGTCTCGGCGGCGGGGGAAGCACCCAAACCTTCCATACCCTTCATACGTAGTAAAAGAAGACACAGGAGCCTTCATCTGCAGGAGGAACCCAGATTTATTCAAAGAGCCCGGGCTGTGGAACAGAGTCCCAAGCTCGTCAGAAACAAGACAGAGGAGGCTGCTGCTTTACTCCGCAGCTTACAAGCCTTTTATACTTTTTCATCTCAGTCTTTTGGCTGTTAGTTCATTGTTCAATCAGGGCAGTGTTTGCAGTTGATAACCAGATCCAGACGACGTTTGTAGATGGTGACCTGGTCAAGGCTTGGTACACAAATCATTGTTCACTCAGCTTGATCAAGGCTCAGTCTTTCAGGTCATTGTTTAATCACCTTGTTCAAAGCCCAGCAGTCAGACCATTGTCCAGATAACCTGATCACGGTGTCAAGGATGTTTACCAGGCTGGGAGCAGGAGATGGAAAACAAATCATTTACACAGGGTGTGAGTGTCTCATGGCTTTCTGTTGAACTGCAAGAACAGGGGGGGTTGGGTGTGCGACAGTTCCTGGGCAGAAATGCAGGCTGCAAGATGGCTGTTGTCGTTAGTTAGATTTTCCTCAGGCATCAGCAGAAACGGCCAGGTGGGTTGTGTGGAAGTGCTTGGCACAAGATGGCAATGTAAAAGCAATGGAGTCTTGGTACACATGATGCCGATCAGAAGAACACTTTTTCTCAGAACCTCCTTTTGCCATTGAATGGCAAATACTTTAAGAAATGTCAATGTTCATAAGGCCATCGGTTTCTTGTTGGAGCATCATCATCATATTGGTGTTGTGAATGTTAGAGGGTGGAGGCTTGATGGTCTGGACACACGTTGTACAGAGCAATGGCAGACACTAAAAGCACAAACAGCAGGAGACCAGGACAGTTACTCCCAAGGCAAGGAAGATGAGGATCCTCCACCCCCACTGGGAAAGGAGGCCCCAGATCCAGCCTGTGAGGGACCAGTTGCCTTTATCCAGATGAATTTCGTAAGAAAGGCAATGCAGACGTTGGATGGCATCGTACACTGTAGGTGCGTTGTCTGGGATGTACACGCAGCAGCTGGAGACGATCAATTTACACACACCACCACGATCAGCAAGAATGACATCTAGGACCATTCTGTTCTGGAGCGTTATGAGACGGTTCGCCTGCAGCTCTGCAGTGATGTTGGAGAGGGCACCAGCTGTTACTCTGATGGTGGCTTCAAGGACCCTGGTCAGTCCTCGTACAGCTCGACTGTTGGCCATGGGGCCGCAGGATGAAAGGAAACCTTTAAAGAAGTCCCCGGTTTCCTGGCTTGCTGCATCCTCGGCTGATATGACGCCCCTATGTGAGCGGCGCCGAGCGCCCTTCATTGACAGGTGATAACCTCCATGGGTAGAATACGTTGGTGGAAGGAGGATGGCCAGATAGCAGGTACCAGACCAGCTACGGGGCTGCCAAGTGTAGGCGGCAGTGCCACAGATGAAATAGGTGTTGGGGGATGCCACCAGCTTCGGAGGAAATGTGGAGGTTAAAGCTTTTGTGATATCACACGTACTGGTACCAACTTTATTAGTCCTTAGGGCATGAATGCAGACACAGCCCTGCACATTTATGACATTCAAAGTGTCTCATTCATCAGGCAGTATCTTTCTTGTGCGGTACCTGGAAAATGTTCGTCGATTAGTTGAGTTGAATACTGCCATCTCGCCGAGTTCATCTGGTGATAGTAGCGTTGTGGATGAGCTGGTCGGGCAAAAAGGAGCATTGACTTGGCCAGACCTGTTCCGCCAGAAGTCATCCCAAAATGTTCCAAGGGCAGAATTGGCAGTACCATTGACAGTGTAGGCCTCCTGTATCAACATCCATCATGCAAGACAAGACCCAGAGATGTAGAAGGGGTAGGGAAAGAATGGGACAGGGTGTATCATGGAATGCGGCATCAGTCCACAAACCCAGCAGTTGGAAGTGTTCAATGATCAGCTGGTGATGATGCAACATTTGGATGAAGGTGTTGTAGGAGAATTCTGCACGGCGGGGTAATTCGTGGGCTGGTAGCGTGAAATACTAGTGTTCTGCAGGAGTAGGGGTAGGAGTTGGTGAGGTAACAGGATGGTAGATTAGCAACGGCTAACCAAGGATAGACAGGATGAGGGAGACAAATAACGTCACCTCGGTGGCCATGAAGAATTTACTCTGTCGGAGACTGACATCTTGTTTCTGGATTCTGGTGTTTTGGACGGCTGCCATTGTGCTAAGCCAGGGACCTCTAGTGGCTGTCTGTGATTGGTGGTCGCTTCACTGGGCGCAGGAGCCATTGGCCCTATGGCGTACCTTAGTCTGACACACCAGCACTACTCTCAGCCGGGGAAGATCACAGCCCTACAGCCCATAGGTACTTGGCGAGGTCAAGGGCAAGCCTTCCCTTGGGGGCGCATGTTGAATCGGTCGGAAGTAGGGACAGTATGGTCGGGAAACAATTGTTCTTGGTGTTGAAGGAGGGTTCCACCCTTCCTTTCATTATGCTGTCACTCTCGGCTTCCGTGGATGTAGAATGCAGTCTGGCATCGCTGAATGGGACAAACCTTGGGACTGTTTCTGGTTCTGAGTCTCCTTGTCCTTCCCTCACCCACTGATCATAGGGGAGGGGCAGAGGCACACACCTGCAGTGCGACGAATGCACCCAATTCTTCCGACTTTCTACTTTCACTGCGGTGCGGTGGCCAGTAACAACTGGCGGGGCTGTGTCCAGCGGGGCTCGAGGCTCTTAGGCCGTTGAAAATTTTTCACCAAGACCCAATCCCTAGGTTGGATGAAGTGTCCTGGGCCCTCACTTTTGTCAGGTATGGCCTCATGCACCTGGTGATAAAGAGTACGAAAGGTATTAGTCAGACTCTACAGATAATCAGTTAATACAGGGTATTCAACGTCAGACAGTTTCTTAGGCCGCGCGACACCCCATACATTGGCAGGCCTCCCGAACACAATTTCATAGGGGGATAGCCCTATTCTGGTGTGGGCCGTTGTTCTTGTGGACAGTAGGGCTAAGGCAGAGCATCAACCCAAGTGACACCTGTCTCGGCTACTATTTTGGCCATTTTCGTTTTTAGGATGCCATTGTACACCTCCACTAGACCTGCTGACTGGGGGTGGTTAGCTGTATGAAATTTTTGTTTTATACCCAATGCTGTACAGACATATTCTATAATTTGAGCCGTAAAGTGGGACCCGTTGTCACTCCAGACCAAGCGGTGCAAACCAAATAGTGGGAGGTACTCCTTTAATAGCACTTTGGTGGTAGTGATAGCACTGCAGTATTTGACGGGGTAGGCCTCCACCCATCGGCTGAAGGTACAGACCACCACTAGGACATATTTCAAATTGTTACATCGGTCCATCCGCATGTAATCCATTTGGAGGACTTCAAAAGGGAAGGTAGGAGGAGAGAATCCTCCCTTAGGAGTAACTGTGCCTTTTCCTGGGTTATACATTAGGCAAATCATGCATGTTTTAACTAGCTTGTCAGCATATGCAGGTATCTTAGAGTTGTACCATGTAGGTTCCAACAGTTTACATATCCCTTTTGCATTAATGTGAGCAGGACCATGGGCCATCGTAACTATTGGTAGCACGTGACTGTCTGGTAACATCCATTGTCTTTCCATAGTCGTACGGACCCAACAACCATCAATTCTCTCCTTTGCTAATTGCTCCTTCCACACCCTTAGTTCCTCAGGAGTAGTATGGGACTGAATATCAATCACACTCTGTACTGTGTTTTCAACCATGCCCTCGTCTGCCACCCACCTAACCGGACCTCCTACATACATTCCTTCCCTTTTCCTAAGTGCTGTTTGTCTGGCCTTCTGGTCAGCCAGGGCATTGCCTTTCCCAACATCATCTGTCACTTTCTTATGAGCCTTACATTTTATAATGGCCACCTTTCTGGGGAGTGTCAGGGAGTCTAACAATCGGTGAATTAGGGGGCCGTGTTGAATCTTGGTCCCATGGGAAGTAAGGAAGTAACCTCCCGAAGTTGTGGGCCACCCCGAAGGAATATTGGCTGTCAGTATAAATATTTACCGTCATCCCTTTGCTTACCTCACAAGCTCTAGTGAGTGCCACTAATTCTGCTGCTTGAGCAGAGCACTGCGGAATCTGAGCTGTTTCTACTACTCGCCCTAATGTCGTGAGGGTGTAGGCGGCTGAGGTGTTACCATCTGGCCCTCTGAGACATGACCCGTCCACATACAGTGTACCTTCTGGTTCTGCTATCGGGGTGTCCTGTAAGTCAACCCGTCCCTTCGTCTCCTCCTCTGTCCTTAATATGCAGTCATGTGGGCCTAAGCGGGCATCCTGAGTATCCAGTGGCGGGGTTTCGTACAGTGCATTTTTTGATGTTAATGTGGCTGGCAAAGAGTGTCAGTTCATATCCTGTGAGTCGTGCGCTAGTGAGGTACTGTGTCTTGGTGTTATTAAGGAGGGTATCTACAGAATGGGGGTCCACCAGAGTCAGGGGGAGTTCACGACGATCCCCGCACTCTGACGAACCATGAGGGCGGCCGCAGCCGTCGCCCATAGGCATCCTGGGAGAGCCCTTGCAACAGGATCTAAGGTGGCTGAAAAATAGGCACATGGCCGATGGTGACCTCCGAACATCTGGGTCAAGACAGCCCATGCACAGCCGTCTGTCTGATGTACAAAAAGAAAACATTGTTTGTTATAATCAGGAGTACCGAGGACTGGAGCAGTACACAGAGCCTTTTTTAAATCTTGGAAGGCATGTGCATGCTCTCTAGTCCATGGAAAGGAGCTGTCTGATATGTATTTAGTGGATTGGGCAAGAAGAGGTTTCATAAACAACAACAGGGGGAGTAGGGTCCTTGGGATAGTTTAATGACCTAATAATGCTACAATCCCTACATCAACAGTTAGACCAACATTGAGTAGCAAAAAGTCAAGAAAAAAGTCAAGAAAAAATCTTACTATGTATAAGTCAAAGAGGGGACAGAATATATTTTACTAAAATGTTGTGCTGATACTGTCACATTTAGGGTATCCATTCGATGTAAATCTGTTTACATCGAATGGATACCCTAAATGTGACAGTATCAGCCCAAAAGTTTAGTAAAATATATTCTGTCCCCTCTTTGACTTATATATAGTAAGATTTTTTCTTGACTTTTTTCTTGACTTTTTTGCTACTCAATGTTGGTCTAACCAAGAAGAGGTTTCACCATGGCCGAAATATTGGAAATCCACTGTATACAGTATGAGGTTAGGCCTATTAAGGCTCGCACCTGCTTTTGTGTTCGTGGGGCCGTCATAGCATTGATAATGGCAACACGATCAGCGGTGAGCTTCCTTCGCGAGGAGATGACCTAAATAGGTCACCTTCTCTTGACAAAACTGAAGTATTTTCAAAGAGACTGTGATTATGGAGGGCAAGGTGGCGTAACAAACAGAGAGTAGCTTCTTTACATGCTGGGGCAGAATTTGCAGCAATGAGGAGGTCATCTACATATTGTAATAGTGTGGAATTATCAGGGAGTTCCAAGAAATCTTGTAGTGTATTTCCTATATTCCCAATAGGCTCTGCGCATTGGAATAATATAAACAGCAGTGTAGACGTAGGACTGAGGTCATCTAGGTCTCTACTGACTATATTAGACTTAATTAGTTTTGCCAGCTAGCTCAGAGGTCACTAGAAACTTACTCGAATGTTCAGGAAGGAGTTAACTCTCCTGATTTAGACAAGAAGGGATTCGTTTCTGACAACCGCATAAACATGACAACTTTGCTCCCTCAGAATAAAGAGTATGGGGCACATGCATCAACCTATTTAGAAAGTGCAAACTGAGGTTCGGTAAGAATCGGAACAACGTTTTTGGGTCTGTTCGCATATGGATGAGTCTGGTATCTACGAACCGTAAATGACGAGATTAGTACATGTACGTGTTTTCGATACACTACGTGGAAGGGTTCGTCTTTATTTATGGGTTTTATTTGAAACCTTCGGGTTCCATTTTAGATATAGCATCCATTTTGTTTCTTGCCCTCACGTAGCCAGCGAACGGACAATGTCCGCTTGATGACCCTGGGATTCCCAAGCTCTTGCGGAAGATGCATACTCCTTTGAATGTGTCTTTATGACTAGGGAAGTGACACGTCAAAAGCAGATGGCTCCGCTCGAGGCTCATCTTGCCTTGCCGGTCTATTGTTTCAGCCTTGCCCGAATCCTTTGATCCTGTGATCACGCTTCCGATATTGCCCCCACACTTCTTTCAATCTGTTGTCTGTCCTTGTTTCCCTGCACCTGTTTCTGTCCCTTCTCTTAGATCGTTTACGACTAGAATGAAATGTGCCTAATGGTGGGATAGTGTGCTTTTACAGTTGGGAACCGACATGTTTCTGTAATTATGTTCCGGGCTTCTGAAAACATGAATGCGATCCTTTTGAAGTTTACTGTGGGAACTGAGTTGTAACCTTTTGTTCGCTACGTTGTGCTATGGCTAAAATGTGTATAAAAGGAGCGATCCACTTTTGCAATTTGAAGCAGACTCTCTGAACATACACTATGTTGTACTTCTAGCGATTTCTGTGTCCCTGCAGTAATAAACGCTGATCTTTGACGCCGAAGGAAGTGTCCCGTGTCTCTGTAATTTGTACGCCGGAGCAGGTATCCCCACGAAGGTTTCAGGTGTTGTCCCCTGGCACCGCTGGGCCTTAAATCAGCCCAGTCCTTCAGTTGGCGCCCAACGTGGGGCGACATCATGTGGTACCGGTCCAAAGCCTGACGATCGTGAGGAACTTCGTGTGAAATCTCCGAGGGAAGGTGCACCCCGCTTCATCGATCCTGTTGTCGAAATAAGTGGTCCGAAGATTTTTCCCGCAAAGATTCCCGCTTCCCGACGGCTGCGACGGACTGATGCCCTGACTGTCGACCTGTTTTGGCGCCCGGCGTAGTCCTTTGTACGGCGAGACGATAGACGGGCCTTCCTGGTGACGCCATCGGTCTTTCAGTTAAGTATTTGTGGGTCGCTCCCAGTTCTTAGGTCAGCTCTTTGGTTCCTTTTTGGAACATTTGTTTCAAACTTGAAAACTTGGCATTTGTTTGATATTTGCTTAGTACTTTGAAACTTGGTTGTTGTTGTTGAAACTTGGTTGATTGCATGGTTCCATTGCATTTTTGGTAAATTCGGTTAGTGTGCATGATGCCTGGCCGTAGTATCTTGTTTGGTTTTCTTAGATGTTGCAACACGGATTCCCGGTTGGAGGACTCGTGTCCGATACCTCCAGTCGGAACTCCGATTTATGAGCTCTATAGTAAACATGGAGTGGGCCCCATTATATATAATGCATTTTGGATTCGTTATACAAGGAAAGATGGTGTCCTTAGTTGGCCACCCCATGGTAGCTTTGAAACTGAGATTTTAGATAATCTTGAAGCAAAATTGTTTAAAAAGAAAGCTAGGCCAGCAATGTTTGATTCCTTTAGGTTATGGCGCAAAGAGGCCAGACAGAAAGAAATTAAGCTGGCTAAGAAAAATAAGACAGAAAGTGTTCTTTCGATAATGCAAGGTGCAGAACAGCATCAGCGAGACACGGCAGAGAAGGAAAGGGAAGTTTCTATCAGACTGCATAGCATGGCGGTGGATAGATGTTATCCGGTTTTGCCGTCGAGTTCTGATAAGAAGGAAGAAGAATCGAAAGAGGATCCCTTGTTATCCTATTTACTAAAGTCACCACCTCCTTATGCACAGGGTGCTATAGCCCCTATAGTTCCTCCTGTTTTTCCGCCTGTTGTTCCAGCGGCTATTGGTCCGCTTGTAGTTGGCCCTGTTCCTCCAAATCCCCTTGTTCTTCAAGTGGGCTCTCCTCCTTTACCACCTCTTGCTCCTGTTCTTCCTACGGCTCCTCTGCCTGTAGTCTCTCAGTCTACTGCTACTACTACTCCTGTTATCTTGGCTACTTCCACTGCTCCTACGTTTAGTCCTAATATTGTTGCTCCTGTTCTTCTTTCCTCTTCTCCTTCTGTTCGTAAACGTATACCTCATTCTATTGCTAATTTCTATTCTCCAATTTTCGGATCGTTCTTTGAATCCGATGCCTCTGACATCTCTCAGAGACGTAGTCAAATGCCTGGTGTAAGGGAAGGTGAGGTGTTAGAATCTATGGCGCGTAGGTGCATTAGACATCCTGCTAAGTACACTTCACACATAGTTTTCGATACGTTCTCTCAGTTTAATGAGCCCACACAGAGATTCGTGTTCGAAGAGATGTGCAAGTCATTAAGAGAAGAGTGGGATGATGATGAGCTAGATATCGTACCGCCTGATATGAATGAGCTTCAGAGTCAGTTTTCAAATGGTATGATTGTAGGTAGTGATGTACGGCGTGCATTTGAGCGTTTGTTAGCTTTTAGATCCACAGTGTCTTCGAAAGTATCGTTTGACGACGACTCCGGTGACCTGAAATTGAAATCTGGTCAGTATCCTATGCGAGAGGTCCCCCCAGTGTGGAGGCCAGGTGATGCTACTGCCGTTCCTCCAGTTTTGCCACACTTCCAGAGAGTTTGGATACACCTCCCATGGAAGCGATCAGAAGTCTTGCAGGTGAAACAGTCTTTGCCTGACCCACGGAAGAATCCGGCGGGTTATTACAAGGAGTTATCCCAATTCGTAGATGCTTCCATTATGAACCTTGCTGATATCGACATGTTGTTTGGTAATGTAGTACCGCAACCGATTTGGGCGAAGATTCGTACTGAGAATCATATAGTTGAGCTAGGTGGAGATTGGGCTGCAATTGTAGCGGCCGATGGACAGCAAAATGGTGGGTCCAAGCCTGATCAGTTAATTATGGATTTACCGAAGAGAATCATTACGCTCATGAAAACACTCATGCCAGCAATGAGGGTGAATTGGGACAAATTGTCTGCTTGCAAACAAAAGAAAGACAAGAGTGTCTCCGATTTCTTTACTAGGTTTGAGGAGGCATTTCTTGATCATAGTGGTCAGGATATGAGCACTGAGGGAGGTCAGCAATTATTCGTCGATAAGTTCGTGTTCAATCTGTTGCCTGAGCTATGCAACAAATTCAAAAATTCTGAAAGTGCTTGGGCTGTTTTCACCACAGCTCAGATATTAGCAACGGCTCAATATTATGAGAATAGGGAAAAAGAGGAGAATGATCGTACAGAAAAGAAAACGAAGGAGCTAAAAACTAAGGTCTTATTGCAGCAAGCGTATCCTCCGCGCTCAAATCAGAGTGACTCGCAACAGCAGCATGTGCAGTATCAACCACAGGTGCAGTATTCTAGGATGCAGCCGCGCACTGAATACTCAACATCCAGACCTATGGTTGGGAATAATCAGTGTGCATATTGTAAGGGTGAGGGCCATTATAAGTTTACTTGTCCTGTTTTACGTGACCGAACGAATGGTGTCTCGGTTCGAGGAGGTCGTGGTAGTTATCAGCAAGTCTCTCGAGGTAGAGGTCGTGGCATCTCACAAAATCAAAATGAGCGTTCTGCTCCTCCATCGAACAAGAAAAATTGTTTTGACCAGCGGAATGCGTTGCCTGGTAGATCTGCGCAGTATCATGTGGATAACTATTATGTTGAGCATGAGATTGGTGCAGACAACGATTGCTAGGACAGCCATAGACAAAGAGAGGGAGTAGTATCAGTTCCGGTTGATCAGAGAGGACCTTACGTCGCAGTTACCACATCGTGCGTAGTTGAGCCTTTTCTGTTGGACACTGGTGCAGCGAAAAGTTCCATCATGCATTCAAAACTCCCTGGCGCACCTTTGTCTGGCTTAACGAATGTTTCTGTTGGATTCTCTGGCGCCCCGGTTAGCAATCCAGTTTCTAGCCCTTTGTCCCTTATGATCGGGACACGTGAGCTGGAGGCTCCTTTGATTTTGACTACTGGTTGTGGTGAGAATCTCTTGGGTCTGGATTTGTTAAAGCGGTTATATGCGACTCTATATTGCTCTCCTACGGGAGTGGAGCTTACATTAGGTCAGAGAGTGATCTCTCCTATGTATTTGTCAACTGATAAGCTCCCACCGGAATTGAGTTCCCTTCCTGAGTCTTTATGGACAACAGGTCCCAATGATGTGGGCTTATTGGAAATACCACCTTATGTAGTCCAGTTAAAATCAAATGTGAGATTACCACGTATCCCCCAGTATCGTATCTCTCTTGATGGCGAGCGAGCGCTATTAGCGATCATTTATGACTTGATCGAAAAGGGTGTTATTGAAGAAACTCGGGGAAATGTGTGTAATAGTCCTGTATTACCTATTTTGAAACGAACTGACCCATCCAAGCCTCCTGTGTACCGTTTTGTAATTGATTTGAGAGAAGTGAATAAAGTCGTGGTTCCACAGTTTCCAGTGGTTCCTGACATTACAGCTCTGCTGACCCTGATTCCAGCCTCTGCCTCCTGGTTTTCGGTGATAGACCTAAAGAATGCTTTCTTTAGTATTCCGATCGCTGAGGAAAGCAGAGATCTTTTCGGCTTCTCATTAGGTGGTCGCAGTTTTAGGTTTAAATGTGCACCACAGGGCTACTGTGAGAGTCCATTGATCTACAGTCAGGCCCTTAAGAGTCAACTTGATGCATTTGTGTTACCTGCTGGTGCGGCATTGATTCAGTATGTCGATGATCTGTTAGTGGCTGCCGACACCGAGCAAATTTGTAAAACTGCTACAGTATCATTATTACGGCATTTATGTGACTTACATCACAAGGTGTCACCTTCTAAGTTACAGTATTGTTGTCAAGAAGTAACCTATTTAGGTCACTTATTGTCAAAGGAGGGAAGAAGGTTGACCCCAGAAAGAATTGCAGCGATTGCTCGAATGACTGTGCCAACAACTCAGAGAGAAGTACGTGCCTTTTTAGGTATCACGTCATATTGCAGACAATGGATTCCAAACTTCTCATTGTTAGCGAAGCCATTGTTAGCTCTCACGTGCAAGGATGTTCCGACTCCTTTGCCATGGACTGAAGATTGTCAGAAAAGTTTTTCTGAATTGCGTGATGCGTTGTGTTCGGCTCCTGTGTTAGATACTCCTGATTACAGTAAGCCGTTTACACTATATGTTCACGAGAGAGAAGGTTGTGCGTTAAGTGTTTTGACGCAACAATTTGGCGGCAAACAGCGTCCATGTGCATATTTTTCTTCGACTTTAGACCCAGTAGCCAGAGCGTTGCCGAGTTGTCTAAGGGCGACAGCGGCAGCTGCGGTGTCCATTCGACAGTCCGCAGGTCTGGTCATGGATAATATGCTCACAGTGATGGTTCCGCATGCAGTTGACACTCTCTTGAATCAAACGAAAACTCAGCACTTGACGAGTGCGAGGTTATCCGGCTATGAGTTGACACTTTTGGCAAGTCACATACAGATAAAACGTTGTAGTGTGTTGAATCCAGCGACTTTGTTGCTGCTTCATATGGAATTAGGTGATGTAACACCACATGACTGTTACTTAAGAACTGAAGAAGAGACGAAGGGTCGTATCGACCTGAAAAACACTCCATTGGTAGATCCTGATGGTACTTTGTATGTAGATGGTTCATGCTTCAAGTTGCCGAATGGTGAGGTGACGACTGCGTATGCTGTAGTGACATTGAGTACGGTTGTGGAAACTGCGAGATTGAGTCAGAATTCGGCACAAGCTGCAGAGTTGATTGCTTTAACGAGAGCGTGTGTTTTGTCTAAGGGAAAGCGAGTGAATGTGTTTACTGATAGTCAGTATGCGTTTGGCGTAGCGCATAGTTTTGGTCGATTGTGGAGAGAGAGAGGATTCATGACGTCTTATGGCACGAAGATTCAACACGGACAGCTTGTGAACGATCTTTTAGATGCACTTACATTGCCTAAGCAAGTGGCAATCATTAAATGTAGCGCGCATCAAAAGGTTACAGATGATATTGGTCGTGGTAACGCGTTTGCAGATGAAATTGCTAAGGAAACGGCCAAGAATCTGACAAATCGAATGTATGTTACGAGTTCAGTGAGATGGCCGGCGGAGACTGGTATGTGTGAGGATACAGTTGAAAGTGTGAAAGCGATTCAGAATGAGGCCACCGAAACTGAAAAGGCTAAATGGAAAGAAAGCACGGGGAAGTTGGACATGAATGGATGTTGGATTGATTTGTCGGAGTATCAGAGATGGATGTTACCGGATGCGTATGTGCTTGCTGTTGTTACTATGGCACATGGCATGTCACACATTAGCACGAAAGGTATATGTAAGTTGTTGTCTCCCGTATGGAAGAATGATGGGATTACTAAGTGTGCTGAGAGAGTGGTCAGGAATTGTATGGTATGTCTGATGCATAATCCTGGCAAGGGCACCCCCACTCCACCTGGTCATTTTGCTCCTCATACATGCCCCTTTGAAGTTATCCAGTTGGACTTCATCCATATGGAGAGATACAATAATTTAAAATACGCACTAGTTGTGGTTTGTGCGTTCTCCAGATGGATTGAGGCATACCCTCTTAAGGATAATACTGCCCTGTCCACAGCAAAAGTTCTACTTAAAGAATATTTCCCCAGATATGTAATGCCACGGATTGTATAGTCGGATAATGGTAGTGAGTTTGTGGGGAAGGTGATGAAGAGTGTGTGTGCGGGTTTGGGTATTCGCCAAAAATTTCATAGTGCTAACCATCCTCAATCGGCGGGTTTGGTGGAAGGGTACAATGGTATTCTGAAGCTGAAGCTTGCCAAAATCCAAGCAACGAGTGGGTTATCATGGCCTGATGCATTGCCTCTAGCTCTCCTGTCGACCAGGGCGACTGTGCACTCTCGAGTAGGGCTTAGCCCATATGAGATTGTGTTCGGCCGTCCTGCGAACGTTTGGGGAGTCCAGAGGCCTAAGGAATTTAGCAGAATTGAATATCCAATGTTGATTGATTATCTTTACGATCTGACTGCTAAATTGAGGTTGATTCATCAACAGGTTTTTGAAGCTCTACCGGCACAAACAGAAGGACCTGGACATCAACTCCAGCCCGGCGACTGGGTGCTGATTCGTAATTTTGGGAGAAAACTAAATCTCGAGCCCAGGTTCGTGGGACCCTACCAAGTCTTGCTGGCAACAAGGACTGCAGTTCGGTTGGACGGCAGGAAACATTGGGTGCACGCCACCCACACGAAGAGAGTGCCGTTTCCATTGCCAGCAAATGATTGGATAAGAAAAGGGTTTGCCCCGACTGAAACTGATACAATCCCGAAGTTTGTGCCGTTTAGTGATGCTCAACCCGTAGAGATGGATCCAGCTCAGCCAGATACATTTGTAGAATCATCTGGAGCTGTACCTTTGTCTTCAGCATTGGAGAATTCAAGCTCTGAACTGTTACCTGAACAATCGAACTTTGCCTTGCCACCTGAACCATTGTTTGAAGAACAAACTCGACCTGGAAAATGTCGATATTTCCTTCGATCGCGTGATTAAGGACAAATAAAAAATTCCTTTTTTTCCCCTTTTTATCCCCTTCCTGTTGCTATGGACATTGTGGACATTTGCATTATTCCTGATTTTGAGTTCTTTAATTTTGTTTTGCATATCACGTGTATTCCTTTTCTGCGTAGCTGGGAGACTTATATGAAATTGGATTCTTAATTGATTAAACCTACCATCTGGGTTGGCTGTAGGGCCGTAGCGTGTACCTACTTCTGTTTGGCAGGTCTCTGACACTAGGTCGGTTTCTTTTGTCGGTTTCTGGGAACTCCTGGGAATTGACAATCGCTACTCAGAACTAGGTGCGTCAAGAGCGTTTACGGACGGTCCTTAGAGGATGGAGTTTTCTAAGCTGTCAGAAATGGAAATGATGTTGGCGCAAAGATCTAAGTTGCGTAAGATTTTACAAACAAAGTGTTTTTTGTTTCAGATTTTCATGTTGTTCCTAACTGTGTCTATGTTATTGGTGGGTGGAGTGTATTTTGGGATTCAGCTACGGTTGCCTTCCACTTCACCTACTTCCCCCTCTCATGATCTAAATTCTGTTCTCGTTCCCACTATCTCTTCACATTCTTTTCACCTTCTGCCCCAACATGAACAGGTCAGACGTGCGGAATTTATGAACAATTCCTTTGTCTAACTTTTGCATCAGCATCAGTTAGTGATGAACACTACCAACTGTTGGGTGTGTGGGTTAATGCCACATACCATGGATAAGGGTGTTCCGTATTTAGTTCTTCCCTACAGTTCCCAGGGGTCAGCTCGGGCATTCCAAATCATGTTCCGTAGTGCACTAGATTCCTACCCCCGTCGAGAGCCACGTTCCACAGACCTTGACTTTGGCCCGTACCACAAGTCTTTGACGATAGCGATTGCTGATCTGGATAGAGATATTTTTGATACATCGCTTATTCCAGAGGAGGAGGTGCGAGCCTACAAGGATCTGAGTGAGGCCGAGTATGGTATTTCAGTAGGTGATAGACAGCTTAAGAGCTCGTCTCCAATCTGGATCGTACCCCACCTTGGTCATTTTTGTCTGCAAGGTCTTGGTCGAAATCCGAGAGCTCAGCTTGGGAAGAGTGCTTGTACTGAGACGTACGTTTTACCGATGCTCTCTTCCCCTGTATTTCTGACTGCCTAGGGTACCTATTTTGTGTGCTATGATCGTGCTTATACGTGGTTGCCCCGTGACTTCTCGGGTACATGTTATATCGCGAATCTTTTGCCACCGACTTTTACAGTTGCCTCAGACTATCACAAAACTAGAATTGTGAGAGGCGTTATTAGTAAAGAGGATACTGCCGGTCAAGAAGCAGGAGACTTCTTCAAGGGTTTCCTACCGTTTTGGGGACCTGTGATTAATAGCAGGAACCTGAGACAATTGACTCGTGTGGTGGAATCAACTGCTAACATAACTGCAAGTGCTCTTGGAAACCTGACAGCAGAACTACAAGCGGATAGACTGATGACGTTACAGAACCGTATGGTTCTAGATGTTGTGCTCGCAGATAGAGGTGGTGTGTGCAAGGTGATCCATTCGAGCTGCTGTATTTTCATACCTGACAACGCTCCAACTGTTTATCAAGCCATCTCGAAGTTGCATAAAATCTCCGAGTCCATACACGTGGACGAAGGTGATTGGACGCTTCTAGGATGGTTTTGGGGTCTGATGTCGACTTGGGGTTGGAAGATTCTGATGATTGTTGGGGTTGTTGTGACATTTCTGTTCACGTGTTGTCTTTGTGTACAGTGTGGTCCAGCCTTATGTAGCCTTTGTGCTACAACGTGTATAAGAAGACCATCTGTTACCAGAGAGGCATTGATGGATAGAATAATGCTCCAGCAACATCTAAACGACCTGATGAATATCAATATTGATTCTGATATTGACTAGTGCTTGCCTACATGAGGGCAAAAGGAGCGTCTGAGGTTCGGTAAGAATCGGATCGACGTTTTTGGGTCTGTTCGCATATGGATGAGTCTGGTATCTACGAACCGTAAATGACAAGATTAGTACATGTACGTGTTTTCGATACACTACGTGGAAGGGTTCGTCTTTATTTACGGGTTTTATTTGAAACCTTTGGGTTCCATTTTAGATATAGCATCCATTTTGTTTCTTGCCCTCACGTAGCCAGCGAACGGACAATGTCCGCTTGATGACCCTGGGATTCCCAAGCTCTTGCGGAAGATGCATACTCCTTTGAATGTGTCTTTATGACTAGGGAAGTGACACGTCAAAAGCAGATGGCTCCGCTCGAGGCTCATCTTGCCTTGCTGGTCTATTGTTTCAGCCTTGCCCGAATCCTTTGATCCTGTGATCACGCTTCCGATATTGCCCCCACACTTCTTTCAATCTGTTGTCTGTCCTTGTTTCCCTGCACCTGTTTCTGTCCCTTCTCTTAGATCGTTTACGACTAGAATGAAATGTGCCTAATGGTGGGATAGTGTGCTTTTACAGTTGGGAACCGACATGTTTCTGTAATTATGTTCCGGGCTTCTGAAAACATGAATGCGATCCTTTTGAAGTTTACTGTGGGAACTGAGTTGTAACCTTTTGTTCGCTACGTTGTGCTATGGCTAAAATGTGTATAAAAGGAGCGATCCACTTTTGCAATTTGAAGCAGACTCTCTGAACATACACTATGTTGTACTTCTAGCGATTTCTGTGTCCCTGCAGTAATAAACGCTGATCTTTGACGCCGAAGGAAGTGTCCCGTGTCTCTGTAATTTGTACGCCGGAGCAGGTATCCCCACGAAGGTTTCAGGTGTTGTCCCCTGGCACCGCTGGGCCTTAAATCAGCCCAGTCCTTCAAAACGGTGCGAATCGGTAAATTCGGCCGTTTGCACTTCCTAAATACGTTTTAGGGATGCATCAAACACTTTTCCAGAATTCGCATTTTTTTGCATTTCTTAAAAATGCGAATGCATTTAAGGAATCGCATTTCTTTGGACCCCCCCTGCACCCTTGGAATGCATCAACAAATTGCAAATTTGTAAATGCCTTCCCATTGACTCCTATGGGCCTTTTGGCCCATAGGAATCAATGGGAATTGCGAAAATGCACTTAAGAATTCGGTATTTATTTGGGATTCGGTAAAAATTGCGATTTTTACAGAATCACAAATAAATACCGAAAAAAATGATGCATAGCATTTTGCAATTCTTAATTTGCAATTCTGTATTTTTCGCAAATTAAGAAGTGCAAAATGTCTCAATGATGCATGTGCCCCTATATCTCTAGAGTCGTGTGAAAACGATAGACAGTTATTTCACTCAGTCAATCGTGCATACTTAGTGTTGGACCCGTCTGCTTCTGAGAGTCCCCTCACCAATATGATTTCTTTTGTTCCCCTGAACCTCCCAAAATTTGTCGCTTTTTATTTTTCTACCAGGACCTTTTTGTGTGTTGTTTCATGGGGCTAGGTGTTCCTTGACACCCAGTTGCTCACAAGGTTTCTGGCACCTATGTACAAGGCGCCTGGCGAAACCTGTGGACATGAAAACTGAGGTTGGCAACCTGTGTGTGTTTAACCTTAAAATGGTGGACACATATTTCCCTCATGTGAGTGACTCCCATTGGAGCCTCCTTGAACCCTGACCTTTTGAGGTTTTGGCGCCCTTTCTGGTTGGCGCACTTTCCTGACAGGAATTTCATAACTTTCCTCAGGTACACAAAATGGCTGCTCCAGAGCCCCAGTACAGTGGCTCTGAGTGACCAAAAGACACCTCAAAAGTGCCATGCCATTGACACAGCCAGGGAAGGTTCTAGAACCTTCTGGCTCGTGCCAGTACCTCAGGGCACTGGCTATATAAAGCCCAGTCCCTGGTGGCCATTTTAGATGTAATTCAGATTCCAGACTTGACACCAGAGTGACACCTGCCCTGCTGACCCCTGAGGTGGCTGAGAGCACAGGCAGTAGAGTGGCAAGGGTTAATAGCCTGATTCCTGACTGGCGTTCCAGTCAGGCGTGTTCCAGCAACCTTGCGCCTACAGCGTCTGCCCAGCTAGTGCCTCATTGCCCCAAAAGACTGTGGCCAAGTTTATGTGCCTCCCCCCCCTCCCGGTGGCGAAATCGTGAAGAAAAGGCAGGTCGCGACCTTCCATAGTGCCCCCTTCGTGAGTAGCGCCTATCGCGGGGGAATCGGACGTCTCCTAGCCCCACCGGCGTTGTGCGCTTCCTGGTTGTGCAGTGATCGAAGGTGAGGTGGTGCTCCGGGGCGGGGAGAGGCCGGCCTTCATTGGGCGGGATTAGCGTCCCTGCCCTTCCCCAGAGACCCGGGAAACTGTTGCCGTGGGCGGGACCAGCCCCCGTATGAGGAAGTCGGAGGGAGGTCCGTGAAGCCCCTGAGAACCCTGATGCTGGCGTAGGAAGTGCTGTGCCCCGACTTAATCGCTATTCGATTGCAGCCGTAGTGAGGTGGGTCGTTTCCCCTGGAGGGGTGCCGCGTTATCAAGGAACTGCGCACCGACGTTGATTTGAGTGAGCGCTGAGACTGAGTGACCCCGCTGGCAGCCGTTCGTTCGTCTACTGACTTCGAACTGTGCTACCCTGGTGCCTGCGATATTGCCGTAGGCTCAAGTAAACCACACCGGCAAGCGGACATCCTTCTCCGGTGGCAGCGGAGGGCCAAATGTCATATTTACCGTGTTTCCTTGTCTTTAGGTACACGCGCATGGGCCCCGCGTGAACATAAAAGAGTCCCCAGTGCACCGTGAATCCAGAGAAGCCCGCATGCATTCCCCATGATTCCACAAGTACTGTTATCCTTTTCAAAGTGGGTTTATCTTGCAAATGTAAACTTCCTGATTTATTTAATTGGTGGCAGCGATACCAGAATGAAAATGTGGTTATGCATTTAAATGAACCAGGCTTTATTATTTCATGTATTGGTGATATATAAACCTGATATTTATTTTATTTATTGATAGAGCTATTCCTAATATTTATGCAACACCAGTGTTCCTGAAGTCCTATTTACTGTATTTATTCTCAACCTGAATCCCAGAGTGCTGTAACAAATGAAATGTGAATGTGCTTCCCCAATTGATCCCTATTTACAGCAGAGAACTTTTATATTAAGGAATCTTATTTTTCTACAGCAGTGGTGTGGTGTCCTTCTTTTTGGTGTGACTGTGCAGGGGGTTATTATTGGGTCAGAGCCGGCTTAGCACTACAGCCTTCACTGCCTTGACACTTGAGCCAAGCTACCCCCTTTGTGCTGGGCTTGCCCATCGCAGGTCCAACATAAAATTGGTGCTCAGCGGTTGGGATTGCGAGCCGTGCTTGTTCTGTACCCCATAATAATTTAGTGTGCGTCACAGGTACACACCCGGAGTTTTCTCCCAGTGGCCCTCTGATTTAACATTTTGTTTTTTCCAAATTCTCTTCTGGAGGTGGGTGGAGGTGACCCTCAGAGTCTCATATCCTTATAACCTACTTCGTGGTGGTTGTCCACACTTTTCACTGACAAGATGGAATTCGAAATGTCAGAGCTGGAGACCTATACTGTGGCACAGCTCAAGGATTTCTGTCAGGAAAGGGGAGTGTTCGTTGGGCGAGGGGCCAAAAGAGAGGAGCTCCCTACTAGTCTGCGAGCCTGGGTGGAAGCACACCCGGAGGGAACGGTAGAGGAGGAGGAGTCAGACAGAGGTACTGTCATTGAGGGAACTGCGGAATGTCCCCTGGGGGTGGGTGAGATGTCAATCAGCCCCAAGGTAGCCTCACGGGAGGGCAGCAGTGTATCCTCAAGAGGGTTGTCAGAGACCGAGTTAGCCGACAGGAGAGAGGAGAGACAGTTCAGATGGGAGTTGGCCAAGCTGGAGATGGAAGATAGGAGAGAGAGAGAAGGGAGGAGGATGGAACATGAGCTCAAGCTACGAGAGCTCGACCTCCAGGCCCGTAACATCACTCCGGGGGGAGTCGAGTCAAAGGAATTTGTCAGGGAGCCCAGGCCTCATTTACCCAAGGACGCGGTCGCCAGTTATACCGCTGGAGACAACATAGCCAAGTGGCTGACCGCCTATGAGGTCTCCTTAAGAGCCCATGGGATCCATGAGAAGCATTGGGGTGGTGGATTATACCGGTACATGCCTCCGACAGGTAGGGATGCCCTATTGGCCCTAGACTGGGAGGAGCAGGTAGATTACCCCGCCATGAAGGTGGCGCCCATCAGAAAGTTTGGATTGACCCCAGAGAAATACCGGCAGAGGTTTAGGGGCAGCCACAAACTGAGCTCACAAAATTGGGTTGACTTCCTGGATTATGCCAAGAAAGCCCTAGATGGATGGGTCCAAGGTAGTGAGGTGGAAGACTATCGAGGGTTGTACGACCTAATACTCAAGGAACATCTACTCGAGAAATGTCTTCCCGAGCTGAGGCAACACCTGGTAGACAGCAAACTTACTTGCCCCCTTAAGCTTGCTGAGGAGGCGGACATTTGGACAAGTACCCGAGTGTCCACGAGGGGGACGGGAGGAGATTCTCAGAAGTCCGGACAGGGCGCTCCCCAGAAGAAAGAGGGGGGAGATAACAAGAAAAAGGAGTTCTCCAAAGGCCCCCAAAATAATTTTAAGGGGAAAAGTTCCTTTCCCAACTCTAAGGCTAACCCGCTAAAGAACCCTAATCCTGGCCAGCGTCAGCAGCCAAGGGTTGTCCATTGCTTTGAGTGCGGTGGTGTCGGACATTATAAAGGAGACGTGAAATGCCCAAAGAGACCACCCCCTCCCACTGGAGGAAAAGCCCCGGGAGTCGCTAGTGTAGTGCTCGGGGAGGAGATGCCCTTAGTTAAGGGGGGGGAGTGGGCGGGTGTCACCTTAGTGTCCCTGGGTGATCGGGAGATGGTTCCAAAGATCCAGGTGCCCTCAAATACTACCAAGTATGGGCAGTGGGTCACCATCAACGGCCATAGAGAGGAAGCTCTGAGAGATACAGGAGCCAGTATGACTATGATAAGGAGTCATCTGGTGTCTTCAGAGCAGGTGATTCCAGGCGTACTTCATCCAGCCGCGATGGCTGACGGCAGAATGTGCCACTATCCCGTGGCCGAGGTTCCCTTTGAGTGGGGAGGGGTTGCAGGTTCACTTCGAGTTGCCGTAAGCCCTGCCGTGCCAGTCGACTGTCTACTGGGCAATGATATGGAGCACAATGCTTGGAAGGAGGTGGAATACCGGACTAATTCTGAGATGCTGGGTACACCTGATTGGGCCTGTGTGAGTACCAGGTCTGCGGCTGCTTGGGAGGAGAAGTCGCATGGGTTGGAGCCTGGAACAATGGCCCACCCAGCTGCTGATGAGGGAGCATCTCGAGGACAGGAGGAGCCTGCCTCGATGTCCGTGCCCCGTGAGACGGATAGGCCACCTGTGGAGGTGGACCCGGAGTCCGCGGAGGAGGACATGGTTTTGATGGAGGACCTACCTATCCCCGCTGAGTGGCGAGTGGAGGGAGGACCGTCCAGGGAGGAACTAAGCAAGGGACAGAGGGAATGTCCCACCCTCGAGGGTCTGAGGCAACAGGCTGAAGCCCAGGCAGCAGGTAACGAGTCTGGGAACCATCGTGTTTACTGGGAGGAAGGTCTCCTCTACAGTGAACCTAGGGCGCCAGTGCACAGACTGTCACTGGCCCTGGTAGTCCCACAGTGTTACCGAGCCTTCCTATTAGAGTTGGCTCATGAGATTCCCTTGGCAGGACACTTGGGTCAGGACAAGACCTTTGCCCGGCTTGTCCCCCACTTTTATTGGCCTCGAATAAGGGTGGCGTCCGACACATACTGTCGGTCGTGCGTGTCATGCCAAGCCAGTGGGAAAACAGGGATGAAGCTGAAGGCTCCCCTGGAACCACTTCCCGTCGTTGGCACCCCCTTTGAAAGGGTGGGCATCGACATTGCCGGGCCCCTAGATCCACCGACATCATCCGGTCACAGGTTTATCCTGGTACTGGTGGATCACGCCACGAGGTATCCAGAGGCAGTTCCTCTGAGAACCATTACTGCACCGGTAGTGGCGAAGGCCCTGATGGGGATCTTTACCCGAGTGGGATTCCCCAAAGAAGTTGTGTCTGACAGGGGGACCAACTTCATGTCAGCGTATATGCGGGCAATGTGGAAGGAGTGTGGAGTGACCTACCGGTTCACCACTCCTTATCACCCACAGGCCAATGGCCTCGTGGAGAGGTTCAACCAAACCTTAAAGGGTATGATCAGAAGTCTACCCGAAAGCCTGCGGAGGAAATGAGACGTCCTCCTACCCTGTTTGCTCTTTTCCTACATTGAAGTGCCACAGAAGGGAGTGGGCTTCAGCCCCTTCGAGCTTTTGTACGGGCACCCTGTACGTGGACCTCTCAGCCTGGTGAGGGACTCCTGGGAAAAGTCTCCCCGGAAAGTTCCCCAGGATGTGGTGAGCTACATGCTGGCCTTCCGAAGCCAAATGGCTAAGTTGTGGAAGCAAGCTTCTGACAACTTGGAAGCCAGTCAAGCAGTTATGAAAGCATGGTATGACCACAATGCTCACCCAGTGGAGTTGGAGCCTGGACAGAAGGTGTGGGTGATGGAGCCGGGGGAGCTGAGTGCTCTCCAGGACCGTTGGACAAGCCCCTATGAGGTATTGGAGAAGATGGGAAAGTCTACCTATCTGGTGGACGTAAGGACCCCTTGGCATCCGCATCGGGTGTTACATGCCAATCGCCTCAAGCCCCACTTCGAGAGGCCCGAAGTCATGTTGGTAATGGTGACTGACGGATCGGAGGAAGAGGACACAGAGCCTCTCCCCGACCTCCTTGCGTCTCAAGAAAAGGATGGGTCAGAGGAGGGAGTAAAACTCTCACCATCCCTGACTCCTGAGCAGCAGGAGGAATGTCGCCAGGTCCTGGGGACATTCGCTCCGCTGTTCTCCCTTGTCCCGGGTAAGACCCATCTGTGTACCCGCGACGTGGACACAGGAGACAGCCCACCTGTGAAGTCAAAGTCTTACCGGCTGTCTGACAAGGTGAAGGCCAGCATCCGAAGCGAGGTAGCCAAGATGCTCGAGCTAGGAGTCATCAAACCTTCGAACAGCCCTTGGTCCAGCCCGGTGGTTTTGGTACCCAAAGCTGCCCCACCTGGCACCACACCAGAATTACGATTCTGTGTGGATTACTGAGGACTCAATTCGGTAACGAAAACCGATACTCATCCGATCCCTCGGGCGGATGATTTGATTGACCGGTTGGGAGCTGCCCAATATCTCAGTACCATTGACCTCACTGCAGGGTACTGGTAGATTCCCATGACTGATGGAGCCAAAGAAAGGTCAGCCTTCTCCACACCTGATGGACACTACCAGTTCTGCGTTATGCATTTCGGGCTCAAGAACGCTCTTGCCACTTTCCAGCGGCTGGTGAACACGATCCTCACTGGGATGGAGTCATTCTCTGCTGCTCACTTGGATGACATAGCTGTCTTCAGTAGCAGTTGGGAGGATCACTTGCAGCACTTGCAAGCCGTTCTCCAGGCCCTGGAACGGGCTGGCTTGACGATCAAGGCCAGCAAATGTCAGATTGGACAGGGGTCGGTAGTGTACTTAGGTCACTTGGTGGGCCGGGGAACGGTGCAGCCCCTTCAGGCGAAGATTGAGGCAATCATGGCCTGGAAACCCCCAAGACCCAGACTGAGGTCCGAGCCTTCCTGGGCCTCACAGGTTACTACAGACGGTTCGTGAAGGGGTATGGCACTATCGTGGCACCCCTTACAGAACTCACGGCCAAGCAACCCAGGAGAGTCATCTGGACGGAGGCTTTCCAGCGAGCCTTCGGCACTCTGAAACAAGCATTGTGTAAAGCTCCAGTCCTGAAGGCTCCAGATTTTTCAAAAGAGTTCATTGTCCAGACAGATGCATCCGATATTGCCATTGGGGCGGTGTTATCGCAACTCAATGTAGAGGGTCTGGATCAACCCGTGGTCTTTTTGTCACGGAGACTGCTTCCCCGGGAACAGAGGTGGAGTACCATTGAGCGGGAAGCCTTTGCGGTGGTCTGGGCACTGAAGAAGCTGGACCATACTTGTTTGGTTCACACTTCCTTGTTCAGACAGACCACCGACCCCTTCGCTGGCTCATGCAGATGAAGGGGGAAAACCCCAAACTGTTGAGGTGGTCTATCTCCCTACAGGGAATGGACTTTCGGGTGGAACATCGGCCCGGAGTTGACCACGCCAATGCAGACGGTCTCTCCAGGTATTTCCACCTTAGTGTTGAGGACTCCCAAGGGGTTGGGTAGTTCTCCCCACTTTCGGCTGGGGGGACGCGTGTTGGACCCGTCTGCTTCTGAGAGTCCCCTCACCAATATGATTTCTTTTGTTCCCCTGAGCCTCCCAAAATTTGTCTCTTTTTATTTGTCTACCAGGACCTTTTTGTGTGTTGTTTCATGGGGCTAGGTGTTCCTTGACACCCAGTTGCTCACAAGGTTTCTGGCACCTATGTACAAGGCGCCTGGCGAAACCTGTGGACATGAAAACTGAGGTTGGCAACCTGTGTGTGTTTAACCTTAAAATGGTGGACACATATTTCCCTCATGTGAGTGACTCCCATTGGAGCCTCCTTGAACCCTGACCTTTTGAGGTTTTGGCGCCCTTTCTGGTTGGCGCGCTTTCCTGACAGGAATTTCATAACTTTCCTCAGGTACACAAAATGGCTGCTCCAGAGCCCCAGTACGGTGGCTCTGAGTGACCAAATGACACCTCAAAAGTGCCATGCCATTGACACAGCCAGGGAAGGTTCTAGAACCTTCTGGCTCGTGCCAGTACCTCAGGACACTGGCTATATAAAGCCCAGTCCCTGGCGGCCATTTTAGATGTAATTCAGATTCCAGACTTGACACCAGAGTGACACCTGCCCTGCTGACCCCTGAGGTGGCTGAGAGCACAGGCAGTAGAATGGCAAGGGTTAATAGCCTGATTCCTGACTGGCGTTCCAGTCAGGCGTGTTCCAGTAACCTTGCGCCTACAGTGCCTGCCCAGCTAGTGCCTCATTACCCCAAAAGACTGTGGCCAAGTTTATGTGCCTCCCCCTCACCCCCCCCCGTGGCGAAATCGTGAAGAAAAGGCGAGTCGCGACCTTCCACAGTGCCCCCTTCGTGAGTAGCGCCTATCGCGGGGGACTCGGACGTCTCCGAGCCCCACCGGCGTTGTGCGCTTCCTGGTTGTGCAGTGATCGAAGGTGAGGTGGTGCGCCGGGGCGGGGAGAGGCCGGCCTTCATTGGGCGGGATTAGCCCCTGAGAACCCTGAAGCCCCGTGAAGCCCCTGAGAACCCTGATGCTGGCGTAGGAAGTGCTGTGACCCGACTGAATCGCTATTCGATTGCAGCCGTAGTGAGGTGGGTCGTTTCCCCTGGAGGGGTGCCGCGTTATCATGGAACTGTGCATCAACGTTGATTTGAGCGAGCGCTGAGACTGAGTGACCCCGCTGGCAGCCGTTCGTTCGTCTACTGACTTCGAACTGTGCTACCCTGGTGCCCGCGATATTGCCGTAGGCTCAAGTAAACCACACCGGCAAGCGGACATCCTTGCCTGGTGGCAGCGGAGGGCCAAATGTCATATTTACCGTGTTTGCTTGTCTTTAGGTACACGCGCATGGGCCCCTCGTGAACATAAAAGAGTCCCCAGTGCACCGTGAATCCAGAGAAGCCCGCATGCATTCCCCATGATTCCACAAGTACTGTTATCCTTTTCAAAGTGGGTTTATCTTGCAAATGTAAACTTCCTGATTTATTTAATTGGTGGCAGCGATACCAGAATGAAAATGTGGTTATGCATTTAAATGAACCAGGCTTTATTATTTCATGTATTGGTGATATATAAACCTGATATTTATTTTATTTATTGATAGAGCTATTCCTAATATTTATGCAACACCAGTGTTCCTGAAGTCCTATTTACTGTATTTATTCTCAACCTGAATCCCAGAGTGCTGTAACAAATGAAATGTGAATGTGCTTCCCCAATTGATCCCTATTTACAGCAGAGAACTTTTATATAAAGGAATCGTATTTTTCTACAGCAGTGGTGTGGTGTCCTTCTTTTTGGTGTGACTGTGCAGGGGGTTATTATTGGGTCAGAGCCGGCTTGGCACTACAGCCTTCACTGCCTTGACACTTGAGCCAAGCTACCCCCTTTGTGCTGGGCTTGCCCATCGCAGGTCCAACACTTAGTTTCACCAGAGTGCAGAGAAATAGAGGGACGGGCGTTTTCAATAAAAGTTGTCTTCTTTCTCATGCAAGAGAAATGAATTGCCACAATTGCAATACTTATCATGAAGTAAAGTGCATACAGTAAAAGTAGTATTATGAAATAATACTGTAAAAGCATTGATATGGTTTCTTAGCCATATGATACTTTAAAACGGATAAAATATATACATACATAAAAACATTGACTAACGTACTCAACTGGTGCTTCTAAGATACGCCTACCCCGGTGTACCTGACCTAAGCCTAATACTTGGGAAGGAGTAAGTAAGTTGCAGTTTAAGTTAAGTTGGTTTTTTGCCAAGGAATCTGAATCAAGAATTCTCTTAAGGGTTTAGTCAGCTCCGTACCTTGGTTCTAGAATGAAGGAGGTCTTGTATCTCTCTCTCTCAGGACTCGATCTCCCAGCAACCTGCAAGGGTAACTGGAAACACCAGAGCTGGATTTTCTCGGCTGGAGTAAAAGACAGCGTCTCTCTCAGTGCATCAAAGGGGAGGGTCGGCTTCCTTCAGCTCTCGCATCAGCTGGGCATCGGGCAAGTAGATAGCCACTCTGCTCCAAACCACCGTGTGTTTGCTTAAGGCAACGTTGGTATATTTATACCTGAAAGGTGCCGGGTTTGACGTAAGGTTGGACATAAGACGTCACTAAGAACTAACAGTTCTTTCTGGACTCCACGAGTTCTTGTGCAAATCAAAACAAAAGCAGGGGGATTACCCAGGCTGCTGGAGGCTTGGTTTGTTTAAAGAACACGTTGTACTTTCTAGGAGTCTATGGGAGTAGCCTTGCCGTATTTGGACCGCATTGGCTATTACTAAATATGGATATGATTCTTATGCCTTTATAAGCATATTATTTGTTATAACCACATAAGGGCATAAATCGGCAATATTGAATTAGGGTCCTAGATAGAATCAGAACACTCACTCCACGTATTAATGTCCATCATTACTAAATACTAAGCAATACTAAACATATAACGATGCATGTGTGTTTTCCAACCCACCCCAAAACACATAAATTGCATTTGAAATGGTGTATGGCATATACATGAAAAATGAGTATTGGTACTTTACGTTTTTCAAGCAGTGGTATCATTCAGTTAAATGCATATATATATTAGCTGAATGAATTGCGAAAATTACACATGAAATGGCTCTGTAAACAGAAAAGAAGGTCGAGACAATTTCATCACATATTTATACAATACTGTACATGTGCTAGAGGCTGAGGTAAAATATTGTCTCTAGAGTTCCGAAAAATAGAAGCTCTGTTCTCTAAGAATAGTTCTACTTTAACCCCTTCCATGCTCATGACAAGCTCAGCTCGTCATGCAGTACATTGCTCGTGTGCTCATGACGAACTGAGCTCGTCATTAGCAATGGGATTCAAGGGAGGTCAGCATCCGGGATGAATTGCTGTAGCATTCAAGGTGTTAAGCAGAGTACCATGTGCCAGGAAAAAGTAAATATTTTGGAAATGGAAAAAATAATTTCGCTTTCAGGGAAAAAATAGTTCCAAATGTTTTCAGTAGTATTGTTTATCAAAACTGACGGCCGAATTCAGGGTTCAGGGAACGCTGTGTGCTCGTTCTTTCAAAAGTTATTCTCGTTGTTCAGGGGAGTCCACACACTTGAGGTACGATCTATGTACCGCGCTGCATTGCTTAAGAAATTTATGGGATAGGAATTCACAGGGGGTACGATTTTGGGTGCCTGCACTGTGTTGTGTTAATTTTTCTGTTAGGTTGGTCTTCATAGTTGTTGTGTACTCCTGTGGCAGCGGCGGGACGCCCCTTTGCTGGGGCAGCTGTGCGCTTTACAAAACGGATAACATAACATAACATAACATAACATCATATCAGACAGGCTTGCGAAAAATTGGTCTACAACATCAGGTGAAAGTTCGACCAAGTTCGAAAATGCTGTAATTGTGCATATGTAAGAATGATTCCTATCATCGATGTTTGGATCAGCAATGCTCACATAAGGTTGTACCTGTTTGGTGCTGCTTTCCTCTCATACTTCACCGCCACCTACTCGTAATGGTGAAGTCTCAACCAATGCCGTCATCAGAATAGGTAGCCGCTGGGGACAACACTTTGCATGAGTCGTTACCGGACCTACAAAGTATCGATATCCATTGGTACTGCTGATGGTAGTGTAAGACAGACGTCCAACACGCATTCTTCTCCGCATAGCAGACATCGAAGCACAGGTAAGATGCAATCTTGCCAGATTGGTCTGAATGAAAGAAACCAAGTTGCACTCAGATCTCTTAGCCGGGCTAATCCGAGGACTTTAGTTATTCGGTCTCGGTAGCGTATTGCTAAGATAGTTTCTCCCATTGTAGCTGGAGTTTTGTCTGTGGCTTGGCTTGCCATATCGGAGCAGAAGGATCAAAAATAAAATTCCTGCTACGAGTCCCAAAAGAAGAGGCAGGCCGCCGAAAAAGGAATGCACAAACTTCGGAAAAATGCCCAGAACTGTTTCAAAGGGTGCTAACAGTCCCGAAAAAATTGTCTTAAATACATGTGCGATGCCACTGGTATCAGACATGTTTAAGATTTGACCTAACATTTCTAAGAAATGCACGGGGCAATTTGTTGATAATAGGGAATGTATCTCTCCAGCTGTCCTTGCAACTTGCAGATCATACGTCTCTTTGGACGAGGTTAAAGGCACAGTTGTCTGTAAAAGAATAGACTTCATTCTGCTTAAAGTATCAATTTGAATAGAAGAGATATTCAAAGAAGGCCATCATGCCGCCTCCATGTCTGGATTGCTGTTTGGATACAATACTTGCATACAGCAAGTGACCATGGAATTAACGCTCACGAGATAGGCTTTTCCTGGCACCATGCCACAACAGCTGGGGTCATTTATTAGAACATAACTGCTGTTGGAAAGTTGTCTGAAAAATGGCTCTATCTGTGATGCAGGAGTGCCATGCAGGTGACATGAAAGGTTATTTGATGAACCTTCGCAGGCTCCATGCAAGTTAATACCTTGACACAGAAGTGTACCCCTTAGTGATTTTTTACAATTATTACCACTAAGAAATGCCTTTTTTTTCCCTTCACTATAACATTTGTGTGTATAAGGTAAATTCCATGTTGACTTGATGTATCCTTTACCCAACCTTTCATACAGGCCTGCTGGTATATACTTTTGGCAATACTTAAACTGGAAAGTTGTTATCGGAATTGTAATTGTTCCGTGTATTATCCATTCAATGACAGGTCTCTCTGACATGGTCAATGGTAATCTCTCAAGTTTCTCTATGCTCAGAATTGTATAGTCTGCTCCTTTTTGTGCCAAACTGATTTGTTTATCAGTAAGGTTAAAGATAGAGAATAATGACGTTATGTTGATTAGACGCCATGGCACGTAGCCTGAACGCAGGTTTTGCAACGTCCAGCCAAGTTGTACAATAGAACGCAATTGGGACTGACCATGTTGTAAAATTAGCAAGTCCAGCACTATTATATCGATGGCAGATGATACAATGCTGTCCAGTGAATATATTCTGGAGGACAGAGTCGTTAACCCATTGTCCACTACAGAAAATGATTTTTCCAAATTTATACAATCAATTTCTCGTATTTTTTCAGCTGTTTCAATTTGTGTCACTTTCCAAGCTTCGTTGTAAGCAGCGTATATACCGGCGTATATGAAACGTTTTTGACGCTGTTTGCGTGGTCCCAGTATGAAATCACGCAAGTCAGCACCGTCTTTAAGTAAAGTCAAGTGTTGCTTAATTTCAGCCAGTGTGGATTTATGTTTTCATTCGAGGCATAGTTTCCCTACACTGTATGTTGTAACTATCCCTGGATGTTGTCTCTGGGAGTATCTTGGGTCTGGCCTGTTCTGTTTGAACCCCTGTGTTTTGTTCAGGAATCTATCTTGACAGTTATTAGTGTCTGTGGGCCAGATCAACCATTTTTTCCAATCAGGATTTGTTCTGTTTTGGTGTAAAATATGGGATACGTCTATCTCCACATCTGTAGTGCTATTACTATCAGGTATGGGCTTTGGAATACACGGTTTATTTAAGTCTTTTATCTTGGCTAAACCAAGACAGGTTGTTTGCTGAATTGTATCATTCAGGAATATTATCTGTTCTGGGATCATGCAGGCTCTAAATAATGCTTCTAGACCTTGCACCTGCCAGTCTTTTGAACCCCAGATGGTTTTTGTTTCAATGTTGTTTTTCCAGAATTCAAAACCAAATGTAGACATTTTGTCATAAAAATTTTCAGAATAAATCAATTTAGTATTTGTCAACATTGTTTTCATTCCTGTCTTATTTAAACATTTTAATATAAAACGTTTCTGGATCACTGTTGTTAAACCCTGAGAAGTATTGGAATTTCTCATAAAATGTTTTCGAACTGCCTTTTGGCGGAGTTGGACAATGTTCCCATTGGTTATAATTAAAAACATTTCTAGGTTGAGCAGATTTATGCAAATAGTGGTGACCAAAATGATTATAACAATACAACTCTTCATAATTTGATGAACCCTGTAAATAATCATGTTCTGTTAATTTAGCTGACATTACTAAATCTGACATCATATTATTAATATTTTCAAAGTCCCAATCATCAGAGAAAGTACTTGGTGTCACAAAGTCACTTAAGGAAACCTTAAACTGGTGTGGATATTTCAAGAGCTCAATCGGGCCATAGATTTCATAATCTGTTTTGTCCCATGCTACCCCACCAGGTATTGGATTGGCTGTGATGTTCACTGATGACAGTTCTCTTTTCTCGATGTGAGAGGATCTGTGAGGCTTTAGGACCAAGTTGATGTTCTGACTTGCTGTGTCCATTGTACTATATTTTCCATCAATAAATCTACCCAAACATAAAACCATTATGAGCCAAAGCAGGAGGAAAAGTACATCTAACACAATCCAAAATTCAATCAATGGTGAAATCAGATATGTTTCTTTTAGTTGGTAAAAAAGTTTGGTTACTTTGTCTTTGAAAGTTTTTGTTGCTGGCGTTTCTTCATGCTCGCTTGGATCTTCAGAAAAGTCATCGAAATTGATGAAGTAGCCAGATGCAGTTCTGTCAATTATTGGAATTGCTTCCGGATTCTCATTAGTCTTTGCATTTTTCTTTGTTTCATTAGCATAGTCTGAGGCTACATCGTTGTAGACAGGTGTTTCTTGACGAACTGTTGCAATTTGGGTTTCAAGAGGCACAAGTTCCATGGCTTTGTTTCATAGTCCTTTTTTATTCACTGCAGATTTATCAAAAGTGATTAGTCTCTCAGTTTGAAACTCTTGGATTGTAGCAAGATTTGGTCTTCTGCTATTTCTTGGGAGTCCACTGGGCCTACTACTTATTATTGGCCACATGATTGTGGTTTTACCAGGTCGATGGGTACAACTCTGTTCTCCTTTTTACCAGCAAGGGGCGGTAGTGCTACTGATCTTGTTCCGCTGACAGCTAAGACAAGTACTGCTTTTCTGTAAGAAGGCCCAAATTCCTTCTTCACCCCGATCTTCTCTCTGACCAGATCCCCAATCTTTGGAATCCAGACAGGTCTTGCTGGGACAGGTGGTTTTTCTTCAGTGGTCGTTGGCTTTAACTTTATGTTACTTAGACTTCTTCTTGTTTCATTTAAGTCCTGTAAAACAGCCAAACGGTCTTTGATATCAAAGGCTTTTTCTTTCACCACTGAAGTGTGACAATCTAAGTCCTGGATTTGCATTCTAGTGCCAAACAATAGTTCGTAAGGAGTGATACATTTTAAAGAATTTCTTGGCAGATTGTTAAGACTACGTTGGACACTTGTTAGATTTTTGACCCACCCATCACCCGAACCTAATACCCTCGCCGTTATAGATTGCTTTATGTCACGGTTTTTTCTTTCCACTACCGCATTTCCCTCAGGATGGAAGGGAGAAGAGTACCGCAATGCAATGCCCATGTTGGCCATGGCCACCTTGTAAGCCCGAGAGCTAAACGCAGGACCCTGGTCAGAATGTAGCATGCCAATTGCGTATGTGCCGATTAAGACTCGCAAATCTTTTATAACAGTTCTGGCGTCAGCCGAGCGCTGGTGTCTACATCTTAAGTGAATCTAGTCTTAATAATTATGGGAACGCATTTCTCCGGCTGGATTTCTGCGTATAGATAGCCTGATGCTTTCTAATAAAGGAGTCCTGGCAGTAGTCTGGTTCGGTTCACAACTGCGATCTCTGTTGCAGTCTGGACAATCCTTTGCAAATTTGTAATTTTGCAGGCTCATCCCCGGCCACCAGTATTCTGATTGTAATTCTTTTAGAGATTTCACGATCTCTTGGTGCCTTAGACCCTCTCCCATGTGTGCTTCTTGAATCAAGTAAGCCCTCCTGTTCGTGTTTGGAATTACTCTGTCCCCCACTCCAGGGATTTGAGCAAAAGGAACGGAGTTTGCATCAATTATGTATGTATTATTGAGTGGATATTCGAGAGGTAATGCTGCATAGTCGCCTTTGAACGAGGCATGGTTTCTCCGTCTATGTGTTTTTTAGAACGCTTTTTTGTGGCTACGGAAGCCGGTTGAACCGCTTCCGCTGTGGCTCTGTTAGCCAATGAATTCCCTGCAACGTGAACGCCATCACGTCGATGACTCAGTGTATGTATCACGTGAGTCTTTCGTAGTTCTTTCTGCAACAGAACTACTTGTTCCCAGAGCTTTTTATGCTTTATTGTGGCACCTGTGTCATCTTTGTAATCATTTTTGATCCATGTCTGCATGTCATTATTGTAAGACTTGACGCAGAAATGCGAATCGCACACTATTAGTGTCGGGAATTCACGATCGGCATTTTCAAGCGGCATCTTTAAAGATATTATTTCAGCTCGCTGAGATGTACAGTTTCTGAGTGATTCAGTTTTTGTGATTTTTGGTCTGAATTTACCAAAGCGCCAGCGACCTTTAACAATCGTGCACGCTGCATTGTAGGATTTTTTCTCTACATCGTAGTGTTGTGCAAATCTGTCCATGTAGATTACACATGTGTACTGTTCGAGAGGCAGAATTTTGATTGGCAGAGGATATTCTTCTTCATATTCTAGATCTTCTAGTTTTTTCATTTTCGGGTCAAAATAGTGCTTCACGTCTTCTGCAGCAAGATAATGTTCCCATTGTATCCATTTTGGATCTAATGCCACTGCATTTAGATTGCGTGAGCTTGTTAATGCCTCAAGGGCTGATTCTGCTGTTAAAACAGATATCCTCCTGCCTTGGGCTTGGGCTCTTTCTTTTGCTACAGCAGTTTGAACCGCTATTAGAATCTTTTCAGTAGAACTGAATTTCATTTCAGCTTGTGTGTACAAGTGTGATTTGTAAGCTATTCGTACCGTTTCTCCCTCATTAGAGGTCAGGTACGTGAATCCGCATCTTCCTGGGATGACTCGGATTACAACGTTGCGTACGTTTTCGCGTGTTTGCAAATTTGTTTTTGCTAACATGTCTGTTTGTAATGATCTTAAAATTTCTGTGTGTTTCTGAGTCCAATCGATTCGTTTGAAATCAGGTTTTATTAATTCATAGAGAGGTTTAACACTCTCAGCATAATTTAGAATGTATGTTCTTCCGAAATTCAGGAAACCTAGTATTGATTGTAAGTTCTTCAGCGTTTTTGGTGCTTGGAGTACAGCACACTTCTCTAAGAAGTTGTCTGCTAGGCTTTTGCCTTCACTTGATAATTCATATCCTAAAAACAGGACAGTTAGGTGAGCAATTCGTGACTTTTTAAAGTTGAATTTGTACCCTTCAGCTGCGAACCCAAGTATTATGGTGTTCACTCTTTTTAAGTGAGTCTCCAGGTCATCTTCTGTGAGATAGATGTCATCGACATAAGATAATGCCTCATCATCATATATTTGTAGTAACTCTGTTACCCTTACTGAGAATAATCCTGGGCTGTTCTTGAATCCCTGTGGGAGTAGACAGAATTGTTTTTGTGACCCCATTGTTGAGAAAGCGGTCAAATACCTGCTTTTAGGTGCAATGTTTTGACAAAAGAATCCATTAGAGATATCTAATGTCGTTTTATATTTTTTGCGCACGATGTTATTCATTAGTGCTGCACTGTGTGAGTTTTGTACTGCAAATGTTTTGCAGCAGGAGTTTATGTGTCTGTAGTCCAAAACTAGACGATGTGAATCGTCTGGCTTGGAGACAGGAAACAAAGGATTGTTCATTTGTGAGGTGCATGTTTCAATCACCCCCTGATATTCAAGTTGATCTAAGATCTCCCTGACTTGTTTTTTAGCTTCTTGTTTAACTGGGTACTGCCTTTGTGCAGTGGGTTGATTTTTTAACTGGATTTTGTGAGGAGGAGAATCCTCATCCCATCCTACATGATTTTTATATTATGCAGGAGCTTGGGCCACTGCCCATTTTCTTGCAAATGTATATTTTTTATGAATTGGAATATGATTTGAGAAGGCAGGCATAATCATTTCTTCGCCATGAGGGCACTCCCTGACAAACTCTGGTGGCCAGTCTTTCTCAGGTAACAGGATGTCATAGCCTTTCGAAAGGTTATCCCAAAAGAGACCCTTTACTTTCCTAGTTTTGTCCCCCTCTATACGCAATGTTATTTCGTATAATTTATGGGGTTTGCTAACTCTGGTGTCCACAGTTTCCACTTGAATGTATTCATTCGTGTCCACTGTCTCCAGAAGATTCATCAGGATCTTGCGAGCTATGGTTACTTCTGCTGTGTTGTCTAGCATTGTCTGGGCCCACTCTCCATGTTTCAGTTGTGTCCTCAATATCCTCGGCATGTTTTATTCCAATACTTGCTACCTTCTTTTTTGGAAATTGTAATTTTTTACTTTGATGAGCAGGTTCCTTGTCGTTGGACTTGACGTGCTCTTCTTTGTGTTCTGACCATCCTCTTCTTTCCGATTTCTATGAGGAAGTCTGAAAAGATCAAGAGGGACGTGTATCAATATCTTGATATCTATCAGGTTGTCTTAATTTATCCCTATCTCTAAGGTTGTATCTTTTCTCAGAGGGCTCCCTCTGGGGAGACTTGCCTCCTCGGTCTGGAGATCTATCTCTCCGTTGAGGAGACCTTCCTCTGGACTGGAACTGTTTTCCTCTGGGAGTGGATTGTTTATTACCATCCCAACTCTTTTTTGGCGTGTTTAGATTATTTTTAATAAAGGTTTTTTCAGGATTTTCAGTTAGTTGGGGTTTTTTTGGTTTCCCACCCAAACTATCTCTTCCTAGTTCTTCATAGGATTTTTCTATGATTCTGGCAAGTTCAAAAGGTTGTTCTGCTATATCTGTTTCTTTCAATTTCTGGCGGATCGCCACAGATGCTGCTTCTCCTTTTATGTTGGCTAATAATATAGCCGAGACCTGCTTGAAGTCTTTCAGTAATTTCATACCCAGAATTAAAGCAGGTTCAGGACCGTATTCATTTTGAATCTGTTGTAGCACATCTGGTATTATCGCCATAGAAGGAACACCATGTGTTTTTGTGTATATCGAAGCAAAGACTGTGCCCCAAGTGTCACAGTCCTCCACATGTGGTGCGACCCCCATTGGAAGACAGATAGTCAGAATTCTGTGTGTTTCATGAGGTGTAGTATCAGGAAATACTGCCTCTATTTGAGTGATTTTTTGTGCTAACCAGAATAGAATTTGTTCCCGTTTTGCGGGTATTTTGCCAATGGCTGATTGTATATTCTGTGGTGTGATTTTATTTGTGTTCCCCTGGTGAGGGGTGGTGTGTGGAATTATTATTGCTGGTTGGACTGTTGAAGTTCGCATGACATATTGGACCAATTGTCTATGTATTTTAATTAGTAGTTTTAGCTGAGCTAAAAGTTCCCGGTCTGACAGTTTTTCAATGTCTGGATGTGGTGTGTAGCTGGCTAGAACCGGCCACGTGGCTCCTGGTCTACCTAGTGGACCTAGCCTGGTGATGTGATTTTGATGTTTTAGGGCGCCTTTAAACCAGAGCATGTGCTCTTGATAAGTTAGTGGGATTTCAACGTCCTCGAAAGGAGCGTATTCATCCGGAGGTTCCTCTATTTTTTAATAGTGGAATTTGTGTGTCACAGCGTGTGCTGCTGGAAATTGTATCCATGAATAGAATACCTTTGTCTGACGATATTCATGAGCCTCTACCACGAATATGACTGTACCACCTCGTGATGATACTCCATTTTCTATAGGTTTTTTAGTTATATTTTTTCTTACATTTACCGGAATGATTATAGCATTCGGGTCATTTTCTTGGAGACTTGTGTCAACCGCTAGGAGTTGAGCTGCTAATTTAGCTTCCTCCCTTTCGTCTTCACTTTCCGTCATTTTTACTAACAGAAAGCTTTTTGTTGCAGATCAAGTTTCAAGGAAACAAAGATTGGGTGCACATTATTTTGGAACACTGTATCCTTCAACGTTGACTAAACCAAAAACTATACACAGGAATCTCTTCCTACTAAGTTCCGGCGGATTTTAACCTTTTACCCACTCCAGACGTCTTTTTTGGAGTTTTTACGGGAAAAGGGGTCTGTGTGAAAAGCACTACTGAGTTACTCTAATGTCTTGCGTTAGATTATCGCCTTACCAAACGTTGTGCACCATGTAGTGTAGTTCATATATTCCCAATAGGCTCTGCGCATTGGAATAATATAAACAGCAGTGTAGACGTAGGACTGAGGTCATCTAGGTCTCTACTGACTATATTAGACTTAATTAGTTTTGCCAGCTAGCTCAGAGGTCACTAGAAACGTTCTTGAATGTTCAGGAAGGAGTTAACTCTCCTGAGACAAGAAGGGATTAGTTTCTGACAACCGCATAAACATGACAACTTTGCTCCCTCAGAATAAAGAGTATATCTCTAGAGTCGTGTGAAAACAATAAACAATTATTTCACTCAGTCAATCGTGCATACTTAGTTTCACCAGAGTGCAGAGAAATAGAGAGACTGGCGTTTTCAATAAAAGTTGTTATTTATTGAGCAGTCTTCTTTCTCATGCAAGAGAAATGAATTGCCACAATTGCAATACTTATCATGAAGTAAAGTGCGTACAGTAAAAGTAGTATTATGAAATAATACTGTAAAAGCATTGATATGGTTTCTTAGCCATATGATACTTTAAAACGGATAAAATATATACATACATAAAAACATTGACTAACGTACTCAACTGGTGCTTCTAAGATACGCCTACCCCGGTGTACCTGACCTAAGCCTAATACTTGGGAAGGAGTAAGTAAGTTGCAGTTTTAGTTAAGTTGAATTTTTGCCAAGGAATCTGAATCAAGAATTCTCTTAACGGTTTAGTCAGCTCCGTACCTTGGTTCTAGAATGAAGGAGGTCTTGTATCTCTCTCTCAGGACTCGATCTCCCAGCAACCCGCAAGGTTGACTGGAAACACCGGAGCTGGCTTTTCTCGGCTGGAGAAAAAGACAGCGTCTCTCTCAGTGCGTCAAAGGGGAGGGTCGGCATCCTTCGGCTCTCGCATCAGCTGGGCGTCGGGCAAGTAGATAGCTGCTCTGCTCCAAACCACCGTGTGTTTGCTTAAGGCAACGTTGGTATATTTATACCTGAAAGGTGCCGGGTTTGACGTAAGGTTGGACATAAGACGTCACTAAGAACTAACAGTTCTTTCTGGACTCCAGGAGTTCTTGTGCAAATCAAAACAAAAGCAGGGGGATTTCCCGGGCTGCTGGAGGCTTGGTTTGTTTAAAGAAAGCGTTGTACTTTCTAGGAGTCTATGGGAGTAGCCTTGCCGTATTTGGACCGCATTGGCTATTACTAAATATGGATATGATTCTTATGCCTTTATATGGATATTATTTGTTATAACCACATAAGGGCATAAATCGGGAATATCGAATTAGGGTCCTAGATAGAATCACAACAATCTAGTTGACTTTTTAGTGCTTGACTATAGATACTGGGGCTCTCTGTGAAACTTTGAGGGGCGCGGCAGAATCTAAAGCTCCGCCAACCAAGGGAGAAACCAAAAAAATGTCTGCTGTCAGGATGTATAGGAATGCTGAAAAAAGCATTCTTCAGGTCTATGACAGAAAAGTGCGTGGCGTCAGAAGGGACCATCGTTAAGAGGGCTGTAATGTTGGGGACAACAGGATATTGGGAGATTGTTATTTTCTTAAGGGCTCTCAGGTCAATCACAAATCTGTATATTTTAGGGGAGAGAGTATCTCCATTGGTCTTTTTAAGAACCGGAATAATGGGACTGTTACAGATATTGCCACGTGTCTCCTCCACTACGCCCTTATCCATTAATTCAGATATTATTGTGAAAAGGGCCATTTCTCCTTCCGCGGGCAGTCGATACTACCGGAGGATGGGGAGAAGTGCACCTGGCTGGATGCGCACCACATGAGGGGGTATGTTGAGACACCCTATATCAGTGTCTGATGATGCCCAGAGGGAGGAAGGTAAAGACTGCAACTCTGGTGGGAGAGGACCTGATAGATACATATAGGAAGCTGCGGTGGGGGAAATTGTTAGGGATACACCTTGGGGACATACAGAGCTTTCAGTAAATCAACAAGTTTTCACTGGAACGTGTAGTAAGGACCAACGGAGCGTCAACATGTGCAGGGCCAATATCGAGAGGAAGGGATTCAGAGACAGTGCTGGTCACAGGTGTTCCTGCAAAACCCACGGAGACATTCATATTGCCAGAAAGGGGTGCCTCTGGGACTGACAGACGTGCAATAGAAGACCTTGGGGCCCCAGTATCCAAAAGAAAATTCTGATCGTTCCCCACAACTGACATTTGTAAATACGGGCCCCTTTGATCCACCGGAATTTGAACTTTGGTAATACCCCTTTCTTGGCTTTCCTATGCTTGGTAGGACCCTGTCTCATCAACTTCATCATAATCATCATTGTAATAAGTGCGTGTTGCTTCGTACCCATCAAACCTATTGGCCGGGCGCTGCCGGATGGGAGCGTCATCCCTAGGCCTGTGTTCTTTATGGTGTGGATGGGGCGGGCCATGGTCCCTAGTCGGCCTCCCCTCCCTGGGAGCACGAGGCCAAGTCTTCCCTGATCGGATGTTTTCAGCTAACACAGGACACTCATCTAACCAATGGCCGTACCCCTTACAATAAGCACACTGATCTGTTTGGAGGGCTCCCATATGCTGAGGACTGGAGGGGGTAGACTGGCGAGCCCTCGGAGGGGGTTGGGGTTGAGGTCTGAAATTCCCACGGGCATCGGGATCTCGGGGAGAGTAAGCCTGCTGCAGAAGTGCCTTAGATCCCTAACCTTCTTACTTTCCTTGTCTCTATCTTCATTCTCCCTATTCTCGTGATATTGTGCTATAGCCAAGATACCAGTCATAGTTTGGGCAGACCACGTACTTTCAACTTTCTTAAGCCTGGCGGAGATCTCAGGAAGCAAGTTGTGCTGACAAACTTATCGACAAATACTGGGCCAGAACTTGGGGTCCGGGGATCCAAACCACTATGTCCCTTGTATTCTGTCTCAAAATGGGTAAAGAAGTCAGCCACATTCTCATCTTTTCGCTGCCTACAGGCGTTTATTTTATCCCAGTTAATGACAGTTTCCGGCAACAGTGTTTTCATAAATGTTATTATTTTACTGGGCAAAGTCAGCTTCTGGTTTAGTCCCTCCTACCCTTGCTTCTTCCATAATCTCTAGGTCAGCCCATTTACCTCCCAACGCTACTTCATGGTCAGTATGTCGAATTTTGTCCCAAATTTCAGTGGGGACAACTGTACCAAAAAGTAATTCTATATCCTCAAGAACGAGAGTACCTGCAGATATAATCTGACATAATTCTCTGTAAAAGGCAGCCGGATTCTTCCGGGGATCTGGTAATTGTCCTTTTAACTGCATTACTTCTGACCTTTTCCAAGGAACATGAACCCAAAGCCTGCGCCAGTGTGCCTCAACAGCCCCTCGGCCATTATTTTGGGCATCGGTAAGTGCGTTAACATAGACAGGGGCCGCTTCTATCATTGGCATAGCTGTTTCTAGAGGGGTGTTGGGAAAAGTGGTCATATCACGGTAAGCCATTAAAGCAGACATAGTGCCAAACATCCCCTCTCCCTGAACATCGCCTCTTTTTATTTGCGACCTAAGGTCCATTAATCCGGTGGGTATCTGCATAAGCGCATTCTCAAATCTTTGCATGACCAGGGTACACATTTATTCAGCCCAGGTGGTCTGTTCCATATTTGTCCACTGGGAAAAGGTGGACCTTATTTTTTTAAAGGCATAAATATTCTCGTTATTTATACAACATTCACACTGTTGCCTCTGTAGGTCATTTTCTCGAAGGGACGAAAAGCTGACTGCAGAGCGCAAGGTGGCCAGTCGGGGGGAATTCAACAATTTATATAAATCCTGCTTAACTGTAGACCACGGGGAAGCAGGAAAAGGGCGTGTAGGGGTAAAGCCGCTGGTGTTGGGCGGATGGAGACTGGTTGTCATTCCCGCAGCGAGGACAGTTTTAGCGGGCGTGGTCGGTGTCTTAGGAAAAATCGGGAGGGATGGTGTGACAGGGAGAACAGGAAGAGGGGCAGTGGGGGCAGGAGTGGGCTGTGGCGAGGGACATGAGGGGTGTGAGGCGTCAGGGCAGAGTACATTGGGGCATATGCAGGAGGGCTTTCTAGCATGGTATCAAGCAAGGAATCACCTTCTTCTCCCCTTCCATATGGCCCTTTCCTTTCTCCTCACGAGCTGGATAACATTTTTGTACCCGGGCCCCATGCTCCCTGTCGGCTATTTCTACTAATTTGTCATTAATTGTTCCTCTAGGTTGGCGAGAACTTGGGAATTAAAGGAGCCATAAAGTGGTCACTGTAATTCCGCGTTACTTTGTTTCGTATATTTTACCCAGAATGAGGAAAACATTATGGCAGAAGTACCATGTTTAACATACATCGTATGGCCAGGGTTCCCTTCTGGAGGAAGCGGACAAGCCGCCTCCAGCGGGGAGTCCTGCGTACACATACAACAACATAATCTCTTGAACTTACTACTGACTGGCATGCTTGAAAACAGAAAACAGACACCAGCGGGTTTTAAAACTCACCTCGCTTGCTTGGCTTTTGCAAAAGTCAATAACAGCAGAATCATACAGAACAGACACCAGTGGGTTTTAAAAACTCACCTGGCTTGCTTGGCTTTGGCAAAAGTCAATAACAGCTTGGCTTTATAACTACTTGGTGGGTGATCAGTCCACCCTTACCTTACAGGGGTAGTTCTCTTCTGCAGACGTAGGGCTGTGTCCTGCTCCAGAAATTATTTGCTAGGGCACTCCAGCGAGAACGCGGTCATGTGGTCCAGACCGGGTTGGGAAGAACAGCGGTCGAGTCGTTCGGCTTACTGGATTGCAAGAATCCCTCGGGGTAGGGTATCTCCGTCTGAGTCACTTGTGCACCTACTCACATCCACCTGACCTTCGTGCTCGTGGAGTCCCTGTTCAGGCGCCATTTGAAGAAGCGGACTAACCAACTTAATGGGTCTCGGCGGCGGGGGAACCGGCCAAGCCTTCCATACCCTTCATACATAGTAAAAGGAGGCACAAGAGCCTTCGTCTGCAGGAGGAACCCAGATTTATTCAAATAGCCCGGGCTATGGAACAGAGTCCCAAGCTCGTCAGAAACAAGACAGAGGAGGCTGCTGCTTTACTCCGCAGCTTATAAGCCTTTTATACTTTTTCATCTCAGTCTTTTGGCTGTTAGTTCATTGTTCAATCAGGGCAGTGTTTGCAGTTGATAACCAGATCCAGACACCGTTTGTAGATGGTGACCTGGTCAAGGCTTGGTACACAAATCATTGTTCACTCGGCTTGATCAAGGCTCATTCTTTCAGGTCATTGTTTAATCACCTTGATCAAAGCCCAGCAGTCAGACCATTGTCCACATAACCTGATCACAGTGTAAAGGATGTTCACCAGGCTAGGAGCAGGAGATGGAAAACAAATCATTTACACAGGGTGTGAGTGTCTCATGGCTTTCTGTTGAACTGCAAGAACAGGGGGGGTTGGGTGGGCGACAGTTCCTGGGCAGAAATGCAGGCTGCAAGATGGCTGTTGTCGTGTTAGTTAGATTTTCCTCAGGCATCAGCAGAAACGACCAGGTGGGTCGTGTGGAAGTGTTTGACACGAGATGGCAATGAAAAAGCAATGGAGTCTCAGTACAAATGATGCCGATCAGAAGAACACTTTTCCTCCTCTTGATGTTCTGCATTCCACTGCCTTGGAGTCTTGGTTCTGTGAGTTGTTGGAAGATTTCTGTGAGAGTCACTAAATTAGGAATCCATCTCCTGTAATAGGTCACCATGCCTAGAAATGTTCTAATGTTTGATAAATTCTCTGGGGCTTGGGCTTGTTTGACATCTGCAACTTTTACAGTTCTAAACTGACATCATTTGAAGAGAAAATGCTCTCACAGAAATCATTTTTATCTGTGAGGAAGACAAATCTCAGTTTTTGTAGTGTTAGGCCCAGAGTCTTATATTCTTTGAAATTTTTCTCTTTAGTGGTGGTTTTCATGGATCTTTTGGGAATGGATTTTAATGTCGCCATTAACATTTAGAATGCTCAGAAGGAGCATCACATGTGTTTTTGAATATCTCTGCACCAGAGTAGATACTAAGTTTGTGTCTTCTGAGCCCTATGGGGGTTAAGAATGCGGTTGTATATCAGCTTGCATCATCTACCTGGAGTTCTTGATAAAACATATTAAGATCCTGCTTGAAGAAGCATTGTACCCTATTTAATTTGTGAAGAATATAATCTATTGAGGGATTGATGTGGCTCTCCTGTTTTGTTTGGTAGACTCATATCTATACAGATTTGTACCACTCCTGTTTGTTACGGCTTCGTTGTTACTATCATGGCTGAAAGTATTGAGCCAGCCACTATCAATGTCTTCAAGTATCTTTCATTATTGCTCCACCACTGATCTGAGTTGAAAAGGTATTTTTTTGTATTGGAGGGCAGTGGGTTGTACTGACAGTTGAATGTGCAGGTGTACCAGTTTTACTTTAAAACATCCTCAAAACTGGAACACCTTCTGGAATTCACTGGTTATTTCATCAATGCTTGCCTTGCACCCATGGTGTTCATATGAAATTATTTTTAGAACTTAGCCGTTTGGCTCATCATATATGAGCCAGCTTTTTTGACAAAAAACTTGGCCTCCATTGTTTGTGGCCCATGTGTGATATTGGCTGTGAAAGTAGGATTGATTGACTGCTACAATATGCACATATGTACAGTTCTGTCTCATTAAGCTGCTGTTTTAGGCCTATTCTTTGGAATTGGTGTGTGCTCATAATGTTTATTGATGTTCCAGTGTTGATGGGTGTTTTTATGTGGTGTATTAGTTTTTCCAGTTGACAGGTAGGTATTCGGATTATGGCATCTTTTGTGGAGATGGTGAACAAGATGAAAAATATATTGTCCTCCTATTTCATTTTGTTGTTGTAGCTGGTGATTGGGGTCACCACATTCCCTCTTTTGGGTGGATGCTCTGCTTCAGGGTTGCCAACTAAGCATTTTCTAGGTCTGACAACTCTGCTTTATGTGCCATGCCCTCTGCGTCCTTCTTTGCATTCATATGCAAAGTGATTGTGATAACCACAGGCTGAGCAGGTGTTGCCTTTTGTTGGGCACTCTGTTGCTGAGACCCACAGTATCTGCATGTGTGTGTGTCTTCATGTGCAGCATTGTTTCATGGTTACATGTCACTTCTGCCGCACCCCTCTCATTTTATGGCTACAAATGTCTCTATTTTGATTGTTGGGTGAGATCAGGTTCTTTTTTAATGTTCAGCTTTGCTAGGACCAATTCCATGTGTTCAGCACACAGGCTGGACAGGTTGTGTGATCTCCTTAGTGTGAGGATGTCATGAGGTCATTTAGTGATATCCCCGGTTTTAAAAGGATCAGTTCTCTAAGCACTCATGATCAGCATTCCTGGATAAGTTGCGCTGTTACTACTTTCATAGTATTATCCTATGTGCATGTGCTGACCAATTCAATTTTAGAGCCCATCAGATGTCTCATGTACTTGTTGTTTGACCTGCCTCACTGAGCAGCGTTCATAGTCAGGGTTAAGTTGGAGGCTGAAGTGAGCTTTTAGTGCTTCCATCACCAAGACATAGTCAACTTCAGCCCTCAGGTTGGTCCCATTTTCAAACAGCTTGAATATGTCTTCACTTCATAATGTAATAGCAGTGAATGTTAACATCAGTGGGTGGCTTTGCAATAGTTGATCAACCTGGCTAGCAAAACGTGCCACCTTGGAATTGTCATTGCTGTATTGACTAGTTCGCTCAATGGGGGTTGTGGGTTCCAAGCTGCTCTCCGTACTTGGGGGGATATTCTCAAGAACGTGTGCTAACCATCGCAAAATTAACTTAACGCAACTCCCAACATCGCAGTCTATGGCGGGAAAATAACACTGTCTTAACTAAGTATTCACAATATGGAGGCACCATGCGATAGGCCCCTGACAACGCGACATATGTCCGCGATAAAGTCAACACGAAGCCACAAACATGCGAGACACAAACGCAAAAAAACTTGCGATGAGGCCAATCGCTATAAAAATAGCAGTGAAAACCAACATCAGGCCTGAAAATCCCACACATCTGGCGGGAAAATGCACTATAAAAGCAACCAAAAATACACACCAAAAACATTCCAAAGTACGTAGCAACATGGATGCTCCCTGAATGAGTACAGAGGTGAATGCAAACCCCACAAGCCCCACAGACCACCAGCAAGGAACAACGGGCTCGGGGAAGGCCAAGGAGAAGAGGAAGATGGGGTGCAGTCCGTAGGAAAAATAGATTAGCGTCACGGAGGGCACAGAACACTACCATTGACTGACCCACAATTGGATTACCGTGAATGCAGTCGGAGTGTCGAGGAGGTCAACGGAGGTGGCCAAGAGGCGCTGGCATGATGTGAAAAGCCAAACCAAGCACAAACCTGCTGACAACAGGAAGGCAGCAACGGCATGGAGGTGGGATTTCTGCGCCACAGTAGGAGCTGGGAGAAATGAAGGCCACAGTCATCAGTGTGGAGACGATCCCAGGAGGTGGGAGTACGGACACAGCTCGAGAGGACCTGACACAACATCAACAGGGCGAGTAACGACCAGGGACTGGTGGGATGGGGGAGATGGCCACCATGACACAGATGCACAACGATGTGTAGCACACTGCACACCCACAATGACCCAGGATCATGCCCCTGATGCCTGTGGCACACTGCAGCACACAACCATACCAATCACAGCACATCCCACGACAATGTGGCACAAAGTGCAATACCGACACTGCAGAACAGGGGAGCCAACTGGGTCCGCTCATGCGCAGAAACAGGCCAATCACATTGAACAGAGCAGGAAACTGTGAGATGCTAATGTACGTGTACAACCTCACATCCGTCACGTATTCCAAATGTCCACTGTCCTCCCTCAAATTGCCAGCACCGCCCAAACAGTCACAATGTACATTGTCACACAGTCTGCATGTCAACAATAACAATGCGCCAACATAAATGTCAATACATTGTCAACATGCATCTCCCATTCACATTGTAGAGGGTCAAACAACGCCTCTAGCAGGGCAGACCAGACAACCCATCAGTGATGCTGGAGACGACCACCACACCTTCGACACCGACATCCTACAACAGCTCATGGACATCACAGGCAACCCACCCACAGGAGCAGGGCAGCCAAGCTACATAGAGGAGACCCCAGCCCCTGCACAGATGACACAGCAGGAAGCACCCGCTACCACGGCTGGCTCCCAACAGTTCACCAAGGCACACCAATGCCAGGTGTCAGAATGCCAAAAGGAGGTGTCCAAACAGGTGCGGGTGGGCTCAGAGCTCATGGAAGCCGTACTGCATTACATACGGGGTGTCGAAGTCCCATCAGAGACCACCTACACCCCACAAAGGAGACCCACACTGCGACAGAGACGCATGCATTTGCACATTTCCTGTACTGAACTACGCCCAGGGCCCCAGAATTACCATCCACTCACCCACGCTGGTCGTCCGTACGACGGCCCAGTACACCCCTCTTACGTATTGAGTGGCTGACGACAAAGCCACATCTCCAAGCTCTAACCCACTGCCTACGATGACATGGTTTGCGTCCGGTGTACGCAGCACAATGTAATGTTGTAGGGTCCAGGGACCTCATGCACACATCACGACCACATGGACAAACGCAGATAGTTTGTGGAACTGGCTATGGGCACGTGCGCAGGACCCTTTATTGGCAGGGTCGCATGTACAGTGACGCCTGTGCTAGATGTGTGTGGGGTGAGTGTAAGCTAGCCCCAGGGAGTTGTTGGTGCTGGCAACAAATATAAAAGTGAACACTATGAATACAGAAACAGAAAACACCAGCATTACAGAGACAACTGCGGAGCATCGTGGAGGTAGCTGGAGCAAGTACAAAGGTCACACAATGAGCAAACAGAGGTGCCTGTGAGTTGCAATGCACTGAGGATGGGGCGCTAGAGCTGAGTGCACTCATGTGAATAAAATGTCTAGGATTGTGTCCCTTCAGGACATTCCTGATGCAGCTGTAGTGGTGGGTGTCACACCTGCATCATCTTCTTCATCATCGTTCTAGGTCTCCCACACTGCCTGAGGTGATATTGCTGTGTGAGCACTCCACAGCACATAACCAAAACAATAATGGACGATGATTTGTGGTGCACTGAGTTAGTGGCACCTGTAGTGCTGAACAGGGTATCAGGCAGATGATGGCATCCACAACAGGTGTGAGCAACTCCATTAGTCTACCAGTACCACTGTTTCGACTCTGGCAGATGGCGGATGGATTTGGTCCTGGCGATGGTGGCGTATGCCTCCTGCGGTGATGAGACGTCCGGGCCGGTCAGGACCCGATGTGATGTCTGAGCCCTGGTAGACCGCAGTTGAGGCCGGGAGGCAGCGGACAGCGCAGGGCCACAGACACATGGCGTTGACGACCCCAAGGCCATCGTCTCAGAGGCCATCCAATATTCATTCAGACAGGGTCCCAGATTTGAGCTGCACAGAGTTAGCACCGATGCACTGCGGCTGGCACAGGCACACCACCACAGGACGGTGAGTTTCAGCCCACTGAGGTAGGGCTACACGGACTAGGCGGGTCCTCGACGATGTCCAAGGGGAATAGGCGGAGGATTGCGGGGGACAGTGGAAGGTGTCCTCCAGGCCATGATGCAGAGGGCATTAGCCGTTCGGAAGCAGCAAATGAAGGAGTGGAATGCTAGAGCTTCGTTTCCACCACCAATTCGGTATCAGCTACATGAGGATGAAGACAACCCCTTAGTCCATAGACTCAGACGCCACCAAAGTTGAACCAGAGAGTGTCTATGAATGCCAGGGAACAGACTTAGTGGCACCAGGGCTGAGAGGGGATGTAGTCTGCGATGATGCCGGTACACTGATATGAACTCCGCCATTGCTAAATCAAGACTCAGCCCCAAATGTGTGACCTACTCAACCGCAGTGTAGGCCGGAGGCAGCGGTCAGCAGTGGTCCACAGCCACATGTCGTTGGCTCGCGATGCACAGAGTTAGTGACACCCGGCAGTTGTTGGTAGTGTTTGATCACCTCCGTAACAGTGAACCTTTTTTCCTCCACTTACACCTCTCCTTGAGTGCAATGATATGTACTCTGCCATTGAAAAATTGATGCTCAGTTCCAATGTGCGACCAACTCGACCACAGTGTAGGCGATAGGCGTTTCCACCAAGGGCCCATTGAAACGTGTGGTTGTGATGCTATGCACAGACTTGGTGCCACCACATTGATGGGAGTATAGTGACTTCATATCAACCATAAACATGGTCCTCTGTGATAGTGTAATCAAGACTCAGTTCCAAATGTGCGACCTACTAGTACGCTGTGTATGCCGGTAGAGTACGTAAACGAGAAAAGAGTACTGTGGACCTGTGTCTCGGAGGCCATGATGGTCGGGGCAGACTGCCAGGGTCGCAGGCCTCAGGCTTGGAGCTTGCACCGGCACGTGGTTGGCCCTCTTAGACACACGCCGCTGTTGGCAGGTGAGCAGTAAGGCCTGGGCGCCCAGGGGCGGGCAAGTCGGGTTCGAAAACCAGCGGCCTGGGGTGCTGCAGGCGGACAGGATCGCAGGCAACACAGCTCACAGAGATGGCGTTGGCCATGTGGCGGGCTGAGGGGCGCCGCCCTGGCAGAGACGGTGGGCATTCCGGAAGAGGACCATGCCCAGAGCTACGTGCTTTTTATTAACACCCCTACGTTGGCCTGGCGTACACCAGGCCAGCCCACTCCACTCACGCTTACGGGGGGACATAACAACCTACATTTCCGTGGTCTTCCCCACTGGCAGGGGTGACATGGTTGCTTCCACTGTCCACTACACTCCATACACCAGTGGTGCATATTGACATGGATATGGGTGTGGTCTGCATACTGCAGTCTGGGCATCACATCCACGCCAACACTTGGCATTGTGTACATTCTCCTTCATGGGTCACTTGCCTCCTTCGCCCATGCCTGGTTCAAGTTCAAGAATTTCAAGTTCAAGAATTTATATAGCGCACTACTCACCCAGAGGGTCTCAAGGCGCTTGGGGAGGGGGTTCATTATTTATCGAATAGCTAGGTTTTGAGTTCCTTTCTGAAGGAGATGTGGTTCTGTGTAAGGCGGAGGTGAGTGGGGAGTGAGTTCCAGGTCTTGGCCGCCAAGTAGGAGAAGGATCTGCCTCCCATGGTGGATCTTTGGATACGCGGAACTGCGGCGAGGCCTTGATTGGAGGATCTTAGTTGGCGGTTGGGTATGTAGAAGGATAGTCGAGTGTTGAGGCATTCGGGCCCTAGTTTGTAGAGGGCCTTGTGTGCGTGGGTGAGGAGACGGAATGTTATTCTCTTGTTGACGGGAAGCCAGTGAAGGTCTTTCAGGTGGCCGGTAATGTGATCTTGGCGAGGGATGTCCAGAATGAGTCTCGCTGATGCGTTTTGGATGCGCTGGAGTTTTTTCTGTAATTTGGCTGTAATTCCAGCGTAGAGGGTGTTTCCGTAGTCTAGTCGACTCGTAACCAGTGCGTGGGTGACAGTCTTTCTTGTCTCGGCGGGGATCCAATGGAAGATTTTTTTGAGCATACGAAGTACGTTGAAGCAGGAGGATGAGACGGCGTTGACTTATTTGGACATCGAGAGGGAGGAGGCTAGGATGAAGCCAAGGTTACGTGCGTGGTCTGTGGGTATGGGTGCTGAGCCCAGATCCGAAGGCCACCATGAGTCGTCCCAGGCAGAGGGGGATGATCCTAGGATGAGCACTTCCGTTTTGTCTGAGTTAAGTTTTAGGCGGCTGTTTTTCATCCATACGGCTACTTCTTTCATGCCTTCGTGAAGATTGGTTTTGGCGGTGTTGGGGTCTTTGGTGAGGGGAAGGATCAGCTGGGTGTCGTCAGCGTAGGAGATGATGTTAAGGTTGTGTTGACGCGCGATGCAAGCGAGTGGACTCATGTAAACGTTGAAGAGGGTGGGACTGAGTGATGATCCTTGTGGTACACCGCAGATGACTTCGGTGGCCTCTGATTTGAATGGGGGAAGTCGGACTCTCTGAGTTCTCCCAGCTAGGAACGAGATGTTCCAGTCCAAGGCTTTTCCTTTTATGCCGATGTTGCTGAGGCGTTGTATGAGGGTGCTGTGACAGACAGTGTCGAAGGCGGCGGAGAGGTCGAGTAGAATGAGGGCCACTGTTTCTCCGTTGTCCAGTAGTGTTCGGATGTCGTCTGTTGCTGCGATGAGGGCGGTTTCGGTGCTGTGTTTGGCTCGAAAGCCGGACTGTGAGGGATCGAGGGAGTTGTTGGATTCGAGGAAGGCGGCGAGTTGGCTATTGACGGCATTTTCAATGACTTTGGCCGGGAATGGGAGGAGGGATATGGGGCGGTAGTTTTTAAGTTCAGAGGGGTCTGCTGTGGGTTTCTTCAGGAGGGCGCTGACTTCGGCATGTTTCTAGCTCTCTGGGAAGGTAGCGGAGTTGAAGGAGCAGTTGATGACATCACGGAGATGGGGTGCGATGATGGAGTCTGCTTTGTTGAAGATGTGGTGGGGACATGGGTCGGTTGGCGAGCCAGAGTGGATGGAATTCATTAGGTGGATGGTGTCTTCAGTGGTGATTGGGTTCCAGGCGCTGAGGTTGTTAGAGGGCGGTTTAGGTTCTGAGGGGCGTGGGGAGGATTGTTCGTTGGAACTGTTTTCGAAGCTGTTATGTATGTCGGCAATTTTGTTGTAGAAGAAAGAGGATAACGAATCACAGAGGTCTTGGGAGGGAGTGATGTCGTTTGAGGCTGCGGTAGGGTTGGTGAATTCTTTGACGATGTTGAATAGTTCCTTGCTGTTATGGGCGTTGTTGTCGAGTCGATTCTTGAATGCTGATTTCTTGGTGGATCGTATCAGTTGGTGGTGTTTGCGGGTGGCTGCCTTGAAGGTTGTCATGTTGTCGGTGGTTGGGTTTTTTCTCCAAGTATTCTCGAGAGTACGGCATATCTTCTTGGATTTCTTAAGCTCATCGTTGAACCAGGGGGCTTTTTTGCTGTCTTGTTTGGTGTGATGGTTTTTCAAGGGTGCTAATTCGTCAGCGCTGTGAGTGATCCATTGTTTGAATTTTATGGCCGCTTGGTTTGGGTCCGATGAGAGGGCGGGTGAGTTTTGGTTGAGCGATGTGAGGAGTTGGTCGGTGGTGATTTTGTTCCATTTTCTTCGGGGAATAGGTTGTGGGGGGTTGTGGGTCAAGGTGGTTTTGTAGCTGAAGTGAACACAACTGTGGTCCGTCCAATGGAGAGCTGTGGTGTGATCAAAGGAGATGGGTTTGCTGGAGGTGAAGATTGGGTCGAGCGTATGTCCGGCATAGTGGGTGGGGGTGTCAACAAGTTGTTTGAGGCCGAGATTGGCCAGGTTGTCAAGAAGGGTGTTTTGTGTTGCTATCGTTTTTCTTTTCCAGGTGGAAGTTGAGGTCTCCTAGTAGAATGTAGTTCTCGGAGGCGAGGGCATGTGGACTGATGAATTCAGTGATGTCTTCGCTGAATTGTTTACGGGTTCCTGGAGGCCTGTAGATGAGGGTGCCTCTGAGTGTGGTCCTAGGGTCGGTGTGGATCTGGAAGTGGAGGTGTTCAGCGGTTGTGAGGATATCGTCGAAGCTGGACGTGATTTTGATGGTGTCCTTGTGGACGATGGCGATGCCACCTCCTGTTTGGACGGTGCGGTCTTTTCGGATGATCTTGTAGTTGTCCGGGATAGCTATGGCGATGTCGGGTGTTGATGATGCGTTCATCCATGTTTCAGTAAGGAAGGCGATGTCCGGTGATGTAGTGTCCGGTAGGTCCCAGAGTTCAGAGGTGTGTCTGTGGACCGAGCGGGTGTTTAGCAGGATGCACTTCAGGTGGTTAGAGTCGGAACTGTTTTTGGGGTTGGTGGATGTGGTATGGGTCTTGATGCTGGTAAAATTGCAGGAGTGGCAGGTGAAGGGACCGTGGGTACGTCCTGGGGCAGCTTCATAGCATTGCGGTGTGCTTCCGGGGTTAAGGGCTAGAAGGGTGGCGGCGTCATACGTTATGCGCGTGGAGTGGGGTTTGCGTGGACCAGGGGGTTTGGCGCTGGGCGCAGTCCAGGCGCGGATGGGCGCGGACGGGCTTACCTTTGGCGCACCTTCTGCGCGCATGGGGCGCGTCCGCTGCGCGTGAACGCTGCGCGCAAATGCATCTGTCATAAATGGATGGTGGAAGGGGAGGGGCGAGGGGGGGTCAGCTGGGAGGCGGGAGTGTGGTAGGGGGGACGGGCTGGGATACACAACAACAAAATGGCAGCGAGCCAAAAGGTAAACAGGACGCACTGAGTAACTAGCCACAAAGCGCTATGGCAAACAATGCTGGCAGCAGAGCGCTATAACAATTACTGCAATTATTGATATGACAAATTACTTCAGGCACCAAAACGCTGCTTGGCAACAAAGCGCTATGTTGATGTAGTGTCAAATTAATTCAGGCACCAAAACGCTGCTTGGAAACAAAGCGCTATGTTAATGTAGTGTCAAATTAATTCAGGCACCAAAACGCTGCTTGGAAACAAAGAGCTATGTCTAATTAATGCAAGGCACGCTCAGCAAATCCCTACGATACCAGTCGGTAGGGCGGGAGGGGAGCGACCGTCTCCGATGGAGTTATGAATGGGTCCCACCTCTCGCCACATTCAGCTATTGTGTGGGTGAGGTGCCACGCCGTTGATGGCTTATGTACATGGCTTGCCCAGGTTCCCATAGTAAGTTTGGCTGTCGTGTCTGGTGGGTGGGCATGTTGTTTGGCATGTTGTATGTGAGTTTGTAATGTGTGCATTCTCAGTGTTGTGTGTTGCATGATTGTGGAGTTGAGGTGTGTGTTGTGTTCATTTGCTACTTGCCAACCCCCCCAGTGCATTTCCTTAGGTGCCATTCTGGTAGCACTGGGGGATGATGGACTGTCTGGAGATGTAGGAATCATGCACACTGCCTGGGTAGTTGTCGTTGATGGAGGAGATTTTCCGGGGGACCGCTATTGGCTGCACGTGTGCTTTACGTTGCAGTTATTGTGTGCAGTGTTGCCAGGGGGCACCAGTAGGACACGTGTGTAATCAATTGCCCCCAAAATGTGCAGGAAGCCAGCTATGGCATAGAAGCCTTGCTTGGTCTCCAGCTGTTCCTGCTCAGTGTGGGGAAAGTATAGGTACTGGGGTACCAAGCTGATGATGTCATTTACGACCGTTGTGAGGAACTTGGTTTGGGCTGGCTGTGAGACTCCTCCGAATCTGGCGGTTGTTGGTTGTAAGGTCCCAGAGGCCAACATTTGCAGCACGGCCAGCAACTTTGTCTGCGGAGGGTTTTTGGTTGTCCGCTGTGTTGGTACTGTCAGTCTGTGGGCAATGATGTTCAGGATGCGGAGAATGGTTGTCCTTTTGGGCCTTTAGTGGGCAATGTCATTCTCTGCTGTTGGGTCTGTGAGGTTGGTGCGTTTTCAGGGGGTTGCTGTCTTTGCCTGCGCTGCCTCAGTGTTTGTCTGGTAGGGGAGTGGGGGGGTAATTTGGGGTCTGGGGGGGAGGTCTTGGGGGTGCGGCGGTGGGTGTTGTGGCCCTCTTGGGTGTCCGGGCTGCATGATCAGTGGCTCCATGGCATCTGTTGTTCTTCAGGTGTGGCTCTGGCCTGGGCTCCCTTTTCTGGTGCAGGCTGTCGTCCGACTTTACACCAGGTCGGAGCAGGTGTTAGTTTCCTGCTGCTAACATGCCTTATCGCAAGTTTTGTTTCTTATCGCCGATCTGTCTGGTCGTTGAGAATGTTGCGGAGTGGTGTTGTACCAGCTTTTTGCACGGGAACGCCTACTCTGCATCTCATTAGCGATAGTTGCCAGGATCATCTATGGCGATGTTTTTTGTGGCTGCTATCGCAGGTAAACTGGTAATATGGGTTGTTATCACCAGCTTGTGAATGAGGCATTAGTTTTATCACAACTTTGGCTGCGATAAAGTGCCGATAATGCGGCAATAGTTCCTTGAGAATATGCCCCTTGGTATGTAGTAGCCCTCTTGTTCACTGTCCAATGTGCTTCATCACAGGGCCTCCTGCTACTTTAAAAGCATCAGCGACTTTTATGTTATTTAGAGTGAAGTAGGTGGCAATGACATGCACCGTCTTGAGGCCTTTTGATCTTCTTCTTCTTTATTTTTGTTTTCCCTCATGTGGACAATCTCTCACTTTGGAGCTTTCTGCATTGGAAGATTGTGATCACAGTACCACCTTCTGGGTGAGCTATTGGCCTCAGTCATCTGGTCATGAGCTACAAGAGCAGTGGAACTCATCCTAAGATGTTTGGAGGGTCAGAAGGCTTTACAAAGATTGTCCCATGGAATTAAATGGTGTTCAGGTCACATTAATTTTTCTTTTTTTGTGACGCAGCAGATGTGGTTGCATATACCGTTTTCTCAGTCCTAATACATGTGTCTACATCACTGAATAATGCGGTGTGGCATGCTACATTAGGGTACTTTTGAAGTGTAGAAAAGACTTCTGTAGTTTCCTGCTTTACCTCTTTTGTGTCTTTAGTCTCCCCTGAGAGAAGAAGCCAAACTCCAATCCACTTTCTCACTGACAGTGTGAGACAAAGACTATGGCTGGGAAACTCTAGAAGAATATGCCAAAGTCTGACACTGGTCCCAGGAGTGGAGAAGCGTGGCTCAGTGGTTAGAGGCGGCAGACCCGGAAGCTGAGATCGACCGCGGACCAGGGTTCGATTCCCTGCCTCGGCGGGTCTCGGGCTCAAAATTCCACAGACTCGACAATTCTCGCACTGGTGCCTACTCAACTCACGGGGTCACACTCTGCGACTCTGGGCAATAGCTTGCTTAATCTCCACTATGGCCCCTCGTGGCGGGATGCCTGGGTTTCACCTTGTGGACACCCTGCTGGGGTTTCTCACAGGGGAATACCAGGACGGGTTCCCTAAGCAAGCGCCAGGACGCTCACGGGCAGCTGTGCGCTTTACAAGTCCAACACATTTACATTTACTTGTGAATCCTTAGGTCCCAAAACTTTGTGTATACATATGGGGTAGAAACTACTGGCTAGTCTGTCAATATTTCTCTGCCAGCGTTCAGTGCCCGAAAAATGTGTTGACTAAGAAACTTTTCATTGCGCCAGGGTTGTGATCGCCAGGTTGGGGAACAGGAAGTTCAGCAACCTATCAGGATGAGTTGCGTTCCGCCTCCTTTGAGGAAAGTAAGTTACTGCCTGCGGAGGAAGGGTGCTGGTGATGCCCTTGCATAAAGAAGATGCTTGCTAGAAGAGGAGGAATGTGAGGATCTGAGTTGGGAGGAGCATACAAGGCCACTGCAACCCATTGAAGAATTTGCAATATTGGGCAATGTGGTGAGCAGCGTACACAGAAGCTGAAGCACCTGTGATGACTTCGTTCTCATGGAGATGCCTACCACACACTACCATCTCACTGTAATGAGACAAAACACATGTAATTGAATGGAGCTTGAGGAACCAAGACTGTACTTCGTCACATCAACAGAAGCCAAAGTGCATAGTGATCACATCCCAGAAACACTGGTTTTCACCAGCTTTCATTGAATCACAGTAACGACTCAGGGTGGGCTCTTCATGTTGTTGGATGATCGGTTTTTATTTGGGACCAATGGAGAACCATCTGCCAAGACCCATTGTAGGAGGTTGCATTAGTATATGGTGCACACTTATTTAAGTGATGCAGCTTGCACTAATCCAGCAAACCCTTATGGCGATTTTAGTGGTCTTGGGTAACCATAGAAAGCTCTCCTAGTTGTAGCTGTAGAGAGAAGACTTCAGGCTTATCTTGAGGGAGTGTTAAGTAGCTTATTTTACCAGTTTAATCTATAGTGTAAGTTAGATGAAAAGAAACCACACAGTGATTAGCAAAAATAAGTCTATTTATTACAACACAATATCACTATCACATTGGTTTAGCTCATACACGGAGATATCAACACAATATACAATAATACGTCATGTGCAGACAGGTAAGTAGCACAAAATGCAGTGGTCTCCAGGGGGAGACCAAACCATATACTAAGAAAGTGGAATGCGAGATGCAAAGGAGAATAGGACTTGGACCAGAAGACACAGAAGAGTCGGGGACACAAGGAACCACCCAAGGTAAGTAGTAAAGTACCCAGGAACCCCACAGAGGCTGTGTGCAGAGTGAGAACACAACTGTGTGCCCAATAGAAGTCAATGGAGATTTTGAGGTTGCAGTTTAAATGAGTGACCCTTCCCAGAAGACCCTGAAGAAACCCTTTGGAAGACAGAAGGTTGGAGAGCCACCCCACCCATGGATATCCCAGGAACCAGGTTACCTGCACCAGGGAAGCTGGGGGCATTGTGGTGAAGTGATGTCTGAATCTGCTGTAGACAGCAATTGGAGACTTCGAAGAAGATGCCTCTGGAGAAGAATGTGAAGGAGTTCAGTGGAATGCAAGAATGGATTCTGTAAATGGAGAACCTGCAAGCAGAGGAGACAGAGTCTACGCCACTGAGAGGTGACCAGGAGGCACAGAGACACAATGCTCACCAATGCAGGGAGGTTCTGAAGAGTGGACGGTGAGGTGCTGAGGGGCAGAGCTTTTTGTAGCCCGAACATCTCTGGAGTGCAGAGCCAAAAAGCCTCGGCAATGGCAAGTCGACAGGGTGCACAGTGGTTTGGTCCCAGCGGTTCCAATGAGAGATACTGGCCTCCAAATTGCAGAGAGAACAGATCAGGCCTCGGTTGAGTTGAGGAACACCACCTATGTTGCTGAGCCTCGGGAAAGTCCGCAGGGTGACAGAAGCAGCACACCAGTCAGCTTCTTTGCAGTGCCTGTAGATGCAGGGGAGTGACTCCTTAACTCCCAAGGAGATTTCTTTGGGTGTCCTTGATGCCCACGGGTCTGTTGAAGAACCTGGATGAAGCACTGACACAGACGATGAAGAGGACTTGAAGAACAGCGACACCAGGAGTCTTCCTTGGTGAAGTCTTGGTTCTAGTCGAAGTCCAACAAAGTCCAAGTGTCCAGACGATTGATGAGCGACATGGCTTCAGGGTTGAGTCTTGTCACATGATTAATCTGTGGTCCCACCCACAGGGGATCCCTTAAATACCGTAAGGAAAGGGTTAGGATGACTTGGGGGTCCCTCCCAGAGGAGGTCTTGGCAGAGGGAGGATACTCCCAGGTCCTTTGTCCAGTTTCACGGAAGAGCAGGAGCCAAGGGCTCCCTGAACTGGTTCTAACTGGATATGCAAGGAGGGCACCAAATGTACCCTTCAAAGCAGTCAGGTGGCACTGGGTAGTGCCCCCACCCCAGCCCAGTATATTAAGTCCTGTTTGGGAGGTGGTCACACCTCTCTGTGACAGGAAACCTTTTTTTCTACCTTCCCCTGCTCAAGCTTGGCGCAGCAGCAGGAGGTCAGAATTGTGCCTGTAGTCAGCAGCAGCACTAGCTTGCTTGCAGACCCTGAAAGGCTTTTCATAAGGAAACCACCAGTACATGGGATCCTACTTCCAACAGTGGAATTGATGTTGGGGTATGATTCCAACATGTTTGATACCAAACACTGCCGGGTTCGGTGCAGCTAGTATATAGTTAGACATCTCGTAATGACTGATGTCCACTATATTTTGCGCTACTGGCCTCTTGATCTATAGACCCCCTGGCACGGACACTCCTTTTATTAACTCGCTCCTACAACACCTGGGCATTAACATCACTAAATCCTCCAACTTTACGATCATAGGCGACCTTAACCTACACTTTGACCAGGACACTGAACCTAAAATTTCCAACTTTCTGGCGGATCTCTCCTCCCTCCAGCTCAATCAACTTGTGAGTGGCTCCACCCATAGAGCGGGACACCTCCTTGATCCCATCTTCTCCAACATTGAGAATGGGATCGTTGATGCACCTATCCCTATGGTGTGGACTGACCACCATTTGGTGATCATGACAGCCCCTTGCAAATCCGCCCCTGCATTGGCATATACCCCTCAAGTCCAGAAGCGTCCGTGGAGAAAACTCCGTTTGGAGGAGCTTCATAATCTCCTACGGGTTAATCCTCCTCCTCTGAGTGACGACATTGACCTAGGATATGATCAGTTTTGCCAATGGATAATCCAAGCTTTGGACTCCCTGGTCCCAGCTAAGTGGGTTAAAGCCCGCGTCCACGGGGCTAGCCCCTGGTATAACTCAGATTTAGCCACGCTGAAAAAGGAATGCAAAAAGGCGGAAAGAGGATGGAGGAAAACCTATGATGCCAACCTTAAGCATGATTATGTTCAACTACAGAAAACCTATCACCGCCAGGTCTGTAGAACAAGGGCGGCTTATTACGCCACTGAAATAAATAATAGCACTAATGTCTCTAAAACTGTTTTTAAAATTGTAAAAGATCTCACTGCAAAGAAAACCACCATCTCTGCTGTCACCTCTTCAGACCTATGTAATAACATGGCCAACTTTTTTACTGACAAAATAAAGAACATTTACGAGACCTTTCCCCACTCCCCTCAGCCTTCTGTTATGTTAGACCCTAGCAGACCTTGTCTGTTCTCCCTTCCCACACTAGAGCGTGAGAGCTTCGATAAAATTTGTAAAAAAATAAAATCTGGCTCCCCGGCCGATCCCCTAAAACCCGAGACCTTCTGTGCAGCTAATGAGCGTATCACAGAACCAATACGAAATATTATTAACCGGTCTCTTTCTATGGCCAAAATCCCTTTTAAATGGAAGCAGGCATGGGTATCTCCCATTTTGAAAAAGCCCACTCTGGATCCTACCCTTCCTGAAAATTTTCGGCCCATCTCTCTTCTTCCTTGGCCAGCTAAAATCATGGAAGCACATGTTAATACCATCCTTACCAACTTCCTCCTAACCAATAACATTCTGGATGACTCCCAACACGGGTTTAGAGCGGGTCACAGCACCGAGACAGCCTTGCTTAGTGTTACAGAGGACCTCCGTACCATTCTTGACACCGGCGGAACGGCAGCACTGATCCTGTTGGATCTCAGTGCTGCCTTCGATACGGTGTCACACGAGGTCCTCCTGATGAGATTGGAGGAAGCTGGAATTATAGGTACGGCCCTGGGATGGTTTAAAGACTTCCTTGCCAATAGATCCTTTAAAGTGTCCACCCCCCCTTACATCTCAAAAGATCACAACATTGGACAGGGGGTGCCTCAGGGGTCATCACTGAGCCCCACCCTGTTCAATGTTTACGTCCGACCACTAGCTGAAGTGGCTAAACAGAGTGGTCTGACGTTAGTATCTTATGCAGACGACACCCAGTTGGTGGTGGCTCTCAATGGCAATAACGGTCTGGAGGCTCATCACTTCAAGCAGACCCTTACCGACATCACCAACTGGATGACGGCGAATTTCCTCCAGCTCAATGCTGGAAAAACGGAAATACTGCTCTTGGGGAAAAACACCGCAGCCTGGGGCAGCAACTGGTGGCCGGACATTTTAGGCCAACCGCCTAAGCCCAAGGATTGTGTAAAAAATCTAGGAGTCTGGGTTGACTCGGCATTGAAATTTACTCATCACACTAAAAAAGTCGCAGCCACCTGCTTTGGCATCCTGCGCAATCTAAGACCTACGCTGAAGTTCTTCAACTGTCACACCCGCCAGGTTATTGTCCAAGCTACCATTCTCTCTAGGCTGGATTATGCCAGCTCCCTCCTATTGGGCGCTAATCAGGCGGAAGTTGTTAGACTTCAGAGAGTGCAGAATGCTGCCACCAGAGCGTTGGTAGGCCTCCCCCGCCACTCCTCAGCGGCGGGAGCTCGGAAAAAACTGCACTGGCTCCCGGTGGGAAAAAGGATTCAGTTTAAGGCACTTTGTCTTGCCTTCAAAATCCTTAAAACCGCCTCCCCCCCGATGTTGTGCCCCCTCCTGACGAAGTATATTCCTGGGAGGCTACTGCGTTCAGCAGGACAACATCTGGTGGTCATACCCCGTATCAATCTAGCCAGAGTGGGCGGTCGTTCCTTCAGCTCGCTCGCTGCCAAGCTCTGGAACAGCCTCCCGGAAACTATTCGTGGCATGCAGGATCTTCTGGCTTTTAGAAAAGCCATCAAAACCCTTCTCTTCCAGTAACTGTCCTCTTCTCTTCTGATATTCCCTTCCGTTTTTAGTTCTGCTCGCAGCGCCGGGACGCCCCTTTGCTGGGGCAGCCGAGCGCTATACAAATCCCCCAATACAATACAATATTTCTAAAAATGGCTGACCGCAACTACAAAGCCTGGAGAATCTATTCCGGGGTTTGTAGGGGTGTCCTGCTCATGCAAGGGCAACCTCACACTTATGGTTTAAATCTTTTATTGAGATTTTATCAAACATTGACATTACTGGTCTCCCAGGACATTTAGAGCAGTATGGGCAGGTAGGCCCCAAGTGAGTAGAATACACATGCTGGGTATTCCAAGTAAATCCACAATACAGAAAAACATAAAAATGAAAATTACGCAATCCCCACCCCCACTCCCATCCCCCGTCCATCCTGATGCCGAAGATTCTGGGGACTATCTCGAGAGCGGTAAGTGAGTGTCAAGTTAAGTCGCTGCCTGTTGTTGATCTGAGAGTCGTAGTAATCTCAGGTACCTGGGGCAGGTTACTTCCTGCAATTCTGAGGCAAGGAGGGACAGAAATGGTTGCCAGAGGTCTGTGAATGCAGTGCCTTTCCCTGTTAGTGTGAGAGTCATTTGCTCCATCCCTAGAACTTGCCATTATCGCTATCGCCAACCTGTGAATGAAGGGATCTTAGGTGTGTGTAAGTGAGTCAAGATGTTCTGTACTGCAGAGCCTAGCGCGATTGTTATTAGGCGGCCTCTTCGGGATTTAAGAGGGTATGTCAGGTGATTCGGGAGACCTAGTAAAACGTAGGCAGGAAACCTTGGTATTTGTGTGTCCAGGTGTTTATCCACCTCATCGAGAACTTAAGTCCAGTAAGGCGGTAGGTGTTCACAGTCCCAGAGTACATGCACCAGGGTGCCGGTTTTCCAACAGCCCTGCCAGCAGTCTGCGCTCTGGCGTGGGTCCACAACATGGAGGCGTTCAGGGGTGTAATACCAGTAAGTGGCTATTTTTGTCATTGTCTCGGTCAGTCCCGTGTGATAGGCTGAGTGGCAGGCTCTATAATACACCCCCTCGCATTCTTTGTGACTGAGTGACCTACCCAGATCTCGTTCCCAGCGAGCTCGACTTCCTCTAAACGTATGTGTGTTTCTGGCTAGGTGCATTTTATATAAGTCAGAAATTAGTTTCTAGTCATACGTGCATGTAAGGAGCCATTTTTCGTATGTGGAAAGAGGTCGGTGAGCTTGTGGTTTAATGTATGGGTGTAGTGCCCAATGTCGGATCTGGAGATATTGTAGTCGCTTGGTTTCAGGGATCCCATATTCTGACGTAACCTGTTGAAATTAGATGACTCTGTCTAGGTCAAACAGATGGCCCAGATGCACCTGCCGTCTCGCCCATGCCAGGCTGGAAGTCCGGGTTGTCGAAGATGGGGGTGAACGGGGAGGGAAATGTAGTTAAATTATGTTTAATACTAGTGTTATCTCAGGACTCCAATGACACCCTTGTGATGTATGACTCGTGGAGGTTAGGAGGTCTGTGTGTCTTTCGAAGGAAGGGGACCTTCTGGAGGGACGTGGCAGCAACCGCCCGATCTTGAAAGAGACAGTTTTTTTCTGATTCCAGGCGGTTCCATTCGATCAGATAGCGCATTTGTGTTGCTTGGAAATAAAGCTGGAGATCGGGAACACCGAGGCCACCCTCCTCGGGGGGAGAACTGCTATAGTGTGTTTCAAACCGGGGCTTACGGCCCTGCCAAATAAATTGTGCCAGCTCCGAATGGGTCTGTTGGATTCAGGCAGTGGGCGGGCGGAGTGGCAGAGTTTGGAATATGTATAGGATCTGAGGCAAGATGGTAATTTTGGTGGCCCCCACTCTGCCCAGCCAGGAGAGTGGGTAGTGTTTCCACTGGCTCAGTTACGAGCGTATTCGAGCCCGTAGTTGGGCATAGTTGATGGCGGCTGTTGCTGGGATAGAGGGGGCCAGTTGGATCCCAAGAAAGGGGATCGAGTCTTCAGACCATTGTACGGGATGTTGCTCCTGGAGACATACCTGGTGAAGGATGACAAGGAGAGGTCTAGTGCCACGGATTTGTCTAAGTTAACTTTGAACCCAGTGGCCTGTGCAAAGCGTGCCAGCTCTAAAAAACAGGCTCCCAGTGCTGAGACTGGGTTTGAGAGGGAAAGCAGGCCATTGTTCGCATTTAAGTTGATGGTGTGGGTGTTTCTCCTGAATTTAATCCCCGTTATTGAAGGATTGCGTCGAATTCGATGAGCTAGAGGCTCCATATAGAGTGCAAAGAGAAGGGGTGAGAGGGGGCACCTAGAGGGAACTGGGATGATGTGTGGCCGTTCACGCGAATCGTGGCTTTGGGAAATCGAGAAGTTAAAAATGCACGTTGTCAGTTTATCCCCCATTACTACTTGTATGGCCGGTGTACTCTACCAAAGGTTTTTTCGGCATCGATGGCGAGCAACATATATTCCTCCTGTGTCCAGGAGGCCTTCTCTATGAAGTGTAGAGCGTGTTTGGTGTTATCACTCATCTGGCGTTGAGGGATAAAACCCGCTTAGTAGGGCTTAAATTAACCCGGGCATGTAAGGCACCAGACGAGTCTCTAAGATTCCGGTGTAGAATTTAATGGCTATGTTAAGGAGGGATATGGGACGATACGCTCCACAGATGGTCTTGTCTCGCCCTGGTTTCGGTATGACCACTAAGGAGGCTTCGAGCATGTCCCGGGGAATCGCCCCTGGTTGGGAAAAAGAGTTAAAGAGCTTGGTCAGAAGCGGGGCCAACTGGTCACAAAATGTCTTATAAAAAGCAACTGAGTAACCGTCAGGCCCCGGTGATTTCCCTATTTTATGACGTGAGATGGTCGCTATAACCTCTTCTATTTTAATGTCCCTTTCTAGGTGGGCAGCCTGTGTTTGAGTTAGGGTGGGTAGATCGACATCTGCAAGGTATGCATCGCCGTAGGTGGTGTCTAGCGACATTCCTGTATAAAGTTCGGCATAGAAATCCCGGAAGGTCTCAGCAATCTCGGGATCCTCTGTAACCCTCCCGCCATCCCCCGTTGAAGTTCCTGAACTCCTTGTTTCAGTCTGGCATCCCGTAATTTGTGGGCACGTTGGCACGCACATCTGTCGCCCCCGGAGTAGTAAGAATGGCGCAACCTGAGGGCTGCAAATTCCGCCCTGTCTTGATCTAGCGCAGCAAGTATTTGTTGCATGGCCTTTAGCTGTCTCCATATCCTAGGGGCCCCTGTTTCTGGTGCATCTGCCCTAGTTCTTTTGTTTTTTGTGTGAGCTCATCCCTCTTTCACCTGTGATCTACGTTGTCTGCTGTGGAGATAGCTATAATTTCTCCCCCTATGACTGCTTTTGGTGCTGCCCATTGAGTCGAGAGGGAAGTGTCCTGGTTGGAGTTATGTGAGAGGTAATCTTTGATAGCTCGCTGTATCTGCTCTACCACATTGGCACGGTGTAGGAGAGCATCGCGAAGGCGCCAGTGATGTGCAAGATATTGAAGGGGAGGGAGAGTGACGGTAGCTGTTACTGGTGCGTGGTCCGACAGTGAAGCTACCCCTATTTTGGCAGTGGTCATGCATGGGTAAGGTGCCCATGAAATAGTCAAGCCTAGCGTATGACTTGTGTGCACTGGAATAAAAGGAGTATTCTCGGCTGTGTGGGTGGGAGCAGCGCCATAGATCCTTTAAGTCTAGCTCTTGCAGTCAAGCTAACCCTGCCCCAGAGAGTGCGCCTGTCTGGCCAATGTGCTGGCACGATCTGTACACTATGTTGTCGAAGACAAGATTCAGGTACCCGCCCAGTAGTATCCGGCGCTCAGCTGTAGCTGTGGCCTCGGCAAGTGCAGCATGTATAAATTTCTGTTGTACGTCATTGGGAGCGTATATTGATCCAATAATGAAAGTCATGCCACCCAACGTAAAGAGGTAGGTGAGCAGCCTCCCCTTGATCTCGGCCTCCTTCTGGAGAACTTTTCCCCGGAATGCGCAGGAGACCTGGATAGCTACCCCGGCTGATTTAGTTGGGCTGGAGGAGAACATTTGGGTCGGGAACATGTGGGACGTGAGGCGGTGGCAGTATTTAGACAAGAGATGCGTTTGCTGTAGGAGGCAAATGTCAGCTTTGGAGGTGTTGAGGTAGGAAAGGACTGCCCTGCATGTGACTGGATTATTGAGACCCCGCACATTCAGGGTGAGAATTTTATGCGTGGTGGGTGGCATTTACGTGGGTGTGAGGGCAGAGGCCATGGTAACCAGGGTCACAGAAAACCACCAGCGGTGTATTGAGTTAGCCATTGAAGTCGAGGGGAGACCAAGGCAAGGTTGTAAGCGACCAGATGGATGGATGGGGGAACCCAGAACCAATATGTAAAAACCCAAAACGTAAAATCAACTACAAAACTGCAACGATGAAATAGAGTCAAGAGAAAAAGTCTGTAATCTCTAGATGACCAGTAGAGGGTCAGTGTGGGGTCCATGTTGTGACCAAGTGTCTGAGCTCCCATCCAGCCCGCCGCCCACCCCAGAAGAAGCGATAGAGAGCGAGGTCATCCTACCTCCTCATATTTCCTCCGCTGTGTGCTGTGTGGAAGTTTCCGACATGAATTCAAGGACTACCTGTTGGCCTTTAATCATCTCAGACTGATCAGGCCGTCGGTTTAATTTTCGGCTGCCTTCTCGTCGCCAGCCGGATGTGGAGACCTCCGGGTCAGCGGCTGTGATGCAGCGTTCCTCCTCCTCTGTAGGGAGAGGGAGTCCCAGCAACTGGCAGGCTTCAGTGAGAGAGCGTAGCTATGTCAGCTTTCTGTTGTGCCTGAAGATGAGCCTTAAGGGGTGGCTCCATGAGTAGGAGACACCCTGCTGCCGGAGGTGGTCCGTGACAGGTCTGAACTGGCGTCTCCGGTGGAGAGTTAGGAGAGCCAGTTCTTGGAATATCATCGGGGTCTGTCCCTGGAATGAGATTGGGTGCATGGCTCTGGCTTTACTGATGATCTCTTCCTTTGTCCTGAAATCATGCAAACAGACACGGGCATGTAGAGCGTTGTCTGCCCCAGGGGGAGGGGGGGCAACCCTATTGGCTTGGTCCAGTTTGATGGGGGCATAGGGCGAGGCACCAAGAATGTGATTGAAGAGCCCCCTGGAGAATGCAAACAGATCCTCAGTATATGATGTGACTTTTACCCCCCGGATACGAATATTATGTCTCCAGGAGCAATTCTCCAGGTCCTCCAGGTGAAGTTGCAGATCCAGATGTTGATCCTGGAGTCGGAGAACCTCCTGTTGAAGGGTAAACAGTTCGATGTCTCTGTTGTCACCTTTGTCCCCCAGAGTAGCGACCCTTTCCCCGATGCATTCACATCATTGCGAATGTCTTTTATTTCGGAGGTGGGGTCTTTTTTCACTGTCTGCAGGTCCTCTCTAAGGGCTGAAAAGAGGGACTTCAAGAAGGCCCGGGTGATGGGCTCCTCTCCCGTGCCCCCAGCGCTCACAGGCGTCGAGCATCCGGGCACGGAGTGCGCCATGATGAATGTGGTCTGCGGGCGGGCAAACAGGTCTTTTAGCGATTTTTCTCTTTTAGCCCTCGTGGTAAACATAGCCCGGGGCACAGCTGGTTCCTGAGGGGGTGCAAGGTGAAGCTGGTGATAGGCAGTCTGGCAGGTGACAAAGGATGGGGGTAGGCCCCTACAGAGCGTCGCTGTTTTGGCTCAAGGACCATGCGCGTTGAGAGGAGGTTCTCCGCTGTGGCACTTTGTCATATCTCCCGTTCAGGCCAGGCCCTGCGACAGCCGCGGCTTGTGCCGGGGAGCAGCAGCACGGGGTGTCGTCAGGTCTTCTGCGAAGGCCTCTACTATGTGAGGAAGATCGAGTTGAGGAGCTGTTGGGCTGTCTCGCAGGATCAAGGCTATAGTGCTTCCATCCAGGGATTTCTGTTGGTAGTTATTGGGCCTGTCACCCACCAGCCGCGGCCCGTAAACAATTTAATTAATAAAACGCATTTTGCGATGCAGGGCGCGCTACGAAATTCGTTTTATTCATTAAATTGTTTACTCACCTCCAACTATCCATATTCCGGTTTTTAGCACCCCCCACCCTGCCCTTCCCCCGCCCCGCCTTACTGCCCGACCGGATCTCCCTCCACGGGCCGTGGCTGTCACCCACCAGTGGGCAGTGGGATACAGCCGGGTGGGCACCTCCTCAGTGTCAGTGGCGGCACCTCTGGCACGCGTATCATCATGGAGCTAGTTGGCGTATCTCAATCCCGAGCCCCCGTGCCCCTACATTTGCCGGCCCCAGGATCGTTTCGGCCACCGTGCAACAGTGCCTCATGCTTCGGGCAGGGTTGGTGTGGGTGGGGCTTCCTGACGCAGTATATGCAATTAGGAGAGTCTTGGGGGGGACGGGCCGGCTCATTGGGCACCCGACTAGCAACATTTAGTCCCAATTAGTCACCGCCGTGGGCCCCCACAGTCTACCCCCTGTCAGCCGCTCGCTTAACCCTGCGTTGCTGGTCTGGGGGAAAGTGCTGCCTCTCCTTGCGGCAGGACCCTGGTGCTGGGCGCTGGATTTCATCAATGGGGGCGGCCCGCGCCCTTCAGAGATCCGGGCACTTGGGCACGCCGTCAATGGCCGCTTCACAGATGTCCCAGGGCTCCAGATGCACTGTGCCGCGTGATTCGACTCACGGCCTTCCGTGGGCGTTGCTCTGGGCCGACCGGTCGCTTCTCCCTCAGTTATCAACCCCTCGAGAGTCCCCGGCCAGGAGACGTCCAGCATCAGTGCTCCTTGTGCACCTATGCCCTGGATAACTTAGTACCATATACTACGGACTTATAAGGGTAGACCAGTAGCCAATTGTTACAGTACCAAAGTACTTACCATGTCAATTTAGGGGAGAAAGCACAGTTGCTGGGGTCCTGATTAGCAGGATCCCAGCAGACTAATAAAAAGATACAGATACGAGGCAACAAGTGGGGGTAACCATGCTAGAAGGATCCTACCTTCCTACGCCCATAGATTGACATTGGTGGAGCATGGCCTTCCTCTCTCAGGGATGTGCGCAATCCAGCCTCTTCAGCCAGAGTGCATGCTTGCGCATTAAATGTAAGGCACGAGGTAATATCTGCCTGGTCTATGCCAGGGCAGAGTCAATCCAACTGCTCCTGGTGGACCATGCGGAACCATATATCACCAGCAGCTCCTGCCGGCAGCTGGCAGAAGTGGGTCTACCAACAAAGGACTTGAAATTCTAAGTGCAGTGCTACACTATGGAATTTCTGGGGGAGGACTATGAATTTTCGAAGGACCTCTTTTCAGCACTACCTGAAACCTAAACATAACACGCTTTGGGCAGAAGGGTGATAGATGCCTCAATTGAGTCACAGCCATCCATGCCCCCCACAGGGCAATGTGCCTATCTTGCTGTGACTGTATTTGTGATAGTGAAACATTACCAATATATAGCAGCCTAAACTAATACTGGCTGGCTACCCTAACAAGTAATTGATACACTGGCAACTGTGTTCCACTTATGCTATCTTTCAGCAACCGTGTTTCGTGGAGTCGTACATTTCTGCTTTTTCAAGGCTATGGGCTGATTTAGCATTTGAGAGTTGTATTCTGTCTGTCTGGGTGGCGGAGGACATTACTTCTGCCATCTTGATGGACTACTGTCCATCAAATTTAGAGATGACTGGTGGCCCTGCAGTCATCTCTTTACACTGAAACGAACCCCCATCACAGCAGTGATCTTCAATGTGGAACAAGGTTTGGAGGACAGCTCTCACTGGTTTTGCCGGATGTTCACTGAACTTTTCAAAGTTTTTGGTTTTCTGAAACAAACTCCCAAAACACTAATGACACCCTGGGAGCTTTCTCCGATATTTAAAAATTTCTTATTTTTGATTTTCAGTTTCAAATGATACTTATCATGAAAATAACAGCAAGTGTGAAATGTCCATGATAAGACATCGGAGAAAAGGTTCACAAGTTGCGTGAAATCCTATGTGTTACTTGTTAGAACACTGCTGAGGCAAACGTGTTGACTTGTTGTGGGACAAACAGTATGAATGTAGTTTACTTAAGAAAAAATAATTACTGGATTATTCTATTCCTGCTACTAGAGAAACAATAAATGCATTCCATATTGACACAAGCTGCTCTTTGAATAGTCCACCTTTTAAACTGACTCTGAGACATGTCACACAACAAGCATTTGCAATGCAATAGGTCTCGCATTAGGAAAGTTTGATCTATTGGTATTGTAAATGACAAATTTTGTATTTATGTATTGGTTTTGAAAATAGCGAAATTAATAGCTTTGTCATTTACAATGCCAATAGTTTTAACTTTCGCAAATATGACACCTATAGCATTTGTAATGCAATATGTGTTGTATTTATGTGACTTAGATGTATTGATATTCCAAATAAAAATGGCTTTTATTTTTTTTAATAATTAATACTTAAATAAAAGTTACTGTAATTTATAATGGCAATAGCTTTTGTAAATAACTTTTGTGAAGATTATGTTCATTTTATTTTATTTTGACGAAAAACCAAGAACAGAAGTGAAATAGTTACATCTTTTTGTGACATTTGTAATAAAGCTTTGATTCATTGAGAGAGCATATTTGAACCAGTTGTGGTTGCACAGATTGATGCTGTGGTAGCGCTGAGTGATGTTGTGGTGGCGACGAGTGATGCAGTTGCGTACAGTGATGCTGTGGTAGCGCATAGTGATGTTGTGGTGCCCCTAAGTGATGCTGTGGTGGTGCTGAGTGACGCTATGGTGATGCGATAGAGTGAGTGCGATAGATAGATAGATAGAGTGAGGGCGATAGATAGATAGATAGAGTGAGGGCGATCGATAGATAGATAGAGTGATGGCGATAGATAGAGTGAGTGCGATAGGTAGACAAATAGAGTGAGGGCCATAGATAGATAGACAGATAGATAAAGTGTATCTATGTTGCATTGAGTAGAGTGTAAGTATGAGGTGTGTAATTATATGGCACTGAGTGGTAATATGAGAAGTGTATGTTGTATTCAGTAGAGTGTAATTTTGTGGCATGTAATTATGTGGTACTGAGTGGTATTTGGAGTGTATGCTGCATTGAGTCCAGTGTAATTATGTAGCATATAATTATGTGAAAATAAAACTGCAAAAAACACAGTTGATGGACAGAATGTAGAACAATGTCATACATTCACCCCAGTACAAGGATCTGGGCCTAAATCCATGGTTTTTTTGCACTCCACACCACCCTGGGTTAGACAATTGCTATATGCAAATCAGCTCTGACCCTGTGCCTCATGGGAACAGTCCAGTCCGAACTACCAAGCCATGTCTTTCCCAGACCGGAATCAAGCATCCAAGGACCGGTTTTTGGCTATCAGCCTTCATCAGCCTGGATAGCTTGACTCCAGTGGTGTGGAGAGCCTGGGACTCACGTCTGAGCATACCCAGCACACTCGGGGTGAAAATTGCAAAAAACACAGTTGATGGACAGAATGTAGAACAATGTCATACATTCACCCCAGTACAAGGATCTGGGCCTAAATCCATCGTGCTTTTGCACTCCACACCACCCTGGGTTAGACACTGGCTATATGCAAATCAGCTCTGACCCTGTGCCTCATGGGAACAGTCCAGTCCGAACTACCAAGCCATGTCTTTCCCAGACCGGTATGCTCAGACGTGAGTCCCAGGCTCTCCACACCACTGGAGTCAAGCTATCCAGGCTGAATGAAGGCTGGTAGCCAGAAACCGGTCCTTGCATGCTTGATTCCGGTCTTGGAAAGACATGGCTTGGTAGTTCGGACTGGACTGTTCCCATGAGGCACAGGGTCAGAGCTGATTTGCATATAGCCAGTGTCTAACCCAGGGTGGTGTGGAGTGCAAAGAAACGATGGATTTAGGCCCAGATCCATGTACTGGGGTGAATGTATGACATTGTTCTACATTCTGTCCATCAACTGTGTTTTTCGCAATTTTCACCCCGAGTGGGCTGAGTATGCTGAGACGTGAGTACCAGGCTCTCCACACCACTGGAGTCAAGCTATCCAGGCTGAATGAAGGCTGATAGCCAGAAACCGGTCCTTGGATGCTTGATTCCGGTCTGGGAAAGACATGGCTTGGTAGTTCGGCCTGGACTGTTCCCATGAGGCACAGGGTCAGAGCTGATTTGCATATAGCCAGTGTCTAACCCAGGGTGGTGTGGAGTGCAAAAAAACGATGGATTTAGGCCCAGATCCTTGTACTGGGGTGAATGTATGACATTGTTCTACATTCTGTCCATCAACTGTGTTTTTTGCAATTTTCACCCTGAGTGGGCTAGGTATGCTGAGACGTGAGTCCCAGGCTCTCCACACCACTGGAGTCAAGCTCTCCAGGCTGAATGAAGGCTGATAGCCAGAAACCGGTCCTTGGATGCTTGATTCCGGTTTGGGAAAGACATGGCTTGGTAGTTCGGACTGGACTGTTCCCATGAGGCACAGGGTCAGAGCTGATTTGCATATAGCCAGTGTGTAACCCAGGGTGGTGTGGAGTGCAAAAAAACGATGGATTTAGGCCCAGATCCTTGTACTGAGGTGAATGTATGACAATGTTCTACATTCTGTCCATCAACTGTGTTTTTTGCAATTTTAACCCCGAGTGGGCTGGGTATGCTCAGACGTGAGTCCCAGGCTCTCCACATCACTGGAGTCAAGCTATCCAGGCTGAATGAAGGCTGATAGCCAGAAACCGGTCCTTGGATGCTTGATTCCGGTCTGGGAAAGACATGGCTTGGTAGTTCGGACTGGACTGTTCCCATGAGGCACAGGGTCAGAGCTGATTTGCATATAGCCAGTGTCTAACCCAGGGTGGTGTGGAGTGCACAAAAACGATGGATTTAGGCCCAGATCCTTGTACCTGGGTGAATGTATGACATTGTTCTACATTCTGTCCATCAAATAAGTTTTTTGCATATAATTATGTGGCACTGAGTGGGATTTGGAGTGTATGTTGCATTGAGTGCAGTGTAATTATGTGGCGTGTAATTATGTGGCACTGAGTGGTACTTGGAGTGTATGTTGCATTGAGTGCAGTGTAATTATGTGGCGTGTAATGTGGCACTGAGTGGTATTTGGAGTGTATGTTGCATTGAGTGCAGTGTAATTATGTGGCGTGAAATTATGTGGCACTGAGTGGTATTTGGAGTGTATGTTGCATTGAGTGCAGTGTAATTATGTGGCGTGTAATTATGTGGCACCGAGTGGTATTTGGAGTGTATGTTGCATTGAGTGCAGTGTAATTATGTGGAGTGTAATCATGTGGCACTGAGTGGTATTTGCAGTGTATGTTGCATTGAGTGCAGTGTAATTATGTGGCGTGTAATTATGTGTCACTGAGTGGTATTTGGAGTGCATGTTGCATTGATTGCAGTGTAATTATGTGGAGTGCAATTATGTGGCACTGAGTGGTATTTGGAGTGTATGTTGCATTGAGTGCAGTGTAAATATGTGGCACTGAGTGGTATTTGGAGTGTATGATCCAGTGCAGAGTGTGAGGGTGTGCAGAGTGTGAGGGTGTGCAGTGTGTGAGGGTGCGCAGTGTGTGAGGGTGCGCAGAGTGTGAGGTTGCGCAGAGTTTGAGGGTGAGCAGAGTGTGAGGGTGCACAGTGTGTGAGGGTGCAGTGTGTGTGTGAGGGTGCAGTGTGTGCAGTGTGTGTGAGGGTGGAGTGTGTGCAGTGTGTGTAAGGGTGCAGAGTGTGTGAGGATGCGGTGTGTGCAGTGTGTGTGAGGGTGCAGTGTGTGTGAGGGTGCAGTGTGTGTGAGGGTGCAGTGTGGGCAGTGTGTGTGAGGGTGCAGTGTGTGTGAGGGTGCAGTGTGTGTGGGTGCAGTGTGTGTGGGTGCAGTGTGTGCAGTGTGTGTGAGGGTGTAGTGTGTGCAGTGTGTGTGTGAGGGTGCAGTGTGTGCAGTGTGTGATGGTGCAGAGTGTGTGAGGGTGCAGTGTGTGAGTGCAGTGTGTGTGAGGGTGCAGTGTGTGAGGGTGCAGTGTGTGAGAGGGTGCAGTCTGTGTGAGGGTGCAATGTGTGCAGTGTGTGTGAGGGTGCAGTGTGTGCAGTGTGTGTGAGGGTGCAGTGTGTACAGTGTGTGTGAGGGTGCAGTGTGTATGTGTGTGAAGTGCCCACTAAGAACTGAATGTATGCAAGCACAGGTGTACAGGATCTGGTAGTCCACAAGGCATGGCTCTTTGTCACAGAGAGGTCACTAGCCTAGGTAGGGGTCAGGCCAGTTTGCCAACAATTAATCATGCCTGGGCCCTAGAGAGCACACACGCCTGAACTGGAGAGTCGCGATTCAGCACATGGAGGATGATTTTCAAGGGGGATGACTGTTCTTGTGTGGGCTAGACCTCTTGAAGTTCAAAGTGCTTTTAGAAACTCAGAAGCTTCCTACCCTCTGAATACCTGCGAGTTCTAGGAAACATGTGTATGTGAGGGTGCAGAGTGTGAGGGTGTGCAGAGTGTGAGGGTGCGCAGAGTGTGAGGGTGCGCAGAGTGTGAGGGTGCGCAGAGTGTGAGGGTGCGCAGAGTGTGAGGGTTCGCAGTATGTGAGGGTGCAGTGTGTGCAGTGTGTGTAAGGGTGCAGTGTGTGCAGTGTGTGGGAGGGTGCAGTGTGTGCAGTGTGTGTGAGGGTGCAGTGTGTGTGAGGGTGCGGTGTGTGCAGTGTGTGTGAGGGTGCAGTGTGTGTGAGGGTGCAGTGTGTGTGAGGGTGCAGTGTGTGTGAGGGTGCCGTGTGCAGTGTGTGTGAGGGTGCAGTGTGTGTGAGGGTGCAGTGTGGGCAGTGTGTGTGAGGGTGCAGTGTGTGTGGGTGCAGTGTGTGCAATGTGTGAGGGTGCAGTGTGTGCAGTGTGTGAGGGTGCAGTGTGTGCAGAGTGTGTGAGGGTGCAGTGTGTGCAGAGTGTGTGAGGGTGCAGTGTGTGCAGTGTGTGTGAGGTTGCAGAGTGTGTGAGGGTGCAGTGTGTGAGGGTGCAGTGTGTGTGAGTGCAGTGTGTGTGAGGGTGCAGTGTGTGTGAGGGTGCAGTGTGTGAGGGTGCAGTGTGTGAGGGTGCAGTGTGTGTGAGGGTGCAGTGTGTGCAGTGTGTGTGAGGGTGCAGTGTGGGCAATGTGTGAGGGTGCAGAGTGGGCAGTGTGTGCGAGGATGCAGTGTGTGTGAGGGTGCAGTGTGTGTGAGGGTGCAGTGTGTGTGAGGGTGCAGTGTGTGTGAGGGTGCAGTGTGTACAGTGTGTGTGAGGGTGCAGTGTGTGTGTGTGAAGTGCCCACTATGAACTGAATGTATGCAAGCACAGGTGTACAGGATCTGGTAGTCCACAAGGCATGGCTCTTTGTCACAGAGAGGTCACTAGCCTAGGTAGGGGTCAGCCCAGTTTGCCAACAATTAATCATGCTTGGGCCCTAGAGAGCACACACGCCTGAACTGGAGAGTCGCGATTCAGCACACGAAGGATGATTTTCAAGGGGGATGACTGTTCTTGTGTGGGCTAGACCTCCTGGAGTGCAAAGTGCTTTTAGAAACTCAGAAGCCTCCTACTCTCTGAATACCTGCGAGTTCTAGGAAACACAAGACTAGATAGGGGGAAGGAGAGTGGGAGATGGCAAGGGATCTAAAGATGAGAGAAGGGTGCGGGGAGATGAGTGAACATCGATGGAAAAAGTGGAAGATGGAGGGAGGAGAACTAAAAGGTGATAAGATGAGGCAGGATCACGAGGGGAGAGTACGGAAAGATCACGGTCATATCGTCCAATTAGCCCACCATTATGACAACATAACTGTCTACCAATATATAAAAATTTTAAAAAGAAAGAAATAGAGGAATAGAAAAACAAAACAAGTCCATGATAGATGTTCCATAAATATCTCTGTACCGTGGCTCTGTCAGCCATCTTGCCTATATGCACTAATTCCATTTTCTCGACTTGACTGTGTACCGAGATAGTAAACGGTACAGGTGTGCTAAACATACATTTACTAGGGTACGAACGGTAATGCTCAATTCTAAAAATAGCATACCTGTGTGCAGGTGAAATGAGAGTCACAAGGTAAGTGTTGTAGGTTTTCGAGATACAACGCCTAGCAGGGTTTGTAGATATTCATAACGCCGCAGATAATCTTATGGACATAATAGACCGTCTAGAAAAAGTACAGACAGTATAGATATCATTAAAGTATATATCTCATGTTATTATTGCGTGCTTTTACAAGAAAGAAGAAGAGATATATAAAATAGTAGCATACCAGAAATACTCTATGAGGTAGTGTGTTCGATGCACGGATGTCGCATGAACTGGCAAGCGGCTCGTCAGGCGTGCTAAATGATAGCTCAAACGCCACAGCGCTGACTTCCCTAGATATAAAGCGGAACAATTTCTAAACCAGATAGAGAAGTAGAAGCACAATTCTTTATTTAAAAAATGCGAAGATACATTCCTGAAAGGGTGCGTAAATGGACTAAGGACGTACCTGGAAGACAGCGATAGTTTGTCTTCTCTGGATATCAAAAACGCGATAGGGGGCCACAAGGCAGTAGATCAAATGGCCACCATAGTTGAAAATGCACGAGAGATGCAGCGTATCTATAGCCAAATTTAAATATTGCTGCGGTGAAAAAATCACAGAGATAAACAGCGGATTGAAACTAGGAGAAGTAATCAAAAGGGGACTATGAAGCCTGGGCCCGCAACACGGATAATGTACGTGCTGAATCACAACTGATTGACAGTAAGAATCAGCTTGTAGTTCTCAGCCGAGAACTGGTAGCTAATGTCTCTTAAATACAAAATATGTGAGCAACATCGTGTCCGCTAATACATGAAGATCGACAAAGGACTGATAAAGCACTCAAAGGTATGGGGCGTATACCCAGAGTTGAAGCTTGCCATAAAGAGGAATAATAAACAGAGGACTAAAAGATTAGACTAAAACTGCGCACACTGAACACGCAGACGTCTGCCCTCCTCCGATACCTACAAATTATAGTTACAGTCTTACTACTAATTGCATTCAGCCCAAGTCGAGAAAAAGTCATCCACATCGTATGCACCGCCACGGCACCACCACCACTAGGGGTGCGCGCGCGCACTGTGACGTGCACTAGTTCCACTTCCTGCCTACGGGAGTGCACTTTCCCCATTTCATGTCGGGCCGGGCCCACTGATCTGCGGTCTATTCTGCGGGGCCCCCTGGGCAGCTGCCCATACAGACCATGCCTAGGACCGGCCCTGGGACCGCCGCAGACAAAGAAAGTAGGGCAAGATATAGAGGAGGAAGCAGTAAATGATCCAGGAGAAACAACAAAGATCGAGGCAGGAGAAGAAGATGTGGGTCATTCCATGCAGCGGCGGCGGCAGGTATGGGGCGGGGGGGGCGGCGTGTGTGTCTGTGTGTGTGTGTGTGTGTGTGCGCGCGTGCATGTGTGCGTCTGTCTGTGTGTATGCTGTGTGTGCGTGCCTTCGGCCGACCTGCGTAAGCTCGTGCACGGACCCTGAGCAGCTCGTGCACCTGTCTGTCCTCCCTTGACAGGCATCTTAGCAGCAATAGGTCTCGAGCGAGACCTAAAAACCGGGGTAATAAGCAACACAAATCTGCTGTGTGCACTGCAAATGAACACTGTATTCTAAGGCATGAACAAACAATGGTGCTCAGGAAAATACTCCCACTGCTGCAAACCAACCAACAGGAACTACTCCTACTGTGTAGGAGGCTATATTATTCCTAATGTTATCTTAAAAGCACTCTACTACATCCATATGGAGTCAATGGTAAAGCTGGAGTCAAGGGTAAAATTCGAGATCCTTTTCGCCATACAATAGGCCTTTTGGATAAAGGCATCAGATAACTGCAGAATCTGGTTCCCAGCTATACCACTGCCAGAGAACTAAAGTTCAGCCAACTTTGATCTCATCCAAATATGGATGATTAAATGACTGAAACATGGAGGTAGATCACTCAGTGTTCAGTGTCCCAGACTCCTTGAAAACTGAGCCATGGAGCAAATTAACTTTGTTTCAGGAAACTTGTGAAAACCAAAGTCTCTTTGTATGCCCTATTGTGGCTATAGATGCAGTGTGCAGTGTCTTGCAAGTTGGCAATGACTGAGCCCTTTTAGCTCTAGATGAACTCTGTAGAGCTACGACATAATAGATAGTGTATTGCACTGAAGGTTGCTTTCAAACGTTGAGTTCACAGTTACGCACAGACAAATAAAAACGTGTGAGACCACGCTCCGTATGTCGCGTAGTCATGTACGGGTACCCCAGCTGGAAAGACGCTCCAAATGGAAAACGAGATAGGGGATGATTAACCCGAAGATTGACAGTACTCTTTCAGAGAGTTTTCTGTGGACTAGGCTAACTGCTCGTGCTAGCCACGTGTGCTATCGTCAAAGTACATAATAGACGCTGAATGCATGTGGAGTCAAAGCGCAGTTGCAGCTGCTGTGAAGCAGTTGAAAGCAAATGCATGCACATATAATCTACATGTCATGGGTAGAGAACCTGTTGGTATGGCCATACATAAAGGTACTACGCCATTATGCAACAAGCCATATCTTGTACAGTGTGATAATGCTGCGATTACCAATGCTGCCAAGCAGAGATTAACCTGGTGTCAAAAAGTACAAAGTGACAGCCAAGCGAATAATAACGCTGCAATTATAAGTGCTGCGAGGCAAAGATCAACCGTGTGTATGCAAGTGCACAGAAGCGGTTGTCTGCTTACCAGAAATAATTAAAGAGAGTCTTTATACCTCAGCACTGGGCAAAGCAGCTTAAGGAGAAGTGCCTGGGGTTGTGCTTACGGAGCCATCCATATCTGAAGAAGCGAGCCACCAAAGCCACTGAGTGGGGCTCAGAACAACTCCACAGTTCTACGAAGAGTGGCAGGTTGTTGTTCCGATGGAGACCAAGAAGCAAATCACGTTTCAAGTTACCATCAAGAATGATCCAAAGGCCAGTATGTCACAAGGTTTGAGAAAGAATGAGCTAGAAACAGTAGCTGAAAGACCGCCACGCCCCACCTCATTAAGTTCCACACTGGCCTACAACGCTGTTGCTTTCTTGTAACCGCCATCATCATAACTGCCAAAAAGCGAAAAAAGGTGACATCTACAAGTACAAAGAAGTTATGTTTGAGATGTGGATTTCTGTTTCCACACAACAACATATTTGCCACTATTGGACAGATATTTAAGGGCTGTGGGAAGGAGAACCATTTTGTAACAGTGTGCAAAGCAAAGGGAAAAACAAGCGCGTCACTGCGTGAAGACAAAATGGCTGCTGGAACATTCCAGAAGCAATGTTCGACGTGCACCTACAAGGACCTTCAGAGTGGTCAGGTATGACAAATCGACACTGAACGAACTCAATTGTCATGCCTGAGGAGAAATATAAAGAATTACATCCCTTACTACAACTTATGCTGATGAAAATCAAGGTGTATACATGGGCTGCATCAACACCCTTAAAAAGCTAAGGTTCAGGCGCTGCAGGAGTAAGTCGCTCTCAGAGAGGGCAAGATGGCCGCTGAAGCGCTGCAGGAGTAAGTCGCTCTCAGACCCCTCTCCAACCTACGCATGAACTCAGGCCTCAATGGAGATGTGAGAGCAGTATGCTACCCGTACTCTGGAATCAACAAGCAGGAAATATTTATATGAGAACACTTCACAACAGAGTTGCTGGCCTCGCAAGCATTTTCGTGAAAGCGAAGACATTTTATATCAAGACCTTTAAAGCATTTATGGCGGACATGTCGACCCGTGGCAAAGATAAGCAGCAGCAGTAACAACAACCTGCATTGGGTGGAGCAAACAAAGAAACGTTTCAGAAGGAAGCGGGAAGAACGGGCACTATCCCAAAAACAAAAGCGATTTCCATCAGCAAAGAACAACCTCTACAGTCTCCACCATCACTAAAGCACAAATGCGTAAGCTGGAGAAAGCCAGCGAGAAAGAGAAAGGGATCGCCCATGATACACGAGGTGTCAATATCACCCCAGCGGCGCGGGACGCAGCAGTAAAGAAGAAGACCGATACCATTTACCGGCAGCCGTCGGTATCAGAGGTATTCAGCGCCAAACCCCCTCCAACCCCCTCTCCAGAGGCTTCAGGAACCGCTACGGCAACCTTGTCCAACACGGCAATCGGGCCGCCCATCGGAGCAGACCAGAGCGTCCTCGCGGACGCAAGCGTTGGTGTTGCCAAGCAACCAGGGCCAACGGAGCTCACGCTTCCCGCGGAACTTCGCACAGAGGCTCAGGCAGACAGCGTCGAACGCGACTTGGTGCAGGGAAGTCAAGACAAAGGCTGGGACAGTGCAAAAGAGGTGAGAGAGGCTGATGGAGGGGTAGGGATGTCAAATACTGGGCAAATGTTAGAAGCCCTTATAGAGGTGGAGGCGGAAATACAAAAGGAACAGAACCAAGCTCAGAAGAAAGATAACGCTGTGCTGGGGGAGGACACCGCAAATGACAATCTGTATAACAACATATCAGAGGTGGATCTTGCAGAAGGTGCTGAGGGAGATAGATTTTTCTCTGTCCCTGAAGAATCTGAATCAACGCTGGCAAGCAGTGATGAAGAAAGGGACTCTTCGGACTCATGTTCGAGCTCTGGTGATAGCGATAGCTCCAGGGGGAGAGGCACGCAAAAAAGGCGTAAAACGACATCCAGAAAGACAGGCTCCCCCCTGTGCTCATATAAGGGCACACAAAAGAAACTTGCGTGGGATTACTCCGCTACCTCTAGTTTGTATAAAGAAGAGGGGCAAGAGCCTCAAAATGATGGAGGGAAACTAGATATAATGTTTGCCACACTAAAACAGATGCAAATGGAGGCTAGAGCTGAAAGCCGGAGGGCCAGGCATGATACTAAAAAAATCCAAGCGTCAATCAGGAAAATAAATAACAAGTTTGAGGAGGTGGAGGAGAGAGTCATCGGAGTTGAAGAGAGAACTGGCAGATTAGAGGATGAGGTAACGGATTGGCAAACATCCAGAGAGGAACAGACTAAGGTCATGGAGGACTTACAGTGGAAGGTGGAGGATTTGGAGAATCGCCAGAGACGCAATAATGCCAGGCTTCTTGGAATAGAAGAAGGGAGGGAGGGGCAAGACCCCAGAGGCTTTGTCATCAAGTTACTAAAGGGAGCCTTCCCGGAGGTGCCATGGAACTGGGAACAAGAAGTGCAGAGAGCCCATAGATTCCCGCTTTTTGTAAGGAAAACTCATAAAGAGGGCTCAGGGGCTCTTCCAAGGGCCATACTAGTATTTTTTGGTAACTTCCTGGCAAGGCAAGAACTAATGGAAAAAGCCAGGCCTGATTCTAAAAAGACGGTTGAGGGAATAACTTTCTTTGCTAGACCTGACTTTTGTCACGTAACTGTGGAAAGGCGTTGGAAGCTCAGACAGTTGATCACTGCATTTCAGACACAAGGAGCAGAGGCCTATCTAATGTTCCCAGCAAAGTTAAAGGTTATTTCAGCGGGACGCATAAGAATGTTTTTCTCTGAGATAAAAGCGGGGGAATTTCTGACAGAGTTAAAAGAACAAGGGGGAGCCAGAAGGAAATAGGCAAGAAAGGGGGCAGAATGTGCCCAAATTTATGAAAGCAGAAATGTTGGATCAACTACCGAGGCTGATGGATAAGAATAGTATTAGATAAGAGGGGAGGAGAGGGGGAGCGACACTGCGACGCTAAGTGGACACGCATAGGTCAGGAGTGACCTATTTGCCTGTCACAGGGGGGGTGGGGCCGCAGTTGGGGCGGGGGGGCTTAAAGGGGGGGGAGGGGGTAGGGAAGAAAACACTGGTGAAAGGTGGAGGTGTAAAATGGTACAGATTTGTAAAGTTTGCAAGGAAGTAGAAAGAAAATGTACAGATGAAGATAAAATAGTAGCGGAAGTGTTGGTAAAAGCAAAACTAAAATCATGGCAGTTAGGATAATGACGATTAATATCTGTGGTTTAAACAATAAGGAGAAAAGACAGAAGCTTTCTGCGCTGCTGCGATATTGGAGAATTGATATAACTTGCCTACAGGAAACACATGTAGCAGCTGAAGATAAATTTTTGTTTGATCAGATGGGCCTTGAGGTTCTTGCTAGTACAGGACAGGAGGGGAGAAACAAGGGAGTAGCAGTTCTGGCCAGAAAAGGTGTTGTTAAAATTAAAAAGAAAAAAGAGGATCATGAAGGGAGATGGGTAATGCTAGACATAGAAACTGCCGCAGGAAGATGTACACTGTCCTCGTTGTATGGTTCAAATGAAGATGAACCTGAATTATTTGAATTCATTGATAGCGAATTAGCATTGTGGCCAGAGCCTGTGATCTGTTGCGGGGATTTTAATATTAATGGATTGAACGGTTTAATAGGTAGGGGGGGGGATATCAAGGGAGGAAAAAGAAGGTGTACAAGGCAGTACAAAACCTTGCTCATCATAATGCACTGGTGGACATGTGGCTGGAATTTAACCCTCTAGGTTCAGGCATCACTTTTTATTCAGCGCCACATCAAACAGTAGCCAGACTGGACTATTTCTTTATCTCTAGCTCACTAGTTAGCAGTGCTAAAATAGAATGTCTCCCCAGAATAATGGCAGATCACAACCAGCTGGTTTTAAGGTTAGCAGTGTCCCAAAAGACAGAAAGAATAAATTCGACATGGACGTTTGAGAGAGGTCTGTTGAAGGAGGAGGAGTACATCATAAGAATGCAAGAGTGGATAACCCAATTTTGGGATATGAATAGGTATTCAGCTTCAGCAGACATGGTGTGGGACAGCTTTAAAGCAGGAGTGAGGGGAGAGACACTAAGCTACACTCTAGCAAGAAGTAAAAAGGAAAAGGAGAAGGTGGAAGAGGATATCAGAACTCTGATGGGCTTGGAAAAAATGCTATTAGATGCAATAGGCAGGCAAGACCCCATTGATCAGATCCTAGTGACGATAGAAGTGCAGAAATCAGAAACGGGGGTTACTCTGGCACAGAAAACAGCAAGGAAGTACCTAGCAAATAAGGAGAAATGTTATGAATTTAATGAGAGGGCTGGACACTTGCTCGCAGTTAGAACCAGGCAAACGCTAGCAGCGGGTGAGATTAAAGAAATTAAGGACTGTACTGGCATAATTGTCAAGAAAGTGGAGGAGATACAGGAGGTATTCAGAAAGTTTTATGAGGCGCTATATGGACAAGATATAAATAACGAAAGGATAGAGGCGGAAAGTTTGGAATACCTCATGCAAAGTACACAGGATGGGTTGAATACGGAAGAAAGGGACAAGTTAGACACACAACTAACAGTCCAGGAGATAAGAGATGCGATATTCAGCTTACCATCCGGTAAAGCAACTGGCCAAGATCAGATCCCGGTAGAATTTTATAAAACTTTTTGGGATGTGCTAGCTAAGGATATATGGGCAATCTGCTGCTTGGCGCAAGGGGGTAGAATAGTCCCTCAGTCTTGGGCGGGCGCGGATATAATAGTGATCCTGAAAAAAGATAAGCCCCCCACCGAACCAGGCTCTTACAGGCCGATCACACTGCTCAACGCTGATGCAAAAATATTCTCCAAAGCATTGGCCAATAGACTGAGCAAGGTAATAGAAAGAGTGGTCTCCCCTACACAACATGGCTTCATACCTGGCAAAGGAACTACGGAACACACTAGACAGTTGATCACTATTCTGGACGCAGTAGAGGTCGCAGGAGACCCTGTCGCGGCTATTTTTCTGGATGCCGAGAAGGCCTTTGACAGGGTCTCTTGGGCATACTTATGGAAAGCTATGGAGTGGGCTGGTTTAGGTAGAGGATATATAACCGCAATACAGGCACTCTACAAACACCCTAGTGCTAGGATACGTATCAATAGATCCTATTCTAATGCGGTACAGATCAGAAGGGGGACTAGGCAGGGATGCCCAGCTTCACCCTTATTATTTGCGATATATCTAGATCCCTACTTAAGAAGGCTCACACAAAATAGGAGGATTACCCCAGTTACACTGCATGAGAAAGAGTATAAATTATTTGCCTATGCAGATGATGTGGCTGTTATAACGCCGACACCAGAGGAATCATTGATTGAAATAGAACAAGAGGCAAGGAAATTTGGTGAGGTGTCTGGGTACCTAATAAACAGGGGAAAAACACAAGTAGTACAGAACAGATACACTACATTTGCAGATGCAAGAGTAGTTTCAGACACAAAATATTTGGGGGTTAGGGTGACTGCAGACTTAGAAAAGCTAGTGGAGATAAACTTGGAACCCCTGATAGGAAAGGTTAAAAGCAATATGGAGAGGGTTAATAACCTACACCTGACTCTTATGGGGCGTATTAATTTTATTAAAATGGTTACTTTTCCGAAGTTTCTATACCTATTCAGAGCGATCCCATTATTCATTGAAGGCATATGGTTCAACAGAATAGAATCAACAGTAAATAAACTAATTTGGGCACAGGGGAAGACACGTAGAGCATACCGTTTTTTGACATTACCACGAGAGAGGGGAGGTTGGGGGGCACCTGATTTTAAGTTTTACTATTGGGCAACAGCTCTACAATATTCTAAAGAGTTATTAGGTGGAAGTGTTCAACAGGAGGATAGAAGGGGTCCAGCGAATGTTTATGAAGCACTTTTGGGAAAGGCGGCAGAGAACGCCTTAGTTACAACTGTGGACTATGCATACTTCAAACACACAAGATTTAAGACTCTGAGTGCAATATATAAAGTTTGGAGGGCAATAAAGAAAAAATTGGGATTGGGAAGGTACAACAGATATTTGAGGCTCTATGTAAATAACGACCTTCCACCAGAAATTTTTAAAGACACAGCTATGAAAGAGTGGGATGAAAAAGGGATCAAGAAATTGGGGGATTTAATGGACTCAGGAGGAGGATTCTTAATGTTCCAAGACGTACAGCACAGGTATAAAATAGTTGGGAATAGCTTCTTTAAATTTTTACAAGTGAGGAGCTATTTTCACACAAAAGTTGGGGGAATAGGGGGAATGACAAACTGCAGGATAATGGACTATCTGGGAAGCAGCTTTTCGTGTTCAATTAGGCAGTTGTACGCAGAGCTACAGGTCTACAAAACAGATGATAGAGAGAAATTCAGTAATAAATGGAGTGAACAAGTAAGAGCCCGCCCAGAAGATTTACAAACCTCCTTAGACCTTGGTCGAACCATTTTGTGCTCAGCCACACTTCAAACCCAACACTATAAAACAGTGTATTCATTATATCACACGCCTGCCAGAATACCCAATGGGGGGGACTCACCGGAATAACATGCCCACGATGCAATTCAACAGGTGCTAATATCACACACATGTTTGCACAATGTCCGCAACTTTACACCTTAAAATTGGCAATAGAGGAGTTTTTGGAAAAGTCGCTGGGAATATAAACTAAACTAACCGACGAATTGATAATATTGGGCATAAGTTTAGGAGAAAATATCATACATCCAGAATTTTTATTTATGGTCACAGCAGTTTTCAGGATAATTGTCGCAAAAGCTTGGAAAGAGAAATCAGCACCGTCGTTTCAGATCTGGATGGCAAGATTACTATCTGCATATAATCTAGAGAGGGCAATATATGATAGAAAAGGCAGAAAGGCAAGAGCCTTGGGGGACAGGATATGGTTCCCCATTGATCAATGGAAGAGTGGAAAGAGTTAAAAGTATGTTTCCTTTGCTTCTTTGGTATTATTGGCGAAATATGTATAGCCTATAAGATGGTAATGAATGATCCATGATATATTCTATTCATTTGTAATGTGAGTATTTGTAATCGTATAACTTTCTAAAACACAAATCTGTACCCGGTTTAAAAAACTCTTTGTAACGATTAAAATGTACTGGTTGTAACAGAAAAAGGGGGGGGGGGGAAATTTGAATAAAGACATTTAAAAAAAAAAAAAAAGTTAAGGTTCATTTGTAGTGATGATGAAGGACAAGAAAACGAAGGTGCAAGCACATATACATGTGCTTGAAAGGAAAGTGTCAAGTGCCTGTCTACTCAGCTTCTGATATGTGATTGATTTCCGTGAACCACAACATGAATGCTCACCATGAAATAGTAAGTCAATTCCCTTTGTTGTATCATGATTTGAGAAAGCTTAAGATTTTGAAAGTAAAGTTGCATATTAATGAGGATGTCCGTCCTGTTGCTCAGAAACATAGACAAATTACTTTTCATTTACAAGATGCTGTTGAAAAAGAACTTGAATCGTTATTTAAGCATAATATCATGGAGAGTTCTACTGGTCCAACGCCATGGATTTCTCAGATCATGGTAGTGCCCAAAAAGAACAGTGAAGGAGTGGTACACATATGCGTTGACATGCGTTACATGTGTTAACCAAACAAGGCAATTGAACGAGAACGAGACCCAGGTCCACACATTGCTGAAATGATGACACAACTCACAGATGCAAATCATTTGGAACTTAAAGAAAACTGCAGGTATATTACAACCTTTTCTACACGTTAGTCTGTTTCGATACCAAAGGCTATGCTTTGGTGTGTCATTAGCCGCAGACCTTTTTCAAGACATCATTCGATGTATCATACAGCCTGTCATTAATGCATTCAATTAGAATGATGCCACATTGGTATTGGGACCTACCCAAAAAGAGTATTATAAGGTTCTCACACAGGTATTTCATTTCCTGGCTGATGCAGGCTTGTCTTTGAATGCAGAAAAATGTGAGTTCCATATGAATAAGTACAAATTATTTGGACCTATTTTTTCTGATGGGGTATGACACCTGATTCTGCTAAAGTACAAGCGCTGTCAAATGCTGATCCCCCACAAGATGTTTCAATGGTGCGTTAATATTTTGGCGTGGCCTGCTACTGTTCTAGATACATATACAAGACTTTGCCACTGTAAGTGCTCCATTGAGAGAGTTGACGATAAATAATATTTCATTTCAGTGGTCACGTGAATGTGAGAAAAGTGTTAAGAAAATCAAACATGCCATTGAGAATGCTTCTGAAATGGCTTATTGCAATCTAAAACTTCATAAAGAGGTTGTTGATGCTAACCCAGTTGGGTTAGGTGCTATCCTTGCACAACGGACACCTGAATGCTCGAAGACATATAATGGGGTATACAAGTAGACGTTTGTCCCAACCAGAATATGCTTACTCACAACCTGAAAAAGAAAGTTTAGCTGTGGTATGGGCGTGGTAACACTTCCATGTATTCGTGTATGGAAAGCCTTTTATGCTGGTAACTAATAATCAAGCTTTACTAACAATATTTGTCAATCCAATGGCCAAAAGGCCTCCTCGCATTGAACGTTGGGGAATATGGCTACAAGAGTAGAACTGTAACATTGTGCATCATCCAGGAAAGGATCAGAACCCTGCTGACTACTTTTACAGAGTGCCCATTCAAGGTCATAGCACTCCATTTCAACTTTATCGTAAAATCAAACAAATCAGCCGCCTTTTCATTAGCCTAGATTGTTACTGCCATAAGCCACAATAGTGACATGCTAAACATGAAAGATATAATTACACATGGAACCAGCACCCTCGACCTCTAACCTGTGAGGGTGAATATAAAAAAATATAGACATGTGAAAGATGAACTGTCCATATTTCAAGGGAGAGTATTTTGCCAGGGTCGAGGTTCTTGATTCTGGAGAGTCTGCAGGCAAAATCATTGAAGTGGCCCACAATGGACATAGGGTAACCGTTCCCACAAAATGAGCTCTCTGACCGAGTCTGGTTTCAGTATCTGGACAAGCGGGTTGAGAAGGAATTAAAGGCCTGCCCTCTATGCAACTGCCTATCTACAAAAGTTACTCAACACACCCTAAATATGTCAGAACTCACGAAGCATGCCTGGGAGAGAATAGCCATTGACTTTTTTGGTCAACTCAACAATGGATATCACCTGATGGTGATTGTGGATGAATACTCGCTATTTCCATTAATTGAGGATCTCTCATCCACCACTCAAGACTGTGTCATAGAGAGACTGTGTGGCATATTTATGACATGGAGTGTTCCAGCCATACTAAATTCTGACATGGCTTGCCTTTTAATAGTCCGGAGTTCAAATATTTCTTAGAGAATCTGAATATAAAGCATCAAAAGTACACTTCTCATTTGCTGCAGGCCAACAGACTGGTTGAAAGATTTATGAGCACGCTAAAGAAGAACTATGTTAAACTCTACATTGGAAGATTAGCATTCAACACCTCACTCGACCACCGGTGAAAGTCTGGTGACACTGATGTTCCTGAGATACCTCAGTGGACCAATCAGAGAAAAAGCGATGAGACTGCATCTCATACGAGAGACTTGGTTCAGAAACAAAAGATGAAGACATATGCTGACTGATGATGGCATGCGAAAAACATTGTCTTCAAGAGAGGAGACACAGGTCTCACATGTTAGATGCATAAAATAAAATCTGATGCTCCCTTTGATGTAGAAACTTTTCAAGTGGTTTCAAAGGAAGTATGGTCCTTTGGTACTTTCGAAATGAGAAGATTCATAGAAAAAGGGAGCTCTAGAAAATGGCAACTTTGCAATGGACACCATTGAAAGGTTAAAAAGGAATTCACCTGCAAAGACACAAATTATTGGGAAAAAGAAATGTACTATTCTGTTCTTGAGCATTTTCAACAATTACTGTGAATTCAATTCAATTCAATTCTTTATTTATAATTTGGAGCTCAAAAGAAGTCCACAGAAAATCATGGCAATACAATAAACAGCATGCAATAAAATGACATGCTACAAGAAAAAGAAGAATAAACATAAGAATTATAAAATATTTGTACACATGATCTGATTTCTGTAGCAGCGACTTGAATACGAATTGGATAACGACATAAAGGCCTAAAATATTAAACATATGTGCAAATGACTCCTTTATGAGCAGCTAAAAAAGTTCTCTCTCCACCACAACCGCAATCTGAAATCCAGATTAATTAAAATTCATAAAGCCTTTGAACATTAAAAAAAATTGTAAAAATTAATTAATTTATTAGATTAATGAGAAACTCCTGTGCCGCCTCTACAAATTTAATATGGTTATTTAAAAACATTGGCTGTAATGGGTGGTCGCGCTGAAGTAACAATGCAGGACAAACAAAAATACATGATGAAGATCCTGATTCACGAGTAACACGTTACAATCTTTCCCTGTTTTTCTCGAAAATTACTACATTATGGTTCTCACCCCACCACAACAGCAATCCTAAATCCAGATTAATGAAGATTCATAAAGCAGAAAACATTTTTTTTAACTTTTGTACAAATTACTTTATTTTTTGGATGACGGAGAAACTCTTGTGCCCCCTCTACAGATTTAATATTGTTCTTTAAAAACATTGGCTATAAAAGGTGGTGGTGCTGAAATAACAATGCACAACAAACAAAACATGATTAGGATCCTGGATCCCTAAGTTACATGTTACAATCTTTTCCTGTTTTCCCAGGAGAGGATCAGTTTGCCATTAGCTCATTGAACAGAAGTTAATTCATTCAAAACAGTGTCAAAAAACGACAAAGACCATGATCCAAATTCCAGGCCAAGTTCTTCTGGGCTATCGTGGGGCAGCAAGATAAAGTTCACACCGCCAACCTTTTCTTCAATGTACAATACACGAGATCTCTTAGATAACCAATAGTGCTAACAGTACTCTATAAATGATTTTTGAATTGTGAGGAAGAGATGGAGGTCTAGACATCTTTCTGAGGATCAAAATAGCTTAGTGACAAGGTATAATCTCAGGGAAAAGAATATTTACTCGAGCCTAAGCCAAATTCTTCACAATTCATTAAACCCCTCATGCATGGAATTTCTTTCACTATTTTAAGCTGACAGCTCCACCAAATCATGCTGGCTAATCCTTGCAGATAGAAGTTTGTGAAACCAAATTCCAACCTCATTGCTGGGGTCGAAACAAACCAATTAAAATGACACATTTTACGTAAGTTTTGTACTCCCGTTTTCTCTAGACAGTCCCATTTTGTCAAATTAATAGATTCTAAAGTGTATAATAGAGTTGGGGGGACTTTCACGTTGAAAACAGAGAGCAACTGTATAAAATGTCTATGGCCTATTGCCTTATAAAAGGCACATAGCCCATTTGCATGCAAGCAAGCCTTAGAGGAACAATAGTCCTTGATCATCCCCTAATAACAGCTGGCACCATGTAGAGGAGTAAAGGACTGTTATTAGTGAGAAGAGAGTGCCATTCATATCTAGCTTCTTTTGTTTTTTCCAATGTGTTGGCCGGTCTACCCTATCAAAAGGCGTTGACTAATCTATGAATGCCACAAAGACATTAACCACTCAAATTAAGATGTACATTTCCACTATGAGTTTCAGCATAGTATGTTATTCAATGTGCAGTCTTTTTTCCTGAAACCCGCTTGTTCGATAGGGAGAATTTTCTCCTCCTCTACCCATTCTGTGAGGTACTCCAGAATGCTTCTAGTGAATACCTTCCCTAACTACTGTGAAACTACAAATTAGGTCGAATAAATCTTATCTGAAACTTGATTAAGAATGCCCTCTGTAACTCGGGACCTTTTTTTAACTTTATATTCAAATTGGGTTTTATAAAGTGCTGCAGCACCTCAAGGTTTCTTGGTACATGGTAGAGCTGACCTCTCACCTAGGGAGTGTTCAAAGATGTTCAGCACTCCAGGAAAAACTAAGTTTTGGTGCTGCTTGACTGCTCCTTTTCTATTAGTAAAAAAAATGCATTTTTCGTACGTTTTTCTTTATTTCGATGCCATCTAGTTGTGGCCCTCAAAGAGTGCTTTATCATGATCAACAGAGACTCTGCGCCCATCATGCTGTTGTGATCTATACACCCTCCACACTCTTCTTCTTGTTGCCTCCTAATCACAGGAAGTGATGTCTAGTACCCTCCTTAACTGCTGGCTAACTGCAGGGCCATGCTGCTCTTTTGTTTAGATGCCCAACACACCATCTCTAATTTTCTTACGAAAAAAGTACATCTGAAGCCAAGGCACCTTAGGATACTCCAATGTTTGTCCTGTCTCCCAGCATTCTACATTTGCCTAAACAGTCATTATGACTTTCTGTGCATGCAACTGTATAGAAGCAGACTCTCACGAGCAGCAGTATATATAGTTTTTGACTTTTCACTTAATGTGCAACTGTACTCTTGCTCAAATTCCATGGGGCATTGCAATTGTGTATATCGTTTGCAATTAGATTATTTGTGGTTATTCTAGATCATTGCAAACACAAGGAGATGATGGACGGAGCGCTGAAACTTTTCAGACAACCGCCCCCAGTCACGGGTCTTAACTGAGGTGGTGAAGTGAGCTAAAGAACAAAGATGGACTCTACCCAGATCTGTGACTGAGGGTGAGTGTCTGAAAAGTTTCAGCGCTCCATCCATTATCTCCTTGTGTTTGCTTTGTTCACCCTAAGTTGGCAGGGTATGCCCGAACGTGGGTCTCTTGCTCTCTTTGCCACTGGATTCAAGCTAGCCTGGCTGATGAGGGGTGTTACCCTGAACCATGTCCCAGGATGCTTGTTTCCAGTTCAGGGAAGACCTGGCTTGGCAGATCGGGCTAGACTGTTCCCATGAGGCACAGGGTCAAGACTGATTTGCATATAGCTGGGTCTGAACTGGGGTGGCAAAGTGAGCTAAAAGAACGCTGATGGATTCAACCCAGATCTGTAACTGGGGGTGAGCGTCTGTAAGGTTTCAGCACTCCATCCATCATCTCCTTGTGTTTGCTTTATTCTAAATTATCAACATGAACCCTTTTCTGGTGGTTACATTGAGCTGAACAAGTCTCGTGGCCGGAGTCTCACTTCATCATATGAACTTGAGACAAGCACCCATTTGCCTTCATATCTACTTGCCACTGCTTCTTCTTCCCCTTTTGTTATTTCTCCCTTGCCTTCATTCTTCATTGAACCCTCTGCCCATACCCACTCTGACATATCCTTTTCAGCTAGCTAAACATGTGTATGTTTCTTACAATGGGGTAAGTAATGCAATGCATCTTCCAGTTGTGCTGTAGGTAGGACTTGATTTATTGCCGGTTGAATAGGCATGTTATCTAATTTTGCTTGTTAGATGGTCTTCTTTAAAGTTCATGTGGATCTTGCAACCATTTCCACTCTCCGTAGCACAGTGGAGTGATCCTGTGGTGTTGGAAGTTTATGTGGCAATGGAAGGTCTCTCAATACCTGACAATTGAAAGGAGGGCCGTGTCTGTTATGCCCTCAAACTGCAAATATCTAATTCGGGTCATGCATCACATTGGCTTTGCTTGTTGATGACAACTGTTGCCCTTTAACAAACGCAACACTTGCCATGTAGCTTAGGCTAAGAATAGGATTCACTCTATTGTACCACTTGCAATACCTGGCCATCCACCAAAATAAACACACTTTACTAGCATCTCTTGATGTAAGGGTTTTCCTCAGTGCTGCAGTTTTTCCTGAAGAGGAGCTGAATCTTTGTCAGAGAAAGCATACCTTTAGAAGCCACAAATCTTGACATTCAAGATGAGCTTGTAATCTTGCACAGCTTGAAGCACATGTTTTGAGGGTCTGGTTGTACTCCTTCTGTGAGAACTTGAACAGACTGTCATCGCTGAAAATAAAATCATTGACATTCGGCAGATGACATTCCTGGTGGCCTCATAGAATACTCCATCTAGCTGTGCTTTACCTCTTTCATTAGAATAACCCCACATGTATTGAAAGCAGTGATTTATTGAGATCTTTCAAGAAGTTGTAACTTGTAGCAATCTTAGATCCAGCTTAGAAAATATGGTTTCTTAATTCTATAAAGACGCAAAGCCAGGCCGTTGCAAATAGTCTGGTCATAGTTTACTATTGTGCAACTTCGTGTAATAGGACGAAGTTCCTGCCTTTGTGAATAATTTGTTTGGCGATCATAACTTTTGAACTGTATGACCAAGAGGACTTCTGGACTTAACACAGCATCATTTTAATTGTTCAGTCAATCAAGGGATGTATTAAAGACATTTTTATAAACAATATCTCCAGCTACATGTTGAATTTTATAGACAGTGGGGGCTTTGTGGTATTTTGTATCTGGTGTAAACTTTTATCCCACCATAGGAGTTTGACCTTGACTGTTTTTTGATGGCTGCTACTGGAGAATCAATTAAATGAGTGGCCTGTCTAATCACGACTAACCCAATATCTACAGTTCTTGGCCAGGCGGTTGAAAATGCAGCGTCACATTTAGAACTGCTAAATGCTGAATGCAACAAACAGGGTTTGGAGTAAAAGCCTCACATAAGACTTCCATGACATCCCAACTTTGCTTGTGTTTGTTAGTGATGGAATCATTGACCCACACCTAGAGAATGAGGATTCCAAAGATCCAGTGTTGTCCTGCTTCCCCTGGGCGATTCTGTTACATTGAATGATCCCTAGGGGCTCTTGTATGGTGTGTTCCTACCAAGAACATATGTGTGGCCTACAACAATAGCATGTGACTTCCACTGATACCATGTTTGTAGTATTTGTGTTCTCACTTTTAATATCTGTCTCTTGTTTCCAGGTGAGGCTAGATCAAAATAATGGAGAAGCTCCTTTCACAGAGTATCCAGAAGGAGAACATGCAAAATTCACCATCCACTGCCGGAGTGGAGCATCTACTGAAAGAATGGGGAAATGGTTGGGCATAGAGTGAAGAGTAGGGAAGGCTTTTAATGAGGCTGCTGAAGGGAGGGACTCTGGTGCTTCAAGAGTAGAAGGGAGGGAGGGAGTGTGGTGCTTCAGCACTCAAAAAAGGGATGTGGGAGAGAATATTTCCAGGTGGGGTCTTTGAGGGCAATAAATGGAAATAACATGTAGGGGTGTTTTTGAGGTCAAATAAAAACGTGTGCCAGCATGTGTAGACAGAGTACTATCTCTTCTATGTATTCTTCTTTCTACAGACAAAACTTGATATACATCTGCTGCAGGGGACCAGTGGTAACCTGTCAATCACATTCTCTGTTAACCTCCCATGGCCACTAAGACACTATACCCGCTCTTATACTGAGAACCTGAGTCCCTATCTTCACCTTCAGGTGGCTCTAAACCAACTAGGCTTATACTTTCAGCAGAGGGTGTGTGTGTGTGTGGGGGGGGGGGTTCTCTTTATCAACAACCCACAGATCCCAACAGGTTTTAAACCACAACTCAGAGCTAAACCAGGCGTCAGAATAGAGACAGCCTCAGATATTCATAAGGTCTTTAAAGATAAAGTCTCCAGTCCAGACCCCTGCAGCCCCTTATAATCTAATCAAAAGTAAGGTTTGGTGCCAGTATAAACAACAAAAAAGAGAAGAAAAAGTCCAAAAGAGATCCCCCTTGTGACACTCTGAGTTTACTGCAGGTTATAGGCCACAATATTTTGGACATAAATATAGAAATATAGTCCTACAAAAATACTCTAGCCACATACTGCTAGCCAAAATATTGTCAACCTAACTAAATAAGTAAATAGTATATGGGGAGCTGAGGAGGCTCTATTGTGGACATGTAAGCTGCCAAACAGAGCATCACATTTTGTTTTGTTTCACGGACTCACTCTGCTTCAATCCCGCACTCACGCACAAGGGAACCCACGGTTTTTCCACCCCCACCGCACCAATTTCCTAAGTCCACCTACAAGGGACTCTGGGACATGTAGTCTTTCCCACCACGCGGGATGCTGCACAGGTGTGCTGATACCAACGCAATTGGGGGAGGTGCAGACTCGATACCTCGGGTCTTAAAGAGAGGCGGAACCTACAGCTGAGTGACATTATCCTGTGGAAGCTTCGGGCGCTGAAGACGGCACAACAACAGCCAGAAATGCATCCGCCATTATCTGCAAATAAAGCTTCCAAAAGTTTCCCCTGGGTCTCTGTTATCTCTTTTCAAGGAAGGAGTTTATGCTGCACATATTCACGCGTCAGCCTGAGACGCCACCGCAGAGTACCCCGCCTCACCTTGGGTTAGGACATCACAGGCTTGTGCTGTTCTCAGCTTCTCGTCGTACCAAAGCGATTTGGTTGGTCCTTCACCCGCCCCTGAGCGCAGGAAGAAAACCGGCAGTTGCGAGGTTATTCCAACCTCGTTTTGGGCTGCAGGCATTGTCCTCGTCGCCCCTGTTCAATGGACTTCTGCAATTGGAGGCTGAGGCGTCATAGGGGAGCTGAGGAGGCTCTATTGTGGACATGTAAGCTGCCAAACAGAGCATCACATTTTGTTTTGTTTCACGGACTCACTCTGCTTCAATCCCGCACTCACGCACAAGGGAACCCACGGTTTTTCCACCCCCACCGCACCAATTTCCTAAGTCCACCTACAAGGGACTCTGGGACATGTAGTCTTTCCCACCACGCGGGATGCTGCACAGGTGTGCTGATACCAACGCAATTGGGGGAGGTGCAGACTCGATACCTCGGGTCTTAAAGAGAGGCGGAACCTACAGCTGAGTGACATTATCCTGTGGAAGCTTCGGGCGCTGAAGACGGCACAACAACAGCCAGAAATGCATCCGCCATTATCTGCAGATAAAGCTTCCAAAAGTTTCCCCTGGGTCTCTGTTATCTCTTTTCAAGGAAGGAGTTTATGCTGCACATATATATATATATATATATATATATATATATATATATACACACTCACATATATGTATGGATATAGATTTGCTATTCTTAATTTCACATCTGTATACTTTGAAAATATGGTATTGTCAAGGTACATATTTGTGGACTTTAGTACAGTAGATACTGCACATGCTTATGTTTATGATTTGTTGGTAGCCATAATAATATTTGTATAGGACGATGTTGCGCCCATGCTATTATGCACTCACTGACAACATGAGTACAAATAATATTGATTTAGGAGGATGCTACTAGTCTACCGATTTCACTGAGTTACCTCACTTCTTTGTGGATTAAACCTGTTAAAAGAAAATGTTCAGATCCATGGAGCATAAAGAGAATTACCAAGTCGCTAATAAACATGTTTTGTTCTGAAATGCGTGCCTTTCCTGCTGCTTCAGTTGCTGGTGCACACAGGTATTTTTCATGAGAAAGAGTGCACAGAGATCACCCATGAATATAATGTATGTATGTGGTATTTGTACAGTGTACCGATTCAATGGTAGTGATAACGTCAACAAGTTATTGGAGAGGTAGCTAGTTTGTGGATGGTTGCTGCATCATGATGCAGTGTTCTTTAAAAAGGTTTGTCCTCAACTCTTTTCTGAAATGGAGCAGGGTTAGGCCATCCTAAAGGATATGGGGATGGTGTATCAGATCATGGATGCATAGATGTAAAAGGCATTCTTCTTTCTTGTTTTCCTTTTTATACTTCTTTATCTCCAGTCTGATTTTGTCCTGGCTGCGGGTGTACCAAGAGCCACCAGAGACAGTGAGCTTATCAGCTAAACAGATGGGATGGAGCTTGTGAAGTCTTAAAAAATGATGAGGTTGGTCCTGCAGATGGTGTGGGACGGCATGGGGAGCCAGTGGAGTTCCATCAGGATGGTGATGATGTAATCGTATTTTACAGGCTCTGGTGTGTATATTCAGTTTCCAGCATCCGGATGCAAGAGTAGAAGAGCTTAAACAGCAGTTCTAAAGTCCTCCTCTGTGAGGACAAGTTTCACTCCTGCAGTGTCATAACATCTACATCTCATTATACATGCTGGCAAATAAGCCAAATGGACATTTATCCTTACTCAGATTCTAAGGTATGTAACGCCTGATCATCAGACCAGGCATTGAGTGATGTCATTTCCAGTGATGGTATCATTTTGCTGATACATGGTATTAAAACATGAAACATCCTACCTCTTTTTGGTCACAGAATACTGCCAAGTATGGGACATGGAATCTGCCCTCGCTCCCCTATATAACCACCCATTTAGCACCTTTTCTTAAAAGAGAGTCAACAGGAAAAAAGGCATGGGTTGCAAAAGATTAGGGTTCCAGCTCCTGCCCCATGCTTGCAGGCACAGCTACCTGCTCCAGATTCCACAACAATGACAGGAAGCCCATTCTTGTAAGGGGTTGCAGACGTCCAGCGCCAGAAATATTAGCTAGAACAGAATATGGCCCGTATTGCGGATAAGACGGTGCTCACAATTTAGCCCAGCATAGATATGGCCCACTCTCACCTCTCCCCAGCATAAGGCTGTTCCCATTATACATGGGAACTGCAACCAGAGACACACTGAGAAGCATCTGGAGAGCACCTCTCTCACCTCACTGTGGCATCCTATGCCATCCATTCGGAGCATCAAAGCCACCAAGTGCTTCAGCAACTTTTGTAGGCCATGATCACAGACTAACATCCATGCAGGTGCATCCAGCACACCAACAGTGACACAGCCTGCAATTACATAGGAGGCAATAAGCAGAACTGCTCTTCACTCATGCACGCTGGTGCAGAGCACCCACCACTGCTTTAAGTCACACAATTAACCACTATTCCTAGGTGGTAAAGAAGCCAACCCTTGTGCAAACACAAAAACCAACATTCAACCCAACCATTTGTATTGCAGCAAAGCAAGCTAGGTCAGAACCAAAACCAACAGCAACAGAAAGTGAGTCAAAACAAGAATAATGGAGAGACTCGGCCAGAGAAATCTACTGTGTCCCTCCAGAACCCATAAGCCCTGACTGTAACACCCAGACAATCCTACGACACCTCTAGAGACCATGTGGCAACCACCGCTCAAAGCTTTCCTGGTATCAGGATCTCCCTCAGCTGAAGTAAAGAAAGCCTCACTTTACAAAAGTTGCATTACTCTACCAGGAGGGCTGTCTTCGGATTTCTGACTGAATACAATGCTTTTCGGAGGATTTCAGAGTCGGTACAATACTTTCAAACACTTCTCAACAGGTCTGTTATCTCACCATCACTTCTCAGAAGACCTGCAATTAGGGGTGGATTGGCCTATGGGGCAAGCAGGTAATGCTCGACAGGCTATTCTGACAGAATAGTGTATGGGCCAGTTTCTTATCAGTTTGTGGGCTTGTTTTATGGCTAGGTGGGCCAGTAGGTTTTACGGTTGATTTCCCTGGTATTACCACAAGCACTGCCTACAGCAAACACAAATACTAGCAGTATCCCATACATTGAAAAATACCTAGATGGTGTGTCTTTACAAGTTCAAACCTGGCCTCATTTACAAAAGTGAGACACTTTTTAAGCTATCGGATTCGCAACTAGGGCCACTATTTATTTGGTGCCAGGGCCTCGTTTTTGTTCCAGTCCAACCCCTTTTGCAATCTTTTTTTATAAATAATGACCAGTGGGCTGCAGTACATTCAAAGTGGACCCCGATACTAGGTGTGCCATCAGACTGAGTCTCCACCCAGAGTAACTACCAGTGCCTAAGATTAATTCAAGCATTCCGCCCATCATTATTTTAGAAATGCAGGCCCGGTGAATCAATTATATAAAAGAAGAAAACATGATGTACATGAATAATCTGGTGTGTATGACAGGAGGATCTGCGGCACAAACAAAGGGAGGGCACCTGTATGCACAAGCCAGCAGAACCTGCTATAGAAACTAGGCAATGGGCATACCAACATACCTTTTCACAGAAACCTGGGGACACTGCTCCAGAGACACAATATTCTGCCTGGGAAAATTTGGGAGCCATACTTTACTACCAAAGTAGAGAACCAGCTTCACATAGATAGGAGCATAGCACACGCATGTAAAACATGGAGAACCTGAAGATGGACATGGCAAATGTCTGCAGAAACCAGGCGTGACATCTTAAAAAACGCAGCATAAACAATGGACCCATAAAAGCTGGGAGAAAAGGTTTTAAAATATGAAGAACATGCTGTCTAAAAGTGGAAATCTGCCATAGAAAATGTAAAACTGTGGCATAAGCCTGGGGATGAGACATATAAACATATAGAGCCTGCTGAAGAAAGAAGAAAAACTACTTGCACTCGACTGAGCCTACTATGGAGAAATGGAAATTTACTTGAGAATACTGGAGAACAATCTGATCTAATTAGAATGAGACAATTGCGGTTTCAACACCAACCTAACCAACATTCACAAAAACAGAAGAATAAAGCATGGGGAAAGAGTGAGAAATGTACAATGCTCCTTAAGAACACCTTGTTCCCATCATGGTCAATGGCTCTCAGCCAGTGAACCTTCAAAAAAGCACTAAATATATTGAAAGAAACCTATAATACAGATGCATACTCTACTGAGACAACCCCCATTCTCTTGGCACAGAAACCCTCACCTTGTATTACTCATTTCAATATCCCAACATGTCTCTATCGAGCGCTAATTTCTCGATCCAAGATCCTGTTCCATCTTTGAGACTGATGTGTTAAATGTATTTCACCATTCTCATAACACGTGGTGTGAATTGATCGTGTTGCGCATTTCAAATCAAATAAAGAATAAAGAACCCAAGAACCTAGAGAAAAATTTAATATGTTTACTGTAAACATTCACTGCCTTCTAACAGACATGCCTTTAAAAGTGGGTATATGAGAATGGCATTATAGATGGGGTGGCTATATAGATTTGTGTTGATGATAAAGACTGAATGCTAAAATAGCTACACATAGAGTATATGAGAAATAATTATCACATATCACGTAGACTTACCAGTCAAGGTTGGTCAGGGTAAGAAGTTAGATTTTAAGACTCTCAAGATATCAAGTTGGTTAGGGAAGGTGTTACAGAAGGCAAAAAAAGCTGTAACGATCTCAGCCTTTGAAAGAAGGCTTTGTCAGAGTTGGAAAATTGTGGTTGTCTTCATTGGTGTGATAATCGTTAGTACAGCTGTCGAGAAGGAGATGTTTTTATGGTTTTCTCATATTGCGCAGCTGGATCCTAGCAGGTGTGTTTTTGGGAGTAATGATGGACTCTAGGTGGGGGGTGGAGTTACATACAACTGGTAGGTTTGTAGCACAAATATGGTTTGGTCAGTGAGATGTGCAGCATATCTGCTATGTAGATTGTTGTGTTGCATATTGTTCTGGCATCTCATATTCGTCATGACAGAGGTCATGGAGGCTTAGGCTTCAGAGGCTTGGTCTTCAGTGTTTCAAGGAACTAGAAATGGGGACCATAAAATAAAATAAAAGGGTGCAGAGAGGCTTGGACAAACAATATAACAAAACAACAATTCTTGTATATCCACTATTAACTGGAGCCAAAAAGAAAAGGGTTACTTAGAGGATTAGGCAACTAATATTACAACAACAAAATTGCCTTTGGGATATTAAATGAAGCCTAATAGAAAAGGCTTAGAGGGTGACTCAGACCACCAATATTATAGCCTAATAGATGTTACAGGGAGGCGTGGACAACCTCTATAGAAAATCTGATAGAATAGGGTAACAGGGAAGCTCTGACATACAATAAAACAACAACAAACTCTGTATAACCACTAATAAATGCAGCCTAATGGGTTAAAAGGGTTACATGGAGTTTCAGACAACCACGATAACAGTCAAATAGGAAAGGGCTACAGGGAGGCTCAGACATCCAATAGGACAAGCCGAATACATAAGGGCTATGGAAGAGCACAGACAACCAGAATAACAACAACAAGCCCTATGAACCCACAATCAAATTGAGTATAATTAAAAAAATGAAAAATGAGGTTCAGACAACCAATATAACAGTCTAACAGAAAAGAGCTGAAGGGAGACTCAGACACCTAATAAAACAGCCTTTTAGAAAAGGGTTACACGGAATCTCAGGCATCCAATAGAACAGCAAACCATGTGTCACAGTGGGTAGTGTGGGTAGACACATATAGATGCAGCTTCTCATTTAGTACCAGGAGTCAAAGCAAGAGCATGTAGCACCCATCAGTCAGGACACCGTACCGACAGTGCAGGGGGCGCTGATCAATAAATTTGGGATCCTAGTGTAGAAAACAGAAAAGTCTGCTTCACTGACATGGAGGACCTACCAAAGGTTCTTTGGAACCTGCTGTATGAACATGAAAAAACTACCATAGGAACCTGGAAAATCTGCTGCCTAAACACAGGAACATACTATAGAAACCTGCAGAGGGGGATTTGCTTCAGAGACAGAAAAACATACCAGAGAAATATGGACTAGAAACTGAATCAACATGGAAAGCTGCCATTGAAACCTGCAAGATTGCGGCATAAATATGGGGCCTTATTATAGAAATCTGGAGAACCTACCATTTGATAAACCCAGAGAAGTGGCTGAGCATACCTAGAGAACATACAAATGTAATTTGTAAAGAAGAGTTAACCAAATGTCAGCATAAGAAGCAGTATCCCTAAAGAACATTATAGGCAGATCCACAGAACCGTTTTGAGATGCACAGCTGGATGAACACACACAACATGTGACCTGAAAAGTGAAGTCTCAATTATGTTATGTTAAAATGTTTTGTAAAATGCTCGTTCCCAATAGATTTTTGGCATCGAAATAGCAACAACAAGAGATACAGATGAGAGACACTACACTGCATTGTAAAAGAGCTAGGTTTTAGGGAACATCTGAAAGTACCAATTTTAGCTACAGTACACAGGTTCTCTGGTAAGGGATTACACAATGTGGCCGAACATTCCAAGAAGCTACAACTACCCAGCCTATTTTTATGGAATTTTTAAGGTATTGGGGGGGGGTGTTGGTAGAATGTACAAAGATTGTGAAGCATTACATTTGTATCGAGTTCATTATGAAATGTGGATCTTGTCCATAAAATGTTGTCTGAACAATGCCCAGAACCTTACACTGGTTATGTTCTCTAATGGAAAGTCACTGAAATTGTGTCAGAATTGTTGCAGGCACAGGAGAATCTGGGAACTCCAATAACCTGATTTGGTGCTGCATTCTGGACGAGATTGAGTCTCTTAAGTTATTAAGAAGGTACAAATAGATACAAAGAACTGGCAAAGTCCAACTGGATGCTATCATGGTCGATACTGCTCATCTTTTCCTGCTTTAATTCAGAAAAGGCATTATTTTTCTCAACTTCTTTAAGCAGAACAAGCAGGGACATGATAAGGAAGAGACTTGGTGTACCAAGTACAAATTATAGTCTGTTTTTACACCCAGGTTTTTGACAGCTTTCGTAGGAATCAGAAGGACTGCCATCTCAACAGACCACATATCTGCAGAAGCAGAAAGATGGTCATGCAAAAAATATTATATTGCATATCATGCCTCAACACTAATCTTCGTCTTCCCAATTCTCCAGAAGTGTGGAGGGGCAATGAAATGTGTGCAATTTAGCTGAAATAATAACTCTTTTTATTTCACAGAAAACAAGCTTCTTGATATTTGTGACACCATTACCCAAGCTAACTTTATTTGGGAACAACCCCTTTCCCTGCCACCCCTTAACCCTCAATGTAGGCGTTCCAAGAGGGCTATTTTTTTCTCATTCCAGCACTGGCCTGAAGAAAGCAGTCTGCTGTTGCCCCTGGAATGGTAATGTGCAAGGACGGGAGATACTATACTTCGAGTCATAAAAACATTTTCATTCGGAAACAACATCACCTCGAGTTTCTTTCAAAAATAAAGGTTCCTAATGCACGTTTCAGGTATATTTCATTGTTTAATCTCTCCAAACAAACCACACACAATTCAACACCCCCTTTCGCTAGAAAATAGTTTGTCTCGACGGAAGGGATGATTGCGTAGCGGTAGAAAACCAACGCAGTTCTGATATGCTGGTCGCTTACCGTGATACAAAATGGACATTGAACGTGAAGGTTAGTTGGGAGATATGTACTGCGCGGATGCGCTACTATTTGTCTGTTTTGAAGTTAATGCAAATTCTCATTGCCTCCAAAATGATTTATCTTCCCACCTCACTGTGCCCACCGCCACCACCCTTGTGCTCATGGAAAAGACTGCAGCTCCTTTTGTTACAAGGGGTGGATGTTGCAGCAATGCTGAAAAACCGGCCCCGGTAACAACAACGGACCGCAAGAGGTACATAACCAGTCCCCACCCTGGCGGGCCACTGGGGAAACGCCAGGTGCCCGCTATGGCCAGTCCAGCCATGTTTACATTACACATATCGGCACCATAAATTGTATAAGATTGTAAATCAATGTCCAGGAAATGTAACATAAGACAATGGAGTAGCCAGGACATTAAAATACCCCCCACTTTGAACCAAAGCTCTGATGACACTAAGCAAGCAAAGCCCAAACCTCCCTAGAAAAGTACACTTGTCTCTTCGATCCAAGCATCTATTTATTAATGCTTTAACCCTACTATTTACACACTGATATTCACCATTTCACCTTTATATTCTGTCATCCCTTTATTCTAACATCCATCATTCAGTGTTTAACCATTCCATCAATCCATCCATATACTTACCCATCCGGCAATAAAGCCTTTCGTCCATCTGTTGATCTTTTGCCTATCTATTCATTCATCCTTCCTCTAAGATTTCCATTTACTCTTCCAACCTCTCACCAACCCATCCATTCATCCTCTCAGAATTCTATTTACTCTGCCATCCTTTCACTTACTCATCTATCCATTCTTTCAGATTTCCATTTACTCTGCTATCCTTTCACCAACTGATCCATCCATCCATTTTCTAGAATTTTGATTTACACTAGCATGCTTTCAACCACCAACCATCCATTTATCCTCATAGAAATCCTGGCACTGAAGATAAGACGGAACCCAGATATCCATGGCTTTTCGCGAGAGGCCCCGGTCGCCGTGCAAGAAAAAATATCACTCTATGCAGACGACGTACTACTGTACATCACTAAACCTGACGTGACGGTGCCGGAGTTGTTTAGGGAACTGGACAGTTTCGGAGCGAGAGCAGGCCACACCATAAATTGGCATAAGTCAGTTATATATGATCCACAGGGTAAGGAGGAGTGGGGGAACCTGCCTAAGCGACTGGTCACCACCGCCGCAGGCATCCAGTACCTGGGCATATATATTACCCTAGATAGGAAACTCTCATTCACTAAAAACATAGAACGGATTATGGGGGACGCAGTGCGGGACATGAATAGGTGGAAACAGCTGCCGCTCACCCTTCTGGGCCGGGCAGCAATGTACAAAATGATTACCTTACCTAAGTTCCTCTACGTGCTTCAAAATGAATACTACCCACTCCCGACCACGACGATACAAAAGATACATGCGGATCTCCGTACTTTTCTATGGTTAGGAAAGCAACCGCGGATAGCCCTGCAGACGCTTCAACGACACCAATACAGTGGGGGAATCTCCCTACCCAACCTAGAGGCCTACTATTGGGCGGAACACTTGGCTCCGATCAACGATTGGATCCATGCTCCGGCGGACCACCCGACATACACACTCGAAAGGTACAAAATGGCACCCAAAAACATACTATACTATCTATATGGTGGGAAAGCGAGGAATTCGCTCCTGCCGGCGACAGTAATCACACTGAGAGCATGGCTCAATGCTATGAAACGTATGGGATGGGAAGGGAAACCCACCAGACAGACGCCGTTGTGGCACTGCCAATGGCTACAAGAACTCCGAAAGCTGCGAGGCTTCCAAAGGTGGGACGACATCGGCATATCGAACATAGGGGACGTGATCGCCAGAGGAGAACTGAAGGCATTCCGCGCACTTCAGACCGAGTTTGGGCTGCACCAATCACAAATGTTCAAATACGCACAGTTGAGACATGCTTGGAGGGCCCAAAATATCACGCTCGCAGACATGCCGGAATACGCGCCACTGGAGGGCAGACTCCTCCAGGAACAGATAATGGGTCAGGCGGTCTCCCTCACATACAAAACTCTGACTAATAACATGCTAGGTGACCTGACAAAACTTAGGGGCATATGGGAGGCAGATGTGGGGGTAATGGAAGATCTGGATTGGGAGATCGTCCTCATGCATCCCCGGGAAGTTGCAATCAAATCAAGGCTACGCCTCATTCAGTTAAATGTGCTCCACAGAACGTACTTTGATAGGCTACGACTCCTGAAAATGGGGAAAATTAGTGACCCGGCGTGCCTTCGGTGCCGTCAACAACAAGGGGACTTCTACCACACCATATGGGCATGCGCAAACATACAAACCTACTGGTCACACATTTTCAATGAACTAGGGGAGGTCCTAGGGTTGGAACTATCGCTGGAGCCTAAGCTGGCCCTACTGGGCATGACGAACGAGGTGGACCTGCCACGCCCATTGCTCATTTTCCTGGTGCTAGCACTCGTAGTAGCCAAAAGAGACATAGCAAAGTACTGGGGAGCCACAGGGACACCAGACGTTGAGGAATGGAGACGGGGGCTAGACCTTTATATGGCAGCGGAAAGGGTGACATATAGGGCGAGGGGCTGCCCCAAAAAGTTCCGCAGAGTCTGGGTTAAGTGGAGACGGTATCATGGATTGGAAGGGGGGCAGTGAGGGAGTATGCCGGAGGAGAGAAGGGAGGCGAGACCGCAGGTATACCCTAGAACGGAACTGAAAGGATTATACAGCATTATGTGAGACCATTGGAGGGCCGGAATGCGAAGCGAGAAAACAAAAACCTGAAGATTAAGGTGTTGTGCTGGGGGGTGTGGGAGCGGGGAAAGAGAAGCTTCACACTAGTCTGTACGTGTGTCCGGAGAAACTATCATGCATGCAGCCTGAAGTGCAAGACGTGGCTCACTACAGGACTGTAACACTGGTTTCAGTTGAAATGAAAAGTTTGGGAGGGAGGGGGGAGTTGGGGTTAACAGAAAAAGGAAAAAAAGCAGAAGTTCGACAAGATTTTGAAAGCCTACACTAGCTATTGAAAGTATGCCTTCAGTGGACGATTTACACTTGCCGCCCGACCTCCGGGATGTGGGCTGAATGGCCGTGTGACACTATACAAATTATTACGACTCTTCCTAATGTGGTTCAGCTGAAGTGCTCCTTGTAGGCTGGTATTTTCTGTGTTTCTGCAATAAAAATCTTTTTTTTTTTAAACCATCCATTTATCCTCAGATTTCCATTGTCTCTGCAATTCTTCAACACATATCAACCCACCCACCCATCCATTCTCTCTGATTTCCTTTGTCATCTTTTCATCCATCCAACTGTTCATCCATTGTTTTCTCATATTTCCATTTACTCTGCCCTCTTTTCAACCACCTATCTACCCATTCTCTCGCCCACTCATTCACCCATCTTTTGTCCCATTCATTTATCAATAATTTTGCCCATCTATTCACATTGTGTTTAACCCATTCATTCATCAATCCTTTCACCCATCCATCCTTGCACCCATCAAGCCATCCTTTCAACCACCCACCCTTCTACCCACCCATCCTTTTACCCACACGTCATTTTGCCGACCTACCTATCCATCCTTTTACCCACTCATTCATCCATCCTTTCACCCACTTACCCATCCATCCTTTTATCTAACTATTCCTTCACCCACTCATCCATCCATCCCTTCACCCATAAATGAAATCCACCCACTCGTCCATCCTTCTTTGCCTTTTCTATCAGCCCATCTTTAAATTCTTCCTTGTAGAGTTAATTATAAGCCATTATCTGCCACATTGCAGATAGAAGAGACCCATAAAGAACCTCACCCCTGCTGTAGTTGTGGCAGTTGGTAAAGTGTGTGTGGGAGGGGGGAGGGCGGTTCACTACGCCCCTGGGTGTAAGAGTCACATATCGTTCACAGTTGTAGACATATGTTAGGAGTGAATAGTTGGGAAAAACACAAAGTCAAGATATAAAACTTAAAGCAGTGATTATGGTTGTCTGTACTGAAAAGACTTTATAACTTCCCAAAGGATCCTTCCTTTGCAATCTTAGAATAACAACATATTGAGAAATAAAATAATAAGGATTTCAACCCATGATGTACAGTTTGCATGCAGCTCCTTGATGTCCGTAAATAGATCCCTGTGCTATAATAGAGTATTGCGACATGTTACCGGATATAATCAGCAGCAGGCACATTAACCCTCTATGCTACTTTAGGACTCACTTAACTCTCCAGGAACCTGTTAACCGGAAGAGCTTACCATAATGCCCCTGAAACTCAGTAACCTTAAGACCAATTAAGTAACTAGAATAGATTTACTGTCACATATGTTCTTACTGCCAATTTCTTGGCAACAGATTTTATGTACAACACGCCTGACTGCTTTTCAAATTTCGACCCTCGTGACTCCAAACGCTTTCCTCTGCCACCCCGTCACCCTCAAGTTAGGGGTTCCCGGAGTATTTTTTTTCTTCTAATTCCAGTACTGTCACTGGTCTAAAGAGAGGGGTCTGCTGTTGCCCCTGCAACGGTAAGATGCCAGGACGGGAGATACTATACTTCGAGTCCTAAAAACATTTTCATTCGGAAATATCACCTCGAGTTTCTTTCAAAAATAGAGGTTCCGGATGCGCTTCAGGTATATTACGCTGTTTAATCTCTCCGTACAACCCACACACAATTCAAGCACCCCCTCTAGGTAGAAAATAGTTTGCCTCAATCGAGACTGCGTAGAAGCGGAAAACCAACGCCGTTCTGATTGGCTGGTCGTTTACCACGATACAAAATGGACGTCGAGCGTGAAGGTTAGTTGTCAGATTTGCACTGCGCATACGCGATACTATTTTTTTCTGTTTTTAAGTTAATGCAAATTCTCATTGCCTCCAAAATGATTTATCTTCCCACTTCAGTGTGCCCACCACCACCACCACCCTCTCATAATTTATCTTTTAACGATGCCTACCGGGGCGTTACCTAAACAGTAGTCTGTGAGATTACCAGATGACTCCAAACTAATGAATACTAAGAGCAGGGCTTTAAGTGGGATGAAAAAACTAGGGGGGCTCTCAAAGGGGCGTGGCCAGTGTAATTAGGGGTGTGGCTTTAAAACACTGATGCTAAAAATCTGTGTTTAGCACAGTGTGCCACCCCACTTGTATTTTGCTGTTTCTGTCATTGCATCCAGATATGTGATACAAGTAACATCATACCTACAACAAGTAAGGACTTTTGACTTTGTCAATGGTTATTAGTTGCATAAGATAAATAAACTGCACCTATGGCTTGTTACATATAATATTGAAAAAGATTCCAATTAAAGCCCTGGTGACCCCACCACAATGTTGCTGCTCTTGCATTTCAGAAAGAGAAGGGAAATCCAGAAAGAAAATTACTCTTTAAAGGATTTCCCTTCCCCCACAACGCTCACCTGGCATGACGTCATGCCATAACTTATCCACTAGTGAGAAGTGAGCACTGTGAGCAGCGCACATCGACGTGCCTGCTGTCTCGAAACGGGTCCCTATCAAGCTCTGTGCGCCCTGGCACTTTTTTCCAGACTGCAGTGACAGCAAACTACTGTCACTGCAACCTGGAAAAAAAACAGACCGCCTGGCCAGGGCTCAAAACAGAGCCCGATAGAGACCCGTTTTGAGGACCCATTTAAAAAACTGCCGGTGCTCAGACCCCTTGAGACCCGGCCCACTTAAAGCCCTGACTAAGAGTCGTAGTCTAGTTGCGTTTCCAAACACTGCAGCATAGCTCCTTTTAGGTAGGGAAATCCGACTTTTAAAGTCACTGTAATCTGGTGAATTTAAGTGCTTCTGTTTTTTTTCAATAACGGCATGTAGCACTATAGTTAATCCAGCTGGACTAGTACAGAAAATACTGTTTTGTTGTGAAAGATAAGCCAAGAACTGGAGCATCACATTCTTCATGCCATTGAGCAGGGGCGGCCTTAGGCATGTACAAGCTGTGCACCTGCACAGGGCCACCAACCCCCAGAGGCCACCACGCCAATATATATCCTTAATATAATAATCCTCTGAGGATGTATACATATTTGCGTGGCGGCCCCTGGCAGGGATTTGGCCGCCTCCGGCTCTGTTTCACTTCCAAACACCATGACCCCCCCCCCTCTTCACTGGCCTCCGCGCTCTGCCCCGCCCGGACCCCCTCTTCCGGGGCCCCCTTCCTACGCTCCCTGCCCAGGTCCGCCATGAGCCTAGAGCCGCCCCTGCATTGAGGCACCTGGTAACCATAACTATACTCATCCTTGAAAAGACGGAATGAGGCTCTATTTATATTGAAATGCTGGCATCAGTGCTTTAAATGGGCACGTACTGTGTACCTTCACTCTTTTTGTTTGAAAGGGAGAGTACCTACATTGCTGCAATTCATGTACTGGAGAGTACCAGCACATCTTAGGGGCAAATAGGTACTGTAAGAGTGAGTACTTGTACTTCTATATTTCCATTTAAAGCACTGGGTGGCACCACTTGCAAATCAGATGTGCCAACTTTTTGGAAACACCAGGGTGCAGGGCTGGACGGGGAATGCTAACCGGCCCTGGCAATTGAGTCGGACAGGCTGCGGTGGAGGGGTGGGGGAGGGGGTTGAGGTTGGCTGGTGCTTGTGGAAAAGACTGCAGCTGCTATTGTTACAGGGGCCGATATGCTGCAAAACCGCCCCCCAGTAACAAAAACAGTACCCCAGGGGTCCAAACCCAGCCCCCACCCTGGCGGCCCACTGGGAAAATGCCCGCTGCCTGCTACGGCCAGTCCAGTCCTACCTGGGTGTACAATCCAGAGAAAAATCGACAGAATTTAATTTCCCTGTTAACTTTCATTAGAGTGGAGGGAGTTTTAAACAGGAGAAAGCAAAATTGCAACTTTTTGCTAAAAACAATTGTCTCCCACCTTCAGTAGGAGTGTTGACATGAAGGCAGCATGCACCAGGGAGTACAGGAAATGGAAAAAATGCACTTTGAAATGTATAAATTGGGGGTGATGAGTTGGTGGCAGAAAGGGGTGTAGTCCATGACATCTTATGCATTATTTCTAGAAACTCTCGCCCCCGCTCCCCCAAGAAACTGGCTATAGAGAAAAATGAGAAAGTAAAGGTATTTTGGTTAAATAATTTGGTGACTAACAGATTATATTTTAAACTCGCTTAGGGGGTTAAGGCACCTGTTGCAAAAATATAGTGCCCTGATTTTGAATTTGTCAGAATCCAGGGGCTTTTTATTGAACTGGAAAAATAATGATATCTGAGGGCACGTTATTTATTGAGTGCAATAAATAGTACCTATTACGTGTTTCTGTGGAACAGCATACATATTTTTGTGCTTTCCACACCAAAATCCTGATGGTACAGTAAAAACCGTACACTTTTCCCCTGATAAATTCTGGTAGGTTTGACAAGCCGAAATTTACCAAAAAGTGAGATATTTAATGCACCAGACCTTTACCAGATGCAGTAAATACCACCCAACTCGGAATTCTATCCCCTGCACAAACAGGGTTTTATGCAAAGGTCGCAAAACACTGGCCCATTTGTAATCATGCCCTATGTGTACAGAGCAAGGTTCAGGGTGAACTCTGGCTAGGTTACCTTGGGTATTTAATGCATTTGCCAATAGATTTGTGCACTCTTTGGTCGCAGGTTTGAATGATCATAGATAGCTCAGTGGGTTAATGTTTCTGCTGCAGAGCGTACTGTGTACGTTTAGATCAGTCTCTATATTTTAAAGATATGTCAGAGGCTCACTTGTTTTGCTACAGAGATAATCATATTACCGTAAGTACAATGCACTAAAAACAGCTTTTTGAACTATGTGCCTGCATCAAGCAACTCAAGGTATGCTGAAATACATGTGATTGAAACCTTCTGGTGGGTACTAATGGTTATTTACAAAATATTGAGTTATAAGTATCCCTCACAATCCTCTGTGCTCTCCCTTTTTACTGCTCCTTAAGGCCCCTCATGCTTTGCTTTTCGTATGATGTATTTTAACCTGCATGATTGTTGGGAAATCTGAAGCTTACCCGACTCACCCCAATCTTACTGCCCAAGCTACGCCCCTGCAATTACTATTAAGAGCCAAAAATACATTTTGTATTGTGTGCTATATAAAAGTGTATTATTAGTGCACTTACACACGTAAACAGGCATGTCTAGCATTTCTATAAAGTACATAATGAGTGAGATACCTTACGTTGACCTGAGAAAGTCAAAACCACTTTAACATCTTTGTTTAGCTCTAAACTTGCAAAGTGACGCTCCACAGGGTGTGTCTTTGTTTCCTCTGATAAGCTAATGGGTGTGGCAGTGGATGATGATCCAGCTGTCCTCATTTATGACTTCTAACCGTTACAAGTCAGGACATCACTTGGACATAAAAGAAGTAGATTATACATGGGGTGAGACATCAGGCCCTAAGTTGCTCTGGATAAGGACAAAAGAGCCTGTGCATCTCCTTTGATGGAACATACTGAATGTGCATGGCACAACTGTATGTGTCCTGCATCACAACAGCATATTTTACAGAACTACAACTCTGTTCAAACACTAACCTTCCTTCTGAGGGCATTCAACAGCCCATATTGGTGTAATTCATTCTTACACCCTCCGAGCCCACAGGAGTGGCACACTAAGGATCACTGCACCCAAGCACAACCGTGCACTGCACTTATGAAGGTTGTGCCGAGAGCAGAAGGACAAATACTGGCCCAGCTTTAGCTCTCCACAGTCTGAGTTAACTTGAGTGCCGTAGGCTGGAAGAATGTCTTGGTGAATGAATGAGCGAGGACATGATAAGACTTATATAGCATCTCACTGAGAAGTGAATAGTGTCAATGTTCTTTTTAATTGAAGATTTGATGTTTCTTTCTGGGAGCAAATAGAAGGACACAATCACATGACAACAAAAGAAAACTGGTCATATTTATGTGAAATTAGGGTAAATTTGTAGTCCAAACACGGTCTCCTCCTTCCCCACTGCACAGACACCTGCATGTTTTTTAAATTATTTTCAATGTATTTATTTATTTGTTTGCAGTAGAACATGTTTCAATCAGAAATGTACAAGAGGACGTCTCTACATGGTCAAAAAAGTGTAGGACGCCAGAATGGTTCAATACAGAGCTAGACACTGGCACTTACCTGCAGCACTGGATCCTGGCTCTGGATGGAGTGAAAGGTGAGTGATTGTAATGGGAAGACGAAAAATGGGCAAAGGAAGGGATAGGCAAGAGGGCAAGGACATGTCAACTGTTTAAAATGAAAACATAAAGTTGGTGTTCAATTTCTTTGTAAGTGCTTTCAGTGTCTGAAGGTAATACATGTCCAACTCAAGGATATTAAGTGATGTGCACAGAATCACATGTATTGGTCAGAATGTGGACCTGGGATTAGAAATCGTAGCCTCTGGTTCAACAGCAGGTCGCCTAAAACTAAGACCACAGTTCGTGCTAAATATAGCAAATGTGGAACAAGAGCAGGAAACGAAAAGAGATGAAGAAATAGAAATACAGGGTGTGGTGGGGAAAGAAAGGAATTAAAAAGAGGCGGAAAGCAGAATTAGTAAGTCAGAGAAATAGAGAAAGGGCTAGAGAGTCAGAATGGAGAGTGAAAAGAGAGAGGAAGTGAAAACATGGTCATTTGTGACAAGCCGAAAAAAGGGAGTGTTGAGTCTGAAATAAAAGCATACACCCCTGAAACTTAGCTGGGCTTGTTTCCTGTTTTCTCGGGACCATGGTAAGAAGGTCGGGGTGAGAGTAGGCAGGCACATGAGTGCAGCAGTCCCCTTCAACAGTGGGAAGGTACTGCACCCTAACTCCCATGAATTGAGTTCACAGGAGCCAAACTGAATCTCAAATTCCGTGTCCAAAGTTTCCTATATTTATGTCCTTTAACTTTGGATCCACCTGCGGTAACTGAGACCTGGGTTGTATCCAGAAACAAAAAACGCACAAAATGGGTCAAACAATTTGAGGAAAATAAAGAAGCACTGGCCAGGCCACGAGCCTCCTCCAGGACCCCGTGTTTCAGCTCCAGGGACTTACTAGACACAGAAATCCTCCACGCAGTTAGAGCTGCTGGATTCAAGCCATAGTATATGAAATCCAGGAATGAGAGCCCTTCTGCACATGGAATCCACACCAGGGATCCGGGTAGGCCTTCATGCAGGTGCATATGAAGAGAGGGAAGCAGTGCCGAGGACTCCGAGGTTCACCAGGCACCTTGCACCCGAGGGAGGCTGGGGAGGTTTAGTACATGCGGGAGCTAGGAAGAGAGGGGGTTAACTGCGGCCACAGGTGGGCTCCATACAGATGGAGAACGTGCACCAGCGGCTATGGGTAAAGGGACTCGGGTTCCAACCCTGCACCGCTGACACTATGGATGGTGCATGCCTGCGGTACAGAACTGATCCCCTTAAGAATCGGATAGAGTGATTGGGAAAGAAGCGCACTCAGGAGAGAGAGAGAGGGCAGGGAACACTAGGAAGATACAAAGGCTCAGAAGGGGTAAGAGGAGGAAAATGATATGGAGGAAGAGGAAGGCTAAGATAGAAAGAAGGAAGGAGGAATAGACGACGAAGGACGAGAGGCTGGACTAGCGAGATCAGGATAGAAGAAAAAGCAGGCCAGAAGAGGGAGATTCCTGGAAGCAGGAGTGCAAGGGAGAACTGGTGGTGTGAAGGCAGGGAGAGATGATGCAACGAACTGGCTGAGGTTGGAGCTCCTGCAGAGTGGCCCCGGTAGCACCCTTGAAAGTTCCTTTCTAAAGTGGGAGCTACTAAACAACGATCCTTCTATGTTCTCTCTGAAGCGGGAGCAGCCGCAGGCAGGGCCTTACGGGTGCCCTAGGCCGGTCCTTGTAGAGGGCTGTCTGAAGTGGGAGCTGCAAAAGGCTGGCGTTATGGGGGCCGGTGGACTGGTCCTCTGAGGCTCCTGTCTGAATTTAGGAGGCCAATAAACCGGTGCTCTGCGGTCCTGTTGATGGGTCCTTGCAGGGTCCTGCCTGAAAGGACGCCGTGTCGGCCAGGCGTCGGGTAAAGACGAAGCCGACACAGCCCAGCCTTTACACGGTCTTTCTTAAAGGGAGAAGAGGAATGCGGAAGCAGTCCAGTTCTTGTAGGCTGATCTACAGCCTCGCCCTCTGAGTGACAGCTACGTCCTTTGCCTATATCCAGCCAGGTTAATTCTCGTCCTGTGTCTGCATCCAAGCAGGCTGGTCCTTGCAGGGTCCCGTGTAAAGGCAAACACGGTGAAGTGATACATGCCAGCCTGGGACAGGACAGCTCAAGACTGCGAGCCCTGGTCCTGCGTCAAAAAGGACCCGTTAAAGGCCAGTTGTTGCCGAGTTATGTCTGAAAGACTAGGTCACACAGCCTCAAGTAAATATAGAACTTTGTCGGCAAGAAGACCTGCTACAGCCTGGTCCTAGCGCAGCGACAGCTGAGCCCAGTCCTTACAGGCCCCTGCTTCAGACGAGAGATGACATGCTGGTCCCTTCAGCCTTCTGTTTGCAAACAAAGCCGAGCCTGGCCCTGAAAGGCCCCTGCTTCAGACGAGAGATGACATGCTGGTCCCTTCAGACTTCTGTTTGCAAACAAAGCCGAGCCTGGCCCTGAAAGGCCCCTGCTTCAGACGAGAGCTGACAATCTGAGCCTTGCATGCTCCCCGAGGGAGAACATAAAAGCTAGGCCTTGTCAAGGTAGGGGGTCGATGCAGCCTCAGCCTAGTCCCTGCAGCCTCCTGTGTGCCTGGTCCGGGGAGTTGGAATGCGGTCAACCTGGTCCTTGAGGGCCTCCGTGTGAAGGGGAGCTGCCATTCCTTGATTCGATACAAGCCTGATGAATTCTGGGCAGATACAGTCTGGTCCCTGCACACTGGCAGCTGACAGGCTGGTTCTTGCAGGCTCTGTTGTAAATGAATGGCTGCTGCAGCCTGCCCCTGCCAGGGCTCAGACCTCTAAGCAAAGCCGCTGCACCCCCGGCCTCGTAGAAGGAGTGAGAAACACGCCGCGCTCCTTTCAGGCTCCCGTCTGGAAGGAGTTTACTCGGTACTTCCTGGGGTTACAGTTTTAAAGGCTCTGCTTGTGCCTGGGATGGAGGTGGGGCTGCAGGGTACAATGCCCGCTTTGTGAACAGCACCAGCTCAGTGCAAGGGCCCGGCAGGGAGAACATGTGCGCAGGGGGAGGCGGGACAGCAGGACAGAGAGTGACAGGCGAGACCGAGAAGGAACGGGCGACATTGCGGGGTGGGAGAGGGTTAAGGAACCCCTTGGAGAGGGAAGGGAAACTGGAGCACGGAGGATCCGTGACAGGCCTATAACCCTCGCATGTGCCTGTTCCGTGGGACACCAACACATACTTACTTGCCGGTCTGCATTCTGCATACATTTTCTGGCGCTACTAGGAAATAATGTCAGCCAACAATAGCAGTTCTTGATGGTGGTCATTGTTGGCCGCAGATTTATTAATATCAATAACATTATTAATAACAATATTAATAACATACTGGTTGTGCAATCTTCATTTGCGAACTCTAGTCATCAATCATGCACATCACATTACAGATTATGACACCTTCATCTGGTACAGGTGTCTGTCTTTTGTGCACTCCTCAGTTCGTAAATGGCACTTGTGCACAACCAGTTCTTAGTCAGTTTATTGGTGTTCCAGTGGTTGGTTGGCCACACCCTTTTGGGTGTCATGGAGGGGAGCTTATCTGCCTGGAGTTAGGTCCCCAGCTCGCTACCATTTGCGCCCTGCCGTCCGGCCGGGTCTGGGCCGCGAGTGCCGTCTCCATCTGTTCCTCCCCTCCTTTGTGCGGCCACGTCACCCTGCCGTGCGGCATTCAAAAGTGAGTGGCCCTCCTCCTCCACACCGCCCACCGGTGTGTTTGGTTAGCCAACCATTGTAGGATTTCCGCCAAACGCCTTCCCCCAATGTCCAGCACTGCGACTCTGCTGTTCCTTAGGTGTGGGTGGGTGGTCTTCAACCGATGTCGTTGTCGCGCCGCTCTCCCAGCTCCTTGAAGACGTTGTGCTTCTGCTGGGGAGCGGCGGTGCTTAAATCCTCCCGAGCCCCCTAGGGGGGCTCAGGTGAACTCCCGTGATTGGTGGGTTCAAAGGTAGCAAGTTTGACCATTGGTCGCCCTCTGGGGCGCCCGGGTCGCGAGGTCACTTCCTGTCGGGGTGGCTGGTGCGCACCCCGCTTCCGCTGGTTCCTGGCCGCTTCGGGGCGCCCAGAACCAGTTCACCCCACTGTTGGCACCGCGTGGGTTATGGCGCCGGCCCTTGAGCCTCCCCCCCCCTACGGGAGGGTGCGGCGGCCTCTGCAATAACCCTCGCATGTGCCTGTTCCGTGGGACACCAACACATACTTACTTGCCGGTCTGCATTCTGCATACATTTTCTGTCGCTACTAGGAAATAATGTCAGCCAACAATAGCAGTTCTTGATGGTGGTCATTGTTGGCCGCAGATTTATTAATATCAATAACATTATTAATAACAATATTAATAACATACTGGTTGTGCAATGTTCATTTGCGAACTCTAGTCATCAATCATGCACATCACATTACAGATTATGACACCTTCATCTGGTACAGGTGTCTGTCTTTTGTGCACTCCTCAGTTCGTAAATGGCACTTGTGCACAACCAGTTCTTAGTCAGTTTATTGGTGTTCCAGTGGTTGGTTGGCCACACCCTTTTGGGTGTCATGGAGGGGAGCTTATCTGCCTGGAGTTAGGTCCCCAGCTCGCTACCATTTGCGCCCTGCCGTCCGGCCGGGTCTGGGCCGCGAGTGCCGTCTCCATCTGTTCCTCCCCTCCTTTGTGCGGCCACGTCACCCTGCCGTGCGGCATTCAAAAGTGAGTGGCCCTCCTCCTCCACACCGCCCACCGGTGTGTTTGGTTAGCCAACCATTGTAGGATTTCCGCCACGCCGCAGGGAGGCTCACGTCTTTCTGCGGCTCCCCCCATTTGCCCTTGGTTCGTGGCTACCCACCTCTCTCTTTTTTTTTTTTTTTTTAAAGACAACCTGCGAGCGCCATTGCACCCCACAAGTTATCCCAGAACACCTCCATTCCCTTGTCGGACAGATGCACTCCATCTTGTCCATAGAGTTCTGGGCGGCCTGGGTGGATGAGGCCATGCCGGATTGATTCCAGGCCACTGGCAGAGCAAAATTTGTGCATGGCGATATTTAACTTGCGCCTCACATTATCTACCGCTTTGTTGGAGTCAGCACCCTTCCAGTGCCTCCTGCTGATCATCTCTGACCAGACCACTGTCGTGGGACCCAGCCATGCCGCCGCTTTGGAGAGGTCCTTTTGAATGGCCTGACCCACTGCCTGGAGGGTGCGGCGGCCTCTGCAAGAAGAGCAGGAGTGACCGCTGTGATCTGAAGACAGACAGCAGTTGTGCAACCGCAGGTATCTTCGGAATGTACTGTCTGAGCCTGTCAGCCTGCGCACAAGCCATTTCGTGCATGTCAGAGTGCTGGTGCGAAAGGGGAATCCTCCATAATAAGGCGAACAGTATAGTATCGTCAGAGGCATCCTTTTCCACCCCTCCAACATAATATACAGTTCCCAATAAATAATCACACAACACAAATTTTTTTGTTTGGGTAAAGTTGCTGCAGGTTTATTACATACACCGTTAGGTCATTGGTGGGTTATCTTACGGGCGATCCAAGGGCAGGCAACCAACTGGGTCGCCTACCCACCTGATGAGGCAGGCAGCACTGGGGGGAACCCCGGCGGTGCTGCCCTTACTAGTGATCCTCTTCCCGGATCACGTGACCGTTGGTACCTTCTAACAAACGCCCCTTTCAGGGCGGAGCGTCGCATAGCAAATCCCCCGGTTGTTCAGGCCTACAACCGCCCAAAGGACTGGCAGGGTGCCGACACGGTTTTCCAGGAACCTCCCATGAGGCTCCTAGGATTTGGCTGTGGCACCCACCATGGTGCCGCGCAGAGGTACCCTTCTGTACCCATTTGCTTCCAGATCGCCCTGTAACTCCGCCTGCAACGAAAAAAGGAACACATTACAATATTCTCTGCCCCCCCTCCTGCCACCACCACGCAGGGTAAGCGGTAGGGAGGGAGACAGCGTGTGCGACGATCCAAAGAGGTCGCCAAAATGGTGGGGGAGGGATATATACCCTCCCCAGATCCTGGGTGCCCAGAAAGTGACGCCCCTTGTGTTGTGCTCGCAACCAGGCTGGAGAGGAGGGGGGACTCCAACCAGAGTCCCTGCCCCTGAAGTGGGCGGGGGGTGTGGGGTGCCCAGGCGACACTAGAGTGCTGACCTCTCTAGTGGCCCCCTGTGGGTGTCACGGCCAGCAGCAAAGTATCGTCATTGGCATCCTTTTCCACCCCTCCAACATAATATACATTTCCCAATAAATAAACACACAACACAATTTTTTTTGTTTGGGTAAAGTTGCTGCAGGTTTATTAAATACACCGTTATGTAATAGGTGGGTTACCTTACGGGCGATCCAAGGGCAGGCAGCCAGCTGGGCCTCCTGCCCGCCTCATGAGCCAGGCAGCACTGGGGCGAACCCTGGCTGTGCTGCCCTTACTAGTGATCCTCTTCCCGGATCACGTGACCATTGGTACCTTCTTACTCACGCCCCTTTCAGGGCAGAGTGTCGCATAGCATACCCCCCGGTTGTTCAGGCCCACAACCGCCCAAAGGACTAGCGGGGCACGACACGGTTTTCCAGGAACCTCCCATGAGGCTCCTAGGATTTGGCTCTGGCACCCACCATTGTGCCGCGCAGAGGTACCCTTCTGTACCCATTTGCTTCCAGATCGCCCTGTAACTCCGCCACAGCTCTGGAGGCGGCCACCGTCTCCGCCAATCAATCAATCAATCAGAGCATTTATATAGCGCGCTACTCACCCGGAGGGTCTCAAGGCGCTGGGGGGGGGGGGTCCGCTACTGCTCGAACAGCCAGGTCTTGAGCTGCTTCCTGAAGGCGAGGTGGTCTTGGGTCAGGCGGAGGCGGGTCGGAAGGGAGTTCCAAGTCTTGGCGGCCAGGTAGGAGAAGGACCTTCCTCCTGTGGTGGCTCTTCGGATGCGGGGGACGGCGGCGAGGGCGTGGCTGGTCGATCGAAGCTGGCGTTTGGGAGCGTAGAAGTTGAGGCGGCTGTTGAGGTATCCTGGGCCTTGGTTGTGTAGGGCTTTGTGTGCGTGGGTGAGGAGCCGGAAGGGGATTCTCTTGTTGACCGGGAGCCAGTGCAGGTCTCTCAGGTGTCCGGAGATGTGGCTGCGGCGGGGGATGTCCAGGATGAGTCGTGCTGAGGTGTTCTGGATCCGCTGGAGTCTCTTCTGGAGTTTGGCGGTGGTTCCGGCGTAGAGGGAGTTGCCGTAGTCCAGACGGCTGGTGACGAGGGCCTGGGTGACCGTCTTCCTGGTCTCGGAAGGGATCCATCGGAAGATCTTGCGTAGCATACGCAGGATGTTGAAGCACGACGAGGAGACGGCGTTGACTTGTCTGGTCATGGAGAGGGAGGAGTCCAGGATGAAGCCCAGGTTGCGTGCGTGGTCTGTTGGTTTGGGTGCGCTGCCCAGGGCGGGGGGCCATCAGGAGTCGTCCCAGGCGGAGGGTGAGGATCCTAGGATGAGGACTTCCGTCTTGTCCGAGTTCAGTTTCAGGCGGCTGTTCGACATCCATTTGGCCACGTCTGTCATCCCTTCGTGCAGGTTGGCTCTGGCGGTGGTGGGGTCGTTGGTGAGGGAGAGGATCAGCTGGGTGTCGTCGGCGTAGGAGATGATGTTGAGGTTGTGCTGGCGTGCGATGGCTGCGAGGGGGCTCATGTAGACGTTGAAGAGTGTTGGTCTGAGCGAGGAGCCTTGAGGAACGCCGCAGATGACTTCGGTGGCCTCCGATCTGAACGGGGGGAGGCGGACTCTCTGTGTCCTTCCGGCGAGGAAGGAGATGATCCTCTCCAGTGCCTTCTCCTGGATTCCGACGTTGCTGAGGCGCTGTACTAGGGTACGGTGGCAGAAGGTGTCGAAGGCCGCGGAGAGGTCCAGGAGGATGAGGGCCGCCGTTTCTCCGTTGTGGAGCAGGGCTCGGATGTCATCGGTAGCTGCGATCAGGGCGGTCTCGGTGCTGTGGTTGGCTCGGAAGCCAGACTGCGAGAGGTTGAGGGAACCGTTCGTCTCGAGGAAGGCGGCCAGTTGCTTGTTGACGGTCTTCTCGATGACTTTAGCCAGAAACGGGAGCAGCGAGATGGGGCGGTAGTTCTTGAGGTCGGTGGGGTCGGCTGATGGTTTCTTGAGTAGAGCGCTGAGTTCGGCGTGCTTCCAGCTCTCCGGGAAGGTGGCGGTGTCGAAGGAGGTGTTGATGATGTCCCGCAGGTCGGGTGCGATGACAGTGTCGGCCTTGTTGAAGACGTGGTGAGGGCAGGGGTCTGTCGGAGATCCGGAGTGGATGGAGTTCATCGTGCGAGTGGTGTCTTCGATGCTGATCGGGGTCCAGGCGCGGAGGGTGTTGGTGGGGGGCGGTGGTTCTGTCGTTGCGTGCGTCGGTTGAGTGCTGAAGCTGTTGTGGATGTCCGCGATCTTGTTGTGGAAGTAGGAGGCGAGGGAGTTGCAAAGGTCTTGCGAAGGGGTGATGTCGTTGTTTCCGGCGTTGGGGTTGGAGAGCTCTTTCACGATGTTGAAGAGTTCCTTGCTGTTGTGTGCGTTGTTGTCCAGTCGTTCCTTGAATGCGGTTTTCTTGGTGGCGTGGATCAGTTGGTGGTGCTTTCGGGTGGCGAGCTTGAGGGCAGTCATGTTGTCCGGTGTTGGGTCTCTGCGCCAGGTTTTCTCGAGTGCTCTGCAGTTCTTCTTGGAGCTCTTGAGTTCGTCGTTAAACCATGGGGCTTTCTTGCTGCCGGGTCTGCTCGGTGGGGTCTTCAGAGGGGCGAGGTCGTCTGCGCAGTCGCTGATCCATTTCGTGAGGTTGGTGGCCGCTTGGCTGGGGTTCGTTGTGCTGGTGGGAGGCTTCTTGCTCAGGGAAGTCGCGAGCTGGTCGGCTGTAATCTTGTTCCAGCTTCTGCGGGGAACCTGTTGCTGGTGATGGTGGAGCGTGGTCCTTCTGAAGCTGAAGTGGACGCAGCTGTGGTCCGTCCAGTGTAGTCCCTTGGCGTGGCTGAAGGCGATGTCCTTGCTGGAAGAGAAGATCGGGTCGAGTGTGTGTCCGGCGTAGTGGGTGGGGGTGTTCACCAGTTGCTTGAGTCCGAGGTTGGCGAGGTTGTCCAGCAGGGTGGTGGAGTTGCGGTCGTTGTTGTTCTCCAGGTGGAAGTTGAGGTCCCCGAGGAGGATGTAGTCAGCGGAGAGGAGGGCGTGCGGGCTGATGAAGTCGGCGATGTCTTCGCTGAATTGTGTGCGTGGTCCCGGGGGTCTGTAGATGAGGGTGCCTCTGAGGGTTGTCTTGGGGTTGATGTGGATCTGGAAGTGCAGGTGTTCGGCGGGTGCGAGGGTGTCGTCGGCGTTGGTCGTGATGCGGATGGTGTTCCTGTGGATGATGGCGATGCCTCCTCCTGTCTGGTTGACGCGGTCCCTCCGGATGATCTTGTAGCCGTCCGGAATGGCGATGGCGATGTCGGGCGCTGAGGAGGCGTTCATCCAGGTTTCTGTGAGGAAGGCGACGTCTGGGGCTGTGGTGTCGAGCAGGTTCCAGAGCTCGACGGCGTGTCTGTGGACGGAGCGGGTGTTGAGCAGGATGCCCTTCAGGTGGGTGCTGTTGGTGTTCGGCTTGGTGGGTGCTGGTGTGGCTTGGGTCCGGTTGCAGGTGAACTTGCAGGAGTGGCAGCAGAAGGGTCCGTGGGTGCGTCTCGGTGTGGCTCGGTAGCAACCCGGGGTCCTGCCGGTGTTGAGTGCGTTGAGTTCGGTAGCGTCGTAGATTCGTCGGGTCGGCTTCCGTCGGTGGGGGCCAGGGGTCCTGGCACTGGGCGCGGTCCAGGCGCGGACGGGCGCAGACGGGCTTACCTTTGGCGCGCCTTCGGCGCGCTTAGGGCGCGCCCGCTGCCCGTCAACGCTGCGCATTTGCCACTCTGCCATAAGTGGAGAGTGGGGGGGCGGAGCGAGGGAGGAGCAGCTGGGAGGCGGGAGCGGGGCGGCGAATGGGAAGGGCTGAAGAGGGAAGGGGGCGGGGCCGCAGGGGGCAGCGGCGGGGAGCGGGGAGGTGGCGGGAAGCGCGGCAGGGGCCGGGAGAGACAGGAGGGGAACACAAAATACAGAAGAACAACAAATAAACTATACGGGGCACAGGAAAGAAACAAGGAGCAAAATTACACAACAGACAATCGGACTCGTACTACAAACGCGGCGCTGGCGGGGCAAGAGCACCGATCAGCGGTGCACAGGAACACAGCTGCTGGCAGCGGCGGCACTGGCGGCAAGGGGGGGCAGCCTGAGCTCACTCCCGAGGAGAGTGCACGGTGCGAGGGGGTGACCGGCCCGATGGGTCAGAGGTCACTGCTCTCCGCCGTGCACACTACGCCCTATATGGTCCAGTGGGGGGGAGGAGCAGCTGGGAGGCGGGAGCGGGGCGGCGAATGGGAAGGGCTGAAGAGGGAAGGGGGCGGGGCCGCAGGGGGCAGCGGCGGGGAGCGGGGAGTTGTCGGGAAGCGCGGCAGGGGCCGGGAGAGACAGGAGGGGAACAAAAAATACAGAAGAACAACAAATAAACTATACGGGGCACAGGAAAGAAACAAGGAGCAAAATTACACAACAGACAATCGGACTCGTACTACAAACGCGGCGCTGGCGGGGCAAGAGCACCGATCAGCGGTGCACAGGAACACAGCTGCTGGCAGAGGCGGCACTGGCGGCAAAGGGGGGCAGCCTGAGCTCACTCCCGAGGAGAGTGCACGGTGCGAGGGGGTGACCGGCCCGATGGGTCAGAGGTCACTGCTCTCCGCCGTGCACACTACGCCCTATATGGTCCAGTGGGAGGGAGGAGCAGCTGGGAGGCGGGAGCGGGGCGGCGAATGGGAAGGGCTGAAGAGGGAAGGGGGCGGGGCCGCAGGGGGCAGCGGCGGGGAGCGGGGAGGTGGCGGGAAGCGTGGCAGGGGCCGGGAGAGACAGGAGGGGAACAAAAAATACAGAAGAACAACAAATAAACTATACGGGGCACAGGAAAGAAACAAGGAGCAAAATTACACAACAGACAATCGGACTCGTACTACAAACGCGGCGCTGGCGGGGCAAGAGCACCGATCAGCGGTGCACAGGAACACAGCTGCTGGCAGCGGCGGCACTGGCGGCAAGGGGGGGCAGCCTGAGCTCACTCCCGAGGAGAGTGCACGGTGCGAGGGGGTGACCGGCCCGATGGGTCAGAGGTCACTGCTCTCCGCCGTGCACATTACGCCCTATATGGTCCAGTGGGAGGGAGGAGCAGCTGGGAGGCGGGAGCGGGGCGGCGAATGGGAAGGGCTGAAGAGGGATGGGGGCGGGGCCTCAGGGGGCAGCGGCGGGGAGCGGGGAGGTGGCGGGAAGCACGGCAGGGGCCGGGAGAGACAGGAGGGGAACAAAAAATACAGAAGAACAACAAATAAACTATACGGGGCACAGGAAAGAAACAAGGAGCAAAATTACACAACAGACAATCGGACTCGTACTACAAACGCGGCGCTGGCGGGGCAAGAGCACCGATCAGCCGTGCACAGGAACACAGCTGCTGGCAGCGGCGGCACTGGCGGCAAGGGGGGGCAGCCTGAGCACACTCCCGAGGAGAGTGCACGGTGCGAGGGGGTGACCGGCCCGATGGGTCAGAGGTCACTGCTCTCCGCCGTGCACACTACGCCCTATATGGTCCAGTGGGAGGGAGGAGCAGCTGGGAGGCGGGAGCGGGGCGGCGAATGGGAAGGGCTGAAGAGGGAAGGGGGCGGGGCAGCGGCGGGGAGCGGGAAGGTGGCAGGAAGCGCGGCAGGGGCCGGGAGAGACAGGAGGGGAACAAAAAATACAGAAGAACAACAAATAAACTATACGGGGCACAGGAAAGAAACAAGGAGCAAAATTACACAACAGACAATCGGACTCGTACTACAAACGCGGCGCTGGCGGGGCAAGAGCACCGATCAGCGGTGCACAGGAACACAGCTGCTGGCAGCGGCGGCAATGGCGGCAAGGGGGGGCAGCCTGAGCTCACTCCCGAGGAGAGTGCACGGTGCGAGGGGGTGACCGGCCCGATGGGTCAGAGGTCACTGCTCTCCGCCGTGCACACTACGCCCTATATGGTCCAGTGGGAGGGAGGAGCAGCTGGGAGGCGGGAGCGGGGCGGCGAATGGGAAGGGCTGAAGAGGGAAGGGGGCGGGGCCGCAGGGGGCAGCGGCGGGGAGCGGGGAGGTGGCGGGAAGCGCGGCAGGGGCCGGGAGAGACAGGAGGGGAACAAAAAATACAGAAGAACAACAAATAAACTATACGGGGCACAGGAAAGAAACAAGGAGCAAAATTACACAACAGACAATCGGACTCGTACTACAAACGCGGCGCTGGCGGGGCAAGAGTACCGATCAGCGGTGCACAGGAACACAGCTGCTGGCAGCGGCGGCACTGGCGGCAAGGGGGGGCAGCCTGAGCTCACTCCCGAGGAGAGTGCACGGTGCGAGGGGGTGACCGGCCCGATGGGTCAGAGGTCACTGCTCTCCGCCGTGCACACTACGCCCTATATGGTCCAGTGGGAGGGAGGAGCAGCTGGGAGGCGGAGCCGCCAGAGCCCCCCACCAAAACAACTATGGTCTTACCCGCAACCTCTCCTGTCTAGAGCCTCCTGCAAATCTAGATGAAAGAGAACCATCCCTACTGGTTATTGATGGCCCCATCTATATCCCAATAGCCCTTGCGTTAGCCAGGGTCAGCTAGTGTCTGATGAAACAAAAAGGCCCTTTTGGCCTGTGAAGTTGTACCAAGAACTATTCACCCTCATGCGGGAAAGTCCCACTGCATCACATGTCTCAGCCTCGTGCCAACTCAGGGCGGGACGAATGCAGACACCATGGCTCACATTGCCCCATCTATTTGCTGATCTCACCTAGCTGCCGTCCTTCTAGCACTGTGTGTGCCTGAACACCTGTGTGCCTCATCTATGGGACAGCAGCCCACTTGCTAGGTGATCACTCCCCCACCCGCCTGCCTACTTCGGCTTTTATGGCGAGAAGGATTATACTTAACCTTTAAACAGTCCCTTTGCTTGCTAAATCATGACGCACAGGAGTGTTCAAACTAGAAGTGAGTGACAATGGGCAAGGGGCCCTCCTGCCCTTGCCATGTATCACTTAATCCTTATGGGACTTTAGCCCGTCCAGTTCCCTCTGTGGTGGAACCCCCTAGGCATACCAGCTTAGAGAATCTGTCTGATTTAAGCAGTGCGCCCTTGACGTTAGCTTGGATCAGCTAGTGTCTGATGAAACACGAGGCCCTCTTGGCCTGTGAAATTGTGGCAAGAACTATTCACTCCGAGCAGGAAAGTTCCACTGCGTCACATGAATCAGCCCCGTGCCAACTCTGGGCGGGACGGTTTCAGACACCCTGGCTCACAATGCCCCACCTATTTGCTGAACACAGTAGCTACCACCCTTCTAGCAGCGTGTGTGTCTGGGCACAAGCGTCTCCCATGTCTGAGACAGCAGCTCACTTGTTAGAAGACCGCTCCTACCCCCTCTTGCCTGCTTGGGCTAAAAGTGCGAGAAGGATTATACTTAACCTTGGCACCGTCCATTTACTTGCTAAATCATGGCGCACAGGAATGTCCATAACTAGGCGTATGAGACAATGAGCAAGGCGGCCCTCCAGCACTTGCCCCTACCACTTATTCCTTATGGGAATTTCACCCACTCGACTCCCTCTGGTGAAGCCCCATAGGCATACCCGCTTAGAGAATCCGTCTGATTCGCTACAGGGCGCCCTGTCTGTAATATGGTGCCTTACATTTGTTGTGGGAGATCCACACACCGCATAGGTCATGGGAACCTGAAGGGGCATACCATTGTCCCCTGGGCGTACCTCTAAATGCGACTGGCTCTACCTAGCTGTGATGCCAGAGCCACACATATCTTAAACCTCCAAATCGTTTTTTCCACCTTGCACCCTTCTGGTTGCAGCTCAGTGTATTTGTGAAGCACGCATGCCCCCGGGGCATGCGGTCGCTGAATAGCCAATGTATGTTACCCACTCACTGAGACTTATCTATCGCTAACTGCCCTTACTTGGATTGAAGGCTAAAGCACGGGTGAGTATGTCTTAACTGAAGTGACTTATACCCTGCCCTTATTTGCAGAGGGTACCTTTTGGCAGCATCGACCAGACCTAGCAAGATGACGAGCTTGCGAGCCCCCCCCCCCCATAACTACAATTAAACATAGTCCATCTGGGCCGAGGCTTTGCCTTCGCACTCCCTCTCTTTGCATTGTAATCGCCCAGAGTAAGTGTAAAATTGTACGTTCTCACCATTGGGCTGGTAACCGAAGGCAAAGAAATCCAGAACTTGGCATAAGATCCTGGTTCCCTAGAGTGAAACAGTAATTATCCTGCACCATTACCAAGTGTGCCTCAAGCACCCAATGGGCTATCCACCTGTTGCTATACAGGTGTCTTCCAATTCAATGACATAGGCGACATATCACCCTGTTCTGCCTTTGTGGTCAACAAAATACTATCTTCCGGGATTTCTCCTCCAATCCTATGATGCCGAACCTGGATTTGTAAGGTGCATGTGAGGTGGATGTATGACGGTACAACGCGTACCGTCACAACGCATCCCTTTACCACGCATCCCTTACAACGCAAGTCGTTACCACAACTTGCGTTGGGGGTGCAGATTTCGAATAGTTTAATTTACTATTCTAACACCAGTCCCCGTGGACCCTAGGAAAGTTGTTGGGATAGTAAATTAACTATTTTTAATCCTTTAGCGCCCTCCAGCGCAAGTCGTGGTAACGACTTGCGTTGTAAGGTATGCGTGCTAAAGGTACTGCGTTGTGAAAACATCGTGGTAAACGATGTTTACCATGTGAGGTTCGCCGATCGTCCCAAACTAGATGCCATGTATACAACTCTATCAATATCGTCCACTAGTGAGGGCACTACGAGGACTCGTGGGACGGAGTAGAGGTCTAAAGCATTAGTGCCAATGAAAAAACCACCAGCACACCTCTGCATCATGCATGAACTCACCAAAAGTGCCACTTCCCTGAAAATCGGCCACAAACCAGTAAACCCCATGATATCGCAATCCAGACATACACCCGGGGGGCAAACAGGTGACCAGGGCATCATCCTAAATTAAAACCCCACATCGATATAATGCAGACAAACGAACAGCCGGGCACAGTCGTGCCGCAAAAAGAAAAACCCACTACGGTTTAAAACCCCCTGAGTGGAGAAGTACAGTTCATGCCTACTTCGAAACCTACAAAACTACAGAGAAGGTGAACCTCTCTGGAGCGCCCAACCTTGGCCCCCCTGACATGCACTAGTGCTTGTGGGTGAGGAGGCAGGGAAACAATGACCAACTGTGTGGTCACTCGCGACACTGATTTGTTTGATTGCCCAGACAGAACTGATATTGAGACAATTGAAACCTACATGGTCCACGATTTAACTCTGGCGTCATGAGACGGTCTTGAACAAGGACTGGTGGCCTGCGAGTCACCAGATAGTCAATGAAATATTGATGGATTTGAGACAAATCCACCATCCAAACTACTGAATTAAAACTGGTGAGAATAGTTCTATGAAAGAAAAGCATTGAATGGATCACTCATCCAAGTCAAAGGACCCATCGACCCACTTTGGTCTACCTTGCTGAGAAGGATGGAGCAATGCCCATTGTCGCTATTAGTGAGTGAAGACATTAGTCATACATGTTCAGCTAAATTTGAGAGACACTGCCCCCAAGTGATCCTCCAACTTTTTGGCACCCTTGCAGTACCAATTGGTTTAATGCACCAATAATGAACCCCAAGCGGATATACTGTTTTGCCCCAACCAGGGCACCCTGTCCGGTTACCACCTAGGCAGACGCACTGCAATGCCAACTGAAGGCAGAGTAAAACAATTTCTGACCTAGAACTGTTCAAGGTGACAAATACATAGAGACGCCCAGTATTGCGTGAAACTAGAATCAGCATACGCCCGAGCTACATACAGCAAGGCAGTTCTGCGGAACACCTGACAATTGTGCCACTATATGCCAGGACTCACGTCAGGCGGTCACTTCCTATTGCACCACACCTTGCTCCTGCCGTGCTGCCAAACATAGTAACACCACAACTACTAACTGTAGTAACTTGGTCCACGCTGGTTGAGATGTTTCAAGAGGATTTATTAAGATAAATTACAACATTGAAGTATATATGAAATCAGCCCCACCAGGAGCAGCCAGCAAGGCTGTCAGCCCTTCTCCAACTGTCTCCTGCATGCCCCAACATTCTAGATGACATCAACATTACAGAGTTCTACAGTGGAGGGTGAAAAGCATGTAAAACATTTCAACTAAGATATTACATATCCTCTTCTCTTCTAAATGAAAACAAAGATACTACATATCCTCTTCTCTTCCAAATGAAAATAATAGAGAAGATCAAATGCATTCAGGTGTATTAGCTAGAAGAGAAAAGAGTGCAATAAAGGAACAAAGCAAAAGAAGAGACAAAGAAAGCAACAAATGTTAAAAGAAAGAAACAGAAAGACATATCCTCTCTTCTGATAATTATGTGAAAGAAACAACGTGAAGAACAAGGAAGAAAGAAAGAAACCATCAATGAATTACCCACTGCACACAAACTGGCCAGGAAAGCATGCGAGAAAGCAAACCACGTCAGGAGAAAAGAAGGTGACAGAGAAAGAGAAATACATTGTAAAACTCCTTCTTCATACATTTTCAAACATTAGAGTAATTAATAAAGATGAAAAGTACTGGGTACTGAAAGTTGGGAATTAGAGAAACACCCAGTCTTAAACGGACCACTGCAAGAAAAATAAGTCACAATATGATTTTGCAGAGGTAATAACACAAGGAGAAAAAAAAACTGATGTGTGCAGTCAAAATAAAACATATCATGTTCGTGTAAGGACGTACTTAAAACAAAAACATGAGGACTATAAAGATGGGACTGACACTCACTACGGAAACATGAGACTAAAACCCATAACATGGGGTAGTTGGGACTGACACCCACTACTGATATATGGGACTTGTACCCATAACAACAAGGTAGGTGGGATTGCCACCTACTACTGAAACATGGGACTTGTACCCATAACAACAAGGTAGATGGGACTGACACCCACTACTGAAACATGGGACTTGTACCCATAACAACGAGGTAGATGGGACTGACACCCACTACTGAACAATGGGACTTGTACCCATAACAACGAGGTAGATGGGACTGACACCCACTACTGAACAATGGGACTTGTACCCATAAAAATGAGGTATATGGGACTGATACCCACTGGGGTGATTGGATTCAACCAAACTCCCACACAAAAATATGTTTCTAAGGAAAAATGAGACTTTTGACCCACTCCTATGCTAATCACAGCTTGAAATTACTAATAAAGAAAATTAGCATTCTATAGAAATTACACAAAAAAAATTTGAAATATTCATGTACCTGTTAAATAAAGCATACCATGAAGAACTCAATATGACCATGAAGCGTAAACAAACTCTTAACCTCCATTCCTATGTTAAAACATGTAATTGGTGTGCCTGTCACCGGAACAAGGTTGACAGGCATGTTTAATCCACCACAAAACGCTTTTACTATGATGACATTGGTGTGCCTGTCACCGTAGTGCAGGCAATGACAATGCGCTTGTAGGACATGACTGTTTCAAAAATGTAAATAACCGAGTTGAAGTTCCCCAGCAGTTCACGATGTACTCACGCGCCGCATCTTCCATCGCAGGTGAAGGCAAAAGCAAACAAAATGTCGAAGAACACATTTTCCCAAGACGACAGACGGCTTCTGACCAGGACATGGCGTCACACCTCTTTACAGAGAACCGGATGGCTCTCGGCGCGTTGCTGCTTTCGGGCGTCACCATGCAGCTAAATCATCGAACCAAACAAAGAAGACGTCACTGAAAGGAAAATTTTCCTCAGCGCGAGCGAAGGAACAGTGAGTAGAAGGTGACTGTTTAAATTCAAACTATGTGATGGCGTTAGTACTAAACACTTTTGCACTCCAAAAACCAGTTGCCATTTGAAGTAAACTCTACCTCGTCGAAAATGTGGAAAAATAGAAAGCTAAAATTGGTTAAAAACACAGTATGATGACACTTTCTTTTTAAATTCACCTTTCGTTGAAAAGAGTACTTTAATCTAACGCTGATAAAAGTACTTTTGCCTCTATCTGGTGTCTGAGGCATTTCGCTGATAAAGGACTCTGGCACTTTTATGGTGTTTGATGATTAATTTTCTTCCCATTATGCTACTGAGCCATTACGCCTCTCAGAGTAATTCAATACTTAAACAGGGTTTGAAGGGTAGTTGAAGACAATCTCGAGCGTGCCGTCCACAAACTCTCTTCAAACAGTCACAGAGAGGTTACACTTCACCATGAGTTATTTCTTTTAAAATTGGTAATAAGCGTAAATGAACACTTGAAATCATCTCTCACTATGAGTCACTTTAACCCTTCTTCGGTGGGCAATGTCATTAAAAAAATCTAAGCTTCCTTGAGGCTTTAAAATATTCGCTAAGAAAGTCATTTAAGATTGGAACCGGTTTGTGTAGCATAAGAATTAGATGTTGTAGGAACAATCATAGCAGGTAGAGGCTTGAACTGTAAAAAGGGAGTGCAACTCCTTGTTTCTTGTAAAAAAATAGGGAATGCTGTGAGGACACACAAACTGAATCAAGAGGCGCTGCCTGCGTCACTAAGAAAGTCTTTTATTCCCACTTTAGAAACAGCAGATAAGGTGTGTAGGTATGTAACAGGCAAACAGATCACGCAGGACGCATACTGGCAGGCTTACCCTCACTGAAGAAACAGGAACTCGAACTGGCACTTGAGTGTTGAGGGCGACCGGTGGGCGGTCACTGGTGGGGCTGATGTGCCAGAGAAGAGTTGAAGTAGTTGAAATTTCAAAACTTGGAAAAGTTGCTTGTGAGTAGAAACTCAGGATGCTCACAGCGTTTCTCAGAGGTAGCAGGTGCAGGTTCTTAGGTTAAAATCGTCGCCATAAAATATGTAGTAACTTGGTCCACGCTGGTTGAGATGTTTCAAGAGGATTTATTAAGATAAATTACAACATTGAAGTATATATGAAATCAGCCCCACCAGGAGCAGCCAGCAAGGCTGTCAGCCCTTCTCCAACTGTCTCCTGCATGCCCCAACATTCTAGATGACATCAACATTACAGAGTTCTACAGTGGAGGGTGAAAAGCATGTAAAACATTTCAACTAAGATATTACATATCCTCTTCTCTTCTAAATGAAAACAAAGATACTACACTAACCCTGACACTTGTGCAAGTATGATACTGCCGCCTAATCCAAGCCCTCAAAACTATAAGAAAGGCTTGGGCAGCAGGCATTATTGATTCTAATGCTAATTGAATGAAACCATGCCTTTTGGGTCATCTCTAAAATAGACAGACCGTGCCAACTCGTGGCAGACTGTCACAAGCGCCCGTGAGACAATTAAGTCACAAGTTAATACCCCTCAGCCGATGCAGGGCGCCCCCTTTCTGATGTAACTCAGTAAACGATACCCGCACAACTATCAACTGGCACTCATATAAGTGCGACAATTCAGACCGATAAGGCCCCCACAGTTCTAATAATAGCTCTGGATAGGCATAAGTTAATTTCAATGTACACTGATTAACAGCAACCGTCGTGTTACATCTTCACATCAAACCCAAATCGCACAAACAGCGCCACCACGTGCTAACAGTAATAATCGCTGGTGACCTGCCAGGCATTAGAAACCCTCAGATCAAACTTAAGTGCTGTCAAATTACAGTCGAGGCGTCTGCATCCAAAAGCAGTAGCGCTCGGAAAGTAACCTTACGCTTATCATTCAGTCGACTCAAGATTTCTGAACAGGGAGAGGTGGGGGGTTGGAGGGGGTGCTTTTCTAATTTGCCAAGTTTACTGAATAGAGTTGCTTTAATTGAGTGAGAGCCACACGAAGAAATTATGGCAGTGTGGTATGAGGCTCTACTAAAACCACTATTTATCCGTACCATCGAACAATGATCTGATGTTTTCATGCACCGATTCCATACATTGTATATTATTGGGCAGTGCAACCTCGCTAAGGCACTTCCAGTACTGTGAAGCAGCACGAGCCCCCCAGGACCACGCGTGCGGGCGGTGCCCAGTCCTGGCAGACAACTGCATTCTCCCTTGTAACCGCGCGGCATGAACCTGGGAATTCCAAGGATACCTCAGCCATCGTGCCTGCTGGGAGATATATTAAAGGTGCTCTTGAAAGAGCACTTTTTTCAAGAATTCCCTGTTGCAGCACCTGTGCAGAAAACACAAAGAACACTGAAAGTGTTCTGAGAAGATGACCAGGAGCCCATTTGTGTGGGCTTCAGCGTGTCGCATGACCACAAGCAGCCCACAATGCTCCCTATTCTAGCAGCTGCCCAGGAGTATAATGTACGCAAGATGGCCGCCTGGTAGGAGCTCTTGATAAGAGCTCCTAGTGGTTGGGACCCCACTGTGGATTTATCCCTGTCAGCACCGACTCTTTTGGAGAATTGTACAACCACAAGTAACTGGATCGTACTCTTACCTGACTGAATGATGTCTGGAGCCTGCTGAGAGTCCCGCGGTCACCCAGGAAGCTGAGATCAACGGAGGAATCCGCATCCCCACCAGTGGAGACCGCGACGGATGGCTGGAGCCTGCTGAGACCTGGGAGACCATGGCCTGGAATCCTCCCCACCCTCTTCTAAATGCTGCGGGACATCGATGAGCTTGTGCATGCTGGGGAGCTGATCTGGCCATCGGAGTTGTCCGGCTCATTTGAGGTCACCCCCACCGGTCTGCTAATAACAGTGCATACGCCTGGATTGATCGCGCCATTGCCTGAGCTGAGCGGATGATCTGGAGCCCTGGGGCAGACTGGGCAGTTCACGGAGCGATCTGGGATTACTTGCGGCATATGTTGGGCTCCCGACCTGTTACCCGGGTTGTTGCACGGCACTCCGCATTGCCTCACGGAGCTTCCCTGAGCAACACACGATGGCAGCCATCGAGGCGGGCTGGGCTCTTGACCCGACATGCCCCCCCTGACTATCACACGGCAGCCCCTGATCCCACCGGTTGTTACACGGCAGCCCCTGCTCCCAGCGTCGACAATGATGTCTTGGACCTCGGCTGCACGCCGCCTACACCGATGATCTTGATACGTGTGACACAGATTTGCCCTCGACTCATGCTTCCGCTCCTGATCGTCCTCTTCTTCTCATCGCGGCGCTCACAAAGCCCCCCTGCTGCTCCCGAGATCGTTGTGAGCAGACTCGCAGATCGTCCCAGAAGACACTGCACACAACGTTGTTTCCCACGACGATTGTAATAAACTGCCGAGAACACCAGCACATCTGTTGCACAGGACTATGGCAAGGTATTGTTTCTGCTCCGCTTTTAATTTCAGTTTTTCAACAATTTACCCCTCTGAGACATGTTGCCCAAAATGGCTAGGGTCATAAATCTGCAACAACAAACAGCCTCCATTTCTACCAGACCCTCACAAAGCTTATAACTTTGCCTGGCACTGTGATCCTCAAAATAGACATAGGACTCCCCTCTCCCCACTCAGCAAGCTAGAAACTGGACTTCCTCGGTCTGTCATGGATTAGAAAGTGAAACTGGTCTCAAAGAACAATATCAAAAAAGGACTACAAGACTTGTCTCTATCTCCCCTACTTGGCGGCCATCTTGGACTAGTCAATCCTCTTTACTTTACCATGCCTAAGGAAGCGGCCATTTTAAACTAGTCACATCCTCTACTCCTGCATGCCCACTTTTTAGACTAACCACCTTACTCGCACTTACCATAGCTCTTTTCTACACCTACCCACACAACCTCTACCTACACCTCTACTCCCAACATGGAACCCACGTGCAAGCACACATATAAAATTAATTACCCCCCCGAGCTCTCTAAAAAAAACGCCAAACGTTTTAAACACAACTTCCTGAAGTCCCAACCTGAAACCCCCTTTGTAGACACCTACCTCTCACTAAACAATGGAGCCAAGAGCACCGATATCATCTTTTACACTACACGTAGAGCACAATGGAGAAAAGCGCTCCTCACCTTACTCACTATCTCCGCCACCAGGAAATCCGCCCATGGCTTAACACTGTCCACCACTCCATCCTAACTCTTCCCAGCTAGAGCAACCATCACCATCTACAACAATGGCATTATCTTAATTCAATCCACAGACAGGAATCTTGACCTATTCGACAACCTGTTCCCCACTTTCAAAGACTATATTTCCAACCCTTAGACTCAAATCCATCTGGCCTCCGATCCTAACAACCTTGACTCCACACCGCCTCTTACCACTAACACACACCTCCCCCCTCCCCCCAGTACTCTACTCCATCACCCATCCGCTACTGTCACCTCACATCCCTCAATCACAGGCGTAGATCACTCCTCCTCTTACATCTTCCCCACCCCCACCCCCTCTACACCCCAACATAACCCTCCCCTCCCACTTCCAACTAGACGCTCAGAACACCCCACCTCCCTTAACTGCACTCCCCCTCCCCACAACAGGTCCTTCTCTCATCCCATCTCCCCCCCCATTCCCAGTCCCCACTACCTCACCTGCACCCCCGCCACCCCTAGCCCTCATTCATCCATCAACTTCTCCCCCCTATTCTCAGTCCCCACTACTCCACCTGCATCCTGGACACCCCTAGCACTCACTCATCCCTCAACCTATCCCCCCACTCTCAGTCCTCACTTCCTCACCTGCACCCCCGCAACCCCCAGCCTACAATCATCCCTCAACGTCCCTCCCCCTCCTACCACTTATTCCCGGCCCAATAACACCAACCCCCATACTAATCCTCTCACACCACTCTCCTTCAACTTTCCTACCCCTTCTATCACCAACACCCTCACCTATACCACTAACCTCCTCCCTAACCCTAACTCAACGACACCCTTCCCCCCCAACCTCCCTATCCTTCCGAACAACAACCCACCCACTAATATCAACAACCCCTGCAATAACACCACTCCCCTCCCCCTCCACTACAGTAACCTAGACTCTTCCTCACCTTTAGTGCCCATCCCCAACCCCTTTCCCAATCCCACGCTGGACATGATTATGTCCACCCTCCTCCAAGTCAAAGAAGATCTACACACCCTCAAAGAGTTACTCCTCACACAATCCAGACACCCCTTACCCATCACCATTCCCCCTCCTAACAAATCCCCCACCCATCCTACTCACCCTCTCACACAAAACTCCCCACACTAGACCTCAATCCCCGCTCGCAATCCCACCAACCGCTCCCGACGCACCATCAATCCACTCTCGGACCACGACATACGCACCCTCCTCCACTCATATGACCCAGTTCCCCAAAACCACTTAGCCACCACACACCTTTCCATCCCCACGATTCACTCTAACCCCCTTAGGCACTCCACACAAAACAACAACAGAGGCTCCGTCCCAAATAACCTTAAAAAAGTCCCCCTCACTCTAGAACCCTCTACCACCCTCTACACCCCCAGGCTCAAATGCATACTTCTCAACTGCAGATCGGCCCCTAGACACTCCTCCGACATCGCTGATCTCATCAAAACACTGGACCTTGATCTAACCATTCTGACTGAAACTTGGTTAACTGAATCTTCTACACCTATCATGGATATTCTAGTTCCACCCAACTACCTCATCATTAGACTTGACAGGTCCAGCAAGACAGGCGGTGGAATCGCATGTATTTATAGGAGCAACCTCTCAGTTACTAGGATCACCTCCCCCCCACTTACCTCCTGCGAATACATCTGCCTCGATGTCATCAGCGAGAGCAAACCTGTATGCTCTCTACACGTCATCTACCACCCACCTGGGGACAACCTCATCTTCACCCAACAACTCATGGATACAATATCAACCTATTCCGGACGGCAAAACACTCAAATTTTCCTTGGTGACTTCAATCTCCATTGGAATGATCACAATGACGCAGTGGTAAATAGTCTCAAAAACTACCTCAATGCTCTTGACCTCACCCAAATCTGCAACAGCCCGACCCACGATAAAGGCTCTATCTTCGACCTTATTATCTCCAAAGAGAACTCTACCCAGCTTGGGTCAATCCAACCCTGTGACTGGTCAGACCACCACATTATCACATTCTTCATCAATGAAAAAGTTAAACTTAACCCGGTACAAGCCACCAAATCCAAGGTCTGGAAAAGGGACCTGAAGAAACTCAACCCAAATTCTTTACCTTCCCACAGCTGCAATCTCCTCCTTCCCCCTACCGGCGCTCTTGACGTTCAATCTTTGACCGACCACTACCTCAACTCTCTGACCTCAATAATCAATGAGGCCGCCCCCTTGCAATTGAAAAGAGTCTCCACTAAGAACTCCAACCCTTGGTACGATGGTAGACTCAACGAAGATAGACGAGCCATGCGAATGGCAGAGCGCACCTGGAGATCAGCCCCTTCAGCACTGCACCTTAAAACTGAAGAAAAAGAGAAATGACTACTTCAGGAAAATCAAGCGCACAAAATCAGATTTCTTCAGCCTTCAGCTCGACCAAGCAAAAAACCGGCCAAGAAAACTGTTTGAACTAATCAAAACACAATCCAAGGAACAGCCCCAACATTCACATAGCACAATAGGCGATATACCATCCTGTGAAGACTTCTCTGCTTTCTTTAATCTAAAGACTGATAACATAAGGAGCGCTCTACGCAATGACGTAAGCCTTTACTCCAACCCCCAAAGCATAACACCCACTGAACCCAAAAAAATGCTGCATGGTCATCCTTTGACACCTACTCAGAAGAAACAATTGTCAAACTGCTCAGCACATTGAAACCCTCTAATCACCTCACGGACACTCTCTTCCTGCCAACGCTGTAATGACTTCATCCCATTACTCCTCCCACTCTGGACCAAAATTATTAACAGTTCACTTCAACAAGGACTCATCCCCGACTCACTCAAAATTGGACAAGTTACACCTATACTCAAGAAACCAACAGCTGACCCTACTGACCTAAACAATTACTGTCCTATTACCAATATTCCCACCCTTGCAAAACTGTTGGAAAAATGCGTACAGCTCCAATTGACAAAACACATTGATCAGTTTGACCTCCTCAACCCTCATCAATCAGGCTTCCGAGCAGGGCACAGTACTGAAACTGCTATGACACACATAATTGATGACGCACTCCAAATCCTAGATCAAAACGATACCTGCCTCCTCATCCTTCTTGATCTCTCCTCAGCATTTGACACTGTCAAACACGAGAACTTACTCGAGCTGTTAAACACCAGAATGGGTCTATCTGGGACTGTTCTCAAATGGTTCACCTCCTTTCTGCATAACAGGTCTCAGAAATTCAAGAGCAACAACTTGATTTCTCACCAGTGCCTGTAACATTAGGCGTCCCACAAGGATCTTCTTTATCCCCAACATTGTTCAATCTGGGGGAGGAGCCAAGCTCGCGACCGTGATGGCCGCGTTGTAGCTCGGCTCCGTCAACCTTCCTGCCTGAACTGTCTATCCTGCACCTTATCCTGCCCCGAGAAGTCTTACTTGATGGAATATGGACTTATGACGTTTTGCTGGCACTTACCGTCTGCTCCGGATGATCCTAGGTGCCGCGGATCCTGAGCTGCGCCCCTGTTCGCTTTGCAGCCTCCGCAGCGGGCGGGCCTGGACTCGTCTGTGGCGCCCGGGCGGGGCGGATCGCCGGGGCCGACCCCTTGGTGGAGGAGCGGGGTCGGCCGGAGCGGCCACTGTGCGGTTTGACCGGTGGCGACTGACCGGGCCTGGTCTGGCTGTCTGGGGACCTGGTGGTGGAGCGCTGCCTTCCACGGACGGGGGTTGACTGCATGGACGACTCGTCTCCCCTTTGTTCTCCTGTTCGGCCATCTTGAAACCCTCCGCCCGGTCTCGGCGGGCGGCGCCCGTGGGTTGGTGGCGCCGGCTGCCTCAATATTCTGGTGGCCCGCCTTTCTGCCCTGGGGGGTCCATTGCTTGTCGCAGGCTTGATCCCATCGAGCTCCGTTGGCGGCCGGATTGGGGCCGGAGATTGCCGCGGCCGCGCCGGGCTGCAAAGATGGCGGCCCGCACCCTGCATCTATGCCTCGATGGGGACGGCGACATTGGCTCGCCGCACGGCACGTTTGCTGAATACCGTTAAGGTGAGCTTACAGTTGGCGATGTCTTCGCCGCCTTGTGTTCCTGGCGTGCTTCCATGGCTGTGCCTGTCGCTGAGCTGGCTGGTAGCCTTTGTTCGGGGCTCGTTGTGCCGTCCCCTGCGTGTATGGCTTTGCCGTTTCAGGGTGCCGCGGTGCCTTTCCTGGACATTGAACATCCTAGGGCCACCGGTTGTTTGGACGTCCGGATGTCTGCTGCCTTGTATTGTCAGGAGTTCCTCCCTGTGGTGGATGCATTGGAGGGCCCCCAGCCGAGAACCGTCCAGATCTGTCTCGCCGGGTCTCCCGGTGATTTTTTGCTTCGGCCTGCCGAGTGGAGATCCTGTGACTTTTTCACTAGGGCGATTTTTTCCCCTTGGCCTGCGGAGCCGCGTTTGAGTCGCCTGCTGCTGTTGCCGCCCTTTTTTGCTCATCTGGTCCGAAGCCGTTATAATTTGTGTAGTGGCTCGACATTTGGAATCCTTGCTTTTTACCTCTGGCCCCTCATGTTCTGGTTCTTTGTACACTCTGTGCCTATGGCACTGGACAGACGAGGACAAGGTTGAGACCTACTTGCACCGCCGGACTATTACTTTGTGGAGTGGCCAGATGACTGCCCAGCGGCTATATCTGTATGATTGATTCCTCTTCATATTCCTGGTGCCTGTTTATCTTTTGAAATGACCTCGTCTTCTAGTGGGCTCTGAATGTGCTTGGACGGGAGGGTTGGGAGCTGATAGTTTTGCTTCTGTGTCTCCTCTCCCGATAGTTTTTTCTTTCCTCCCCCTTCCTCTCTTTTCGCCTACATGGTTTCTTCCTTACTTTTTGCCTCTTCTATATTTCGGGTTTCCGGTTAGGGCGACAGGCACGCTGCTGGGGGGGTAGGCCATAGCCTTCTGCAGGGGTGCAGGGTGGGGTGGGTGGGGGGGGTCTGTATTTTTGTTTTCCTTTTGTTCTTGGTTCTATGGCTCTTGTGTATTCTTTTTTCTGGACGCTGCGTCTGCATGTAGGCCTCATGGGGTGTTTTTGCCAGCGCGGGCCTGTGACCTCCCTGTTACTGATGTTCATTGCGCGTCCATTACTCCTGTTTCCTTTGGTTCCATGGGCTGCCCCTTTCTCGTATGCTTTACTTGCCATGGGGCACATGCTGTGGGGCAGCGTCCTCCTCTCCCTGTTTTTTCATCCCCTTTTTCCTGATGTTCTTTTCCCTTTCTCCCCTTTCTTCTTCCATTCCCTGGGTCGATGTAGCGGATGGCTTCGTATTGCAATCCTGACTTCCTTTTATGTATTGATGCGTGTCTTTGTAGTAACGGGTGGGCGTTGGGCAGTGGATGGTATTGTTTGCTGATGTGGGACTCACGTCTTGCCCTTGCTGTACTGTAGCTGTTTTTTTTTTGAAACTCGCTGTGTTTGTTTCACTGCCTGCTGACGCCCCGCCACGGACTTTTGGACCTTAATAACTGCAATATTCCTGCTACTCACCCTATTATATTATAAAATTAACCTTCACTTTTCCTATTCACTGTGGTTTCCTTGTGGCTTTATGCCTCGCTTTGTTGCGTCTGTAATATCGGAGACCTGCTGGGTTTCTCTCCTGGCCTATGTGCTATTATTGTGTGGTGGCCGGCCCGCTGGGTTGTAGGCCCGTATTTGTCAGCTATATATGCACAATAAAGGTTTAAAAAAAAAAAAAACATTGTTCAATCTGGTCATGGAACCTCTCACCACCTTGTTACAAGCATCTAATGTACACTTTCACATGTACGCCGACGACACCCAACTATATCTCAAATTACAATCCCCCAAAGACATCAAACTTCTAAACTCAACTCTCAGAAACACCCAATCATGCCTTGCCGATAACCACCTCAAACTCAATGCTCTGAAAACTGAGTTCCTTCTGATCTCACCTCCCGCGAAAATCTCCACCACTCAAACTTGGCTTAAGCACCTAACTGCACTCAATGTCCAACCTACCATCGTGGACTCAGCGAAATCCTTAGGCATTACACTTGACACCAATCTCAACATGCAGCAGCATATCAGCAAGGCTACTAAGGGAGCTAATTTCCAAATCAATACCCTGAGGAAACTTAAACCCTTCCTCCCAGCCAAGGACTTCCAAACTGCAGTACAAGCCCTAGTCATTCCTCGCTTAGACTACGGTAGCGTCGCCCTTTGCGGACTCCCTCTATCTGCAACTGCACCCCTAAGAGCCTCTTTGAACGCTGCAGCAAGACTCATCACTGGATCAAAAAAACACTCACATATTTCCCCTGACCTAAAATCCTTGAACTGGCTACCTTTTGAAGTCAGAATACATCTGAAAATTGCCTGCATGACGCACAGAGCTGTACACCACAACTCACCCGGCTACCTCACTCAGAAGCTGACAATATCTGGTGGCTCAAGAACCACTAGAAGCACAAAGAATCTTTGTAGTATCTTGATATTCCCTATGCTAGCCTTCTCTACCTCAATTGGAATGTTCATGTGATGCACCTTTGAGAATGTTGGTGATCTGCCTGACAGATTACAGTTGGCTGGGCTGAGCACCATGTTGGGTGCTCCTGGTGGGGTCTCCCTTTACAACTTGGAATAAAGCATCACTAAATACTACTCTACGTGTGGACTTCCCACAACATTACATTCATGGCGACGATCTAAACAAAGAACCTACACCTGTCAAGTCTGGAAGAACTTCAAGCTGTGTCAAATCAAGAAAAGGAACTAGAAACCAGGGAAGGTCCTCAAGCAACAAGAAAAGTTACCCTAACTGCCAGCATGACCCCACCAGTGACCTACAACCGGTCGCCCACAGCAGTCTGGCAGTCGTCCTGTGTAACAGTGAGTTTACAACTTTTAACTTGGCACTATACTCTGACGCTGGATAAGCCAAATTGTTTTAACTTTGAGACTGACGATATACCCTCATCTGAAGTTAAACATAAGATTGGCCAACTCTACCTTTTGTCCTATTTACAAGGAGAGCCTAATTTAAACTGTATTGAAACTGTGCCAAGCCAAAATCGTTTTTACTCCTGGCTCATCCTGTGCTGTACTTTCACTTGAAGTAAAAGATTTTATTGAGCAACCCTAATTTTTGTTCTATTCACATGGAGAGACTACCTTTTACTGTGTTGGAGTTGTAATTGTTAAACCAAATTCGTGCTGTACTTTCACATGAGGGCAAGCCTTCCTACGATATTTGAAAATGAAGTGTGTCTGTTCTAATATAGATACAGCAGTGACTGATCTCTTTATAAAGTTTTTGCCCTTTGGAGTCTTTTCGCTGCAGAACTGGCCCCATGTTGTGCAAGTGAATTAAGGAGGTGGTTTGATGTCGTTTTGACATTTTCACCGGTTCATCAACGAGACATGCCAAAGCTTAATTTTAGTTGTGGAATTCTGCTTTAATGTACATTATTTTGCCTTCAATTGAGTGAAAATCGGCAAAATGGAGCTATTGAAACCATCGTTATTTCAACTGCACTGTTTGTCAAGTCAACTGTCATTTTTCAACATTTAAAAATGCAGCGCGTGTTTGTTCACGCTCCTACCTGCATCCTTCTCGAGAGCTCCAATGACGTGTCTTCTTCTTCTCCGGATCCTCCGTTGTTATGGTGCAAAGTCGCGCCGTGACCCACTCGGGAGGACGTGAGAAAACGTGCCTCCATTTTGTAGTGTTCTGCCAACCACGGCACTATTGTATGCTCACATTATGAGATTCAGTGTTCATTGTTTTGCCAACCACGTTATTTGTGAAGAACAAGTAAAACTTTATTGAATCAGCATGAGTTTAGCTACGAGCATGTAGCGAGTTTCTGTTTTTCCAACACTGCTGACAGAACGCTGTAGGAAATCGAAGGAACTGTAAGTTTTTCAAAATGGATATGTCTCGGGGGCATGAATCGAGCTCCGGAGTATTAGTAAATACTAATGTTTGTCTGCAACCGACTTATAAACATTCCTAGATAAATAATTGTTATTGTAATATTTATACTTACGGTGTATTGTTGCACCATAGCAATATTTTTTCTTAATGTGTACTTTATGCTGTGTTGGTAGCGTAGGAGTGAATTTAAGTCACACTTCCTGTTAAATATATTTATCTTTCTTAGAGTTGGGGGAGGGTTTTAAGTCCCATCACCCCAGTATGCCTGTTGGCATAGTATGATCCTGTTAAATATATTTATCTTTCTTAGAATTGGGGGAGGGTTTCAAGTCCCATCACCCCAGTATGCCTGTTGGCATAATATGTTCGCTATATTTACAGTGGGTTTTAGTCCCATCTGTTTTATTTACAGTGTTTTATTGATGGGTTTCCTAGTCCCATTTCAACACAGTGGGTTTGAGCCCCATCTGTGTGATATAAATGTTTGTAATGGGTCCGAGTCCCAATTACTTACAGTGGGTTTTTAGTCCCATCTGTACTATTAAAGTGTTGGCATTGGGTAAAAAGTCCCATTCGCTGACTGTGGGTTTCAGTCCCACATATATTTTTGCATTGGGTTTTGTCCCATTTGCTTACATTGCAAAGTTTTCTTATATGGGTTTTAGCCCATTTTTCTTGAAATGGGTTTTAGTCCCACTTGCGCTGATCATTTGTATTTACAATGGGTTTACAGTCCCGTTTGTTGTAGTGGGTTTTAGTCCCATCTACTTAATGACATATTTTTGCTGTGGGGTTCATGTCCCATTTTGAGGTTGTGGGCTTTTGTCCCATCTCGTCTATATTTGTTTTGTACCCTTTTGGGTGTGCGTTATTTTAGTCTCCTTCAGAGGAGTTATGCTAGGGTTATAGTCCTATAGCACTATCTTGTTTTTATTCACATTTAAATTTTAAAAGTTTAACATAATTAGCTTATGCCTACTATTTATGTACATTTATGTTTTTTATGCTAAATATGTTCAGATTTACATGTATTAAGATCCTAAGTATTTAATTGCAACTTTTATTACACTATTATCTCTTTCATTACAATATAGTATTTTGCTTAGTGGTAATAGTGTTTTCGTGCGGTTTCACCTCTACTATTCCTTTTGTTCTTTTCTCTTCTATTGACTTCCTTTAGTCTTTTTCTTTTAGTTCTGTAAGAAAAGAGGATGGTCTATATGGCGTACGAAGGGTGGATGGGTTTATACGGTTTTTTCCATTCTTCTATCTTGTTCTCTTTTTAAGGTGTTTCCTTTTTTCTGTTCTTCTTTTTTCAACTTTTGCTCTTTTCACTTTCTTCATGCCTTCTGTTCTCCGTTGCTGTTTTTAGCTTTTTGTTTTCTGTTTAAGGAGAGAGGATAATGTAGTATCTTGATATTCCCTATGCTAGCCTTCTCTACCTCAATTGGAATGTTCATGTGATGCACCTTTGAGAATGTTGGTGATCTGCCTGACAGATTACAGTTGGCTGGGCTGAGCACCATGTTGGGTGCTCCTGGTGGGGTCTCCCTTTACAACTTGGAATAAAGCATCACTAAATACTACTCTACGTGTGGACTTCCCACAACATTACAATCTTCTCCTGAAACCTCGTAGATTCTGGAAGGAAAAAACATATAAACGCTCTTTTTCAGGAATGGCACCCAGGATCTGGAACTCACTCCCTCCAGAAACCAGACTTATCTCCTCCACTACATTCTTTAAAAAAGAAGTAAAAGCTATCCTCATGACTAAATTCACCTGAACTTGTACTTTGGATCTATTTGAGACTCTGCACCTATCTGCACTATTGTTTTTCTGATTGTCGATTTGTATCATTGGTTTTAGTCGATTATTATGCTCCCCCATGTACCTACCCTATTTTGCTATTCAATTTTTACCTACAACTATTCTTTGCTCAAAAGTTTGTTAATCACTCCCTTGTTTCCATACCCCCTGTTTTTGTAAAGCGCTCTGATATCTGCAAAGATCTTGTTCGCGCTATATACAACTTTCAAAATAAATAAAATAAATAAATGTATGTCTGCTATAGAGCCGGTGGGCAGGCCACGCTGCCCAAGAGCACCAGTTGCATGAGCTGGAGATGTGGGTTGGATAGGGGCGGGCTCAGGCTCACACTGTTAATCGATGTCCATTACAGAGGCTGCTCTAGACAACCAGACAAGAGCCACTCACTCAGTGGGGGCTTGTGGATTCCAAACACTGTGGTGGGAACAAGAAGTGCAGACCTGACGAAAATGTGTGAGGGCTGCTGCAAGCCATACCGCAAATACTGCGGCACCACTGTTCCAGTCCCGTGCGACGCACCCAGGGCGCATTTATTAATTCATTTATTTATTTATGCATTTTATATAGCACAGACTTTCCCGAAGGGGTTGGAGCGCTTCACAAAAGGAACAGTAAAGCCCCTGTGAATTTCCTGACATCTCATTGGGAAACCGAGTACAAGCACATTACTGGTTGAACATACTTCTATGATCTGCTGTTTATTCTCACCCATCTGCAGCAGGGCCAATGACCAGCTGAGCTATCTCACCCACTTCCTTACAGAGTTTTCTGTTTGACAATGCCAAGGGAGCATGTAACCCGATGGGGGGCAGCTTGACAGAAGGGCAACTACACACAAGGATGTATTTATATATTCGATTCGCCAACTGGAGTTCTACCCATACACAGCGTCTCACAGGGACCGGCGGCCAGCCCTAAACATATTGTATCAGAACTTTCCAGCCTTGTGCCAGTAGCAACCAGCTGTTCTCACCATGACTTGATAATTATTTTGATGAGATTGCATACTATTCTCTAGCAAAACTCTTGTCTTTCACTGTGCATCCCTGATGTGCCTCCTCTGACACAGAGTACCTGCACTCCTGTTTCCTATATCAAAGTGCGCGCACCCTCTGATGCGTTTCATTGTGGGAGGGTCACATCCAACTGCCTCCACTCGCTTAGCAGCAAGTAACAGTATCAGCGCCTCGCAGCCATAAGGTCCAGCTGCTCTGCTGCCTGTGAGAGGCAAAACAGCTGCGCGAAAAGACGAAATACTGGTGAGGGCAGGCCAGCAAGAGCCCCATAGGCCCAGACAGGAGGCGGGCCCGCGGCATCCCAGCGCAGCATCCCACCCCCATGCAGGGGGTGCACCTCATGGCAACATGAGGAAGCCTACTGTACCGTACGCGAAGGGGCGGTGCTATAAACAGGCATATGGATCATTGCAGGTAAGTACACAATTTAATTAATAAAACGAAATTCGTAGGGCGCACAGCATTGCTTTTTGCCATGCAGTGCGCGCTACGAATTTCGTTTTATTAATTAAATTGTGTACTTACCTGCAATGATCCATATACCTGTTTTTAGCACCCTCCACCCCGCCCCTCCCCCTCCCCGCCTCCCTGCCCTACCGTAACTCCCTCCACGACCCGCGGCTGCCGTGGGGCCTGCCAACTGCCGCCTAAATCGCCCTGGAGGCCCAACCAGATCGATGCTAGAGGGGGCCAGAGGGATGTCACAAGCAGTGCTGAGGCCCCCATCCCTCGCTACACAAGTACGGCCACGTCAATTATCGGTACCTGTCTAGCCATGACGCGCCGCCCCCGGCTCGCACCACAGCAGCCCGCATTGCACATACCAAGTCCCACCAGCATCGACTGGGCCTGCTGTCGTGCGCAATCAACATAATCCCAGGAGGGGGGTAGTGGGCCCCTAGCGACCACGCGGCTCTCGCTTGCACCCCCTAAGCCCGCAAGGCGTCTAACGATACTGGGGTCCTGCCGGCCTGGAACCCCAACATATTGGCCTGCATGCTGCTGCCATGTGGCTCCCCCAGACTGCATTAGGGCTGCCGCTGACCCCATGCGGATGCACCCCCCATGCGCTGCACAGGCCTTTCTGATCGCCCCGGGCCGCTATCTAGCACTACTCGCTGCTTGTGGACCAACCACAGTGGGAGCAAAATGAAAGGGAGCCCTGCTGGCAAGCTACCAAAGGCGGGGGAGGCACAGCACCCGTTGCACTCTAGCCCCCGTGCCTGTATCCCCCACCCCTCAAAATTAGGAGACTAGCCTTCGTTCACCACAGCGCAACCCGGACCGGCATGAAGCTGGGTCATGCCCTGGGCTGCCCGACAAGTCCGAGTTGCCTCAGGCCAAACTAATGGTCTGTACGAGCCGGGGGCAGCCCAAACCCCACCTCACTCTCAGGCGGACAACAACCTGGGCAATGGCAGAGTAAGGCCCTCAGCCTGCCCAATAATAGGGATGGGAGAGGGGTCAACTCACCACGCACACTGCTCCTGGCGATCTCGGCGGCACACGTCTCATGGACACGTCCAACAGATGGCGTGTGCGGCGATCCAAAGAGGTCTCAAAAATGGTGGGGGAGGGATATATACCCTCCCCAGATCCTGGACGCCCAGGAAGTGACGCCCCTTGTGCCCGCAACCAGGCTGGAGAGGGGGAGGGGACTCCAACCGGAGTCCCTGCCCCTGAAGGGAGCGGGGGGTGTTGGGTGCCCAGGTGACACTAGAGTGCTGACCTCTCTAGGGGCCCCTTGTGGATGCCTCGGCCAGCAGCAGTAGTGGAGTTCAAGACGTTTATGCCAGGTAAAGGAGATCTCATCCATCTGCCTCCAGCATTCTCCAATACATTCTCCTGGACTGGTCATTCCAAAGTACACACCTTACCAGGCCTATTTACATATTTAAATGCCTCACATGCAGTCGGTATTCGTGTAAAACGTGCATTTTTTGTCTGCATATTCATAAGGACAGGCATATGCCCTCCTCTCCAGGGAGTCAGATTTCACAAGGAATGACTTGGGCGCATTTGCTCCCTGAATCAGTGGCTTCAGATACTGAGATTTGCGTGTTGCATTGATTGTCTCATGTCAGCTATACATTGTAAAGTAGGAGACCATGGTGGGTATGTGTGTCAAAAGAATTTACAGAAATTAGAAGGCTTTGTGAGCCAATGTTCCCAATCTGCTGTCATGTTCTGTGTTTTAATTATTTTGGATATGAGCAGTGCCCACCGCAGAGATAGCAATTTTTAACCAGGGTGGGACTGGCCTATAGGGCAATGTGGCAGTGCCAGAAGGGCTGGGCTGAAAGATATTGTGTGAGTTGTTTTGTGGCTGTTTCTAGGCTTGTTTTATGAACTGGTGGACCGGTTTTTACTATTGATTTCTATGAGATTACTACAAACATTGCTCCCAGCAAACACAAATGAATGGAATCTCTACACCTTGCAAACCACCTATACACATTGTCTTTACGATTTGCAAATGTGGGACACTTTTTTAGCTATCTGATTCCCTGCAGCCTGCCCCCTACTCAGCCCCACTCCCGCCTCCCGACCTCTGCTCTCTCCCCCCTCCCATACTTATGGCGTCCGATGCGGGGGAGCGAGAAACCTTGACCTCTGGGCCAAGGCCAGCACCCTCCCTAGCAGCTCTGCCTTACGGATCACCGCACCAGCACAGCACAGCACAGAGATCTTCGGCCGGGCAGGGTTCGAGCCAGCAGCCCGTCCCAGTGCCTCAGGTCGCCTGTGTGCCATCCGTCATCTCCCGCGCTCTCTGTCCAATCCCTCTGCTGCCCCTGCTGAACTATGTTTTGCCTTCTTTATAATTTAATTTATTTCTGTTCTTCCTCTCGCTACTGTTTATTTCTTCCCCTCGCTACTGTTTATTTTTTTCCCTCGTTACTGCCCGTGTTTTCCCGCCACTGCTGACCCTGTGGCCCGTCCCCTACTCAGCCTCGCTCCTGCCTCTGGGCCTCTGCTCCCGCTCCCTCCCCTACTTATGGCGACCGATGCGCGGTTGCGCCACTGGGGTGCCTAAGGCAAGCCCGTCTGCACCCGTCCGCGCCCAGCGCCAGACCCCCTGGCCCTCACGTGCGCCACGACACCTGACGCCGCTAGGACTGTAACACCCTCCACGCACTCAATGCCAGCCGACCCTCCACCTGCTTGCAGGCCACCCCGAAGCTCACACACAGACCCTTCACCTGCCAAAACTGCAGCTACACCAGCCAGCGCACGCCGGCACGTCCTGCCCATCCCACCAAAGCGGGCCACAACAGTCTCAGATGCATACTACTCTAAATCTGTTCAGTCATAAAGCATGCCGTCGAACTCTGGGACCTTCTAGATTCATCCTCCCCGGACGTCGCCTTCCGGACGGAGACTGGATGAACGCCTCCTCGGCGTCCGACATAGCCATAGCCATCCCGGACGGCTACAAGATCACCCGCAGGGAACGAAACAACCAACCAGGAGGAGGAATTGCCATTATCCACAGGAACACCATCAGAATTTCATCCAACACCGAAGACCCCCTCAGCATGGCCGAACACCTACACCTCCAGATCCACGTCGATCACAATCCTCGGGTTGGGTCTAGAGGAGGAGGAGTGGGGGTGATCTTCAGAGAGACTTTAGATCTCTCCTTGCTTGACACTAAGACCATTCCAGGTTGCGAACTCATGGGCTTCGCTATTAATGACCAGGGGGGCACACTCCACTCAGGCCTATTGTGCTACAGGCCTCCAGCCAGGGCCTTATCAGCTGTTACGGAACTCATTGATGTCATCTATGAGTTTGCCAACTCGCATACGAGGATGATAGTGTTAGGCGATTTTAATCTATGGCCAGATGGCCCTACCGACTCTGCCTTTAAAGAGCTGGTCCAGGCCAACGGCAACATCCAGCTACAGCAGTTGGTACTCTCGCAGACACATGTAAAGGGCCATGCTCTTGATCTCATCTTTGCGGATGCTGACCAAGTGGCCTTTCAAAGCATCCTTCCTCAGTGCTGGACGGACCACGCACTTGTACACTTCCATCTTTCCTCCCCCAATTTAGTTATGAAGAATTGTAAATCAGGAGCCACCAAGGAGGGCAGACAATGGTCGAAGCTACTGAAACTTTCTCCATGCCCTATCTTGCTTCCAGAAGGCACCAGGCTGGGTGATAACGTGGCGGCCAGCTATGATATTCTTAGCCAACGAATTCTAATGTCTTTGAATTCGCTGGTTCCCGTCCGAAAAACCAGAAGCAGAACTAAACAGGCAATGCCATGGTTTACAGACAAACTCCACCAGCTCAAGCACCACTGTAAACAGGCTGAGCGGAAGTGGAGAAGGCAATACCTTGAGTCTGACAGAGCTCTTTTTAAACAAGCCCTGGCAACCTATAAAGCCCAGATTAAGCAGGCCAAGGCTAGCTTCCTAGAGGAATCACTTCTAGCGGCGGAGAACAAGTCTCAGACCTTATTTAAAATCGTGAAAGCTCTGGCCTCTCCCGCTAGTACTGTCAAAGACATTCCCGCCACCCAAACCTTATGTGATGCATTGTCTTTGGCCTTTGAGGATAAGATCACAACGATCCTGAACAACCTTGCCTCATCGCAAGACCCTATGGCCCACACTCTGGACCACTCCGCCCCTTTGGCTGTTCCTGGGATTAATGCCAGTTCAGCGCAATTAAACATCTTCCCTCTTCCGTCCTTCGAAGATTTCTGTGCTCTGGCAGAGGGCGTATCTTCGGGATCACCGCTAGATCCTCTTCCACCTAAAATTTGGAAACTCTTTCGGGAAGAACTCTTTCCGCCGCTCTTCTCCATCTGTTGTCAGTCCCTCGAGTTGGCACAGGTCCCGGATTGCTGGAAGATGGCAGTGGTATCCCCTCTCTTAAAAAAAGACTCTCTGGATCCCACCTGTCCAGCAAACTATAGACCTATTTCGCTGCTCCCATTCCCAATTAAAATCTTGGAGAAACTGGTGACTAAACATCTCTCCAGTTTTATTGAGAGCAACGCATGTCTGGACGTGGCCCAGTTTGGCTTTAGACCTGCCCACGGGACGGAGTCCGCATTGGTGACAGTGCTAGATGACCTTCGGATGCGGGCCGACCAAGGTCGAGCGGCATTCTTAGTACTACTCGACATGTCGGCCGCGTTCGACACGGTCAGCCACACGATCCTGATTAGGAGATTGGAGGAAATAGGGGTATCGGGATTAGCGCTGGATTGGCTGGTCTCCTATCTCGATAACCGTCATCAAATGGTTGCCCTGCCGCCCTTTAAATCTAACATCAGAAAGGTGGGGCAGGGCGTGCCTCAGGGATCGGCCATCAGCCCGATCCTATTTAACCTCTACCTCCGCCCCCTGATTCAGTTGATAAAATCTTATGGCATAGCAGTCACCAACTATGCGGACGACACTCAACTGGTCTTTGCGTTTGAGGGCAAGGAGGCAGTGTCGCAAGAAACTTTCCACCAGTGCATGGCTTGGTTGAGCCGTAATTCTTTGCAATTTAACGGTTCCAAAACCGAGGTGCTGCATTGTTCTCTGGACTTGTCCCCTAGGCCTCTGCCGTCGAATTTCTGGCCTTCTACCTTTCAGGAAGCTGACACGTCGGCACAAGCAGTCAGAAATTTGGGGGTGATGTTCGACTCCACTATGCAGTTGGACGGGTCGGTAAACAAAACAGTAGCCACCTGCATGGGCCTTTTGCGAATGCTGCGGAAAATATTACCGATGCTCCCGGCACAGTCCAGGCCAGAAGTAGTGAGAAGTATCATACTAAGTAGGTGGGACTACTGCAACTCACTACTTCTGGGGGCTCCAAAGACCCTGGTGGCAAAACTGCAACGAGTACAAAACCTTGCTGCCAAGCTGGCTCTTTCACGGAGTCGGCTCGCCTCTTCTTCAAAAGCACTTAGGGAGCTCCACTGGCCTCCAATCCCTCAGAGGATTGAGTTTAAGGCCCTCTGTCTGGTACACAAAGCCCTTCATCGTCAAGGCCCCTCCTCTTTGCAGAAGCTGTTTGCCTGGTATGTACCTACCAGACCCCTTCGTTCGGCTTCAGCATGTACGGTGATAGTTCCCAAGATTCTTAGGATTCGCCTAGGAGGCCGCTCCTTCAGATTTACTGCTGCAAAATTGTGGAACTCGATACCTCTTGACTTGCGCCGCATAGATGACCTCATTTCCTTCAAGAAGGCTTTGAAAACTTTTTTGTTCCCTAGAAACTGTTGAAATCCCTTGTTAGTTCCGCAACTGTCTGCACACTGTGATATGTCATCTCAAGTCCAAGCGCCAGGATACCCGTTGGGTGACAGCCATTGCGCTATATAAGAGCACCAATACATACATACATACATACATACAACACCACCCTTAGAGGAACCCTTGTCTACAGACCCCCGGGACCCCGACCACAGTTCAGTGACTCCATCGCAGACCTCATCAGCACGCACGCCCTCATCTCCACAGACGACATCCTCCTCGGAGACTTGAACTTCCACCTCGAGAATGCCAACGACAGGAACTCCACAACCCTGATCGATAACCAAGCCAACCTCGGACTCAAACAGCTCGTCTCAACACCCACCCACTCCGCCGGACACACGCTCGACCACATCTTCTCCGCCAGCAACCACATCACCATCAGCCACACCACCGAATTGCACTGGACTGACGACCACTGCATCCACTTCTCCTTCGAGAAACTCACCGCACACATCCAACCGCAACAAATCCCACACCTTAGCTGGAACAAAGTCACCGAAGACCAGCTCCTCACCACACTCACTGAGACCCTCCATCCGAGGCCTCTGATACCAATGCAGCAGCCCACAACTTCAGACAATGGATCGACAACTGCGCCAACACCCTCTCCCCGATCAGGAAACCTTCTAACAGGCGCACCGACACGAGAGCCATCTGGTTCAACGCCGACCTCCAGACTTCCATACTAACCTGCCAAAGAAGCGAGAAACAGTGGCACCAAGACCAGACACCACACAGCCCTCAAGAACACCAGACGCAAGCACCACCAACTCACCTGATCCACCAAAAGGACCTCCTTCAAGAAACACATCGAGAACAATGCACACAACAGCAAAGAGCTCTTCAGCATTGTGAAAGAACTCGCCTCCTCCAGCTCCAGCACGAATGACATCCAGCCGTCGCAAGAACTTTGCGACTCCCTGGCCACCTTCTTCCACCACAAGATCGCAGACATCCACGGCAGCTTCGACACCGACGACAGACGCCGACACCCCCGACTCAACTCTCACCAAACACACCGACTTCCTGCTCTCCTGGAACCACGTGAACAACGAAGACACCATCAAAATCATGAACACCATCCACTCCGGCTCTTCTTCCGACCCCTGCCCACACCAAATCTTCAACAAAGCATGCTCCATCATCGCACCCCAACTCTGAAAGATCATCAACAGCTCCTTCGAGACAGCCACCTTTCCGGAGAGCTGGAAACATAGCAAGATCAAAGCCCTTCTCAAGAAACCTAAGGCGGACCCAAAGGAACTCAAGAACTTTCGACCCATCTCCCTGCTCCTGTTCTCAGCGAAAGTCATTGACAAGACCGCCAACAGACAACTATCCCATATCCTGGAGTGGAACAACATCCTGGACCCCTCCCAATCCGGATTCCGCAGCAATCACAGCCCTCCTCGCTGCCACCGATGACATCAGGACCCTGCTGGACAAGGGCGAAACCGCGTCCCTCATCCTCCTCGACCTCTTGGCTGCCTTTGACACCGTCTGCCACTACACCCTACGCACACGCCTCCATGACGCAGGGTTCCACGACAAAACCCTGAACTGGATAAACCTCCTTCCTCACCGGCAGAACCCAGAGAGTCCGTCTCCCCCTATTCAGATTTGAAGCCACCACGATCACCTGTGGCGTACCCCAAGGATCATCCCTCAGCCCGACCCTTTTCAACATCTACATGGCACCACTCGCCAACATCGTCTGATCGCACCACCTCAACATCATCTCGTACGCCAATGACACCCAGCTGATCCTCCCCCTCACCAAGGACACGGCCACCGCCAAATCCAACCTCCACGAGGGAATGAAGGCCGTTGCAGAGTGGATGAAGACCAGCCGTCTGAAACTGAACTCTGACAAGACGGAGGTCCTCATCCTCGGCTCCACCCCCTCCACATGGGACGGCTCCTAGTGGCCGGCTACGTTGGGAGCTGCCCCGACACCCACCAACCACGCAAGCAACCTGGGTTTCATCCTGGACTCAACGCTCTCCATGACCCAGCAGGTTAACGCTGTCTCCTCCTCCTGCTTCAACACCCTCCGGTATGCTCGTCAAGAGCTACAGATGGATCCCCACCGAAACCAGGACAGTCGCCCAAGCCTTTGCCAGCAGCAGGCTGGACTATGGCAACACCCTCTATGCGGGAACCACGGCCAAACTACATAAAAGACTCCAACGCATACAAAACGCCTCCGCACGCCACAGCCACCGCCCACCTGAGTGACCTGCACTGGTTCCCGGTCAGTAAGAGGATCACCTTCAAGCTCCTCAACCATGCCCACAAAGCACTCCACAGCACCGGACCAGCATACCTCAACGAACGACTCACCTTCTACACCCCGAACCGCCAGCTTCGCTCCGCTGACCTCGCACTCGCCACCATCCCATGCATCCGCCGAACGACCACCGGCGGCATATCTTTCTCCCAACTCGCGGCCAAGACATGGAACACCCTCCCCATCCACCTGCGACAGACCCAGGACCTGCTGACCTTCAGGAGACTTCTTAAGACCTGCCTGTTCGATCAGTAGCTGCTTCATCCCCCCCCCCCTCCTAGCTCCTTGGGACCCTCACGGGTGAGTAGCGCCCTCTATAAATATTTTGATTGATTGATTGATTGAGGTCAGCACCAAGTGCGGCCACACCAATCACACTGTCCTAAAGCCGGTCCTGGTCAGCTCTGACCTCTCCCATGGGGTGTCAGCCATGCAGTGTCTTCGCATGCCTTCAATGCTTCAAGGTGGTCTGTAGATCTAATCTCAGACTTAACTGATGTCATGTCAGTTTGCATTTTCAGACTTTGTTAATCAAACTCACAAAATCTCACCCACCATCCTGCATACTGCTCCTCTTTTACATGGGTATCTGCCGTAGCGTTGCCACCCCCAATGGTAAACACAAATATGTTCACTGTTCTACTGTTTTATATATCTGGGGTTATTTCTATGGGATTGTACCCGGCCTTCATATGGCTGGTGTGGGAGAGGGTTGGTGGGGGGCTACTGCGAAATTTGGATTAGCCACTTGTGATTTTCCTCGTTAATATTTTGTACACATTGATCGCTGTCCGTTCTCACTCTTCAGTCCTAACCCACATATCTCGTGGCTCATCTGCGTCCTCCTGAGTGAGTCAAAGCATTTCCCTGTAACACTCCTGTCCTGGAACATCACGGGTCTTAATAACCGCCGCAAAGGCAAGCAAGTTTTGCAACATCTTACACTGCCTGGTTCACTCATTGCTTTTCTTCAGGAAATGCACCTTTGTCATGGGAGACTACACACATACGCATCCACTAGGGACACGCACCGATTCTTTTCCAATCACATTGCCTACTCTAGGGGGGTTTGTACTCTTATTCATAAATGTTTTCCCTTTCGTCATATTAAAACTGTCTTAGATGACGGTGGCTGATATGTTCTGGTCGCTGGGGTTGTAAAAGGTCACCGTGTTCCCGGCCTACATCTACGCCCCTAATGTAGATTCCCTGAAGTTTTTTCTGTCACTATCCACTCAGATTGACCATATGGATTTCGACCACCTTATTGTGGGTGCAGACTTTAACCTACTAATGGACCCACTCGCTGATACTACAGCACCATCACCGACCATCAAACTGAGATCACTCCACATACGTAAGGATCTTGTGATACATACACATTGCGTAATGCCTGCCACCTGAAAAGCATCTCCAATCTGAGGTTTACCCATTACTTAGCTCTTCATAGCACTTGGTCCTGCATCGATTATTGTCTTCTATCCGCCATTTGAGTGCTTGGTTGCTCGCTACACAACATCTCTCTACACACTATCTGATCACTCTCCAGTGTTGCTCCTTCTGAGCGCTCCATTTGGTGGCAATCGGGAGAGACAATGGTGCTTCCCTACCCTGGCATTGCAAGACAAACTGTTTTGTTCTAACCTGCGCACAGCAGTACTGGATGATTTTCAACTTAACCACTTGGATGCTAAGGCACTTCTGGATATTTACCTTCATTTCCATTTAAATGAATGGGCACTCCATGACGAGCTGACCTTGTCATTAGCATGGAAGTGCACCCTGTCGAGATACAGCCTCCACACTTTCGGTGACCTCTTTCCGGAGGGACACGTGTTCACTCCCTCCATGCATCTGCCTTTTCACAAGGCTCCCTTCATGGACCGCTTCATCATACATTGCGTACATGCACTGAGCGCTACTGTACTGACTTATCCAATAGCACCGGACGAGTTCCCTCCCTTAACATTAGTGATTAATGACCATGATTATGGGACACTGGTTTTAAAACTATATCATGCTAGTATTGCACTTCCCCAGTTCACGATGGAGTGCTCAGGTCCAGTTGGGAGGGGGACCTGGGTAGGTCCATAACGGATAAGAAATGGGCTGCCTGCTGTGCCCAAACCCAGATGGTTTCACCTAACCATCTTTAAAATGTATGTGTCACGCCTACGAAACTTTTCCCATCAACACAAATATGACCAGTCTCGCTTCTTGGAAAGTCTCAAGTGAAACACCCCAGGGGCATACTTTCTCCACATGATGTAGAACTGCTGGTACGTAGCACATTACCGGAAGGATTTTTCTCCCGTTTGTTCCTGATGCATGAGATTGACCTAGATGATGATAACCTAACCCCCCTGCAGGGCCATGCACAAGACCTTCCCAAAAGCACTCGACAGTTTACCGCAATGGCACTACCCCAGGCCAAACGCAAAATTGCAATACACAGGGGTAAGCGCCAGCCAACCAACGCCACCAACTGGCTCACCAGTTGATGCACTGTGACAACACCAGTGAACTGTATGCCTTGCTACAGCCCGACATCTAGACCGAAGGACATTTGGCAACCTATATGCGATTATTTATTATTGATTGCTGATCAGTCCCAAGAAGCCCACTCTGTCACTGCAGAACCTCCATACCCTAATAAATGATTAACCTTCTAGTCAACACCTAACCTGTGACCCCTTTGTAATCTCTCACAAACACCATGGCCAGGACAGTTCAGAGAGACCCCACTAAGTACCCCCTCACCTTCCCCCCACACCAACTTCCCTACTCCTTTACCTCTTCCCCGTCTTCCAGGACCCTCTTTCTCCAGAGTGCAAACGTTGACTCTTCATCTCAACATCTGCTTTCAGTAGCATGGCATAAGCGACCCTATTACAGAGAAAATAACTGGATTTGTGGGATATTTTTCCTTGTTCAAGTTTGGTCACGTGTTGTTGACCAAGTAGCATGTGTTGATTACAATGTAACTATTTCCAGCACTTAGTTTCTCTGTGTTAATGGCATCTGATTATTTGCTCCTTATTTTTCATATAATGCTGCATCACTGTGACACTTGATGGCCCTTTTGACAGAAGTATGTATGTTACTCATGATTGTCTTCCACTTGGTGGCCATTCATTGCCTTTATGGCCAAGTCATGAAGACTTATTTGAAAATAAATAGAAATAGTTTTTTTTTTTTAAACTGATTTTTAGCCTTGACTTGACAGTGCTATCGTCACCTGACCTTTTATCATATACCAATAACATTCTATAGTTCTTTGCTTCCACACAAGTACATATCTATTCCTATGATATTTACTTTAAATGCTGCACATTGCCATACAACATTCCTTTACAGCCAAACTCATTGGCATTTCCAATACTTCTTTTTTGGGTATGTCAAAGAAAAACAAGCATTGGCATAGGCAATAAGTCTCGCCTTTGGGATGTGTTAATAGTTTTGTAGAATTTGATGCTTCTATAAGTAATATTTTGAAATGTTTCTTCTAAATGGGAAGCAAGCATCTAATTGTAGCAGTTAACGAGTGCAAATGCCCTGGCATTATCTCCTTAAAGAAAGGGATGCGCTTGACATTGAAGATGGGGGTGGTGATGTTGCTAACACTACTGAGGGGGGGAACAGAGGCTGCTCGGGCCCTCAGCCTCCTCTTCCTGTAGCTCAAGGGGATGGAGATCATCCCTGACATTGGTTATATCCATGTGCCCAGGGGAAGGCGTGAGGGAGGGAGAAAAGGAGCAAAAGGGGCAGGGTTGGAAATATGGGGTGAAGTTTAAGGGGTGGCAAGGTGAGAGGAAGAGGAAAGAAAGGAAGGAAGTAATTTGGTAAAGAAAGGGGACGGGGAAGAGTAGAAAAAAAAGGAAACGTTTTCAGAGACAAGCGGGATAGAGAAGGGACGGCATGGCACGAGATATTAAATAATGGTGAAAGGCACCAGATCACTATAAATAAAAGCAGTGAAGGGGGGAGGCAGTGTCCCCTGATCATAAGCTGTGCTCTGTGCCTGCTTACATGGAAGTGCTAAGAAATGGCTTGGAGCGGTAGGAGCTTCCTTCACAGCCGGACTGGCGCTTGTTTAACCCCTTTGCTGCTGGCCCGTTTCCGCCGCTGTCCGGTAAACAAAAGAACAGGCCGGGGCCGTGACGAACCCCAGCCATCATCAGCACACGAGCACCGTGGAGCGTGACGGCTGGGGTTCGTCACCAGCATGCAAGGGGTTAAAGAATCTGTGGTATGGGGTGCCATGACTTCAGCAAGTTTGGAGTCAGTCTGGCTACTCCCTGCCACAGCCCACATTGATTCATACCTGTAAACAGAAAAAATGCCGCATGACGGACATGTTTAAATTAAATGAAGTGAACACGATGGGCGCAGAAGCACTCCAACAGGCAGTAACGGGCAGATCGCAGAGCCTCTTGATCATAGGCTGTGCTCTGTGGCTGCTCACACGGAAGAGCTAAGAAACGGCTTGTAGCCTGAGGCGCTTTCTTCACAGCTCATACGTACCTGCAAACAGAAGAATCGCATCACGGCAGACATGTTTAGATTAAAGGAAATATTTAGATGGTCATTGTAGCAGCAGCAGCAGCCTGCATTCTTTTACCAACACTGCGCCTGCTGAGCTTCATGAAACATAAAGCGTGGGGGCCGTTAAGCTGGCACCGTGCTCATAGATGCCGCGCAGCCGCACAGGCACCCACAGAAGGGCCTGTAGTAAATTAAAACAAGTATCAGCACGTGGCCCAGGAGCAATGCAGCTGCCACCCTGCGTGCCGCTGGTCGCTCCTGAGAGCAAAACACCGTGGGAGTGTACATTTGCAAAAGAGGTGGGACATGCACCCACCTTTAGCAAATTGTAGCCTCCTATTTCAAATGGACACAGGCAACAGCCAACCAAATGCGTTGGGGGGACCCACACAGAAATGTTTTGAGTGATTACATGAAGCCTCACAGAGCAGCACATGAGTGCTGGCTCAGGCTTGACTTAAAAAAAGTGCTGATAGTGTGGCCATGCCTCTGTAGCATGGTGGACCGGTGTACACAGTGCTTTTTCACCCAATACAGCTTCCGCTTTAGGCCGTCTGCCTGGTAGCATTCTCTAAATCTGGAAATATGGCCACAACTAGGGTAGTAGAGGCAGTGCCTCCGCCACCTCAATCCTATGCAAAATCAGCCCCATAATCATTAATGGACAAGCAGTACTAAAATAGAAACCAGAGTGCACACACTTATGATTTACTGCATATTTATTCAATCGGAGGCTGTTTCTGTGGTCTCCAGGGTCGCACTGGCCTTTCATTCCATCAGGCATTTCCCTAGTTGGCTAGAGCCATTGGAGGTTGGTTTTAAAAGTCCAGGTCTGTTGCAGGTGACTCTCACGTTCCCCAGCTCCCTGACACGAACTGAAGCAGGCATAGGGAGCTTCAAGAGAGAGAGAAAGAAAGGGAGGTGGAATGAAAGAGATCCCCGGGAGAAGAGGGAGAGGAGAGAATGGTACGGAGAGAGAGAGTGAGGAAGGGCAGAAGGAGGACTGGCTTGAACATTTTTGCTAGGGTTGTGTTTGGTTCCCCAGTACTGCGCTAGTGCTCTGTTGACCTGCGTCATGGGGCGCTCACACTTGAATCAAGAAGCAAATTAAATCCTGGGACCTTGAACATAGTAGTTAATTTGTGGTGTACGCTGAGTACTGTAAGGGGTTAGAGTACTGCGACATGCACTTCTACTATCCTGTTATTAGTGGATGACCCCCACTATTAGCGAGGCACTTGCTAATAAACATGCTGGAGATTCCTGGGGTATGGGTCATGCTCCATACTTCAAACTGCTCCCTCTGCATGCCAGGTATCTGGGTCATGGCATGCGCACAGGCAGGTATACCCATGGAGGGTCAGTCGATATTCCAAGGACCGTCAACACTGCCACTGCTCTTATACCCATGAATCATCATTCTCCACCATGTTCTACCTTGGAAACCCCAGCTCGTCATGTTAAGGTACTTTGAATAAGTCCCATCTGCATGCTATGATATCTAAGATGTTAACCTTTCACATACCGGGTAGGTAGGGGATTCACAAGTGTTTATACCAGGGTTATGAAATAGCAAGAGGCGCACCACATATAAACTCACAGAACAGTGAATAAGTAATATTCCAAATCTTTGCTCCCTTTTAGGTCTCAGTTTTGACAGCGCAACTACCAGTCAACCTTGTTGCTAACAATATACATAGAATACGCTTTGGGTCATGCCACTTTCATCCTCTCTTTGACCAGCCTCTTTCAGACATTGACTGGAGACTTGTCAGTTATGTTTTGGCTCAGCCCACTGGAGTATTCATCTCTCACCTATTGCTTTTGGCTGTTTGGGTGTGCTCTTCCACCACCACTTATGTGCTGCACTGAATAGTAACTATAGCCCTCTCTGTCAACTCTTGCTGGTTCCCTATTGAGTATCTTGTTCTAATGTGCTAACGCTTCATCCATGAACACATCAAGTTGATGACTGAGAGGAGGACAAGCGGTGTTGTCATGAGAGATGAATGACTTGACAGGCACTGTTGACCTTAGAGGGGGAAAAATGCCCTACATTTCAAAGGGGGTAAGTTTCACTATTTCAACACAGTTATTGTAAGTGGATGTGTCGCACCTCCATGGGTCGGCGTGGCCTATTTCAGTTGAAGTTGTAGCTTGAAAATAACAGATAGGATCAAATATAACCGCGGAGGCAATTCCGCCGCAGTGCAGCGGTTCAGCGGTTTAGCGGAGTGGGCGGGCCGCGTCGCCCAACGGACGTGCGCAGCACTGCGAAGATAGTGCGCGCAACGGCCGTTGGCCGACAGAAGCACGCAAGGGCATAAATAAACCCAAACTTGGACCTGGTCAATGGTATAGTAGACGGTTATTAGCCAGATTGTCCTCAAAATATACCCAACTCCCACAGAATTCCACCTTTCTATCAACTGTGGATCCGTATTCTCAGGAGTACTGGCCAGCCAATCCCATGAACAAAATTAAGGAGCCCAAAAAAGTGAACCTCTATAGCTTCATCCAAACATACTACATGAAACTGACAGACTTTCCAAATGGTCTAATATGCACTGGAGTCTCCGTAGTCTAATATCCTATATGGTCGTGTTTGCTAAGACAACAGGTTGTTGCAAAGCCTGTTTATTTATTATAATTTGTGTCCGGTCCTGTGAAATCATAATCATATATTCTTATGAATGTGTGTGTGTGTGTGTGTGTGGCGGTGCAATGTCTTTTGTAGGGAGGGGTGCGTGTGCCCCCTCCTCCCCTGAGCCTATATAAGGGCTCGATGACCCTATTGCTTTGGCAGATATTTAATGAATGGGGAAGGGGGTTGCGCCCCCCCCCCTAGCTTTGCTGAGGCCCCCGGGGACCTCATCTCTCGGGCCCATAGATACTGCAGGATGGGAGCAGACTTTTATCCCTGCCCCAAACAGAGAGTGCTGCTTCCCGGCGGGAGCAGGAAAAAAAAATTCCTCCCCCTGACCCTCCCAACCCAGGTTGGAGCAAAGCGGGCTGGGTTCCTGCAGGGGAGCCGGAGGAGGTGTGGGGGCCATTGGCCTTCCCCTGCAGCCCCCAATGTGTTATGTCTTGTAGGGGTCCGGTTGTGTCCAGGACATCCACCATAGGCCCCATGGGATGGGATCCCCGGGGCCAGTATAAATTTGCTCAGGGAGGTGGGCCACATGTCCTCTTTCCTTTCTTTGTATGTGGGCCCCATGAGATGGTGTCCCCATGGCCAGTATTGGCTCAAGGAAGGGGTCATATGCCCATCCCATTTAAATGTATGTCAGCCCCAGGAGATAGGGTACCCGGGACAAGTATTGCTCATGGCCCTTTTAGTGAATGTTAACCCTGGAGGATTAGGTCCCCAGGGCCTTTCGAGGCTCAGAGAAGAGGCAGATTGCCCACGTCCCCCCTAAAAAAAAAAATTTGCTCCACGGGATGAGGCCATCAAAGGCTCGAGAAGGAGGGCCTCACCCCCCAACCCCTCCAATGTTATAAAAAGCTAAACATGAATGATCAATGAGCGGCATGAGTCTCTCATTTACAATTCAATAAACCCAGCAAAGAGGACCCCATAATGCCCTAGGGCTTTATCACACAACATATTTTCTTGCTGGTGGTGCCCCTTGAAGAGGCGGAGGCACCACCAAACATTTTTATTAATGTTGTGACGGGCTGCTGGGAGACACCTGTGGCAATAAATCCATGACCCCAGGAGAGTTTACCATATTTTCTAAAATCACTCCAAGCTAGAGTTATATGTTCTTCAGCTGGAGTGCCGGGAGCTCTAGCAGTTGGTTCTATGGTTGTACTTTGTGCATTGAAATTTTTTTATAAGTAAAAGTCCCAAAGACATGTTAATGTTTATTGATAAAGTCTTTATTGAACATATTGTATGGCAATCACCTTTATTAATTATTACAATGTGTGAGTTTATTAAATATACATTTAAATATAGTCATTGGTGACTTTTGAAACAAAAACACTATGTTTGTCTTACTTGAAATGACACCCTTTATATTGCTACACATGGACAGCTGTGTGCAGGTAGGGCTGGGTGCAGAGCCCTTCACCCAACTCCTGCTGTACCGTGAACAGCGTAGTATTGGCTGCTAGAGGGGATTGGGTTTAGGAGCCTAAAAGGATTGGCTGCCAGCAAGGGTTGGGAGCAAGGCTGTGCCAGGCTCTGTATCTAACCTCATATCAAGCGCAGCAAATGCTAGAGGGTATCTTGGCGCTAGCATATGCAAGTGTAGCGACAAAGAAAGGATATAAAAGACAAGAGCTATTCATTTAAGTAAAGTCTGGATTGTATCGCATAAAGCCAAGTTTTCAGGTGTTTCCCAAAGCATCTCAAGTTAGGCTGATTTTTTTTAAGAGGATGGGCGGTTTATTCCAGAGTTTACATGCTAAAAAGACAAAATATCTGCCCTCACAAGAAACTTTTTTTGCATTTGGGGATAATCACCATTTTGAATGCAGTGGAACGAAGGGCTCTCCTTAACAACTACCAGGAGAAGGACTCCCTCACGTATTCTGGGCCTGTATTATGCAGAAATTTATAGGCAAAACAGAGTGCCATAAAAGTAAGTTACTTTCTGCTCGGCAGCTAGTAGAGCTCCACTAGCTTGTAAGACACTGATTTGAACCTAGATACTCTGAGAAGAAAACGAGCAGCAGCATTCTGTATGATTTTTAATCTTTTCAAAAAGCGCTGCTGAATGCCCAGATAACGGGCATTACAATAACCCAATCTGAAGAATATCAGTGCCATGACCACTGTTTTCTGTAGATCGGAAGAGATGAAAGGAAAAATCGACCTCAACATTCTTAAAAGACAAAAACAAGTGGAAGAAAACTTATTGATCCGATCAGAGAAGGTGAGATCAAAATCACTCCCAAATTATTAACGTTTAGATCAGGAAGAGGAATGGGACCCTAGTGTTGCAGCCACCAAGCAGAATCCCAAAAGGAAATATCCTTACTAAAAAGGAGAACCTTTGTTTGTTCAGAGTTCAGTTTAAAGGAATTATGTCTCATACAGCCGACCACTTCACTCATACAAATATTGAAGCATTGCATCAATGGAAATCGACCCCATAAATTATGTGTTTTCAGCGTAGGACACAGTTAAAAAGCCAAAAGAACAAATCAATCAAGCCACGGGTACCACACACACATTAAACAATGTGGGGCTCAATGCAAACACTTCAGCGTAGTGAAAATGGTCTAGACGCGAACTCTAGGGGAAAGGATGTAGTCTTACTGCTAGAGCGGTTGACCGCGTAGCTGGGTTCAAGTCTCGGCATGGCCGCTCAACATCCTGTGATTCTGGGAAAATCTCCCTGTGCCTAACAAAAATGAAGGTGTCTTTTTATTGTAACAAAAGTGATGCTCATGTAAAGCGCTGTGATACCCAATACCTTCGGTTTAAGTTTGCGCCATAAAAAACTCTAAAACAAAACAAAACTCTCTTAGGGCGACAGACTGCTTCCCTGTTAGTTGTGAGAGAGGTCCAACGCTTTTCCATAAATTCTAAACTCCTTTAAACGATCAAAGAGGACAAATAACTCACTGTGTTGAAGGCTGCAGATAGGTCCAAAAGGATCACCGCAGCTTTCGCTCCCTTGTTCAGAAAGGATCTGATCTCCTGAGAGACTGCCGCCAGAGCTGATTCTGTGCTACGATTTTTCCTAAAACCATATTGGTGCCATCTAATTGCATTTTGTTCTAAGTAATCACAAAGAACTGTATTAAGATGCTTTTCGAGAATTTTCGCTGGCATCGGCAAGCGTGAGATTTGGCTAACAAAGTTTTCCGATTTAGGATAAAGATTAGCTTATTAAAATAAAGGGAGTATCGAGGCCTTTTTCCAGAGAGTGGGAATGTGTCTGGATTGGATAATGTAGTTCAACAGGGAGATGAAGGGGCCCGCCACTGTCCCAGCAATTTTGTTGATGAGTTTAGGGGGACAGTGGTCAGAAGGGGCCCGTGACTTGATGTCAAGTATGAGTTTACATGGTCTGTGACTACCGGCCACCCCCGCCTTAACACGCAGACTACAGTTAAACATTTAACAGACCAACAACAGAATTCTTTGGAAGGCAGGGGGTCTCGAGCCCGAGACCCCCCGTCCGTATTTATTAAAAATATGAAACAAAAGTAAAAATTTAATAAAATAACATTGTTTACATAATTATTAAATGCAAAATTCAGACATTAGATTTACATCCAGTTTAGACAGGTATGGTGGGCTAACCTTAACAAATGTCTAATACAGCGTGGTTCCTAACCGAATCTAACATCCTGATATGAATTTGCATTTTAATAATTTCTGGTCCTACGGCAAGGTCGCTAACCGGTGTCAGATCCTTTTACCCAGCTACGCTCTCACGTCCGAGATGCGCATGCGCGATGAGGGCCCGTTTACCCTCGTGTGCTCCGTGAACTCCATTTAACCATAACAGGAGGGCCCTTACACTCGCGCCTTAGCGTCATAGTGTATGTGTGGGGTGGCTGCCAGCCTGAGGAAAGCGTTGACTCCCCTCCCCCGCAACCAAGCAAGCGGATATCCTGCCCATGAAGTTCTGGGAGAGACCAGTGGCCCCTCCCGCTGGGCGACCCTTTTCGTGAATGGGGCCGCCCCCACCTAAGGACCTTAAATTGCTGCTCACCGATTATGACCTTACCGCCACAGGCCAGCATAGTTGACCGACTATCTGGCCCCCCCCCAACCGCCTACACTGAAAGGTCATACCTCCTAATTAAAACCCTCTACCCCTGCCAGTTTGTTCCCTATCAATAGGGCATTTATTTTATTTATTTTTATTTTATTTTTAAAGTTTTATATAGCGCGAACTTGATCCCGAAGGATATCAGAGCGCTTTACAATTTTTGAGGCAAAGTTAACAAAATCAGAACATTAGTATAACATTGGGAATCTAATGGGCATTGAATCAACTAGAACAATGCAAGTAAAGTTGCATCTCTACATAAAATAGCTAAGCTTTAAGATCTTTTTTGAGTTTTAAATGTTTGAGGGTAGATTTAAATCGATTTAAAGAATTACAAATGGATTAACCTGCAACAAGCGTAGTGAACAACATGGGTTGTATCAATGAAACATTCTATTGCAAAACTTGTGACTCGACAGGTAGAAACTTTGGCGAACAATGTGAAGGGATTCAAACAAAACCCTGTTCTTCATTGGCTGGCGCATTGACAGGGAAGCAGATTCAAAGTTCTTCAGCCAAAAGTAACACAGACGGCACTGTTTTGAAGATGCTGGAATCGATTCAAATCTTTTTCTGGCAACCCTAGATATACTGAGTCGAAGAAGTCTAAGCGAGGTGAGGTCAAGGCATTCAGTATTGCTATTTTATGAGACATACTAAACAAATGTTCTGTGATAGTAAAGTTGGCAAAGGGAAACCTATGCCCTTTTAATAGCTTCTGCTTTGGGAATTTTGTTATCCTTAAACAGAACAGTTAGTCAATAGGATAAATATAGACTTGAATCAGTACTATATTGCAAGTGTCCAGCCAGACATTCAATTTAATAAATCAAAAATGTCAAAGAACACAAATATGAACACATCAGCATTCCCTGACTCCGTCAAATGTACCCCTAACCTGCAAGTAGGGACAACCCCTCCAACTATTGCTAACCATTTCCTGTGTTAATCTAAATCGTCACTCTCTAATGCGCCCCTGTGGAATACACTGCAATGAGGTGTTTGAAATACCTTCCCAATCCAGTGTCGATCCTCTTTACCGAGTGATTCTTGCAGTCTGTGAAACAACTGAGACCCCCTATGGTGCAGTCTGGGTTTTATATTTTTCTAGCCTGCTTGCACCAGGACCCCCTTGCCCTATAAAACCCCAATCGTTGCTACCCTCATGTCAGGTAATGACTGAGTGCGGTGGGGTGTGCCTATCGAGTAACTCTCATTCCCCACTCTGGGCGGACAGACCCCATCTTTGGGATCCCTGTAGTTGCTGTGACCGGGGGTATCCTGGCCCTAGACGTGTACACCCGACCTACCTCAGTATCCTGTTCAAGTTGCAGGGTCCAAAGCTGAGGCTGGCCTACTCCTAGGTACTGAACACCCGTTGTCTGTGCCGCTACCTGGCCTCCGGCTTCCGCATCATGGGATGCCACACTGTCCTTGTTAGGCTCAGCCCTGCGCCAGCCTACCCTTCTTACCATGGAGCCTCCTAACCCCCCGCAGTGTTATTTATGAAGAAAGGCGCCTGCGAACCCAGGCGTCCCCCTAGCCGTATCCATTTCCCAACGAGGGTAATATTACCCCCCCCCCCCCCCTCTGTGATTTGTATTCCTGGTCAAACTGCAACGGCATACCAACATGCATTGCCCTGCCCCTGGCAGCCCAAATGCGTGACCACAACGCACTACAATTATGATACATGGGTAGCACCTTTAACAGCCGGCACCGCTTCAACCGTTGAAATGGCCGCTCCTCACACTTGATGCTTTTCTTTGACACTCCCGATCCAGGTGTAACGATCCTCTTGGCTGGCCACCTCCTGCATTTGTGGTGTGGAGCCCTTCCCAGGTATCCACCGTATCCACCATGGGTCCGATCAGACATAAAATGAAAACCAAATACAGATGATTAGTGCTTCTGACTTCCGGACGAGAGATACAGTACACATGCCCGCACAATGTTGTTGTCACACGCTAAGCCTTAGCTAAGGTCCAACCCCGGATGCATTTCCATCCAACCTGCAACCGCCAGTGTGTCGCATAGCATCAGTCTTGTGCAACTTGCGGACATGTACATTAGGGCTACCTCATGGTGCCTGGTAGTATGCCCTACATGAAAGCTTAGACCTGTGGTCCATAGTAAATGCAATAGTCCCTCCATTATTACTTCGGGACAATACACAGTGTGAAATCCCGTGCAATAGTACTGTATATTTAGGTAATGTTTCTGGCTTCCTAACGAAAGCTGCTCCACACGCGTCTGCATTCAACGTCCTCATATGCTAGGCCTTATGCAACTTGCGGACATTCACATTAGGGCTCCCTAAGGGTGCCTGGTAGTATGACCTTCCTGAAAGCTTAGACCTGTAGACCACATTGAATGCAATAGCCCATCCATTGTTACTTCTGGACCATGTTCTTGAGGCACGGTAGCAGCAGTATAAGGGTCGAACACACCAGTATTAGCATTCACTACAGGGAAGGTCACCCACGACTCGCTGCCAAGATAACTGCCATGCCATCAACAGGGACGTTATAAGTCTGCAAATGATTGCGCACCGCAATAAGACCACGTTGCGGTATGTCAACGTCCGCCAAAGTAGCTGCCCCACACGTGTCTGCCTTCAATGTCCTCAGATGCTAGGCTTTAGCTGAGATGAACCCCAGCAGTTAACTCAATGCTACCGTGTGTTGCCTATTAGTATAACCTTGCCTAAGACTAAGCCTGTAGGCTACAGTGAATGCCATAGCCCCCCCATGATTACCTACTGTGAATACCAAGCAAACTACCAGCACCTGGCGCTTAGGGCTATAGACACCGGCCCTCCCCATTGCTTATGTGATGCCGTAACTAGGCTCTTGGACACCTTTTGGGACCAGGGTGTGTAGGATTATCAGGACCCCAAGAAATCGGTCATTAACGTGGGGAGTTCCACGCTTGTTGGAACTATCAGATCGGTTGAGGTCATTGATTGTAGCACTAACATGAGATGACCTGTGAGATAAAAGCTTTTCCTTCGCGTGGGTCCCCATGTGTCACCACCTTGGGTGCTTCCTGTTGGCCCCCCGCAGTTCTAAAGGCTCTAGGCCTTGTCTGTATGCCAGTCGTGGTTATTACACCATTTTCTTGATATATGGTTCGGTACGCCCCTAGGGCTCAACGTATATTGTGTTAAGGTACTGTGTTTTAACTAGGTTTACTGACTGTAATTTTTGTCTCTAGGCTCCTAAAGGGACTTGAGGGATGTGTTTAGAACAAATAGCTATATTTATATACACCTGGCGTGGTTCTACTTTCATTTCCTCGCTCATGAGATTATAGACTGGTAAAACAACCTGCTTTACCTTCCTCCAAGCCTTAGCCTGATGGCTGCTCTCCACAGCTACCACTAGGATAGCTTTCTCATAATGTTGTCTTTAACCTACCATCGATATGGGTCGTTGGACTGGTGCAATGTGCCCACTAGAATAATGGGCAGCATACGCCAGGCAACCTTCTCACACTATGCTCACATAATTTCCCCCCAGATATGACACCATTTCCCTTAGTCCTTCAAGGCTGCATCATCTGGCTAGATGATCAATGTTTAAGGCATTCTGCACCGTCAACAGAGCATCACGAGGAAAAGGAGTACCACTACACACCTAATGTAAGCAATGCCGACAAAAGAGGGCTCCCCGCTCAGGGGTAGCACCTCGGATTCTCAAATCATTTTAATAATTAAACCACTGGAGGATTGACTTTCTTGGTCCAAGTGGCCGAGGGCTGAAAGTTCTTGCCACCTAAAATTCGTTGCATTCCGCAATGCATAAAGTTCAGATGAGAAGAGACAGTTGGATGTTCATGATATAACCATGTGACGCACCCAACATAGGGGTGCGCAATCATTCAAATATCTATACAAGAGCCATCCTGAGCTCTGGGTCCCTCCCATCTATTAGATGAAGAAAGAAAACAAACACCTGACCCTTCTCTTTTGAAATCGTCGTCGTGGTGTCACCAGGGCTTTAAGTGGAAGCTTTTTATAAATGGCCTTTATCAAACCAACCGCTTAGAGTAATGACAATACAACCATTAGCGCAGAAACCCAAGCCATCCCAGACAATGCCTTCCCACTAATATTGACGTAAGTATCAATTACTGCACACATACACTTGTTTTCTTTTGTTACAAAACATAAGCGCGTGCGTGACCCTCATAGTGACCCACACGACCCATGCCTGGCACTTGTCAATACCCTCAGATATATGTTAACAGTATCCCACCTAGAAGTCAGGACTTTTGGCTTTGTCTCGCCCCTTAATAGCCGTGTCTCATTCTTACCATGACTGCTGTATGCACTTTGACCCCGCATTTGCCCCCATTGTAAATACTGGCACGCATGGCGCCATCCCTCGAATTTTGAGATGAGTTGATTAATTATATATGATGTAAAAGGGAGGTCATGTGTGCTCCTGCAGCTTAGATTACTGCACCAAGGCAGCGTCAGTCCCTATACCGCCGAGTCCCTCCCCTGCCAGTGTAGCACCACAGTGGGAACTGAAGGACTTCCCAGTATTCTTAAATCAGGTGTGCGGAGCATATTACCACATGATTCATTCATGCCAAAGCGCTCACATAGATCACAGCTGACTCGCACGCGTTAAAATACCTCCAAGTGCAGTCCGTCTTAAATTATGCGCGCAGAACATACTGGTCGCTGCTCCCTTCGTATCAGCTTCAATCACTAGAGAGATTCTGAGCACCACTGACCAGATTAACTATGCAACTTAAGTAGCATCTCTGACAGGCTTGCAATTGTAATATTTCGAAAATTCTTACATGGCCACAACCTGCCTCACACATGAAATCAGTGTTTAAAACGTCACACATAGCAATCTGAAACCTTGGCAGCTATGGTTTTATATAGCGTGAACATGAATCATGAATCAGAGGGCCTTACAAAGCACCAGTTACATTACATAAAGACCTTCATTTTGGGAGATTAAATGATTTTTTAATGACTCACAGGATGTTTAGCGCCGATACCGAGGTTCGAACCCACATCCCCAGTTCGTATAGCGTGAACATGAATCAGAGCGCCTTCATAGCACCAGTTACATTACATAAAGACACCTTCGTTTTTGGGAGATTAAGTGAATTGCCCCCACATCCAAAAGTAAAGTTTATAGTCATGCTGGATACACTTCCTGCCTAATGTAACAGCAGAGCTGTAATGCCTCCCTAGTCGCATACAATTCGTACGCCCCAGCCTGCACAGGAGATCATACAACAAAACTTTAGGCTCCGTATGGTCACTCCCTCGCAACAACATGTAACATATCCCTCACAGCGCTATAAATAATGAGCTTGGTGGGGTGACTGCTCGTATATTGCATGTTCATCACTCGAAAGTCAGGGTAAAGGTGGGCACTGCCGCTGTGAATTTTATGCTAATTGTAACTGCCTTTCCCTCGCTTGCCGGACTGTATCAAAAGAGTTCACAGAATGTCTTCCAGAAAAATGCCATCATTAAGCGGACATGCATTCAAGTGTGAATTATATTTAGGCTAATAAAAAGCATATTAATTCTTTGAAAGAAAGTGCAACACGTATTAATCTGCACTCAATCCCCGCAGAGGTCACTGTTAGAGCACCGAACACTGCAAATAACTCAGACATACAATATCTAGTTAAACAGTAGGCAGATGTTAAAAGCATCCATCGCAAACCAGGATCGAACCAAGGAAGCTTAGCACTTCAGCCCAACGCTCTCCCAACTGAGCTATTTTGGCTGCTCCAGTCATTTGTGAGTAGTTGTTAACAAACGTGATTCCGGGCAGAAGTATTAAATATTTCTAAAACAAAGACGCCAAATAGGTGTTATTTTAAACACCATCTCGTTTATGATTGTATTTTAAAATACATATATCGTTTTTTTGACTGTTTCGAAAGTTACTGGCCCGTACGGGGATCGAACCCACGACCTTGGCGGTAGGAGCACCTTGCTCTAACAACTGAGCTAACCGGCCAGGCAACATGAAGCACACTCGAAATATCCAAACAATGCGACCTAAATTACGCTGCCAACCAGGCGCACGCTCACCATCAATAAAAGGAAGAGGTGGGTGGAGGCAGCCGCTCGCACCGCAGTTGACCGACGCAGCTGTTCCTCCGAGGCGAGTTGCCTTCTCCGCCGACAGGCCCTTCACCGCATTGGTCGCACGCCAGGCCCAGCTGCTCTCCTCATCCCGCGGGTCGGGTCACCGCAAAATGTGGGGCAACCTCCACGCTCGTCCATCGATGCAGCGGCAAAGTACTTTAAGGAGATCCACGATCCCCCGGACGTCCAAATGTTCTAACGCCGCACTTATAACCGCCCACTTGTACCTGCAAAGAAGAAACAAGCATTTACAATGCAATGGTTTTGCCTTTGACAAAGTTAGAGCGATTGGCATTGTCAATGACAAATTTTTTATTTATGTGTTGGTTTGAAAACAGATAAATTAATGCCATTGTCATTTACAATGCCAATAGCATAATCTCACGCAAATGGACGATGGTTACAAAAAATTTTGAAAAGTGCTCTATAGAATCAGGAGGAGTTGGGGAGGGATAATGAATAGAGATAGAGCCAAGAAGGAAAAACAAATTAGGGTGAGAGAGAGTGGTGCATTGGAGAGAGTTAAAGGGAGAGTGAGTGACGGGATGAGAGAATGAGCAGAAGAAAGAGAGGCAGTGAGCGAAGGAGAGTGTGGTGAAAGGGAAGAGTGAGTGACGGGATGAGAGTATGAGCAGAAGAGAGAGAGGCAGTGAGAGAAGGAGAGTGTGGTGAAAGGGAAGAGTGAGTGACGGGGTGAGAGTATGAGCAGAAGAGAGAGAAGCAGTGAGAGAAGGAGAGTGTGGTGAAAGGGAAGAGTGAGTGACGGATGAGAGTATGAGCAGAAGAGAGAGAGGCAGTGAGAGAAGGAGAGTGTGGTGAAAGGGAAGAGTGAGTGACGGGATGAGAGTATGAGCAGAAGAGAGAGGCAGTGAGAGAAGGAGAGTGTGGTGAAAGGGAAGAGTGAGTGACGGGATGAGAGTATGAGCAGAGGAGAGAGAGTCGGTGAGAGAAGGAGAGTGTGGTGAAAGGGAAGAGTGAGTGACGGGATGAGAGTATGAGCAGAGGAGAGAGAGTTGGTGAGAGAAGGAGAGTGGTGAAAGGGAAGAGTGAGTGACGGGATGAGAGTATGAGCAGAAGTCCTGCATCCTGGGAGCTGCATGACTGCAGAGCCAGGACCTGCCGGTGGCACCACTGACCCCTTGCCACTCCTCGGGTTCCCCGCAAAGCTCAGCCTGGGATGCGGCCCCACCGGTCGGCACTGCTGCTGCTGGCAGCGATGTTCCTGCATTGCGAGGCAAAGTTCGGAGAGAGGAGCGAGTCCCGAGGGAGGAGACGGTGTAATACTTGACTTAACTGGGCAATGGAAGGGACAAACTCAAGCTGAACAGTCCAAATAAAAGCAAGAAAATGTGAGGTACAAAGCCACTGGCAAGCAATGGGTGAAATGCATTCTCATGGACGCTTTCCGAAGGTCCAAAAGATGTAGGCTTCGACCAAAAAAAAAAACAAAAAAACACAATAGGTACGCCTGTCAAAGACACTCACCTAGCCAACAGAAAGCGTGTGGGGTCACAACACACAGGGCCTCTTGGTAGTTGTGTGACTACTGTTCGAAACAGAATGAGGGCATTCACACCCACCTTTCACTGCTGCTCTCTTCCTTAGAGCCTGTACACTGCGCAGCTGTCTTTTGGGAATGTTTGCGCTATGCAAACACAACACATGTACACACAGTAAAAGTGGCACACAGTAATGTACTCTATTTCGGGTTGAATTTATAAATAAGTGCAGGGGCCTAAAGATTTTTTAAGAGCCCGCCACTGGCACTTACAAATGCCATGTTAGAAAAATACCAAGGCTGTCTAAACTGGATTCCACCTCACACCTTTCTTCCAGCAAGCCACACTGCCTGTCTCTTCATCTCACTTCGCAGTTTCTTTTCCATCCATGCTTTCTCATTTATCACAATTTCCCTATTTTTTCTCTTCCTCCTTTCTTCCTCTCCTTCCGGTCTCTCCTACTCTAGAGGAAGTCCGAGGACGAAAAACAAGCCTTGGTCCTTAAAAATTAGGGACAGTGTCCACCACCCGTTTAAAAAAAAAAAAAACCTGCACAAACTCCTTCTTTTGAAATAGTGGGTTCAACTTGCTGCTGCTTAAGCCCTGCCGCTAGCCTCACAGTGCGCGAGACAGCGCGTGCGCGGGCATTCATTCACACACGCACACTATTTCATGCTGTGCCCTTTTCCAGATGGTTTTGTCTTTTCAGCCGCTGAGGGCTTGTTTTGCCCTCTTACCCACTGAGTGCTTCTTTTGCCCTCTCACCCTGCCGATGTTCTTTCCCTTCGCTCTTTTCATGCTGCTTTTGCACAGTGCCCTCTCATCCTCTTCTTGTTTTGCCCTCACTCTTTTACTGACTGTTTTGCTCTCATCTTTTTCATGTTTGTTTTGCCCTCACTCTTTCTGTTTGTTTTGCGCTCTCATTCTCTTAATGCTTGTCTTTAGTCTCGTCATTTTTCTTTGTGCTTGTTTTGCCCTGTCATCTTTCACGTGCTTATTTTGCCCTCTCACTCTTTTCCTGATTGTTTTGTTGTCTCATCCTTTTCATGTCCGCCCCCACCCCCGAATCTTCCTGATTGCTCTGCCCTCTGTCTCTCCATGCCTGTGTTGCCTTTCACCCTCTTCATACCTGTTTATTCTCTGATTCTGTTCTGCTGGGCTTGCTCTCTCGTCCTCTGCCTGTGGTTTTTTACTCTCTCGTCCTCTTCCTCTTGGGTTTGCTCTCTCGTCCTCTTCATACCTGTTTTTCCCTCTGTTCAGCAAAAAGAAGGAGAGCTCCCGCTCCTCATGTTGTTAGGCACGGGGAGATTAAGCATCCTGCCGAGACTCGAACCCGGTTTCCCAGCCTCCACTGTCAGTGCCTGAGTTTCGCAGGCTGTGCTGCCACCCGTCCGCCGGAGGGCCTCCCCCCCCCCGCTCCCGATGCCACTGCTAGGCAGTACACATTAAAGCTTTTAATAAAAAAAGGCCCAGCACCACGGCCTGTAGTCAACGCGCATCATCACCCACCTGCAGGGCCCAGCCCAATGGCCTGCAGTCCACGCGCATCACCTGCAGGGCCCAGCACAACAGCCTGCAGTCCATGCGCATAGTCACCCTCCTGCAGGGTAAAGCACCACGGCCTGCAGTCCGAGCGCATCGACACCCTCCTGCAGGGAGCAGTGCTGCAGCCTGCAGTCCATGTGCTTCATCACCCACCTGCATGGCAAAGCACCACGGCCTGTAGTCCACGCGCGTCGTCACCCTCCTGCAGGGCCCACGCGCATCACCTGCAGGGTAAAGCACCACGGCCTGCAGTCCACACGCACCACCTGCAGGGCCCAGCAACACGGCCTGAAGTTCACACGCACCACCTGCAGGGCCCAGCACCACGGCCTGCAGTCGACCCGGTGCAACGGCCTGCAGTCCACGCGCATCTTCACCCACCTGCAGGGCCTAGTGCCACGGCCCGCAGTCCACGCGCATCGTCACCCACCTGTCGGGCCCAGTAGCCCGGCCTGCAGACCACGCACTTCGTCACCCATGCCGCTGGGCCCCACGCTCCGATGGAGGGAGGCAGCATCCGCCGGGAGGTGGGGGTGCGCTCGTGGGAGAACGAGAGCCAGAAATAGCTGCTGCGCCTTTGTACTGCTTTCAGGTTGAGCTCACGCAGCGCAGGTTGGACGAAGCAGCAAAAGAACCCAATTAAAACCACGTTCCCCTTTCTGGAAGGAATAGTCATTGCTATGCTACTCCATCATCCCCCCACTCCAGTGCCAGCCCCTCCCTCACGCCTGCGTTATCTCACCTGGTTAGTCTCAGAAACACCCCAGAACACTGCGCCTTCACACCCCATAATCTGTTTCCCACCACACGGAACGCTGAATCCGCCAACTCGAGCCTGTGTGAGTAACCCTTTCACTTCTGCACAGATAGATCTATGGTTCTGTTCGTGTTTGTGTACAGCCCCCCTTTGCCCTGGTAAAATATCTGTTCATCACCCCTTAGAGCGAGGCAGCGGTACGGGGGCGGGAACGGGAGCCGAGGCAGCGGTAGGGGGGCGGGAACGGGGCCGGGGAGACACAGAGAGCGAGGCAGCGGTAGGGGGGCGGGAACGGGAGCCGAGGCAGCGGTAGGGGGGCGGGAACGGGAGCCGAGGCAGCGGTAGGGGGGCGGGAACGGGAGCCGAGGCAGCGGTAGGGGGGCGAGGCAGTGGTAGGGGGGCGGGAACGGGAGCCGAGGCAGCGGTAAAAAGCAACAAAAAAAAGCAAGCACTCACCTGGACTTCTTCCGGGTGCCTTCAATGGCGGACCAGATTCGGGGGCGTTCCCGGCTTTTGGCTCACGTAGCGTGACGTAGCCAAAGTGGAAAAATTCTCGGGAACGCCCCCGAATCTGGTCCGAGATTGACGGACAGAGCCTTCTCCCAATGGCTAGCCTCCATTTATGGAGCTAGCCAATGGGAGGAGGGGGCGGATACCCGACCCCACATAAAGATATCATTAGATTTTGCTAGCGCATGCGTACTTCGTACGCATTGCCAAGCAAAACCTAAAAAGGAAAAGAAAATGAAACGGCCCCACGGCGGGGCGAGGAGCGAGCCTGGGAAGCGCGGGCACAAAGAGGCAGCTTCCCGCGCTCCCCAGGCTCTTAACCCCTCCTATGCCGCGGTCCCACCCCTTGACCCGGACGCGCAAAACTGCTTCCGGGGCAAGGGCTGGACGCGCGAACAAACCAGGATCGGCCAATGGGGGGGGCCGGGCCCAGCCATGTGTGCGTGGGGGCCGATTGGCCCCCCCTTTTCTATCACTCCCTCTTCAGTTAGCAGGGGGAAATTCGAGAGCTAGAACCAGGCACATTAGCAATTCGATTAATGTAAAATTCCTCATAGACTGCCTCTACTTTAATTTGAAAGAAGTAGGCTGGTTTATCACAAAAGGACTGACTAGTCGTCAGAGCCTTAGTTGAATTAAAACCAGAGAGGATTTTTGCAGTCTTAAAAAGTTATTTTGCCAATTTTCGTAGCTGAATCAATTTACTCGGTGAAGAAATACTTAGTCTCAAGAATAATCAAGTCCTTATACTCTTGAATGATATGTTTATATTTACCTCTTTCAGCTAGGCTAAAATGTTCCCTCCTCTTTTTCTCCTGTCTACTACACTTTTGTTTGAAGGCTTTAAGTTTGGACAAGAACATGAAGCTGTGGGCTTATTTCGATGATTTTTAGTAGTTTTAACAGGAGCCAATTTTCTAACTGCCGAATTAATCCAGTCCCAGTAATTAACTGAATCTATATTAGAAGCCAGACCTCGACAAATCTACTCACCCACTCTTATAATGTATCAGGTCAAGCTATTTTTAGCACCTAATAGTCCCACTGAGGCTGGAAAGGAACAGGTGTTCTGTTCATGCAGAAAGTGAATGAGCAATAAAGATGCCATTAAATCTTGTTATGTTTGCTGTCTGTTCAAGGTAAGAGGTCAAAGGTCAGTTTGACTTTTAACTAATTGCTGCTTGGAGAATGAGGTTTATTTTTCTCTCTTGCTAGAGTTAGAGGTCTTTTTGTGAGGTGAGCTGTCTGAGGATTTCAGTTATTTTTCTCTAACACATAACATTTAAATAGCCTGTAAATTAATATTACGAATATTTCAAATTATAATAGATATTCGAATAGTGATTTTTTTGGTAATTAAGAAGTGTGATGCAAACAGAGTTAGATAGGAGCAAAACAAACCAGAACACTTTACTTGGTGCTGTGCAACTGATACATATTTGCAGAAACTCTATTTCCAAACATTATTCTTTGTACACTATATCGTTTTATCAGTAAAGCTGCATGTCAGTGGGAAGGTTTGTGGCCATTTCAATGTAAAATCTGCTGATTGCAAATGACAGTGTGCTACCACTTTATGCTTTAGTTATGTATTTATTAAAAGTGGTAGTTTTTAAAAATGATTTCAGAAACATTCCTGCCCACTCTGATGAAAATGCTGTTAATGAACTAAGAGGTTCATGGGTCACGTGTATCCTATATGTAGCTAGATTTGTATTATATGGAAAGAAAGTTTAGGCTATTAAATCAAATAAAAGAGTTTTTGTACAGCATATATGCTGAACTCGCACGTTTTAAGGTGCCATCATATATGATAATGAAGAAAATGGTGGCTCAATGAATTAAATTATTTGCCTACGATTACATCATTTGAAACTAGTTAATAGGTCAAGAGCATTACAAATAGGTTGAGTACATTATTTAAGTTACTAGATCTGCAGGTCTAGTAACATTCTTATGATTTTTTGAGGCCTGGAGGCATTGGGGAGAAGAGGCTTAGTAGCGGATAGAAGATCAATAAATTCATTTTTGTTAATCTTATTCCGGCTCGGTATTGTATGGCCTGTGTACTTTTCTTGGCCGACTGGTTAGCAACTGGGAAATTTAAACTAAAGTTAATAGTTTTATGGTCTGACCAAATTAACGGCTGCACAGCTTCCAACTGCAAGTGAGGATTACTTGTGAAAATACCATCTAAGGTATGACCAGCCATATGAGTAGCAGTATTTACCAATTGGTTTAGATTACAACAGCTCATATTATCCATGAGTTGGACAGTTTCATTATTAGTAGAATCCTCTAAGTGAAAGTTAAAGTCGCCGGAGATGGCGTAATTTGAGTGTTGAATGCAAGATCCCAAGAAATTATTTATGGATGATAGAAAATTGGTCCTAGGGCAGGGCGGTCTATAAAGCAATAATCCATTAAAGGTATTATTATTGGCCAGTTTACATTTTAATGTGAATGCTTTGCAGTTCAATTGTTTGATGGGTTCACATAGAATCTCCAGGTGTCTGCAATTCACCACTGCTAATCCACCGCTGCGTTTAGATACCCCGTCTACTCTAAAAGTGACATAACCTGTTGAAATTGCAGTTGGTAGATCTGGGTTGAGGTCTCACCTGTCCATGTCTCAGTAAGAAAAACTATGTCCAGGTAATGTGATTCTATGTAATCAAAAAATGTGTACTTTTGTTTGATCACCGATTGTGAATTGATCAGGTCACAAGTCAAATTATAAACATTTTCCGGAGTTGCAATGGACATCTTCCTTTATGTTTAAAAAACCCCATAGAAATTCACTGAAAAAAACAAAGGTTAAAGTGACGTTATAGTTAGGTATATTAATATTATGTTACTTTGCATTAAAAAACCCATAAAAATTCATGAAAAAAAACTACGATTAACGAGATGTCATGCACTGCTTATGATCCCACATATAATATCACTCATGAAATGTTCTGCGTCATCATAGATAAAATAACATTCGAAATTACATCATTGATGACAACACTGTGCATGGTGGGGGTGGGGGTGCGAGTTATAGTTACTTGAGGTAACTATAAGTAGGTAATTTCAGTGGTTTTGTTAGTTTAAAATGGTACATTTTAATAGACATTTGCACCGTACTATAATGTCCCTTTAACCTTTGTTTCTTTCAGTGAATAAATACTATATAGCCACATATCACTGTGTGTGCCAATATACTTTATAATCAAATATTCAAGTATGCATGTTGTTTCTTATTTCCCTGAAGTGACAAATGCCTCCCTTATGATGCTGAGCTGTGCGGCTCTGGTAGGCCCAGAAACCATTTTATTTAGGGTAGTACATTTGCACATTTTTACAAGGCATAACCCTGTTTTTAGTGTTGGCAACTAGAAGCAGGATTTCAAAAGAGGAATGGACTTAGTGTTGTAGTCATCAACTATATCCTCAAGGACGGCTCGCTCTTCCTCCAGCAGAAGATTCTGCCACCTGATCAATTAATAAATTTTTGCTGAAAGTTACTAGTTTCTATCTCATGATAGTTCTGCAAACAAAACAAATATAAACTGCTCTTAATTTCATGTATTAGAGCTTCCCAACATGTTTTTTCCTAAACAATAAGCGCAGCAGAATCCCAACGTTGTTTGACATCATTCTATAGTCCTCCAGTAGTCACTGTAGGCATGTCTGCAATGTTTTGGTTTTAACATAGTGAACCAGTTTTAGGTTCTCACAAACTGTGTTACTGTCTGGAGCTATCTACACAAGGTGTACGCTCAGTTCAACCTCCAGGTCTCCTCAGGTGCAATGCAGTTTGTGTTTCTTTCTTTGTCTGGGTGCGTTCTTCCAGTTAGCTATATTGTATATGCAGGTCTGTTAATGAACTGGTACATCCTGGCTATATTTCCCACCAGTGGTTGAAGTCGATCCACCGGTATCTCAAACCATTGTCTTCCCTTGAACTATTTTAGAGCTTCACCTGTTATGCGAGGGAGGATTTTCCAAGGTCCCAAATTTTATTCAGATGACAGTCTCAGTAGGGTCCTAGCTGATTGCTTGATGGATGCATAGAACTCAGTGTTGCAGGGAAGATGAGAGCAGCAGGGGGATATATGTGAAAAACAGCTTTCATAGATCACCGTATTCACTTAAAGCTTTTGTGCCAACCATTTAAAAGGGGGCAAACGGGCAGCCTACTCATGACCTAATCTTAGCTTGGATCTTCCCAAACCTGCCTGGGCAGTTACACCTTTCTGTGTTTCCCTTGTGCTACCAAAAGATCTTCATTTTCATAATCTAACCCTGCAGAAGCACTACCCTGTTACCTGTACTCCCATTTGATGAACATTACTGCATCCATTGTCCTTCTGATTTCTGCACTTGCTGACTGACATATAGCAGCTGGGAGATTTGCCTCCCATTTCTCTGTGGATATAGTGGGCACTGAAGGGTATTTGGGAGAGTGGGGATCTACTATTGCGCTCTGCGTGTGTTTCCAGGAGGGCAAAGTGGAAAAGGCAGTCCTACGAAGCAGACCTTGTTTCAGATTGTCAGTGAGGTAGTCTCTGAATGAACTTTACTGCCTTAAAGATGGATGTGGTTAACCACTCTGTAGTTTTCTGAAATGAGTGAGTGGGTGGCATGTGTGGTGTGTCCAGAGCTAGGATTACGTGATGGGTAAGGATGTGCATGGAGAAGGTGAGGCGAAGCATGTTGCCATTGATTTGGGTCAGGAGTGAAATGATGTGCCTATTGTTCATTGTGTTCAGTAAGCCGAGACTAGTTGCATCCTCGAGGGTGAAGGAAAATGTTTTGGATTAGTTGAGTAAGGGCCAGTATTGAAGGCTGTGCTGGGTTCTGGGGGTCTATAGATAAGGTGAAATGTGACTGTGTTTTCTGCAGATAGTAGGGAGTAGAATACAAGGAGTTCAAAAGACTGGATTGAGGATAGCTGGTAGAGAATATATGGTATTGTGGACTTGTGGATGGCTGCAAAAACACTTCCTGTCTTGTGTGAGTGAACACAGATGGAACTAGAATGTCAAAGATCTGTGTGGGAGTGGTATTGAGCAAGGTTTCTGTGATAAAGAGAAAGTCCATTTTGTACGTAGGTATGATGCTTGTGTTGTAAAGTAAAGTAAAGTCCACATTTGTAAAGCGCACAATCACCCGTAAGGGTCTCTAGGCGCTGGGGGCCGTCGGGAAGATTAAGCAAGCTATTGCCCAGAGTCACATGGTGCTGGGCTAACCTGCCGCCGGAGCCGGGGATCGAACCGTGGTCCCCAGATTCCAGCGTCAGTCGCCCTGGCTGCGGCGCCACACCTCTCCCTTGCTTGTCACGGTGCAGAGTGTGTTGAGTATAAGCAGCAGTGTGTGATCTGTGTTTAATGAGAGATGGTATGGGTCAGGTGAATAAGACCCTTGTGTTTGGTTGAGTGTGTGTTCAAGTGGAATGTTTTTGTTTGTATGGATGTGGGTATAGTGCCGGGGAAATGGTGAGAGATTACTAGAGGTTTGAGATTCTGGGGCTCTGGCACAATGCTTTTTTTCAGAAGGGAACAAGAGTTATGTCTGTCTTGCTTTAGCAGAGGTCTCTTGATTCAATGGAGTCCTTGGGCCTTCCTAAAGAAGGGTCATGTTAAGTCTTTGGTTTGATTCTAAATTGGTTGAATCTAGGGAAAGATGATGATGGCTTGGTATTGATTCATTTACAGTCCTTCCATGGGGCAAGACTCTCTTTCGTTTTCAGATTCAATGCTTCTAGTTAATAGTGTTGGATTGTGAATCAACCTTTCACCAACTCTTATTATTCACAAACACATTTACTTCTAATGCCTTAACACACAGTGTGGAAATGTGCCTTTTAATGAGCACACCGGTGCAGGGTTCACCTTTATATTGTCCACGAGTCCATAGACCAACAAAATAGAGATTGGCCCTGAAGCTGGAATTCAAAGAACAGGTTTATTAATCACTCATGAGTGGGACTACGTCAATACAACACCCTCAAGGTTTGCAGGTGGTAGTACATTGAATACACAGATCATGGTGCTTATATACAGAGTTTGTTGCAGAGTAAGCATGTAGTTACAAATAGAAGGTACAAGCATACACAAGAATAACTACCGACAAACATGGCCAGATGGGAGATTACGTAGTCAGCAAAGTGGGAGGGGGACTAGAACTGCTTACAGCAGCCACAAATAGTCAACAGTTACATCTTGCACTAGGCGCATTCCAGGTGCTACAGGCCTTTTTTCAGTACGTACATTGCTTTGGCTCAGTACAGAAGGAGTTAACTAAAGTTGATGACACAAGCCGAATAGAAAGGCAAGCAACAGTGAAGACAGAAAAATGACATAGCTAACGAAATGGATGCCACAAACAAGATGGCTATGTCAATCTACATCATTTCATTGATTTCTTGATCACTTGCTAATCAAGCATTTACATTCTTAGCAGTTTGTTTAGTCGGTATATACAAGGTGCAAGTAGAAGCCCAAAGGGAACAAAGCATCGGGCCGCATTGGATACATAGGCATCAAGTGAAAAGAATAGCAACAAATATACATAGAGCTGACAGTAATTTCCAGCCCCATACAGTTCCATTAGCCTGTGGATCTCCTTCCTCATCAGGGTAACAAACTTTAGTCAACTGAGCGTTTAGTCTTCCAGCATCAGCATAAGTAATGTTAGCAACTTCAGAAGCCCACAACAATGCAAACCAAGCTCTGCAGGAGCCATTATTTGAAACCGGCAAGAGAATAAAAGCCGTTCCTCCCTTTTTAGGTCGAGCATCGAGACCCTCTTGTATACTTTAGTATACGTCTTGTGCTTACTTGAATGTGGACACGAGTCGGACGCGCGCTTTTTCAGTGTCAGATTTGTCTGTGTGAGCGCGCTTCTGAGACGCGCTTGCGCAGACGCACAAACAGCCCCTGCTTTGGCTTTGCTTTTTGCTTTGGGATTTGGCGGGCCCCTCCCGGGCCGCATCAGCCGCTGGGCGCGAGCCGCAGTCCACGCTGATGGGCACGCTCACGCCGTGCCTACAACGCACGCATGGCGCTCTTTCACTTTACCTTGTAGGAAGTGGTGGGAGTAGCAGCACCCCTGAAGGGTTCTGAAGGTCGGTGCTGAGCGGGCGGGGCAGGGACGACAGGCTGCAGTACCAGCAACCAACTCATGCCCGCCCCAGGTCTCGAGTATCTTGCATGTGAGTGTGCTAGGCACAGCTCCCTCGCTCTTAGACCCTCTCCGTCTGCTGCTCCTTTCGCCTCTCCACTACTATTTCCTTCCTTCCTGGTTTATTTTTTTATTCCTCCCCCCCACCTTGCTCCCATTCCTACTTTACTTTCTTTTCTCTCTACTGCTTTTCCCTGGGCACTTTCGTTGTCCTGTAAACAAAGGCTTGCATGTTCGCACGCGGCGCGGTGACCTGTTTTAAACTTCCCCACTTACGAAATGCTTCACGCTGTATTTAAGGCATGGTGGGGGCTCACCACCACTTCACTACAGCCGCCAGGCACAAACAGTTTCACACTGAAAAGGAACACGCATATTTGTACATATTCTTTTCGTCTGCCAGTTTCTTCACAGATTATTTTTTGTATTTATATCTTTTTTGGAAACAAACAAGTGAGTACATTTGAGATGGTCACCTATCGACGCTTTTACATTGAACAGGAACATCGTCAAACAGCGATATCCTGGTGGTAGGCCCGTTTGTCTCCTTCGGTGTGATTGTCCCCACTGATTAGAAGGAGCGAGGAGCAGGTGTGTGACCAGGGCCTGGGATGGTAGCATTAGTGTCCCCCCTGCGGCCCCTGCACCTGGCCCCCCAGCTCTGGGCTGCTGTGCTCTTCCTGCGGGTTCCTGTTCATCCAGCCTAAGCAGGCCGAGGGCGGGCTCTGGTACAGTCCCCCCTGCGTGCAAGGGCTCATCAGGTGAGCGTGGAAGTCTGGCTGTGGGGTGTGCTGTACTATAATTGTGTTTGTATAGCGCTTCATACCAGTGACGAGGCATTGAAGCACTGTTAGTGAATGCAGTAAACACTAAGGCCCCCTGATTGCTGATTCGGACAGATATATTTGGGTGAGCTCTACAGCACCACCCCTGCCCAACTCCTTCTTATTTTGCTTCTACCCCCATACCATGTATATTCACTACCAATTGTGAGTCCGGCCCTTTGTAACAATCGACACTAACCTCTATCCCGTCATGTTGCATCTTGTAAAACTGTATGTCTTATAATAAAACCTGTTCTTTTTTTAAAGCAGTCTAATACCTTTGGGTAATTTTCGCGCTATATAAAAATGCATAAATATTGCATTCACGATTCCTCTCCCTCGCCCCACAGACATTTCAGCACCACTTTCTGCTTCATTAAATTACCTGCACCACTAAGGACGTCACACCACTAACCACACCACTGATGGTGGCATCATAGGCCGCCAGAAAAGACGCTGTTAGCACGTGTCAAGATCTGTTGTTGATCTCTTCTATATCCCCCTCATGCCAACTGTCACACTGGCTACCCCAATGCATTCTGGCAATTGCAGTCTCGGTCAAGAACAGGTCAAGCTCATGACATATCAGAACTTCTTACTACCTGATGGGGCAGATGGTGGTTGGGCGCACTAGGGCCGCTGGGCCGTTCTTAACATGGAGTGTTCAAACCAGGGCTGGTGTTCCTGCCCGTCTGGCTGCATCACGGGCTCCTGGTGATATGTACCGGGGGTGACAAGGAGGGAGGGCGGGGACTTTAGTGGCTGGTGTTGTGCGCCGAAGGTCACACAGCGCAAGGACTCACTCTGCAGCCGGAGCACAGAGAGTCAATAGATCCCCGTACTTAACAACTAATAAATGTGTCCTTGTGTAACATAACTGGTGCTCATATAAAGCGCTCCAATACGTTCGGATCGAGTTTGCGCTATATTAATCTGCAAAAAAAACCAAAAACCTATATTAATCTGCAAAAAAAAAACGCGTCCCAAAGGGCCTGACGTGCTTTGCATGAGCACCACTTCCATTACACAGGGACACATAGTAAAGACAGCTGCAGGTGCACTGGTTGCAACCCCCACCCTTTCTGTAGTTGCTGTTTTGAACTAACCAATGCTTTTGACAGCACCCCCCCCCCCCTCCCCATGTCCCCCGCGTGACCCACCGCGTCCTGCTCCCTGCCTCATTTCCCATTGCTTGCCCATAAAACGCTAGTTTATGGCCTCGTAGCCATGTGGTGATAGCTCGACCTCTCTGAAAGTGGTGCAGCCTGCATTGATGTGTGTGCCACTGATCCAGATTTCTGTGAACCGAGCATTGCTTTGTCTTCCCCCTACTTAACATTTCTTCTACTTCAATGCAAGTTAATCTGTAAATTCAATGCACGCTGTGTTTGTTCTCAATCTTTCTCTTATCTGAGCCCAAATGTTGGCATGTGTCCCCGAATCCTTTCATTGTTCGTCAGAAGACGGCTTTGAGAGGTTGGCTTGGTATTTGTTTGAGGCGCTTCTAAGTCAGAGTGAGTAATATCATCTATGTGTGCACACAGCTGTGACACATGGTTCAGTGCTGCAGTGTCTGCTTCCGACCTTCACGCCTCACCACAGACCCCCAGCACCCCCTGACGCTGCCGCCACCCCCGGACACAGAGAACCTCTCAGCCCTCGGTGCTTTAACCATTAGGCCTGCCCTGCACTAGCCCTGGGCACATTCCGGTGGTGCACCCAAACAAGCCACAGAAGTAAATTCAGAGAACTGCATTTCTCAATAGAACAAAGGTCACGCTGGTATGTTATTAACTGCACTATTTTACTGTGTTCACCAATGACACTCAGGTTAAAAAAATGGAAACTACCATTGGCAAAGCACATCTGCCTTGTATTTTGAGTGCTGCCTATAATATTCTATAGGCCTGTTGCAGTAAAAACAAAACATACTGCTCTCTATATACAAATAATCTTTGAGATAACTAATCACTTATGTGACGATTCAGTGTACTTCTGCATACAAAATGGCCCCTTGTGCAATGCAATAGGTGTTGTTTTTGGTATTGTAAATAACAATACTTTTTAATTTTATTAAAGGCATTGTCATTTACAATGCCAATACCTCCATAACTCGCAGTTGCGAGACCTATTGCATTGCAAATGCTTGTTCTGATGAGTTGGCATCATTCCACATACCCAGCAGTTGGTAACATTTGTAGCATTGTGTGTATGGTGCAACATCTGAATGAAAGTGTTATTGAGGTAGGGCATTCTGTGCTTCTGCTCATGATAAGGAAGAGTGAAGTAATGGTGTTCATTGGGGACAGGAGTAGTAGCAGTAAGTCGATTTCGGACAGGGGCTACATCCTCTACAGTCCATGTTATTGCAGCAACAATAACAACAGTCAAAGTGAGTCCAGTAACAATCATTGTTCTTTTGCTACAAACTCTTTCAGCAGCTAGTTTCTTCTCCTTAGGCATATTCATTTCGTTGACAAACAACAAAACAGATGTTGCCCTCAGGTCCTTAGGCAGACATTGATTTCTTCACTGAGGTTGAGACGAGCCGTCGCTAAAAGGCTACCCCCCTTTGTAGTCAGGCTTTACTCACCCAGGACAGTGGCTCAAACAGTCTTTTTCAATGATGAAGTGACTTTCTTCCTGGGTCGCAGCTGATATCTGGATGTAGCAGGAATTGTATGGTCCGGGAAGACTTCCTCAGATCCTTCAGGTGACACAGCTTGTCCCTTCTCGGTGACCAAGATGTTGCGGTGATCTGCCAACGCAGCTGGGCTTACTAGGTCTTGAAACTCCTTATGGCAATGTGTCGCATGGACCTAGTTTTTCCAGTTCGTCACTCGAACTGCAGTCCTGGTAGCCAGCAGCACTTGCTCAGGGCCTCGCCATCTCGGTGCTAGGGAGCTGGCTCTCTGGAAGGACTTTATAACCACAAAGTCAACAGTGGCCCTCACCTTGTGACCTGTCTGGAAGAGTCTCCCAAACCTGTTGATAGCTAGAAGACAAACTGTCAGTCAACTGAGACAAATAGTCATTCATCAATACATAGGGTACATCATGTATAGGGTGTGGCTTAGGAATCCCCCAAATATTCATTGGCCTTCCAAAAACCACCTCATATGGTGTGAGGCCAGATCGTGTATGTGGTGTCGATCTAATGGATAACAATGCTATAGGCAGTGCATCAGGCCATTTCAAAGATGTGGGAGCCTGTACCTTAGCCAATTTCAATTTGAGGGTAGACTTGTAACGTTCCACTAGTCCTGCTGATTGTGGGTGAAAAGCAGCAGGACATTTCTGCTTAATTCCCAACCCTTTCATGAGATACTCAACAACTTGCCCAATAAAATGGGGTCGGTCGTCACTCCACAAACCTCGACAAATGCCAAGTTGGGGAAAGAACTCCTTTAGGAGCACCTTTGCTGTAGCAAGAGCTGTATTATCTTTCGTAGCGTATGCCTCCACCCATTTACTAAAGGAACAAACCACTACCAGAACATACTTCAGATTATTACAGCGTTCAAGCTGGATATAATCCATTTGCAGAACCTCAAAAGGTGCAGTAGGTACTGCAAACCCTCCTGTTGGAGTTTGTGTTCCCTTTCCAGGATTATACTGGGGACAGATGAGACAGGACTGGACTATTTTCTTAGCCGTAACGACAATATCTGGACGATCCCAAACTTGCATAAGTTGCTTTGCTATTGAGGATGCTCCAACATGTGCCAGCCCATGTGCCATGTGAATCATAGGGTGTAAATAGGCTGCAGGTAATTTCCATTTCGTCATTTCTTAATTCCTCCAACAGTCCTCATCATCCAGTACTCCCTCTTTGGTCTAATTCATCGACAGAGGCAGATTGTTGCATGTCTAGCACTTTTTGCCTGGCATCATGCCAACATTCAGCCTGTGATTTAACTACATACATAGATGTGGTACTTCGCTGCATTGCGGTCTCCCGAACTGTGTAATCCGCACAGGCATTGCCTCCTCCTATTTTATCGGTCACTTTCTTGTGTGCGCTACATTTATCAATTGCCACTTTCTTAGGATAGGTCAAGGCAGCAAGGATATTATGTACTAATTCCCCATGCCCTATTTGTGTCCCATGTGAAGTGAGAAAGCCTCTTTCTTTCCAAAGCTGGCCAAAGCTATGTACCACGACAAAGGTGCTTTGGCTCTTAGTTTAAATGTTAACAAGCAAATCTGTACTAAGCTCACATGCTCTTGTCAGTGCTATCAACTCGGCTGCTTGAGCAGACTTCTGTGGGATACGAGCTGTCTCAACTACTGTCTGAAGTGTTGTAATTGCATAAGCAGCAGATGTAGTACCATCAGGCAACTTCAGGCAGGACCCATCAACCCACAATTCCCCATCAACGTTAGAAAGAGGTGTATCCCTTTGTTTGTTCTTCAGTAAGGAATATACAGTCATGTAACTCTTGTGACTGAGACTGAGTAGCTGGAAGTGGCAATAATGTACCAGGATTCAGATTCAAGCTTCTTTTCAACATGATATGAGGGGCCAAAAGTGTCAATTCATGTCCTGTCAAACGGGCACTAGTCAGATGCTGTGTTTTCGTTTGATTTAGCAAGGCATTGACTAAATGAGGTAGTAACACAGACAATCTATGTGACAAGACTATTCCCTCACTCTGACGTATAGACACAGGTGCTGCCACCACCGCTTGAAAACAACCAGGCAGTGCGAGGGCAACTGGATCAAGGACAGCTGGGAAATATGCATAAGGACGTTTTTTATCACAGTGTGTCTGTGTTAAAACCGAAAGAGCATAACCTTCCTTCTCGTGTACATTGAGTGTGAAAGTTTTAGTGTAGTCTGGAGTTCCTAATACTGGTGCAGAAAAAAGAGCTTGACGTAGCTGTCGAAAGGCATTCTGGCATTCAGTAGTCCATGGCAGAGGCATCGGAGTGTCTTTAGTCAAAAGGGCCAACATGGATTTAATAATATACGAAATGCTAGGGATCCACTGCCTACAAAAGGAAGTAAGGCCAATCAATGCACGTACTTCCTTTTGAGTACGGGGCACAGGAGTATCTAAAATGGTCTGAATGCGATCTGGTGTGAGTGCACGTCCCTCCTTAGACAGGAGGTGACCTAAATAGGTAACATGCTGTCTACAAAATTGCAACTTCTTCCGAGACACTTTGTGATGATGAGAGGCAAGGAATGATAACAAGGACAGTGTTCCTTCTTCACACTGTTCAGGTGTATCAGCAGCCAACAAGATGTCGTCGACATATTGAATAAGAGTACAGAAAAAGAATCAAGCTGCCTGTTCAATGCCTGGCTATAAATGCTAGGACTCTCTGTATACCCTTATGGAGCTTTATAGAATCTGTATGATCTATCATTCAAAGTGAAGCCGAACAAATAACGGCTGTCAGGATGAATAGGTATTGAAAAAAAAGTATTTTTCAAATCAATGACACTAATTGTAGTGGCAGTAGGAGGAACCATAGTAAGAAGTGTCATGATGTCAGAGACTGGGTATTGGGGCACCACAATTTTGTTGACCTCTCGTAAATCAATAATGAATCTGTGAATTTTAGTATCAGTGTCTTTTTTCAAAATAGGAAGGATAGGGCTATTACAGGTATTATAAGGGACTTCTTCCACAACTCCCACCTTGATCAAATCCTGAACAATGTGCGTCAATACTTCTTCGCCTTCCCGAGATATTTTATATTGGGGCAGTCGAGGCAATGAAGCACCTTCCTTTGCTTGAATATGTACTGGTGGGATAACCATTTTTCCCACATCAGTATCTGATGTAGCTCATAAAGTACTAGGTAAAGATGCTAGAGCAATATATTTAATGAGACAAGACTTCTCAACCATTGGATAGTTATCATTTAAGGTAACACTCACACTTTCTGGGGAACAACGTATTGTAGCACAAAAATATTTGAGCATATCGATACCCACAATATTATCCGGCGTGTTAGGGGAAAGCAAGAATGGACATTCTGCAGTGAATTTATCAAGACTAAATGCAAGTGGCTGTGACAGTGGGCTAGATGTAGGTGTCCCATCGAATCCTATAGATGTTATCATTGCGCCAGACAGGGGAACCAATTTTTTAGACAGAGCACTACAAATAGCTCCTGTATCAACCAGAAACCAATCAGTAGAGCCCAAGATGTTTGCATGAAGATAAGGACCTTTCTGATCTACCGGTTCCTTACCCCATCCTAGGCATTCCTATGCATAATCAGAATCTGCAAGACCAGCAGTCGAATAATCAGACATTTGATATTGATTTCGTCTATCAAAGGTATTAGAATAATTGTGTCCATGTTCAACTGCCTCAAACCTGGGACGATTTCCTATTCCTTCCCTTTGTCCTGAATTCCCTGTGCGTCCTCTCATGCTTCCTCTACCCCATTGATACTGCTGACCTCGCAAAAGGGGGCACTCAGAACTCCAATTTCCAATCTCTTTACAATAAGCACACTGATCAGAAGACAACGTTGCTAGAGAGAAAGGGGGTACACCAGGGGTATATACTGCACACCCCCCTCTACCAATACCTCTGAACGGTGGACATATACTTGAGCCAACATAACTTTCGTCTTTAAATCCTTAACCTTTTTATCCTCTTTGCCTTTTGCTTCCAATTCCTGATGCTCATAGTACTGGGCCATAGTCAAAATAGAGACTGGGGAAGACATAGTCCACAAACTTTCGCAGGCCTTAGGGCGACTAGCTATTTCTGGCTAAATGTTAACGACAAATTTATCGACGAACAAATGCTTAACTGTGTCATCTGTCAATGCCCACTAAAATCATGGAATGTCTTCGAATCATGTAAAGAAATCAGAAACGGACTCATCCGCTTTCTGTTTACAAGACTCTAACGTTGTCCAATCTATTTTCTTAGGGGGTATGAGAGTTTTTAACTTAGTCTCAATAGCTTTGGGAAGATCAATTATCACCTGTTGTGGTTTCTGCGCAGGCTCCCTAGCTGCATCTATTTCTTCTAATTGCACCCAAGTATCACCATATGCTAGATTATCATCTATTTTCTGAATTGTTCTCCAAATATCAGGGGGCAAAAGAAGTCCAAAAAACATATCAATATCTGGCAGAGTCATAGTGCAGGAGCTAATGGCTCCTTTCACTTCTTCATAGAAAGCGGCAGGAGTTTTCCATGGATCGGGCAAAGCAGCTTTAAGAGCCATAACATCTGCTCTACTCCAAGGGGTATAGACCCAATTATAGACAAAATATCCCTTTGCATCATCTGAATCTTTATCAGCACTTGTTCCCGCACCCTTCAGAGGACCATAAAAGGCACAGCTTCACGCATCGGTCTCACAGCAACTACAGTATCACTAGGGTCATTGTCTTTCCCCATAACTTCTTTTTACGCTGGGGTCTGAACTGTTTGTGCAAGTTTAACTTTACCAACTGATTTTTACTCCGCTTTTAAACGTAGTGTATCATCTCATAATTTAACCACTCGCCTAATTAGATCAGGTATATTTGAAAGAAGGAAAGTTCCATCACTTAATCGTTTATAATAGGAATATATATCAATGGGCTCTAGGCTTTTGGAAAGGGTTCTAAAAGCAAGTATTACTTCCCATGTGAACTTCTCTACAAAATATAACTGCTCTAAATCTTTCCACTGCTGAACCATCGCTACAAGGTCTGGACAAAAGTAGCCCCACGAGCTTCTTTGCGAGCAGTGGATCTTGGCTTTTTAGTCAACAGTGAAAGTGGAGCGAGTCTGCCGCCCATCTTGCTTATCTATGTCTTTATCGTCTGAAGATAAATGCTCTTCATCGGAAAGATCATCCTCAGGGGCAGAGGGAAACTTATATGGAGGCGGAGGTCGATCTAACAAGATGTACTCATCCTAAGGTTTATTATGTATGGGATAAACAGGGCGCCTAATAGCGTACTGGCCATTACCTCTAAACGACGCTTCCTTTCCTCTTTTTCTTTTATTTACTTCATCTCTTTATTTTTTAATTCCAATGCTTTTTGATATATTGATTTACTCTGTTCTTTTTCTGCTATAGCTTCTTCTTTCTAATAGCGAGTGTTGAGGGTAGAATCGTCTATCCTCCTGGCTGAGCGCAAAATAAACTATGAAACACCAGGTTTCTTATCCAAGTTCTTTAGTATTTATTTGTCTTCTTGAGAATACTTCCAGTGTTGAATTTAACACGACATAATGTGAAGCATTTCGGTTGCATACATAATTACATTCTTATGTAGCTGAGTAGTTGATGCACATGTCAATTACATTTCACCCAATGCATTTCGGGTCATATAAAATTGACCCTTCGTCAGGGGTCTGAAACAAGAACAGACAGGACCGGATTAGTCACTCCATTAAATATATAAATGTAAAAGTAAATCATACTCAACGTGCTCGAACGTGCAATCTCAAAGTACCAAGTGATTATCGACGTTAAACAACAGGACGTGCAATCTAAAAATGCCGGGTGATTATCAACGTAAGATGAAAGTGAAACGGAAAAATAATGCAAACAGTTACATGCCACCAAGTAAAATAAACCCAACAGTGCATACTTAATCGTCCGGACTGAAATATTCGTGCGCAATAGAGACCACTTAAACCCTAACAGTGACAACCTGACTGCAAAATGGACGTGATAGAATCAAATACACGAGCATATCATATCTCACAAACTTACGAGCATATGGACGCCGCCGCGTCTCAGGAAATTCAATCGAATAACCACCATGCTAAAACAATACCTATCATAGGCAGAACTGACATCATGTGATCGCGACCATAGCCAATCACGTCATGGAACTACAAACTAGCCCCCATCATGTGACGGGAGTGCTCCAACCTCTTTCTAAGGAAATGAAACGCGCACCCGAGTATAGGATGATAATAAACAGTGATGTGCTGGCAACATGCAACATTAAATAACCCGCGGCCCTGTATGTGATAAGATCGTGAATTAAGTCATACAATATAAGGAAGAAACATGAGGAACAAAGTAATACAATATAAGGCACACACAATTTAAAAGAAAACATTACATGCAAAAATTGAATAAGACGTATGGATGACTGTAACGGGAAAAATTGAGATGATAAATTATACAGTATCAAGGGGACCAGAGTTTTTCAGAAGTCAAATGCTGTGGGATTACTGCATCATAAGAAACACGAGTGTTCAACCCGATCATTCAGCCCGAAGGTCTGGTTAGAATTCAGTTTTTTGATCCAATGAAATTCAGATCTTAGTCTTTGTTTAACCGGATCCAGGTCTGGGCGTTGCGAGATCGTCTCGAGAACCATGAATTTAAGTTGTGAAATTTGGTGACCTGCATCTTTCCAATGACAAGCTAAGGAAGATTTCATGTTCTTAAGTCTGATGTTGCTCTTATGTTCCGTAATGCGAACTTTGATTTTACGTTCCGTTTGTCCAACATATATTTTGCCACATGGGCATTTGATGGCATAAATACAATTGGAGGTGTCACAAGTACTAGAATGGTGCAATTCGATGGCGTAACCTTTCGTGGGATGCATGAAAGTTGTTCCGGTCATCACGTTATTGCAATGGATGCAGTTTAAACATTTTGACATCCCTTTCCATATCTGTTTCTCCTTTTTTGGCGTGTTGATTAACTCTTTAAGATTTTTTGATCTCTGGAAGGCGAAAGTGATTTTCTCACTAAATAAGTTGTTCAGATCAGGTTCAGTTTGGATCAAATGCCAGTGTTTGTTGACAATACGCTTGATTTTGCATGAGTCAGTGGAATATTTCATGACACAGACAGTTTTTTGCTCTGTTTCTCTAGCTTTGGATGCCAATAAGGTGACTCTCTTCATTTTTTCAACCTTGCCCAGAGCAGTTTGCAAAATATCTGAAGGATAGCCTCTCTGTTCGTACTTCATTGTTTGTTGTTTAAGTGAAGCCTGTAAATCGTTTTCATTTGATGTGATCCTTTTGAGTCTGATGTATTGTGAGGTAGGAAGGTGCTTTTTTAAGGAATCGGGATGAAAACTTTGGAATAGAAGGCTCGCATTTCTGTCCGTGGGTTTATGGAAAACTTTGGTGCTCATGTCATCATTAACTAACAATATTTGTACATCCAAAAATGCTATCGATTCATTTGAGATGGTATGTGTGAACTTGATTCTATCATTGTACGAGTTCAGTGTCTCGATGTTCGTTTCAAGTTGTTCTTTTGTTCCTCGCCAAACTAAAAAGATGTCATCAATGTAACGTTTGAACATGATCAATCCTTCCATCCATATGTGATTGGCTAAGATGTAATCTGTCTCGAACTTTTGCATGAAAATATTCGCGTATGAGGGAGCCCCCCCTAAACCCATTGAGGTTCCATTCGCTTGATTGAAGAACTGGCCTTTCCATTCAAAATAACTATGATATAATGCGAATTGCATTAATTCCAAGATCAGGATTTTTTGCTACTCTTCAAGATTGCTGTTCAATAAACGCCATTCTAGGGCTTCAATGCCCTCTTTATGCGGAATTGAAGTATACAACGCAATTACGTCGATGGTACATAACCAGTATGGGTCTTCTTGTTGAAATTTTACTGTTCGTAACGTATTCAAAAAAGCCGTAGTGTCCTTGATGTATGTTTCACTGGTTTGCACACAAGGGGTTGCAAAAATTTGTCAATAAATTTACCAATAGGTTCCGAGATGGACCCGCACGCCGAGACGATGGGTCTGAATGGGGGGTTGGTGGGGTCCTTGTGAATCTTGGGCAACATGTAGAGTTGCGGTCTTCTGGGATACTTCAAATGAAAAAATGCATGTGTTTTTTGACTGATCCACTTCATCGTCAATGCATGATCCAATATTTGTTGCAAGATGTGTTGGTACTCTCGTGTTGGGTCTCCTGACAATGGTAGATAAATGTCCTGATTATGCACATGATTGTTGACACTCCTGATATAATAATCCGTGACCATCACTATGAGGGCGCCACCCTTGTCTGCTTTTTGGAAAGTCAGACTTTTGTCTTGACTCAAATTTTGTAGCGTGTTCCATTCCTTGATGGATAAATTGCTTTTTTTAGGTTTGGTGAAAGAAATTTTCTGCACTTCTGACATTACCGTTCTTTCGAATGCTTCAATGGTTTTGTGCGACGTCGGTGCGCAAAATGTACTTGGTGGTTTGAAGTCTTGATCCCATGATTCTAGTTTCTGGGTTTGGTCAATGTCCTTAAAGAAATACCTCAGTTTCAGATTTCTGAAAAATTTGAAAAGTGCAATTTCTGTTTTGCCAGCATTAGATCTGTATGTGGGTACGAATGTAGTTCCTTTATTGAGGAGTTGAATGTGTGCCTTAGTTAGTCGTTTAGATGAGATGTTAATGACTAAGTTGTTTTCTGCATTTGGCTCCTTGTCCTTTTGGCTACCTCCTCTTCTGTTTCTTTTTGCCCTTCTTGTTCTCTGTTTGTTGTCGGAGGAGCATTTGCCGCCGGACTTAAGTCCAAAAAAGACGGTTGCTGTGAAGAAATTTGACTGGTGGATGATTTAACGATTTGTTTAGTAATCGTGCTGACCGGAGGTCTAAATTGTGCGATATCAGAATCCGAAACGACACTTTCTTGCGAAGATGCTGTACCAGGTTTTTTGGTTTGTTGCTGTGGTTGCCATTCTTCTGATTATAAATTTCTGCCCAAGTGTACACTTCTTCGAGCTTATAATCCAAAGTATCTCGTCGGTACTTGCGTATTTTTCTTTCATTCACCTCTTTGGCATATCGGTCTAGCTTTTCGTTAATGTCTTCCAATGTTTTGTCAAGATCAGGAATTTTGTTCAATTCTTTTCTTTAAATTTGTAATTTCTTCTTCAATCTCCAAAAGAGCCTTTGATAGTTCCTCAACAATCAATAAGATCAAATCCAGGGAACATTTATTTAATATTTGATACCATTTTTCAAGGAATTTCTTACTGTTTGTACAAAGCATTGGCTTCAGAGCTATTCTGAGTCCCCGGGGAATTCTTTGGTTTTTGTGATAATGGATGAGTGTGGTTGCGTGCAACCTTTGATTTATTTCCTTTTTGCTCATATATTCAAATTGTCTGAGTAATTGCGCTGTGGTCGTTTTCTGTGGAGTGATTCGTCTGGTCTCCTGTATGAGCCCGTAGATTTCTTGAGCAGCCTCTGCCGTGTAACCTAAAGTTTCAGCTTTGTTGGTGGTTGAAAGTGTAATATCATCCAACTGCATTTTGGGAGTTTGGTGCTCCAGGGATTGGGTTGACTGCAAATAACAATGAGACAAAGTGTTATCCCGGTGCACTCCAAATTTCAACTTTGTTGTATGTAGAATATACAAATTTTGTGAGCAGCGCTCTAGTCGTCGCACGTGGTCAGGACGTGCCTTTCAATATAATAGCGAGTGTTGAGGGTAGAATCGTCTATCCTCCAGGCTGAGCGCAAAATAAACTATGAAACACCAGGTTTCTTATCCAAGTTCTTTAGTATTTATTTGTCTTCTTGAGAATACTTTCAGTGTTGAATTTAACACGACATAATGTGAAGCATTTCGGTTGCATACATAATTACATTCTTATGTAGCTGAGTAGTTGATGCACATGTGAATTACATTTCACCCAATGCATTTCGGGTCATATAAATTTGACCCTTCGTCACGGGTCTGAAACAAGAACAGACAGGACCGGATTAGTCACTCCATTAAATATATAAATGTAAAAGTAAATCATACTCAACGTGCTCGAACGTGCCTTAAGTGTGGCAGGGTATGCTCAGACGTGAGTCCCTTGCTCACTTTGCCACTGGATTCAAGCAAGCCAGGCTGAAGACGGCTGTAATGCCAGAAACCGGTCCTCGGAAGCTTGTTTCCGGTCCAGGGAAGGCATGGCTTGGCAGTTCGGGCTGGACTGTTCCCATGAGGCACAGGGTCAGACTGATTTGCATATAGACATGTCTGAACTGGGGTGGCAGAGTGGGCTAAAGAACGGTGATGGATTAAATCCAGATCTTTTGACTGGGTGTGAGTGTTTGATTGGTTCAGATGCTCCGTCCATCACCACCCCCTTCTGTACCGCTTTTGGCCGCCATAAGTGTGGCAGGGTATGCTCAGACGTGAGTCCCTTGCTCACTTTGCCACTGGATTCAAGCAAGCCAGGCTGAAGACGGCTGTAATGCCAGAAACCGGTCCTCGGAAGCATGTTTCCGGTCCAGGGAAGGCATGGCTTGGCAGTTCGGGCTGGACTGTTCCCATGAGGCACAGGGTCAGACTGATTTGCATATAGACATGTCTGAACTGGGGTGGCAGAGTGGGCTAAAGAACGGTGATGGATTAAATCCAGATCTTTTGACTGGGTGTGAGTGTTTGATTGGTTCAGATGCTCCGTCCATCACCACCCCCTTTTGTACTGCAAATAACAATGAGACAAAGTGTTATCCCGGTGCACTCCAAATTTCAACTTTGTTGTATGTAGAATATACAAATTTTGTGAGCAGCGCTCTAGTCGTCGCACGTGGTCAGGACGTGCCTTTCAATATAATAGCGAGTGTTGAGGGTAGAATCGTCTATCCTCCAGGCTGAGCGCAAAATAAACTATGAAACACCAGGTTTCTTATCCAAGTTCTTTAGTATTTATTTGTCTTCTTGAGAATACTTTCAGTGTTGAATTTAACACGACATAATGTGAAGCATTTCGGTTGCATACATAATTACATTCTTATGTAGCTGAGTAGTTGATGCACATGTCAATTACATTTCACCCAATGCATTTCGGGTCATATAAATTTGACCCTTCGTCAGGGGTCTGAAACAAGAACAGACAGGACCGGATTAGTCACTCCATTAAATATATAAATGTAAAAGTAAATCATACTCAACGTGCTCGAACGTGCAATCTCAAAGTACCAAGTGATTAACGACGTTAAACAACAGGACGTGCAATCTAAAAATGCCGGGTGATTATCAACGTAAGATGAAAGTGAAACGGAAAAATAATGCAAACAGTTACACGCCACCAAGTAAAATAAACCCAACAGTGCATACTTAATCGTCCGGACTGAAATATTCGTGCGCAATAGAGACCACTTAAACCCTAACAGTGACAACCTGACTGCAAAATGGACGTGATAGAATCAAATACACGAGCATATCATATCTCACAAACTTACGAGCATATGGACGCCGCCGCGTCTCAGGAAATTCAATCGAATAACCACCATTCTAAAACAATACCTATCATAGGCAGAACTGACATCATGTGATCGCGACCATAGTCAATCACGTCATGGAACTACAAACTAGCCCCCATCATGTGACGGGAGTGCTCCAACCTCTTTCTAAGGAAATGAAACGCGCACCCGAGTATAGGATGATAATAAACAGTGATGTGCTGGCAACATGCAACATTAAATAACCCGCGGCCCTGTATGTGATAAGATCGTGAATTAAGTCATACAATATAAGGAAGAAACATGAGGAACAAAGTAATACAATATAAGGCACACGCAACCGCCTTTCCAGATGATTCTTCTAAGGTGGCTTTTATGTTATCCTATTTAGGAGGTGATGCAGCTCTTTGGTCGGTTCCGTTAGTGGAGAAAGATGACCCTCTTTTATATAACTTTAGAAATTTTGAGCGAGCGCTAAAAAAGATTTTTGCTAAACACGTTTTCGTACAGTCCGCAGACAATGAACTTCTAGGTTTGAAACAAGGATCTTCGGATCTGCTTCATTATATCTCTCTGTTTAATCGTCTGGTTCTTGAAGCTAATTGGCCTTATGAGAAAAGAGTCTCAATTTTTTACAGGGGGTTAAGGGATGATTTAAAGGACATGGTAACCCAGATCCTAGAGCCCCCGGAAGACATCAGTGATAAATTGATTTGGTGGTTAAGTTAAACCATAGGCTTCTGGAAAGAAGAGGAGAGAAAGGGAGATCTGACCACAAACTAGTTTTCTTTAAAGAAAAAACCTCTTCTTCCTCTCGAGAGATTAACCCCAAAGTAGATCCTGTAGAACCTATGCAAATTGGCTCCATTAGAGGTCCCTTATCTAAAGACGAAAAAGAAAAGAGACGAAAACTAAATCAATGCCTGTATTGCGGTAAGACAGGTCATTTCGTAAAGGAATGTCCTACTCGACCTAACAAGACTAAGACAAAACACTCAGAAATAGCCATCACATAGGAAGTGTCGGAAAACTAAAAAACTCGATGAAGGAAGAGGTCAGTTTATCGAGTAAGATTTCAAGTTTGGCCTCCACTGTTCCACCTGTTGGTTTTAAACATTTTTGTATTGTAGTGATTTTAAGAAGTTTACTTCCGACATCACATTCAAGGAAAGTTGAAGCAATAATAGACTCAGGAGCAACAGGAAATTTTATTGACTCGCACCTTTTCACTCAATTAGGTTTCACCTTGGTCCTTAAGAGTTATCCAGAAACTGTAAGGGCTGTAGATGGAAAAGAATTGACTTCGGGTCCAATTGACAGACAAACTGAACTGCTTGAAATGGACTGTTCACCAATCCACAGAGAGAGAATCCGATTTGACATCATAGATGCCCCTCAATTTAAATTAATCTTGGGGATTCCTTGGTTAATTCAACACAACCCGAACATAGATTGGGTCTCTAAAGAATTAACTTTTAATTCTACTCACTGTTCAAATCATTGTTTCCTTTTAAAGAAAGAAGTGGATGTAATACAAGGATTTGACTTTACAACCGAATCTACCAGTGTTCTAGTCCTAGATGGTGTCCCTTCCGTTTACTCAGATCTTTTGGACGTTTTTGATAAAAAAAAGGCTAACACTCTTTCTCCTCACAGGGACTTCGACTGTAGAATAGATTTAGTACCTGGAGCCACCCTGCCCGGTAGTAGGATTTACGCCCTTAGTGAAAATGAAAATGTACATCTTAGAGAATATCTTGACGAATACCTGGCAAATGGCTTCATCCGACATTCCAAATCCCCTGTTTCATCTTCTCTTTTTTTCATTCCGAAAAAGGGAGGAGAGTTGCGCACGTGTATCGATTACAGAGCCTTGAATAACGTAACCATTAAGAACAGGTATCCTTTGCCACTTATTCCTACTCTATTAGACCAAATTAAGAAGGCAACCATTTATACTAAATTGGATTTGCGCGGTGCATACCATCTGGTAAGAGTCCGAAAAGGCGATGAATGGAAGACTGCGTTTCGTACAAAATTTGGCCTCTTTGAATACCAAGTTATGCCTTTCGGACTTTGCAATGCACCTGCTGCTTTCCACTTTTTTATAAATGAAGTGTTGCACGAATTCATTGTTGTATGCTGTGTGGTATATATTGATGATATCCTTATTTTTTCCAACTCTGAAAAGGAACATGTACAACAAGTTCGTGCCATTCTTCAAAAATTGCTTTCAAATTCTTTATACGTAAAACTGGAAAAAAGTCTTTTTCATGTGTCCAGGGTGGATTTCCTTGGTTATGTTATCAGTCCCAAGGGAATTGAGATGGACCCAAAAAAAGTCGACGCAGTTACCTCTTGGCCAAGACCAACTTCTGTAAAACATGTTCAAAGCGTCTTGGGCTTCGCAAACTTCTACCGTCGCTTTATACAAGACTTTTCTCAAACAATTACTCCCATCACAAGATTGTTGCGAAAAGGTGAAAAGTTTGTGTGGTCGGATTCAGAAGAAAAAGCTTTTCAAGAACTTAAGAGGAGATTTACAACTGCTCCAATTTTAAGTCATCCCGATCCTAGTCAACCTTTTATTGTGGAAGCGGATGCTTCACAATTTGCCTTAGGTGGCATCTTGTCTCAAAGAAATATAAACACTGGGCAGATGCACCCAATTGCTTTTTATTCAAGAAAGTTTTCCAAGCAGAACTAAATTATGCAATCGCTGTCAAAGAACTTTTGGCTATAAAAGCGGTCTTTGAAGAATGGCGCCACTATTTGCTAGGAGCTTGTCACCCTGTAACAATTTATACCGACCACAGAAATCTCCAAGCTTTACGATCTGTGAAAGCTCTGTCAGCTAGACAATTAAGATGGTCAATGTTTTTTAACGACTATAATTTTGTCATAACATATCGTCCTGGAAAAGAAAATCTCAAAGCTGATGCTTTGTCTAGATTAGGCGAAAACAATGTCGAACAACTTACCGAAGTTCACCCTGTGATTCCCACATCATGTTTTCAAGCCAGTTTATCAGTTTGTGACATCATTGTTGATATAAAGAAAGAGGTGCAAAAGAAGGGGTTAGACGAATGGAAGAGGGAGTTTCCTTACCTTCAGGAAAAAGATAAACTAATCCTGGTACATGATCTCATTATGGTTCCTACCAAATTACTTCAAGAGGCCATAATCCACTTGCACCATGACACTCCTTTAACGGCTCATCCTAGCATTATAAAAACCTACGAATTAATAAAACGAACCTTCTGGTGGCCATCCATTTTAAAAGATGTTCAACATTTTGTAGAAACTTGTAGCGTATGTATTCAGAACAAGTTCTCACATCAGGCTCCTAGTGGTTTATTAACGCCTCTTCCCATCCCACCTCATCCATGGCATACAATCTCTTTAGATTTTATAGTGGAGCTTCCCAAAACTCAGAAAGGATATACAACCATCTTGACTATAGTGGACTAGTTTTCATCTATGGCCCATTTCATTCCTTTAAAAGGTCTGCCTACAGCCATGGAATTGACTCATCTTGTAATGGAAAATATTATACGATTGCACGGCATCCCGTCTGTAGTAATTTCAGACAGGGGGTCCCAATTCTTATCTCGTGTTTGGTGAAATTTAGGTTCCCTCTTGAATATGGATTTACGTTTATCATCAAGCTATCACCCCCAAACAGACGGTTTAACAGAATGCCTTTTCCTCACCTTATGAATAAGAAAGAGAGTTAATGGCTAGACCAATTGTTATTATAGGAGTAAATTTCGATACTGATAACAGAGAACAAGATACATTTACAACTACTTACGTTTTAGGAAACTGATAGGACATGTTTATATATTACTGAAGGGAAGGGATGCGACCTAATATGAAATTTGCAAAAACACTGACTGATGTGGTTTAAATTAAACAGTTTAATTTCTTTTAATTCTGAAATTATCAAGACCTGCAAAAGAACCATATTAGTCTATTCTATACTATACCATATATCTTACAGACATGTTTTCTGAAGCTGTCCCCTATTTTATACCTTTTTGCATTGTAATTTTCTGACAGAAATCTAGTCCATCCATGTTCCTTTACTTCCACTGTGTGGAAACACAGTTCATTCTGCATTTTAAGACTTACTAAAACTTACCTCAACAGTAATACATGTAAAAAACAGTATACATTGTATTCACTTGTTTTTTATAATCTAAATGGTGGTAAATTTGATATTTTAAAATTAAGATCTGTAAAAAAAAAGAAAAAATAGTTATACCATATAATAATACATTTTTTAACGGCACAGCATAATTTTAACATTTTATAAAGTAATTTCTTTGCCTTTTTTGCTGTTCTCAGAATATATTGAATTTCACTAGAAACAGGGATTTCAATTGTACTCATCACATAACACCGGGCAATAAAAAAACCCAATCAATTAGATTGTTTAAAAAAAACAATAATACATCTATAGTAAAATGCTAGATAATACAACTCAAACTTATATAAAATTATTACTCCTAAGAAAATGTGAAAACTTAAATTTATAAACGCTATAGATAATGCCACTTAAAATTATACACCGAGACAATGTGCAACAAAAAGTCCAAAATTCAAAGAAATACATTTCCTTGAGGCCAAATTGTATTTTTGCAGTAATTTTTATGTAAATTGTCCAATGATAATCCTATAAAATGATAACAATAAATTCCTCAGAGGCTGAATTATCTTCTCAAAATGTTGGCTTTAAAAATATTAGACAGGAATTTGGCAATTCGAAAGGCAAACGTTGTTTGAAAACCAACTCAGCATCATTACAAAGACTCCAGCCTTTCTCACTTTTGAGATATGCAGTGTAATGTCCTGATGTTATTGAAGGACCATTGTGGAAAATTATTGCTACTGCTAAAAAAGTCCTTCCAGATATTGATAGTTGTGTAGCAACAAAATGTTTTATTAAAGTGTCCAATTTTCTTTCATCAGCTGTACAACGTTGCATCATTAAAATTATATATTTTCCATATCTTTGGATAAATAATGTTGATAACATTTCTGATTTGCATTGCCTACACTCCATGTTTTGGTGTGCAGCTTTAAGTAATTTACTGAAAGACACTGATTTACAGTACGGTAATGTCAAATATAAAAATCTTTCCGTTTCTAAATTAGTGCTACATGTATACATACAATTTTCACATTGATGTTCCCATTTATAACAAAGGCCAAAAATATTCTCTATGTCTACACCTTCATTTTCCAATTCTGTAAGCAAATACATTAGAAACTCCTAACTAAACCTTTTTCTACATCCATCTTGTTGGATATTTTGTGTAAATTGTGTAGAACCCGAACATACAGCCAAAAGATTACGAACATCAGAAACGCTTTGTAATTTACGTTTATCTGTTCTCAATTTTTCATAATGAGAATGTAACAAGGAACAAAATCTTTTTTCCAGATTCTCCATAATTTGCTGTTGCGAACCTTCAAGAAAAAAACCAACATTGACCACTACATTAGCTTAGCAGTTGACACCAGAACTGTTTTGAAACTGAAAACCAACAATCTCTTCAACAGTGTTTTTTCTTTTTGCTTGCAATCACATTTTCTTGTTTTTCTCCCTTCTCTACACCTTCAGTACAGATATTCTCATACCTTCTTTTTCGAGCAACCACACGTTTTTCAAATACAGGATATTGACCTAAATTAGGAGCATATATTCTTCTTAACCTATTGTATTCTTTGACACAGTTGGCATCTGCATAATCTTGGTATCATCAAAATCAATCAAAAACAAACCAGATAATGTTCTGACTGTGGCCAAAGCAACATATTCCATACCTTCTTTAAACACAGAATTTCCAATGTTCACAAAAGCATTGTCAACACTTAAACCTTGAGATTTATGAATAGTCACTGCATATGCCAGAGAAAATGGAAACTGTTTTCTACGGACATATAAATCTTTAACAAGCAAAAAACGAACAGAACAACAACCAATGTGTTTCACTTCTTAAATCTGATCAAATTTAGGGGCCGATTATGATTGCGGTTTTTCCGCATCCTCCGGGCCGGCGGAAGCCACCCCCGGCCCAGAGGATGCGGAAAAACCGCAGTGGACCCACCTAAGACCCACCGCCACATTAGGATGGCTGGTGGGTCCTGGTTTCCGTCCGCAGCTTTTCCGCCGCGGTTGGCTTACAACCACGCCGGAAAAGCTCTAATATGGTGGCGGTGTCTCTCAGACACCGTCCACCATATTAGGAAGGGCATTAAAAGATGCTTTTCCGCGGCGGGTTGTCCGCCGTGGAAAAGCATGTGGAACTTCACTGTGGGGGCCCGTTGCGGGCCCCCTAGGTGAAGGGGGCGTGGGGGGTGCACATGGGGGGGTACCTATGGTACCCCCCTGCATTTGTATGCAGAAATCGGCAGGCACCGCGCGGTGCCTGCCGCTTTCTGCATACAAATGCAATGTATGCATTTTTAACATTGCGGCGGGTGCAGCTTGAAGCTGCACCCGCCGCAATGTTAAAGATAGAGGATGTGACCGCCACCCTGGCGGTCACATCCTAATCTTCATGGAGGGAACGCCGCTGCCCATGCGGACGTTCCCCCCTACTCTATGGTGGCGGACGGACTCAGGTCCGTCCGCCATCATAATCGGCACCTTAATCTTTAAGAATTCAATACCATCTTTATTTTGATAATTAAAAATATCCACAACTTTGCCCATTGCTCCATTAACTAAACCTTTTGCTACATCCAAATTACGCCTTAAAATTATCTGACAGTTCCTACATGCATAAATATTTTTTTCTAAACCAGCAATTATAGATATTGATTTTTCTAATGAATCCAATTTTGTCTTCAATTTTTCGGTCAAAATAATAGTCATTCCTTTATGTTCTATTTTATCGATGGCTTCCATTTTTATTATTTCTTCATTTTCCAGTTTCAAATGTTGTTAATTGAATATAGAACACTCACACAGTGTTGGCATTAAGCAGATTACAGATTTCGTATCTGCAATTTCCATATATATTTTCTCAGGAACTATACTTTCATTTGGAAACCAATTGGAAAGTAATTGAGTCTCTAAAGCTTGTTTGCCATGTTCTGTCAGTAGTCCACTTCTTATATCTTGGAGAATAGTTCCATAATCAACATCATTTGCCTGTCGCATATTTGTAATGAGTTCTTTGTATTCAAAATATGACCAAATGTTCACATTTCCAACACTACCCAGAGACTTTCTGGTGTCTTCATGCGAAAGTGTTTTAAAAACTGGTTGTCCTTTTACAGGAGTCAGTTGCAGTAGATCTCCAAAAACTATTACGTGTTTTCCTCCAAATAATACGTCATACTCTGTTTTAAGAATTTGCTGCATTCTTAAATGCACAAAGGCAAGCATTAAGTTTGAGACCATGCTTACCTCATCAATAACGAGAAGTTTCATTTTCTTCAAGACTCTTGAAACTTCACAGCAAGCTTCTCCTGATAGCTTGTGGTACTCCAATTTGTTTTCATGATCTACTGGTAGCATTAGTAAACGATGTAAAGTCATTCGTTTAATGTTGTGTGCTGCCAACCCAGTTGGAGCAGTGGCAACACAAGACAAATGCGACTCAGTTATTTTTTGTAGATAACTTGTAATTACTTTAATTAAAAAACTTTTTCCTGTTCCAGCTTGTCCACTCACGTACATTCAGATTGGTTGAAATGACGTACATGAGCACTCTTTCTTTTCATGAAGTAATCCATGGCCAATCTGTTGTGTCACTTGCTCATATATTTGTTTTTTCTCAGCATTTAGTTGTTCTTCCAAATTTCCTAAGTTTGTTACATCTTCTTGAGCTTGATACATTGCTGTTTCCACTTCATTCATGGCGATTGCTGCTTCGTTTTCAACAATTGGTTGTCCTAGTGGATCTTGACTCAGCGCAGCAGATTTTTGACTGTCTTGAGAACTGTCTCTAGCAATCTCAGCTGCAATTGTAGCTTCTTGATCAATTTCATTGTTCAACATTTTCACATAGTTTGCAAAAGTACTACATTGTATGCAATCTTTACAAGCATTACAGGAATCTTCATAGCTCTGGAAATCTCCAAGTAATTCCAATTCTGAACGCCACGGTTTAAACAGTTGTAAAAGAGCTAAATAGTAAAATTCCCTTTTATCAGCAGTGTCACAACTCAACTTCCTGTGATTAGTCAAATTTCCTTTCGTTTGTTTCACCAAACATCCTTCAGAACCAATGACTCCATATTTTCCATCATTGATGTTCTCTGTAGTATTCCGTTTAAAAGTGTAGTTTTGCAGCACTTCATAGAGACACATGTTCTCTCTTTTTTTTTTTGGTCCTCATTGACCACCATGGTTTCAAATGCTGACAACAAAGTGAAAAAGTATAAAAAGTGATGTCATGCTGCCTCAGTTTCAAGACTGGCAGGGATAAAAAGTTGCGAGTGGTTCCGACTCCCAACAGCAATGACATATTCTACGGGAAATATCCTTTACAACGCAACTTTTACCACGCAGTGCCTTTACGACGCAACTTTTACAACGCAAACCATTACAACCGTTGTGCTGGGGGCGCTCTAGGATAGGGAATAAGTTTAATTTACTATCCAACACCTTCCCTAGTGTCCACGGGGACTGGAGTTGGAATAGTAAATTAAACTATTCACTATCCAGCACCCCAAAGCGCTATGCGTTGTAAAGGTTTGCATTGAAAAAAACGTGTTGTAAAGGCATGCGTGGTAAAAGCATGCGTTGTAATGTCATACATCCCTATTCTACAGAAGTCAGACGCCCAGAAATCTAGGCGGCAAATAAAACCACAGTACCAATTACAACCATTGCTTGCCGAAATTCCAACGGAAGAGAGACGGCATAGCAGGGAGATTTAAGCCATAGTTGCGTAATCATCGGACTAGGGGAAGAAAAAAAAACCCGGTTCGGTCAATGGGCCCAGTCCAGTTGATGCCAAAAAGCTCTCTTATCTTGATTCCAGCCCTAGCAAGATCTAGTTTCGAGACTTGCAGGACTGAAGCAGACCAATCATTAAGAGAATGCAGATTTCCCTTCGTGCCAGTAAGATGGAATAGAGCAGAAGGTTCTTGGCTGGGCTCCGAGCATAGTCCAGAACTCCAAAAATTACGAGGGGGAGGTCTACTGTTACAGGAAAGCCCACTGAGGCCGTAAGTTTGTTACTTATTGAGTCCCAGAATAGAGCCAAGTGGGGACATTCAAAAACATATGTACATCCGGGGCCGCCTCTAAGCCACACCGTGCACATGTTACTGGACCTCCCGAGGAAAATTTTGATAGTCTCTGTGGGGAATAGTAGGCCCTATGCATGGTAAAAAGGTGATTCCTGCGGAGCCAGGCCAGTTTAACAATGTCCCGCAAAACTTTGCAGGACATTGAACACGGATTTTGCACATTTTGGCCAGGCATCGAAGAATCCCACAGTGACTCGGGTAGATGGAATTCACCGTCTATTTCTTCCTGAATTAGGTTATACCATAGGGAGATCTCCTTCTTGGCCGGGGGTTTATCTAACAGGAGTGATTCAAGTTGACAGCTCCCCCCTAAGAGAAGACTGCTCCACCGAGCAGGTTGGGAGGCAAATGCTTGAGCCCAACTAGCTATCTGCATGTACTTAAATCTAGATAAATCTAGAAAGATTGGGCCCAACTTTGCTTATTAGATAATCCCAAGGGAGCAAGCACCCTTCCACAAACAAGTCTCCCCAAACTACTATTCCTGCCTCCCTTAACGGGACTGCTAGACTGATAGAGACACATGTTCTCAAGATGGTGACTTCTGCTTGGGTAATATGTGTCCAACATATTTGTTTTCAAAATATCTGTACTTCCTGGATCTTTTTCTGCTAAATACTCAATTTCTTGAACAGATTGCAGTACCCTATTTCGCATTGCTGCAAGACCTAGACTCACCCACATGATTCTTCTAGATTTGGAGTATAGACTTGCCGATGATAACCGATCTGAGCTTTCATATGCTCCAATTTCTCGATGCGATAACATCTTCAAACTGAAACTGTATAATTTCTTACTTAGAGTCTTCTCATGAGAAATCTCTTCCCACATTTCTTTCAATTCTGTCTTTTCTGATTTTGTAATATAAGATGTTACATATCGAGCAACAAAATGGAATTGTCCGCAACGTACTGAATATCCATGTTAGCATTCCACATGGACAAAATGACTGGGTAGTAGTCATTTATGTATTTTGACTCTTCATTTCTTCTTAAGTTGTACATATTTTTTGGAGACTTTCTTGTGATAGTATGTCGCAAAGATGACATAAAACTATTAACTCTTCCTTTCGATATTACAGGACGTGGATATCCAAAATGACATTTGGTGTAGAACTTGTCCTTAGGTTTGTACTTTCGTCGACAGTATTTTCTACATCGGTGGCTTTGGAATCGTAAGACTTGTGCTCTTACATTGTTTTCTTCTGTGCTTTTGGGTACAGCACATATTGCATATTGTTCAATAAAACTCAAAACTTTCCAAATTTGGGAGCCTCCTTAATCCATAACAGCATATGTATATGAGGAGCACCTCTTGCTTGATACTCCTTTCTCCAAAAGAAATCCACAACTTCTCCAAGAGGAGGATTTTTTTTATTGCAGATAAAAGACATCATAGCCTCAAATCTATGATTAAAAATCCTGCATACATTAACAGGATCCAAAGAACACAATTCTCCAGGTGTTTTGTATTCAATGTTCTTATATTCGAATTTGCCTCTCGAAGAACTTCTAGTAAATCATCCCAAGCGTACTCAGCACAGCTCAGGGTAAGGAACCATGTTGGAGTTCCTAAGTTCCGTAGCATACATTTTAGTTCTCCATGAGGACGCTACCAATATTCATTAATGAGCTGAGATTCTAGATGATCATCTCTCTGGTGCACTTTATCCATAAAATCTTTTGCAGATACATTTTGCAGATGTATTCCAGATTTTAGAATATGGTTGACTGTATATGAAAGTCCAGACAAGTCACTTTCAAACAAAAGATTAAATATATAAAGGATACATTGACGAAATCTTGGATCTTCTGCATATAATCTTGTTGTTCGATATTCAGATGCAGGAATCTGCACACGACGTTCATCATATCGTCCTTCTTTTCCCGTTGGGAACAACTGTGGAAAACACTGAGCCTCCAAGCTCTCTTCCCATACACTCATGGGACTTCCTTTTGCCTTTTTCATTTGGAACAAATCAATTGTGTTTCCCATCACTTCTTTTGAATGAAGTGGATGCACACTATAATGTTCATAGATTTCTTCACATCTTAACATGTCCACTTTTTCAATTTGTCCACTTGACGTTTCAGTATCTTCTTCTAAAAGTATTTCTTCTTCTACTTACTATATAAACATTCTTATAGTATGTATTGTTTTTTATCAAATGCAATGTTGCCTTTTGCACTTTCCTAACATCCACTAACTCCTGCCAGATTTTCTTATTCTTAGTTGGCACACCATTAACCCGTTCGGTGCTGATGACGGCTCCGGGCCGTCATGAGTTACGGTGGGCGGAGGGGTGCGGCTTAGCAAACCATGATGGCGGCTGTAGACTGCTGAGGCTCCGTAGTCGGGCGGCCTAACAGCCCACTAATCCTCGTCTTTCCGGGCCAAAACCATCCTCCCGGACAGCGGAACACCTGCGGCACCCGGAGCACTTATGATACAGGGGAGTCGCGCGCTACAAGAACTGCTACTTGCACCACTTCATTTCCACAGATTTGCACCCAAGATGGCGGCGGCCCACTCTGGACTGGGACGGGAGTAACAGCAGCAACCCGCCCGGACCCACACCCACCGCGCCTATACCCGGAGGGCGCGCGAGACCGGATCCGGTCACATGGCAATCCTCTCTGCCTTCGACTGCTGCGACAAGCAACCCCCCCTGGTACCGGTAGACTGCCGGTATCCCCCCTCGGAAGCGACGAGGACGGCCAGGCGGCGAGGATCACCTCGGGAGACGGGTGCGGCCCTCAAGTCGTCCCCCCCTCCCTGAACACTCAAGGCAGCTCTGGGGAGCGACGACAGCTCATCTTTCCCTGGGGGCATCGGATATTCGGTGTGAGCTCCCGCACCGCGGCCTGCCTGACCACAAAATGGCACCCGCACAGGGACGACATCAGAGCAGTCGACACCCTTGACGGTCCAGAGAGATGACCTTTGGGGGTGAGTGCTGCACGCCGCTACCTTCCCTGCGGCCCCCCCTTGCGGGGATTCCCTCGTCAGCCTAGACACCTTGCTGACAAGCCGGCAGTCACATGGACAATGCCTGACTTTAAGATGGCGGCCATAGCCCATTAATTTGAACTATACCTGGCCTCATCCCCGACCACCACAGAGGGCAGACTTCCCCGAATACACACTACTGGGCTAAAACTAGTCAGTCCTTGAGGAGCAATCCCCCCACCCTCTTGGTAGGTGCGAGAGCACGCTGAGAGGACAAGCACAGGGCGGGCTGCGCGAAGTGGGGGCCCCACTCGAAAGGCACGACTGGCGACACGTCGAGGCGGCCCCCGTTGGGGCGCTGGAGACCTCAGGGCACACTACGCCCCGTACCAGAAGAAAGCGGCGAGTCACACAGTCCCTGCACAGTGGGGTGACATCCCGACCCCACTCCGGTGCCCACAGAAAACAAACGTGGGCAGCGCACCCCGGGACATCGCCATGGGGAAACCGAGATCCACGCAACAGACGGCGGTCCCAGAAACGGCGCCGGAAAACCAACCCCGCACGAACGCTCTTATCAAGACGCCGGCGCCACAACCGGACGCTACCATTTCCGACAAGCTAGACCAGGTCCTGGCTGCCATAGAACTCTCCAGGGCCTCCATGGAGGAACGCTTGGGCACTCTCACCACGGACATCACCCTAATCCGCGACGACCAACGGAAACTGGCAGATAGGGTCCGAGAGGGAGAAGATCTTAGCGGATATGCAACCCACTTTGAAGACCCAGCGACAAACGCTTCGGACGGCCATGGACCGCTTGACATCGAGAGAGGAACGGGTGGACAATTTGGAGGGGCGCTCTCGGCGCTGCAACTGACGCGTGATAGGACTGCCAGAGGGGGTCGAGGGAGCACACCCCATCGACTATGTGGAGGCCTGGGTGAAATCCTTCACTCCAACCAAAGACCGCACAGCCTTCTTCTCCTTGGAACGTGCTCACAGGGTCCCGACCGGGAAACAGATACCTGGCAATGCCCCTCGCCCCCTGCTTGCGAAATTCCTCCATTTTCAAGACCGCGATGTGGTACTGCGGGCGGCCAGACGCGCAGGCCCCCTGCAGGTCGAAAACCAACATGTCATGATCTTCCCGGACTACGCCAAGGCAGTGCAAAAATTCAGGGCATACTTCCTGGAGGTGAAACGGCACCTACGGGAGAATGACATTCAGTACTCCTTGTTATTTCCTGCTTGCCTGAAAGTAATCCATGCAGGTTCCACGCACTTCTTCTCCACGGCGGAGGAGGCCTGCAACTGGGCGGATCGCCACTGCAAGCTAGGACCGGCTGCGGCCCAGTCAGAAACGTAGTCAAAAGGCACCCCGCAACAGGAGGCGAGTTCTGCCCCAAACACAGCAGCAAAGACGACAGAACTGGAGGGACCCGGCCAACCGTCAGGAAATAGACTCCCCAGACCTGGAACAGCTCATGCAGGAGCGTCGACAAGCCCTTCAGGCTGTGGCAGACCTCGGGGCTCCCCAATCAGAGGAAGATGTCGAGGGGATCCCCCACCTTTTCTCATCTAGCAGTGAAGAGGATAATGCACTGACCTGTCACACAGCTAACTCCGTTACGATGGCCGCGATCACGCCATTGATCGCTGACTCTGCCCAGTAGGAGTATTACCGATTGCAACCCGACAACATGCTCCGCTGGAGGACTTCTACCGGTGGGTCCCCCATGCTGGGGGCCATCCACGTCAGAACACGTTGGACACACCACAACCCGAACTGACAACCATTTCTCCTACAAATGCCCCGATCGGAAACTGCCTCGCAGGCTCGGCCTGCCACCCCTACGATTTGACTGTCCGCTCCCTGGTTCTAGGAGCGCAAGTTTGGACGTATCGAGCTTGCCGATGCGTCCCAGGTATTGTGATAACTCTCCCACTCAGTTTGTTGTTCTGTTTACCCTGTTCTTTCATCCCTTACACCCCTCAGAAGACATAGGAAGCATGTACAGTAGGACGGCCAGCACACCCGGGTGGGAATGGGCGGGACCCTCCAGTAGACACAATGCGGCTCAGCCATACTTAGAGTCCAGGCCCTTCACCATCAAGGTCACGCCCCCGGCACGGGGCCAACCAACCACACTCCTCCTTCTCACCCTGAATGCCCGGGGCCTTCATACACCGTGCAAGAGATATGCCACATACGCTTATATCAAATGCCAACGGGCGTGATTTGCATTCATCCAAGAAACGCACCTCGCGGCACCAGAAATCGACAAGCTCCGGTCTCGCTGGCGCGGCACTATCTGTGCCACATCTTACTCGGCGAATGCGCGCGGTGCACTAATTTGGGTCCGCCCGGGCACCCCCTTTCAGGAAACCCGCAGGGTAGTGGACAGAGAGGGACGGTGCGCCCTGTTGGAGGGGCTACTGGACGGGCAACCCATCCTGCTAGGCAGTATATATGCCCCAAATACTGAGCAGGATAAGTTCTGGGACTCCCTCTCGGGTGTGCTGGCTCCATTTGCATCCCTCCCCTGGTTCTTAGGGGCGACTACAACTGTGAACTCGATGTTGCACTCGACAGATCGCACCCACCCCCCCCCACACTCCCCGGCTCATGCACGGTCAGAGCGCTTCCGCCGCTGGGTTAATCACTGGATGCTGGCGGATGCGTGGAGAGCCCATCACCCTCACACAAAGCTATACTCGTTTCATTCCATCCCCCATAATCTACGAGTCAGGTTAGACAGATTTTTATGCACTTCCTCCCTGATACCTCAGGTCCAACACTCTGACTACCTGGGCCGGATAGTCTCCGACCACGACGCACACATATTACGCATTCAATGGAAACCACCACACCCGCCGGTGCCCACATGGCGTCTCCCACGGGACTGCCTCACCGACCAGACATTCCGACACGACCATGCACAAAGTATTCAGGGCTACTTCGCTCGTAACACAGGGTCCGCCTCCTCCAGACTCGTGGAATGGGACGCATATAAAGTGGTGGCCCGAGGGACATGCATCCAGCAAGTTACAGGGGTCCGCCGCACGTTGGAAAGCACACTTGTCGACACTGAACGCAGGCTAGCAACACTCACGAAACAGGAGGATGCGGACGGTGCAACAGCGGTTCAGGAGGCGGAAGCCAAAACACAGTACTCCACAGCTCTAGCGGATCTGCGCAAATTTAACTTTCGGGCATACGCCACCCGGGTACATAAAGAACGGGACAAAACAGGTACACTATTGGCATGGTTGGCGAAACAAGATACTGACGCCAAACCCATTACGGAGATCCTGACGCCAGCGGGAGTCCTAGTGCGCTCCCAGCTAGACATTTTAAACGCGTTTCAACAATATTATGCTATGGTATATGACGCCCCAAAGAACCTTCGACAGGGAACGATCAGCCACTTTTTGGACCCCCTTCCGATCCACACATCACAGAGGACACCCTTGATGCCAAAGTATCAGCGGCGGATGTCTCGGGCGCGATCCATGCACTAGCACGGAACAAAGCGCCAGGTCTCGATGGCCTACCCCTCGAGTACTACAGCACTTTCTCTACCCTTCTGGTCCCCCGGCTAACCGCTATGTTTCAGGACGCATTTGAGAGGGGAGAACTGCCGGGATCTCTTCGAGAGTCCGTCATAGTAACGATCCTTAAACCGCATCGCGATTCCCAACAATTGTCCTCCTACCGCCCCATCACACTCCTCTCTGCCGATTGCAAGATCCTGGGTAGTATTCTGGCTACCCGGTACGAGCAAATACTACGTCCCTTGATCCATCCGGACCAATGCGGATTCGTTCCCGGCAGGAACACGTCCCAGAACATCAGACGATTATTCCACGTTCAGGATCAGGTAGGGGACACCCTCCCGCGCGCGTCCTGTATCATCCTTGATCTTGAAAAGGCCTTTGACACCCTAACCTGGCCATACTTACTCGCGGTCCTCCGTCCAGCGGGGATAGGTCCCACCCTTCTGCGATATACCAACCTGTTATACACGAACCTCACAACCCGGGTTCGACTGGGTCGACACATTTCCTCCCCGCTACCGGTTGGGAGGGGCATGAGGCAAGGTTGTCCCTTATCCCCTTTAATCTTCGCCCTGGCGATCCGCCTACCCGTGAGGGAGCTGCCCGGGGTACACCCATAGCGGACACGGTCCACTGCGTTTCCATGTACGCGGACGACCTCCTTCTATATATTAGAGATATCGCAGCGGATCTGACACCCATTTGGATGGCCCTGGCGGAGTTTACAGAGGCGTTTGGCCTTCAGGTAAACTGGGACAAATCCACAATCTATCCCCTCATCACTCCCTAACCCCTCAAGAGATACACATCGGTCCGCAAACGCTGCGCTGGAGCACGGGCGCTCCCCGTTATCTCGGAGTCCACCTGTACCACTCTCCCACTGACATCTACGAAGGCAACCACCGACAGGTGTTAGCAGGCATTCGGTCATCAGTGGATTTCTGGAGACGCCTTCCGATGGCACCGATCGGTAGGGTGGCCCTGGCCAAGATGATCATAGTTCTACCAGTCATCCCACCAGGCAGCTTCTTCCGTGAGTTAGATACCCTCCTCCGTGCGCTCATATGGGGGTCAGGCCGACACCGTATCGCACTTACCAAACTACAGCTACCCACCACCTAGGGGGGCCCAGGCGCCCCCGCCTTTGAATCGTATTTCCTGGCCACACAGCTTCAGTGGCTATCGTACTGGACGGCGGGTGGGCACACTGGAGAGACCCACACTGTACAGGGCCCCATTCCAGTTCCTGAACTCCGACGGCTATTACTCCCAGGCACCAAACCCCGCCGGTACTACCCTTTGCAGGTATCGGTGGCCCGCCGCTGTATGCTAAGGATCCACCGCATCGCGGCAGGGACCCCATGCTACTCACCACGGCCAACCAGAGAGACTTACTTCACGCCCGCAAAGCTCCGAGCATGGACGGCGGCCGAGATCACAGAGGTGGAGGGGCTGTTCGCGGAAGGGCAGCTCCGCCCATACGAACAGCTCATGGAGGACTATGACCTCCCCCCTGGACAGTTTCTAACCCACCGACAACTTATCACCGCCTTTCGCCCATATTGTGATTTACACCTCGGCCCGCGACACACCCAGTCATTCACACTATTCTGTGCATGGGCATAGGTCGACATCTAGTTACCTGGCTGTATAAGTCCTTCGGCGAACTTGCGCACAAGCCCTTGCTCACTCTGAGAGCCACCTGGGAGGACGAATTTGGACGACAACTACATGACGGGGAGTGGTCCAGGGCGCTGGAATTCCCTAAAAAGGTATCTAGAAATGCGCGATTCAAGAACATTCAGTTCTACATCTTACACAGAGCATATCAGACACCGGCACGACTCCAGCGTTTCTACCCCGATACGCAATTCCTCTGTCCTAGATGTCATTCACCCGACGCACACTTCCTACACATGTTTTGGAACTGCCCGACTTTACAGTCGTACTGGTTCACCATACTCGCCTCTATCAGCACACTCACGGGACTCACGGACTTAGACTCCTGGGAAGCAGTGGCCCTGGGGATATTCCGTAGACCGAAAACACACAAAGTACAGGTCCGCTTCGCGGCATTGTCCTTGCTTCTAGCTAAAAGAAACAACACCATGCACTGGCGAGCAACCCCGGGACCCCCTCTGGAAGCATGGGTTGGTGCGGTACAGAAATGGGCGCTTGCGGAGGAGGAACTCCTACGAGAGGAGGAAGCCAAGGGCCATCGCAAATACCCTATCTCCATGGAGTGGACTATGCTATTACACCAGTTTAAACAAGCGCATGTGCGCCCAACCCCCGATACCCCCCAGTCACCTCCCATGATCCACACAGCACCTACACCACAATAGATCCCTTGGTGGGGATTACCGTCCGGGACGTCGCCCCGATCTCCCACCCCTGTACCTTGACGGGGAGAACACTCTAACCGCTGACCGCTACACGCTCTCTACACCCCCCCCCCGCCCCTCCCTGGCTTGTAAAGGCTGCTGTCCTGTCATTATACATTATCCAAGATCCTGCATCCCAGATCTTGTCTCCACTCTTCTTCTTCTTCTTCTCCCTCCCTACACGCTCTCTACACCCCCCCCGCCCCTCCCTGGCTTGTAAAGGCTGCTGTCCTGACATTATACATTATCCAAGATCCTGCATCCCAGATCTTGTCTCCACTCTTCTTCTTCTACTTCTCCCTCCCCTCCCTATCCCCCCACCCGCACCAAGACCGCAGTTTGTTCCCCCTAGTTTTTTCTTTTCCCCCTTTGTTATTTTCCTTGGACTCACACCTTGACAATGCCAATTGTACTAGATTCCTAATCGTTCCAGGCATACTGACTTGGTCTATTTTGTATGTCGAGCCCTCATGTGTATTCATCCCACTGGAACGCCACCAATTGCCTCTTGATGTAATGTGAGTACTATGAAAATGTTAATAAAAAATATTTATTTTTTTAAATGAGTTATGGTGGGCGTGTGCTGATGACGGCCGGGAGCCGTCATGACCACGCCCGCGATCGGAATGTGCCGCACATGCGCAGAATTCTGGCCGCTGCCAGGGGGTTAACAAGAATAACTAGAGGTTCACTTTCTACACTGTCTACACCAATAGTTTCAACATTTTTCTTTAAATCTAACGGTAAATACACCACTCTTCCTTTTAATCCCCTTTGTAAATCTGAAGGAGGTAATTTACCTGTTTTAGGCTCCATAGGAACAATAGCCTGAAACGGGTGCACACACTGAATGAGAATAGACTCGTAGGTATTGAGATTTGTCAGTTGTGGAGGAATAGCAATTAACTCTAAATTATTATGCACAGCTCTAGCAGGCATTCTATTCTCATCTAACTTGTTATAACAATATTTACAAATACGCTGATCAGAACCCAAATCAAAACAATTCTCTACCAACAAATAAGTTGCAAATTCTTTCCACTTATCATTATTTTCTTTTTCACTTTTTAAATACAGATCAACACTACTAGTCTGATTTTTGTAGTGAGTTCGCCAACAACAAATACAAGAACGATTTGGCCTTTCACCTGAAATCACCTTAAACTTTGTAATTTTATTTTCAAAATCTTTGGTACAACTATGTTCAACATTCTCTCCATTTTCTTCTATTAATGTTTGAGTTTCTTCACTCTCTTCTTCAGGCCCAAAGTAACAAAACTCCATATCATCAGAAACCTTTTTCACATCTGATACTGACCCTCGCAAAAGGGCACTGTTCAACTCATTTAACTTTAGCGCTGGACTTTTTGCATAATACAATCTTCTCACTAGCTTCCGCATTTGAGTATGATGTACTGCCAACATCCTGAAATGGTGAAAAACACTTTGACATACTTTCCTTGAAAGACAAGCCAGAGAATGACCTTGTAAACCAGTATGTTTTCTCACTCTCAAGGGTCTAGTCCTTGCAACAGCTTAATCTTTTGTTTAACACTTTTTTTTACAATATGCTTGTAAGAAATTGCGTAATTTATCAATAGATTCTTGTCGTTCACTACAAATACTACTACAATCCCAAGAGCACACTGGGGCTTTAGGACGTCTGCCTAGAACTTCATCAGCTATCACTTCTTCTGCATTTCTAGGAACCATTTGCTCTTTCTCAATTGGACAACCATCTCTAACCTCATAAGCTCGACCACTGGTGTCAACTGCATGCAACAAATTATTGCTCTGTAAATAACTCTCTTCATTAAAAAAAGGCTCAGAACTTGAACTGTGTTTCCATTGTCCTAAACAAAATCAAAAAAGTTAGTTTTGTTAATTACTCTTATCTTCTTACTTTTGGCCTTCATTAAATGTATTGGTTTATCTAATGATCCAATTCTATTCAATACCAAAATGAAGAGTTTTCTCTTTACTTCAAAAGCCTTTTCAACAATGGATTCAATATGCGTCTTCTTTTTATAAAATTGTGTTCTCTTTCTTTATTTTTTGTGTCTTTCAGTAAGTTATTCACAACTCTGTTGTAAAATAATTTTTGGCGGATTTCTTTATATTGATTTTCTCCTCTTTTACTATAAGTTGTCTACTTTGTTTTTACATTGCCTTTTTTTCCTTTCCTATTCTTTGCACTTTTTCTTGTGCTTGGAACATTTTCACTGCTTTATAAAGTCTTTTGAAGAAATTGTTCTCTTATTCGCCACATTATGTTGGTCTACAAAGAATTGTGGTTGAGTTTTTTCAAATAAGTATCCTTTTTCTGACTTTTTATTCGTCTTTCTTTCTTTATTTTTACGATGATAAACAGTATCTGTAAAACATAAACATATGTAAGTATTTATTAAAAACGTTAAAAAATTATACATTTTTATTACTATACAAACACATTTCATATAAATTCTAACAAAAAAATAGTAGGCCTGAAGCACAACTGTTGTAAGAGCACTACATACATAGTGCATACAAGTTTGAAGCACTCCATAACACTAAAACCTGACCCACTCTATGAGTACATACATATTTTCTAAATGATCACAATACTATAAGGAAAGACACTGAGTTAATTCATAATTGGTTCACTTTTACTTTAGTAAATAGATTACTACATGGTACATAAACAGTCACTATGGTTTTGCAACACTATAGATTTAGAATTTAGAGTAGAGCAGTGTTGTTTGTCTAGTGTAAGGACTCGTGCTAGGGTAGTGTTCTAGGGTAGCACAGTGGTATTTAGGTAGTGTAGGAGGTCGGTCTGGGGTAATGTTTTAAAATTTACGGTACTGCACTGGTGATTGTGTAGCATAGGTGGTAGATTTAGGGTTTAGGTTAGTGCAGTGGTCTTTGTGTACTGTAGGGGGGTCCTGCTTGAGTAGTGTTCTAGGATAGTGCAGTCGTGATTGGGTAGTGTAGGAGGTCACGCTGAGATTGATTTAATGTTTAGGGTAGTGCAATGGTGTTTGGGTAGTGTAGGGGGTTGTACTGGGGGTAGATTTAGGGTTTACGGTAGTTCAGTGGACTTTGTGTACGGTAGACGGTCCTGCTGGGACAGTGTTCTAGGATAGTGCAGTGGTGTTTATATAGTGTACAGGGTCATGCTAGGGATAGTGTTTTAGGATTTAAGATAGTGCAGTGGTGTTTGTATACTGTAGGTGGTCATGCTGAGTACTGCAATGATGTTTGACTAGTGTAGAAGATCGTGCTGAGGTACTGTTCTAGGGTAGTGCAGTGGTGTTTATGTAGTTTATGGGGTCATGATCGGGATAGTGTTTTAGAGTTTAAGGTACTGTAGTGGTGTTTGTGTAGTGTATGGAGTCGTACTGCAGTAGTGTTAGTTAGTACAGTAGTGTTTCGGTAGTGTACGGGGTTATACTGGAGTAGTGTTCTACGATAGTACAGTCGTGATTGGGTAGTGTAGGAGGTGGCGGTGAGATAGATTTAATGTTTAGGGTAATGCAATGGTATTTGAGTAGTGTCCAGGGTCGTGCTGCGTAGTGTTTTATTATTCAGGGTAGTACAGCGGTGTTTATACAGTGTAGGGGGTCATACTATGGGTAGATTTAGAGGTTAGAGCACTGCACTGGTCTTTCTGTAGTATAGAGGGTAGTGTTGTGATAGTGTTCTAGAAAATAAACTGGTGTTTGGGTAGTGTTGAATGTTCTGCTGAACTATATTTAAGATTTAGGGTAATAAAGTGGTGAATAGGTAGTGTAGGTACTCATGCTAAAGGTAGTTTAAGGGTTTACAGTAGTACAGTGGTGTTTGGGTAGTGTAGGAAATCATACTGGTGGAAGTGTCACTGCAAGACTACATGTACTTATTTCGCTGCAAAAACAAGCATGCATTCCAAATATTTCGAAACTGCATTTTAATAGTAATACTAAATTCATTTTGGAAACACATAACCAATGACTATTTTCTAAATCTACCAAAATGTGATAACACTATACATTTTAAAAACATTACATGTCAGGAAACACATGAACTATGAAAATGCTTCTCTCAGAGTAATTCCTAAATGCACAGACTCACTGTGTGATTCTACACAAATAAAAATATTTATTATAAATACAGTAGTAGGATACTATAGTAGTGTTTGGGTAGTGTAAGGGATCCTGTTGTGATAGATTTAAGCTTTAGAGTACTGAAATGGTGATTAGGGAGTATAAGGACTCATACTGGGGTAGTGTTCTAGCATAGTGCAGTGGTGTTTATGTACCATAAGAGACCATGCTAGGGATAGTGTTTCAGGCTTTAAGATAATGCTGTGGTGTTTGTATAATATAGGAGGTCATGGTAGGGGAATGTTCTAGGAAATAAACTGGCGTTTGGCTAGTGTAGGAGGTTCTGCTGGTGTAGATTTAAAGTTTAGGGTAATAAAGTGGTGAATAAGTAGTGTAGGTGGTCATGCTGGAGATAGATTAAGGTTTACAATAGTGTCGTGGTGTTTGGGTAGTGTAGGAAATCATACTGGTGGAGGTGTCAGTGCAAGACTACATGTACTTATCTGTTGGCAAAAACATCAACCATACATTATACATATTTCAGAACTGCATTTTACTATAAATACTAAACTCATTTTGGAAACACATAACCAATGACTATTTTCTAATTCTACCAAAATGTGAGAACACGATATGTTTTTAACTAATAACATATCGGAAAACACATGAAGGGCATATTATCAAGCAGGGCGTTAAAATTATCTCAGTTTTAGCAGCAAAAAATTGCCGCAAAATTGGCAATAATGGGCTTGATAATATGCCGTCAAGAATTCCAATAGAAGCCCATGTTCACACTAGAACATAAGTTTCTATTGGAATTCACAAGTCAAACTATCAAACCCATTATCGCCAATTTAGCGGCAGTTTTCTGCCGCTAAAACGACAATTTTTAACGTCCTGCTTGATAATATGCCCCAAAGTACCAAAATGCTTCTCTCAGACTGTGGGGCATATTATCAAGAACGGCGATAACATTATCGCCGCTTTAGCGACAGGAAACTGTTGATAAAGCGGTGATAATGGGCTTGATAATATGCCCTTGTGAATTCCCATAGTAGCCCAGGTTAACACCAGAACCTGGTCTGCTATAGGAATTCACAAGAGCATATTATCAATCCCTTTATCGCCGCTTTAGCGGCAGATTCCTGCCACTAAAGCAACAATAATTTTATTGCCGTTCTTGATAATATACCCCTGTGTGATTATAGACAAACAACACTATCCCTTCTATTTTACCAAAACACATTTCGTAGTTTAGAATGAGTACTACATTTTAATGTACAAACTTCACTCATTTTTGCAAATAAATAAAAAATAACTGGTTTCTAATTCTACCAAAACAAGAGAACAGCATTGTTATCTGGGTGCAAACACCTAAAATAAACAAATGCTTATCTCAGAATGCTTTCTAAATGCACACATACTCACAATAAAATTCTAGAGAAAACAAAATATTCCCTTCACTTTAGCAGAACAAACACATTACTCTGATTAAACCCAAAATGCACCACATACATTCCCTCACAAATTATTAACTCACCTTTCCAATTGTTTTGGAGAATAAAAAGTATGTCAGTCACACAGCAGATTTTCTTATTCAAAATCTCTGTTTTAAACACCTCTCACCAGAACCATAGAATGGTAGAGTTTCCCTCTCATTTTCAACACATATACACCTGAACATCAAATCACATTCCTTACCACATTAATACAAAACCAAACACAGATTTCTATTGGTTAGACATTTCAATTCTTTCCAAACGACATACATTTGAACCCTACTCCCATTCTGCCTTCTGCCTGTTACCATAGAAAGACTTCATGAAACAATTAACTGAGCACACAGGTCAAAAGTTCATCACACAATGTTACTAATCAAAACAGCAAGTGTGCTTGGCTTCTCAATATACCAGCTTATCTTATGTAATGTTCCTTTCTATCAATTTTTGTGAACCAATAAGAATCAGCCTTTCAAAAAACAGAAACACTCACCCTAGTTTTCAATATAGAATATTGTCAAACAACCAATCATTTCTCTTCTTTTTTTCTAAACTGCATCTTATCCACCATTTTAGAAAAACATTACTTTTCAAACTGGTACTTCATTTACAGAGACCATCTGAGTGCATCCAGACCTCCCTTCAACATGCTTAGAGTGTGGATTGTGGGACACAGCTATATTTTCTGGAACCAAAGGTACGCAGAACAGAAAGGAATTCACAAAGACCTAGGTTTACCAACTGTAGACATTAAATGGATTGGACAGAGAGGGTTAAAGTGGCACCAATTGATGCCATTGGAGAAATCCTTTTTACATCTCCAACACTCTGACCTCATAATTGTGCAGTGTGGTGGCAATGACCTAGGCACTTTTACTGGGGTAGGTCTGGAAATGCTTATGAAGGACACCTTGGAGAACTGATGTCAATTTTTCCCCAAACTGCCTTTGTCTATTCTAACATATGCCAAAGGCAGAAATGGAACTGGTCCAATCAATTTTGTCCAAAAATTGAGAAAGCTAGGAAACGTGAATAAATCTGTATCTGCTTTTCTCCGAGACTATCGAATGGGGTCCATATACCACAACAATCTGCGTTTCAATATGCATGGCATCTATAGAAGAGATGGTATTCATTTTACAGATGAGGGAAACAGAGTCTTTCTCATAAACCTTAGACTCTGCATCGGTACTTACTTGTAGGTACTAAAATCTCCTCAATAAACACAAGGGCTCTTTTAACAGCCACCCAAGATCTAAACTAAGCACCGGCGTAAAATCCGTTCCGTTCGCGGAATTTGCGGATTTTCTTCAATTTCGCGGGTCCGCGAATCTCGTGAAATTGCAGAAAAATCCGCGAAATCGCGTTCAGGACGGATTTTCAAAACAGAAGTACATGAAGCATTTACAGGGTTACAGCAGGTGCCCAAGTTGAAGCTAATTTCTTTGTAACCATTTACAAAATGGTTACAAAGAAATTAACTTCAACTTGGGCACCTGCTGTAACCCTGTAAGTGCTTCCTGAGGCGCCTCGTTGCCTACTTGCAACTATTCTCTGGCCCTGCTCTGACCCTCGAAGCAGGGTCAGAGAATAGTTACAAGTATGGCACAATGCTCCAGGCTGTCACAAAAATTAAACCACAACAGGAAGCACTTACAGATAAGGAAGCAGGTGCCGGACTTGAAGCTCAAATTCAGTAACACATTAACCAGTCCCCGGTTGAGGCTGGGCAGGTGTGCTTTCCCCCCATAATCTACAGTGGTGAACCAGAGGGTGCTGTGATGAACCAGAAGGTGCAGTTGTGATCCAGAGGATGCTGTGATGAACCAGAGGGTGGCAGTGGTGAACCAGAGGGTGGCAGTGGTGAACCAGAGGGTGCTGTGATGAACCAGAGGGTGGCAGTGATGAACCAGAGGGTGGCAGTGATGAACCAGAGAGTGACAGTGATGAACCAGAGGGTGGCAGTGGTGAACCAGAGGGTGGCAGTGATGAACCAGAGGGTGGCAGTGATGAACCAGAGGGTGCTGTGATGAACCAGAGGGTGACAGTGATGAACCAGAGGGTGGCAGTGGTGATCCAGAGGGTGGCAGTGATGAACCAGAGAGTGGCAGTGGTGAACCAGAGGGTGGCAGTGGTGAACCAGAGGGTGTCAGTGGTGAACCAGAAGGTGCTGTGATGAACCAGAGGGTGACAGTGATGAACCAGAGGGTGACAATGGTGAACCAGAGGGTGGCAGTGATGGACCAGAGGGTGGCAGTGGTGAACCAGAGGGTGACAGTGATGAACCAGAGGGTGGCAGTGGTGAACCAGAGGGTGGCAGTGATGAACCAGAGGGTGTCAGTGGTGAACCAGAGGGTGGCAGTGATGAACCAGAGGGTGGCAGTGATGAACCAGATGGTGGCAGGGGTGAACCAGAGGGTGGCAGTGGTGAACCAGAGGATGGCAGTGATGAACCAGAGGGTGGCAGTGATGAACCAGAGGGTGACAGGGGTGAACCAGAGGGTGGCAGGGGTGAACCAGAGGGTGGCAGTGATGAACCAGAGGGTGGCAGTGGTAAACCAGAGGTTGCCAGTGGTGAACCAGAGGGTGCTGTGATGAACCAGATGGTGGCAGGGGTGAACCAGAGGGTGGCAGTGGTGAACCACAGGGTGGCAGTGGTGAACCAGAGGGTGGCAGTAATGAACCAGATGGTTGCAGGAAAGAACCAGAGGGTGCTGTGATGAACCAGAGGGTGGCAGGGGTGAACCAGAGGGTGGCAGTTGTGAACCAGAGGGTGGCAGTGGTGAACCAGAGGGTGGCAGTAATGAACCAGATGGTTGCAGGAAAGAACCAGAGGGTGCTGTGATGAACCAGAGGGTGGCAGTGATGAACCAGAGGGTGGCAGTGGTGAACCAGAGGGTGGCAGTGATGAACCAGAGGGTGACAGTGATGATCCAGAGGGTGGCAGTGGTAAACCAGAGGGTGGCAGTGATGAACTAGAGGGTGTCAGTGATGAACCAGAGGGTGACAGTGGAGAACCAGAGGGTGGCAGTGATGAACCAGAAGGTGGCAGTAGTGAACCAGAAGGAGCTGTGATGAACCAGAGGGTGGCAGTGAAGAACCAGAGGGTGGCAGTGGTGAACCAGAGGGTTCTGTGATGAACCAGAGGATGGCAGTGATCAACCAGAGGGTGGCAGTCGTGACCCAGAGGGTGGCAGTGATGAACCAGAGGGTGGCAGTGATGAACCAGAGGGTGCTGTGATGAACCAGAGGGTGGCAGTGATGAACCGGAGGGTGACAGTGATGATCCAGAGGGTGGCAGTGGCAAACCAGAGGGTGGCAGTGATGAACCAGAGGGTGTCAGTGGTGAACCAGAGGGTGGCAGTGATGAACCAGAGGGTGGCAGTGATGAACCAGATGGTGGCAGGGGTGAACCAGAGGGTGGCAGTGGTGAACCAGAGGGTGTCAGTGGTGAACCAGAGGGTGGCAGTGATGAATCAGAGGGTGGCAGTGATGAACCAGAGGGTGGCAGGGGTGAACCAGAGGGTGGCAGTGGTGAACCAGAGGGTGGCAATGGTGAACCAGAGGGTGGCAGTGGTGAACCAGAGGGTGACAGTGATGAACCAGAGGGTGGCAGTGGTGAACCAGAGGGTGGCAGTGATGAACCAGAGGGTGTCAGTGGTGAACCAGAGGGTGGCAGTGATGAACCAGATGGTGGCAGGGGTGAACCAGAGGGTGGCAGTGGTGAACCAGAGGGTGTCAGTGGTGAACCAGAGGGTGGCAGTGATGAACCAGAAGGTGGCAGTGATGAACCAGAGGGTGGCAGTGGTGAACCAGAGGGTGCTGTGGTGAACCAGAGGGTGGCAGTGATGAACCAGAGGGTGGAAGTGATGAACCAGAGGGTGACAGTGATGAACCTTAGGGTGGCAGCGGTGAACCAGAGGGTGGCAGTGATGAACCAGAGAATGGCAGTGATGAACCAGAAGGTGCAGTTGTGAACCAGAGGGTGCTGTGATGAACCAGAGGGTGGCATTGGTGAACCAGAGGGTTGCAGTGGTGAACCAGACGGTGCTGTGATGAACCAGAGGGTGGCAGTGATGAACCAGAGGGTGGCAGTGATGAACCAGAGGGTGACAGTGATGAACCAGAGGGCGCCAATGGTGAACCAGAGGGTGCTGTGATGAACCAGAGGGTGGCAGTGATGAACCAGAGGGTGACAGTGATGAACCAGAGGGTGGCAGTGGTGAACCAAAGGGCGCTGTGATGAACCAGAGGGTGGCAGTGGTGAACCAGAGGGTGGCAGTGATGAACCAGAGGGTGACAGTGATGAACCAGAGGGTGGCGGTGGTGAACCAGAGGGTGGTAGTGATGAACCAGAGGGTGGCAGTGGTGAACCAGAGGGTGGCAGTGATGAACCAGAGGTTGACAGTGATGAACCAGAGGGTGGCAGTGATGAGCCAGAGGGTACCAGTGGTGAACCAGAGGGTGCTGTGATGAACCAGAGGGTGGCAGTGATGAACCAGAGGATGACAGTGATGAACCAGAGTGTGGCAGTGGTGAACCAGAGGGTGCTGTAATGAACCAGAAGGTGGCAGTGATGAACCAGAGGGTGACAGTGATGAATTAGAGGGTGACAGTGGTGAACCAGAGGGTGGCAGTGGTGAACTAGAGGGTGGCAGTGATGAACCAGAGGGTGGCAGTAGTGAACCAGAGGGTGGCAGTGATGAACCAGAGGGTGGCAGTGATGAACCAGAGGGTAGCGCTTCTTAACTGCCCAGGAGCCCTGTGGGTGTGAGCTCCTACGCTGCTGAGCTGCCCAGGGGTTGTGAGCCCACGCGCTACTGAACTGCCCCGGGGCCCAGTGGGTGTGAGCCCCTGTGCTGCTGAACTGCCCCGGAGCCCTCTCAGTGTGAAAATCATTCGTGCTCAATTGCCTGGGAGCCCTCTGGGTGTGAGCACACATTGTGCTAAGTGTCCCCCTGCCCCCAGTACATATACCCGTACCGCACAGCACCATTATGCTCTTGCACCATGAAGTCTGGTGCCTGGATGCTCCTGATCCGTGTAGGTGCAGTCAAAATGTAAAGTCATAACTTGCTACACAGCACCAATAAACACGTGTGCCCCCTGGCACCGGTATGCGCATGTACCAGGCGTGGAGCACCCGCATGCCACTGCACCCTACTGCCCAGCGCCAGCATACGCCTGTACAGGGCAGTTTAGTATGAGATGGGACATTGTCCAGCAGCAGCAGCTGCATGCGCCGGAACCCACTGAGCAGGATCAGAATGGCTTTGTACCAACACGCGCAGCAGAGCTATCTTGGACATGTGAAGGGTTCTGGGGTCTTGTGGCAAACGTATTTTTGCATCTATGAGTTTCCCGAACGCCATCCCCGTGTAGCTCCAGGGGGCGGCTTTCTCCTCATCTGCTGCTCTGCTCGGTCTCTGACCCTTTATAAACAATATGCTCGCATAGAAGCCCCGCCCGTTTTGCCCCATCCACCACACACTAGCGGTATGAAACGTCTTCCCAGCCGTCCCCACTATAATGGCCACCTCACTCAAGGGACCTCGGCGCCTTTTGGCGCGCTGGCAAAGTTACAGGCACACGTGGTCACATATTTGTGCAAATGGCAAAAAAATCCACGAGTTCGCGGGAAAATCCGCGAACTCGCAGACTTTTTTTTGCAATTTCGCACAAATTCGCGGACCGCGAATTCACAAATTTCGCCCATACTTAATCTAAACACATAAGCTTGATGTATATCTCAAAAATATGTTTTTTTTTCGGCGGCGAAATGCGCAGATCCTACCTGCATCCCGTGGCTTTTTTATAAAAACAAAAATACTATCTTACTTTTTTGGCCCTACAGGTCCTTATGTGACCCCCTGAGCACACCCAGGGGGTCAGGGAGTGTCTACCCTGCCCCCTTTTCACATTTTGCACACATATTTCACTGACTTCCTCAACCTCACTTCTAGCGAGGCACAAAATGGCTGCCAACAGTTCCTGATTTTGAATGTTTACAACCGCTTGACAGCCAATTAGAATTCAACGCATCATCGGGACGGTGCGCTTATCCTACGAGGCCAATCCTCACACCATCCGCGGATCCACTGCGCCCATAGATATATAAATTACTTTAACCGTAATTTTCTCTGAAACTACTGAACAGATTGACACCAGATAAACGAAAGGCACAAGTTGGAACTGAGGACTACCTCTCTGCCAAACTTGGTGTAAATCCGTTCAGCCGTTCAGGCTGTAGCCGTGGCTAAAGGTCCTATGGGAATTTGAATGGGGAAAACACCTTTTGGGACCCCCCCTTTTTTCTCGGCCCCCGCTTCACCAATCACCCCCAAACTTTCAGGGAAGGAGCGGGCCAAGAGTTTGGAAAATTTCAAGAAGATTCATCAATCGACGCCAAAGTTATTGGCAATAGAATGTTGCAGTTCTCCTATGCATAATAGGTCCTAACTGTAACTACCTACTGGCGACCGCCAGTAGGTAATATAAATATATATATATAAGTCTGTGTAAATATACATGCATATGCCTTAAGACATACAAGTGCTTGTGAGCGTGTCTGTGTGTGTGTGTGTATATATATCTTTGGAAGGGTACTTCTTGGACATTTATCGCGCTTGCCAGTGGCGCGCTCGGAGGCCCCCCGCATTCACAAGAGGCTAGACTGCTTCTGGCATCTGCTCCGGCATTCTGCTCCAGTCAAGGTATTGACACAATCTATGCCCACCACGAAGACCAAGTCGGAGAGAAGTGGTGACGAGGACATGGCTCCTCGCATAGGGCTAGCTGCACTGCTGCCTGCCCCCACGGAAATGACACTTGGACTAAGAGGTTGATGCGGTAATGGGGTCGGAAGGAGACTCTTGTTTTCAACGTGTGGGGACAAGAAAGAACAGCGCACACCGTCCTGCTCACCGGCATTCTACATTACAGCGTCGCCTCGAGACCCAGAGCTGGACTACTGCGTTCTGGGTCTCGTAGTTTGTGTACCTACAGTGCGCTCTACAAGAGGCGGGGCCGACTATGGGAGGAGTAGCCATTCGACAAGCAGCAGGACAATCTACAGGTGTGGACACTTACCCCTTTCCTTGCTTCCACTTAGCACTGACGAAGGCACACATTGCCGAAATGCATCCGCCTGAAGTGATGGTTTGAAATAAAGTGTGCTCCGATTGTTCCCCACCGAGGCCTCCGCCTTTCTTTTCTTTGGAAGGGTACTTCTTGGTCATTTATCGCGCTTGCCAATGCCGCACTGGGAGGCCCCCGCATTCAAAAGAGGCTAGTCTGCTTCTGGCATCTGCTCCGGCATTCTGCTCCAGTCAAGGTATTGACACAATCTATGCCCACCACGAAGCCCAAGTCGGAGAGAAGTGGTGACGAGGACATGGCTCCTCGCATAGGGCTAGCTGCACTGCTGCCTGCCCCCACGGAAATGACACTTGGACTAAGAGGTTGATGCGGTAATGGGGGCGGAAGGAGACTCTTGTTTTCAACGTGTGGGGACAAGAGAGAACAGTGCACACCGTCCTGCTCACCGGCATTCTACATTACAGCGTCGCCTCGAGACCCAGAGCTGGACTACTGCATTCTGGGTCTCGTAGTTTGTGTACCTACAGTGCGCTCTACAAGAGGCGGGCCGACTATGGGAGGAGTAGCCATTCGACCAGCAGCAGGACAATCTACAGGTGTGGACACTTACCCCTTTCCTTGCTTCCACTTAGCGCTGACGAAGGCACACATTGCCGAAATGCATCCGCCTGAAGTGATGGTTTGAAATAAAGTGTGCTCCGATTGTTCCCCACCGAGGCCTCCGCCTTTCTTTTCTTTGGAAGGGTACTTCTTGGATATATATATAGTTACGCGACCCCCAGCTGTTTGTTAAATAAACCGCCCTGCTAAAGAATACTGCCGTGCTCGAGAGTGCTTATTATTACCCCAGTATTGGAACTTTCATAGATTCCCATGCTTTGTATCATTCCCCGTCGTCGGACTGGGAGTCTCGGTAATAAAAAATATCATAGTAGTAGGTACAAAAGAGAAAGGAAAGGCCTAGGCCTCATTCCCTTTTGTAACATATCAGCCTCTTTTTGTAAAAGAGACCAAACTCTAGGCGTCAGCCAATCAGAAGAGCCTCACCCTTAGAACCTTCCTGAAGGAACCTCAGAGCCTCAGATTTTCTACCGCACGTTGTGCTAGGGAGTCTCCATTGAGCTCTGCTCTATTTCTACTCTTTAAAACTCATTTCTACAGATATTTCTTCAGAATTTTCTTCAGGTTTCTTCAGGAAACTCTTTCTTCTTCAAAATGTCGGAGGTTGAGAAGAAGAAAGCCCTTTTCAAGCCCTGTTCCACCTGTGGGAAGAAAAGGCTGTTTGTGGAAGACAAACACAAGGATTGCATCTACTGCCTGTATCCAGATCACAAGGCGGAGGACTGTAAGATTTGCCGCACTCTCTCCACCAAGACCTTGAGAGATCGTGCTGGAAGGCTTCTTACATGGTTGCAGAGGCAGAAGGAAAGGAAACATGGAGTTTCCAGTGATGAGGAGGAATCGGCATCCTGTGCTTCCTCTAGCAGGTCAGTGAAAAGGGGTAGAGGTTCCCCATCTTCCTCTATTGGGCGCCCCTCTAAGGCTTCAAAGAAGACCCCCAAGGAATCTGATGGCCGGGGTTCAGGAGGTTCCCCCCACCACAGTGGGTCGGGCAAGGCAGAACTGGTTTCGCCTCCTAAGGGTGAGAAGACTGACCCAGCCTTCAAGAGACCCTCTTCACACTCTTCAGAGAGGAGTTCCAAGTCCTCTACGACGAAGACTTCGTCGACGGTGGCTCCGTCGACGACGAAAATGAAGCCCAAGCTCCAATTGGTCCCGTCGACGGGCTCGTCGGCGGGAGCGTCGACGACGAAAGCTTCGTCGTCGTGTAAGAAGAGCTCGACGACTGCAGCGTCGACGGGAAGTATGCCGACGACATCGTCGACGAAGGCGAAGACATCGTCGACGAAGAAACCATCATCGTCGACGATGGCAGTACCGACGACGACGTCGACGACGGTGTCGACGACGGTCATGTCGTCGACGAGTGCTTCGACGACGACAACAATTTCTACATCGACGGCGGGCTCGTCGTCGGTGGCGTCGACGACGACATCTACTATTCCTATCTCGTCGACGAGGATTTCACCGGCGTCGACGGACCAACCAACGATACTGGCTGCAGAGAGAAGGGTAACAATATCTCTTACAAGGATCACGCCTGAAATGACATCCCCAAGGAGGGTGACCTCATTACCCCCAACGATGTTGCTAGACCCGGAGTACTCTGAGGGAGACGGTCAGGATGGCTTTGATTATGCGAATAGCCCATCTCAGCTTCTCATTAAAAGTCAAGAGACGGACTCAGAGGAGGCATATGAACAAGGTGGAGGTGACTACCCACAAACAGACCACTTAATGGACTGTGAATCACAAGACATGGTTTCAGTCCCGACGTCCTTCCTGCATGACCTGCACAAGATGTTGCAAGACTACAAGTCCAAGGCCGAGCGACCAGCGCCGAGGAGGTCTACTCCGTCAACACCAGTAAAGGACCACTCTTCAATTGTCCCTCCTGTACACCCAGTGCAGACTCCTCCTCAACCACAGCGGCCAGTGCCCCAGGCTGCGTCTGGAACAGCGGATGATCCGGATGGGGATCATGATAATGATACGGATGCGTCATCCGGTGATAATCAGGACTCGGATCAGGAAGGGGATGAATACAATGACTACATCATCCCGGATCCAGCTTCGCCCCACCAGGACCTAGGTGATTCTCCTCCTGCTGACATTGGCAGTTTTCACCAACTGATGGAACGTGCAGCCGGCCGATTTAAGTTGGTATTGCCTGCGGAAACCACAGACTGTTTCTTGTACGATTTTAAAGACACTCACCGCAAGACTACGAGGTCCATTCCGATTGTGGAACATCTATGGAAGGAGGGTTTGAAGACCATGAAAAACCCAGCGACGGTGGTCCCTGTGCTACCGCGCCTTGACAAAAAGTATAAAGCGCCGGAGGATGGACCGGCTGCCCTGACAGGTCATCCCAAGCCGGACTCTGTTATCTCGCAAGCGGCGCAAAGGAAGTCACGGAACCCTTCTGCTCCCTTGACAGCCCCTCCTGACAAGGATGGACGGCGGCTGGATAACACAGGCAAGAGATTTTCATCCATTGCTAGCCTTCTGGTTCGCGCCGCCAATGCTTTGGCAATATTGGGACGATATGATCGCCAGTTATGGTGCGATATAGCTCCCTATTTGGATCAGCTTACACCAGAAAACGGGCTGGAAGCCAAGAAAACCTTGCAAGAAGGTGAAGCGGTCTCCATGGAGATAATAGACTGTGCCATGGACATTGCCACAACGTCCTTTAGAGCTTTGGCAGGAGCGGCAGTATTAAGACGCCAAGGGTGGCTAAAAGCGACTTGGTTTCGGCCAGAAATCCAAAACAAGGTCCTTGATCTACCTTTTGATGGCGAGGCACTCTTCGGCAAATTGATCGACGACACGCTGCAAGACATCAAAAAGGACACGGAGACAGCTAGATCGCTGGGAACACTCCAGTACTGCAAAACTCCTTTTAGGGGCACAAGAGGCAGAGGTGGCACCTACAGAGGCGCATACCAACAACAGCGCTATTCTTCGAACAGCTCTGGGTACCAGCCGAATCGTCAGTCATACCAACAAAGGCAGGGCCAGTCCTCTGGTTATTCACGGCCTTACAACAAAGGCAAGCAAGCGGCCCGTGGACGAGACTCGTCCAAATGCCAATAGCGGCCTTCTGGCTCTGCCTACTGCTCCCTCCTCCGAGAGATCATCAGTTGGAGGCAGGGTGTCAAAATTCCTTCTGAACTGGTCCCAAATTACATCGGACCGTTGGGTGCTCAACATCATCAGACGGGGACATACTTTGGAGTTTACGGAAGTCCCTCCACCCAGACCCCCATCAGCCATCCCTTCAAAACATCTGCATCTCCTGCGGCTAGAGGTACAACAAATGCTCCGCAAAGGAGCGATAGAGCCAGTCCCCTCCAATCAACAGGGCCACGGTTTCTATTCCAGGTTCTTCCTGGTGAGAAAAACGCAGGAGAAATGGCGTCCCATCCTGGACCTCAGGGAGCTAAATGCCTATCTCATCTCCTTATCCTTCAGGATGGTATCCCTACAGGACGTTTTGAAAATGGTCAACCCGGGGGATTATATGGCCACACTCGATCTGGAGGATGCGGACTTCCATATCCCGATTCACCCAGCGCACAGAAGGTTCCTACGCTTCACAGTAGCCAAGAGCCATTTTCAGTTCAGAGTCTTGCCGTTCGGCCTTCGCTCTGCTCCAAGGATTTTTACGAAGGTGCTGGCACCTGTAGCAGCATTTCTGTGGAAAAACCACTTCCAGGTCTTCCCTTACCTGGACGATTGGTTACTAAAGGCCCCGACCAGAGCATTAGCGCAGGACGCGGTGCAGGCTTGCACCACTCTGTTCCAAAATCTGGGTCTCACCTTGAACATGGAGAAATCCACGCTGCTGCCGTCACGGACAGCGCGGTTCCTGGGAGCGATGTTGGATTCGCGGCTCTCAAAAGCATTTCCTACTCGAGAAAGGGTACAGAAACTGCAAAGATTAGCAGGAAGCCTTCAAAGAAAAAAGTGTCTTTCTGTACGCAGCTACAAGTCGCTGTTGGGGGTGATGTCATCTTGTATACCCCTGATCCCGCACTGCAGGCTCCGGATGCGCCCCCCTGCAGGAGCAACTGGACCTCCAGTGGCAGCAAGTGCACGGATCGTTCGACGACAAAGTCATGGTCACTCGAGAGATGAAGGAGGCGGTGCTTTGGTGGTCGAATCCACAGAACTTATGCCAAGGTCTATCCTTCGCAAGCGTTCCATCACCTCACATACTGACGACGGATGCGTCATTGGAGGGATGGGGAGCAGTGATGCAGGACCTGCAGGTCAGCGGCCATTGGTCTCCAAGCGACCAAAAGCTACACATCAACCTGTTGGAGCTGAGAGCGATCAGGCTAGCCCTTCAAGCCTTTCTTCCGCGTCTCCAGGGTTCACAGGTGCTAGTCAGGACAGACAACACCACGGCTATGCATTATGTGAACAAGGAAGGAGGGACGAGGTCACTCCCCTTGTCGCGAGAGGCTCAACAGATTCTGGAATGGACCATTCTTCACGGAATGTCTCTAAAGGCGGAGCACTTACCAGGAGTGCTCAACGAGGGAGCCGACAGGCTGAGCAGGCTCGCCTCAGTCAGTCACGAGTGGGAGCTGAAACAACAAGTAATAGATCTACTCTTTCAAAAATGGGGCACACCAGAGGTGGACCTTTTTTGCAACGCCAACCAACAAAAAGTGCCTAGCCTACGCCAGCAGGTTCCATCACCAAGGCTCATTGGGCAATGCCCTATCGATAGCCTGGACGGGGAGGTTTCTCTATGCATTTCCACCGATTCCCCTGCTTCCTCGTCTCCTCAGGAAAATGAGGACGGAACCATGCAAGCTCATCCTTATAGCCCCGGCATGGCCAAGACAATTCTGGTACACCGAGCTCCATCTGCTATCGCTAGTACCTCCGATAAGGCTGGAAGATGTTCCGGATCTCCTGGCAATGTCCGAAGGACAAGTTTGGCATCCAGACCCAAGATCGTTGCACCTGACTGCATGGCTCCTGACCAGCGAGAATACATGAATGTTCCTCTTTCCAATGAGGTCAAAGACATCCTCTCTCAGGCAAGGGCTCCGTCCACAAACAAAACATAGAGACTGAAGTGGAAAAGATTCTGTATCTGGTGCAAAAAAGAAAAGATTGATCCTTTCACGTCAAAACCTCATCAGCTCCTACCTTACCTACTCTCGCTAGCTAAGTCTAATCTGTCCCATTCTACTATCAAGGTTCATTTAGCGGCAATTTCGAGATTCAGAAGATCTGATTCTGGTCCTTCGTTGTAGTCTGCAAGAATTGTCAAACAATTCCTCAAAGGCCTGTTCAGGGTCTATCCGCCAGTGCGATCTCCTCCTCCAACATGGCATCTAAACTTAGTCCTGGCTCAACTAATGAAGGGACCTTTTGAGCCGATTCACCGCTCAGACCTAAAATTCTTATCATGGAAGTTAGCTTTACTCTTGGCCCTCACATCAGCGAGGCGAGTGGGGGAGATGCAAGCCCTAACTATCCAAGAACCGTTTTTGCAGTTCAAAAAGAACACTACCATCTTAAGGATGAACCCAAGGTTCATTCCCAAGGTCCCCACTGACTTTCACCTAAATGAGCCGGTCATACTAAAGACATTTTTTCCGAACCCAGTCACTCCAGCAGAAAAGACATTGCACACTCTGGATTTGCAACGCTGTCTAAAGTTCTACATGGACCGAACCAAAGACTTTAGAAAATCTTCACAATTGTTCATTGCTTTCGGCGGTCCAAACAAAGGTCTCCCTCTGTCTAAACAGGGGATCTCGAGATGGATTTCAAGTGCCATTCTGCATTGCCACAAGTTAGCAGGAAAACCTCTAGTGGGCAAGATCCGTGCTCACTCGACGAGATCAGTGGCTTCTTCTACGGCGCTCTTTGCGGGGGTACATATCAAGGACATCTGCAGAGCTGCTACCTGGAGCAGCGTGCACACGTTCACTAAGCATTATTGCTTAGAGTCATTGCAGCAGGATGACGCGGCTGTGGGCCAGGCTGTCCTGAGAAACCTCTTCAAGTGATGGGTGAGCTTTCCTTTCTATCCCACCTTCCATGGGTGACACATTTTGTACTTTTCTGGCTAATGTTATGGTATACTGCTTTACAAAATGTGTTTATGGTGTTTACTGCTTGCTATTCTGATACAAAGCATGAGAATCTATGAAAGTTCCAATACTGGGGTAAGAAAACAAGTTACTTACCTGTAACTTTGGTTCCCCAGTATTGGTAACTTTCATAGATTCCCATGCGCCCACCCACCTCCCCGGGGAAAGCTCAGCCTTCAGCAAGTATGGTGTCTAGCACACTACGGCTACGAAAATCTGAGGCTCTGAGGTTCCTTCAGGAAGGTTCTAAGGGTGAGGCTCTTCTGATTGGCTGACGCCTAGAGTTTGGTCTCTTTTACAAAAAGAGGCTGATATGTTACAAAAGGGAATGAGGCCTAGGCCTTTCCTTTCTCTTTTGTACCTACTACTATGATATTTTTTATTACCGAGACTCCCAGTCTGACGACGGGGAATGATACAAAGCATGGGAATCTATGAAAGTTACCAATACTGGGGAACCAAAGTTACAGGTAAGTAACTTGTTTTCTTCCTGTGACCCGGCTGGGTATTTTCGGGATTTTTGGAGCTGTGATATATATATATATATATATATATATATATATATATATATATATATATATATATATATATATATATATATATATATATATATATATATATATATATATATATATATATATAATATATATATATGCATATACACAAAACAATCTGAATCTTTAACGAGTAAACTTGAGGACACAGCGGGGTTTCCATAACTCGTTTCGGCGAAAAACCTTTGTCAAATGCCCCAACACCTGGGGTCGCTTTCCACTGTTGTTTAGATCTCGACCTAAAGCATTGCTTTAGCAATGCTTGTTTGTTGAGATTCTAGTAGGCAGTCCGAAAACTCTACCAAAACTGCGGATTAGCCACAGTTCATGTGAGACAGGCGCGTGCACAAACCAGCCACGTCACAAACCACCATTTGTCTGTGCCTCGCATCAGACTTCAAAGCTGCCACCCCCCGCTCCCCCATCATACTTCAAAGGCTGCCGCTCCCCGGCCCGCCACATCAGACTTCAAAGGAATGCCCTTCTCTCCCTATACAGTGTCTTTCCCTGCTCTCGCGTTGATCTGGCCGTGTCTCGCTTCTCTAGCCCCCTCCTCCCACACCGTGTCTAGGCCCTCCCCAGCCGCCCCTCCCCAGGCCCCTCCGCATCGCTGACTTGCTCCTCCTCTGTCTTGCTCGCCCCTCCAAACGCTCTCTTTCTGTCTTCCCTAAATATCCCCCCTTGCTTTCTGCTTTTCCTCTTTCCTCTGCCTCTCTTTCCGCTGTCCCTTTGTTAACCACTTCTCACGTTCTTCTCTTCCTTGCTTCACTCGCCCCTTCCCTCACTAGCTTTTTATTAAATACTCAAACTTATATACCTCCCTGGATGCCACGGCCTCCATAGCTGCACCTCTCTCTTCTTTGCCGTCTTTTTTGCTGCAGTCTGTCTTCCATTTGTCTCACCCTCTCCCCCTTACTTCACCTCTTTCTCTCACCTTCACTCTGACTCGCCATCTCTTCTTTCTCTCTCGATTCCCCTTTTCAACCCAACGGCCTGCACCATCCCACCCATACCATGAAAGCTCGGTCCAGAGACAGAGGGGAATAAACAATGAGAATCAAGGCGAAGCACATTCACCTATCACTACATAGACCACCGGTGACAATGTAAAGAGCACTGAAATAAAGAACCGAGTGAAAAATATGGTTACAGCAAACCAAAACGTTTGGATGACTTGCCTCGGGCCCTGGTGCCATTTGTTCATTGGGGCAACTGGTATCAGGACGCCATAATTTCCAGTCTTAGGCGTTCCGTAACTACAGTGGTGCATGCTGGGACGCGTAGTCTTGGTTTAGCTGAACAGTACCAATTGGATAACACCAAATGGAAAACCATGATGTTTAAAAGGAAAGACTGAAAACGAGGTGCATTACTAAAATGCAGCCATACTGGAGCTCTGAAGGTCATACCGCCAGGAGCCGCTTAAACCCATGCCCATAGGGGCTTTGAAACAGTGCACCCCCCGCCCCCCTCCTAAAGTCGCCATTAGTTCTGCCCCCTCCTCAAAGTTTCCTTATCTCTGCCCCCCGTTCTCCCCCGCTCTGTGTCCCCCTCCCCTCCTGCAGAAGATTTTGAGCTTTCTCCTCATAAATACATATTTTAGCTGGAAATTTCCAAGCAAGTGACAGGGGCATAATGTGAAACAGAACACGTTGCAGTAATAGAAATCATCAGTTGCCATGATAACTTGCTCAGAAAGCGGCTTGCATGCAGTCACGTGACCAGGAGGAAGCGTTCAGCAATACCACCACATCACTCAGGGGCACCACCACATCACTCAGGGGCACCACCACATCACTCAGGGACACCACCACATCACTCGGGAACACCACCACATCACTCAGGAACGCCACCACATCACTCAGCGGCACCACCACATCACTCAGGTACACCACCATATCACTCTGGGACACCACCACATCACTCTGGGACACCACCACATCACTCTGGGACACCATTACATCTCTCACGGGCACCACCACATCACTCAGGGACACCACCACATTACTCAGGAACACCACCACATCACTCAGGAACACCACCACATCACTCAGGGGCACCACCACATCACTCAGGAACACTACCACATCACTCAGGGACACCACCACAGCACTCGGGGACACCACCACATCACTCGGGTACACCACTCAGGGGCACCACCATATCACTCAGGAACACCACCACATCACTCAGGGACACCACTCAGGGGCACCACCACATCACTCAGGGACACCACCACATCACTCAGGGACACCACCACATCACTCAGGGACACCAACACCACCACACCACTCTGAGACACCACCACACCACTCAGGGACACCACCACACCACTCAGGGACACCACCACATCACTCAGGGACACCATCACATCACTCAGGGACACCACCACATCACTCGGGGACACCACCACATGACTCAGGGGCACCACCACATCACTCAGGGGCACCACCACATCACTCAGGGACACTACCACATCACTCAGGGACACTACCACATCACTCCGGAACACCACCACATCACCCAGGGGCACCACCACATCAGTCAGGGCACCACCACATCACTCGGGGACACCGCCACATCACTCAGGGACACCACAACATCACTCAGGAACACCACCACATCACTCAGGGACACCACCACATTACTCAAGAACACCATCACATCACTCAGGAACACCCCCACATCACTCAGGAACACCACCACATCACTCAGGGGCACCACCATATCACTCAGGGACACTACCACATCACTCAGGGACACCCCCACATCACTCAGGAACACCCCCACATCACTCAGGAACACCACCACATCACTCAGGGACACCACCACAGCACTCGGGGACACCGCCACATCACTCAGGGACACCACTCAGGGGCACCACCACATCACTCAGGGGCACCATCACATCACTCAGGGACACCACTCAGGGGCACCACCACACCACTCAGGGACACCACCACACCACTCAGGGACACCACCACACCACTCAGGGACACCACCACACCACTCAGGGACACCACCACATCACACAGGAACACCACCACATCACTCAGGGGCACCACCACATCACTCAGGGGCACCACTCAGGGGCACAACCACATCACTCAGGGACACCACCACATCACTCAGGGGCACCACCACATCACTCAGGGGCACCACTCAGGGGCACAACCACATCACTCAGGGGCACCACCACATCACTTAGGGACACCACCACATCACTCAGGGACACCACCACATCACTCGGGAACACCACGACATCATTCGGGAACACCACCACATCACTCGGGGACACCACCACATCACTCGGGGACACCACCACATCACTCGGGGACACCACCACATCACTCGGGGACTCCACCACATCACTCAGGCACACCACCACATCACTCTGGGACACCACCACATCACTCTAATACACCAACACATCACTCAGCCCAACCACATCATCACTCAGCACCACAACAGCACTGTCCTTGCTTGCTACCAATAAGCATTGCCATAGTCAATAGGACTCGCATTAGGAAAGTGTAAGCTATTGGCTTTGTGAATAACAATGCTATTAATTTTTATATTTTCAAAGCCAACACATTTTTAAAAAAATTGTCATTTACAATACCAATAGCTCACACTTTCCTAATGCGAGACCTATTGCATTGCAAATGCTTGTTTTGAATATGTCCCTTCGTTCCCATTGGTGGGAAACCAGCTGACCCAGTTTTCTGAGAAACAGTCATGCAGCCCTCAACGCGGACTGCATATTCCATGATACACTTTGTTAAGAGCTGGAAAAATGTCTCTGTCCATGGATTTCTACAATTCCCGTTGTGAGTATGGGCTTATTTTCAGTCCAGGCGCGTTTTTTCTGTTACTTCCATCACCTCAGCCTTCAATATGGCAGAAGTGGTCTCCCGGTCCCCTACATCCAGCCACAATATCAATGCCAAGCATACCCGGGGACGTAGCACAAGTGTAGTCACGGATTGTAATTTACAGCGGTACCTTTATTCAGTTTGACTTGCGTCGGTCCCGAGGCTTCTAATCCCTTAGAAATATAATACTCCACTACACCAGTGTTAGCCTCCGAACACTTTTGGACGGGTCCTCCTGCCTGTCACTGGCCACATGCTCAATATACAAAACGATCTGCTCCTTTAACGAGTAAACATGAGGACACAGCGAGGTTTCCAGTACACCAATTTAATGAAATGTCGGCATATGTCCCTTTGTTTCCATTGGTGGGACACAAGCTGACCCAGTACTCTGAGGAACAGTCATGCAGCCCTCAACGCATATCCCATGATACACCTTGTCAACAGCTGGGAAAATGGCTCTCTGCCCATGGATTTCTACAATTCCTGTGTATATATATTTGTGTGTGTGTGTGTGTGTGTATACACACACATATATATATATATATATATATATATATATATATATATATATATATATATATATATATATATATATATATATGTATATATATTGTTAGAAATGGGGGTCTCTAGTTGGCAGAGGTGGGTACCTTTGTCCAACTAGGGACCCTTGCTTCCAGTCAAGGTAAGGGGGATACACACTTCATCCCCTGGGTAGTTTGGCATGAGCAGACAGACTTTTCCCAAAGGCAATTGGTAAAGTATTTGTACTCAAACCACACAGTAATATAGTGATAACACCACAAATGGATACCACGCCAGTTTAGGTAAAATAAAGTGTCTGTATCTAAACTTCAACAAGACCAAAACAACAAACATCCAACATGCATGTAATAAGAATATGACTTTAAAAGGGATTCAAACAACTTGGTCCATAGAAAACTATGGATGCTTGATTTTACACCACAGTAGCTGTAGATGCATCAAAGTTCACAAGGCTAAACAGCCGCAGAGGAAGGAGGCGTTGGAAAACACAGCGATGAATCAGTTCCTGAGAACCTTGGGGAGGAGAGACGACAGTTCTGCTGCACAAAGGAGAAGTGATGCGTCAAATCCGGACTGTAGGGAAAGTGAGGCATCGAAATCCAAGACAATTCTGGTCTGCAGGTGATGCATGGGAAAACTTGGTGTACAGGTTCGATGTGTGACACACCGCAGGTGATGCGTCACTTTGCGAGGCTTTGCGCCGTCGATGCTGGGGGCTACACAGCAAAACTTCACATCGGCCGGCGGGACTCGGCAAGGCTTTGCATCGTCTGCCATTAATACCGAGAGACTTTGCACGGCTTTGCAATGCTTTGCACCAGTTCTTGCAGAGATTTGCTGCAAAACCCACCTCTGAGGCCTTGTAACTGGAAGGAGGCACCTCAGGCAAGGGTAGAACCTCCAGGTGACAGAGTCCAGTAGTACCAGCAGATTTGCAGAAAGTCTTTTGTGACCCTGAGACTTATTAACAGGAGGCAAGCACACACAAGCCCTTGGATTAACTTCACAAGCAGGATACATAGCAAAGTCCAGTCCTTTGTCCTTTCCTTGGCAGAATCAGAAATTGCAGGCCAACCACACACAGCACACGGCAAATGGGCAGTACTCCTCCTCACAGCTCTTCAGCACTTCTCCTTGGCAATGGTTCTTATTGATTCCAGAAGTAACCTAAAGTTCTGGAGTTTTAGGTCTAATATTTATACCCCAAAATGTCTTTGTTCTCTTTGTGCAAGGGTCTATGAGCCCAGTACAAACCAGTTCTGTCCTCACTGGTGCAGTATGGCCTCAGGGGGGGGAACAGCATTGTGCAAGAGAGACAGACCCTATTCAGGTGCAAGGAAATCTTCTCCCACTACTCTAAATTCAGTCAAGGTCTATTCAGCTCAGCCCTGAGTCATCCAGGAAAGGCTAGACACACCTCACCCCCTCCCCAGTGGCTGTCTACAGTGAATGCACAACCCCAGCACCTGTCACTCCAAAACCAGACAGTCAATATACAAACAGGCAGAGGCACATAGAATGGTTAAACAAGAAAATGCCTACTTTATAAAAGTTCAAAACACAAAACAATGAACTACCGTACACTCCTACTACTCATGGAGTAATGAGCAGTCAACTCTTTCATCTGTCCGAATTGAATTTTTATTAGACCATCCCTGTTTCTTTAAAAGTTTATCAAAACAATTATTTGGGAACTGAAAAAGAAACACAGACTTATAAAATTCACATATTAACTTACACATATATACAATTCACAGTAACATACACTTAAAGACAAAAATTGACTTAGACACTGTGAAAAAATTATTAGCAACAGCTTGCAACATGACAAAATCAGCAAATCAATTCATACAGTAATATAATGCAATACACATTTTTAGAAAAATGTATATCATATACAAAATTTAGTAATAAACATGAAAATAGACCATCGTCCTCTGCTCTTTCAGGACCTAGCAGCCTCTACTCTGGTGAAGCGGAGGGAATTTAAACCAGTGACTACCTACCTGCGGGAGCAAGGCGTGACCTATTCCTGGGGGTACCCATTTAGGCTAGTCTTCAGGTGGAAGAATAAACTGATCCAAGTTCGTTCCTTGGAAGCGGCCTTGGACATCCTGGGGTTGGAAAGGAACGCTCCCTCCTCTGGCGACGGTGGTTCTCCCAGCAGACGACAACGGCGCTCTGATGAATGGCAGAGGGTGGGTAAGCCTGTTCCAGCTGCTAAACCTGACCTGTCTGCGAGTTTGCAAGAAAGAGGGGCTGCGGTGGCCTCGGTGGCCCTAGTAACGGAGGCTGCAGTGGGCACTGGAGGCACGGACACGTTGTGAGGCCCTAAGAGGGCTGATAGCTGGTGCCAGAGGGGCCCACCCACAAGAGGTAAATGGCTGGGGTTTCTCTGTCCCTGTCCGGTGGTGAGTCCTGTATCAGGAACTGGTTGACTGAAGGAGGGCGCCATGTCCCCCTGCCTTTAAGGCCTGTTTCACAAATTGTCTTGTGCGCTCTTTTCTTGTATTGTTTGGGGGGCTTTCGGAAGGGGGGTCGTGGGGAGGGAGGAGTTTGGGGAGGGGGGTTGGGAAGGGGGGTAAGGGTTAGTGGTGATAGCAGGGGTCCGATCACTGCTGTTACAGAGCTAGTTGAGGGGTCCGCATACACTAGATGATGCCGCTAACTCTAGGGACGTGGAATGTTAAGGGGCTGAATTCTCCCCAGAAGCGCCAAAAGATTTATAAATATATCATTAACCACCAGCTGGATGTCGTGGGCCTTCAAGAGACCCACCTGACTAAATCGGAGGACTCACGCCTTAAGTACAAACAGTTCCCACTTATTTATAGGTCTTACGCCTCCACGAAGCAGAGGGGAGTGGCCCTTATCTTCCCCTCGGCCCTGCACTTTCAGCACATGGGAGTGCAAAGTGATAAAGAGGGGCGCTGAGTCATGGTGAAGGGCCTCCTGCGGGGTAGACTATGCACCTTTGTCGTATTGTATGCACCCAACACTGGCCAGAATGACTTCCGCCAAACTCTCTTGGGGAAGGTCATATATTTTGATGGGGGGCCATTGCGTATCATGGGGGACTTCAATTTGGTTTGGCAGAAACACCTGGATAGTACGCATTCAGCGAGATCTGACATGGGCTCGTTCTCCCCTGATTCACAGCAGAAGATCCTGGATATGGGCATTTTTGATGCGTGGCGGTCCCTGTACCCCCAATCTAGAGACTACACCTTTTTCTCACACGTTCATCGCTCTTACTCCCGACTTGATCACTTCTTCCTGAATCAGTCTCTCCGATGCGACCTTCGCGAGGCCAAGATTTTCCCATTGTCCGTGTCCGACCATAGCTCGCAGTGTGCCTTCATTGAGGTGTGAAGAGCAAGACTAGCCCTAGGTGGTACTTCCCGGCATCCTTGGTCCGGGACAAAACCTCCTGTAACACTTTGAGGGGAGCTATAAAGGAGTTTTTTGTACTTAATGACACAGGGGACACTTCAGTCTTTACCACCTGGGACGCCCTTAAAGCTTGTATTCGAAGGCAGTGCCTGGCCCTGAATGCTGCGCTTAATAGACAGCGAGGTCGGGAAAGGGAGCAATTAGAGGAGGAACTCTCCACTTTGGAGAAAGCACACAAGGCAAACCCCTCCAGGCGCGCATTGCGACAGCTCACGGCAGTTAGAGGTAAGCTTCGGGCGCATTACAACAACAGGGCAGAATATACACTGCTAAAATTACGGTGTCTGTCCTACTCCCAGGGCAACAAGGTGTAGAAGCATCTTGCCAGGCAGCTCCGGGACAAGAGAGAACGGGAATACATTGGGGGGATTCAGGACACTCAGGGGGTGCTGACACACCGAGACGAGTCTAAAGCCGAGCTTTTGGGTTCCTTCTATAAAACTCTCTAATCGGGGGATTTCCTTGATGCCGCCGCGCAAAAAGAATATCTGCTCACATTACCATTACCCCAGGTGTCAGCGGAGTGGAATGAGATGCTCTCTCCTCCCTTCACTAGATAAGAAGTGATGACGGCCATTAAGGTCTTTAAACCCCATAAGGCCCGGGGGTGGATGGGGCCATTTTCGATAAAACCTTTGCCTCTGAACTCAGCCCGTACTTAGTACGATTGTTTAACAGCATGGCGGACGAAGGCGAGACGTCGGGTACTATGGCTGAAGCCTTGATATCTATCATACCCAAACCCGGGAAAGACCCCAGTAAGTGCGCCTCTTATAGGCCGATTGCCATCCTGAATCTAGATGCGAAACTCTATTCCTCCATCATTGCCCAACGGCTCAATGACCTAATGCCGGCATTCATACATCCGGACCAATCAGGGTTCATCAAGGGACGACAGACCCACGACAACACGAGACGGGTGATACACCTGATTGAAAAGGCCAATAGGTTCCAAATCCCGGCAGTCCTGGTGGGGCTTGACGCCGAGAAGGCGTTTGACAGGGTGGATTGTTTTTTTTTATTTCAGACATTGGCTGCCTTTGGCTTCTCCTCTAAATTTTTGACAATGATTCGGGCAAATTACATCTCCCCCAGGTCTAGAGTAGCGGTAAATGGGCATACGTCCTCCATCTTTGAACACTCACGGGGCACTAGACAGGGGTGTCCTCTTTCGCCTCTACTCTTTGCCCTAAGCATAGAACCCTTGGCACTGGCGGTGAGGGCTAACCCCGACATCTACGGCCTACCCTTTACTGGGGAGATGCATAAGATCACTCTTTTCGCGGACGATGTCCTTCTCTCCCTCTCTGACCCGGCCCACTCTCTCCCCCATGTGCAGGCGGAACTGGAGCGCTTTGAAGCGGTGGCGGGGTTCAAGGTCAACTATGATAAGTCCTATGTACTTAACCTCACACTCCCCCAATCTGAAGTCCTCCGTCTCACGACGCTGACACCCCTTCCATGGGCCAGTTCCTCTATTCTATATCTGGGGATCCACTTGACTCCCACGCTGGGGAAACTCTACTCTGCCAACTTCCCCCTGTTATTAGCCAAGATTCAGGCCGACTTGAACCGCTAGCAGCCAAAGTTCCTATCATGGCTGGGGAGGATTCATGCGGTTATAATGTCCCTTCTTCCCAAACTATTACACTTGTTCCAGGCCCTGCCCATTGACCTCGACGGGGAATTTCTCCGGCGAATGAAATCCATGATGTTACGCTTTATGTGGCGGGGGGTCGAGCACGCTTCTCCTTCGCCATCCTGCGCAAACCGAAGAAAGAAGGGGGCGTGGGGCTACCTGACATTCACATGTACTATAAAGCGGTGCAACTTCGAGTGCTAGTAGAATGGTCGCAACAAGAGTCAGAAAAACACTGGCTGCACATGGATCGAGCGTGGCTGGGAGGATAATATGGGACCTGGTATGGAAGCCCAAGAGCGACAGGCCCAAAAATGCTTACATCAGTACCCCCACTTGCACCACTTTGAAGGTTTGGGACTCCGTCTCCAAGGATGATAGGTGGACTACATTCCCCTCCCCCTCTACGCCCCTACACTTTAATCCCGCTTTTCACCCAGCGTTGTCTGAGGGCCCCTTTGATGCTTGGAGGGAAGGGGGCTGTCTGGCACTAACGCACCTATTCCATAACTTTGACCCACTCACCTTCGACAACTGTAAGAGGGACTATAGGGTTCAGGAGAATGAACGCTATCACCACACTCAATTACTCCACTGGGCAATGCCTCCTCAAGTGAGAGATGCAGCTACACGTCCCCTCACGAAGTTCGAAGCCTTTCTGACCAATACCTCTTCCATGAAGGGTGCTATCACCTTCATATATGGGTTCCTACTTTCCACTGAGATTTCACCTAGACCTCGATACATGTCCATGTGGGAGGGGGTCCTTCAATGGGATGTTTCTAATGCGGAGTGGACACACTTATGGTCAGACATAGCCAAGTTTAACCACTCCGTGGAACTTAGGGAGGCACACATGAAAACCATGATGGATTGGTACCTACACCCGGCCAAGCTGCGACAGATATTCCCTAACACTTCCGATAGATGCTGGAGGGGGTGTGGGCTGCTAGGAGACTTTCAGCATATCTGGTGGGATTGCCCTATCATTTGTCCATTCTGGGAGGAAATTCTTGCTCAAATTAAGGAGATGCTGGGATACCCCATTCCTACCTCGATGGCCACTACCCTACTGGGTCTCCGTGATCCTAGTCTCGAACATCAGACTAGGGCGGACAAGAAGATTATGTGGCTCAGCATCGGGGCGGCCAAGCTCACCCTCGCTGCGGCATGGAAACAGAGGGAGGCACCAGCCATCTCCCTTTGGCATTCGCGCCTTTGGAAGCTATTGAGTTTGGAGAGGATGGCTGACATCTTCCTGGATGATTTTAAGAACTTTGAATTCCGTTGGGGCCCACTGGTCACTTTTTTCTCCAAGGGTCTGCCGTCCACAGTGTGTCCTACTAGAGTTAGATCCCTTCTCCTATTTCAACTTTGAACTCCCATCATCACGTACCTTGCTTTGTGTTCTCTGAAGTAGCTACCACCACTGGGGAGGGGGGAGGGCTGGAGGGGGGGAGGTGGGGTGGTTGTGTTTTGATGTTGTTCACGGGCATCCCTCATATCGCTTCTTCCATGACAATGCCTACCAGGGAACTTGCAAGTGGAAGCTCGCTGTTTGACCTAGCGTAAGGTGGCGGCTGTTAGTTTCTGCCTGGGGCACGTAGGTCGCAGCCGAACTGATATAGAGGCATCTGCACTGACTTTCATTGATCTACCACTTACCTCACAGGCCGTTTGGAACGCCCGTCTATATCAGGGACTGCACCTATTGAAGCGTTATTCTGTCTGTTGAGGGTCTGGTTAAAAGGAGTTCTGGCCGCGGGTGGGCGGGTTTCAATGCTACCCCCTGCGTGGGCCGATGTGCAGGATTGTCGCATTTTTTATCTGTGTTTAAAAATCAATAAACATATCTTTGAAAAAAAAAGTAGCATTTTCAAATACACAATTTAAAAAACATCTTTTCTAAAAGATGTGTTAATAAATTGTGAGTTTAGGGAGCCTAAACTTTATTTCTCAATGTTGTCCCTATGGGAAGTTATACTTGTAAGCTGTTATGGGGCAAGATAGCCTTTCAATAGTAAAAAACTAAATTGGCAGTATTTCACTATCAGGACATGTAACACACACATTCATACATTTCCTACCTTTCACATACACTGCACCCTGCCCAGGGGGGGGGACCTTGGCCCTACCATAGGGGTGCCTTACATGTAAGAAAAGAAGAGTTTGGGGCGCGGTAAGTGGGTGCACTTGCCAAGTTGACATGGCAGTTAATAAACTGCGCACAGACACTGCAGTGGGAGGTCTGAGATAACATATTCAGGGCTACTCATGTGTGTGGCACCATCAGGGCTGCTGGCCCACTAGTAGCATTTGAATTACAGTCCCTGAAACACTTCAGTGCACTTTACTAGGGGCTTACCAGTAAATCAAATATGCCAATCAGGGGGACACTAATCCATAAACACAATTTACACAGAGAGCATATGCACTTTAGCACTGATTAGCAGTGGTAAAGTGGCCAGAGTCCTAAAGCCAACAAACACAGGTCAGGAAAAAATAGGAGGAAGAAGCAAACATTTGGGGATAACCTTGCAAAAAGGTCCACGTCCAACACACACACACACACACATATATATATATATATATATATATATATATATATATATATATATATATATATATATATATATATATATATATATATATATATATGCTTACTCTCCGCGGCTCGTTTCAGGGGGAACCGCCCGTAGTCTGGTGGCGTGTTGTGCTGGCAGAGCCCCGCCAGATATTCAAGTTTCAATGATAACCACAGTTATAACGCACTCTCAGAAGCCAGGATTACACACAGTGTAGTTTTATTGCTGTTACGCGTTTCGGCAGCCCTTGCTCCCTTGTTCACACAACAATACCTCAGTTCTCCACCAGTTACATGCACAGTTCGTGCTGGCTATAGAAACAGGACTGCACAATTCATTTTGGCTGACATCTTAGAGTGTGTCTATTTCACATGATTTCTTTTCTCATGATGTCTTACTTTTTTTCAAGAACATCTTAATCCTTCTCTAAGTTCAGTACATTTTATCTTTTATCATTCTCATTCCTTCGCCACAGTGGCTGAATATGCTATTCTGTCTCATTACCCCTATTCTTTCGCCAAGTGGCTTTATAAGGGTCCAATGTATCTGGAGGGTGCTGATAAAAACATTAAGTGAAAAAACGCGAGCTATAGTGAATAAATCATAACATTACTAGGTGACGTGATCTCATATTCTATCTTGTTATGAGTTCTTCCAGGTGACAGGTTCAATTGCTCGTGAAGTGCACGTGATATCTACTCTGAGCTCCCTGATTCCACCTGTTAGAATAAAACAAACGTATAATTACAATTGTGCTCCTATCATAGTTAAAAACATATGTACAGTTTCAAGCATTTCTTGTTACCATTAGATGAGAAACTCTTACACATGATAGCCCTCAGTTATTGCAATTACAGATGAGTCAACATTTATACTACTTTTCAATTGATACAGTATTTCCCTTTGAACAACTATTACTGTTTTCAAATTTAAGAATCATACAGGTGTACTACTAGCTCTTCATGGTCATTATGCCCATTAGGCTGTCTCGTTTCTAATTCAAGGATCCATTTGGATTCCTTCTTTCTCAGCTGTAGCTCTCTGTTTCCCCCTCTTGGGTTCGGGTTCACCTGTTCTATTGCAAAATATGTTAATAAGTTGCAATTAGATTTATGATATTGGGCAAAATGTCTCGCGACAGGGTATTGTGGGTCCCTGTTCGTGATTGCCCTTAGGTGCTGCATAACTCTGTTTTTCACCATCACAGTTGAACCTTTGTTGAACACTTAACTAACCTTGAGGTTACTTGTTGCCCTGAAAATACGGCTGCCAAATGAAACGTGACTTCCACTGTATGTTCTTCCCTTCCTGGATAATGACACGATATGATTGTTGAAACGAAATGTTTATTCAAACAATTTAGGGGACACTGCATTAGCTGAATATTTTCTTTGTGTTCATGATCACGTGGTGTAATTCAAAACAAAGTATGTTACTTTAAATGAATGATGGTACTGGTAAGCTCCACCCGTGAGCAAGAGATCGGCTGATCTCGAAACGCATTGGGTGTGTTTTTTCTGCTGATTAAACCTGAAAGCACCGTACTACATTTGGGCTCCGACTCTGGGTTTTTTCGCGAACGAAGGATTGTAAACCAGGAGTGTGTGCAGATTGAGGGGTAGCGAACCCCGTCGTGAGCCCGCCGTTCTAAGTGGCTGAAGCACGCCATCCTAGCGTGTTTATATATGTAAGCAAAAATAATTGGAAGACATCGGAACAAGGTGTTGTGACTCAGACGTCAAACAACACACGAGAGCGCTAACTGGCGGGTCTGCCAAAACGGAGACTGGGAACGCATCAGCGGCTGCTGACAGGAACCACGAACCGGCGGCGAACTCGGTGAGTGAACGCCGATTTTTGAATTCATCTTATATATGCTTAGCCTCATCTCCGAAGGAACCGAAAAAGACTCCAAACCCCATTAAACCACAGTGACTGACTCACAACCCCACTCTAAACGAACACAGTAAATTGCAGCACAACCTTAACATGTTGAATACTGATGGCATCTTGGGAGAAAGAGAGTCTGCTGCCAACTTCATGTTTAGAAGTTCAACAACTAGAAATGCGCAAGCAAGCAAACCTACAACTCAAAATGCCCCCGCCAGTACTTTGAAAATGTTATTCCGTAAATTAGGAAAAGCACAAGAACGGGAGGTACGCAAATGGTGGGAGGCCACCTCACTAGAAAGATATATCGAGTGTGGCAGAATACCGAGGGGACTACGCATATATACAGTGCCCTCATATGAGAACCCAGATCCTGCGTTACTCAAAGATTGGGCAGAATATACGGCAGAGTCGGCAAAAGGTATGGTGCGCATGCTTATCAAATATGCATGGAGTGACAGGGATAAGTGTCTAAAAGAAATAACAGACATAGAAGAACAAATAGCTAAAGAAAAAGACTCCAGAGAAACCGAAGAACTCAGAGACGCCATGAACAAAAGAATCAAAGACTATGAATTAAGCATCCGGTAAAGAAAGCAATCGAAATTTCTCAGAGATGAGCTGGACTACCTCTCAGGAAGAATCTTAACGTTTGCCAGAAAATTTGATGCCACCAGAAAACGGTTGGCCCAGACTAATGCAACGTTAACAAACGTGGACGCCGAGGAGTCTGAAGTCTCGGAAGGGGAACAAACCGAAGAAACTAGAGATACAACATTGGCAACCCAGAGTCCTTTTTTAGACGAGTTCGAGGTCATCAAAGAAACCCGATTACGCCCCCAACAAAGAAACCACCCACCGGTACCCCAACAAAATCAAAGAGGAGGACGCGGAGGGGAAAGAGGGGCAAGAGGAGGTACCCAACAAGCGATGGCATCTCCGAGGGTCACCAGAAGTTGACTGAACCGCAGAAGATAATGGACAAAGAAGATAACAATGTCATAAACCTTTCAAAAAGAAAATTAACGAATGATGAAATTACTATACTTAAGAAAGGCTTAAGCTTCTGCCCAGCCAATGACTTCGATCCAGTAAAAGTACGGATTGATTTGTTTAAATACATCAGGAAACTAAAGTTCAAAAAGATTTTCCTACAATCTCCAAAAATTGAAAGAACAGAATCAAGAACAATAGCTCCAAGTACGAATCATAATGATGTACCCACATGTGAAGAACTGGCGGATACACTCCTAAGACCCACACAAGAACTAGTGGCGATGACCATAAATGCCGAGCCGGCAGAACAGACTATCATCACAAAAAAAAGAGACCCGAGTATGATGAAAAACAAATCAAAAAAGTTGCCTATTACAAACTATGACGCTATTGATCTTTTTAACGAAGCGGTACTAGAAGATCTGGACAAAATTTCAACTGGAATGAAAAGAAAAATGAATCAAAAAACATCGAACATATCAAAGAGAGAGTGGGAGGCAATTAGATCACTCAAAGAAGACACAACAATTGAAATCAAACCTTCAGATAAAGGAGGAAATGTTGTTATCTTTGATAGAGACCATTACCTCTCAGAGGCACACAGACAATTAAAATATAAGGAATGCTACACTCCTATACGAAAAGCTGAGTACAACAAAAGCATTGTAACATTTCACAATATGCTAGATGACTGGCAAAAGGAAGGCATGTTAACTATGGATGAGTACCTTTTCCTAAAATGTGAAGCACCAATTGTACCAACCTTTTACCATCTTCCGAAGGTACACAAGCATGCGAAAAGACCTCCAGGACGCCCAATCGTGTCCTCCATTGGAAGCCTCCTTGAAAACACTTCCAGATTCATTGATTCATATCTAGCGCCCTTCGTAAAAGATCTTCCGTCCTATCTAAAGGACACCCAGGACTTCCTAAGCATCATGGACAATATTACATGGGACTCGGAAATGTTACTAATAACATTGGATGTAGTGAATTTGTATACATGCATCAATCACGAGGAGGGTCTCACCGCTATTAAGTGGTTTCTAGACCAAAAACCCGAACATTTCTGTAATCACAGTACCATGATTTTGTCTATGATCAGATTTTGCTTATATAACAACAATTTTCTATTTGATGGGACTATGTATAATCAAAAGAGGGGTACTTCCATGGGTTCATGCTTCTCCCCCAGCTACGCGAACTTGTTCGTGGGCTGGTGGGAGAAGCATGAGGCATGGAAAGATGCCAACAATGAATGGACTGAAAAAATCCTTATGTGGACCAGATATATAGACGACCTGTTCCTTATTTGGCACGGTGATCGTCTATCTGCGGAAAAGTATATTGCCATTTTAAATACCAACAATCTTAACCTGAAATTTACTAGCACTATTAATGCCAAAAGCATTAATTACTTAGATCTGGAAATATTTGTGCACAATAACATCTTGCAAACCCGCTTGTACAGAAAACCCACGGCGGGGAATGCAGTACTGCATGCCACCTCATACCACCCTAAAAGCTTGGTAAAAAATGTACCATATGGCGAGTTCCTCCGCCTAAAGAGAAATTGTTCTTTAGAACGAGATTACATGCAGGCGACAAACGAAGCACAGGAAAGGTTTGAGAGAAGGGGGTATAACAGAGACATTCCGAAACAGGCCGGTGTGAAAGCTTCTGGTATAAATAGGAGGGATCTCCTAACACCTAAACCAAAAACAGAGGAACCTGATGAGGTGAGAATGATAACTGAATTCAATACCAAATCAGGAGAAATTGTGAACATTTTCAAAAAACACTGGAACATACTAACCGCTGATAGGATCCTTAAAAAGAATCTGCCGCAAAGACCGTTGATTACATACAAAAGATGTCCATCCTTGGCAGATCATCTGGTCCACAGCCATTTCAAAACAACTACCCAACCCATCAAATTACCTAGACCAATGGGCTTCTTTCCCTGTCTTAAATGTAAGGCATGCAGATTTAGCAGAAAAATGTCAGAGTACCCGAATCGCACAGGAGATGAGAAACCCAATATAAAAATTAAACAGCTGCTCAATTGCAACTCTGAATATACAGTTTACTGTCTCACTTGCCCCTGCAAGCTGCGGTACATTGGCAGCACTATAAAACCTGCTAAACTAAGAATCCTAGAACATATGCGGGCAATTACAAATAGGGATAAAACATACCCTGTTGCACGCCATTTTGCTGAACATCATCAAAATAACTGGGAGAAACTTAGTTTTTACTGTATCGATCAGGCACCCAAATTAGAGAGGGGTGGAGACAGAGACAAGTCCCTGCGTATCCTTGAGTCAAAGCATATCATCAGTCTCAAAACCATGACCCCGTGGGGACTCAATAATAATGAAGAACTTTGGGTTCACCTATGAACTATGTACAGAAACTGACATACTCAATAATGGGATGAATATGAGTTAAAATCATCTTGTATATATATATATATATAAAAAAAATAATAATAATAATAATTTCGTTCTCTGTTGATCTGCATGTCTTGACGAAAAAAAGTTTGTGCAGCTAGTATAATCGCCCATCCAGGGCTTAATAACTAATATCATGCAAAATAAGAAATCATTCTTCCATAAAAAACTTTGTACATTACCGGTCGAATGTCTATAAAAGACACTGCGAATGTAATCTCCAAATGAGGAGGGTATGAAAGAAAACTTTTGGAAGAATATATTGATTGGCTTAATTGATACTTTACTGTGTTGGATAATTATGAAATAATTGATTTACGTTACATGTTTTTAATAAGCACTATGCACTTTATCCCAAGTCACCATTACTAGCCATGTATTTCCACGCAATTTGCACATTACAAGATGGCCTCCATCTACTAGCATGTTTGTAGCCCTTTTTCTATTTTCATGACAATGTTCTACTGGCTAATGGTTTAAAATGGTGACATGTATTTTGCACTAACGTCACTGACGAAGCCTGCAAAGGCGAAACGCGTCTGTTGGGGTGTGGGGGGTTTGGGGTCAATAAATCTTTGATTTGGATTCCAGTGTGCCAGCCATTCTTTCCGAAACCCGTAATGTCAGTAGGAACGTGTAGCAATATATATATATATATATATATATACATATACACACGCTCCACACTTGTTTCAGATGCCCCACTACCTCCAGACCAAAGGGCGCGCCGGCGTAGCGGACCTCCGAAAACCGGTCCGAAATATAAACCAATTTTCCAGCTAAGGAAAGTCGACGCCATGTCGTTTAGCTTCAATTTACTTTATTTTGTCAGCTGTTGAGCATGTCAGACGCATTTCGCCTGCCCAGCAGGCTTGCTCACTAACATTTGCATAAAGTTTTTGACCAATTTAACTGACAGTGTTCCCATGTCACATGCACATTACAAACATAGACGGTGAAAACAGACTTGTAGTTTCCTACACCCAGAGCCTCATTTATCAGACTCGGCTGCATCAGCGCGCGACGCATACTCAAATAATGCAATGCGAACTGGCTATAATTGCGATCACACTCACAGGTATTTAAACATTTAAATTGGCAGTTAGTTCTTACGTCATATTAAAGACAAAAAGAAAAATTCATTCAGGTTTGACCTATTCGTGGCACAATATCGACTGCCCCAGTGGGCTAAATCACAAACAAGATAAATCATTTCATGTCAGTAATTAAAGCGCCACCATTTCAATAAAACTCTCGCTAGTGTAAATGCATTATATCCGTTATAGCTCATTATAACTGATACATTCAGGTCATCGCACAACATTAACTGCCCCAGTGGGCTGAATCACAGACAAGAAAGATCATTGCATAGCAATACTTGGAGCGTAACTATTTCATATACACATAAAATATATCCTGAAAAACTCACGCTAAAGCTGGTGCATTCTACACTCGTTATAACTCAGTATAACTAAAACATTCAGGTCATGCCCCAGTGAACCTTTCATGTCTAGTGACATCCCTAAATATCAAATCACATATATGCCTCTGCCTAATAAATTGCAGTCCTTGTTGTTCTCACCATTTTCGTGCTCATTGTGAAAGTGCTTTCTTTAAAACCAGTTAGTTAAACAATACAGGGTCAGGGAGGCAGTTACACATGTGTAAGGAGATCTTCCTCCATGTTAAGACCTGCAGGGGTCTTGGTATTTAATTTGATAATATAACTCGACTCAAGCCTTCGCAAAGTCTTTTGTTGATCACCTCCTCTTATGCTCAGAGGTACAGCATCAATCACGCAATACGTAAGGCCTCCCACATCTTTGTTGTGGCATTTGTCAAAATGCCGTTCAACTGGGTAGGTCTTGTCACCATTTTTGATGGCATGCAAGTGCTGCAACACTCTTTTATGGGCTGGAAGGATCGTGCTGCCTACGTACTTCAGGCCACAAGGGCACTGAAGAACGTAGACAGCAAATTCTGTTTTATATGAAAATTGCCCTTTTATTTTTTGCTTGTTTTTACCGAAACCCAAAGGAAAACTTGTGGTGTTTTTACCAAAGGTACAGGCCTTACATTTAGCACATTTGATACACCCGTCCTTTCTAGTGAGCCATGTGCCACCCGGCTTAGTTCCCATTCTCACTGGTAACATGTTGCTGACTAATGCTTGTCTAAGTGAACAGGCCCTCCTGAAAGTTAATTGGGGTTTCTTCTGTACAAGTTTGCCTAGGATGGGGTCATTCTGAAACACTGGCATATTATTCGGAATGACCCCATCCTAGGTAAACTTGTATAGAAGAAACCCCAAATAACTTTCAACTTGATAGGTTGAGCTCTTCTCCACTGCTAGGGTCAGCCCAAAATGTCTGGAGCAGGAGCAGCTGTATTGCGCGCGAGAGCAACACGATACTGTTTATTCAAAATTCAAATGGGCAGCAGAAATGCCATCAGAGATGCTTCGACCCTGTAAGAGCTTGCCATCAGAGAAGGTTGTACCCAGATAAGAGCGTGCCACCAGAGAAGTTTGAACCCAGATAAGAGCGTGCCATCAAAGAAGCTTGGACCCAGATAAGAGCGTGCCATCAGAGAAGCTTGGACCCAGATAAGAGCGTGCCACCAGAGAAGTATGAACCCAGATAAGAGCGAGCCATCAGAGAAGCTTGGACCCAGATAAGAGCGTGCCATCAGAGAAGCTTGGACCCAGATAAGAGCGTGCCATCTGAGAAGCTTGGACCCATATAAGAGCGTGCCACCAGATAAGGGCAGATAAAGTAACATTAGTCAGCATTACTTTCAATATTATAAATGCTTTAAAATCTGAAAATACTCGTTGTACCCCCAATCCGCACCCCAAATTCTGCAAAGCGATATTCATTGCCCCGTTTCTTTAAATGGGCGTCCTTGTAACACATTACTGATCAGATATGCATCTATGATGTATTCGCCTAGTGTGCACGCATGGGGGAGCCATCAGCTTGTCTGAACTCTATTTGTCCTCCGTGCTGAGCGCATATTTAGAAAATGGTTAGAAATCTGGCGTGAAGTTCAATGGGCAATTAAACACAGTCGGCCATGTTAAGGAATAAGGAAAATGTCAGTCTTACTGGAAACCTGTTTTTAAAGAAAGGTTTGAGACTGAGAACGAATGTAAAGAGGTCATTTTTTGTGAATGTGAAGTGCTTGAACCGATTCTTGAAGGGCTCACTTGTGTGCACATTGTCATGTAGTGAATATTGGATGCTTGAGGGGTGGGTTGCTGAGGTCAAAGGTGGGGCATGGTTTGTGAGCAGATGTGGACAGATAGTCTTACGCATAGCGTGAACCCAACTGAAAAGGCAGCACAGCGCTCTACAAGGTCGAAGACGAGCACAGACTACGAGCGATAGTAGAGGCAGATGATTAATGTATTGCTACTGCATTGTGATGTAGTGTTCTTAAAAGAAGTGTGTCCTCAACTCGTTCCTAAATTAGAGCAGCGTTGCAGCACCTGTGGATACAGGAATATTGTTCCAGATCCTGGATGCTTAGATGGAAAAGGCCTATTATTTTTTGTCCCAGTTTGATGGTGGCCTGGCTGCAGGTGTGAGGAGATCCCCCATAGATGGCGGACTTATCTGCAAAATAAACGCATGCTGGTTTAAATGGCTTTGCAAACGATGCTGCTAGTTTTGAAGATGGTGCTGGTTGGCAATGGGTGATGTGATAATAGTTCTTCCAGCTCTGGATGAGGGGTGCTGCAGCATGTAGAATGCACTTAAGCTGTGCCATTGTGCTGAGGCCATGAAACAGGGCGTTACTATCATCCACATGCAGCACTACGAGGGCTTTAATAGTAGTTCTGAAGTCACATTCTGGAATAACAGTTGTATTTTCTTTAGAAGAGTGAGCTGGTACCAGGCTGTCTTTTGTGTTTTTTAGCAATGTGCTCCTTAAGGGCGAGGTTGGTGTCTAAAGTGAATCCAAGTAACTTCACCTTTGGTAAAAGTTGGAATCTGCCAGGATTAATATAATTGAGCCAGCTTTGTACTGATAATTACTTGTTGTTGTTGGCTGGGTTCAGCTTTAGGTAGGCACTAGGCATCAAGATCTAGATGTGGTGCAGGCAGTGTTTGAATGTTACATGTCTGAAGTAGAGGAGGCTTTCAGGTGAACTTGTGTATCATTGGTGTATGGGTGAATCTTGATGCTGATATCTGTGAGTACAGTTGCAGGGGCTGCAGGTAGAGATTGAAGATGACATGAGACAGTATAGAATTCTGACAAACTCTGCAGAACCAACTTACACAGATGTTTGACAAATGTCTCTGATTGGATGAAGAACAAATGCCTGCAGCTAAACACAGACAAGACGGAAGTACTGATCTTTGGCAACAGCAGCAACACATGCAATGACTCCTGGTGACCATAAGACCTAGGACCCCCACCCATTCCCTCCTCACAATCATCATTGACAACAAGCTCATTATGAAATCACAGATCAACGCCATCTCCTCTGCCTGCTTCCTCACTCTGCACATGTTACGCAAGATCTTCAAGTGGCTCAACCTACACATAAGACACACCATGACACAAGTCCTCATCACCAGACGACTTGACTACGGCAATGTCTTCTACGTAGAAATTGCTGCACACCTTCTACATAGACTCCAGACTATACAGAACATCACGGCCAGACTCATCCTCAGTCTTCCCCGACAAACCCATATCACACCGCACCTCAGGAAACTCCACTGGCTCCCCGTACAGAAGAGAAGCCAATTCAAGCTGCTGACCCACGCACACAAGGCTCTACACAACCAAGGATCTGCCTATATTAACCACTGTCTGAACTTCCACCAATCATCGAGAAGACTATGCTTCACCTCCCTTTCACTTGCCCATACTCCCTCCATCTACCGAAGCAGAAGTGGAGGGTGCTCCTTCTCCCACATCGCAGCAAAGACCTGGAACAGCCTCCCCACACAACTCTGGACCATCACCTCACTTCCGGAATTCCAAATGGCCCTCAAGACCTGGTTGTTCGAATAAGTGTCCAGGGCTTGCAAGCGCCTAGATACTCTATTGGGTGAATAGCCATGCTTGATAAATCCTGATTGAGTGATTAGGACTTAAAGGCGCTCAGGTTATCAAACTGGTGTAGATTGGAAGGAAAGGAAGAAAACCACTGGAAGACATTGCCTGTGTATCCCATTTGAGACTCTAGCATGTGGATGAGGTTGTATGGTAGACTGTGTTGAAGGCAGCTCTGAGGTCCAGCAATTTCAGGAGGCAGGGGACATTTTTATCTGTGTCAGGAGGGCATCATCTACAAAGTGTAAGGCTCTGTGCTGCAGCATGATTTGAAGCCAGATTGATTGTCTTGAAGGAGATGGTTGAGACTGATGTGAGCTTAGAGTTGACAATAGTGTTTTCAATGATTTTGCTGATGAATGGTAGATGAGTGATCTACAAGTAGTTGGCGAGGTCATCAGGATTAACTGTAGGTTTCTTTAGGAGGTTATGACCTGTTTTGAAAGCTTCTGAGAAGATGCCTTGAGTTGTTGACAGTGGTGAGTAGGGGGTTAGAGAGTTCTTTCCTGGAGAGAGCTTTGATGAAGGAGGAGGCTAAGACATCATCTTCATAACTATTCATCTTGAGGGAGTTGAGTATCTTGGTGAGATCTGTCAGAGACAGAGTTTTGAAATTCTAGAACTATGGGTGAGAGTAAGAGGGAAAGCAGGCTTGCTGTTTTCTGTGTGCTGTCGGATCCTCTTTTTTTCCACTGAAGAATTTGATTGCATTGTACTTGTCTGTGGACTGTGGGATAGATGGGTCAGGCAGAGGGTAGATGTAGTGCTTGATTGTTTTTAAAAATTGTCAGTTTCTATTGGTGGTTTCATTCATGGTGTTGCTATAGTACTTTACTTTAGCTGATATGATGACCAGTCTGTGTGTTGTACAGAGGGACCTTAGTATCATGAGGTCATCTGAAGTTCTGTTTTCTTCCATTTTTGTTCCTGTCTGCGGATGGAGCATTTACTGTCAGCGAGGTCTATAGAGTACTAGGGTGCTGAAGATTTTAACTTGCACTTGGACAGTTTAGTTGCAGCGTGCATGTTCACATAGTTTTCTGAAGAATGCAACAGCTTTTGGTAAGTAAGTAAGTGAGTAATCAGTCTAATACTTTATTCGGCTAACTTAGCCGTAAAAGTCAAAATCTAAATTATATATATCATACATCAATAAGCACAAACAAATCATTACAAAATATGAATCCACACCATCTACTCCTCTCTCATAACCTATAGGAGAAGTACTATTAGTCATTTCTACCAAACTGTCTCTAGCATGGTCATGTCATACATAAATATGGAGTCTTGTACCTATCACACTTCATACCTCATCATTGCATCATTCATATCATTATACAACACTATTAAAACAATAAATACATATGAGTAAAATGTATTCAGTTCATAATTATAACTGTTACAATGACATAAAAACAACCTAGGGCACTATAAAAAAACGTCCTCATTTTCCTGACTTCACTCAAAAATTAGCTTTAGCAAAACAGTTAAAAACAGAAATTCAGCTCTTGTAAATACATCGAGGCCATCCTGGATTGTGAGAAATTTAATCAACGGTATAATATACTTTTTCATCTGTAATACATAAAATCTACAGACCAAAAAACATAAATGTAAAGTTCATTGCTCTGAGAAATTACCACAGGGGCAAGGTGATATTTGCCCGTTGATTGAGTTTTCCTTGTTAAATGCAAATGAATAATGTACTGTGTTCAAAACAAAATCTAGTCAGTAAAACTCTATGCTTCACATTCTGTCCCATACTAATATAAGGTTAAACACCAGGGGATGTTAGCAAATTGGCGTGTGTTGCAACCATTGCCCTATTTAATTGTCTAGCCTCCCTCACTTTTGTTCTGATATTAATAATCATGGATTTAAAGTCCATTTTACTTTTCCTCCCATAGCTTCTGTTTCTTCAAAGTATTTAGGGGCAATCCTGTGTTCTCGCATGATATCTAAGAAAATTCAGCCATGGTATGTGCACGGCATCATCCAAGGACATACAGTCATGTATCTTCTTCCTGCTCGAATAGGCAGCCTCTTTTGTCCAAACAGCTCTCCACAATAATAGAGGAGCCATGTGAATTCTGTCCTTGATTAATGGAATGCTTAGTTCTCCACGAGCAATGAAAGTAGCACAGCTAGATGGGATGGCAAGCATCTTTTTCAGACACTTGTTTTCTGCCTGCTGGAGCACATCCATATTCGAATATCCCCAAATGCCTGCCCCGTAAGATGCTCTAGACATACATTTACTATTATAAATAATAATCATTTCTGTAAATGGCTTAGTGCCTACCATAGAGATAAAACTAAACAAAACGGTGATAGCTTTTTCAGAATAATACATTCTGGTATCCAACAAAGGTTAGAGCTAAAATGCATGCCTAATTATGAAAAAGTATCCGTAGTTGAAATGTTATTACGATTAAGAAAATATTCTTTCCCGGGCCAGCTATCATAGCATAATTGACCTTCAAGCCCAGATTGTCAATTTAGCCCTGTAGGGCATTGCCAGAGCATGTCATCAAGACCAAATCATCCGCATAGAGCAGGGTAGGGAATGGGCGAGACCACACTTGTGGCATGTCACGTGCTCTACCCACCAGAAATCCTTCTATATTATTAATATAAAGGGTAAAAAAGAAAGGTGCTAAAATACAATCCTGCCTCATTCCTCTTCGAACATTGAACAATTCTGTATATTCACCATGTCTGTCATATCGCAGCCTGGCCATGGTATCTGCATACAACTGGCGCAGAAAATGGAGTCATGGCTTATCAACACCCAAGTCAGTCAAAAGTCCCTTAAGAGTAAAAGGGTTAACATAGTCAAAAGTGGATTACAAATCGATAAAGACCATATACAAGGACCCCTTTTTAACTACTATGGGGCAGATTTACAAGCCCCTTGCGCCTCTTTTACGCCGCCGTTGCGTCACTTTTGTGACGCAGCGGCAGCGCAAAAGAGGCGCTATAGGAGGGTGGATACCTGACTATGGTTACCCCAGATTTATTGCCTTGTGTTTAGCTGGTTTTCGACTTAGTTGTCCTGGGAGACTGCTAATCAGGGCCCCAGGCTATCTGCTCTCTCTTTAAAATGGACTCCATGTACCCTAGGTGCATAACTAATTGGGTATTGGGTCACCTTATCAGCCCCTGTACAGAGTACTATAAGTACCCAGGGCATAGGTGCATCCTAGGCCTACCAGGGGCTGCAGCATATCTTTTGCCACCCCTGGCTGGCCATCCAAACTGACACAACTGGCTGATCACTCAGCTGGGGCAAGGTGGTGTAATCACCCCTTGCTTAGATATAGTATACCTATGTCTAAACCTATATCTGTCTAGTCTCCGCGTCTTCCCGGTTGCCGTTCGTTCGGACCTGAGTTTATCTTTCTTACCGCCACCGATCCACTCCATGCCTGATTTGCCCTGAAGAAGTGCTAACCTGGCACGAAATGCATCGGGATTGTGTTCTATTCATGGAGTATAAATTGAATTGAAATTTGCACTTGTATCATCTGTTTACATCAAAACGTAATCAACATATGATGAAATATGAAAACATGAAACGGTTTTTTGATTACCTTTTGGATTGAATCAAATAATAAATTACATAGTTGATCCTACATATGAAGTACTGTTAAATGCTTACTAATGGATTCATATGCATCAAGAGTGCCCAGGGATCGTCCTTACCCTCTGTAAGGCTCTCAACGTAAACCTATATCTGGACACATATACACCTATAAGTCACACCTATGGCAGGCCTTAACAATCCTGGATATTTAACAACAAGGGGTGGTGATGGACAGAGTTTCTGAATTAAGCAGAATACTCTCACCCAGTCAAGAGATCAGGGCTAGATCCAACACCGTTTTTTAGCTCACTGCACCATCCCAGTTCAGAACCTGGCTATATGCAAATTAGTCTGTTCCTGTCCCAGTGCATGATGGGAACAGGGCAAACCAAACTACCAAGCCAATTCTTACACTGGGAAGGAAACAAGCTTCCGGGGACCGGTTTCTGGCATTTCAGCCGTCGTCGGCCCGACTTGCTTGAATCCTGACGGTGCAATGAGCAAGGGACTCACATCTGAGTATACCCTTCCACGCTTAGGGTGGACAAAATATTTAACAACAAGGGGTGGTGATGGACAGAGTTTCTGAATTAAGCAGAATACTCTCACCCAGTCAAGAGATCAGGGCTAGATCCAACACCGTTTTTTAGCTCACTGCACCATCCCAGTTCAGAACCTGGCTATATGCAAATTAGTCTGTTCCTGTCCCAGTGCATGGCCACTATAGGTGTGGCAGGGTATACTCAGACATGAGTCCCTTGCTCACTGCTCCATCAGGATTCAAGCAAGCCGGGCCGACGAGGCTGAAATGCCAGAAACCGGTCCCCGGTAGCTTGTCTCCTTTCTGGTGAAGAATTGGCTTGGTAGTTTGGTCTGCCCTGTTCCCATGATGCACTGGGCCAGGGACAGACTAATTTGCATATAGCCAGGTTCTGAGCTGGGATGGGGCAGTGAGCTAAATAACGGTGATGGATCAAGCCCTGATCTTTCGACTGGGTAAGAGTGGTCTGCTTAATTCAGACACTCTGTTCATCACCACCCCCTTTTCTGAATCGTTTTTGGCCACTATAGGTGTGGCAGGGTATACTCAGACATGAGTCCCTTGCTCACTGCTCCATCAGGATTCAAGCAAGCCGGGCCGACGAGGCTGAAATGCCAGAAACCGGTCCCCGGTAGCTTGTCTCCTTTCTGGTGAAGAATTGGCTTGGTAGTTTGGTCTGCCCTGTTCCCATGATGCACTGGGCCAGGGACAGACTAATTTGCATATAGCCAGGTTCTGAGCTGGGATGGGGCAGTGAGCTAAATAACGGTGATGGATCAAGCCCTGATCTTTGGACTGGGTAAGAGTGGTCTGCTTAATTCAGACACTCTGTTCATCACCACCCCCTTTTCTGAATCGTTTTTGGCCACTATAGGTGTGGCAGGGTATACTCAGACATGAGTCCCTTGCTCACTGCTCCATCAGGATTCAAGCAAGCCGGGCCGACGAGGCTGAAATGCCAGAAACCGGTCCCCGGTAGCTTGTCTCCTTTCTGGTGAAGAATTGGCTTGGTAGTTTGGTCTGCCCTGTTCCCATGATGCACTGGGCCAGGGACAGACTAATTTGCATATAGCCAGGTTCTGAGCTGGGATGGGGCAGTGAGCTAAATAACGGTGATGGATCAAGCCCTGATCTTTGGACTGGGTAAGAGTGCTCTGCTTAATTCAGACACTCTGTTCATCACCACCCCCTTTTCTGAATCGTTTTTGGCCACTATAGGTGTGGCAGGGTATACTCAGACATGAGTCCCTTGCTCACTGCTCCATCAGGATTCAAGCAAGCCGGGCCGACGAGGCTGAAATGCCAGAAACCGGTCCCCGGTAGCTTGTCTCCTTTCTGGTGAAGAATTGGCTTGGTAGTTTGGTCTGCCCTGTTCCCATGATGCACTGGGCCAGGGACAGACTCATTTGCATATAGCCAGGTTCTGAGTTGGGATGGGGCAGTGAGCTAAATAACGGTGATGGATCAAGCCCTGATCTTTGGACTGGGTAAGAGTGGTCTGCTTAATTCAGACACTCTGTTCATCACCACCCCCTTTTCTGAATCGTTTTTGGCCACTATAGGTGTGGCAGGGTATTCTCAGACATGAGTCCCTTGCTCACTGCTCCATCAGGATTCAAGCAAGCCGGGCCGACGAGGCTGAAATGCCAGAAACCGGTCCCCGGTAGCTTGTCTCCTTTCTGGTGAAGAATTGGCTTGGTAGTTTGGTCTGCCCTGTTCCCATGATGCACTGGGCCAGGGACAGACTAATTTGCATATAGCCAGGTTCTGAGCTGGAATGGGGCAGTGAGCTAAATAACGGTGATGGATCAAGCCCTGATCTTTGGACTGGGTAAGAGTGGTCTGCTTAATTCAGACACTCTGTTCATCACCACCCCCTTTTCTGAATCGTTAACAATCCTGGAGGCAGAGTGCTTGGTTTTATGTGAGATTGTGCTCTAGCATGAGCTGAGCCTGTCTGCAGCTTTCGGAACCATGTCCTTATAGCTGTTCCAGGGTATTGCCATATCATATACTCTTAAGTGCATTATAATCCTCGCGGTTATTGCTAACTTTGGTTTGGCTTTATAAAAACATGTCGTGTAAGGTGTCATACACTTTGGAATACTACCCCCTCACCAGTTCTGGCGACGGGGGTAGCATTCCACCCTTCTAGAGGGAGAAGACATGTTAGTTTACTTAAATGCAGTTAAAACTAACCAGAGCCTCAGCATCACAAAATGGATGCTGCTGCCACAGACAGAAGTCTGGCCCCCTGCTGCTGACCGAAACTCTGACAGGGGAGGCCTGGACAAATGGTATCCTGTCACAGGGAGGTGTTACACCACCCCAGACAGGAGATAGTGGATTGAGGCAGGCAGGGAGAGTGAAACTAGACACTGCCTGGGGCGCACAAGGCTCCCCATGCATAGCCCAGTTCAAACCGGTGCTGGGGCACTCCAGCCCCAGCTCTGGCGCGAAACTGGACAAAGGGAAAGGGTGTAACCACCCCCTTCCTGGGTCCCACCCATAGGAGGGACCTAGCAGGTAATCCAGCCCCTTGATTTGGAATAAAGGTAGGAGCTGTGTCCATAGACTTTAGATAATCCTGACTGAAACTTTGAAACGAAACTCTGGACCCTTCGACATCCCACTCGACGTGGAAGACTGAAGAATCTCCCTTGTGGTGAAGGAGTGACCACCCTGTGCAAACAGGCACCATCCAGCGCCCACGGTTTGCTTTGTTGCAGCTCCCGCCGGAGCTCGAGCGACAGAGATCGACAAGAACTGGATTCCCAGACATCCAACAGCCCGATCCACATCAAAGCTGAGACCCGTGGAGGCGACGTGAGACCGGCCATCTTGAAAAGACTGCGAAGTGCTGACAGTGCAGCTCCTGAGGCACCCTTGAAGCTGTGCATTGGGGTTTGAGAAGCCCCAGCCCCGAGCAGCTCGTGCACCGAAGATCACCCCTCCACACTCACCGAGTACTGCGTGGGGCCCTTTTGCATTTTCCTGCTCAACGCGTCTGTCCGGTCACTTGCCAGTTGGCTAGTGGCCTCTATGACGACGAATCTTTGAAACTACTCTGCTAGTCTGGTTGCTCCAGACTGGCCCTCGCTCCCCTGAAAAGGAGCCACCGCTCTGACCTTGCTGGTCCGAGTAAGAAGCGATCTTCAAATCCTGCGTGGGTTGCCTTTGCCAAGGCCTGTTGACTCCAATCCGGAAGCCGACACAGCCGACAGCGAGAGCCTTCGTGGGTGAGTCCGTGTTCCACTCCTGGTCATCGTCGATGCCCCCGAGTCCACGTGGCAGCGGAGACAAGCTTCTCAACAACCAACTGATTGCGCCCGACATCGCCTGGTTCCTTCCTGGTTCCATCCTGGTCACTGGCTAGTGACCCAGACTCTGTCCCCTCTGCTTTCAGGTACTCTACATCTTCGATCCACCCTTGGATCCAACCGGACTCTTCTCTCCTGGCCGCCTGCAGCATCTTCATCTCCGGGCTCCATAGAACTCCACGACGAAACCCGACACACTTTGGCACCTATGCACCCGCTTCCTGTGGGTGAGGTAATGATCAAACACCGGTGCTCCTGTAGTGGTTTACACCTCTAGTGTCCTAGTTTAAACTGGCTAAATTCTATTCCAGTCGGAAGACTTCCAAAATTGTAACTTTGTAACTTTTACACGCCATTGACTTTGCGTTGGTGCATGCGTGTGCTTTAGTCACTGCACCCGAGTCCCACGGGCCTCTCCCGTCCTAACTGTCGTTAGTCCAGAGTAGCCCCAGCGATTCACAAGGCCCTAGGCACCTACCATTGTTCGAAAGGTGGTACTTATACCACTATTTTAGTACATGGTTTGAGTGGCCACCGGGCCTATCCAAAATTTTGCAACTTGTGTATGTTTAACTGTGCTTTTGTTTAAACGCTTGTGCCTCTGGACTCATAAAGAGTACAGAGGATTATTCTAGTAATAAATACATATATTTTTATAATATATAACTTGTGTGGTGTCCTTTCATTTGATATTACAGGAGTGCATATGGTAAAACAGCTGGCGTCACATGCCCTCTTGAGTTAAGCCTAAGACTGCTTAGGCCTATGCTACCCCTAGGATAGCTAGTCTATAAGGTTGACTTACAACCACCACCATAGGGGTTGTTTAGACTGATACAAGGTGATTACTAGAATAGTGAACATCATACATCAGGCCAACTTCTCACATTGGTGTGCAGCGGTTGGGATTTGAGCTTGCTGTTGTTTTACCAATTGTAATCTTTATATCATTTGAAAGAACACATTAAGTACCATAGGTACATATAAACAAAGCTTACATACTTAAGTTCTACTGAACTTAGTAGTTGTAGACCAAAGGGCCTAGCAAGGTTCCAGTAGGAAAACACATCGTGTAGGTAAGTGTACACACTTACACCTCACTAAGTCATGTCTGGCACAGGTGACCAAGCCAGTGCTCTACCTGTGACAGGTGACCTTACCAAGGCACCTTCCAACTATGACAAATTCAGCTTCAGAGACTTGAGTGCCTTGTGCACTACAAGGGGGCTGAAAAAGGGTCACAACCCTACCATTCCAATCCTGATACAAGTCCTAGAGAAGGATGACTTTGAGAAGTCTACTGCAGTCCCCTCAGGTAATCCAGGAGATGGAATAACCCCCATAGATGATGAGGCCAACACCCCAGAAGTAGAGGATGAGGCGGTGGATGTTGAACAAGATTCAGATGATCAGGGAGATAGCCAGGTTCAAGTCAGGAGGCTTAGCCAGGCTAACCTAAGTATACATGGGGATGGAGAGGTGTTCCCCCTCCCCAGACCTAATAGTACACTACTCCCTGGCAATAGAAGAGAGAGATCCCTTTCCAGGGAATCTAACCTTTCTAGTGCCTCAAGGGCTGCTCAAAGGGGAATGACTTCCCCTCAGAGAAAATAGCATAAGGCCAGGATGAGAGCTGTCCAACTCGAGATAGAGAGAGAAGAGGTGGCCCTGGCCCAAGCTAAACTTGCTTTAGCAAGGGAACAAAAATTGAGTGGAGTAGACTCCACTGGTGGCAGCAATATCCCTAGAGATAAAGACAGGTCCTATGAACATAGAAACCTGAGCAAGATTGTGCCCCCCTACAAAGATGGGGATGACTTCCACAAATTGATGACTGCTCTGGGGAGAGCCTGCATGGTACAGCAGGTTCCCCAAGATCAGTGGGCAGCAACCTTATGGTACTCCTTTTCTGAGAAAGGGAGAGATAAGCTCCTCACTGTTAGACATGAGGATGCTAAAAACTATACTGTCCTGAAGAGTGCTCTTATTGATGGGTTTGCCTTAACCACTGAGCAATACAGGTTGTTGTTCAGAGATACCCAAAAAGCTCAGACTCAGGACTGGACTGATTTTGTAGATTGTTCTACTAAGGCCCTGGAAGGTTGGTTACTTGGCAGCAAAGTACATGACTATATGGGATTGTATAATTTGATTATGAGGGAGCAGATCCTTAGTAATTGTCAAAACCAGCTTTTGCACAAGCACCTGGTGGACTCAGATCTGACCTCTCCACAAGAATTGGGTAAGAGGGCAGACAAATGGGTCAGAACCAGGATTAGGCCTAAGACTCAGGGTGGAGTACCAAAAGAAGGATAATTCCAAGGCTCAAGAGAAAGGTGGGGATAAATCAAAAGACAAGTCTCCCACAGGGCCCCAAAACTCCAATGGTGAGGGTGGGTCCCAAAACACTTCCTCTAACCAAAAGAAATCTTATTGCCATGCCTGTAAACAGCCTGGTCATTGGAAGACTGATAGCAGTTGCCCAAAGAATAACAATAAGGAAAATATTCCTCCAAGTAAGGCTCCAACTCCTCCTGTTACTATTAGTAGTAATCCCCCAGGTGGTGGGAGCACCCCCAAGAATTTGGCTGGGTTTACTGTTGGAACTCATGTGGACTCTGGCCTAACCAGGTCCCTACTACAGCTACTCTTGTCTGTGAAAATGGCATGGGGTTTGCCAACTTCACTGTTTGTCCAAACACTTTGAGCAAGTACAGACAGGAGCCCCTCATCAATGGTCAGAAAGTTGAGGCCTATAGAGACAAAGGGGCTGGTATCACTATGGTGACTGAGCATCTAGTCTCCTCAAGGCAACTTTTACCTGGTGCCACATACCAGGTGACCAATATTGATGGAGTGCAGACAAATCATCTCATAGCAGTAGTAAATCTCAGCTGTGGAGGTGTCACTGGCCCCAAGAAAGTGGCAGTGTCAACAAACTTGCCTGTAGATTGTCTACTGGGAAATGATTTAAAAATCTCAGCCTGGGCCGAGGTAGAACAAGAAACCCATTCTAAAATGGTAAATCTCCATGGAAAGGTTAGTGAGGCTGTGATGGCCACAGCCCCAGCTCAAGATGTCCTCCCTGAAGAGGTTGGTAGGGCTGTGCTAGTCTCAGCCCCATCTCAAGCAGACTCCTTCCCTAGACAGATTAGCAGGGCTGTGATGGTAACAGCCCATACCCAAACTGAGTCCCTTCCTGAAAAGGTTGGTGGGGCTGTGATGGTCACAGCCCAAACTCAAACAGATTCATGTGTTGTGAAGCCTGAGACTATGGATCACTCCACACAAACAGAGAGCATTGAGGAGGAAGATAAATCTCCCTCCCAACAGACTTTAGGAAAGGATCAGCCTCCCCAGGGAACTGATCTTACCCCTTGTGAAAAAACTGCCCCAGAGGTAGTCAGACCTAGCCTGGCAGAGCCCCTGATGTCAGTGGACCCTTCCAAGGTGGGACCCAGTCTGGAGCAGGTAACCTGCCCCTCTCTACCCTTCCTCAGTCAGCCCAGGGCTGCAGGGGTCAAGGAGGTCAGTGGACCCCAAAGGGCCCCCTGTCCAATAAAACACCCCCATCATCAGATTAGGGGCACCAAAGCTAGCAGCCCTAGCAAGGTGAAAAATTCAAAAACTCCTGAGGGATCCCCCTTACACTTAGTTAGGAACCTCCCCCAGATGGGCACTGTTAGGCACAGCCAAACCTGGGACCCAAAGGCCCCAAACCTGACCTGTCCCTCCAGTAAGCCAACAAAAGGGACCCAGCCTCCAGCTGTAGGCAGCCAGAGGTTGACCCTGAGAGCACAGTGCAACTCAGTCATGGAAAGAAAGGCACCCATGGTGGATGGTGATTGGAGGAAGTTGAGCCCTACATTAGTGGAGCCTCACTTCAGTACTCCATCTCAACACCAGCCTTTTACTTTGCCAAAACACACCGCAGGTAGTAATTCCCTATGGTGGAGACCCTCTGATACCCCTAGGGTGAGGGATTGCTTAGTGGACAATGAGATAGGGGGTAACCATGCCAGTGCAGGTTCCTCCTTATATGGCCACTCAGGCAATATAGGCTTACCTGGTCAAGGATAGCCTTATCTCCTTTCGTTTGGGGTGGGGGGGGGTTATGTAGGAGGGTGGATACCTGACTATGGTTACCCCAGATTTATTGCCTTGTGTTTAGCTGGTTTTCGACTTAGTTGGCCTAGGATCCTGCTAATCAGGGCCCCAGGCTATCTGCTCTCTCTTTAAAATGGACTCCATGTACCCTAGGTGCATAACTAATTGGGTATTGGGTCACCTTATCAGCCCCTGTACAGAGTACTATAGGTACCCAGGACATAGGTGCATCCAAGGCCTACCAGGGGCTGCAGCATATATTTTGCCACCCCTGGCTGGCAATCCAAACTGACACAACTGGCTGATCACTCAGCTGGGGCAAGGTGGTGTAATCACCCCTTGCTTAGATATAGTATACCTATGTCTAAACCTATATCTGGACACATATACACCTATAAGTCACTCCTATGGCAGGCCTTAACAATCCTGGAGGCAGAGTGCTTGGTTTTATGTGAGATGGTGCTCTAGCATGTGCTGAGCCTGTCTGCAGCTTTCGGAACCATGTCCTTATAGCTGTTCCAAGGTATTGCCATATCATATACTCTTAAGTGAATTATAATCCTCGCGGTTATTGCTAACTTTGGTTTGGCTTTATCAAAACATGTCGTGTAAGGTGTCATACACTTTGGAATACTACCCCCTCGCCAGTTCTGGCGACGGGGGTAGCATTCCACCCTTCTAGAGGGAGAAGACATGTTAGTTTACTTAAATGCAGTTAAAACTAACCAGAGCCTCAGCATCACAAAATGGATACTGCTGCCACAGACGGAAGTCTGGCCTCCTGCTGCTGACCGAAACTCTGGCAGGGGAGGCCTGGACAAATGGTATCCTGTCACAGGGAGGTGTTACACCACCCCAGACAGGAGATAGTGGATTGAGGCAGGCAGGGCGAGTGAAACTAGACATTGCCTGGGGCGGACAAGGCTCCCCATGCATAGCCCAGTTCAAACCGGTGCTGGGGCACTCCAGCCCCAGCTCTGGCGTGAAACTGGACAAAGGGAAAGGGGTGTAACCACCCCCTTCCTGGGTCCCACCCATAGGAGGGACCTAGCAGGTAATCCAGCCCCTTGATTTGGAATAAAGGTAGGAGCTGTGTCCATAGACTTTAGATAATCCTGACTGAAACGTTGAAACGAAATTCTGGACCCTTCGACATCCCACTCGACGTGGAAGACTGAAGAATCTCCCTTGTGGTCAAGGAGTGAACACCCTGTGCAAACAGGCACCATCCAGCGCCCAAAGGTTTGCTTTGTTGCAGCTGCCCACGGAGCTCGAGCGACAGAGATCGACAAGGACTGGATTCCCAGACATCCAACAGCCCGATTCACAGCCACAGCAAAGCTGAGACCCGTGGAGGCGACGTGAGACGTGGGACCGGCCATCTTGAAAAGACTGCGAAGTGCTGACAGTGCAGCTCCCGAGGCACCCTTGAAGCTGTGCATTGGGGTTTGAGAAGCCCCAGCCCCGAGCAGCTCGTGCACCGAAGATCACCCCTCCACACTCACCGAGTGCTGCGTGGGGCCCTTTTGCATTTTCCTGCTCGACAAGTCTGTCCGGTCACTTGCCCGTTGGCTAGTGGCCTCTATGACGACGAATCTTTGAAACTACTCTGCTACTCTGGTTGCTCCAGACTGGCCCTCGCTCCCCTGAAAAGGAGCCACCGCTCTGACCTTGCTGGTCCGAGTAAGAAGCGATCTTCAAATCCTGCGTGGGTTGCCTTACCAAGGCCTGTTGACTCCAATCCGGAAACCGACACCGCCGACAGCGAGAGGCTTCGTGGGTGAGTCCGTGTTCCACTCCTGGTCATCGTCAATGCCACCGAGTCCACGTGGCAGCGGAGACAAGCTTCTCGACAACCACCTGATTGCGCCCGACATCGCCTGGTTCCTTCCTGGTTCCATCCTGGTCACTGGCTAGTGACCCAGACTCTGTCCCCTCTGCTTTCAGGTACTCTACATCTTTGATCCACCCTTGGATCCAACCGGACTATTCTCTCCTGGCCGCCTGCAGCATCTTCATCTCCAGGCTCCATAGAACTCCACGACGAAACCCGACACACTTTGGCACCTATGCACCCGCTTCCTGTGGGTGAGGTAACGATCAAACACCGGTGCTCCTGTAGTGGTTTACACCTCTAGTGTCCTAGTTTAAAATGGCTAAATTCTATTCCAGTCAGAAGACTTCCAAAACAGTAACTTTGTAACTTTTACGCGCAATTGACTTTGCATTGGTGCATGCGTGTGCTTTAGTTACTGCACCTGAGTCCCGCGGGCCTCTCCCGTCCTAACTGTCGTTAGTCCAGAGTAGCCCCAGCGATTCACAAGGCCCTAGGCCCAACCATTGTTCGAAAGGTGGTACTTATACCACTATTTTAGTATATGGTTTGAGTGGCCACCGGGCCTATCCAAAATTGTGCAACTTGTGTATGTTTAACTGTGCTTTTGTTTAAACGCTAGTGCCTCTGGACTCATAAAGAGTACAGAGGATTATTCTAGTAATAAATACATATATTTTTATAATATATAACTTGTGTGGTGTCCTTTCATTTGATATTACAGGATTGCATATGGTAAAACAGCTGGCTTCACATGCCCTCTTGAGTTAAGCCTAAGACTGCTTAGGCCTATGCTACCCCTAGGATAGCTAGTCTATAAGGTTGACTTACAACCACCACCATAAGGGTTGTTTGGACTGATACAAGGTGATCACTAGAATAGTGAACATCATACATCAGGCCAACTTCTCACAGGCGCCATGGTGCGGGGTATTTACAACGTGACGCATCTGGGAGATGCGTCACGTTGTAAAGCCATGCGCCAGAAGGAGGCTTTCCTGCGCAGGCGGGGGCGTTCCGGCGCAGGAACGTCTCCTAAAAGTGGCTGAGTGACATCTACAAGATTTCACTCAGTCACTTTGCGGCCCATGCTGCATCAAAACCCTGCGCCTGCTTGAAGCAGGCGTAAGGATTGACGCAGCATTTGAAGGATAGGGCACCCTAGAGTCTTGCTGGAACTGCGGTGCATCCATTGTGGCGGAGGTATGGCGCACAATAAGTGGCGCATCCCTGCTAATATGCAGGGATGCACCACTTATTGTAAATATGCCGCTATGTATTTACTCACAAGAAGCTGTAAATGTAAACACTGTTCAATGGTGCTTAGTTCCTACTGAAAGCCACACTGCGCATCGCAGATTATATTATTTTTTTCTACCCATCCTTTCAGCCTAGCCCGGACTCCCTTTCCCACACCCTTACAGAGTTGCATCCGGCCCGGCGAAGAAATGGGTCTATACGAGCAACACTAGGCACAATTACTGACTGACTCAAAGTGGGTGAAGGGCCAGACTTCGCGACAGCTTTTGATACTTTAGTAACCAGTAGGGACCCAAATTCTATATTTTCAGTAAATATGTCTAAGGGGAGACATTCCTTTTCTGACTAAGGGCACAGGTCACCTCACGTAAACTAAAGTCAATAGGGCTCACTAATAGACCCTCTTCCTTGCTGTGGAGTTCCGCACTCTTTCCTCCCTCCTCGTCTTCCCCAGTGTGCAAATCAAATAAAAGTGTTTGACCCATTCTTCTGCCGGGATTACTGCATCCAAGGAGGGGCTCTCACTGAAATAAGGTGCATTGGTGATTTTGCAGAAGGCAAAGCTATCTGACCAGCTGTTCACTTCTTGCAGAGCGTCCCTAGGCTTTCTCCTTAATAGTAGCTTTCTGCCTTGCTGAGTGGTTTTATAATTCCTCCTACGTTTCTTAGCCATCTTCAAGTTACTCTGAGAATTCGCTAAAGCCCTTTTGAGACTGTACGAGCCTTTCTACTGGCTTTTTCAAACCAACCTATAGTATGCCGGAAACGTATTACGCCTGACTCCAGTAAAGTTGAATCCTTTAATAAACTGCAATTACAGGAAACAGGTCTGCTAGTCGTGCTCGGAGGCATTCCATGCACCTGCATAGAAGGAGCAACACAACACATCCCCCCTCTTTACCGCAACAATAATTAGGTAAGAACAACACAAGCCTGCCCTCCCAAAATACAAAACAAATTAGTGTAACCAGGGAAAGAAGACTAGGGGAAAGTGAGAGGAAAAAAGAAGATGAGAGAAAGAACAGAATAAATAAATAAATAAACTAGAATAAAACAGTATTTCTATACCACCACCAGAGTAATATAACAAAGGAAATTATTTATTCATCCACCCCACAACATAGTCTTTTAAACAGCCTGGCGAAATTCTTCTTCTCTTGCAGCCTTCCCTGCAAAAGAATTTCCAGAAGGACCATTTGGTCCTAAAATTCTCAGTCCTTCTCCAATTGGCCCCCAATGTTATTATTTCTCTTTTCTGGGGTGCTCACATCTCTAAGGACACCATCCATACCTGTAAAACTGTCCTCATTCCCATTCAAACTCATTGCGGCTTGAACCCCGCTGTTTTCCAAAATATACGCCAACGACTCAGTATTGTTATTAACTTCCTCCTCCTCGGCCACTCTCTCTCTTTCAAAATCACTCTAATTCGCCCTTAAAGCCACCCTCTTAAGATTTCATACCTTACCACTTTTCAGCCGAACTGCATTCCTCAAAACCTCTAACACTTCCTTCAGTTCAAAGAATTTGCTCTCTCCTTTAGTAACTTTTGTCAGTTTCTTCACCTGCACCAGGTAACCCACTTTCACTTGCACTGCTTTAATGGCATGAACACTGTCATTGCTCAGGTGAGTTTCTTCCGATTTCCCTCTAAAAGAATTGAAGGACCAATGTTCCACCTCACACTCCCGTAACCATTCAGGATTATATTTACACCAGGGTCTTCTACTTCTCATTATGACAAATAGGCATTCTCCAGTGGAATCATGAAAAGTGACCCTATACACCAACATGGCCTTTTTCACTTCAACATGCCAAACCTTTTTGTAGTTGACAGCTCCTTGAATGACTATCGTAACTACGTAGTTAAATCTCTGCACAGTGCCATACCCAGTGGGATTATAGAGCAACGTTGTTCTGTGTTTCACTCCAGTCCTCTCAAAGTAACTCTTAGCAGCATTAGATGTAAACTGCACTCCGTTGGCGCTCAACAATACCGCTGGAATACCCTCAGACACAAACACATTATCAAAAAATATCAAAGCCGAGGTGGTATCCGCCCTTTCTACAATTTCCACCACTGGTCATTTTGCGAAAAGGTCCATCAACACAATAACAAATTCTTGTAGTTCCCCCACAGGACTCAATAGGTCTATAGCCACACATTTCCATGGTTGCATTGGAATTAAACACTCACTCATGGGGGAACTCAATGTACGCAAATACCTATCTGCTGAGGAACATACCTTGCATGATCTTATAAATCTCTCAACCACTTTGTCCACACCTGGCCACCAGAACATCTCCTTAACCACAGCTTTGGACCGGACTTTCCCAAAATGTCCTTTGTGACACAACTCCATAATCATATCACGTAACCCACTGGGAGGAACAATGCGTTCACCCCTAACCACCAAATCCTTATCTACTGACAATTCTGTCCTTACTTCCCAAAAAGGCCTTAACTCTTCAGATGCTAGTTTCTTCCATGGCCAACGCTTCTGTAAATATTTCTGAACTCCTTGCAAAACACTGTCCTTTTTTCTGTTCCGCCTCCCATTGCCCCTTTTTAATAGCCAGGGACGCCGAGTCATGTACTAGCACAACCTTGTAATCATTCCATGGGTCATTTACACATTCATCCAAAGGACAAGGCATCCTTGACAAAGGGTCCGCAATTACATTCTCTCTGCCTGGCATATACTCTATATTATACACAAAGTCCTTCAAGCGCATAGATAATTTAGCAATTCTTGCAGAGGTAGACACACTCCCTTCCGTAGTCAATAGTTTTACAAATGGTGACAGGTTTCCCCCTACAAATGCTCGAAAATGCCTCTTCTATAATGGGATATTTTTCCTCTGCTGGTGACAGGGATCTAGATGCGAACAAAATAATCGTTTCCTGCCTTTGCCATCCCCTTGTGACAGTACAGCTCCCAGGCATCAGTGGTAATCCAAGAATCCAACCTGGGGTCAAAGCTGCCTATGGTAGGTACCATCTCCAAATCACCTTTGATCCTCCTGAACTCCTCATCACACAATGAACTCCATTCAAACTTCCCAAATTTCCTAAGCAGTTTCTGAATATTACACACTTTCTCTGCAAAACTGGCTATGAATTGGCCTAATATTACGCCATTCCTAGAAATGATCTTAACTTTTCCTTGCTAGTTGGAGTGGAGAGCTCCATATCATTTACTTGCCAGGGTTTGGACCTGACTCCCTCTTCACTTATCACTTGACCCGAATAAGTTACACTCCTTTCTGTGAATTTACACTTATTAATGTCTACTGGTCAAACCCACATCCTGCAGTACACCCAAAACTCTTCTTAATCGCTCATCACATCCTGGAAGAATACTCCACCCTCCTTCCCAAACAGTTTATGCATTAGTTACTGGAAAACGACGGCGGTGGATGCTAAGCCGAAAGGCTTGTGTTTAAACTTGTAACATCTGAACGGGGTGATGAACATTGTAAGCTTTCTTGATTCAAGTGTAAGTCGAATCTGATGGTAATGCACTGACAAGTCTATAGTTGAAAAACACGTAGTCTTCTTTAAAGACGCGACCATCTCTGTGATTTTGAGAAGGGGAAACTGGTCAATGAAGATGCTGTTGTTTAGGTGGCGCAAGTCCACACACAAACACATTTTTCCATTGCTCTTGCATGCCACGACCACTGGCGAAATCCAATCTGAACTTTCGATCTGTTCAATAACATCCCAGTCAACCAATTTGTCCAGGTCCTTACATAACTTCCATTGCTTTTGAGTACGATCTCATGCTCAAACCCTTTAAATAACCCTAGGTTCTTACTGAAAACTTTGGGGAATTGCTCTGCCATTACTTTACTCATTCTGCTCCCATCATCTACCACCAACACCTTCTCTGCCCTGTTAGGATCACGAATAATGTGTAGGCTGCCTTGATCTACCCATCCCAGTACAGATGGTCCTTGTTTGTCCACTTACAGTTTACCCCTCTTGTGTCTGCCCTTGAAATAAAAAATCAACTGTCTAACCCCGAAAATGTCAATGTTTTTCCCCAGTGAAACTCTCTGGATTTATGTCAGATGGAGACAACTGTGGTCCAATCTTACCACGAAAATCACTCTCCCAAATATTCTCATTCACAATTGTGAACGGGGACCCCACGTCTGCATATATTTGAATACAAACTCCTCCTAATAACATGTCACATATAGGTTTGTTCCTATTCGGCCCACCATCCAATTTAAGTACAAATGTGCCCTGTACGCTCTTTAATTCTGTCCGCTTCTAGATATTCGTTTTCCTCCTCACTACTATTGTTATTGGATCCCTTGTTCACAGATTTGATTTATGACTTTTTCTTTCTGTATACTTTCGCAAAGTGGCCAATAATCCCACAGCTACACCACTTTTGCTTTACCTCTGGACATCTTTAGCTGTAAGCCAGATGGCCCCTACTGCCACAACGGTAGCATCTTCTGTCATTCCCTATGCGTTTATTCAGAGCTTTCATCTTCTGTTCTTTAATAGGTGCCTTACTTCTGGCACCCTGTCCTTTGTAGATATCTTCCATGACTTTCTCAAATTCTGACTGCTTTAACTCCATGGCGCACCTTCCCGACATCTCTGCTTTACGGGCAATCGCCAACACTTCCTCCTGCGGTGAATCCTCATTTATTCAAAGACTTTCCTGGATTGCTGAATTGCCGGCATGCATGACCAACTGGTCTTGTATCAAGCCATTATGTAAATTACCAAATTTTCAATCAAAAGCGAATTTTTTTTCATTCTGTCACAAACTCATCCGCAGACTTATTTTTTTTCTGTTTACATTGAAAGAACTTGTAACAAATAATACCTATGCTCACTTTAGGTGCAAAGTAATTGTCCAAATCTTTCAAAGCCATAGAAAACACGTTGATGTCCACACTAACTGGCCTGCGATTGTAAATTTTCAGACCAACTGGCCCCAAAGATGCAAAAGAATTTCCTTTTTTTGCACTATAGACATTTCATTTTCCTCATCAATGGCACAAATGTAATTAGTAAAGTAATCCTTCCATTCTATCCACTTTATTGGTGGTTCCGCTCCCCATGCCGAGAACGCATACAGAGGACTGATGGGGAAATTCTACAGAGCTATGCTTGTTTGAAATTAATTTCCTGCACACCTTCTTGTACAGTTCGTGAGTATGACTTTTTCAAAATAGGGGAAGCCAGAAAAAAAATATATGAGCCTTTACTTGATTCCTGATATTCCAGAACTCTAAAGTGTTATCTCTTTCTGCTCGATACTCACACGGCGGCTTGTTTCGTCACATCGATCCCCTCAGCAATCAGTTTCTCTTTTCACCAGAAGGGTTGGGTACCAGTCCCGCCTTAAATAAAACTCTGCTGCGTGTTCGTATGTCTTTTGGATTCCATATGGACAATAGAATTTGTCCTTCTGACCTTCTCCAGCTCGTCGCCAACTTGAAGTATGCTGGAAATATATTACGCGTGACTCCAGTAAAGCTGATTGCTTTAATAACCTTTATTCTGTCACAAACTCATATGCGGACTTATTTTTTTTCTGTTTACAGTGAAAGAACTTGTAACAAATAAAACCTGTGCACACTTTAGGTGCAAAGTAATTGTCCAAATCTTTCAACGCCATAGAAAACACGTTGATGTCCACACCAACTGGCATGTGATTGTAAATTTTCAGACCAACTTGTCCCAAAGATGCAAAAGAATTCTCTTTTTTTGCACTATAGACATTTCATTTTCCTCATCAATGGCACGAATGTAATTAGTAAAGTAATCCTTCTACTCTATCCACTTTATTGGTGGTTCCGCTCTGTCGTGTCCATGCTGTGCGCAGGGGTGTACACCACACACAGGACGCAGGTTAGTTTAACACTTCTTTATTCTTACATCATGCAGTTGCTCGTCCCCACGTCCGTCCACGTCTCTGTCCTGGTCATTGTCCCCCTCCTTCCTGTCCCGTCACCGGATCTGGTGTCCGGTGACCTGGTCACTCTGCCTGAGGACCCACAGGGTCCTACTGCCCTACTGTCAGTCGCCCACACTGTCGGATCCCAACATCTCCGTCACGACATCTCCCCCCTTGTTGCAAACAAATGTTCGTGACACATTTATCATAGTCCTCATTCACAGTTATATTGATGAAGGTGAAAGAATGAGAGAGAGAGAGAGAGAGAGAGAGAGAGAGAGAGAGAGAGAGAGAGAGAGATGTTGTTCGATGGCCCAGAGGCCTCTTCGTTTACACCTCTTCAATTAGTCTCTTTGGTTCCATGTGTTTCCTTCTTGATCGCTGTTTTCTGATATCCGCTTGAGCTTCTTCCTTTTGTGTGCCTTTCTATAGTTCTTGCTTTGACCTTTCCGCTTCTCTTGCGTCTGCCTTGCTGACATGCGAAAGGTGCCCTGTGACGTGACACTGGCCAAACTGCCGCCTTTGCCATCCGTTCTTTTGCTTTTGTCATCTTCAATTTGCCTCCGGGGATCTCGTTGCTCCATTTCCTCGCTTGTCCTTCTTTGACCATCGCAATGCCTCCTTTCTTTCTTTTCCGTTTCGTCGCATGTCTTCCTTTTTTCTCCTGAGCCTTTGTTGTTGCGTTTGCTGTTTGAGCTCTTGCAGCAGTGTCTTCTTGTTCCACGCTTTTTCCTTTCTTGTGTGTGATAGTCTCACTCTTCTTCATTCTCTCATTGCCACCACCTGTCTTCGGTAATTTTTTTTTTTGTTGATGTTGTGTCACCTTTGCTACCAGTTCTATTTCGTTGCCATCTGAATTTGGCTTTCTGCGCTGTCCCCGGTCAGCATGTGCTGGGTCGTCCTCGGCCGTCATAGCAAATCTGATCTCTTTCAATTCTTTGTGGTGCTCTTCGGTCCATGTGACACGTTTTCCTTTGTTTGTTAGCCCCTTCGGTGGGGTGCTTGTGATGGCATCATCTTCTTCCAGTCTTTCAGTTGCCATGAGACCCATCATTTGCGTTGTGACGTTGCTCAACAGGCACGGCGCTGTTTCTTCTGTGAACTTTCCTCGCTCCATTTCTTTTGCGTCTGCTGTCGCTCTAGCCTCCGCTCTTGCTAGGGCCAGGATGTTTTCTAGTGATGTTGGCTCTTTTAGTATTTTTGCACGGAAGCTCCTGTCACGGCATCCTTCTATTATTCGCAATCTTATTGCTTGTGTGTTGTCAAATTTGTCAAATTCACAATGCGTTACAAGTTTCCTCAGTCTGGTCGCAAAGTCATCTGGTGTTTCGCCTATTTGTTGAGACGCAGTTGCGAAATTGTATCTTTCAAGATCAATATTTCTTTGCTGGTCAAATTTCATTGTTAAACATTTCTTTAGTTTTTTATAAGTAGTTGTTTCCTTTGTTGGTAGCGTCACTAGGAGGTCCCCAATGTCATCGCCTGCATAATTTAGTAATAGACCCAGTTTCTTTGCCTCTGTCACATCAGTCTCTTCCATGTATCTCTCCAGATGTCTGATCCAATTCTCCCACCTTATTCCTACTTGTGGCTCCGACAAGTTGAATGGTGGTATTTTTCTGTATTGTGCACTTTGTCTTTCTGGCTTGGGGTCTGTCATTTCTTCTTTTCTGTGCTCTTCTTGACACTCTTTCGTGTGCGCTTCCTGGTATTCTTTTGTTGTTTCCCGTGCTCTTTCTGGCACTCTTCTGTTTCCTGTGCTCTTCCTGGCACTCTTCTATTCTCCGTGCTCTTCCGGCACTCTTCTATTCTCCGTGCTCTTCCTGGCACTCTTTTTTTTTTTTTTTTTTGTTATTTCTTCTATTATCTTTTTCTTTTGTTGTTTCCCGTGCTCTTTCTGGCACTCTTCTGTTTCCTGTGCTCTTCCTGGCACTCTTCTATTCTCCGTGCTCTTCCTGGCACTCTTCTATTCTCCGTGCTCTTCCTGGCACTCTTTTTGTTGTTGTTATTTCTTCTATTATCTTTTTCTTTTGTTGTTTCCCGTGCTCTTTCTGGCACTCTTCTGTTTCCTGTGCTCTTCCTGGCACTTTTCTATTCTCTTATTTGTCCTTGTCACCCTTTGTTCTTTCTTTATTTTCTTCTTTGTCTGTGCTTTGTTCTCTTGTATCTTCTTTATTTGCACCTGTTCGTTGTGCTGTCACCTTCTCTTCTGTTCTTTGTTCTATTGCTCCTTGTTCAACCCTTGTTTTCTTATTTTGCCTCTTTTTGCCTTTGCATATGCTTGTTTGTGCCTTTTTCTTAATTTCCTTTCTTCTGTTGCTGTTTCTCCTGCGCCAAAGTCTTGTCACGTTGCTCCTTTTTACCCATTTTATTTCCTTTGTCTTTGTGTCGTTCCTTTTGTCTTTTTTTTTCTCTTCTATGTTCTCCTTTTCTCTTTTCTGTTTCTTTGGTGATCTTTGCCCCTCTTTTATTTGTTATTTCTATTTGGCCTTATCTCTGGCTTTTCCTTTTGTTTTCTTTTCTTTCGTCTTTATTCTTCCTTCTTTTCTTCTTCTTTTCTGCTTTCCTTTTGTCCTTTCTCGTTATCCTCTTTTCTCTCTTCCTTTCTCTTTTCTCTATATTTTCTTATCTTCTTTCTTCTTCTTTTCTCTTTATTTTCTTCTTATCTCTTTATCTTCTTTCTTCCTCTTTATTTTCTTCTTTTCTCTTTATCGATTTGTCTTTCTCTTTATGTCCTTTCTCTTCCTTTCACTTATTATTTTCCTTTTTCTTATTGCACTGTCTTCTTTCTTTCTCTTGTTGCCCTTTTTCACTTGTGCGCCCTTTTTGCGCTTTATTTATCCTTTATTCTTCACTCAAACTTTTATTTTCTTTCTCTTTTCAGACTTTTTCCATTCTTATTTTCTTTTTCTTTCTGTCTTTTCTTCTCTATTCCTTTTTTTTATTATTCGCGTTCTCCCTAATTCACCTTGTCTTATGCTATTCTTCTTATTTGCCCTTTGCCTGTCTTTGAAATGTCTGCTCAGCTGTTTCCCTCTGCTCTTTTCTTGAATGTCCCATTCATAAATCTTTATCATAAAAGTCTTCTTGTAGCAGCTACACCCCTTGCCACAACTGTCCTTTGCTGGGTGAGTTCAAACTGCGGTAACCTGCAGCTGCCCTGTCACTTCTCTGGCTCTCCTCTCCAGCTAGCAAGCTCCAGATCTTTGTTCTTTCCGTCCTTATTTCGTCTCCTTAGTTTGTCTTTATGTTCTTTTCATTTCCTTCCTTTCCGACGTTATTTGGCCTTAAAATGGCCGCTCCATTCTTTTTGTCCTTCTTTCCTCATCCAAAATGGCCGCCACCGTTTTCGCGCAGTTTCGCGGTCACAATCACATTGCCTGATCATAAGATGGCCGCCACTTCAAATATAGTTTCTCTTCACAGACATACGAGATCACTTGGCCGTGTTCACGACATCTCCCCCACAGCCCAGCCAACCACTAGTGGAGAGTCAGCATCTCTGCACCCCTTTCGCTGGGGCCGGCCCACTGCTGTTCTCGGTGCTATTCTCTCAAATCGCCCCATTCAAATATGGCCGCCGAGTCTCTGGATGCTCTCGCGACGGCTCGCGCCCGCCTCTTCAACACACTCCCCTTTTTTTTTTTTCAGCGCTTACCGCATCCGCGCTCGTCTTCACCGGGATGTGCTCCCACGTCGCTGCTCAATGGGCATTCTTTCTTTTTGTCTCCTGCACTTCCAGGGTGGGCTCCTGGTGTGTCTCCAGCCATCTGTTTTCCGCACTGTGACCCACGCGTCGTTCGTCACTTTCCCTCGTCGCCAGTTGTCGTGTCCATGCTGTGCGCAGGGGTGTACACCACACACAGGACGCAGGTTAGTTTAACAATTCTTTATTCTTACATCATGCAGTTGCTCGTCCCCACGTCCGTCCACGTCTCTGTCCTGGTCATTGTCCCCCTCCTTCCTGTCCCGTCACCGGATCTGGTGTCTGGTGACCTGGTCACTCTGCCTGAGGACCCACAGGGTCCTACTGCCCTACTGTCAGTCGCCCACACTGTCGGATCCCAACATCTCCGTCACAACACGCTCCTTCTGCCCAGAGAGCATGCAGGGGACTGATGGAGAAATTCTGCAGAACCATACTTGTATGTAATTAATTACCTGCACACCTTCTTGTACAGTTCGTGAGTATGACTTTTTCAAAATATTCCCCCACAGTGTAATGAAAAGCAAATCATAAAAGGGGAAGCCAGAAAAAAAATATATGAGCCTTTACCTGTTTCCTGATATTCCAGAACTGTAAAGTGTTATTTCTTTCTGCTCGATACTCACATGGCGGCTTGTTTCCTCACGAATCCCTCAGCAATCGCAGTTTCTCTTTTCACCAGAAGGGTCGGGTACCAATCCCGCCTTAAATAAAACTCAGCTGCGTTTTCGTACGTCCTTTGATTCCATATGGACAATAGAATTTGTCCTTCCTCAGCTCGTCGCCAACTTGAAGTATGCCGGAAATATATTACGCATGACTCCAGTAAAGCTGATTGCTTAAATAACCTGCCATTACAGAAAACAAGTCTGCTAGGCTCCCTTGCATCCAACGATCTCCCCCTTAAAACATCGAACCGCAACATGTCATCACCCAAACATTCCATGCCCCCTTGGATGTAATTCCCTGAGACATTCCATGCACCTGCACAGAACGAACAACACAACACACCCCTTATTTTTTATGTGATAATTACTGGGTTGCCGGACAAATGCTTTTTTAATATAGTTCGATAATGCCCCGCAGGCTGTAATAATTGCCTCCCTGTCAGGGGGTCCCCTGCTCGGCACAGGCTGAGTTAACTGCCTCTTCGTCTTCCCCACAGACCGACGGATACGGGCCCTTTAAGAATAGCCTAGGCTTTCATGTCCCCGGACCACCTGACTTTGTGGGCCTATCAGAGCCGACCTCGCGGCATATGGAGGAGGACCCGGAAGACGCCAGCGCTCGTGTGCTTCGGAGGAACACGTCTTGGGAGACAGACGTGCAGCGCCAGGAACATCAGGCCAACCGGGACGAGGAGGGACCGTGCATGCCCGAAGCCGAGGACAACGCGGAGGAGCCCCTTCTGAGAGAAGCCGGTGACGAGAACCTGACGGAGGGTGCAGCGGTAGCAGAGAAGCCAGGAGGCCAACGGTTCGGTGTTCCGCCCAGCCACGCGAAGGAGGACGCGTGGCTTCTCCAGGTGCGTGGTCGTTTGCGTGCACTTTTCCATTTCAAGAGGGGAGGGACCGGGTAGGCCGCCGAGGTACTGTCTGGGCACCGTGTTCTTCCCTCTGCACAAATCACGGGTCGCACTACAAAATCGACATAGCTTTGGTGGTGGTGGTTGCCTGTTCCCTCACTCCCTGTCCCGACTATTTAAGTAGGAACTGGACAGTCTACTAAAGCCTCGTTGTTTCTTTTTCTTTTGCATACGCTGGAATCCGGCTGTTCACGACAAGGGAATAAGAACCAGAAGAGCAAAGGATCCTGGACCCGTACTGTTGTTGTGCCATTTAGTCCTTTCTTTTGTGCTGAATAAACAGTTGAACTGTCGCCCCAGTATTGGCTCCTTCCTTCTTGCACCCTTAAAGGTGACACTCCCCTTCCACTGTTTAATCAAGATCACATAGCTAGCAATTACCATGGCTCCTCATCAAGTCACTGAACAGCTTCAGCTTCAATCCCTCCCAGTTTAAGGCAAGGCCATTCTTCCTCCCAACCTCTATCTCCTGGCTGTGCTGTGCCATCCTGATGCCTGCAAAAATCTGGTTCAATGTCTCAGTCAATGGATCATGATCACTCATACATGATGGGAGTATTTGAAAATTATCAATATGCTAGGTAAGGTTCTCAGATATCAAGATAAAATCTATGGTACTACTAGGACCATTCCCGACAAATGTCAGTAGAGCAAAATGTTTTACAAGAAGGACCCCACCACGGCCAAACTCATCTTCAAGAAAGGAATGCAAGATGTTGCAGTCTGGATGACGAACAGCTGCCTGAAGCTCAACGCTGAGAAGACAGAAGTCCTCGTCCTCGGTACCACCCCTTCTGCATGGGATAATACCTGGTGGCCAACCCCCACGGAAGCCCTCAGAAGCCCACCTACCTCCTCAGACCAAGCCAAGAACCTGGGTATTGCACTCGACTCATCACTCACCATGAACCGACAGTTCAACGCCGTCACCTCCAACTGCTTCAACACCCTCCGCAAGACCTTCAAGTGTATCCCCCCTGAGTCAAGTAAGACAGTCACCCACGCACTCATCACCAGCAGACTGGACTATGAAAACGCACTTTACGACGGCATCAAGAAGTCCCTACTCTGCAAACTCCAGACAATACAGAACCCCGCCGCCAGACTCGTCCTCTGCATTCCCCAATAAAAACACATCAGCCAACACCTACAAAGTCTCCACTGGTTCCCCATGGAGAAAAGAGTCGCTTTAAAAATCCTCACTCACGCCTACAAATGCCTACACAACAACGGACCCAAATACCTCAATAACAGTACCCAAAAGAAACCTCCGATCTTGCAGCCTTGCACTGGCAGAAACCCCACACAGCCACAGAGCTAGAGCAGGCGGAAGATCTTTCTCTCACATTGCAGCCAAGACCCGGAACGAGCTACCGGCAGACATCAGATGCACCCCTCCCTGAACACCTTCAGGAAGACCCTCAAGAACTGGCTCTTTGGCTAAACAGATTTGCGGACACCCCCCCTCAAAGCCTTAAGACCCTCACGGGTAGAAGCACGCTTACAATTCCCCGATTGATTAATTGATCAGGGAGATCCACTTGAAGGTCTTGCGGAGGATGCGGAGGGAGTTGAAGCAGGTGGAGGTGATGCGTTGACCTGGCGGGTCAAGATGAGGGAGGTGGAGGAGTGTGGCTCACTGATTAGAGCGGCAGACCCTGATGCAGAGGTCTGGCCCGGGACCAGGGTTCAATTCCCGACGCGGCAGGGTCCTGAGCCCAAAATGTCCACGGACTCGATAATTCTCGCCTCGGTGCCTATTCTAATCATGGGGTCCCACGCTGCAACTCTGGGCAATAGTTGCTTAATCTCCAATATGGCGGCCCACCCGCTGCAGGATGCCTGGCTTTCACCCTGGGGATACCCAGTAGGGGTTATCTCACAGGTAAAAGCCAGGACGGGTTCCCAAGGCAAGCGCCTTGATGCCTTCGGGTGATACGTGCGCTATATAAGTCGCAATACATACATACATACAGGGAGGAGTCTAGAATAATGCAGAGGTTCTGGGCGTGGTCCATTGGGGTGGGTGGGTTTCCGTGAGCAGGTGGCCACCAGGTGCTGTCCCATGCCGGGGGGGGGTCCGAGGATGAGGACCTCTGCCTTCTCCAAGTTCAGTTTTAGGCAGCTGTCACTCATCCAGGCTGCCACGTCTTTCATTCCTTCTTGGAAGTTGAGTCTGCTGCATTCGGGGTTCTTTGTGGGGGAGAGGATGAGCAGGGTGTCGTCAGTGTAAGATACTATACTGGGTGAGGGGGGCCATGTAGATGTTGAAGAGCGTGGGGCTGAGGGAGAATCCTTGAGATACTCCAAAGTTGATCTCTGTAGGTTCGGAGAGGAACTGCCAAAACAACACTAACACTAGAACAAGTCAAAAAAGATTGTAATATGTACCAGAGGAATCCTTCCCCTTAAAATCATACGTAATCATTCAATAATATGGACAATATAAAGCACTAAAGACTTTGCCTGGAATGGTTCCAGAAATGAAAATTGCTAAACGTCCCCTTGGCTCTGCCATGATTTGATTTGAACAAATAGCAGGAGAGCAGAAGGTACAATAAACATCTAGATTAAAAGGGCTAACTGCCCAAGTGTCATGCAAGCATACTAAAGAATAATCTCTTATACAATGAACCTACTATAAGTTATCTAGTTTCACGTTTCCCCCTGCAACAATCCAGCACAGTATTTTAATGCTCTCCGACTTATCAACAAGGTTATTGTTACTATTGTGTGGTAATGTACCCCCTTCCACAATGTCCTTCCCTTTTTCTTTCTGGGTGGATTTATCAATCGCATTCACTGCTTCCTGGGTCACCCTGGTTATCATTGCCTGTCAGTTTTAATCCGGAAAGGCGTTTAGAGAGTGAAATAGTTATGTGTGCAAACTGCTGGTAAAGAGACCAGAGAGCGTCCGCTACGTTGCAAATGCCCTTTGCCCATGCCCATTAACCATCATTAGGACGTACACCCTGTGCCTCCTCCCTTGTGGTGTTTGGACAATCAAAGAAGTCTAATGGGACCACAACTATCCCATTAACAGGTAACGTTGGGGATGCCAATACTGTTAGAGCTCTTTCCGCATGAAAAGCAGACCGGAAGACAACAAACACACAGTCCTACGAGCAATATTTTGGGAGCATCCAGATCCAGGGACCATATCTCACCATGCTAATGCCACCCAGCAGGTACTGAGACCTTTCAGTTCTAGAGCTCATCCAGTGTCTAACTATGTTACTCAACCAATGCCAACCTTCGTACTGTCTCACCTTTAAGCATGGTAGCACTTTCAGGACAATCACAAAAGAAGTCGCTTTGGGCAAAGGTTGGCGGTAAGCATGTCCATTGGTTCGGTTTCCTGTCCTCCCTACCTTCCTGCATGCATTTTGCATGTCACACACTGGGATATTCACAGTCAAGAGTTGAGGTCCATCCTTCATGGTTACACAAGTTCCCTGCGGACCTACACATGGAGGTTCCTCCCCCTCACTATTTAGCCTTGTGCACGTTGCTGCCTCACAAACATGTATTCATGAAGGAGAAGGACAGTCTGGTAAATGCAGTCCAATGAGCCCAGCAGAATCCAGCCACCAATATCATGTCCTGATCACCATGGATCTCTGTTGCGTTCTCTATAAGCATGTAATATGCATGTTAACTCCTCCTCCAAGCATCAAGAGGAGCATTCTGGTATATGTATGCCCCGGAGTCCAGAATAGTCCAGTCAACAGAGTCCAGCCACCGTGTCCTGAACACCACAACTGTGTGAAACACCATGCAGTAAAGTCTCCAGTGACTATATGCGTCTTTAAAATTGGCAATGTGTTTTAGTCTTTAAACAGGAATCTATGGCAAGAATAACACCCCCCTCTGCCCCGTATAGAGAAATATGTGATGCAGCAGCAAACAAAACAATCTGACAACAAACTGACCTTTCTAGTTGACTGCTCCCTCCACTGCACAGCTCCACCTGGTAGCTGCTGCTGTCCCCATTGCTGCTGCTGACCCCTGGTCATGAGCTCGAGGTCCTCCTCCACCCTTAGGCTCCTGCCTACGTCTCATCTCTGGTGGTAGAGCGTCACTGCTCTGCTGCTGGACTGTCCTTCTGTTTCTCTTTTCTTATTTTCTCTGCCTCTTTTGCCTTTCTACTGCTTGTGCCAATTTCTGCTTTTTTGCCTTTTTCCTGCTTTTTGCACTCTTTGCTGCCCTTGCCACTGCGATTCCCTATTTCCCGCCCCCCTCCAGTGACCCTTACCGCTCTCCGCGTTTATAGCCTCACAGCTGTCCAGTCCCCACCGTACACTCCTTCTTTTCTCAACCTCTTTTAACTTTCATCTGCGTCTGCCTTTTTTCTGCTTTTTCCCTGTTTTCCACTCTTCATCGCCCTTGCTGATGCGATCCCCCCGGTCCCGCCCCCACCAGTGTCCCTTCTCGCGTTTCCCGTCTCCCAGCTGTCCAGCCCTCCACACACTGCTTAGTGGCAGCCGCTGGACAGTGAAAGTGCACTTCACTGACATTTCTAGTGACGGCTCCCTTCACTGAACAGCTCCGCCTGGTAGCTGCTGCTGCCTCCGTTGTTGCTGCTGACCCTCTGGTCAGGAGTTCGAGGCCCTACTCCACCCAAAGACTCCCGCTTGCGCCGATCCCTGGAGGTCTAGTAGTAGAGTCTATCTGCCCTGCTGCTGGACTGCCCTTCTGTTTATCTTTTGCCTCTCTTCTGCTTGTATTCTGCTTTTTTGCCCTTTTCCTGCCTTTTTGCTCTTTTCCTGTTTTTTGCACTCTTTGTCACCCTTGCTGCTGCGATCCCCCAGGGCCCGCCCCCTCCAGTGACCCTTCCCACGTTTCCCGCCTCCCAGCTGTTCAGTACCCCTGCACACTATTTAATGGCAGCAGCTGTGCAGTCGCGCCACTGGGGCACCAAAGGCAAGCCCGTCAGCGCCCATCAATGCCTGGACCGTGCCCAGCACCAGGGACCCTGGTTCTCTAACCTTCACCGATACGACGCCAGCAGCCTCCTCGCCTTCAACACAGGACGACACGCTGCCTGCCACCTCGCATCACCGAAGGACACCCAAGGACCCTTCCACTGCCAGAACTGCAGCCAAACCCTCGCCCACCCCAACACTCCAGCTCCTGTCGCTGAACAACAGTACACCCAACCGTCTCCACTGCATTCTCCTCAATGTGCGCTCCCTCCACAAACACGTCACAGAATTCTGGGACCTCCTTGAAGCCACCTCTCTCGACATCGCCTTCTTCACGGAAACCTGGATCAGCCCCTGCTCTGGTACGGATATTGCCATTGCCATTCCTGATGTCAACCATAGCACCCGCAAGGACCGCACCAACCGGCCAGGAAGAGGCATTGTCATCATTCCCAAGAACACCCTCAGTCCGACCACTCACTGGAACGACCCTATGAGAACCATGGAACACCTCCATTTCCCCATTTGCAGGTCCACACCAACCCTAACAGCACCCTCTGTGGCATCCTTGTCTACTTACCTCCCGGACTGCGCCCACCCTTCACTTACACTATTGTAGACCACATTGCACGCCAGGCTCTCACATCCACCAATTACATCCCACTCAGCGACTTCCAATTCCACTTGGACAACCCCAGTGACCAGAACCCTACATCCTTTCTGGAGAACTTCGCCAACATCGGACTCAATCTGCTAGTCACAGGCCTGACCCATGCAGCCGGACACACACTTGACCCCGTCTTCACCGCCAGCAGGAACATCACCTATATCCACACCACGACCTCCTCTGGCCCCACCACCACTGCGTGCACTTCACCTTCACGACTCCAATGCCCTCCATCGCACTCAGCCCCCCAGTCGTAGCCGCAACAAGGCCACCGAAGAACACCTCACCACCTTCCTCAGCACTACCTCACTGCCGACATCAACAGACGCCAACACCTCAGCACGCAACCTTAATTAATGGATCTCCAACTGTGCCGACACTCTGGCACACCTCAAGAAGGCACCAGGCAAGCAACAATCCAAGAAAGCCAGCGGGTTCACCCCGCCTCCATGAGTCCAGACGCACCTGCAGACAACTCGAGAAGAGATGGATGTACAACAAAACCCTGGGAACCCAAGCAACCTTCAAAACCGCCGTTAACACACACCACCTCCTCCTCAAAACCACAAAGAAAACGGCCCTCCAAGACAGAATCAACGTCAATGCACACAACAGCAAAGAACACTTCGCCATCGTCAAGCAATTTGCATGGCCCAACAGCGAGACCACAGCTGTTCCACCCTCCCAAGACCTCTGCAACAAACTCGGCATCTTCTTCCACCACAAGATCAGGCAAATCTATGACAGCTTCTACACCCAAGGCCCTGTCGCACGCCCGTCATCACTGCACACAATGACGCTGCACCACAACGGATCCTGCTCAACTAGCCTCCGCTTACCCCAGATGACACACTCAAGACCATGAAGAGCATCCACTCCGGAGCCCCATCGGACCATTGCCTGTATTGCATCTTTGATAGAGCAGCCACCTCCATTGACCCAGAGTTTTGCTGCACCATCAACTGCTCCATCAAAATTGACACCTTCCCCTACGACTGGAAACACACCAACCCCTTGTTGAAGAAGAAATCCTCTGACCCGACAGACCTCAGTATCTTCAGACCCATCTCCCACCTCCCCTTCCCGGCCAAGGTCATTGAGAAAGCCATCAACGTCCAGCTCTCTGAGTTCATCAAAGAGAACCACGTCCTGGGCATCTCTCAATCCGGCTTCTGAAGTAAACACAGCATCAAGACTGCACTGCTCACTGTCACCCGAACACATCCCATCCCTCCTTGACCATGGCGAAACCACAGCCCTCACCCTACTGGACCACTCAGCCGCCTTCAAAACCGTCTCCCACTGCACCCTAATCACGAGACTCCACGACGTTGTGACAAGGCCCTGGACTGGATCCACTCCTTCCTTACCTGCCGAACACAGCGAATCAGACTACCTCCGTTCCTCTCAGAACCTTCAAAAATTAGCTGCGGAGTCCACAATGGCTCCTCCCTGAGCCCCACTCTCTTCAACATCTACTTGGCACTTTTTGCGGCCATCGTCAGAAACCACAGACTAAACATCATCTCCTACGCAAACGACACCCAGCTGATCCTCTCCCTCACCAACGAACCCACGTCCGCCAGAACCAACTTCCACAACGGTATGACGGCCGTGGCCACCTGGATGAAAGATAGCTGGCTCAAACTCAACTCAGACAAGACCGGAGCACTCATCCTGGGACCCACCCCCTCAGCCTGGGATGACTCTTGGTGGCCCCCCGCACTGGGAACCCCTCCCACCCCCAGGATCAAGCACGTAACCTCAGCATCATACTGGACTCCTCGCTAACAATGAACCACCAGGTCAGCGCCGTTTGCTCATCCTGCTTCCAATTCGTTGTTGTTTGCTAATATAAAGTGCATTACAGTAATTAAGTTTGGATAATATCAGAGCAATGATTACCAGTTTCTGCAGTTCGAATGGAATAAACGGGACAATTTTTCTTAACAATTTTAGTAGGAAGAAACAGGAGAATGTGAGCTTATCAAGCTGGTCAGAGAAGGTCAGGTTAACATCAAAGATGACCCTAGGTTCCTAACTGTCTGGACAGACTAGGGTAGGAAGCTCAAATGGGGCCACAAGGAGGAGTTCGAAAAGGAGGTCTCTCTCCCGAACAGGACATCCGTTTTTTCAGAATCCAGTTTGAAACATTTTTTTCTCAAACAGCTAGCAAGCTCGGTCAGGCAGTTGTTGAAGCATTCAGCATCTTCATCGATATATGTTGAAATTGACACCACAATTTGCATGTCATCCACATATGCGATTGTGGAGAATCCAAAAGAGTGGATCAGTTTGGCCAAGGTGGCAATGTTAACATTAAAAGGGGTGGGGCTCTAAGATGACCTGTGCGAGACACCTCAAGGTAGTGAAAAGGGTAACGAAGTAAACTTTCCCATGGACACGGATTGTTCTCTGTCTAGGAGAAAGGAACGTAGCAGCTCAAGTCCTCCAATGCATATGGCATCTAGGCGGTCAATTAGCACTGTGTGACTGATGATGTCAAAGGCTGTGGATAAGTCCAACAGGATGACTGCAGCCTTTCCTCCGTTGTGGACAGTAGATCGTGATTCGTCTGAGGCAGCTATCAGGGCAGACTCTATTGCGATTTTTCCTAAACTCATATTGTGCCTTGTCTAGAAGTTTGTTGTCCTCCAGAAAGCTGAATTAGGATGTCTTTCGAGTATTTATGCTGGCATGGGTAGGCAGGAAATAGGGCAGTAGCTTTTAGTCCCATGGCCGTCGGGGGAAGGTTTCTTTAGCAGAGGATGGATGGATGTATTTTACCCTTGACCCTTGATAATGATACAGATCAGGAGATTATTAAGAGGACCTGCTACAATATCTGCTATTTCGTTAAAAGTTAGGGGGGACTGGGGCCAGAGGGAGCTCCAGACTGGGTGATTTCTAATATTTTGACCACTTTGTTATCTTTCAACAAAGAGAACTCATTAAGCTAACTCTTATTGCTGACTGAGAGATTGGTTAAGGACTCGACTTGGATGATATGGTTAGCATCAAGTTCGTAGTACACCTCCGCTTCCTTAGAGAAAAATATGTTTAGCTGGTTGTCACATTGGCTGGGAGGTGCAGATTTGGTACTGATGGAAGTAGAAAGTCTGAACAGTGTTGAAAAGTTCCTTAGCTGATTTTTTTTCCTGAGGTGATTTTTAGGTCTCGCCTGTCGATGCGCATGCGCATCGAGCAAGGCGAGAGTATTGGGACTTATCCGCTCTTTATCCACACTGCAAGGAATCGTGGCGATTCCTTGCAGTGCACGAGAAATTTAAGCTCAATGCGCATGCGCATTGAGCTTAAATGCGCGTGCACATGCCCCCAGCCGCCTGCCTTGCCTACTCTCTCTCACAGCCTCCCCCAGCTCCGCCCCCTCACTACTTGATTGCACGGCCGCTAGGCCGTGCCTCCCCTACTCTCCTCCCCCCTCCTCCTCTCCTCCCCTGCCTGCCTGCCGCTAGGCCGTGCCTCCCCTACTCTCCTCCCCCCTCCTCCTCCTACTCTCCTCCCCTGCCTGCCTGCCGTGTCGCATTTCTCCTCCCCCCTCCCCTCTCCTCCGTCCGTCCGTCTTGTTATTTCATGACAACAGGAAGGGGGTCACTCACCCTTCCACATTGCACCAAAGTTCCTGGGGTTCGTCCCGAGGGATTCGTCTATCGCTCTTTCACTGTTATGTAGGTTAGCGGTGTAAGAAAACTCCATGAGTGAGTGTTTACGTCAGATTTAGTTAAAATATTCTTTCAGACAGCGTCCCGTGCCAGGGTCGAAACAGGCATTTATTTAAGCGCCAGTATGCAGGCAAGTGTTTTGCAGTGGTCTCCCTCATGTACTGCTCTTCCCCCTCCGTCATGCTCTGTGTTGCTCTCCCGCATGTACTTCTCGTCCCCCTCCACCATGCTCGGTGTTGCTCTCCCGCATGTACTTCTCTTCCCCCTCTGCCATGCGACATGTTGCTCACCCATGTGCTTCTCCCTCACCGGCCTCAGTGATGCGCTGCTTGACCTGGGCTTTGCCTGCTCCCGTTCCTCACCTGCCTCAGTAATGCGCTGCCTGACATGTGCTTCACCCTTATCTGCCTCAGTAATGCGCTGCTGGAACTCCTGTGCCTCACCTCCTCCAGGTTGCTTTCTTGCCAGTAGTATTCCTTGCCTGCTTCATGTTTCGCTCGTCAGTTTGCTTTATTCCACCCCTCACTGCTCGGTCACCCGTTTGCTTTACAACACCCCCCAGCCCTGCTATGTTGCTTCTGTCCCAGTGGTCTCTCCTGCCAAACCAGTGTTACATTCCCTCACCCACTTAAAAAAATTCACACTTCAACCAATTCAATTCCAATGAGCTCCGCCCCCTCCCCTTCCCGCCGTGTCGCATTTCTCCTCCCCCCTCCCCTCTCTTCCCTCCGTCTTCAGTAGAAATCGTGGCTGTAGAATCAAATAAGCTTTATTGCAAAAAGACTTCCCGTGTCCAAACAATGTTACAATCACTTGAGGTATTGAGGCGGGGATTTGCAAATTGATGCTAACAGCCGAAGAGTCAGTCTTGAAGGATCTGACTGGTACAGGTATTCAGTCTGCACGGCACCCCACCCCCGCATTGTCCAAAGTTGCCAAGTTTTCAGTCTTAAGTGTGACATTTGCACGTTTTCAGTGTGCTCCTGTGTGATATTTCATTGCCTTATAGTCTGTGTCACTTTCTAATGGCGAGTAAAGCGGTTATGTCCGTGTAGAGAAACGTTGCACAGTTATGGTATAGAAATAGTCTTGAAACAATTGCAAACTCTTTAAACGCTTATACTGTAACACAAATTACTTTCCTTTACGGACATGATCGCCATGAAACAATAGTGGTGTTATTTATAATAATATAGATGTATTTTATTGGTATATCTCCAGTTTGTTTAAACTGTGTGTTATTTTCATAAGCTACATCAGTTCTATTCAGTGATGAAAAATTATCATTCTCAGTATTCATCTGGACATGAAATGCAGCTGTGCAAACTTAAAATAACTCTGTGGGGGTGTGTTCTTGGAGGGGAAGGGGCTCATGCTAAGTATTGCCTGAGAGGCACTTATGCACACATCAAGCCTCTTTACATTCACCCCCAAAATCTTGCTAAACCCTACGATCGTCAGGTTTTTAGGTCTCGCCTCAACCCCTCACCCTCAACCCCTCACTCACCCTCACTCTCACTCATCCTCACTCACCCTCAACCCCTCACCCTCACTCACCCTCACCTCCTCACCCTCACTCACTCACCCTCAACCCCTCACTCACCCTCACTCTCACTCACCCTCACTCAGCCTCAACTACTCCCCCTCACCCTCACTCACCCTCACTCACCCTCACCCTCACTCACCCTCAACACCTCACTCACCCTCACCCACCCTCACCCTCACTCACCTTCAACACCTCACCCTCAACCTCAACCCCTCACTCACCCTCACTCACCCTCACTCACCCTCACTCACCCTCACTCACCCTCACTCACCCTCACTCTCACTCACCCTCACTCAGCCTCAACTACTCCCCCTCACCCTCACTCACCCTCAACACCTCACCCTAACTCACCCTCACCCTCACTCACCCTCAACACCTCACTCGCCCTCACCCTCACTCACCCTCAACACCTCACCCTCAACGCCTCACCCTCACTCACCCTCACCCACCCTCACTCACCCTCACTCTCACTCACCCTCACTCTCACTCACCCTCACTCACCCTCACTCACCCTCACTCACCCTCACCCTCACTCACCTTCACCCTCACTCACCCTCAACCCCTCACCCTCACTCACCCCACTCACCCTCAACCCCTCACCCTCAACCCCTCACCCTCCCTCACCCTCATTCACCCTCAACCCCTCACCCTCACTCACCCTCAACCCCTCACCCTCAACCCCTCACCCACACTCACCCACACTCACCCCCACTCACCCTCACTCACACTCACCCACCCTCACTCACCCTCACTCACCCTCACCCTCACTCACCCTCACTCACCCTCACCCTCACTCACCCTCCCTCACCCTCACTCACCCTCACTCACCCTCACCCTCACTCACCCTCAACCCCTCACCCTCACTCACCCTCAACCCCTCACCCACCCTCAACCCCTCACCCTCACTCACCCTCAACCCCTCACCCTCAACCCCTCACTCACCCTCACTCAGCCTCACCCTCAACCCCTCAGCCTCACCCTCACTCACCCTCAACCCCTCACCCTCACTCACCCTCAACCTCATGCTAAAGATTTACAAAAAAACCCATTAACAATTCTAAAAGCACTAACTCTAATGCTGCGAGACCTATTGCATTTCTAATGCTTGTTTAGTGTGGTGGTGTGTTTTTGCAAAAATGATCTCACATTTGTATTCTAAAATACACTGCTTGTATTTGTTTCTTTCGTCAAGATTATAATTTTTCCTCCACTTCTTTTCCTGTCCTCTGCATTTTTGTTTTAAGGATCTTAAATTAGGAGAGAACCAAGAACGGGTGCGTTGTGTTCCGTGATTTTTAATAACTTTAGGGGAGCAAGCTTCATGGCTGCTTGGTTGATCCAGTTGGAGTAACTTGCTGAATGTAGATCTGGTTCATTTACCATAGAGGGTTGTGAAACATATAAAACAGCAGTGAGGTCATGTTTGTTTATTTTTATCCCAGACATAATATTTAATGACCATTGTGGAGTTTTAGAGTAAACCTAATAGCGTTGTGATCGGACAATCACTTCAGTATCTTCAGTGCGGCCTCTTGGTACTCACGCAGACTTGTGCATGTACTTAGCACAACCCCCTATACCCGAGGCTCCTTCCTCCCAGAAAGCTGTTCTGCCCAGGCACGGGTTAAAGGTACGAGCAAGCAGCACAAGTCAAGTCAACCGAGCATTTGGTAAGTGATGAGGTCTGCCATATCTCGTGCATGCAGTACTGTAGAGTGAGCATTAATGAGGATGAGTTGCAATGTGTGTTTTGTCATTGGAGGATATGTGGTAGATAGTAGGATTTGTACTAAGTTGGGTCAATGTGTTGAGCCAATGGTCTTATTGGTCTGAATTTATTTATTTATTTATTTTGAAAGTTTTATAGAGCGAGGACAAGACTCTTGCGGGTATCAGAGCGCTTTACAGTCAGTGTGTTTAAATATAACAAAACATTAGAGATAAGCAGGACCATAATAAATAGCGTCAACTAGCTTAATATACAAAAGGATACATCAAACCTTCTAGATAAGCAGGGCAATACAATTAGCATCAGAAAGTATAACATAGAAAAAGGACAAATCAAACATGATGCATAACTGTGGCGGAGTGATAGGACATGGTACAGTAAAGATATGTACACATGAGGATATGTGCATTTCTGTGGTTTCAGAAGGAGGTTTTCCGCACCTCTTGTTGATCTTATCCCTCCAGATATTGTGACTTTTTGAGTGAGATAGCTGGGTGCATTATGATGTAAGGCCTTGTGCGTCATGCAAGCTATTTTCAGGTGGATTCTGGCTTCAAATGGCAGCCAGTTTAAAGATTTTAGGTCCGGGGAGATGTGGGCCCTTCTTTTTCAGACAGTGATGAGTCTCGCTGCCGCGTTGGTAGAGGCTCTTAGAGGAGCTGTAGTGGCTTTGGGGAGACCACATAGCAAGACACTTCCATAGTCCAATTGCAGTAGAACTAGAGCCTGAACCGCCACCTTGAAGTCATTGTGAGGTAGGAAGGGCTTCAGCTTCCTTAGTGTGTTGAATGTTTGCTCCCTTAGTTGCATTACTAATATGCTTCTGCATATTGAGGTTACAGTCCAGAGTTATACCCAGTGATTTCACTGAATCCACAATGGTTGGTTGGACATTGAGTGCTGTAAGGTGTTTGATCAGATTGTGCATTGTGGGGATTATGGCGGGTGGGGCGCTAAGGAGGAATTCAGTTATCAGAGCATTCAGTTTGAGGTGATTTTCTGCCAGCCATATTTGGTTAGTCTTAAGAGTGTTGTTAAGCAAACTAATGTCGTCCAAGGTGTTGATCTTGAGGTATAGTTGGGTATCGTCGGCATACATGGGAAATTGCTTTTTGTAAAAGCTCGGTGAGTGGTTCCATGAATAAGTTGAAGAGTGTAGGGGAAAGCGAGGAACCTTGTGGGACTCAAGCGTAACTGGAACAGGTTTGGACAGGGTGTTGTTGATCTTTAATTTTTGAGTCCGGTTTTGTAGAAAAGAGGTGAACCATAGAAGCAATGGTCTTGAGAGACCCATTCTGTGTTTTAACAGATCTATGAGGTGCTCGTGTCTGACCGTATCGAACGCTGAGGAGAGGTCTAGTAGGATAAGGAGGCATGCTTCGTTTTGATCAAGTATTTGAAGTGCATCATCAGTGATGTGTGTCATGGCTGATTCCATGCTGTGGTTTGCACGGAAGCCGGATTGGTGTTTGTTTAGGAGGTTGAAGCGATCGATATGTTTTGTCAGTTGATGTTGAACACATTTTTCCAGAAGTTTGGCCAGGGTGGGAATATTGGAGATTGGGCGGTAGTTGTTAAGGTCCGTGGGGTCAGCTGTGGGTTTCTTAAGAATGGGAGACACCTGCCCTACCTTTAGGGAGTCAGGGATGCAACCTTGTAGAAGTGAATTGTTGATGATCTTGGTCCAGAGAGGTAGGATCAAAGGGGTAAATCTTTAACCGCATTTGCAGGTAGAGGGTCAGAGAGGTGATTAGAAGACTTCGGGGCATTGAGAAATTTGCCTATATCGTCTTCAGAGTATGTGTGAAAGTGTGACCATGCTGCATTGTTTTTTATGGTAAACTTTGATGGGATTTGTTGTGATGCAATTAGGGGTAGAGGGGAGGTTTTGGAAGTGGCAAGAGTGAGAGATTAGGTCATTGAGGAGATCTTTCTTGAAGTTCTCAGTCTTTAGGTTAAAGTAGTTAGAAAAGTCCTCACATGTGGGTTGTGGGTGAGTTAGATCTAGTGGACGTTGAGCTTGGTCCTTAGATTGAGTTTTAATTAATTCAAAACGTTTTTTCGGTTGATTTCTTGCCTGGTCAAGTTGTTGGCTGAAGAAGTCTGCTTTAGTGCGCTTGACCTTTCAATACTAGGCATTTCTCTTTCTTTTTAGAGTCATAAGGAGCTGGGCGGAAGGGACTGATCTCCAGTTGCGTTCGGCAGTTCTGAGAGAGCGTCTGTCATCGTTAAAGAGACGGTTGAACCATGGTTTAGAGTCTTTCGTGGATACTCTCTTTAGTTGCAGGGGAGCAAATTCGTTAATTATCGACGTCATGGAGTTGAGATAGTGGTTGGTGAGATCAATTACGTTGGAAGATCCAGCAGGGGGTAGAAGAAGATTTTGGCTAGAGGTGGGTAACGTGTTTGGGTTGAGATTTTTCCAATCTCTTTTCCATACTTTAGGTTTTGTGGCTTGGGCCGTATTCAGTTTGACTGTTTCCTTGATGAAGAAGGTGATGATGTGATGGTCAGACCAATCACAAAGCCCTTCCTGGTTTAAAAGGTCACATCAGGCAATATAGTTGTCCTTGTCTATGTCTGCTCTTTGCTGGGGACACCGAGGTGGTGGGACACCCTCAGGATTTGATTTAAGAAAGTAGGAAGTGATGTCACCTCCTGTGCAGGTGGATGATAGAAAATTCAGGGATGTCACTTCCTGAGATGATGGTTGATGGGAAATTAAGTCCTCTTTTCAGGCTACTTCTTTTAAAGATGGTTTTGTCAGGGAACCAGTGATGTTGCGTCCTGTGCAGCTGGTTGACGGGAAAGGTGCTACAGCAGCATATCAAATGTCAGGCTTTTCAAATCATGCACTTGGACTGGCACTCAATGAAGCCCTCTGTCTAGAAACCCATTTAGTCTGAGTCCTGATAAAATTGAGTCGGTTGTTAAGCTTGCAGAAGCATCACTGAACTAAAATGTATCCTGGTAGATTAGGCATTTCCTCAATTAATGTATACGGTAACTTGCCAGTTTGCACTTAGCTGAAGAAGAGTTTCTAATTTATTGCACAGAGATGAGCCGTACCAATACTTCTAATAGTTTGCACGTAAGTTTGGAGCACATTTCATATCATGGTCGCCATTCTTGGCTGTGGTGTTGTCATAGGGGTTTTCTTTTTTACCTACACCCATTAACTTGTGCTTAGGCGGCACATTTGATTTTCACACAGGTGGCAATAGATTGTGGTGTGTTTCAACACCAAGACATTAGTTGCATGCATACAATCAAACACCATAAGCACATACCGTTTATCTTTCAGGACAAGTCTGTAGCAATGAAAAGGCAACTGCCCGGGTATGTATTTGTACTAATCTAGGTTTAATGAGTCAGCAGTCAGCAAGTGATGTGTAGAACCTTTCCCATCTAGAAAACGATCGTATTTCAGGAACGTTTACCGAGAGTTATGGATCCACAAACACTTTTATGACTGAGCCAATCAGAGAATTGGCAAACGATTGTTGTCAAGACTTTTATCACCAAAAAGAAATAACAAAATGATTGGCGGGGTTTACTGAACTGCATTGTGTTCTCACCTGGCGATCTGGATAATATATTGGAGTGACCCAGGAAAGAAAACTCTTTCAAACATGTATGACTGGCACAAGAATATATAGCCATTTTCTTTAATATTTGGAATTTTCATATGATTGGTACAGGAATATAAAGCCATTCCCTTTAATAGATGGAATTATGAGGGGATTGGTACAGGAATAAAGAACCATTTACTTTAATGAAAGTAAGATTCAGTTGATCTGTTCAATTGGAAATAGACTTTCACTTCCAAGGTTGTATGTTATGTTATGTTACGTGGATATTTTTATAGGGCACGTACACCGGCAGGTTTCTTGGCGCAGTATGATTCAGGTGAGTGGAATTGGGATGAATGTGCGTACTTTATTGGCCGAAAGTGTTAGGTGTCTGGTGCAAGAACAGTGAGCCTTTCATCTGTATTGTTGGATAATTTGACACAATTAGCTAAGACATGCAGTGTTCACAAACTACGGGTATTTGAACCAGGAGACAGGTACGTAAACCATATGCCAGGTTGGCTTAAGAGACCACACTTCCAATTGTAGCCCTCGAATTGTAAGGGGATTGTCACACAAGGTGCCCCAGGCTCCTATCCTCTGGGACAGGAAAGCTCCGCCGCTGCGTTGCACTGGTATTTTAAACCTATAGTCATGTATCTTGTCGATCAGGAATGCACCTGGTATATATCACCTTTCCCCATGACTATGGAAGGAAGACTCGGGCATTGGGTATGGTATATTGATCTTTTACTACTAATTAAGGTCTATTGTACCTTCAGTTATTTGGGTTTATTTTTTTTGTAGCTATGCTGACCAAATCTTATGAAGAGTCGTGCAATCTCCTTTCTCCACCCCTGCCAGATCCATCACCTAACTGATCTTAAAATGCCCAAGATCCTTCAATGAAGGGCGGGAAAGAAGGAAGAAAAGGCAGCCCGAATGAAAGATTAAAAAGAGTCCGAGAACCTTTGCAGCTTGTGTAAAATAAAAGACCAAAGGAAATGAGAAGCAGACAAGGGATTGGAGGTGAATTTGCGAGGGCATCGTGTGACAAAATAAGGCCTTGTGCAACCAAAGAAAAGACATGGGGAAGTTTTAGGAGTTTGAGGGCAGGTTAACATCACATACACTTTGTTTATGACCTCACCCCAACTCCCCAAATGCCTGCCATGCATGCAAAGCTGCCCTGGCGTACCCCACCTGCACCGTACCCGTCAGACTGTGGGCAAGAAAAGACATTTATCCACCACAGGTTGGTTTTGGATCATTTCACATGCTTTATTTCAGCAGCCAAAATAATTAAAAACATCTCAACTTATTATACATACAAAATAGGTACAGATCCATGGTCACGATATACCCTCAATACACCCCCATCCTCCCCTCTTGCAGTTGGAAAGTCATGGGGAGAGGAAGGGAGAGAAAAGAAGGCTAGATATGAAAACGAGAGAAGTGGGAACGAGAGGAAGGACCAGGAAATGTGGTCACAGGGAGAGGGAGAGCGAGGAAGATTGAAAACAAGGTTGGAGGAGGGAAAGAGAGGGAAAGACAAGGACGGAGAAGAAAAACAGCATTTTAGGATCCACCTGCTTCACTTTTAAAACACGACTTTGGATTCTCTTTTCAAAAAGTTTGCTTTAAAAATTGTACACTCTAAAATTAGCACCATTTACAATGTCCCTGGGGCAGGAGGGAGAAGGGACTCTGTGTGCCTCCAGTGAACATATAGCACCATCAGGCCCTGCAGCCCCCCCACCGTTCTTCACAAAGTCACTTCTGTATCTATCTCTACGAGGACCACGTCCAACATTACAAATTAAAAAAGACCGGCCTCCTGGTGCCCTGGGGTTAAACAAAAAAGAAAATGGCGAGCTGGTGCTGTCTGAGTGGTGGCAGCCAGGGCGATAGGGGTTGTATCTGAGGTAGCTTCTAGAAAGACTCATTTCATGCAGATCTGCGCGTTTAACCCTTACAGATAGATTCTCCCAAGCCTTTCTTGACAGCCAGACTTGGGGCCCACCTTTCCTCTCGGCTGCCCTATTGGGGCACCTTTACGCCTGACATTGGGGGTCACCTTTTGGATCAGCTTTGCTGTCGAGAACTAAAGTGCTCTGCAGTGGCAGTCAAGGAAATGCCAGAACCGGTCGAAGTCTTTCTTGCCAAACTCCAGACATAGTACCAGCAGATATTATGTGCCCCAATGCACTTATGTCATATTGTGCCCACAACACGACAGCTCACCAATGAACCTAGGCCCACGAGCTTTGCACCTTCACACCAAGGGCATTCTGGTGGTCTTAGTCCTAGAGAAAATCCAGAACAGCAGACAACGAATGCATCCAGTAAAAAGTTGAAAGATCGGTCCTGGGTGACATTGTGTAGTAAGACATGCGGAGGTGCTGGGGCCCACCCAACATTTACGAAAAGTCAAGTACCACCTTTGCCGCCAGAACTGCAAAACTCAACCCCTTTGTTTAACGAGCCCCCTTGTACTCGCTCTGCTTCCTTTCCTTATGCGGTGTTACTCTCGGACAACAATTACGACAACTTGCATTTAATTTTTTATATTTATTTTGCCACCGGAACAAAAAAATTAAAAAAAAGTTACATTACAACGATTCAGTGGAATTAAACTTCCGCCTCCTGCTGGTATCAAAAATGTGCGACTCCAGCGCAGAAAGGTTTCACCTGTAGCTTTTAATTTAAGGATTTCTTTATTTGTTTTCCCCCATCTCCAGGATTCAGTTTTTGTAGTTTTTTTTGCAACTTATGACAAAGTTTAGCACCGTTTTTGTGTTGCCATGGAACGATCCAATTTTTCAAAGTGTTCCTTTTCTTTCGCAGGGTGGGAGGGCAGTCGTGTAGGTCAGTGGTCCAAAGAATTCCCACCCAAAGCTGTCTTCGGGGGTGAAAGGTCAAGCAAGTGGAGTCCCTCCATCTTAGTTGTCTTGGGTTGTGGAATGCTTTACAGAAACAAAAATCGCTTGAGAGATGACGGATAGAAAAATGAATTCAAGTCCATGTGAAATTATTTTCTGTAGGGATTTACAAGAAGCAGACAGGGCCGATGTCAATGCCGAATTCTTGGTCAGGTGTGCCAACGTCCATTGGTGCAATATCAATGATGGGCAGGCGGGAAGTTTTCGTTGTTTTGTACTCGATGACGGTTTTGCCCCATTCGCCGGTGTGTTGCTGCAGAGACAAGGATAAAAAAGAGTGTTTATAGTCTGATGTTACGTTATAGAGAAATAAATACACATGTGCACAGGCAAGTGCAGGCTGCGCACATTCACTCCTGGGGCCTTACTTATGAAGGCCTTGCGCCGCCGGTGCGTCACTTTTAACATGGGAAAAAGTGATGCACCGGTGGCGCAAGGCCTTCATAAATAAGGCCCCTGGTATACAGCTGCATGCGGGTACAGCATACATCTTAGGGAGGCCTATTTTATTGAGTAACCAAAGGCACATTTGGATCATAACAATCCCCATGTTGTACCAATATGACATACACCGGTTAAAGTGGTTACTCAGTAGAAACGGTGCAAGAAAATACATCAAAATGTGCTGTGTTCTAGATCCTAATGTGAAATTTGTCCCACCATTAATACCAGTTGGGAGCTCTGCGCGGTTTCTACTGCTCTCAAATTGCCTGGAGTTTCTAGCAAGTGGAAATAGATAGAAGGTTCAATGCATGAGGGCATGTATAACCTAACATGGATCCTTCTCTATGGTTCACCTCGAGAAATAGGGCTGTATATTCTTTGACCGACAGACTCTGCATCTCAAGGGTGTTATCTTGAGACCCAGCCCTAAAATGGCGTGACTATTCAGCCTTCTTCAGATTGACTGGATTAATACTTTGGTATTTTTAAGGCTAAGAGTAATCAGCCACAGGATTCTCAGACCAGAAGATTTGAAAGTCACACTGGGAGCTGGTGGAGATAGATTGACAGTGCATGCAAGGGAACATACCGTGCAACCGTCTTCGGTAACGCCATATGTGAAGCGGCTGTTGCCCTCAGCTCTGATTTCGATCTCATTGGAGCCTTGAAGGAGAACAGCCTTTTTCAGGTTGCCAGTCTCCTGGTCCATGTAGGCGACGCTGTTCTTGCAGTGGTAGGTGATGTTCTGAGAGGCTTCAGTGGCCATGAGACGCAGGAAGGTCAGTTGGATGTTAACATCAGCTGGGTCAGATCCCTCACCACCATATTCGAACTGCAGAATGGACATAAGGAAAGGGACATGGATTAGAAAGTTATTTGTCACCAACTGCAGAGCTGGTGTAATCACGAGAAGAAGCTCTGCACCCCCATGTCAAAGGCTCTACCCACCTGGAAGCCATCGCTCATTGTCTCGCCAAACCATACATGCTTCTTCTCCCTGGGATTCTTGCTGGTGTACCAGTTCTTCTGTGAGATGCTAGCCTGGGATGGGTAGACACAGGTCTCACCAGTCTCCATGTTGCAGTGGACCTTGATAGCATCCAGATTGCAGCCCTGGTTAGGATCAATCCAGTAGTCACCTGGAAAGGAGAGGCAGCAAGAAAAGAATAAGAAAAAGTTAGATGTTGAAGCAAATAGAGCAAATGGAAATTGTTCTCATGTTTGAATTGTGCAGAAGTAGACAGTTAATGATAAATTACTCATTAGGGACAGATTTAGTAAGTCAACTAAAAATCTTACCCAAAATAACAATAAACCATACCCTCTCACTTTAGTGATTCACAGGTGAATTAAACAAAAATAACCAAGTTCATTGCAGACAAAGCCTCTCATCTCCATTTGCTATCCTGTCAAAAACCTTTCCCAATTACAGTAGCCACAATCACAAACACTTTGAGAGAGCTAGGTCATCTCCTTCCACAAAGGCAGTAAGGCCAGCATGGTGTCATGGTGATGCCAGAACTTCCTCAACAAAGTCCTCATCCTTAGATATCATGTCAGCCTTCACAAGTCATTTGTGAGCTTACCGCTCTTCCAGTCGGAGTGGCACATCTTCAGGTCGCGGCAGGTGCGGGCAGGGTTCTTCTTGGTGCCCTCTGGGCTGCGGATGTTTTCAATCTGTGAGCTCAGACTCTTCAGGGTAGTGTCAACCTCCAAGTCGCGGTCACGGACTACGTTGGCATCATCAGCTCTGTAATAGCGTCCTTCGCTATGGGATTTCTGCTCTGGTGGTTGAGGCATGAAGCTGAAGTCAAATCCGCCGCTTGGTGGACCAGGAGGACCAGGTGGGCCAGGAGGACCTGGGGGACCCTGTTTTGTAAAGTGAAGTAGCAATGAGAACAATATTCACTGTTGTACCCAGAGAAGCTAAGACACCCTTGCACCTGACTAAAGGAAAAGCAAAGTGCATCCTACTTACAGCAGGACCAACATCTCCATTGCGACCACGTGGGCCTGGTGGGCCAATTGGACCGGGCAGACCATTTACACCATCTTTGCCAGTGGAACCAGAAGAGCCAGGGGGACCCTGGAGAAGGTAAACAAACCATAGGTTAGTCTCAGTTCAATAGAGAGTGCTGTTGCATTGAGGAAATGAAATCAACAATCGAGCTTCATTAAACTTTATAATCAAAATATTGAAGTAAAACGGCTACTTGTCACCGGGAGCTTTGTTTAAATATTAATATCTGATAGCGCATGACTCCAATGTCTGTCAGCTAACATAGTGCCTGCATTAGGTATGTAAGAGAGCTTTCCAATGATGAGGCTGTTTCATGCAAAGCTTCATAATACCTTTGCTTTGCTTTGGAAAGAATGTGTTTTTCTAAGTTGAATGCATAAGATATATGTCTTTCCCAAATGTATTGTTCCCTCCTCTACAATAGCAAATTTGGATCTAAGGTCTTCAGCATGGTGTCTGATCAGATTTACTTTGTCATCATTAAATATATTCTTACAGCATCTTCCTGGGCGAGCTGGTGGAGCTTGTTGATGTAAGGGTTTTACTTACTCTTGGGCCAGCTGGGCCAGAAGGACCAGGGGGACCTTGTTCGCCACTGGAACCCTATTATGGAAGAAATAAACAAAAAAAATATCAGGTCACTGTCATAGATTATAGTTCTCAGAGGTGAACGTATGCTAGGCAATAGAGCAAGCTGTGTGTTATCTAGCTTGCTTGGTAATGCACAACCCCCTTGCAAAGGCCTGCCCTCTTCAGACGCACACAGCCAGGCCATGTTCTCTTTTGCATACAGAGCCTGTGAGGCTCACCTGCAAGTGAAACACATGCCTGATTCCTGCCTTCCCGCTGTCGTCCAAGACTTGCCTTTCCCGTTTACAAATAATTCAGTTACAAAAACCTCATGCTGCCATTCTCTCTAACACCACATCTTCTCATAGAGAGGGATCAAGGCATTCCTTGCGCATGCAGTCTCCATCCCCTTTTCTTGTAAGGTGTAATACCCTAAGTCTACTCTACTATTTTATAGAGACTCGCAGGCAGGCCTCACATCCAAGACGTGGAGGCCTCTCAAGTTACCCAGCCTCTGCAGTTACCCGCCTACATAAAAGGACTGCACCTGTCAAAAACAGAGCCTCGGTACATTTCCTTTCCAGGGAAACAACGCGAGCAGGACCTGTCCTTAGGTAGCTACACTCAATCAAAACACGACCTCTTTACCCACATACATCCTAGTCCTGATCTCATCAGACACAGAGACTCATAGTCCGCCGCCCACATGCCAGATCCCCCAAGTGTGCCCCCTGCACGGAGGAAACATGTTCTTAAACTTACGGGAGGACCGGGAGGACCCTGCATGCCGTTGAAGCCTCGGTGACCCTTCATGCCTCTCTCGCCTTGTTCACCAGCTTCACCCTTGTCACCACGGGGGCCTGCAGGACCCTGTAAAGGAAGAAAGACGTGCACAGTCAATGACTCACATCAGGGGAATCTGAAAGCCAAGGTCTTCCAATTCAAGATACCCAGAGTGTATTTAATTGAAATTGCAACTACAACTTACAGGAGCGCCACGGGCACCAGAAGGACCAGCGGGGCCAGCAGGACCAGCGGGGCCCTGGAAGAAAAGAGGAGAGACAACCGAGAGCAAAAAGATTAGTGAGGAGTATTTCAAACATGCTTTAAGATATTATGGTTAACTTTAGATTAGCCTACTGCTTTTCAGGTGCACAATAAGCTAATACCCAGGCCTGTCTCTTTCCATAACACTGCCACTTCCTCTCCCCTTTCCATTTTGATTATATGAGTGTTCCATAATTCAACACAGACCAATATGCTAACAATAGGCTTTAATGACATAAAAATATTGTTCTCCTCCTCTTTCTACCCATACTTATTCCATTGTTGTTTTGTTGTTTAACAGTTTTTTCCCTTTATTTGCCATCTCTTTACAATTTTTTTAATGCCAATTTTTAGATTATTGGGGTGAAGATACATTTCTATAAACAAACATGCCAAGAGCCTATGTCTTTATTTTCACAATTACGTTCTGCTGGTAGCTCTAAGAAGTGAACTGATTGATCAAGTTTTCTTCTATATATTTTCTCAACAGAGATCGGTTTCTTTTATTGTGCTGATGGCTACATTCTCTCACCTGTTCTCATCTTATTGGGACTCTTTCTGTGATGTGTTCCTAATGCCTACATCAACAGATTAACATGCCCTCCACAAATACTTAGTTTTCAAAATAATAGTGAATAGTACTTACAGTCTCACCACGATCTCCATTCTTGCCAGCTGGGCCAACTGGGCCAGGAGCGCCAGGGGCACCAGGAGCACCAGGTTGACCAGAAGGACCATTCTCTCCACGATCACCCTGTGAGAGAGAATGAAGAGGTTTTCAGGGTAGTTCTCACTCACGAGGAAGTAGACATAGGGTGAAAGAGCTGTGCCTTAATAATTTAGGAAGGGGTGAAGGTAAATCTCACCTTGGGTCCAGGAGCACCATCACGGCCGGGAGCGCCTTCAGAGCCAGGAGATCCCTGAAAACAGAAGAGAGATGCATATGAGCATTAAATGTGCCAAGAGTTTGTACCACAGAAGAGTACAGATTCTAAACACAACTGTTCACTCTTAGGGGATTTCCTGGGTGGAAAACACAAAGGGAAATGTTTGTACGTAGTTTCCAGGGTGGGATTTATTGACATATGCTAGTGGAAGATGTACTATAGATTCCTAAATAAAGCAGTATAATTAGAAAAGGATCTGTTGATTCCTTTAGACAGCAGTGCATTAAACCATGGTTTGTTAATTCCTGAAGGTAGAAGTGTATTGGAAGATTGTCTATTGATACATGGAGACAGTAGCCTACTGTAAGTTGATCTACCGGTTCAAGCATAGTTTTAAGATATGATTTATAGATTCTTAGAAAGAACAGTCTATTGGGCTATGGCCAATTTATTATTTCAGACAGTAGTGTATTGGAAGAAGAATTATTGATTCTTAGAGATAGCAATCTTTCGAAAGACGGCCTATTGATTCCTGGAAACACCAGTGTTTTGGAAGATGGTTTGTTAATTCCTTTTGGCAGCAGTGCATAGCATCCTGGAAACAGCAGTATATTAGAAGACAATCTTCTGATTTATGTAGACAGCAGTATATTAGAAGAGATTTCAGTCTACTCATACCTGAGCCATACATCTTCTAATACGCACTGTACTGGAAGATGTACTGTTTAGCTGCGGAGGCTGTACGCTAGTGAGAGTTGGATTCATTTCTAAAGACCAATATTTACTGGAATTAATCTATTGTGATTTCTGGTGACATCTATCAAAAGGTCCCAAAGCTCCTTTGTGGAACACTAATTGTCCTGGCAAGGCGTGGCTTCAGTCCTAGAAGTGATTATTTCTTGGGACATGGTATTTCTGTATCAAATGAAGACGAAATGCTTACTGCTCAAAATGTTCCTTAGTGAGAGATGAGAATTATATTCTTCCTTTAATAAACACCTGAAATTTATTACGAAAAGTTCTCACTTCCTTCATTTCTTTACATTGAATAATGTAATGGTTGGATGTAGAATGACTCCAATGCAGTGGCCTTCTAACTTTGTAATGCTGCCCCCCGTTAAAAAAATAAAAAATCATCGGGCCCCCCTCAGATTTTTTGACAATTATTCAATTAAATTGGCAATGTTCAAATTATTTAAATATTGCAGTTATGTTCTGTTACTGTTTTTTTTAAAATGCAACCAAATTCATGCTCGGCAAACATACTATTCTCGCCAGGCAGGCCTTACTAACATGTAAAATTATCCATGGTGTGATGATTAGAAGTGGGGGTGGGGTTTTGAAGAATATTTAAAGTCCTTTCACTTTTGACACACACTCTCAGATAGGATATACATGACAAAAGGTGTTAGTGATGACCCATTACAGAGCGGCTTACTGTTGCTCATTTTTTTTTACTCAAAACAAAGCACTGGTATCAGCATAATGCTTCTTTTGGCCAGATCCTGGTTCCCACCACCCTGGCCGCTTGGATCACTTGAGCCCCCCCTTGGGGGGGACCAGCCCCCAGTTTGAAGGCCCCATTCTCTATTGGATTTTATCTATTTTTTAAGTCCTTGCTAATGTCTAACTTAAAGCCTGTGTAGAAGCATTGTTATCAGGTGTTTATTATACTTTTATGTAGTCAAGAGTTTCACTGGGTTGGTGATGCATTTCTAATCTTCAAAGTGTGTCACTCACCTCTCGTCCAGGTTCGCCAGGAGGTCCACCCAAGCCAGGTGGGCCGCTGGGGCCAGGTGGGCCACGTTCGCCATTGGGTCCAGATGGGCCTTGTTTGCCAGGTTCTCCCTGTAGAAGGAAGATTTAATTTCCCATTAGAGTTGGGGTGAATTGCCGATGGTTTTTCAAGTTATAACAATGCTTTAAGTACAATATACAAATATTGCAAACCAACTTGTCTTCCCTGTATTATAGACCACTGCACCTTCTCTCAGATTCTCTTGTCTATTCTTAAACTTCTATGTATTATTTACAAACGGCTCACTAGCAGGTGGTGCATTTGCAACATTAATTTATTTCTAATTCTGCCCATCATTTTTTACATCTACTGTCTTTGCTCTCATTCTCAACTTTCTTTCCTTAAAATGCACTGGCAGTGCCCTCAATCTAGCGCATCTCCTAATATTAGCTATACATTTTGTAATTTGAGCTAACGTCCCTGGCAGGACAAGATGCAAGCTAACACAAGGACATAGCAGCAAGCATGGAAATGGTGTCTCAAGTGGTAGTGGCTGTCACGATGGCTGTAGAATAGGCCTTTAGAATTCAGATGATGGCAGAAATGGATACTTACAACTGGGCCTGGAAGACCAGAGAAACCTCTTTCTCCTCTTTGACCAGGAAGACCAACAACACCACGCTGACCAGCAATACCTTGAGGTCCGGGGATACCAGGAGCACCCTAGAAGGTAACAAGATACAGAGATAAATGTGGCATTCACAACCAACATGAGTACGGATACAGAACTTTAAACATTCCCTCCTTTATAATGATGTCAACATTTACTGTAGTCAAAGGAGAAGAAACCAATAGATATATTATCTCAGATACTTCACAGAATGGGCACGGGAAGTATGAAACATCATGGAGAGACAGGGTGATTACCATCTATGTAAAAATAACTGGACATCAGCATACGCTCTGAAGATGGTAATTTTACTAATAATGTGCACAGCTCCCCTGATGACCTTCAATTTAGTCTGAGCCCCCAATAGCCCACAGACAGTGCAAAGTGTTGGGATATGAAGAAAAAACATTAACCAACTGATCAACAAGATGGGGCCCCTATTATACAGTATAGAGAGTCAGAGGGGTCTGTGTGCTGCTTCGTGGAAGTGATATCAGTACTTACAGCAGGTCCGTCACTGCCAGGAGATCCCTTTTCGCCAGAGGGGCCAGGTGGTCCAGCAGGGCCAGGCTCACCAGAGCGACCAGCAGGACCAGTCTCACCACGAGAGCCTTTGGCGCCTTCCTTTCCAGCAGGGCCAGGTGGGCCAGGAGGTCCAGCATTACCCTGTGAGAGAAGAGAAGAAGGACAAGTATCTGTTAGTCCTGACAGGTACAGTAATGAAAGGAAACTACTTCACATCTACTGGCATTAGGAAGTTAGACATGTGTACAGGCCCGTCATCTTGGTAAGGGGTACCTTATGCAATGACACACCACCCCCTGATTCGGGTTCCCGGGTCTAGCATCTTCACCCTCTGGTTATATACACTGATAGATGGGCTAAGAATAAGATGTTGCTGCTAACATGCTTTAGCTGTACAAAAAAACATGTATTTCTCTTACACTCAAAGGAAAAGAGGCCCCGGAACTGGGCTGAGAGTGTACTGGTAGTCAGTAACTCTTTTCTGCTGGTGGAAGATTCTTCACACAAAACTGGTTAGTGACCAGAGAGATCAGACTGTAGGCTAAGCACATGTACCCAACATGCCCAATGATGAAAGAGAACATGTTAAGTGGGGGCTCAAAAGAAGGATTACTTACAGATGGGCCAGGTGGTCCCAAACGTCCAGCAGCACCAGGGAATCCAGTTGCACCCTAGAGGAAATAGGAAGGGCGGAAAATCATCAATTTGTTGTATTTACTATTATTTTTTATTGTCGTTCCCCCAGCTTGTCTAATGAGCGGTTTTAAGCAGACAAGCAAGGTCTGCTATATGAATTTATTTCCTCATGCTATATCTGACCTGTCTGTGCTTCTTTAGTAAGTTGAGAGAGTCAGGAAGGCAAAGAGAGGGCTCCTGACTTGAACAGCTCCCCAAAAAGGATTTGATTGTAGTCTCAGCCAAGTGATTGTAACTTCACTCCTGTGCTTATTTAAAGGATTAGATAATTGAAATAGAGAAGTGTTTCTAGTCTGGACTAATGAAAAATGTACCTCCGATTGAAGAACTACACCTGACAGTCAGTGGCTGTGTGTGGAAGCGGCCAGTATTGTTCATCATGAAATAGCTACATCGCCAGGTGAGTTCAGCTGTCTCAAACAGATGATGCCTGAGTGCCATTCTACAACGATCTCAGAGGAATGAGATGAGAACTGATTGAGCACCCATTTTGGCCCATGTAAATGATTCCCCCCAACCATTGTTTCACTACTGTGCTGGCTGGCCTTTAGCTTCCTGTTTAACTATAACTCCAAGTGTTAAATCTTGCAAATACTCACAGGGGGACCAGCAGCACCGCGAGAACCTTTAGGACCGGGAGCACCAATGTTACCCTATAAGAATTAGAGAAAAAGAGGCGGGGTCAGGCGAAACCTGCATTAAGAGATACAAAGGAAGAAGAACAGACAATCTAGATGAGGTGACAGGACTCACAGCAGGGCCGGGGGCACCAGTTGGACCAGCAGGGCCAGGAGCACCAGCATCACCTTTAGGACCAGCATCACCAGATTCACCTTTAGCTCCGGGTTGACCATCAGCACCCTGTGAAGACAAAAGATGCAATCATTGCATGTAGCCAGAGAATTCACACACTTTTGTTTTATCACTGTTGAAAGGTATAATAGCATATGGAATTCTTTGCTAGGCTAGCACTATCTTTTGATAGGTAACAGTGTACATTTACAGTATATCTAAAAGCATGCATGTTCTCCCATTAATTTTTAATCAGCCAAATCGAACGGCACATGTGGAAAAGGTTTCTATAGACCATGCTAAAACATTGACTATGTCAAAGCTTAGCTTACTAGATTATCCATCCCAATTTCTTGCTAATCAAGTCATGGATGCATGGTTGCAAAAACCGGAAGTCAATGAGCTTCAGCCTTGAACACACTGGGCAAGGGTATTTAAAACCAAGACCCAGAGACTCCTTTCACGTGTTCTTGTCTGGTAACTTTCACTTTCAAGTGGTAGTTCCATTGCCTTCTGCTCTGTATCACAAACCAATTCCTCTGAATACAGCAAACAACTAGAAGAAGCAACTGGGTATGCATTGGTTTGACATTGGTGCCTTTTAGGAAAACCACCCTCTCTAAAGGGCAGAAGGTGCTATTTAGAGGCCATTGGCGAAGTGTGGAAATGCAATCCCAGGGGCCAGGCATGATCCTGTCTTAAAAGAGCCAACCATTGTGGATATGCTGACTACCAGCCCTTTCCCATCAAAGACAATGAAGAACAATACTCACAGGGGGACCAGCAAATCCAGCAGGGCCAGGGGAACCAGGCTCACCACGTTCACCCTTGAGGAAAAAATTACAAAGAGAAGATCAGTAACTTGGCCAGTGGATACTTTCCAGTGTGAAATATGCAACAAAAAGCAGACTACTCCAATGTAGCTTCAGAAGGACAACTTACAGGAGAGCCACGAGCACCAGTGGGACCAGAAGGACCGGATGGGCCAGCTTCACCCTGTTCAAAGGAGGCAAAGAAAGCAAGTTAGTAAATAAAGGCATTAGCTCTGAAAGCAGCACACATTTCCGACATGAAGACAAACCTGAACCCTTTGAAACCTGTCATGGATTACAGGATAACAATGACCAAGAGGAACTACCCATTGTTACGACAATTCCCTATCACAGTACCCAAATAGCTAACTCTTCTTCAAGGCCTTGGTACATATGCAAACTGGAAGCCAGCTGTTGAGTTATGGCTGGTCTAAATAAAATGATACCAGGAGGGTAATATGCACCAGCACAAGGTTGAGGCTACTAGAGGAGCATCGAGATTTTGACCTCAACTCTGGTCCTATGTTGTGCTCGCGAAGTTGCTCCACTACTAATGGCTTGGTAAGTGGTGATGAGAATCCTTCTAGGGACCAAGGGCACTCAACTTGGAATTAATACATACAGTAGTCATGGACGCCTACACTGGTGGCAATGCCTGAAGCCAACTATAAGCTGTGCTATTTACTGGGGACTCCGTGCTTAGAGGCAGTGGGTGTGATCTCGGTAAGTCCAACAGAGCAGCACTAAGAATCATAGCCTGGCATTCTGTGGACCTCAGCAGTCATCAGATGATGCCATCTGCCCACAGAAAAGAGCATGAGCATATCAGCTGTAACTTTTGACTTCCTTCTCAATGCTGGTCTAAGTTACTTTTTATTGTAAAACCAAGAACCGGCCAACTTCTTTCAAACTCACCTTATCACCAGGTGCACCAGATGGGCCAGGAGGACCAATTGGACCAGTCAAACCTCTTGCGCCATCTTTGCCAGGAGCGCCATCAGCACCCTTTACACCTGCATCACCCTGGAGGAAGAAGAGGGAGAGGGTTGTTATTATCGTAGGGTAACACAAAATGAAGGGAAGAGAAAAGGAAGTCATAAAAGAGAGAGGGGGGAGGATAAAGCTGCTAGAGAGGCAGCAGGAGTTCACATGAAGTGGTAGAGTTTTGAAGATGTTGGTTTTTTAGGTTAGAAGGCTATATTTGTTTGTCTTCTTAAAGTGGCAGAAAAGGTAAGGCACTTTGGAATGAGATACACAGTCTTTTAGTTAGTGGGGTAAAAATATTATCTCTCTGATACTCACTCTGTCGCCCTTAGCACCAGGCATGCCAGCAGATCCGCGTTCACCGGGCATACCCTGAAGGCCGGGAGGTCCTTGACCGCCAGGGGCACCAGCAGCACCAGCTTCACCCTAAAAAAGATTAATGTTAGGAAACACAAATGAGCAAAATTGTCCTGGAGACAACAGCAAACTTTAAATTCTGCTGAAGGGTCAATGGTTGCCTACCATATGGCAGAAACCCGCTGGCCAATTAGCCAAACATCAATTATTCACACTTATCTGTCTGTCTCCCTGTCTATTTGTCTATCTATATCACTTTTTAATTGTGTACATTCAAAATAAGCTTCATCCATGTTATCAGGCATGTAGTGGTAACAGTGAGGAAACCACTCACCAGCTATAGTTGCAATAATGTATTATATTGAAGCTACGAGGCATGTGGCTTTTCAATAATATTCAAATTCGTTGTAAGGACCACAATGGAGTTGTTACAACGGTACCAATGCTCTTTCGGGTTTAAATAGACAAATGTCAACATTGATGCAATGTAGCTAGGCAGATGTGGATCAGTTAATAGGACAAATTGTGTGTCAAGAAAGACAAGGCCTCAAAGCAGCTTAGCTAACGCCCAGATGCCAAATTAATTAAGTGTGCCTACATCACTAGAACAGAGCAAAGAGGCACACATACTTAATTCAAGATGGCTCCCAACTGAGAGAGGTCTCAGGGTCTTGCTTTGAAATCTAAAAGAACCAAAAGCTGACTTCTATACAAATGCATTTTTATTTATTTTGCATTTATTTCTAAACTCCAGGTGTTCCCTCGCCATGTTAGGAGTCTTATTCTAATGCATGCAAGGCCACCTGCCATCCACTGTCATACTGGAATGTATGGTACTTTCTGGGCACTTTACTGTCGCTCGTCTAGTGGCACATTGATCCCTAATCACCAGAGAGCTTTCTGCTTCTCGCTACTTTTATCGACATTTTGGGGGTGAAGCAGGAAGGCATTGCTTACCTTTGCACCATCGTTACCAGGAGATCCAGGAGAGCCACGGGGACCCTGAGCGCCGGCAGGACCTTGGCCACCACGTTCACCAGGGAAACCTCTTTCGCCCTAGGGAGAAGAATAAAAGATGCAGGTTACAAAGAGCAAGGGCAACAGGTGACAGGATGTAAAGTTGGGAAGGCATTGTCATTACGAGGGAGAAAAAGAGGAGTACTCACTCTTGGGCCTGAAGGTCCAGGACCACCTGCATCACCAGGAGCACCCTGCAAGAGAAGAAAGAGAAGGATTAGGACAACATTAACTGAATATCTATCAGGTTCTCAAGCTTTTTTACAAGACTTGACCTGAAGGGAAGAGGAAGGTGGTGGGGCATTTAGAGGGGGGCACTAGGCGGTTGAAGTAACAAATTGACTGTTGAAGGATGGGTGGCAAGTTTGTCGGCAAGAAATGGAGCTCCTGTATCTTTATGAACACATACTCGGTCCACTTCTTACTCCTGCAAATAATACCTATAAAGTTTCTCTTTTGGGAAAAGGAAATGCTCTGTCTATGTGTCAATCATTTATTTTATCATCCAGCAGAGTAATGTATATTCCTCATATACTCTCATCAGAAACTGGGCACCCCACCTCCAGAAAGGAAGTTGTGAATGAATGCCACAGTGAAGAGCTAAACACTGTCCAATTTGTATAAGGCAGTTAGGGTGGACGAGGTGTGTACACATATTCTGGCTAGGCTGTGTGAGGAAATGGTAACTACCGAATAACCATTGGAGTTCTTCAAGGAGGAGGCATCTGAAGCCTCTCTTTAAACCCTGCATTTGTTTCTCTCTTCTAGAGTCTCCACATTATGTGTAACTTCCACAGATCTGCTCTGCAAGCACTCACCTGTTCACCGGGTTTGCCAGCTTCACCAGCAGGTCCAGGAGAACCAGGAAGACCCTGAAAGAGGAAAACATAAGAAGAAAATGTAATGTCAGCTCACATCACCACTAAAAAAATATTGTATCACTGATATGAAAATCGATGTTATGATTTTGCATCACCCACCTGGAATCCTGGGGAACCTGCAGGACCTTGTTCACCTCTCTCACCAGCAGGGCCCTAAACAGAGACACAGAAGATTTGAGTACTTTCTACACCACCTCAAGAATGGACAGCAGCAAACACAGAAAGGTCAGAAGAAGGCTTATACTTACAGATGGGCCTGGGGGACCCTGAGCGCCAGCCTCACCATCTTTACCAGGAGCACCCTAGGGAGGAAGCAGTGGAAAGAGTGAGACAGGTTCAACAAATTTTCAGATACCTTAGGGTGGACAGAGTAAGAAGTAGAACATGTAAACGCTTAAGAGGTTCTATTTCCACGTGCTGACCATGACATGAAGCTTATCCATTTTCTACATATATATTCCAATGAACTAATTGGAATTGCCCATCACTAATTGTCCCATCCTTTTCTACCTGGCCATGATTGCTATAATTACTCAGCCGCTAATTGCCACGCCCTTGTCTGAATGACCATGAATTGCTACAGAACCCTATGTACTGCTATGATGTCCCATTCCGCGAAGCATGATTTTCATTTTGCAAGGACGCACCTTCTGCACGCCACATCTCACTGAGGAGAACGTAGTGCACGCCCACAAACAGCTGAGAAACGCTCTGAAGTGCTGAGAGTTCGAACCACAACAACAACTACAACGCGTACAAAGCTAGAGGCAAAATAAATGTGATCAGTACTTACAGTAGCACCAGGGGGACCAGCAACACCTCTCTCGCCAGACTTGCCAGGCTCACCCTACGGGAGAAAACAGTGAGTCAGCAGAAGACACTCTAACGATGGATAGATTAAGACACAAAAAAAGCTGTAGTTATAAATCTGAGAGAACATGTATTGCATGTGGCTTCTGGACACATGAAGTTTTGCTGGCAGCGGAAATTTTGAAATAGTCTATGGGGTCCCTCGAAGTTGAAAAAAATAAAATAGCAGGAAATCCTAGCGTTAGATATTTTGTAAAGGATGAATATTTAAGGGCAAATTATTATAACGTATCCTTTTTTCCCCAGTATAATCTTTAGGAGGAAATGAAATCCTAATGAGACACGTGGTCTTCAGAATTGCCCAGCTAGCATTTGAAACTGAAACGTTCAACTCATCAGGCAGGGACAGGCACATGAAGTGAGTGATGTGGATGACATCAGCAGTGAGGGATATCACAACTGGTGGCAGGGGATCAGGTGTTTTTGTCTCCTCTCATTAAAAGGAACTGCTTTCCAATCAGTGGTCTAGGAACCAGGAAGTCTTTACGGTATGGTAGTGGTTAGGAAATTACATCATAACCTTGTTTTACCTCTGGAGGTAACACCGTTCCCCTTATTTGTGTGTGACATTGTCAATGTTGTTTAAGGCCAAAAGGAAGAACAATATAAAAAATAGTTTATACTACTAACCGCTGTCAAAAGGAGGTCACAACTTATGGGGAAAGGACAGATTGTATTTAAATGGGGCAGGTGAAATGTATACTGCTGAAGAACTAGATAGAGGAAGTGACATCATATGAGCAGAATGATTTAAATGTATTGGCTTTTGACCACCTCCTTGCCTCAACGTAGTGAGATTCTTCTTCTCAGTAGTTAATGGTAGAAGGAAGTTTTAACATCATGCACGGTGCAGCTACAGGTATCAATTCTACAGCAAAGATCATCACATTTCCAATCCCATGTCAACATATATTTCAATGTTTATACTTACAGCTTGACCCTTGGGGCCAGGGAAACCCATCACTCCAGATTGACCTCTTGCTCCAGAAGGACCAGGGGGGCCGGGGCGACCATCTTGACCAGGGGCACCCTATCAGTTTAAAGACAAAACAGTTTAGACAACAGCCTTTAAAGGAAGTAGATTGTGAAGTCTTACATGGTATATCAAACCTGAAAGGATACTTACAGCGGGACCAGTCTTGCCATCAGGGCCGGGGCTGCCAGGGCTACCAGTCAGACCCTAGGGGGGAAGAAGCAATGGTCAGGTTTTAGTGGTTATGTACACTCTTGCGTCCAAGAACTGTAAAAGAAGCTAAGCTTGAAGATGCGAATGGTAAAAGATTAGAGAATCCAGGTCAGAAAAAAATAGGTAAATTAAAATGTGAGGAGAAGATATTTGTGATTCACAATTTGTGAGGCAAAACATTCGATGCATAATTAAGCAGGGTTCAGAAGACTGAACATTGCTGTTGTATGGATTTCTAAGCAATTTTCACCAATGAGTCAACATGGTGAAGTAACTATTTCAAGTTTTCCTATCCACAACTCTGAAAAAGCCAGCTCTTCCCAACTTGTGTTTCTGCTCCCCTTATTTTTTACCTCTGGGTCCTGTCTTTAATTCAACCTGTTCATGTTTAACCTCTTGCCACCTTCGCCTAACATGTTGCATTGAGACCAGTTTTTAGTTTGCAGATAATCATAACATTTCCAGGGCGCATGCCCAGTACTCACCTTAGCACCAGGAAGACCGGGCTCACCAGGACGACCAGATTCACCAGGAGATCCTTTTGCACCAGCAGGGCCAACGGGACCACGCTCACCAGGTGCACCCTATGAATGGAGAATAGGAAATCATTAAATATTTGTGCCTATCCTACAGCAAAAGAGCATGTAAACTTATCGTCATGGCACTACGGTGAAACATCCGTTATGGAATATAAATCCTGTTACATGGATGGCATCCTCTGAGCAAGCTAAGATTAGTCTTTTTGACAGATTGTACCACAGGCACATTTGCCCTTCAGGTCGTCTCATTGTGACAATGTGAGGATTGGGTTTATGTCTACAGTTTATTCCCAGAGCTTGCCCTGATACTGTTTACATGCATATCAAGCTGTGTGAACCAGCCAGTCTGGTGTGAGCAAGTTTTGCTTGGTTTTATCAAAACATCAAAGTAAGCTGGACACTGAGGTGCATCACAGTTAGCAGCTGAACCACTGCTAACTCACTGCCCTACAAGGCTGTGATCGCCAGGCAGGGACGGAGCCGTGTTCAAGATGCTGCCAGAGGAACAGACTTGAATGTTGTCTGTTTTTTTTTTATTGCAACTTTAAAGAGTTCGAAGCTGCACAGGGAGATCCATGCACCTCAGGAATACTCTGGACTCTTCAAAAAGCAGGATATAACCCTGCTCGGCAGTGAGGCCAGCACCTCTGCCTCTTTGATATAAAGTGGCTGAAGAAATTCATGAAAGTGAGCTCAGCAGGTTCTTACCTTGGGACCAGATGCTCCGTCAGATCCAGGGAAACCACGGCTTCCGGGGCCACCCTAAGAGTGAAGAGAAGATACAAAGGAACTTGAGTCATCCTCCTCGAATAGGCATATGTGAGATAATCACTGAGTTGCCCAAAGTGACTAATTAAAACACCAACCACTTGTGCTCTGTCCATCTCTTTAATCTTTTAACAAAACCCCAGGAGATCCTATGGTCAGTGAATGCCCAATAAGGAAATAAATTCTAAGGGGCGTATGCAATACATATTAAAGAGGTAACTTACACGTTCGCCAGCAGGTCCAGGTGGGCCTGAGGGGCCAGGCTCACCACGGGAACCTCTCTTGCCTTCTTCACCAGATGGACCAGGTGGGCCTTGGATACCAGCAGGGCCCTGGGAAGAGGTAAAATGTCAGAGGGACAGGTGAGGATCTGCCAAGCACTGCAGCATCGTCATGGTAGAAGAGAGCAAGAAAATGGGTTGGTTTTACTTACAGGTTCACCTTTGGCTCCGGGCTCGCCTTTGTTACCTTGAGCACCAGGTTCACCCTAAAGACACAAAGAAAGAAAAAGTTAAAATCCATACTATTTAGTATTCTCTAGACATCCAATCATAGACTGGCATTTCGGGTGATTTGTGAAAATTGAGAAAAGAGAGTACACGTTTAAGATTGGGCAGTGTGTTCTGGAATTCTCATAGATGGACCTGATTCTTTTTATGTATTTATTTATTTCTTATTTCCAATGTTTACATGTAGCTGTGATACACTCATCAGAGGGGCATAGTGCTTAATAGTAGTGAGGTTTGTAGCATACGTACATTTGTAAAATGCAGCAGTTGTGGAAAAGAAGATGAGGTGAGGGTGCAGTTAGTGTATGAAGTAATTTGACAGTCTGCAGTGTTGCAAGTGACAAGTTTAATGCATTTGAAGTCAAATGCAGTAAAATGGTAGTGCAACAATGCAAAATATATGATTGGCACAGTAGGTATATTGGCATGAAGAAAGCAAACTATGATGCGGTAGCCTTAGTACGTGATCTTTTAGTTTAACTTTGAAGATTTGCAGAAAGGGAGAAAGTCTGAAACTGAAAGGGATGCAAACTTGCAGATGCTGGTTTGAGGGTACTGCTCATTAGCATGTCCTTGATTTCCAACTGGATTCTGGAACTATGACACATTATTACAACTTGAGCTCTCTGGCATAGGCCTTAGCTTATCACGGGTTACTGGCCGCCAATCGCTGATTTCTGAAACCGAAACTCCCTGATACCAGTCTTTCAAATCCCAATTTGTTGGGTGTCAGGTTCTCTGGTTAAGACCTAACACCATCAAAATACTGAAATCTTGTTCTCAGGCACAGATATTTTCCTATATTAAGTTACAGAGTACCAAGCTTTCTGATTCAGGTCCAGACCAATCACAAACCCCAACATTTAGGTTCACTGATACAGGGCTTTACCAATCTACAGCAGGATTGGTGCTATATTAAAACCATTGCAGGCAGCTGACTTATAGCACCGCCAAGATTAGCCTCAAGAGTGTGTCAGAGTGCAACAACTTGCCTCAAATGGCTTTGTTATAAAGGGTACAAGAGCATCTAAACAGCAAAATATAATTGTATAGAAGGCTCTGAAAATCCTTGTAGTGGAGTTGATAACTTTACTGAGTGCCAGGCTGTATAGTTCTGACACCAAAGCAAATGATTAAACCTAAGATATAGGAAGAGACCTTATTTAGGTGTTACTGAGACACAATCTGTGTTGAGGTGCTGGGAGGATCAAAATGTGCTTATACCCAGGCTCTCCGATTCCGTCCGTAAAATATTGCTAGTTGTTGTATTTCCTGCTCTCTTGCACAGGTCTAAGGCCTATCAGTTGTTACTGAGATTGAGGCTCTCGGATTCAGACCTGGAAGTTGTCACCCCCTTGGTTAGTTTCTTAAACTACAGCATTAATTACTCTCATAGGGTTCTTGGCCAAGGCTTTCCACTATCATTTTATGAGACTCGGGCTCTGTGTTGCAGGACTGGAGGAGGACACACGTAAGCTCAGCCCTACTGGTAAGTTTCATAGACTGCAATGTCAAATAATGTGATAAGATACTTGGTCTTGGCTTTTAGCTGCAGACGTGGGGCTTTTACTAGTTACAGATAGGCCTGAAGGTGGTCACACACTTCTAAGACCCAGACTCAATGCTCCAGGCCTTAAGTCTCTTAAGTTCCCTACATCGTATTATTAATAATTGTCAGTAACTAGCCTACTATTAATATTTGTCAGTAACCTGCATATATTGCATTACCCAGACTCTCAGTCGAAAGCTTCTGTCTATCAAGTGAGAGAAGTGTGGCTCAATGGGTGGAGAAGTGTGGCTCAATGGTTAGAGCGGCAGACCCTGATGCAGAGGTCTGGCCCGGACCAGGGTTCAATTCCCGCCTCGGCGGGTCTTGGGCTCAATTTCCTCGGACCTGAAAATTCTCGCCTCGGTGCCTATTCTAATCATGGGTCCCACTCTGCAACTCTGAGCAATAGCTTGCTTAATCTCCACAACGGCCCCAACAGCGCTAGGATGCCTGGCTTCACCTTGTGGGTGCCCAGGAGAGGGCACTTCACAGGGAAAGGCCAGGAAGGGTTCCACAGCGGTATGTGTACAGCGCCTTGAGACCTCTTTGGGGGTGATACGTGCGCTATATAAGCACTACATCAGAATGACTGAGATCAAGACTCGGATTATCATGCATTACAAGGTGACTCAGGTACAGGTGAGTGGTACAGTAAATAAAAGCTACTTACGTTGTTACCCTTGGGACCGGGGGCTCCAGCAGGGCCTTGTGGTCCAGGAGCGCCGCGAGCACCAGGGAAACCAGGAGCGCCAGCAATACCAGGAGAGCCCTATCAGGGAGAGAATAAAACCTTAGTTCCAGGGTTCGATCCATGGATTGGAAGATACCACAGTTATCAGTAACCATTCCTCAGCGGATACTCACAGTAGCACCTTTGCCACCAGGTTGACCATCAGTTCCGGGGTTTCCCTGCAAGAGAGAAGAGACACGCATGGCTTAGCTGTGGTGTTCTGCAGCTCACTCTGAGATGGTAATCCATTCGTAGAAAATGGAGGCTGTACTTACAGAGGGTCCAGCAGCGCCAGCAGGGCCAGGTGCACCGGGCTCACCACGAGCTCCCTGGGGGCCTTCAGAACCGCGAGAACCTTGAGGACCAGCATCACCCTGGATAAAGGAAGAAGAGGGAGTTCAGTGGTTTGCTGGTGGAGGCCTCGTCCGGATGCATCTGTAAGAGCGAGCCCAGCAAAGGAGCTCCCTTGGATTAGGCCTTGTGGCTCTGCATTCTCTCAGAGAACTTGAACATGTATGCATGTGTATAAGTATGTATGTAGTGGTATTAGTAAGGCGGAAAGCTAGCAGGAACGCAACAGAGCATGTTCAACAGCTATGATCAGACACCCACTTGTTGATGAGGTTTGTAGAGCATGGGACATACGGGACTGAGGAGTGTCATGCTGAGTGCATGACAGATGTATCTCTTAATTTGTGACTGGCATGGAGGCCTCAGCCAGCAACGTTTGATTGCGGCAAAATTTGGGGGGGAAACTTGCCTTTTTATGAAACTCATTGCAGCCCGTCCCGGTCTACCTAGCAAAGGAATTAACAAAGGCTGCAGGAGGCAAGTACATAGTGCTGAAGCCTCACAGCAAGATGAAATCCGTCAGTGGGATAACAGCAAGTGCTGCGGGATAGGGCAGGATGTGCAGGAGTCTCAGTACAGGACCAGGGCACCCTGTTCAGTGTCAGGAGCGGGACTTGTGTTGGTTTGACTGCTGGGATTGCAGATGGCGATGCTGGTCTAGATTGAGGCACATCTGAAGAGCTGTTCCGTTGTCCTGTTCTAGTGCAGCAGCGCTAGACAACGTGGTGCCTGTGGATGGAGGTGCCCTGTCAGTGCCTGTGCGCATTACAATGTAGGAATCATGTGTGACTGTGTTTGGGCCTCAGTACTGGAATGTTCACTGGTGCAGCAGGTGAGGATTGAGGTGCACTGGCAGAGCTGCATGTTGTAGTAGTCGAATAGCATAACAGCATTGGACGCAAAGCTCTTTATTGGACCAGGGTATGCACCAGGTGAGGGTTGGGGTGTACTGGCAGAGATGTTTAGTACTATGACAATTTGAACATGCCTTTATGCAGATGACGACAGAGCTGTGTGCATGGTTGCGGGAGTCGAGCAGTATGCTGCCGAGGCCCATGTAAATGGTTCTGGATCCCTAGAGTAAAGTGCAGAGCACTGGACTAAAAGTGCAGTTATATGGCTGTGCTAGAGTGCCTCTGGTTCAAAATGCCAATGTGTTTGGACATAGAACAGATGCAGTGGCAGTGTTGGGTAACCCACTGCTGGATTGACAATGGGAGGTGTATGTTGGAGTGAGGGTTAGCCCTCAGAACTCAGTAGGGTGTCATCAACGATGGAGCAGTAACAGGAAATGTGTGATGGGATTTGGTGGATTTGCTGGATTGACAATGGGAGGTGTATGTTGGAGTGAGGGTTAGCCCTCAGAACTCAGTAGGGTGTCATCAACGATGGAGCAGTAACAGGAAATGTGTGATGGGATTTGGTGTACTGGCAGTGATATGAGAGGTGGCACTCACTGCTGGGAGATGTGTGATAGGATGTGGTGCACTGGCAGTGATATGAGAGGTGGCACTCACTGCTGGAAGATGTGCGATGGGATGTGGTGCACTGGCAGTGCTATTAGAGGTGGCACTCACTGCTGAGAGATGTGTGATGGGATGTGGAACACTGGCAGTGCTATGAGAGGTGCCACCTTAAAATGGCTAGGTCAGCTATGGCAGATGCGTGTTTCAACAACGTTGGACTGGCACATCTGTGTGGCAGCACAAGGTAGAGATATTTTGATGGAACTGTGTGCTGAAGAGAGAGTGAGAAGATTCTGTCAAACTAAAATTACACCATGTGAGAAAAGAGCACTCTTGACTCTTACTGCTCAGAATGACAAGTACATGATCTTCGGGCAGCAGTACAAACACACAACTTTACACTGACTCACCTTAGCGCCAACAGCTCCGGGGAATCCAGGGGGTCCAGTTGGGCCAGTGGGACCCTAAAAGAGAAGGGAAAAACAAACATGTCATAAGTACACTCTCAAAGAATAACACCTACTCTTCTGACATTTGTTTTTTACAGGAAGTGCTGTGGGTAGCAGTGCCCATGATAGGAGATTGAGATGGCAGAGGTCCTTGGAGGCGATGCAACTACGGCTAGGGATTTCATGATGAGAGCAGTGATGATCGGGCAATTACAGAAAGGGTGCCCCATATAATGTCTCCTGTATGCTGGAGGGACCATATTTTAGATTATGGTGAGAGGGGGCTATGATCACGAATATACAGAGGAGGGCTCTATATTTGGGGATATGATGGAGAAGGGAGTTTTCTTTAGGGGTATGATGGAGGAGGGCTGAAATCCGGCATATGATGGAGGGGTTATGATTGAGGTTCTGATGAATCGGAGTAATGATCATTGAAAGGACGGGGTGATCATTGGGGATAGGATGGAGCTGGAGATGAGATCCAGAAGCATTAACTATGAGCAGGAGCTGTAATCCGGGATTTGATGAAGGATGGTGAATGACTGAATGATATCAGGGAGAAAGGGTCTATGCTTGCGATAATGTTGGGTAAGGGCTCTGATCACGGATAGGATGGAGAAGGAGCTGTGTTTGGGGATATGATGGAATGTGATCCAGAAGTATGAGGGGGAATATGATGAAGAATGGCCTTAGATTGGTGGATGTCATTTAAATGGAACTATGATTGGGAATGTAAGGGAGAGAGTGCTATGATTAAGATTCTGGTGACCCACGGGCTGTGATCACACAGATGGAATGGAAATCTCTTTGAGATATGATGGAGCAGGAGATATTATGGAGGGGGCTATGATCTGGTTGGATTAGATAACGAATTGTAGCTTACTATAGGAGATATATCAGGATGGGACCTTTTTTGGAGAAGTGGTATAATTCAGTAGAATGTAAATGAAGAAATAAGATGGTGTGGAGAGTATGGTCCTGATGGAGATGGGGTACGGTCCTGATGGGAGCGCACAGGGCTATGATCCTCATATAATGGAGATAAGGCTGCAGTGCTGATGGGAGCGAGAGGGAAGCTATGGGCCTCAGGTCATGGAGATTGGGCTGCAGTTCCGATGGGAGTGAGAGTGGGCTATGATCCTTATATAATGGAGATGGAGCTCTGGTCCTGATGGGAGCGAGAGGGAAGCTGTGGGCCTCAGGTCATGGAGATGGGGCTGCGGTCCTGATGGGAGCGAGAGTGGGCTATGATCCTTATATAATGGAGATGGGGCTCTGGTCCTGATGTGAATGAGAGTGGTCTATGATACTCATGTGATGGAGATGGGGCTGCAATCCTGCTGTGAAGAGGAGGTGGATATGATCCTCTTGTAATGGAGGTGAGGCTGTATTCTGTTATAAATGACAGAGCAGTATTATCCTCATGTGACAGAATGAGGATATGAGCTGTTTTGGCGATAGTATGAGGGGGCTGGAATCCTACTGTAGTGGACAAGGATATGAGCTATTTTGGAGATATTATGAGGTGTCTGTGTTCCTGCTATGATGGAGAGGGGCTATGATCACGTATATGATGTAGAAGAAACTACAAGGGGGTGATAGAGAGATGACTGTGATCATGGATCGGGTGGAGAGGAAGCTACACTGGACAATACGCTGGGGAGGTGAATATGAGTTAGAAAGGCTATATTGCTGGAGACAGTGGGAAAGTATATAATGCAGATAGGATGCTTTGATTAAGGAGAGATGGAAATCTATATTTCATCTGTTTATACATATCAAGGTCTTCAAAGAAAGCCAAGAGACAGACTATTTTCTCTGATGGGGTACAGACTGATCAAATACAGCCAGCATGATACTTACGGGAGGACCAGCAGCACCAGGAGCACCATCGTTTCCGCGAGCACCCTGTAAGGCAGAAGGAGGAAAGAGGAACACGCTTGGGTTACAGTGGGTGCATTATTCTCAAAACAGGACATGTAGTGCCTTGACAGACATGATTCTGGAGACGAGTAATACAGATGGGATACTCACAGCAGGTCCAGGGGCACCGGGACGGCCTCTCTCGCCGGGCAGGCCACGGGGTCCCTATGGTAGGAGAGAACACAGGCATCAGCAGCTGGACAAGTGTTCAAGAGAGAGATATAAGAGCACAACCCTTTATATTTGAGGCATTGTCTTTCCTCTAACTGATGCTGGGACTTTAGATACATGCACACTGTGATTCGCTTAGTGGCAACTACCACCCCTAACTCACACCGCTACTCTTACCAACAATCAGAGTCACAAGAAGAAGCTGGCACAGAACTGCCATCCACCTCCTATTGGTGGAAATTGTAATGCTTACAGAACTAAAATCCCCAAAACATCCATCAGTTTGTCCTCGGCTCTTCTTCCTGTGTGATATATCCCTGCACTGTATCTGCCTCAAATGGCCTCCTTTCATGTCATACAATGAATGCATCTACTGTCCTTCGGCAGCCACTGTTGTGTCTCACTCCCTAATCAATGCAGGTTAAGCCAAGGCCACTCACCGCTTGTCCAGGAGCGCCGTTCTCACCAGGGTTGCCAGGCTCGCCCTAGAAAAGAAGGGTACAGTTTATCAGTAAGGCTGGCAAGATGGGGAAGTTTCTTTGGTGCGTCATGAAGAGGATTGGGGAGAATGAGGTTGATGTTGTACCTTGGGGCCAGCTGGGCCGTTGTCTCCCTTGGCACCATCCAGTCCGTTGAAACCCTGTGAAGAAGAAACAGAAATTAAAGGGACAGTCACACATCAGGCAACAGAAGCAAACCCACCAGCTCCTACACAGCCCTGAAAAGATTCAATGTGCATTGCAGCCCGCGATTACTGGGGCTGTTGAGAGGTGATGTTTCCTAGCACCAAGCAAGCATTGGCATAACAATAGGTCTGGCTTACATTTTGAGCCCTGGCTAAAACATTAAAAGAAAAGCCTGCTTCATTGAACATACAAAGCAAAAAACAATTGTTTTCTGTTTACAATGTATCTATGATATAAAGAATTTAATGAGATGATTCAGAGCACTTTCGAGTTGTAAACTAGTCCCTCGTGCACTGGAATGCAAGTGCTGCTTAGAATGCGGAATGGAACACTAACCAGCCAATAAATAGCATGAGGAGGGAGAGGACAAGCCTCTGGGCGGAGCCTATGCCCATTCATGTATATTTGAAAGAATTGGTAACAGTAGGTCTTGGGGGCAGCTGCACTACCAAACCCTACCTAAAAATGAAGAAAGATGCAGAACTTACTCTGTGTCCCTTCATGCCAGGAAGGCCAGCTGTTCCGGGAAGTCCACGAGCACCCTGTAGGGACGGAAAAGAAAAACATTGAGGATGAGTTATCACCTGATATCTGGAGGAAAATGAGGGCCTTTATTTAGCAATGAAAAGGGGCTGTGGGGGCTGCTGTTGTGAAAGAAATACAACTAAATGCATGCTTGTCCCTGGCAGAGGAAAGTAGAGTTCCTGCTTGGTGGGTAGTTAAGAGTGGCAGAGACTAGTATTGCTCTCCTTATAGAGGATATACCTTGTGATAGGTTTATCGAAAGAATAGACTCTGCATGACGGTGTATGTATTGCAGCTTGTTTCTGTGGGGTTAAGTGGCGGTAATTCCTCCTGGAATCGGATTACTTTTTTTCTGAGGGAAGCTGCTTGCAAATGCCATTACTTGGGCCATCGGTCGGTGTCATGGCAAACACGACTGAGATTTAAGGGTACTGGGTGAATGAGCTGTATGAAAGGGCTGGGGCCTAAGTCTAGCGCCACACTGACCTGGGGCAGCCAGCTGGGCCCAAGGGACTTCTACTCCAAAGGTAGATCTTACCTGGGGGCCTGAAGGTCCACGCTCACCGGGGCGGCCTGGTTTGCCAGATTCACCCTGTAGAAAGAGAAAAGAGGAAAGACAAAGTCAGGATAAACGTGTTATGGATCCCGAAAGAGTCAACAATGGCGATACATTTAGACAAGTTGTAGTGGGTGGGGAACAGCCAAACTATGCCAATTATGCAACCAAAAAATGAAGGGGAGGGTGTACATTGTTGTGAGTATTTACATGCATGCATCAAGGAATAATTGCTAATAATGTATTTACAGCGCAGCAGATGAGCACATGCCAAATCGGTGGACATATAATGATTTGCCCGGGCTCGCAGTGCATGTCTGTTAAAACTCAGGTCCAGCATCTACATACTCGTGATCCAATGTATTTACGATGTGGAACAGCACCCAGCTTGCTCCCAGACCATGCAGGTTGCATATGCAAATCTCAATTTTCTGAAAACTGATTTGATTCTGAAGTAATAATCTCAAAAGTCCATCTCACAATAGCGCTTAACAGATGTTCAAGGTCGAACTTCATGCCTAGGTGAGGAGTTCCGCGGCTGCTTTATCCCACAGACCCCACTGCAGGAGGGAACTGAGAGGAACCAGCAGGCACCTCATTACTTCAAGTGGATACATTTAAAGCGCAAGTAACAGCGCGCAGGAGGGTAATGCATGAGCCTATAAGTTGCATGTCCTAGATCCCAATAGCAGTCTCTATTGCAGCTTTTCACGGGCGCACATGTCGGGTGTATAATATCACGTGTTTTAGTAGAGTGAAGAGGCTGCAGACACATCTAGTGTTATTGCTTGACATATAAGACAAAGGCATTACGTTACTTACATCATCACCGTTCTTGCCAGGTGGTCCTGGAGGACCTCGGGGACCAAGAGCACCCTAAAAGAATAAAATAAGCAGCTGTGTTAGGCATCGATATATTTCTAGACAATGAAACCAAGTGCACGTCAATTACACTGTACAACCATACATGGGCCATATTCGCTCATTGCTTTACACGAGTGCTTCAAGCAAAGACAGACACAACTGAATAAGGTGTGGGTCATTATTGAGCCAAGAGTGACATCAATGGGTCACAGTGGGAACTGCATGTAATATAAATAGATTGTAGCTTAGGCAGGGTAGGAATGGAAACATAGTGTTGCGTTTAGTAGTATGTTTTTTTGCACGAACTCGGCCTGAGGGCACCGGAGTGGTTTACATGAGCACCAAATTACGCAATTCGAGGTCATACTCTTTTTGTTTCAAAGACCAGGAAGATAAGGTTATTATTTGTGGCTTGCCCAGAGTTACAGAATGTTGAGCAGCCGCCTGCACTTGAACCTGAACCTCCATTTCCAAAGACGTCAGCTCTGGCCATTACGCCACATCTGATCTATTTACATGTGAATACTGAAAGCCATTAAAGCCTGTAGTTGTGTTCGTTACTACAAGAAAAAATCAAATAAGAATGTTATTTTTACAGCTTCTTTGTATTTTTTGTCTCCATATTTGTAATGTAACACATATCATTGGTGGCGTTTATGAGGGCACCTGCTGGCAAGAAATGGAACAGCAGCTAAACGTCAAAGGCCATGACGTGCTTGCGCCCCCCCCTAGCGGCATTCAGACGTACTGCTGGAGCAGCAGCCAACTCTTATTATGCAAAGCTGCCCACTGCACCTGCGCTGAGATCTACTGGCCAATGTTAAGAGTGGCGGTAGGACTTTTTTTTTTTTTTACTTTGAAGAGGGTGGTGCTTGAATGGCAACCAGAAATCCCTGAGAAAAGGGACTTTCTTACAGAGTAGTACACCACCAGCTACATTTAACAATCCACGTGGACCTCAGGAGGGCCTACCATGGTTATGTGAGAGTTTTGTGGTCAGTGGTTTGCTCAGGGAACTTGAGATGGCACACTCACATGTAAATTAGGGCGACACCACTAGAGCCCTTCTCCCACAGGAGAAAAATAGGAAATCCCGTCCAAAGAATTGGACACAATCATAATATACCCCTACACCGGCTGCAAGCGTATTTTTCCCTGGTCTCAGCAGAGGAAGGACAAGAGTCGGTCATCTAAAGCCGGCAACACGTCACTCAGTTCACAGCATATGACCCAGCATACAGTTCAGAGTAGGAGCACCCCAAGAATGTAATACTTACAGATGCGCCAGGCTCGCCGGGTTCGCCAGGGGGGCCTTGGAATCCTTGGGGGCCCTGGAGGAATGAAAATAGAAAGAATTTAATGAAGAAATTAACTTTATGCAAACATCTGATGTTCTTGTATTTACAACATTATTCTAAAAAATACTGCCCTGGTTCAAAAGTCTCTTGCACATAGCTACACTCTGGCTCCGTCCATTTGACATTCAGATTACATTTTGAGATTGTGTTTTGGCCAAGGTATTGAAAATAATCAATAAACTCCCATAATATGTTACATATAAAAAACTAAATTACTTCAACGAAAGTCTCATGGAATTATAGTATATCTTATTTCAAATTGGTACGTATGTCTATAAATAATGCTGTTCAGTTCAATGGGGGATAGTCAGAGGAGCCTGGGGGAGAATCTGAATATCTAGTAGTAGTAGTGAAGGGGGTGGCAATCTGAAAGGAGACCTATGAAAGCAAAAAAAGCCACTCCCCAGTGACCATGATTTTATCAGCTACATCCATAAACCCAATATTAGAGAAACTATTTTGGAGTGCCAAGGGGTGACAGGCTGGAGAGAAGATATTACTTACAGGTGAACCAGCAGGGCCAGGAGGACCACGAGGACCCATGGGACCCTAGAAAAGAAGGGAGAGAGAATACATATTAATACGTGAAGACAAGCAAAATGAGCATCAATCAGCAGCCATTTTGTTTGCAAATGTCTGTTGCTAAGAAAGACTACTTTTTCCCAACATAGCCTGTCAGATATCTCATCCAGTCCTATCTTTCATCCTGATTTATGCCAGTTACAGCCAGCAAAAGAATGTTTTCTTTCTAATTCTGTGTTATGCTTGATTTCCTGTCATGTGTATTCTGCCACCCAGCTGCCAGTTACATGCATTGCAATCATTCATTTTGTTTCCTGTAACTTGACATCTGCAATTTTGTTTCCTGTCGGTTGTCTGCCATCTTGTTTCCTGTTTAACTGTATTTGAAATTGTGTTTCCTGTCTAAGGCAACTGTTGCCTTATTTCCTGCTGCCACCTTTCTTTTTTGCATTTTTCAAAGTATCACTTTTTTTATATTTCTTGCATATGGTCAGATGCTAGAAACACCATATGTATCTAAAGAACATCGTTCTCTAGGAATTTTCAAAAATGGCTTCTTTTGTTAACGGGGGTTAGAAGGACTCTCTAATGCTGTCACACAGATTGTCAGCCTGCAATGTTTTAGGCATGATTGTTGCCCATTCACATTCTCTGTACCATTGCTAAGTTCAAAGCAAACTCGTGCATATGTTCTCACTACATTTACCCCAGTTAAAGCATGTGCTGCATTCCCCTTCACATTCTCACTTTCTTTGGACTAAGACCAAATAGAAAACACTCACCATTGGGCCAGGCACAGAGATACCAGCAGATTTCTCATCATAACCGTAAGACATTTGAGGAGCGAAGTTCTGTGGAAAAGGAAGAAGAACATGAAAAGGTGGGTTCAAAACGGCCTTGTAAAGGCCACCAAAAAACATTTTATAAGAAAGAATCCACTATTTGCAAAGCTATAGAATATGGAACTTACTCCGCCAAGGCCTGGGGGACCAGGAGGGCCAGGGGGACCTGGGAGGCCAGGGTTGCCATCTCTGCCAGGTGAGCCAGGAAGTCCCTGTAAGTACAAAGTAGCAGATGAGAAATGCTTGACCTTCATATATTGAGGTTATGAGGATATTGGAAGGAGGGGCTGGACAATAAAGATTTTGGAAATAGAGTGGGTGGGTGTAACAGACAATATGTGATACTAAGAGGTGAGATTATGGGTGCACAAGATACCTACCCGATCACCTTTAGGGCCTACTTCTCCCTTGGGTCCCTGCAAGAAATAAACAACAAGGCCAATCAAAATCCATTTCTCAGACTCAAGTACGCTTAGCCAAAAGTAATAGATACAAGTCAAATACCAAGTACCAAATAAACAATATATGTCTGCTGTTGTGTGGGGCATTAATAATAAAGCAATAAGTCATCCTGAGTGACCATTAGCATTCTAAACAAATGAGAATTATCATTCATGTTGTATTTAACGTCACTAAAATTCAATGCGGAGGAATTTTTTATTACCTCAACTCCGGTTTGTTCTGAATAAGAAGTTCCTATAAAGAGAAAGGAAGACATAAACATCACATATTGATTGTGATCTACGCTAATGAGGATCTTGATTATTTTATGAAATATTCATGTTCTGTAGCTACAAACTTTAACAGACCTTTGTGCCTTAATACCTGAGACACCTTAGAGGCGTTAAGAGGTGAAATGCAAGGCTCCCCAGCCTTCTCTACCTACACGCTCTATGAGTTGCAGTGCCTTGCGGAAGTGGCAGCCATTTTGTTGATTAAATCTAAATGGCGGAGCAGTCTTATACTTCTGCAGAGCGGCAAGGTATGGCTCACGGCAGACACTGCTTTGAAATCAAAGACAACTTATGTGGGCACCCAAACAAGGACACAGGAAGAATAACAGATATGTAGTTTGTCTGCAATAACAATACAAGTTGCTAAGCTGGGGAGATGGTCAACTCTGGGGCGCACCGCCTCAGTTTGTCTGCTGGCACTTTATTCCCCCTCGTTCCTGACTCGGCTGCAGATGCCCCAGTGACTACTGTGTGGGCGACACCCCCCTGAATACACTCTGATAGGACATTCTTTGGGTTGGAGACAGAAGTATTGTTCTGTGAAAACGTCACTCTACCTATTGTTTATCAGGGTATTGTTGGGCCGTGGGAAACAGTGACGAAATAGCTGCACGTGCTAAAGAAAAACAGGTGGTCTCGGGCACCTGCCTTCTCCGCACGAGGCAGCGATTACAGAGGCCTCTTGGGAGGCGAGGGTGCCTCAATGACGTCTTCCCACCCTCCCCTCCCCGCCTGCTGACGTAAGCGGCTCCCACGGACCCCGCACCAACCCTCCCCCTCCTCCCACACACTCCTTTCACCACCTGTGAACCATGAGTCGGGCTTTACCGTCGCCATTGGGGCAGACTGGGCAGCACTCTCCGAAGGGGATCTCAGCGTTGGGGCAGTCCACGGGGTAGTCTCCGCAGGTTACGTCATCGCACATGATGTTGCCGTTGTCGCACACGCAGATGACGCAAGGTTCGGGTTTCCAGACATCCTTATCACTGTATGTTGTTCCTTCTTGGTGACAGAGGCCAGATTCAACTAAACGAAAGATGAAAGGAGAGCGGTCAGTCACCTGGGGTGTGCCTCAGCCACGGTACACTGCCCTCTAGCTGACCCTCGTGCCTGCTGGGCTCTGCAAGGCGTGTTTAAACTGGTGTCACATATAGTAGCATGCTGGCCGCTGAGGCCTAGACACTATGTCCAGGGAAGGGAAGAAGTAAGTGTGTCTAGGCGGGCCTGGGCGTCTACGCCGACATGTTTTGCAGAGCCGTGGCTGCTTCCCTTCCAAGATAATAGGGGCCCATGTTTTCCATCTACGTGGCCAATCTGGCAGGAGTCCTTTCCGGAGTCTCGAAGCGCATCTGCTTCTCATCAGCATCGCTTTGGGACAATGGAATGAACTCTAAACCAGCACTCTTGGAGGGCTTGAGAGTAGAACAAGACCTGTAAGCAGCTGTGGCAAGCGAGCTCAAGGCAGACCCAGAAACCACAGTCTCTTCCAAGGAAGACGGCGGCGTGTGTTGGTGAAGGGGCAGCTGGTGGTCCTGTTGGCAAAATGAGGGATGGGATGGGAGCATGTTTACTTGGGACTTTGAAGATGCCCTGGTGGGTGCTGGAAGGGGAATACCCAGAGCCGCATTAGGCGCTGACCTGGAGGGGGGTCAGTGGCCTCCGGGGGAGGAGGGAGGGGGGGTGTTAAGCAACAAGTTACGATTTTAAAGCACCTGCTGCAATAGTTCCTTGTACCCCCAGCTTTCAAATAGCAATACAAATCTTGTCAAGGTAACTCCTGTGATTAAAGTTCCTGATACAGAGAGGGGGTTTTACCTAGTGGCAGTTTTGACTCGCCAGAAAGTAGCGCTGAGGGTTAATGTGCCTGCTGCAAAGAACACATTTGTATTTTATGTGGATAGCTGAGTGGGTTGGTAAAGCCAGCCTTTGCATGCTCTTTAAAACAAATGAAATGCATGTGAGAGAGGGGAGAAGGAGAGATGAGGGGAACTTTTGCTGGGTGGTAGTGAGGGAATCCGAGGAGGAGGTCATGGGGGAAGAGTGTCACACCGGGTGCCACCCGTGCTAAAGCCAGCTCTGGAAGAACCCTCTCCACACCAGCAGGTTGGCAGAGCTGGTAGCGCCCTGAACATGTTCATGGCATTTGACGTGCACAAAAATAGGAGATTCTGGCTCTCACGTGCAGCCACTTAAAAGCTGACCACAAATATCCCAGATGACTGTATATCACATGACTATTAGCAACAAGTTGGAAGAAAAGGAACAATACCCATGCACAACGGACATTTTTTCATCTTATTTAACGTATAGTGCCGTAGTAAGTAACATAACCAGGTAATATCAGAAAGCATAGTCTAAAATACACTTGGTGTTACTGCTTATGACGCATGCTTCTTTACTGCTACTGCATTCTGGGTTACTCATCGCACCCTAAACTAGAAACTGAATCGCCAGCACAACCCAGTCACTAGCTAATAACACACATTGGATGTCAAATTCAACAACCTTTTAAAAAGTCGGCGCGAAGCGCCTTCTTACTCTTTAAAGACAATCTAAACGTAAACACAGCTCACAGTGCGCTATATAGGCGAAGAGCCGCTATTGGCGCACTACAGAATGCACGATTACACTTTTTGCCACTAGATGGCGGTAGCACCTTTCAATTGCTCTTAGCGAAAAAACCAACTTTCCAGCATCCTCAAAACTTTTTTTTTTCTCTCGTGAAGTGATGTCTAGACTTTTGTACTAACTTACAGCCTGCTAAAACATTTTCCCTATGAATCATCACAGGCCTTTTTTTTTGTAATTCTTTCCTGATGGTCTTAACAGATTTCACCCTCCTCCCCCCAGAACCCCACACAGAATCATATACTGCCACAGAATTCACATCTGTCTTGTCATCTATTGTTTATGAGAAGAACTCTTGGAGAACCCCCTCCCTTTCCCTCCTACACATACTTTCTCTAGCATGCCGTGCAATCTAACTCCTGGAGGGCGTCTTTTGCCTGTACCGCCCACCCTCCGACCCCTCCCTCATTCAGAACTTGGCAGTGACAGAAGCGAAAAACTTGCCCAAACGGATCAAACTCGTGGACTGCCCCCCAGGGCCACTTAAGAGAAAGAACACACCCTTTCCCCCTCTCTGCAGCTGGACAGCTCGAGCCTGTCATTCTTTTTTTCTGCTTTTCATTGTTTTTTCATTCTTTTTTCAAAGCAGAACATGTTCTACATTCCCTGGGCATGCTGCAATGCCTGTCCCGTGAGCTCAGTACTGACCTGCGCGCACTAACAGAGCGAACATCTACAAATTAACCGGCAAGTGACAACTTTTTCAGACTTTTTCCACTATATTTAACTCCCTTTGACAAACAATTCACTTTACATTAATTGTAACACCTTTATCAATAACGTACATGAAGTATACATCTTAACTTTAACACCCTCTCACTTTTCACACTCCACAAAGAAAACCATGCATTGTCACTTCTTAGTAGCTTCTGATAAACATGAAACTCCATCACTCCCAACACAATGGTTGTGTTTTCTTCAGATACTAACATCCTATCTCTTCGTTTCATAATTCATCTTTGGTACATTTCATATTTTTGACGCAATTAAAAGTACATTCCTCACTAAAATATGGAAGACATGCCCTTCATTTTGTATGGACATCCTTTAGCCAAACTGCACGTTTTTTAAATAAACTGTCTGATACTCAGAGAAAGTATACAACTTATATTGCTTTGGTGGGCTGATCAAAGACAGTTTCCAAATGTTGATTTACCGTTCAGAAAAGAAGTTATACAAAGGGTTGTTGCATTAGTTTACTGATGAGAAATAGCTAAAAAAACACTTGAATGGCCTTACTGTCCAATACAACATTTAAAACACGATGTTCATTTTTACAGTTAAGAAAACTTTAAAAAATGATGCTTGCTTCAGTTAACTGCTCATGCACTTCTTACATGAGGAAATAGATGACTATTCCCGCAGTTAGTCCCACTGTTAAATGCGTCAAATGATTATTGCAAAGTTAGCTGCTCAAACACTTTTTAAAACAATGTTGGATAACTTTACCGATTAAAGCAAGGACAGTTGCACAGTTTACTGCACAGTTGTCATCGATACTGGATAACTTTGCAGACTTAAATAAAGCTGTAAAAACTAATCCAGTTGTTGCTGTTAGCTGCTCCCACGAGGCTTAAGATGCTAAGAATAAAAGAAGATGTACTTACTGTCCTCTTGATCCTGGGCCCTGACCAGGAGCACACAGGCTGCCAGCAGGACCAGTAACCGGTTATCCACAAAGCTGAACATGTCTAAATCTGAGACATGTAGACTCTTTGGGGCCCTGGGTTCTCTTAGAGTCCGGTCATACGGGGGTGGTCTTGCTGTGTATTGTTCAATCCAAGCCCCCAGCAGAAACTTCCTACTGTCTCTGCACTGGCTGGCTCCCCTTTTATACCCAAGCAGCACCCTCGAGAGGGTGGGGACCACCCGGCCCTGCTGAGGAGTGTGCAGGGAAACCTGGACCAGCCCCTCAGCCAATCAGAGGCAGCCCAGTTGGACGAGGAGGAAAAAAGGTCCCGCAGCAGCGGGCCAGGAGCGCCCCTCCCTCCCTCCCTCTCCAGCTCAGCACAGGGCAGGGGAACAGCTCCTGACTCTGTGCACAGGCACCACAGCCCTGATGCTGCAGGGCAGACGTGGGATGCGCCGTGTCCCGTGGCTACCAACTCAGAACTTTAGCAGCAAACTTTGCATTAGAGAAATTCTTCCCCGAGACTTTTCATCAGAGAAGTTTTCTCGAGCCTGCACCCTAATGTGTCTATAACCCACAGCAGGTTAATGTACAGGGAGAACACCGCAGCCCTCTCAAGATTAAAAAAAACTGCTCGACATTTGCACGATGAAGGGTGCAGCAAGCAGGACGAGGAGGTGAGACAGGTGTGACAAGGTCATAGAAATACATCGGGCTGAATGGATTCAAAGGAGGCAGAAAGCACACCAATTTTTCAGTAGGTACCAAGTTCTGCGTCCCAAATCTGCCAGCGGCCGAGTGTCCGGGGCCAGGCCTTATTTGCATACAAACTTCAGAACCTCTAAACTTTGGGGGAAATTTGACCGTTGCATCAAAGCTAGTGCTATCGGATTCGGCTCAGGGTTCGCGAACCCGCTGCAGCCACAGTCCAGCCAAACTCAGTTTATGAACTTTTCTTCTTAGCATAGTATGAAACGGTTTCCAAATTTACTATACACAGTATGTAAAATATAGTCCCTTTACTGGAGAAATGACCCTGAGGGCTTGGGGTGTATTGGAACACGTTCACGTTGTGCTTTGTAGAACGGCTGTCCCACAAATACATTTGTTTGTAAAGTTCTTTGAAAAGTGTGTTTTCCAGATTACCTGTTGACATTGCCTACAGGCTTAATTATCTATCTATCTATCTATCTATCTATCTATCTATCTATCTATCTATCTATCTATCTATCTATCTATCTATCTATCTATCTATCTATCTATCTATCTATCTATCTGTCTGTCTGTCTGTCTGTCTGTCTGTCTGTCTGTCTGTCTGTCTGTCTTTTTCTTGTGGTTATTCCCCTCCATTTTCACACAGAATCTACACACTCCCAGTCAGGTATAGAGGTAGAACCATTGACACTTGTTGCCTCAAAAAGTCACTGTTTCTAACTGTCACAGGCAGGAGAATGTAGGCACACAACCGAAATAAAGACAATATCAGCCGAAAAATAATGTTGCCATCTCCTAAAACACACCCTGGGTGAAATGTATTTGTTTAAAGCAGAAAAAACCTGTTTCATTTACAGGTGAAAAAAGACAGTATATTTCTGCTTATTTGATTACTTGATAAAGAAAATCAGGATGCTGTATACATTTTTTTTCTTTCTGGTGAGAAAGAGAAAAAAAATTGGCACCAGGCCACAGCTGTTTATATGTAAAAGAGCCACGTTGGAAATGTGGAAAAAAAGTCAGACATCTTAACCATAACACGCAGGTCGGGTGCCAGCGCGCCGCTTATAGAAGCTGTAATTACCCTGGGAGCGGGGGAGGGGCTACCACAAGGGCGGCCTGGTAACGGGGCAGCAGACATGGCACCTCTGCGCGCATGGACCACGTGCGTCTGGACATTTAGAGACCCCCCTGTGCATCTGCCATATGAAGATTCCCATGTACTTCTGGCCATTTGAAGAAACGTGCTTCTCGCCATATCAGAAGCCCCTTGCGCACTCAGCCATGTCTAGACCCCACGTGCATCTAGTCATCCGAAGACCCCATGTGCACCTGGTCATGTGAAGATTCTCACGTGCATCTGGCTATTGGGGCGCCCCTGGCTATCACCGAACCCCTATGTGCACCTGGCATTGTGACTTTCTCGCGCATGGACGTATCAAAACCCCCACGCGCAACCCACGCATATAAACAGTCCCCAGGGCCATTTGTACATATGGAGATCCACATTTGCACCTGTCCATATTAATATTCCCATGTGAAACCGAAAACATCAAGACCTGAAGTTGCATTGCCCATAGAAACATGTGCCCCCCCTAGCCCACATGAAGCCCCCTCCCATTTACGTATGGTCCTATTAACCCCCACGCCCCTAACACCCACACACACTCACCTCCAGACACCATCACACCCTCTGCCTGACAACTGCCCACACACTTTTCATCAAAAGTCTGACTGTGTCATTTGCCACAGTTTATGCACTTTTATTGTTGTACGTGCTCCTTTCAAAGGGTTCACCTGAGAACCCGCTTGCTCTAATGATTTAATTATTTGCAAAGCGAGTTGAAGTGTAATTTATTACATTCACACGTACATTTGTTTCGCATTAAGCTGTAGATTATTACACAATGCACACACTCTTTTTTAGAAAGTGCCCCAGTGTCATTTATAGCACTGTTATTTTTTGTTGCATATGCAGGTCAGTATGGAATGCAACTGTGCCATTTATTGAATTGACATGTTTTTGTTGAACATTTCGAAGCACATACACTTTGCAAATGAGTGCATCTTCTGTGCATGATGTGATGAAATTTAATGATCTATCGTACTTGTTGTTTTTATAGCTCATTTTTTTTAAAGGTTACAAATGTGCAGTTTATGACACGTGTCTCTAGTGACGTGTTGCATGCACCGTTTTTAAAATGGTGATGCTCACAGGATAGCCTTGCCTCTGTGCACCTCCTTTCCGAGGTGCTACAAATCACGTTTTATGAGTATATGAATGAATGTTCGCTGTTGGCACCTCCAAGGATCTCCGTGCTCCTCCTGGGTGCATTGGCAGAAGGGCACACCTGAATAACTTGCAAGCTCCTCTCGAAGGGGGCGTAAACAAGTTTTACTTCATTTAAGAAGCTTTCCTCTCTTTCTTTTCTGCTCATTGTCTCATGGGCGCAGGAGGACACGTTGGAAGAGGGGAGGGCGCAGGGAAACAGTCACGTGGGAGGAACATCTAGCTTTTCTGTGGACTGTAATTAAATGGCAATGCAGCTCCACCAAGGCAGAAGTCTGTTTTTTTATTATACAATACGTATGTATTCAATAAAAAAATCCTTCTGGCTTAGTGTCAGAATTGGTATCCATGCTCTGTAGACACGTTGCAAGACCGAGCTCCTCCAATCAGGGCCCGCCTCCCTGACTTGAAAAAGCTGGATGTCTTCCAGGCTGGAGATGTGTCTTTCATTTTTTTAAGCATGACAGAAAAAGAGAAGAATGCAATATTTTTTTCATATGCGAAATGTAAAGTGGGAGGGGAGGGGAGAGTGCCACCTCACCATTTACAGTCTGTGCGCTGAGAACTTTTCAGGAATGCACTGTCTGTTTGTGACTGTTGAGACCAGCAGAAAAGACAGCGCCGATAGATGGAAAGGCTGGTAAACTCATCAGTTCTATGAGACACACTCTCTCCGACAAAGGGCCTCGAATGTCTGTCCAGGGGACTTTACAGTAAAGTAGAATGCGGTGCATGTGCCTAGTCTGTTGTGGTAACTGGCAGTGCCCACCCTGGGGGGTTTCTGCCACGGGTGCTTCTTACATTGTAAATGTGTTTTGTTGACAATATATGTGTCTTTTGTATGGGTGAATTTTAAGACATTGTTTGATGTGGAAAACATTATACATGTGGGGAGTTATATGCAATAGGGGCTCGTATATTGAACTCTAGAGCATTACATCTGGTGGGATATGGTGAACGTGTCTAACCTCTCAGCACTATATAGGAACCAGCCATGCAGTAAAAGTCTATTAACCCATAGATCACCTTTACCAACTTCCTGCCTCAGCAAAATGGTTTCATGTTGCGTGTATGGCGGTCTGTGACATCATGACTAGCACTGCTACAGTCAAACCTAAGCTGGACCCTACTTTCCCGTCTAAGGAGAGACCCATCACCAACGTGCCATTGCTTTCATAAATTCTCAAAGAAATGTGTTGCTTCGCTCCAAAAACATTTGTATACCTTTAACTGTTTGTCCCCTTGTGCTCTGGGTCTAGATCCAGACATGGAATAGAAAGTTCTCTTCTTGAACCTGTGAAGATGCTTTAAGATACTCTGATGAAGTGCAGACTGCCTGCTAGTTCTGCTGGATCTGTCTGTTGTGTTTGAAGCAGTGATTAAGGACATTGTCCAACATGGCCGATGGTCATCTTCACTCGCTCAATGGTTCACGTTCCTTCTCCATGCTCGTTGCCAGCCAACACATCTCCCCTCTTGCAAGCAGCCCACCCCACCCGTGAGGTGGCACAGAACCCCCCAATGTCCCCAGCTTTATTTAACATGCATATATGGGCACTATTCAATATCTAATGGCGTGCTAAAGTAGTTATTGAATCCTTTAATTATTAAATACAGGTGTTTATTCCATTGTCTGAAGATAGAAAGTAAGTCACCGACTTGCAGAAATGCCTCATGGAAGGAAAAGATAGGATGCAGGATAGTCTCCTGCAACTGAATACGACACTAAAACAGAGGGGCATATTATCAAGAACAGAGTTAAAATTATCGCCAGTATTGCGGCAGAAAACTGCCACTAGACCGGCGATAATGGGCTTGATAATATGCCCAGGAGAATTCCCATAGAAGCCCATGTTCACACCAGAACATGGGCTTCTCTGGGAATTCACAAGGGCATATTATCAAGCTCATTATCGCCGGTTTAGCGGCAGTTTTCTGCCGCTAAACCGGCTATAATTTTTAACGCTGTTCTTGATAATATGCCCCAGAGTTCCTACTCTTTGGCACCAACGACCGACCTCCCTGTCTGCCGTTATTATCCCCAAGCACCTGGGGCTTGCTCTTCCCCTGTCTTCCAAAGTGAACCATCTAGGCTGTCTATTTGAGACGGCTATCAGCCCTCAGATAGGAGCTATCTCGGGAAGCTGCTTCCACCAACTCATTAAAATGAGACCCATCCTTCTTCCCTTCTTTTCATCCTTCCAAACACAAGGCTATGGTAATGAGGGTGGCGGTAAACCCTTCTCCTGACTATTGCAACAGCTTTACTTAGTCTTCCACACCAATCAGATGCGTCATCTCTAGAGGGTACAAAGAGCTGCAGTCCACGTGGGGTCAGAGGTAGGGCGTAGAGACCATGTAAGCCAGAGTCAGGAGGAGTCTGCATTGGCTACCGGTGCAAGATAGAATGTCCTTAGATGATTAGTGTTACAACAGACTTGTATGCAATTACTTTGAAAATAAGATTGTCAAATACCAACCTGATAGAAATCTCAGAAGAAAGATGAAGCTGTTTACGACCATACCTTGTGTTAAACTTAAAAACAGAATAGGGAGAACATTTGGGGTACAATCTTTCTTTGCATATGACGTTCAATCTATGCCATCCTTACTTTATTTAAAAAAAAACATTACATTGCACGTAATTCCACAACTTCACCTTTATCGAAGACACACCATTTGCACTAGCCCAGCTTTCTTACTCCTCCACAGCCTTTTGTAACTTCTCTTCTTTCTGTTGTTTACTGACTTTATTTGTTTTGTGACAAGAACTCTTTTTCATCACACCTATGCCAGATGAGTCTAGAACATAAATGCCCATGTAGGCCAGAGACATGCCAGAGTTTCAGAATAAGAACAGCATATACATTTACATAGAGTGGTTCTATGTATGAATCATTTAGTAGCTATTTTTTATATTGATTCTCTGGCGCTATATCATTCATAATAAATAACTGTAATGCCTATACTCAGACTGCCCACTGAAGTTCCTCACATAGACTTCTTCCAGTCTGAACTATTTTCAGTAGGACTACATTCTGAACCGTTTCATCATTGCTAGCAGAAAGTCAGAGAACTGGCACAATTTCAAGAAGATTTTTCATGCTAAATACTTACACCCTAAAGTATGGAACTTTGGGGCTTTTTTACAAGGAAGTTGCGGAGCATGGCATTAGCCTTCTTGACCTAACGCTACGCTCCGCTACTTCTGAAACACAGAGCTGTCGTGTATGAGGGCTGCTTTGTGCAGCACATATAGAAATTGCAACTCGTCATTTTTAAAATGATTGGTTATGTGCAGGAAGGAATATCATCCTGCACATAAACAATCATGTATGGGATTTTGCTGTTTTTATGTGTGCTGCACAATGCAACACATATAAAACCAGGAAAAACGAGGAGAAATAAAGCATTTCTCCTTGTTGTGCCATGTTAAGACCAGGTTTCCACTGGTCCTAACTTTGGTTCTGCCCCATATGTATGTCGCACTTGTACATATGGGTCAGCGGCAAAATCAATGGATGCTTCGGTGGAACGCCCACCGCAAAACCCATTGCCCACCTCTTTCACGCTAAGTATAGTGTGAAAGGGTGCCTTATTTGCAAGAGAATCAACAAACAATATCTCAACCGGTATTATTCGGAAAGGCAATTGAACATGTATGCATCAAGCATTACGTGAAGAGAGACAAGGAGGCTCAATAAGTAGTTTTAGAAATGTGCTCAAGGCATCATATAATTAAAGGAAACATTATATACAGTTATTGCAGCACTGTACTAAAACAAAACTACCCGAATTGGACTTGGTGCTCTAAATGTGTAAGTGACACAAGAAGTGGCGACGCAAGTGACAATTGTGATCAGCAAGAACGGCACAAGGTGACAAGGTGCTTGTATATTTACAGTGTATTAAATAAACAATGTGGCTCAGTACAATGGTTTGTAATGTGGTTTTTCAAGGATTTGCCAGATGGATTAGCAGAGCCACATTATGGAATGCACCTTCAATTGCGCTGAACGGTCGACGACGTTTCGATCCTCTTTAGTCAGGATCATCTTCAGGACCGGGTTGACATTAGAAACGGTGCTGGTAGGTTCCAGGACGGCCGGAACAGATGCAGTAGTTCTGCGTTAGTCGGCGTCTGTGGAAACGGTACCTGGCTGCAGGGAAAATTAAACAGCGGAGGTCAATCGTGCCGGTTTAATTGTTGAACGAATCAAGGGGTTGACAATGAGGGTAATTCACGGGTGAAGACCCAGGTGAAGGAAGCCTATGGCTGAATGAATCAGCGTCAATAGCAGCGAACTCGCCACAATCGCGTGCAACAAGGCAGCGTTAAGCCATGCTGCCTTGTAAATAAGGCGAAGCCCGTATCACCACCACAACGTCAAAAAACTGATGTTCTGGTGGTGATAGGGGCTTGTAAATATGCCCCCTTGTGTATGAACCATGTTCTGTTTTTAACCATTGTATTATCAGCTTCATCAAAATAGGGCTCGACGATCCTAAGCGAGTGATGCTTGCCTGCTTATTTTGCTTCACTTCTACAGGACTATCGCTCGCAAGCAATAAAATACATTGGGTTTCATAGAATACGGTGATTTCTGATCCCACACATCACCCGTTTCAAAATTAACCACACCACCGCCCAAGCAATGCATTATAAGCAATCCTAAACACATTTAGCACACTTTCGATAGTCCATATTTGTCTTACACCAGACATGCAACAGCACTGTCCGCCCAATACTAACACATCACACACCAATACTACAAATCACACCCACAAATGACCAGTCTCAGACACCAATCACTAGATAGGACCCCTATGTCAACATGCACAGTACAGAGTACCTCAAGTGATAAAGCTGGCAGTCTTCCGATATGTCAACAGCACTGTCAGACACCACATCAACATGCACTCTAAAAACACTGAATAATCTGAGACACATACCAATCCATCATGTGCTCAAGATCCTGCACTAAGTAACAGATTGAGATTGTGATGCTTTGATAGAAAGCACTCTACCATGGCCGAACACAGGAAAATCAACCACCAATCCAAAGACAAAAAATGTATAAACCCTTTGTTACACTCATAAGTAGCGATACTGGTCTTTCCCAGACCGGACAAGTTTCACTTTCATGTTAACTCACATATCCACTTGTAAAACAAACATTGAACAAACTCTCTGCTAATCTCACCCAACTGAACAACAACATACAACATCTTCAATTGACTCATGGAATATCGAGTTCACACAAAAGCTGTCCAGATTAAGAAAGCACCATGATGCCATAATATAGGTTAAAAGTGCTTTACAAAAGTCAACGATTTACATAGCTAGTAGAACAATATTACATGATTTAATAATGTCCGATAAATGCCTAATCAAGTGATATTATAGGTTATGCAATTTTATTAAATAAGGATGGTCAATTTCTTTGGCAAAGGTAGTTATTCAAGATTTCATGGTTCACATGAGGGTGGGGTGGTCGACTCTGTCAAATGCGGCTGAGAAGTCCAGCAATGTCAGATTGCAGCGTCATTTTCATCTGTGATCAGGAGGGCTTTCTCTATAATGTGTGAGGTAGAGATCTCTGTTCTGCAGCGTATCTGAAGCCAGATTGCTGGTTGTGGTGACTTGGTTAGCATTAATATGATCTTGGAGTTGAGCGTAGACTGCTTTTTCGATGATCATGCTGATGGATGGTAGGTGAGTGATGAGCTGGCAGTTGGCGAGATCAACTGCTGCCATTAGTTCTGACCATGCCAATTTACTTTGTGTACACGAGGAAGATCCTCAACACAAATTTAGGGCCAACACCCATTTGTTTTCAGTATAGCCGATATGGAGGACCATTCCAGTGCACAGATGTCTTTTTGGCATCCGATGACCAGATCACTGCTGGTTCCTATGGCTCTTTTGTCCTCAACAAACATCGAGATAACCACCTACTGTTGTGTCACATTGATCTATATGGCATAAATTATGACTGGTCTAAATGTATTAGATTATCTATATTTTGCGTAAAGCAAATTAGCCAGTACTCTTGTCAGGATTTGTATTTCTGTATTCAACAAGGAAATGGGGATTTGCCTTGTTTATTAATGGGTACTATGCTGGCAGTTCAGTGATTAGGGGGTATTAATACATGTATTTGAAGAGGAAAAGCACAGATTTGAGGGTGAGGTCAGGGTAGAGCAAATGTGCAGGAACTCAGCAGATTCATGAGCCACATCAGTGACAAGCAATACTATGGTTACACAGTAACAGAAGTAACCCATCCTATAAAGGTTACACAATAATCACGGCCAGTGAATCCTGGCTAGATGCATACTATCATGAATAGGGCAAATTTGAAGGCGAAGCAGCCAAAAATCTCATGAAAATCTCAGGATTTAAATCAAGGATGTCCGTTGTAGGTTGAAAATGCCCATATCCAATTCAGAATTTCAGGCTATCCACATAAGGTAAATTTATATGTAATGATTTTAAATAGAAGTAATTTAAACAGTCACTGTTTATCCAAAAAGTCTGAAATGGCTGCGGCCCTTTGGACACATTTTTGACGGTATGTTAAAAAAAATAATTAAAAAAATCAATTGCATTGTATTGAAATAAGAGAGTATTTCATCCACATAAATAGTACAGAATTTTGCTATTTAAAAATTCCAGTAAGTTAAGATGGGTCTGGAATGTTTACTGGGCATATTGAAAAATGGTTTGCTGAGATGACAAAGGACCTAACCATATGAGAGAATCTTGTCATTTAATATTAGAATGCATTCATTTGTTGCAAATGATTATCGTCTCCCCCCTTTTATAGAATTTGTTGGTGTATGTCACACCAAATTGTGTTTTTTAATTTCTTTAAGCTTTACACTGTAGACACTGTTTTTTAACTGCAATATAATTAGTTTGTATAGACAGGATAAAGCCCCAGAATATGCTGGAATAGATGTGCTGTCTGGAAAATTGAACTGTATTTGGACACAGCGAAATCAGATTACACTACTGAGCAAAAATATGAAGAACTTTAACACGTTCAGGCTCCTCAAAATTGAGAAATCTAAGTTGTCTGAGTTTCTTATTCCATGTGTCCATCCTAAAAGATAAGACAATGGAGTGTATTAACTCTCCCACCCAAAATATTTTAAGAGGGGTCGTCTTAAAAGTGTCCAACATAATCTTAATATTTATGGCAGACTGCAAAATGATTTGGGTTACCTAATACTGACCTTCTGATACAAATAGTAGAAAAGCATCTAATACATGTCATATTCACCCAGTTATAATTTGCACCCTGTAGGGCAGTGCAAATAAGTTGGATAGTCCCAGGCGGTAATGTGGTGACCTTTACTAAGTTTTCGAACCTTATACCACTGCTCCTAGAAGCTTTTCTTCACCATAGAGCAGAATACATTGTTACAATGAAATGTCAGTGTCTGTTTAATTTGTCCATAAGGTGAACTGCCTCCCATTTTCACTAAAAACATACAATTTAACACATTTCATTTTTCTTGTCCAGACAGGTTTCAGATGAAATAATGGGCCCCATTCTCAGTCATTTCCAGCTGTAAAGGTATGTTTATGCAAAACAAAATGCCTTGATTTTCACCTGGCAGGAATTCATAAAATGATTCCGGACAGACATAAATGGTTTTACTACTGAGGATTTCTCTGCAATGAGGAGGGGGAACAGAGCCTCCCTTCATACCACCCCTGGACGTGGTGGATGACTAGAAGGGATTTCTCATTAGGCAAACATGTTTCTTTTTTTTTTACTTCTTTTTTTTTTCTTTGATTTTACGACAGAAGACAAAACAACATATAACACCGAGCCCATCCCTCCCTCCCCGGTCGAGCAGATCAGAAAAACACAAAATTGGCCATTTGAAAGCCATTAAAAGCTATACAAAACGATACTGAAAAGGAAAATCTATGAGTTAAGTTAATGCATTAACATTCAATTTCGTAAAATTGCAAAGTTGAATTGCGGTTTAAGCAAAACAAACTGGTTACTACAGTATATATCATTGCATTTTAGACCATTCTATTAAGGGAGACCAGATTTTTTGTCCCTTTATCTGACTCTTCCTGCCTTTGTTTTTGTATATCGCCATCTCTAAATTAAAAATAGCTAACAATCTAGCAAACCATTGTTGATATGATGAGGCTATAGGATCTAACCAAGCCAAGGCTATACATATTCTCATTACGGCCATCGAGATAAAAATCAGTTCTCGACCGGCTTTGTGGTTAGCAGGGTTTGTAACACCCAGAACTATAGTTTCATCTGATAGATTGATCGTTATTCCAAGGATCAGAGTCAGAAAACGTGTAATATTTGTTTTAAGTGGAGTTAAAACGGGACAGGAAGAAAAAATATGTATACAGTCCGCATTTTGTAGGTTGCAACAAAAACAACATGTGCCTCTCCCACTGCCCCATTTAGATATTTTGTCCGGGGTGTAATACATAAAAAACATGTTTTATAAAATTGGGTTTGAAGTTTAGTAGACATGAGGACCGTTTGAGATAACCCAAATGAGTGTTCAAATTCCTCAGAGGACATCGAAATTTTACTTTGCCACTTCTGGATAATTTTTTGAATATCATCCGTAAGATGTGCCAGTAATAGAGAATATACCTCCCCGATCTTAAACTTTTTCTCTGAGTGGCTTAAAATGTCGGCTATGTCTATTTTAGACATGATATCCTCTCTCATGGTATGCCTTGACAAAAAATCTCTAATCTGTAGATACTTAAAGAAGTCCATTCCAGATGAAACTTATCTCTCATGGTTCCAAAGGAGTGTAGCCCCTCCGAGGAGAAAAAACATCCCAAATGAGTGATCCCAGCCGCATTCCACCTATTAATACAGCTATCTCTAAAGATTTCCGGTAGGGAAGGATTATTATAAGTTGGTGTATAATATGATAAATGACCTAACCCTACCATCTTCCTCACAGATTTCCATACCTTAAACGCTCCTATAAGCGTTTTTAATCTCACTTTTTTGTGATAGCTATCGAATAGATATCTCCACAGATAGCCTGTGCTGTTATCCCCCAGTATTATCCGGTGAATTGATGGGGTCTCATTACCTTCACCTACCTCTGTCCCATCGAGATGGAAGAGTTCCTGGCTATTTAACAAGACTGTTGCCCAATAGTATGTTTTAAGATTTGGGAGCGCTAAACCCCCTCTTTCTTTGGGGAGCGTCAGCAGTTTGTATGAACGGCGGGGTTGTTTGTATGACCAGATAAAGTTTGTAAAGATACGCTCCATTGTCTTAAACCAACGGTCTGAAATTCCAAGATTAATAGCTCTGAATATATACAGTAGCTTTGGAAAGTAGACCATTTTTAGTGCGCTGACCCTTCCAATCAATGAGAGGTGTAAATTGTTAATACGGTGGAGATCTTTCTGCATTTTATTCAATGCGGGTTTCAGATTTAAGTCGACAAGTTTTTCTAAGTCAGATGTGATGGTCACCCCTAAGTAGGTAGCAGATTCTGTTATACGCGAGTCCGTCATATCACAGTTATTATTAATAATAATCTGGGTTTTTCCCTGGTTTAGTGCATACCCTGAGATTTTTTCCGAATATTTTGGCCTTTAACTCAATAGTAGGCATCGCCAAGTTTGGATTGGACGTAGCGATTGCAATGTCATCGGCGTATGCGAGGGTTTTTGTTAGGTAGCCTTGTGTCGATATTGGGGCTATGTTCCTACTGCCTTCCAGTCTTCGAATAAACGGATCGATATAGATGGCAAACAACAACGGGGAGCAGGGACATCCCTGCCTAGTTCCTCTCGTAATTATCAATTCTTTAGAGAGGCAGCCATTAACCATTACCATGGCACGTGGATTATTATATAACTTTTGGATTGCCTGTATAAAAACCTGTTTAAATCCCACCCGGGACTTGGCCTGCCAGAGGAATTGCCAGGAGACCCTGTCAAAAGCCTTCTCGGCATCGAGTAATATTAACGCCACAGGGTCTCCTGCCAACTGAGTACTGTCGAATAAGCTGATTACCCGCTGTGTATGATTTGTGGTTTCTCTCCCAGGAATAAAGCCATGTTGGATATTGGATATGAATTTATGGATAATTATTGAAATGCGATTAGCCAGTAGTTTGGAATACATTTTTGAGTCAGCATTTATTAGAGTAATAGGGCGATAGGAGCCCATCTTGTCCGGAGGCTTGTTTTTTTTGGGAAATATCAAAATTTTTGCCCTGGACCATGAATTTGGAGGTTGTCCTCCTCCAAATACATGTAGGCATAGATCTAACATTATTTCTTGAAGTGGGTCTAGAAATGCTATATAAAAGTCTAATGGGATTGCATCTAGTCCCGCTGCCTTCCCACAGGAGAGATCCTTTACTGCTTTTAATATTTCATCAAGAGTAGGGGGCTCTTCTAGACTTTCCTGATCTTCTACGTTTAATTGCTTACAGGTATCTGCTTCTAAATATTCGGTAGTCATATCTTGGTCTATTTCTCCCTCCTCTGTATACAGTACACTGTAAAAGCGCCAGAATGCTTCTCTGATCTTCCCTGAGTCAGTTACCCTACCTTCTGTCGGGTCATCGATCTCGAGTATAACATTCTGTGTGGTCTGCTGTCTCATCTGTATAGCTAGCTGCTGCCCCATTGTTTCGCTAACTTCATACATTATTTCGCGATGGGCTGTAGCTTTTTTTACTGCCTTAATAGTGTATTCATTTGTGATTGACGCTCTGGCTATTGCAACCTGTTGCTGGATATTATCTATTTCCTCTGTATTGGAAGGACCACTTGTCACCCTTATAAGATCTTCTTCCACCCTCTTTAAATCGTCCTGTAACAGTCTTAGAGATTCTCTAGTACGTTTGTTAATCCTAGAGGAATATTGTATGGTTTCTCCCCTAATTCCTGCTTTTAGGGCATCCCATACAAAGTTTACCGTTGTGCTTCCTTTATTTATTGCTAGGAACTCAAGAATCCAGCTTCTCATGTGATTGCAATATTCGTTCTCAAGTAGCAGAGATCTATCAAATGTCCAGCCTTGTTGTTTCTGGGTTAAAGAGGCTGTATCAACTGTACATACCAGGGGGTTATGATCCGAGAGAACACGAGGTAGATTTTCTAGTTTACATGATGATTTTAATGAGTTAGAAATAAAAAAATAATCCAGCCGGGCATGTGTCTGGTGAGGGTTAGAATAAAAAGTATAGCCAGGATCATTAGAATTATGGTTCGAAAACTGCCACCCATCTACCAACCCATGAGTGATACATAACTGCTTGATAGCTCTAAATATCCTTGGTTTTCGGCCCCGATATTGCCAATCGTCTTTAGTTGACCAGTTATGTGGAAGGTTTATATTGAGGTCACCACATATTATGACTGGTAGCGGCCAATTGGTAAGCTCATTAGATAAATAATTGATTACTGAAGGGTCATCATTATTATTTCCGTAAATTGAGCAGATGGTCATCGTTAAGGATTGCCCTATCTGAAATTCTGTAATAACCCATCTGCCAAATTTATCAGATTGTGTTCTGTTAAATTTAATCCCTGACCCTTTAGCTAGAAGAGCTACTCCTCTAACCCGGCTCCCTTGTGTAGTTGCACCAATCACGTTGTACCCAAGAGATCTCAAAATATGTGATTGTGACCCTTCAATATGAGTTTCTTGTAGGCATACTATGTTGGCCCCCATTGACTGTAAACCCACTGCCACCATCTGTCTTTTTTTTTATATCATTTAAACTGCAAATGTTTAATGACAGTATTTTTAACATCCCCATCTATATTTCTCTTTTTTGTGTTGAGTTTGTAGCTTTTTTCCTTTCCATTCCCTAACTAATTTACCCGAAATGTATCTGACCTGCCCAGCCTTCCCCCTTCCCTTATCCCTCCCCCCACCCACCACCACCTTTGAAGGTTACCTGGTCCTGCTTCGGCCAGGGGTGTAACGTCCGCGAAAGCGGGCCCCGTGATCTGGGCTCATTTTCTTAAAATAATTAATATGCTTAACTAGTTATATTTGGATCATGACTTAGTTAATCTGGTTTTGTATCAGTTTTTAGATTTACCTAACCTGGTCATCTAACTTACTGATTATCCACATTTCCCTAAAAAATAGTTAATTCCACTTATCTATTTTTACTTTCAGTCCTTTTATCAAGTTTATCAAGTTCATCTTGTTTCACTTGTTTACTGGATCCTGTCCCTGAGATTTCTTGCAGGTAGTCCTCCGCCAATATTTCACTGGTAAAGCTTCTTGTGGAGCTCTTATATATAACTTTGAGGCGTGCCGGGGTTTGCAAAAAATACTTTTGCTCCAAGTTTCTGAAAAGGTTCAATTAGCTGGCGCATTTTCCATCTTCGCTCTACTGTTGCGTGTTCGAAATCCGGTCTGGCAAAGAATTTGAACCCCTTATGCTCTCGTTGAGTATTGGGCCTCGCAAGGTCATAAATTGTTTCCCGGAGAAGAAAGTTGCCAAAGTAGACAAGCATTGCCCTTGGATACTGATTTTGGTTTTTAGGGCGTTTTGCTAGCATCATTGGGTATCGATGGGCCCGCTGTATTTCCTTTTCCCAGTCCCAGGCTTCCAGTTCAGGAAATGATGTTTTTAAAATGTTGATCATTGCCCCTCTTGCGTCTTCTCCCTCAAAGTTTTCTGGTATTCCAAGAAACCTTAGATTATTTCGTCTGGATCTATTTTCGTGGTCTTCCACTTTGGACATGAGATCCCTTATTATTTCATCTTGATCTTTTTCCTTTTTCTGCAGCAAAACAACGTCTGTTTCAAGATTTTCGGTGCGAGTTTCCACCTTTACCATTCTCTTGGACATTTCGGAGCAGATGCTACCTACTTTTTTTACTGCTCCTTGTAACCTTTCGATGGCAGTATGATTTCTTTGGCTGTCTTTCTTCACATCCTCATGAAAAATTTTAATTGAGTTGAGAACCTGGCTCAGCGAGGGTTCTTTCGTTTTTTTAGACAGGTCTTCATTCTCTTGCATTTCGGCATTATGGCCTGATCCTTCTCCCGCTGATTTCGTCCTTGGGCTTTTGCGTGAACATTTATGCCTATCTTTAATGTAGTCCGAGTTGTTACCAGGATCTGTGGTTTCTTCATTCAGAAAATGTCGTTCTTTTTTGTTTTTTTGTTTTTTATTTCCCCCCCACTTCTTTTTTTCACTTTTTTCACTTTTTCCCTGAAATTGATTTCACTGTCTGATCCTGAATCATTAGGACCAGAAATCTCCAGAGATACTGTGCCCCTTTGTGCGCTTGATTCTCTTGAGTTGCTGGCTTTGCTAGAGTCGCTTGAGATAGACAACCCTGTTTCGTATAGATCAGAGTCGGAGTTTTCGTCGGAGAGAGAGTGATGAGAGAGGTGCCGTTCATTCCCGGCTGCAGGTACTTGAATTTCGGAGAAGGGGTCCATTTTTGGGTTCAGGTTTTTTTGGTCAATTTGTTGGTCTTGCTCTCTTTGGTTAGACGATATTATATCCACTCCAGAGGGTGCCAATGTCTCTGTGCTGGCCATATTGAGATCAGCATTGTTGATGCCTTCACCTTGACCTATAGTAGATCTTTCTCCCATATTAGTTGGGGGGATACTTTGAGAACCCTTGCAGCTTTCGTTCCCCATATTAGTGTTCTTGGTATGCCTCTGATTCTGAGTCGACCTATTTTCAGTTATTGGCACTTCATTCTGAGAATCCCTGGGCAGGGGGCTGAATATGTTGGAGATTCTTGGCTGGGATTGTGCTGGTAGGGCGGTGTTCTTTGCAGTGGCTTTTAAGTTTTTTATAGTCTGTAGCCTCTGAGCTTTTTTTAGCCAATAGTTCCAGTTTGGCATCTTCCTCTGTTTCACCCCCTGTCTCTTTATTGCAACCGACCTCTTTCTCCTTTTCTCGATCTTTCTCTTTCTCCCTCTCCTTTCGTTTAGCTTTTTCCTTTTCCAGTTTTTTCTCAACGTTTTTGTCTTTGATTTTTCCTTTGATTTTTCCTTTTTCTTGAGTCTTGAGGCAAACATGTTTCTATAGGAAGAAAAAAAGAGAAAAATGTGATTTGTATATTTAGGTGGCTATGTACAGTCCTGCACAGGGAGGATAGGCAGCCTTAAATGCTCATAACAGGTGTCAGGCATAGCTTTCCAGGAGTATTCTTACAACTGTTTGGGGGATTGGAAAACAATTGCAAAAGTACATTCAGGCTGAGTTGTAGACCTCTGTCCATAGCTTTACACTTTTCTTCATGAATTGTTCCTGATGTTGTTAGGCTGGTTATCACAACTTAATTTGCTACTTCATTAAAACATGCTATAGTATATGCATAAGGTTAGTAATAAGTATTTTGTTCCCAAGAATTATATTAGCTCTCAATATTTTATTTTTTAGCAGCTACATTATACAACCTTAAAACTCATATATTTGTAAAATGGAAGAGCCTGGATACTCCATGTTTCCTCTCCTTCTGTTTCTGAAGCCAGGTCAAAAGTCTACCAGCACGATCCCGGAGGGTCTTGGTAGAGAAAGGGCAGCAAATCTTAGAGTCCTCCTCTTTATGATCCGGGTAAAGGCAATAGATACAATCCTTATGCCTATCTTCCACATACAACCTTTTCTTGCCACAGGTGGAGCAGGGCTTGAAAAGGGCCTTCTTCTTATCTTTGTCAGCCATCCTAAAACAATCCTGTTGAGAAATCCTGAAGAAAGTTTGAAGAAAATCCTTTGAATAGAGAAGAAATAAGCAGAGCTCAAAGGAGACTCCCTAAGCACAACGTGCAGTAGAAAATCTGAGGCTCTGAGGTTCCTTCAGGAGGGTTCTATGGGGTGAGGCTCTTCTGATTGGCTGATGCCTAAGTTTGGTCTCTTTTACAAAAAGAGGGTGATATGCTGCAAAAGGAAATGAGGCCTAGGCCTTTTTTCTTTCTCTTTTGTACCTACTGCTATGGTATTTTTGTTACTGAGACTCCCATTCTGACGACGGGGAATGACACAAAAGCATGGGAATCTATGAAAGTTACCAATACTGGGGAACCAAAGTTACAGGTAAGTAACTTGTTTTCTTATCTGTTTTAAGTGAGGGCAAGCTGGCTCTTTAATCACATACAAGCCAACACGTTTGACCGTAGAGTACTTGTGGGCTGAGGGTAGAGATTTTGGTCAACCCCATTGCAAGACTACCCCATTGCATCGCCCACATATACAAGTGTGGGAATACAGTGGGATCCTGCCCATGGGATGTCCTTGCATGCTGCACATAAAATTGGGCCCAAATTATTAACTTATAGGGTAAATAAAAAAGGCACCAAGATGCAGCCTTGTCTAATCCCCCTATACAGATTTACATTACCAGACAGGTTTCCATCTTGATTATATGTTACTGATGCAACAATGTCCTGATGGAGTTCACGCAGAAAATTCACTATATTATAATCCACCCCCCAGATCGGCCAACACACTCCACAATTTAGATCTATTGATCCGATAAAACTCAGAAGTTAGATTCATGAACGCCATATATAATGTGCCTTTCTTTGCCACAGTGTATTTCCGATAATCAATTGTAGGTTCAGGCATTGGGCTAGCGTGCCTTTTCACCAGCCTGAACCGATATTGTAAAACAGAAATTACATTGTTTGCTCCACCAACTTACTTTAAGTCATTTCCCTTTCATCATAATAGCAACTAATATGGCCAGTCTCACATACTAAGAAAATTGCTTCAAAAATGCTGTGGATCTAGATCTTCCACATATTTATTATTAGAGAATATACTAAGCGCAAAATCAGAAGAATCCAAATTTCAAGAGAAGTCTCTATTAATATGACAAACATATGAATTAAAATATGTATTCAATGTATGTATGAGTAGTTATCATTTGCTTTAATTTATCAAGAGTTTTAGCAAGTTTAGACGGGAACTGGCTAACTAAAAGCACCTGGGGTTAATTTTCGGTTGTTGAAAGAACAGTAATTTCTTTAGTTGTATCCAATGCATGAAGAGATCACAGGTGTCAAAAGTGGGAATTATGCAATGGACTGCAAAAGAAAGAAGTCCTTTGGCATAGCAAGATATTCCTGAACTGCCATGTCCTTCTGAAAGGCTTGGCTGAAGACAGTCGGTGCCATGTGTGGCACAACTGGTTTGCTACAGTCCTAACATCCTAGACAAAGCATGTGAAATAAAATCTCTTGATTGCAGAGGACACTACTTCACCTGTGTCTCCAACTGTAGTGGAAGTAGTTCTTGATTCTTTCTAATACCCAATCCATATGCCCAACTTCCTCTACTGCTTCATTTTTGCTCTTATGTTAATATGTTATCCAGAATTGTAGAGCACAGCCGTGACTAAATACGGTCCGCTTCGTGCTAAGCAAACCCTAACAACAAGCTAAATTGGAGATCAGGCAAGTAGTGTTCAAGTTCTAAGAACAGAAAACCATTTAACAGAGGTGTGTATATAATGTACAAAGATGTATTGTTTCAACTTCGTGAAGTTTCTTTCTAAAACTTTGCGAATTTAGTAAAACACGTTTAAAAAAAGGTGAAAAGACTTCATGAGGCAGAAAAACATGCAAAATATATATTTTTAGAAAATTTCACGTTTTTATAGGGAAAATATATGTAAAAAACCGTGGGAAATATCATCAGGTGAAAATGTGCAAAGGTGACAAACTCAACAGGTTTGTGGAGTTGCCAAGATTGTAATTTTAACAATATTATTTAGATGAATTTTCAATCTTCCATATGCCTAACACTGATTGCACACTGAAAGTCTGTTGCTGGGTGGTCATTCCAGAAAGATATAAACCTGTATGTGAAGACGTTTCATACACATTCGGGCTGCTGACCAAGATGGCCGTGCAGCGCTGAGGCTCCGCCAGCGATCTCGACACCTTCGCTCATCCTGCTTTTCATCCTGGCCGTGATCAGTGTGGGACGATGTTACTGATTGCCCCAAGGTGCCAATGTACATCGGAGCCGGCCGTAGCGTCTGACCGGCTCTAACTCAGGGCCGGACTGACCATAGCGGGCATCGGGCAATCCCCCGGTGCACCGCACGGGTGAGGGACGGTTTTGGGCCACTGGGGGCCGTTTTTGTTACGCGTCCGTTTTTACAGCATAGCCGCAAAATCGTCCCTGTAACAAAATCGGCCAAAAACCGGCCCTGGCAAAGAGCTCGGCGACACCCCCAACCCCCGGGGGGGCGCGTCCGAGCAAATTGCCAGGGCCGGTTTTAGTTCCCAGTCCAGCCCTGCTCTAACTACGGCAGCGGAGACCGCGGGAGGCTGGGGTAAGAGTTGGTGTAGAGAGCGGTGTGTGGCTGGAGGCTAGGCCGCGCCGAACACAGTGGCAGAGCGCGGCTCCAGCAGCTTACCCGCCGTCGAATCGGCCACACGATCTCACTGCCCAGCAGGTGAGCTCGATCTACTTGTCCTCATGATCTCCATACTCAGCCGCAGACCGACCATTTTATCCCCGGAGGACCCGCCGTGAGAGGGACCGCGGGTGAGCCTGGGGGCCAACCATACGGCTGTTTGGGCCGGCTCGGGGGGCCGCGGGGAGTCAGGCTTGCCGGGCGGCGCCTGTTACAGATTCACGCCAATCAGATACCAGCGGACGCACTGAGGTGTGCAACATCTGCCTCATGACACCGGGAGACTGATCCCATGCACTGTTGCCCTGTAGGCATAGCAGAGCTGCTACTTATAGTTCTAGGACCAGGCCGCTGCTGGATTGGTCTGGTGAGGCACCGAGTGGGCCATTTCGAAGAGGCTGGGTACTGTTAACCTACCACATTGGCCGACCGGCTGGCCGCGAGGTCCTGTATGATATTTGGTTCGCAGTAGGTTGGTAGTCACACAATTATTTGCGGCTGAGATCTCTAGTTGTGCCCTGGAACAGGCTGGTAACTAACATGCCCGGCAGGGACAGAATGGGGCAGAAAGACCCCAAATAACGCCTACTACAATTTGGGAGGCCTGCCGAGCAATCTGTTGAGTCTGGTGGCAACATGGCTGAGGGGGGCACAGAGGAAACCAGCCTTAATGATGCCCCAACAGGATTGAGTGCATTGCTCCTCGAACTAGGGCGGGTATTAAGATCCTCGACGACTGCTTCCACACCCTAGACAAACGCTTGGACGAAATGGGCACCAAGCTGGACATGCATGAGAAATGCCTAGACACGGTGGAGGGCAGGGTGTCGGATTTGGAAGATTGCGCAGCACAATCTACCTAGCGGCTAGACCGCATAAAAAATTACTTTAGGGGGTTGCCATAAAGAAGAAGGACATGGAGGCGCGCAGTAGGCACAACAATGTCCGCCTTCTAGGCGTCCCGGAGTCCTCCAACACGGGGCACATGGATCAATTAGTCGAGACTCTGCTCACGGACATTTTTGGCAAGGATGCCTTCACTCACACCTTTCATGTAGAAAGAGCCCATCGCTCTCTTGGCTCCCGCCCTAACCCGGGATGTCCACCTAGGCCCATCATTGCCCGTCTTTTAAATTCTGGGACAGAGACACTGTGCTGAGGTTGGTGAGAGAGTGGGGCTCCATAACCTGGCGGGGCTCGGCATTGGCATTATATCCAGAATTCATCATCATGGTGCCGGAAGCCAGGAGAAAGTACACCTGCGTGAAGGCTACACTGCGAAACCTGGGTCTAAGATACGGCATGTTATATCCAGTGCACCTCCGAGTGGACATTGAGGGTCGTTCTCGCATATTTGACACTCCCACTGCGGTGCAAGAATTTTGTAGAGGCTATAAAGGGAACAGCAGCAGCCACGAGGACAAGGACTTGTCCGGAGCATCCCCCCTTAACAGTGGCTCGGTGGCCAGCGTAGATTTATTCTCCAACGAGTAATCATCTTAACCTACACTGCCGGACAGCTGCTAATTGTTGTGTGCAACTTCTTATTATTGAGCGAATTAAATGTTTCTTGCATGATTTTACAGGTGGGGTAACTGGCGCAGCGTTGCCACACCCCAAGTGTTAACCACTTTGTGTGTGTTTAAATTTTGTGAAATGTATCTAGTATTGCTCCATCTAGTGGTACGAGGGTGTCTACATGATGCATGCCCAAGCATTTTCATCTGGGACACTCCCTGCGTAAGAGTGCGCAGGGATGAGTGGGGGGTGAAGGGGGGTACGCTAGCTTTTTGGGGCTGTCAATAGTTCTTATACTGTTTATTCACTACAGCATGGTATGTTTCTATTGTAATGCACAAGCCCAGTCATTGCTAGAGAACCGGGATGCCGGAACGGGGTAGGTTGACACCATTTTCAGATCTTACATTAATCACCTGGAACATTTGGTGGCTTAACAATGCTAAGAAAGGGAGGCTGGTCTTGCATTATTTACAGCGACACTGTGTCGACATTGCCTTTTTTACAGGAAACACACTTGCCTAAAGCTCCCACCACAACTTTCGCCTCGGGTTGGGGTCCACACCGCTACTTTGCAGGCTATATCACATATGCACGGTGCACAGCTGTAATGATTCATATGAGGGTGCCTTTTCACTTCACAAAAGCACACATAGGCAGGGAGGGGCGTTACATTTCGGTGGAGGGACTCTTGATGGGCTACCGAATTGTGTTAATCTGTGTAAACGCTTGTAATGTTGACTGCCCAGAGTTCTTCCAAGGTCTCCACGCACAGCTTTTACAACTAGATGCAGACTGTATATGTATGGGGGTGATTTTAATCTTCTGTAAGATCCTGAGTGGGATAGCACGTCCAAATCCCCGGATACTAAACCACGCGCACGCCACGTATTGTTAGCAATGTGTGAATCATATGGTCTTGTAGACGTGTGGTGTCAGCGCAATCCGGGAGATGTCGCGTATATACCCACTATGCCGCTCAGTATGGTAATTGGACCAGATTAGATTTCTGGCTGGTCTCCGCCAACTTCGCTTCATGGTATAAGGCATCCCAACATCTCCCAAGCACTTATTCTGATCACGCCCTAGTGGTTTTGCAAATACGTATTCCCAGACCAGAGGGATGTGAGAGGATGTGGAGATTACCCGGGCATGCTTTAATGGACAAAGCGTTTCAGTCTGAACTTAGGTAGGCTATAGTCGAATACTTTGAACTGAACAAAGGCTCGGTGAGCTCATGAGCCACACCCTGGGAGGCGTTTAAAGCATATGTGCTTGGCATATGTATTTCTAAGCATTCCAGAGTGCTCAGAGACTTGCGTGGTACGATCGCGCGCACTGAGAAGCAACTAATTGAATTGGATAAATAGCAAGTTGTGTGACCCAATTCCATGCGGCTCGCCCGCCGCATGACACTCCTTATGGAATTCAGATATACAGCTGAGCGTGAAAGCCGTTTTTTAGGCAAGTTTTCCGTCGCAAGGTGTTATGGGGAGGGTGATAGACCTGGCTGTACAGTGACGCAACTCCATAGGCCCTCAACTGGACTATCATACATTACTTACATACCCTCCTCTACTGGGAGGACCCTAAACAGTACATCAGAGATCCGAATTTTTAGCTTACTATGCCACCTTATACACCACTCGAGTGTCACTTGATGAGACAGATCATAACAATTATCTTGCAGAGATTGCTATGGTGTGGCTTAAGAAGTTTATGCAGCAGTTTCTGGTGGAGCCGTTTTCCGTTGAGGAAATTGGAAGCATCATTAATGCCATAAATGGTTCAACAGCCCCGGGCCTTGATGAATTTAATGGGGTCTTCTACAAAACCTATAAGGACTTACTGTTGCCCTATCTATTAGAAGTTTATAACGAGGTGCTTGACCAAAAGGAACTTCCCCCTACTTTGTGTGAGGATGTAATAATTCTCCTGCTAAAAGCTGGGAAGGATCAGATTATATGAAGCTCGTAAAGGCCCTTATCACTTTTAAACCTCGATTATAAAATCTTGGCTAAAATGATCGCGCTGCGATTGGCCTTATTATTGGACCGTATTATCTCCCCGGCTCAATCGGGCTTTGTCCCCCACAGGTCGGCAGCGTTAAATTTGCGTACATTATTTGCGGTCATACATCGGATCGCTCCTGAAGTCCCGGCGGCTGCAGTTCTACTAGATACTGAAATGGCCTTCGACTCTTTGGAGTGGCCCTTTTTTCTAGCAGTGATGAGAAAGCTGGGTATCCCTAAAGGATTCATCGATCTCACTGCTTTAAGGTACGGCCCGCCCACTGCTAGGCTTCGTCTAAATGGCACACTGTCCCCTTCATTCGCGCTCACTCGTGGCACCAGGCAGGGCTGCCCACTCTCCCCGCTGCTTTTCATATTGGCGATGGTCCCACTGGTCCGCCATTTCCAGGAACGTCATCTTCACCGAGGTCTCCAGCTCAAAACGGGACCACTTTTAATTTTCCTATACGCAGATGATATTCTGTATGTCCGCAACCCTCAAGAGAATTTGGAACTGCTCATCAGAGAGACAGTTAGATTTGGAGTATTCTCTAAATTGGGTATAAATTGGGGAAAATCTGAAATTTTCCCCCTTACACAGTGCACTGCTCGCTGGCAGTGCGAATTCCCACTTACAGGTGTGTGGAGACGGTTAGGTATTTGGGTGTACAGATCCACAGAGATACTAAGCAAATAATCAGGCTAAACTTTGGCCCTGCGGTACATAACCTGGAACAGCAGGTTGAGTGCTGGCTAAGACTCCCGCTATCCCTTGCGGGCAGTATGGCCCTTGTGAAGAAGACTGTCCTCCCAAGGTTCTTGTTCCTGTTTCATAATATTCCCATTGACCTCCCCAAAACTTTTTTTTCGCACGTTGAGATCTCATCTCATCAGATTGGTCTGGGGGAGTGGACGACCCAGAGTTTGCTGGGACACCTTGTCCTTACCATAGGAAAGGGGTGGGTTTGGGGTCCCCAATATTCAGGTCTAGTATTTAGTTGCTCGGTGTAGTTTCACTCACTCCTGGTATCTTCCGGATGTTAGGATTCCCTACTCTAGGCCTGAAGCTGATCTGGTGCTCCCGGCTCCTGTCTTGTAGTTCCTGTAAAAAGTATAAAGGATCTGCACGTTTAGACAACATACACTGTAGGATTGGTGTCAGACAAACTCTAATCACCCCCACCGGGTATGTTTACCTTTTGTACGAACTAGCTCATAGTGCCACTAGAATCTCCTCTTACCAAGGAGAGAATAGTTCCTGGCAACCATCGAACATGACAACACTGATCCCTCAGGACAGGCGAAACAATATACTACCTTTCCCTCAGTCACTCGTGCTTACTTAGTCTGTCTCAGAGAGATACACAGAATAAACAGGCTGGGCGTTTTCAATAAACATCTATTGAACAGTTGTTATTCTGGTGTAGAATAGATGTGCTGCAACAACTGTTTGACAGTATAGGTGTAAATGATTAATAGTACTATAAAGGTAAACAGATGGTATAGTTCGACCATCTTACTATAATCATGAATACACTCAAGTATATAATACACATGATAAAAAAATGCATACGCCTATGATGCCTCCCTAACTAGATGTACCTACGTGTACTTAGCCTGTGTGTAGGTGTTAAGCCAAGAATCCCTCTAGGATTTAGTCAACCCCATTACCTGAAGTGAGTGACTATGGGACTCCTTTCTGGTCTTGAGCTGGACACCCTCGAGGGATGTATCAGCATGCAGGAACCTCAGCGTCTCTGGTCAGTGTGTCAGCCGGAAAGCCTTGGTCTCCTCTGTCTATCTTAGCAGGATGTGATGTATATATACCCATAGGTCTCCCCAGGGGTCCTAGCTTGCTGTATTACTCTGCCGGTCTAAGAATGACGTCGGGCATGAACTTTATACATATATTTTATACAGTAGATGGTAGTCCTGTTGTGCTTCCAAGAAACCTCATGCATAATATATGAGATTTTCGGACTAGGGAATACCAGCGCTCTGAATGCAGTGTAATATCTAGGTAAAAGGTCCGTCCCTATAAACCGTGACCAGTGTAATGTAGGCAGATAATATATGTGAAGGGTAATGAGATTACCGAGGCCTATATAATGGTACCTATATGGAATATAACACTCCACTCTGTAGGGTGCATCCGCTGGGATTCCCCAGAGACCCAAGAGACATCCAAACAGTTTCCACCACTAGTAGGGCCTGGCGTAAGCTGACTATAGTGACGAGAGGAGGTGCTTTATATTCATGGGAGGTCCCTGTTGCTAATAACCCTTGGCTTCCCGTTACAGAGGAAAAACTGGTGCAGCGTACACTTGCAGCATATTCAATGACTAAGATCGAGGATTTGTTCCCGGGGGGACATGTCTTTTCTAGCACAGAGGGCGGGCAGTTTAGTGAGGCCACATTTATGGATCATTTGGTCTTTACTCGAATATGAAGGGTGCCTAAGCTAAGATTTCGGAGTACCCATTGGAGCCTGAGTCCTTCCCTCCACTTACTCTTCTAATTACAAGTCCCGGGGGAGAACACCTAATTTCAAAGTTAAATAAAGCTGTATGGCATTAATCCCTAGCAGGGACACCAAAATACGGGAGGGCATGGGAGCGGGATCTTGGGCACCCAAATCAGGATTCGCACTGGTCCTTCTACTGTGAGCAAACTAAGGAGGACTCTTTAAATTGCAGATGTAACCTTATACACTTTAAATGTTTGTGGAGGGTCTATATGACCCGAGCTAGTTTACATGCCATTGACTCGAATCGTCTGCACCACTGTCTTAAGTGCGGTGGCCCGCAAGCCGATTTTGCCCACCTGAATTGTGCCACGATTGGAGACTTTTGGGAATACATCTTTAGGACAATAACACAAATGATACTCCTGGAGGTTGCTCCTATGCCCGAAATCGCCTTGCTGGGTTACGTGGGGGGGAGGGGGGGACTTCCAAAGAAGCTGTGTAAATTCACTGCCATTGCTCTTCTGCTCACTAAGAGGGAAATAGCGCTCAAATGGGGTAGTAGATCCTCTCCCACGGTAAAGGACTGGCTCCATGGTCTCACATACTGCAATACTAACTGTGAGCTGTATGCCAGGACTCAACCACTTGCCTCCGGACCAAAAGATATCTGGGAGCCTCTTATATCTTATATAAAAGAAATCAGCGCCACCCCTGCTTTGCAACAACCCAATGGGATAGTCCCCACTGGGGTGCGGTAATTTGAAACGCATTCCACTTTCTCATTTTGCAGTGTTTTATTGTTGTATCTCTCGGGGGTCTGTGCTTGACTGCGGAAGTAAGCTAGCTGTTCCAGGTAGGTTAAATGTGGCCTTTACAAAATATGATGTACACACTACCCTGAGACTTTGGTCTGTTGTACACTTGTGCACAATTGATTTGCAAATGTGGTTTCTTTTCTGTATCACTACTTCAGGATCGTAGTGAATAACCATGCTGTGCTGTAACCTATGAGAAAATGGAAATAACGTTTAAGAAAAAAAGAAAATGATTTAACTATGATGTTTAGAAGGGTGATTATTCATGAAGTTTAGTTATGCCTCATTTTCCTAGATACAGCATTTAAGGAAGACAGATGCAGCTCTAGTATTTTGTCAATTCTGCCCGGGCTTATTTCCCCTCCCGATCAACATCCCCATATGAGTCTTCTCTCCTCACAGTTTTTGCAAAGCACAGTACACTGTTCCGCGATTGGTTATTTTCCTCAGAGAGCATGTATTGTGAATTAAACTTTTCGTGTTCCCAAAGTATCATTATGAAGGGCACTTCTGCTGGAAGTTCTGATGCAGGCTTGCTAGCACACCAGTGTATGAGTCTTTGTTTGAGAATGTTTTATATTGTGTCTTACATTTTCCGCCTTTTGTTGTTGTGAAAGTTAGTGGAAGATATTCTCTACCTTAAATGATAATCTTACTTCTGATTTATGTTAGCGCTAGTCATGACATTCTGAATGTGCAGTTTTACTCATTGCTTATGCATAAGTTGTGTATAAAAAAACTAGTTTTAGGGGTGAGACAGAGGCTTTCCGTTTTCCTCACTGAAATTTGTCCATGCGTAAAGAGATTTTTCCAAGCTATTACTAGGGTCTCTGTCTGTTACTCTTGTGATTTTTGTTGCATATTGGTACTTGGAATAATTTCTGACTATGGACTCTGTATCTGAGCCTTCATAACATTTACTGTAGTTCTCTTTATTTCTCAATTTGAGATTTTAGTAATCAAACACTATCACTTTTTAGCAATGTAGAACTCAGTTATTGAATGGTCCCAGTCACTATTTGACTTACTCTGCTAATTTTGTAGGGTGGGCCTAAAATTAGATTCCACTCGCGGCATTGGCGAAATTTGGTCACTCTGCTCTACGCTTGTGATGCGGAGTTCCAACCATATTCCACCACTTGCCGCTTGGCTGTATTTAGTTACTATTCGAGCAACGCAATGACAATGGGAACAACGCGAGGCTCTGGCAAGCTGGGTGGTGAGAGAGATTTGGCGTCCCATCGTGCGATTTCTAGTCACTAGGAAGCCTTTCAGTGCCATTCTGTAAATAGGGCGGTCACATTTGGAGTGCTGCTTCCCGAGTAGATTTTCTACTCTAGAAGCAGCAAAATCGACTCAAATGGATTTACGAATAAGTATTCTACCCAAACACACTGTTCAGATAGTTTTTTAGAGCGAAATGCAGTTGTTTATTTTACTTTTTTTTTTCAACAGAAGGAAGTGCCACAGAGGCTCTAACTTCCTCTTCCAGTCCAGAAGACTTCTCCTAGTGCTTTGTTCATCCCTTGGTCACTTTTCATTTCGGTTTTGAGGGAAAATGACGACTCTCTTCTTTGTCTGAAAACCCTGCTGCATATACCATTGGATTTTTAAGGATTAAATTTAAAGAACCTTTGGATAAGTTTGTTGTTTGATGGAGGGCATGCACCATTATTTTGATGCCTTTTTTGTTTTTTCTTCATTTTTTTATTTGATTGTGGGAATTTGCAGCAGCTGCCTCTTTTGCAATAACTTATTCTTTGTTTTGTTCTAAGGGAAAACATTTGCACAGGTTCGGGAGGGCTGCGGGCCTGGTTTAAAAATGTTTGAAGTACTTTTTCTCCATTTTTGTCTATTTTGTTTGTGAATTTGGCACTATTATTTAGCTAACTTTACTGTGGGGCCTAGTCTGCTCATGCCACGGGCCACGACCAGCCAGCTATTATTACAAGGAATTGGGTATGTATTAAACAACTGTTTATGTGGTATATGTTTTTTAAACATATATTCATATAAGGATGGACTTGGTTTAAATGTAAAATGTTGTTTGTATTTTAAGTTTTTCTGCACAGTTTAAGTTTTTTTGGTTTTGGTTTTGGCACTGCTGAATTAATGGTTTTGGTTTCGGCACTTAATGGCTTTGGTTTTGGCACTGCTGAATTATTGGTAGTGTTCTCTTCTTTGTTTACCATGCCTCCTTTCTTTGCTGGCCAAGTGGCCATTTTTTTTCTGTGGCCAGTGTACATGTGTGTTTGCTATGTGCCACCATTTTGTCTTCGTTCTCCATGCCATGTGGCAGGTTAGTCACTTCGTTTTGTGTAGTTAGTGTGCTTTGCTTTTGCCATAGGCCTGCATGTGTTCTTTGTTGTCCATGTCTTTGCCCTTGGTGGCCATGTGGCTGGGGGCCATATTGTAGTCACTGTGTTTCGCTTTTGTCGTAGGCTTCCATGTGTTCTTTGTTGTCCATGCCTTTGTCCTGGGTGGCCGGCAACCATTCTGTAGTCAGTGTGTTTTGCTTTTGCAATAGGCCTGAATGTGTTCTTTGTTGTCCATGCGTTCCCCCTGGGTGGCCATGTGGCCGGGGGTCATTTTGTGTAGCTTGTGAATTCAATTTCTTCAACTTTTCAAAGCAATTTTCTAGGGACATTGATAGAAGCGGCCTATGCCTTTTTTTCTGTTCATTTTTTTTCCTGATGTCAGTTTAATGTGCTTGAGGATGATAGTGGTATGTTGTACATTGTTTATGACTATTTTTTTGTTTCCCCCTGCGCAAATTTGCCCCCCCATAGGATTTCTCATAGTCTCTAGGGAGACACCAGCAATAATGTTTTTTTAAAATATTTGGTTGTTCCCTGCAACCCCCGCCTGCCATAGGGGCAGACCACAGCAATATTTTTTATGGTGCAATCCATTTTCCCTCTGCAACCACCAACTACCATAGGGTATAGGCGAAGCCCAGCAATAATCTTTTTAAGGATTATACAATGTTCTCCCTTCCCCTGCACCTGCTGCCTGCCAAAGGCCATAACCAAAGACAAGCATCATTTTTAAGGATTATTCTATTATACCCCTGCACTCGTCGCCTGCCATAGGCGCAGATCTACAACATTTATTTTTTAAGGATTATTTCATTTTTCCCCGCACCCACCACCTGCCATAGGCCATAGGTGCAGACCAGCATTAATATTTAAGGATTTTTCTATTATTCCCCTGCACCCACAGCGGGCATAGGCGCACACAAGCAATACTTTTTTGCAAGGATTATTCCATTTCCCCCCTCCATCCCCTGCTTGTCGCACATGCCTCATAGGCCTAAGAGGCACATAAAGTAAACTTTTCAATCTAAATGATTATGAGATATTATGTTATTATGATTTGGATGGATGCACTATTGTTAATTATTTGTGATGTGATCTCACTAAATTATATGGTATGTAGATTCAAACTGCAAATGCCACGTTTCACTGAATTTTTTTCTTGTTTGCTTGCTTTTATGTGCACAAGAGACATCACTACACTCAATACAGCCAGACAGAAGGCCGTCAGTGATGTTCACCAGATGAGTCCTCTTCTGCTTCCACTTGTGTAGCTACTAGCTAAGTGGCAACTGCCAGAGTAAGAAAGAACTTGAAGATGACCCCAAATAAGGGTGTTCCTGCCAAGAAAATGGCCAATAAGAAGGAAAAGAAGAAGGATATTGCCACTACTGGTGTCCCGGCCTCCACTTTTTTCAGGAAACATGGTGTACCTGCTGCACCCGTCTCTGGGAAGCAAAAGGCTGGGAGCAGCACTCAGGCATCATGAGCAGCATCACCCCAACCTCAGGCTAAGCCCAAGCCCATTTCTCTTAGCAATGCAGCCACTCCAGTCACGGTGACGAACAGTGAGAGGGATCAGGATAGTCTCAGCAGCAAATGAGTTGTCGAAAAAGTGCATAACAGGAGGCGCAACAGCCAGCAATAAACAGTTCTTCCTGAAGTAGGAGCAGAACAGGAGGTTAAGCCTCCTGCTGAGCAAGATTTCTTCAATCATTGGCTTCACAATCTCTAGCAAGAAAAAGAAAGGGTACTCCATCACCTTCTCCAAGCCCCCTTTCTGATGATCTGGACATCGATTGGATCGCGGGTGAGTACAAAATCTGCCCTGAGAGACAAGGGAAAAGGAAAGTTCTTGAAAGCCTAAAAATTATGGAAAGTGAAGTACACCCTACAGAGAGGCAAATGGCACAGCTTAGTTCCTACAGTTCTTCAGGCATTGGCAGAGGCACACTAAAAATGTTCTCCTCTCCAGTTTGGGACTTCTTTGCGATCAGCAAGCAAGAGGATAACATTGCTATATGCTCCATTTGCCACACAAGTGTGTGACGAGGTAAGCCAGGTTCACAATATAGTATTGTCCCCTCTGAGAAAACCTCATAGAGTCTGGTGGGAGGAGCATCTTAAAAATATAGTTTTTGGTGGTGGTGATGAGAGATGGGAAGCAGATGAGTGCACAGTGATGGAAGAAGAAGGTGGTCATGAGGAAGAAGAGGATGATGGCATTACACAAAGCAGCCCTGTCCCCTGTAGTGTGTCAGCATCACCTGCATCAGGAACCTTTAAATGGTATTCAACTTAAATGCAGACACCTCTGCCACATACAGGGACTCTCCCAAGATGCACATTGAGTCTACCACCTCCTGGTTCTCTACAGAAGTCGCCTGTGTCAGTGGCACCACAAAAAAAAATCTAAGCTACTATTATGGGAATGTTTAGGCTGGAGGGGCCGTATGAATGCAATGACCTAATGGCAAGTTTGTACATAGAGAAGCAGGCTAAACTGTTAGCGCTGGACATTCTCCCTTTTTCTTTAATGGAAGAAGTGAGATTTTTTAAAATTTGTGGCAGCCATCTGCCCAAAATGGAAGGTTCCCAGACAGACTTATTTTGCCGGAGCTATGCAGCAGAGTGCCGTTCACACTAGCCGCCTGACAACAGACATGTGGACCAGTTGTCAAGCAACTGATTACATGTGTATCATTAGACACTGGATCTCTTTTGTGGGGGTTAGGCAACAGCTATCTGCAGGGCTCAGCACTGAGAAAAGGTTTAAGGGAATTTGGCAGAATGCAACAGTAGCACTGTTTGTCATGGAGAAATCCCATACAGCTGCAAACATCTTTGAAGAGGTTAACAGCAAGGTGTTTGAATGGCTTCGACCGAGAGGTGTCAGAATAGGATTTGTTGTCATGGAAAATTGCAGTAATATAGTCAAAGCCATTGCACATGGTGGATATTTCAGGGTACTGTGTTTGGCAGATTGCATTAACCTGATTATGCAGGACTTTCTCAAAAAAGAAGACATAGCAACATACTGGCCACCTGCTGAAGAATCTGCACTCATTTCAGCCATTCTTTTAAAGCCCGGAAGCAGTTGAGGATCATTTAGTGTGCTAATAGAGTGCCACTTAAAGCCCTCATACAGGAGATGCCAACACGTTGGAACTTGGCCCACTACATGTTGCAATGTCTGTTTGAGCAGTACAGACTAATCATCGACTATGTCCTTCAAAGGGGAGACAGTGCAACTAAGAAAAGCATGACCATGAAAAAAAAACAAATGGGGGCAAGTCAAATGGCTGACTGAAATGCACATCCTTCTGAGGTGTCCACACGGGAAGCCAGCAAGGATGACAGTTTGATAAGCCAACCAATCCCGATGTTGACTCTCCTACAGGACCAGTTGAAAAAGGTGTCGCAAAGGTTTGCCGGTGTGAGCAAATCAGCATATGAGTTGGCTCAAAGCATAATTCTTCCTTTGGCTGTTAATCTAAGGCTACAAAGAGAGATTGTGTCCTCCAATGAGTACATATGTGTCATAATATTCGATCCACAGAACAAACAAATACTGGCCACTTTCATTCCTTTTTCCAAATGGGGATGATTCACTTTACAAAACTTGGATTGTTGATCAAGCAAGAGAAGAAAAACTGCTACAAGTTAGAGGCCCAGGAAAAAGTTGTGTTGTGTAGCTTTCAACTTCCAGAGAGGGCAGGGCTGTTGTCCCACAGCCACCACCTTTGTTACCAGCAACACCAGCAAAAGATGATATGGATCCACCCTCTGCAATGGCTTGGTTTCAAGCGGCAGGGCTTAAGTCAAGTGCAGAGAGAAAGGCAACAGAGTTCGAGGAGGTGGCAGCACCAATGACTATTCAGAGGATGCTCCAAGACTCTCTGGATCAAATCCCATTGGTCTATTGGTACGGGAAGATATGACAATGGACAGAGCTCATCAGGCTGGTAATAAAGTATCTGGCTTGTCCGGTAGCCATTGTACCTTCTGAGCATGTGTTCAGTGCAGCTGGGATCAATTGTCACAGTCAGAAGGACCGGTCTCTCACTGTGGAGATTTTGGCTATCATGAAACACTGTTACAGCACAAGAGGAGGCTGAGGGAAATTGGTCAGAATCAAGTGTGTTATTTGAGCAACTCTGGGTGACCCTCCTACCCCGAGTGTGAGAATCACCAAGTAAGCCAGAACAGAATTTTAATACATTATTTTCAAACTGCTTTACAAAAAAAATCAAAGATAAAAGGTATATAAAAGAAAATGTATGTATTTGGTGTCTGACTTATGCAGTCCTACCATTTAGTCTCATGTATGGAGTGGAGTTGGACAAGTGTGCAAAGAAGAAGCCTCCTAAATAAATTGAGGGGCATTAAGACAATGCCTCCCAACACTAACCTCCTTTTTTCAGTCCCTAACTGGGCTGCTATTAAAGATCATTAATTATATAACACATCCACTGTTTGTTACTTCCATGGGAAAAGAGAAAATGCAATAGACAAATCTGCACTACACTTTTAACAGGTACTATTGCACCAATGAGTGATATATGAGTGAATGATGATGCGGGTGGTGGCTGGTAAGGTGTTTTCAACTAATTTGTAAACTTGATTTGTAATGTTTGAGCCCCGATGTATGATTCTGCATGAATTATTGCCTTTCTTTAACACTTCACTATAATTTTTCTTCCATGGTCCGCTCTTTTCCTGTACTTATGTCAGTTTAGTTCACAAACTACATAAAATGCTCAAATTCTTTTGCTCTTCTTGTTCATCAACACTACAGGTCTATTGCTGTCAGCCTCATTTGGGTCAGGACCTGGAGCCCGGATGGGACTACACCAACACCATGAAGTAGGCAGCCAATGCCTATCTACTTCAATGGGAAACAACTTGACTGAAAAAGGCCTGCTCAGTTCTGTGGATGGGAGAGAGGTGCGTTGATTTGGGAAATGCTGAGTAGTGTGCTGGCTGTAATGTCAAACGCCTCTTGGTGTGGTCTGAGGGGGACTATTACTGGACACATATGTCATATGATGGAGGCAATCAGCTAAATGTTATGACATGTGACATCTGTTAGATTGATCAGCCTGGTACACACAGATGATATAATAGATAAACATGCCTGAAATTGGTGGTAAAACATTGTTCTCACTTCTCAGTTAAGCGCACATGACTGCACCACCCTATGCTCTGCCCTCCTGTTCCTCATTTAACATAAAGTTTACCTTCTGCTTGACTCTACATTATGGACATTTACTTTTTTGCATTCTACAGGCCTTCTCTTCTTCTGCATGGAACAAAATCTTCATAACATTCCTGCTTTCCGCAGCAGTTCAGCCCTGCACTTAAAAGGACATTTCGAGAAGAAGAATGCAGATGTGCAGTCCATTTTGGCATTTATACAGTATTATTTTTCTTAACATTAACACTTTGTAGAACTGTGTGGGTCTATCCTATTTTGCATTTTTCAAACCTAGTTAACAGAACAATAGATAACTTGAGCCTCTGGAGCTGAAAGACTGTATGCAATACATTTAGTAACTGAACTGTGCCATTCCTTGATTATCTGCAACAGATGTGATAATGATGTGCTGCTCATCAACTTGATGAATATTGTGTTTGTCTTTGTCTCACCTTTTCCTAACTCCCCATTCCTATCAATCAGTCAAAATAACTTTATTCGATTCTTAAGAATCATAAAAAAAGACTGTCACAAAATACATGATCAAACTTTAAAAATGTAGGATTCAACACATATATCCACTTCCAACATTATTCTAACTCCCCCTGCAAGCATGTCATAATTACTAAAATTAATTCATCATAGTAATCATCATAGTTATATTCCACACATAAATATTAAATAAATGATACTATAAAATCATTTAAAAACGTAGTTTCATATTACGATTCATACCGCTTCCTAATTGATAAGGCAGTTCGAGTAAAGTTAAGCATAGCACTACAAATAGCAGCAGTAGATAAAGAGCATAAGAAGTTAAAACCCTCCTGATAGGAACAGGGTCTAATATCACACAAGACAGGTTTGATAAAACGTGCCCTTGGATCTTTGTAGAGATTGCAGAACAGTACAACGTGCATCGTGCTTTGTTGGGCTAAATAGTTGCACAGACAGGGAATTAGTCTCTCACACCAACTCACCGGTTTAGGAAAAGCCACAAGAAAGTGCAACGTGCAGAGTCTAAATCTGGTCATAAGGAAACATGAATGAACTTGGTTAGTAAAAGACAGATTAAATTGTGTGTTTCACAATCCCGACTAGACATACATAATTCAGCATAATAGGCATTTTTTTATCGTCAATTTCATATTAATTTGAATACAGTCGGGATTATCATAATAGTGCCCTAACCCGATCTTGTAAAGATTTTCTTTGACATATCGGAGCCAGGGAATGGCAAGAGCTTTTTCAAGGAAAAGGCAATCTCTAAGAACACTTCTTGAGAATCATAAGTCCTATGATGTCCACACTTTCCCCCCAAAGGATCAATGGTGCAATATTTATTCTATCCCTTAAAAAGTCCAAAGCATTGGAAGAACTAACAGGGATCATTATTAATTTAAATTTTTTTTTATTTTCCAGGGTTTGTAGCTGGTTGCTCTTGTGATATCCCCATACTCCTGCCCCGAAAGTGGCTACTCATAAACTTGTATATCAGTAGCCTATATCATTTGTATAGGGTTATCATCTCCGCTACTGGCTTATGTCCTAGCTTGCAAGCAAAGCGTAACAGTCCCTCCACTGTTCTGCTAGTGTGTTGGACTCTGGCCACGGTAAGTTGCCCCCAGTTTAATTTGTTATTAAAAACATTCCCTAAATAAGTGAAATTGAGCACCTTGTCTATTATCTTATCCTTCACCACAAATGTCCTTGTTTTCGTTGGTTTAGGACCACACACCAAAATAAAAGATTTGCTAAAATGTACTTTCAAGTCTAATGCCAACATAAAGTCAGTAAAGGCATTCAAGGCTTTTTGAAGGCTATTGGCCGTCAAGGCCATCAGGACAGAGTTGTCTGCGTATGACAACAGGGGCACTGATTTACCTCCTATGCTGGGAAAGTCTAATTGTTGCTTGAAAAGAAAGGCCTCCAGGCCATTTGTATATAAAAGGAATAAAAAAAGGGCCAAGATACACCCTTGACAAACCCCCTCCGTTGAAAGAATTTACCCAGTCTTCTCGCCCCGGGGCCATAACGGATGGAAACAGTAGTAGAGGCGTGAAACCTCCGCAACAGGGTTATAAGAGGCTCCTCACAGCTCCCTTTTTCCATTGAATTCCATAACTTCCCCCTGTTCACTCTATCAAATGCGCTGGATAAGTCCATGAAGGCAAGGTGGATTTACCCCTCCTCGCCTTCATGTACTTACCCATGATCAGGGACAGGTTGAGGCACTGTTCGTTTGTTCCCATGCCCCTGCTGAAGCCATATTGAGTGTTGGATAGGAGACCAGAGCCATTAGCCAAAGATTCCAAACATGCAAGAATTACCCTCGCCAAGACTTTACACGTGGAATCAATTAGGGATATGGGCCTGTAGCATGCTGGATCGTTTCTATTACCTTTTTTGTAGATAGGCACCACTACAGCCTCTTTCCATGATGAGGGGATATGTCCCACTATTACAGCTTTAAAAACACTAACCAGCAATGGAGCCCATAGTTTGTGGTTGCTTTTAAATAAATCCAGGGGCAACCCGTCAGGGCCTGGTGCTTTCGAAGAAATACCCTTTGTTAGAGCATCTTTAACCTCACTAACAGTCAGGGAGGAACTAAAGTGATATGCTGTATCTAAGCTAATTACTAGTCCGTCTCTTTGTTCATCTGGAGAGATGCAGTTTGGATTAAAGATTTTTGTAAAATGAAGTTCCCAGGCTTCCCATAGTATTGTTGATTCCATGCTTTTTACCTCGTTTGTGAAAAGGGGGCGATTGATATCCTCCCAGAAACTTTTAGAATCCCTGAGAGCACTAGCTCTTTCAAGATCTTCCCATGCTTATCTTCTCTTTACATCTTTTCTCTGTTTAATTACTCGTTTATAAGTTTGCCTTGCTCTCTTGATTAAAGTTCGGTCACGGGGGATTGCATGCAAGGCATTCTTAAGATCTTTATGCACCCCGGTACTCTCAGCGTTAAACCATCTTGTTTCTTGAGGGTCCCTCCTTTTCACGAGTTTGGTCATGTTTTGGCAACATTTTTACAAATTAATTTAACATCCCTTATAACTATGTCTGGGTGGGAATCGTGAGTTAAACATGACATAATTTGGGGGGCGTGGCTTGACGGGCGAGGATGGCGGTCGCAGCCTTGTAGAGCTCCCGCCGGCTTATCCTGGCCCCTGAGCCCATCCAGCCATATCTTCTCAGGGCTAGTGTGTAGTACGGCGCTGGGAACCCTCCGGTGCCGCGAACGGCTTCCCTGAGCCGTCTGGTGAAGCAGCACCGCCGGCAGAGACGTGCGGCCTGGTCTCCGACACTGAGACCGGGGCCTAGATTTTGGAGCAAGCCGCGGAGGTGACCCGACAGCCGGGCAGACCGCTCGGCCGGCGGCCGGACCCCGGACGGCGGAGGCCCCGAATTGCAGTGGACTGGGCGCTGGACTGTCTCGCTGCTCCTTGTGGAGGTGCTGGGTGAGCGACGGGCCCCTTGAAAGACACTGAGGCCTGCGTGGGCATTGCGCAGCCGGGGCCTCGATTTTCGGGCTCCCGGAGCCGGCCGGACCGGAGGTGGGGCCTGGGGAGCCGGGACAGCTGAAGCGGACTGTGAGTACCACTGCGGAGCTGCACCTTGGGGCAGACCTTGGGCCCTTGGGCGGATTGGTGTACTGGACTGGCTCGGGGCTGCTTGTGGACTGTCTGGGGCCCCTCCGGGTCCGTTGTTTGGTGGGGTCGGCTGTGAGGCTGGGAGAGACGCCTGGTCACCGGTGCAGCGGTGTTGGACTGCACTTGCTCCGCGACATTGACCCTAGATCACCGGAGGATCGATTCGGGTCCGGCGGCGGTGGGGCCCCGGATACTTTCGCCTGGAAGTAGAGGACCTGCCGTGCTGTCCTGGTTGCGCAGCCCCTTCCCAGTTTGCTGCCCCACGAGTACCAGCAGCCATGACCAGGGGTGGTGGCGGTCCGCCCAAGCAGGGACCCATCGATAAATTCACGGGGCCCAGTGGGGGGTCCGGAACGGCCGGTGGTGGAGCTGGAGCGGGGCCGGATAATGCGGCGCTCATGGTGGCAATCACCCAGTCCAGGGACATGCTGGACGCAAAGATTGGGGCAGTGGGCGCAGATGTGACTCTGTTGCGCCAGGATCTGCGAAATGCTGTGGCACGGATCACGGAGGCAGAATCGAGGATTTCGGTGGTCGAAGACGATGTTGGATCCCTGAAACGCAAGATGGCGGCGATGGAACACGCTCAAAAGCACCTGGCGACCCGGGTGGAGGATGCGGAAGGACGCGCACGTAGGAACAACCTTCGCTTTGTTGGCTATATGGAACTGTTCCTAACCCAATGGCTGGAGAGTTGGCTCCCCTCGGGGGTCCTTTCCAACTGCTTTATCATTGAACGGGCACACCGGGCCTTGACACAGAGACCGCCGGAAGGTGAACATCCTAGACCTGTAATCGCCAGGCTTTTGAATTACCATGACAGGGACGTTATCCTGCGCGAAGCGAGAACCAGAGACTCCATCACGTATGAAAATCGGAAGATCATGATCTTTCCCGACTACACCAAGCTGGTACAGCAGCAGCGCCGGTCCTTCGTGGAAGCTAAGGCAAAACTACGGGGGCTGAAGATCCAGTATTCTCTACTGTACCCGGCCCGCCTGAGGGTTGTCTATCAATCCCGAACTCACTTTTTTGATTCCCCTGAGGAAGTCTTCCGATGGACTGACGAATCCGTGCCGATCAGGCCACACGCTCAACCTGGACTGAATCCAGGTGGCCCTGGTGGTTCATCGCAGGAGCAGAGAGGCCAGCCGGCCCGAGGCGGACGACATCGGAGGTCCCGGTCACGGAAGAGATCCGCATCAGCCAGCGCGACACAAGATAATGGGGCTGTTACATCTGACCACTCTGAAGACAATTCTTGAGACCCTAAGGAGGGGAGTATTTCTTCGCAAACGCTGTGAACTAGGACTGTCCGGGGACCCACGGTCAGGTTTCATCTTTTGATAACATTGACACTATATACACTGCGTGTTCTCAGAGATGGCTTAGCTATAAGTGGTATTGAGGATGGAAGCTCGGGGGCGACTGGACAGGGGCCTCCGACCACCACACAGTGGGTGTCGATTGGGGGAGGGGCGGGCTTTACTGTTTCTAAGGGGTGTTGGGATCCATTGGTATGGTTGGTCTTAGGCCCTCTGTTTTGGGCCTGGGGCTGCCCATGCCGCGACAGGTACTTCAGCGTTTTCTGAGGTATGGGGGTGGTGGGTGTTGGGAACTGAGACATGGGGAGGGTGGGGCTGTGAGGAAGTTGACTGAGGGAGGGAGTCAAGCAGGGGATGCTATTGTTGTTGTTTTGGGTTTTTGGGGAGGATGGGGGGTAATGCACGTGCTGTTTATAGATGTTTTGCAAAAGGTGCGGGGTGTGGGGTGGCACAGTGGGCCTATTTGGTGTTTCTCAATTGATCATGGCTGAAGAGTCTCCTGGCCTCCCCGGAGCGTCTCTACGGGTGATCACCTGGAATGTCAGGGGAATGTTGGATAAGATTAAACGAGGAGCTGTTTTGCGTTGGGGGAAGAGGGAGTCTGCCGATGTGCTCTTGCTCCAAGAAACGCACATGATGGGGTCTAAAGTTCTTAGTTTACAAAGGTTTGGCTATCACCAGGTCTTCCATGCGGGATTTGCTAGGGGCTCCAGAGGGGTGGCCATCTTAATTCATCGCAGAGTGGCCTATGTACATGAGAGGCAATGGGCGGACCCTCAGGGTCGTTATATTTTTGTCAAAGGTATGGTGGGAGCGGAGCCTGTGGTCCTGGGGAGTGTCTATGCCCCCCCCCTCTGCAGTGGGCCCTGTCCGAGAGGTTGTTTATGGTGTGGGAGGACATCCCGGAGTTGTTGGCTGTGGTCGGGGGTGATTGGATCGAGGTGATGGATGTGTGTGTGGATCGTCAGAGGCGACAGGGATCACTTGCTAGCCCTCTCCCCGTCTCCCCTACCCGGTTGCATGCTATGGCTGAGGGACTGGGATGGGTTGATGTATGGCGACATATGCACCCGGCAGCGCGCGAGTACACGTATGTCTCTGCGGTGCATGGCTCCTTCTCGAGACTGGATTATATATTTGTGCATGATGTCTGCCTGAGCAGAGTAAGGGAAGCTGCGATATTGCCGAGGGGGCTATCTGATCATTCCCCAGTTTCGATCAAGGTTGCACTCCGTAGGACGCAACAGCCATTCCGGTGGAGGATGTCCTCGTGGCATCTTCAGCAACCCAGCTATGTCCAACACCTGCGAGAGGCGATCGCCCATTACTGGCGGGAGAACCTGACAGATGGTATGGGCGCGGCAGTGGTTTGGGAGGCGATGAAGCCCACTATACGGGGGATAGACATCGCTTGGTGTGCTGCGTCTCGTCGTGCACGTCGGGAGTCGGCCACTGCAGCGGCGGCACTTGTGGGAGACTTGGAGCGGCGAGGCCGGGGAGGGGGAGACGAAGTCGTGGTACGATTGCTTCTCCAGGCACAACAGTCCTATGCCTCTATACTGATGGACGAGGCTAAACAGGCGTGGTTGGCCACGCGGAGCAGGGTCTACCAATGGGGAGATAAATCTTGTACCATGCTACATCGGTTGTGCCAGCGCAGTCTCCAACCGATCACACTGCCGGGTCTCACTGCTGAGAATGGAGTGGCGATTACTGATCCGTCCGAACTAGCGGCGAGTTTTGCTGAGTATTTCGAAGAGCAATATGCCCTTCCGCAGATGACGTGACTAAATTCATAGTAGACTTGCCACCTAGAGCGGTCTCCGATGAGACAAAGAGAACGCTTGATGCTCCCCTGACGGCTGATGAACTAGGGGAAGCACTGGGTCAACTTAATGTGGGGAAGGCACCCGGCCCGAGCGGTTACCCCTGTGAATTTTTCAAGAAATACCAACTTCAGCTAGGATCCCATTATCGCTGTGCACTGGAAACGGCACGGGCGCAGGGCAAATTGCCTCCTGACTGGCGCCATGCTGAAATTGTAGTTTTCCAAAAGCCGGGTAGACCCCCTGACAGACACGACTCATATCGCCCCATCTCGTTGCTCAATATAGAGGCTAAAATACTAGCTAAGGCTCTAGCTAACCGTTTACTCCCATATATGACAGATCTGGTCCACTCTGACCAGGCCGGCTTTATGCCTCATAGGGCGACGCGGCATAACATTCGGCGTGCACAGGCGGCGGTAGATGCAATGGGGGCCACCGGGGAACAGGCGGCCCTGCTACTAGCTGACATTCATAAAGCCTTTGATTCGGTCAGCTGGACGTACCTCTTCGCGCTCCTGCCTCGCCTCAACTTCGGCCCTGTGTTTCTGTCGTATATATCACTGCTGTACACGGACATCACGGCGTCAGTTCGAGTCGCTGGGGCGATATCAGAACCGTTTTCCATCGGACGGGGGACCCGTCAGGGATGCCCCTTATCCCCATACTTATTCGCCTTAGCCATGGAGCCGCTGGCCTCTTGGGTGCGCATAGACGCGCAGATGCGAGGCTTCGTGTGGACTGAGACTCTTGTGGACAGAATTGCCTTATACGCGGACGATGTCCTCTTCTTCCTTACTGATCTGCGTCGCTCGGGGCCCCGAGTCTTAGAAATTATGCGAATCTTTGGGGAGGTCTCAGGCCTTTATCTAAACTTAGGCAAGTCCACCCTATGGGTTCTGGGGGATGGAGCTGTGAAGGACCCCTGGGTCTTGGGACTACAGTTGGCGACTGGAGGATTGAAATATCTGGGGGTGTTCCTCTCCGAGTCTCGGCACATTGCATGGGACCGCAACATAGTGCCGGTATGGGATAAAGTTCAGGCAGATATTAAAACTTGGTCCCGGATGCCTCTAACCATATACGGTAGATCTGCAATTTTCAAAATGGTGGCGCTCCTGCGTCTACTATACCAGCTGCAGAACCATCCTTACCCCATCCCTCCCAGGTGGTTCCGGCAGGTCAACTCGGCCTTGGGTCGTTTCCTGTGGGCTGGAGGAGCGGTCAGAGTGGCGTTACGGACATGTTTTCTATCCACATATTGTGGAGGTTTAGCCACCCCAGATCTACTGTCCTATTACCAAGCCTCCCAGTTGCTAATACTTAACGAATGGTGGTATGGTGACAGAGATGACCCAGCGTATGCCTTGGAGCGCTCTCTGATGGGGAATAATACCCTACACATGATTCTTTACTCAGCCCGGCTGCGGCGATCCTTGCCCTGCGTCACGAGACTTGTCTTTGCGGTGTGGCGGCAGGCGTTGCGTCGCATGGGCTGGTGGGGCAGGCTAACAGCGGAGACGCCGCTGTGGCACAATGGACGACTCCCCGAACTGTCCACGCTGTCGGGATTTGATGGCTGGGATGCGATTGGGATTTCGACGCTGGGACATGTACTGTCGGGGGTCACCCTTAAATCGTTCCAAGAACTCAGTGCTGAGTTCCACATGCCCCAGACCCAGTTCTATCGCTATTTGCAATTTCGACACGCTCTTATGCCCAGTATAGCCGACCTGGAGTCGCTCCCTGAATTTAGCTCTGTTGAAGCGAAGGTGTTTATGGGTGATCTCGGAGATAAGAAGGTCTCCCGTATTTACCAAACGATGGTCACTCATTGCTCCTCCACTCTGCTACCTCTGAAGGCGAAGTGGGAGGCTGATGTTGGCCCCCTTGACGAGGATGACTGGAGGGAGGCCCTGGAATCCCCACGTGGGACTGCAATAGCAATGCGGCTTAGATTAATTCAATTTAAATATCTCCATAGGGCCTATTATACTCGAGAGCGGCTGTGGAAGGCGGGGCTGATTGGTTCGCCGGAATGTTTGAGATGCGGTGCTGCAGTGGGCACACTGCTGCATACGGTGTGGACGTGTCCTCGGCTGACTGGCTTCTGGAGAGGTGTCTGGAGTTGCCTGTCTGAAGTTCTGGGATGGGACCTCCCACGCACTCATCGGTTAGGGCTGCTCCACATTCTCGAAGGGGTTGGTGGGAATTTGTATAAGCGCCACTTATTGTTACTGGGGCTGGTAGTTGCCAAACGGGACCTAGCCCGAGAGTGGAAGAGTGACCGAGCCCCCCCCCTATGTGCATGGAAGGCTGGACTGGACTATTATATGGGGCTGGAACGGCCAGTGTTTGAGGCGAGAGGATGCCCCCGCAAACACTTCAAGATCTGGAAGAGGTGGGCGGATTATAGAGACTTGCCATTAGATCCCCCTGTGGAACATGAGGAAGACGTGTAAGAGATGGGTACCACGCGGGCCTATGAGTTTTGTTATGCCTATCACACTACGACCACGCACCGAGGGTTTTCTATTACACGTGCATAGGGTTAGGGAGGGATAAGGGGTGGGTAGTAGGGTAGTTGGGTGCTGGGAGTTGGTTGGGGTAGGGGTGGGGGCGGGGACTTTCTTACTTGGTATTGCTCCTATTCTTGATTGGTCATGGTTACTACAATGTACAATGTAACACGATATTTGGTGGTGATCTTCTGATTGTGGGGAACCACTTTCTAATCCTGCTTAACTCAATCAATAAAGTTTGTTGTGAAAAAAAAAAAACATGACATAATTTGACTCAAATTAGTTTTAACAGTATTCTCTTCAAATTGAGAGGGATTTATTTTACTCTTACTCCCTGGTTGCGATTATACTTAAGTGGACACTTATTGCCCTTTCCCTCCTGTGCCGTTACATACACAGAAATAGTGAGGGGGTTGTGGTCACTAGCTGGGTTTGGTTCAATCGCAAATCTCACTACGAGGCAGGAGAATTTTCTAGAAATTAACAGAAAATCAGTTGTACAAGTTTTACCACCACCCTTGTAAGTTGGATATTGTATTGACAGGGTACTAACCAAAGTATCAGCTAGACATAAATAATTTACCACAATAATATAGTTTAATGCTTCACCCTGCACGGTGTATTTAAAATGTGGCAAGGGCTGATTCTCAGTATCAGTGAGCCCGCAAACATGAGTTGAACTATAGCCACATAATGTACAATTAAAACCACCTGCCCAAATTATACATAAAGGATGATATTTCCCTGCAACCTTATGAATTTCCGCTTTGACGTTGTTAATGACCTCACAGTTATTTGGTCAAAAATATTATAGTACCAGTGCACCTAAAGTATTATAGCATCAATCAAATTTGAAATCAGGATGAGCTGGTACCAGGGGGAGACAATTATATTCTCTGCCGTTAGGGACCCCTATTTAACAGAAATCCATGTTACCAGTCCTCCCTTTGCTCTCCCTGCAATTTAAGGTGTTGCCTGGACATTGAAAGAACAGTATCCATCTATATCAATATCATTCTTACTCCAAGTTTCTTGGATATTCTCCTTGTGTCTACAGACCAGTTGTCTGTTCTGTCTAGTATTATCTTAAAACTATACAATCTCCTGGGAGGTTCTTGATAGGTTTACCCACTCTAGTGACCGGATAATTTGTTCTATTTTCTGAGTGGTGGTGACTGTGGTCTACTACCATCTTAGTATAGTGGATAGATCCCTATTCCTAGCCTATTCATAGAGTTTACCTATCGACTTTGACATAAATCCGTGCCCTTTTCATCGTTTCGGGCCTGAAGGCTTATATTAGGAGGTAGATTACCTTATATCACCTATTGGTAGGGCTTGCCTATGTACTTTGACAGAGCTGTGCGTCTCTTTCATCTTTTTTGGGCCTACAAGGCCCAAACGAGAGAGACTCAATTTTCCTTTCTGCCTCGGCTGCCCGAGGCGCTTGTAGGTCAAGAGTAATGGTTTAGTTATGAGCTGTTGTTCGCTGGAGAGGAACCGGTCAGAGCTGGCCCTCATCGGAGGAATGTAAACGGAGCTCGGGTTTAAGACGCACCAACAGGTGGCCACTGTGGGAGCGTCGAGAGCCCGGGGCCTGGTACAAAAGTCTGGTGGGAGGCAGGTTACTGTCTGGAAATTTCCACGAGCAAAGAGCTCTGTATATTATCGAAATGCAGAAAGGTAGAGCACGCAGACGATTCTTGGACTGACAGATGATCTTTTGGAGAGGAGGCAGACGGTCCTTTGGAGAGACCGAAGCTACATCATGAATCGGTCTGTTAGAGCAGTTGGAGTTAGTTTGTGACCAGAATTGTAATAGTCAGAGTGAAGAAGTTAGTTGAACGGATGGTTCTCAGAATAGTGGAAACTGTGGGCCCGATGTAGGTCGGTCGGTAACGGCCGAAAATTGGTATTTTCGGCCGTTACCGACCGGTATTTTAGAAATGGTATGTAGGGCCACATATTTTACAGAATCGGTAAATTTACCGATCGGTAAATTTACCGATTCTGTAAAATACCGAATCGGTATTTCTACCGATTAGGTAAATTTGATATGTAGGTGGGACTCTTCTGAGTCCCACAAGCCTTACCGATTCGGTATTTTAGCATCAAATTCAATTTGATGTTAAAATACCGATTCCGGTGTGCATGCACATGTGTGCATGCACACCTATGCCATATGACAGGCAGACCTACCCTTATGGCAGGTATGCCTGCCACATGGCACCCGAGCCTCTTTTGGGGGTGCCAGAGGGTGTCAAAGTGACACCCCCTGCACCCTTGTGTAATTCGGTATTTACCGATTCGGTAAATACCGAATCGGTAATGCCCATTCATTCCTATGGGCTTCAAAGCCCATAGGAATGAATGGGCATTACCGGTCGGTATTTACCGAATCGGTAAATACAGATTTTTACCGATTCGGTAATAGGAACATCTGGATGCTCCTACATGTCCCCCCTTCCTATTTACCGATTCTTAATTACCGAATCGGTAAAATTCGATAATTAAGAATCGGTAAATAAGTCCTACCTACATCGGGCCCTGTATCATTAGATTGAAGCTTGGAAGTGAAGACGGTTCGTGGGAGAGGAGAAGTCAGTGCAGATTTATCGGTGCAGAGCTGAGAGACAGAGACGAAGATCAGAGAAGGGATCCCGTGCTTTGGAGGGGTGACGGAGGTGAAGGAGCATAGCGGTGCAGACGTGTATCCGTGGGTGCAGAGCAGAGTCTGAGATGAGCCGAGGCACAGATGAGAGAGGGACCCAGACGACAGCCAGAGTCGGACTACGTAATTATAAGGTGAAGTGTGTCCTGCTATTATAGTGCACAAATATATTAACTCTTTCCTTTACTTTTCAGGCTATGCTTAGATTGCTAGGTGCTAATATGACTTTATAATGCAATGTTTATTTTTATTGTTTAATAAAGGGACCCCAGTTCTTAATAAACCAGGGTATATGAAGTTGCTTCTGGGGGTGACTGTAGATTAGTATGGGGACCACAAAGGCGTCTTTGATCAGGGGACTGGCCTTCTATTATGCTTGTGAGCTGGGATCTCCCACCCTGGGTGCGACTAGACTTTGTAGTGCAAGCGCTACCAATGCATGCATTGTGCAATATCAATGCCATTTTGCAAGGTGCATGTTACCCAGGGGCATTGTGAATCAGGGGGTACACAGCTCCTCTCACGGCAGTGCTCTTAGAAGCATCAGTAGAGGGAATGGCATCAACTCTCTTTTGGGAATAAACAGGCAGGGGTGGATAGGTGCTATTAGTCTCTGTCTTTTCCAATTTACGCAATCTCTCTTCAATTCCAATTACCTTTTTGCAATATTGGTTCTAAAAAAACTGACATTGATAGCTCCAGTTTTTTCCAAAAGTTTTCCCCCTCTTGAAGAACCCCCTTAGATGTCTGGGGTGGGTTTGGGGTGGGCCCCGAGTTGCACTCTTTATCAGCTGGTTTGCTCTTAGGCCCCAACGGTTTAGGCAAGATGTAATTTTGTTTATTAGAGGCCTGCCCTTTTCTTTTCTTAGCCGGAGGTGCCTAGCTATTTCCCTGTGTGGATTTAGCTTTCTCACCCCGCGTTACCACATTTGGCACAATTGACACACTAGATTTTACAGGATTGTCAATTACATCAACAATATCAGAGGCTTTAGATACATTAAAAACATTTGAAGCAATAATAGTTTCTAAATCTGAGACTGTTGCATGCAACGAGCTGGTATGCTATGAGTTCAATTCAGCATTAAGTTGTGGCTCAGGGACAGTGGCAGCAAGTCGATTGCTAGGGTTTTGGGGTTCCAGGGACAGTCTGCGCTCAGTGAGCTCTATTTCATGAATGAGTGTGGAGTCAGCCCTGAGTAAAAATGCGTCCAAGGTCCCCACGACCCTTTGCCCATTTCCACAACTCGGCCTGCTCATTTTCAACACTCTTTGATCTACAGCTGATGTCAGTGTCAATGTCAATGATCAAGTATGACAGCGTTTCAGTACCTTATCCTTGAATGGCCAGTACCAGGAGGCTCCAGAACCATGGATTAGTAAATTTCAGTAGTGTGGCACAACCCGGCCTCCTTTGGCCTCTGACTGGTGCGGCCCGGGCACTCCCCTGCACGTTCCGCGCTGCGGGAGGCCGGTGGAGCTCTTATCGCGCCTCCGGGCGAGGAAGACAGCGTCAGAGGAGGCGTAGCCTGCGGGACTGCTGGGAATTGTTGTTAGGCGCCGGCCGTTCCCCTCACCACAGACTGGTGTCAGTGATGGCGATAATGGACGTTCCCCTCACGGCAGGCTGATGACAATAGGGCCAATGTTGGCCGTTCCCCTCACGGCTGGGCAAAAATAGCCGTTCTCCTCACAGCAGCATTATCACGGCGTCCCACAGAAGTGTTAACACTTAAAAGATTTAAAAGATCTTGGATTGGTCAGTGTGATTTGGCAAGGTGAGCCAGAAAGGTTATGCGATGCAAACAAAGGATTTTGTTCACAGTTATTTTCTGCATTAACAAAATATCAGGGCTCTGGCTTTCATCCTGTCTTTCTTTCAGAGGAAGGCTGTAGAAATGGACCTCGTCCCCGTTCGAGCAGCAGGCACTCATGGAGCATGAAAGCAAAACAACAAAAATACTCTTTTTACATAGGGTGCTCGGATCTTGACACTTTTGTTTAGAGGGAGGGGAGTGAGGGATGTACGCCGCCATGCCGTACCACCACCAGGTGAAAGTCAGCTTAACGTGGGTGAAAACACTACAAAGACAAAAAAGTGATTTCCTCGTTTTTATCCCTCCCCTGCCCTGGCTACAGGTTCCTTCTCAGCAGGGCCCACTTTAAAAAACCAGCCCTGTATGCGCCTGCGTACCTTTGGTAGCCACGCTCCTCCGGGAGTGCGGCTGGCATGCCGGCGGTACCGGAAAGAGTCCCGTTTCCTCCTCTTTGCGTCCTGGTTCCGTAGTCCGAGAGATATCGATGACGTCCTCGCTCCGACCTCCTCAGCAGACTTGTCGTCTTGCTCTATGGTCTCGCCGCTGTTCCACTCCACGCGTGCTGTTCTCGGTTCCTCGTCTTCCTCAAACACCTGGAACTTTTATCATTGCGCCCGCAGAGCACCGTACCCAGTACCTAGGCTTGGTTTCGACATTCGCGTATGTGTCCTTTGGCCAGGCATGAGCGGGACACGTTCTTTCACAACTTTTGTTGCCTCCCGCAGCGTGGGGCTGAAGGCGGGCGCAGTGACATCAGCCTCATTAACATTTCGAACACTCCACAACGCCACTCTGCTGACATGCAGCAGACTACATGTTAAATGGCCATTATCAAAAATGGGGTGACCCAAAGTGGTACTGGACCTGGGTACAGTTCGGTAACAAAAACAATGGTCATAGACCTTAATTTCTTAATCAAGCAAATCAAGCTTATAATTACTAGTTTCTATTTTTGAGCTTCCTTTACTTGCTCACAGTATTTAATATAAACATTTGCACTAAAAATGCAACAACCCAGAATGCTGTACAGGTGAATAATCTCATTTTAATTCACCGTATTTCAAAACAATCATTTGAGAGTTCAGATTAATTTATAACACTTGGTACATCAAGAGGATGCTCCTACAAACGTGCAAGGGGAGAAGTGCTCAAGAGCTGAAAAAGTGATTGAAAAGAGCAGAGATTAGTAACTTTTTAAAAAAGAAACAAGGGAATATAATGACTGATTCACTGTTTCCAGTCAGTGATATCTTGGTCGCCTTCACTGTTTACACATAGTATTTTGTACATTAATGTCATCACAGTTAGGTTTCATCTGTTGCACGCTTTCAATGTTTATGGCTATAAGCAATCCAAGAAAGTTTATGGGGGTGTCGACGTTTCAACCCGACTTAAATGCCATGGGGTAAGTGAGTGCCTCAGCCTGCGGGTCTTCTTCAGGACAGGTGGGCAACCTCAGTACCAGTGTAGTGTCAGACTCCTAGATATTAATGATAGGGTATCAGGGTTGTGCATAATTTAAAATCAGTTTCATATTCAGGTAGGTGGGCTTGGTTAACAATAGCACAGTGCTAAGCCACTTACCCCGTAAATATGTAGGTATCTCAAGGTATTTCAATGATCAATTTCCATAGGGAAGGGCGGTGGCCTCATCTGTGGTGAGAGGAGCCAACTTAACCTTTGGTTAAATTACTAGATTGTGGCCCCAGAGGGGGGGGAGCACTTACCCATAACAGACGGAATACAATGGGTATTGTGTATTAGCTATATGGGTCCACATATACCGGCTATTGTACAACTGCAACCGTGGACAACTAAGGTGCAAAAAATGGGAAGACCGGAGCAGTCTTTCTTCCCTCGCACTTAGACGCGCTGGGACCGGCGCAATGACACGCACGGTTACCGGCGCTCCGTCACGTCGTTCAGACGTCTTAAACATCCTCGCTGCCTTCGGGCGGTTGCTTGTTCCCGGAACTAGACGGACTGAACAGGATCAAGAGCAGACATCTGCTGCCCTAGGTGAGAGGCCCTGTGATAGTACTCGATAACATTGCGAGTATGCGACACATAATTAGACCCTATTAATGCTCAATCCTTTCCATTCCAGTGGTGACCTCTCCGGCACACGAAGGAATTCCGTCTGTTATGGGTAAGTGCTCCCCCCCTCTGGAGCCACAATCTAGTAATTTAACCAATGGTTAGGTTGGCTCCTTTATTAATGTGTTTGGTGGCTTCTCTCACCACAGATGAGGCCACCGCCCTTCTCTATGGAAATTGATCATTGAAATACCTTGAGATACCTACACATTTATCGTGACTACCAGCAGACTGTACGAATTGGGGTAAGTGGCTTAGCACTGTGTTATTGTTAACCGAGCCCACCTACCTGAATATGATAATTGGGTCCTAATATTAGCGCCTTCCCAAACAGATTTAACTACGGTTCCCCACGACTTGAGAACACTGGGGATTCCACATAGAGTTTTGCAATCACTGCTGATCACCCTGACTACCCTGATCTCCCCTTGGGTAAGTTTGTGACAGGGCCTAACTACATAAGCTTGTAAAAAAACTGATTTTAAATAATGCACAACCCTAATACCTTATCATTTATATCTAGGAGTCTGACACTACACTGGTACTGAGGTTGCCCACCCGTCCTGAAGAAGACCCGCAGGCTGAGGCACTCACTTACCCCTAGGCATTTAAGTCGGGTCGAAACGTCGACACCCCCATAAACTTTCTTGGATCGCTTATAGCCATAAACTTTGAAAGCGTGCTACAGATGAAACCTAACTGTGATGACATTAATGTACAAAATACTATGTGTAAACAGTGAAGGCGACCAAGATATCACTGACTGGAAACAGTGAATCAGTCATTATATTCCCTTGTTTCTTTTTAAAAAAGTCACTCTTTTCACTCACTTTTTCAACTCTTGAGCACTTCTCCCCTTGCACTTTTGTAGGAGCATCCTCTTGATGTACCAAGTGTTATAAATTAATCTGAACTCTCAAATGATTGTTTTGAAATACTGTGAATTAAAATGAGATTATTCACCTGTCCAGCATTCTGGGTTGTTTCATTTTTAGTGCAAATGTTTATATTAAATATTGTGTGCAAGTAAAGGAAGCTCAAAAATAGAAACTAGTAATTATAAGCTTGATTTGCCCGCTTAAGAACTTAAGGACATGTTAAATGGCAACATTCTGCTTCAAACCTCAAAGACTGCTATGAGTGCGTGTGAATTCTTTTAAGCAAAGTACACAATGGTCTTTTTTTCCATTCCTATCTATTCATCAACCTCCTAACCCTCTTTCCCGAGGTTATGACCTATTGAGGTGTGAGTTAAGAATTTACACCATAAATGGATCACACTCTTGGCAGGGTGGATGTGGTGAATGCAACACCAGCTCACTGTTACAGGATCTTCTTAACTAAACAATACTAGCCAACATCAGTCCTACTTACCCACCCAGGCATGAAAGGGACATCATCATTACAGTGCAGTCTTAGAACAATGTCTGTTCCGGGATATGTAGTACTAGTGTGCACTAGGTGGCCTGATTCTCAAATTGAAAAGTTATACTTTTGGTGTAAGTTCACTCATGCAGTGTAACAGTACTACAACCAGTGACTTTATGAGTAGTAACTTTAAGAGTAGTAACTAACTAGTAAAAATAGTAATTCCATTCAAAATGATTGGGGTCACTTATTGCTTACAAAGTTACTACTTGTAAAGTTACTGATGGAAAAGTTACTAGTCGTAAACTTACGCTGCGAGATAAAGTAACACCAAAAGTGTAACTTCTTTACCTTTGTGAATCAGGCCTTGTATTGTGTTGCTTACAAAATCTATGCAATATGGAATAACCTAACCTTCTCCTGAGTCCTGACTCAAGGTTTTTGCAAGTTTAGTTTTAATTTTTAAAATAAATGTAATTATTACTAGCTCCCCAGATTGCTTAGAAGTTACTACTGCAAGTTGTTGTTTGTAATATGACATGTCATAATGGTCTGGTCTCAGTCTTTGATTACCATAACTGTGTGCTTTTGTTTAGTCAAGAGTCAAGTTGCCTGTGAAGGCTACTCCTCCTGAATAATCCTACAGTTGGAGTTCACCTCATTAGGAATAGGTGGGAGTGGGACTTTGCTTTGTGATTTCTTCTCCAGTAGTGCTAGTTCACTACCAGCATTAAGAAGGCCCATTGGGAAACCCTGCAGTAAGGTTTGGGAAGATTTACAGAGGTAGCAGACATTGTTCAGTCTATTAGGATTAGAAGAACTAGTTCATAACTTAGTACTGAAGTTGTTCTTGGGAAGGAGAGATAAATAATTTTGTGATTTTTGTGTATGTTGTTGGCAGACCCCATTAGTGGTCAATAGTTACAGAGGGTAAAACAAGGGCAGTAACTAAACTAACTAGTATGCAGTATCATTGGGTTGCTGGGTGCTACAAACAAAACCTCATCAAGCAATAACGTGAAACAGAATGCTATGAACCAGTTTTCCTTTTCCCAGCGCCACTTTAGTGGCCAGGTATGATTACTGGACTGCAGGAAGAAGTAAGTAACCTACTGAAGAATAAACAGTTGGCAAGGGCCTTCAGGTAGGGTAAGTCTAGGAAAAAAAGGTAATTTACAAATTTACAGTAGAATATGTGACAATTTCAGAGGATAGCTTCTCATCTCGCCACAAAACTACAATACTATGCTACGTTAACTAGCAATGCAAAGACTGATAGGGACAAAGAAAAGCCAATTACTATTTTATTTATTCAAAACCCACTCTCTACACCCCCTCCCCAAGCAAACAAAACCCAAAACCCAAATGGTCCCTTCACACTTGTCTCAACTTCCTTCCCACCCTCTCCACCCAAAACAGACCCACTCCCTCCACATGCAAAACCCCAAATAGCCCATTCACCCTTTCCCTAACTTCCCATCCTACCCTCTCCACCCACAACATTCCCTCCCACCAAAAAAAGTTCAATAAAAAAGGGCTTTGAAGATTAATAATTAGACAATACAACATTACGCAAAAGGAGACACCTCCCAACCAGATTGGACACATAGACAAATGGAATACCATATTGGACCCTTTGCTCTCACTGAAAGATTGGGAATTTTGTTGCGCGCTCACTGGCCAACTAATGGCTACCTGCAATCTACAAATAATACATTTGAAATACCACCAGCAGCTATATTACACCCCACTCCAACTGTTCGGTTATGGCCGCCTGCTTGCTGTGCGCACTACAACAGGCCTAATGCAGATTTAATGTATCTGGTCTGATGTTGTGAGGTGGCGCAGCGTTTTTGGACACAGGTACTCAGGCCATATCAAACATGGTAATGGAGCCAGTGGGCTGCACCCCTCACATCTATTACGTCTCATCACAAATATACAACCCTCGAACCGTAAATTAGTGGTGATAACTCTGTTATTGGCAAAGAGGAAAGTAGCTTAAAATTGGGAGGAGAATGGCCCCAAAATTTGATCAGTGACTAGTAGATGTGGTGTACTGCAAGAATCAGTTAGACATATATGCATAAGAATTACCAGCAGCATCAAGGCCCAAGAATATATGGGCCCCGTTTACGATATACTTAACCGCTTATTCCAAAAGTGATGCACAGGAATGGTTTGACGTGCCCTGAAATGTGACTGTATCATATATAAGCCAAATATTGTTGGTGAGAAATTGCTGAAATTGAGTGAAAGTCCGCAAGTTGCACCCATCCTTACGTAATTTTGTTGGGCCTGATGTCGCGGAGGGTGGTTACTCTTATCGCTAGATCATGTTACTGGAGCTGAGCTACTAGAGGTAAATTTGAAGGTGATCGAAATATTGGGCTCGGTAAATTATTGGGGTTCGGGCTACCCCATCACGATGCAGCATCAAGGAACGCCAATAAAGAATGATAGACCATTAAATTGTAATTCAATGTTTGTAGGTAATCAGTTGTCCTGCTTGGAAGCAGCTGCAAAGTATGCTAAGAGCTAGGTCTCATAGCATATTGTGGATCCTGAATTTTATGGGCTCTAGCAGGAGATATGGAGACCAAGGAACAACAGCAGCCACCTGAGGCTAACAAGCAGAAGAGATATTTAAGACATTGGTTCCTTTCCTCATTCTTTCCACCGCTGTCTCTTTTCACTGAAGAACGAAGTCAGACCCAGAACATCTGGGACCGTTTATTTTGCCTTAGACGCCAACATATGGGATTCATTCTCTTCTTGATCTGAAAAATAAATCTCCACTGGAAATAGAAAGTCCCAAAGCATTTTGTCTCACTCCTGTGAGAGGATAGTGCGAGTGTTGTCTTGATGGACTAAGAAAGAAGCATTGCTGGTGCATCCCAGCAGTGTGCAGAAGTGCATGCAGCCCCTACCAAAGAGTGCTTTTGTGCACTGCCGCATAGGACAGGCAGCCCTAAACAGAAGACCGGTAATAGCTCTTTGAAAGTGCACAGAGAGCTCTACAGAATTTGCTGGTATGCACTGACTCCAAATGCAGCAGTGCAACACAGGGTGCTGGTACTCACTGCCTAACATGCATTGAGCCATGCACAAAGTGCACAGAGAGGATGTTATAATTAGCAGTCTCCACCTGTAATCACAAGCGTTTTAATGCAGTCACTACCTGCATTGTGAGGCTATTTCACAAAGTCACCACTCGAACTGAGTGGATGACCCAAATAGTCACTACTTGCCTGAAAGGCTGTATCATGCAGACACCACCATGTACAGGATGAGGCTGTCATCCCATTTCCTTCTGTAGTCACCACCTGCACAACGATTATTATCCATGCAGTCTTCACCTACAGATACCCTGTACCAAGTACTCACAACTAGCACTTGGTTGTTCCTCTATGAAGTTACCACCTCCACTTAGAGGCTCTTTAATGCAGCCTTAACATCTGCACAGAGAGGCTGTTTTATGCAGTTACCACCTGAGTTTGGAATCTGTTTTATGCAGTCACTGACTGCACTGAGATGTTCAATGTAATCTCCAGTTGTCCTATGTGGGTTACAATGTAATTGTCCTACGTGGGTTGCAATGTAAAGATGTACTATGCCTTCTCCGCTGTCAGTGATGGGCTGAATATGCAGTCACCATCACCAGCAATGAGAGCTTGTTCCTTGCCGTCACCATCTGTTTTCGATGTAGTAACCTCTTGCACCTCAGAAACTGTTCGATGAATGACCACCTGAGAGGTTTTTACTTGGATCCACAGCCATCACTGAAAGACTGTTCCATATATTGACCACCATCACTTGCATGTATTTTCAAGCATGGCTGTATGTAAGAATACATAAAGTGCCTACACGCTCTTGCCTTCATTATGTTGTGATAGTGGATCTTTTGGGTACAGTTTTTTGGTCAGGACCATATTAACCTCTTGATACGATGGTAGAATACTGTCCTGAGAGCGTGCTCCATGCAGTTTCCACCCGGACTGCGAGGCTGTGTATTGCAGCCCCACCTCAAGCGAGTGATGGAAACATGCAGCCGCCTGTAGCAAAGCCTCGTGAGGATTTTCTATATACCCGCCACATGTACTAGGGGCCCATTCTGGACATTGACCACATGCCCTGAAGGTATGTTCCAAGCATCCATCACATGCACTGTCAGGCTGTTGTTGTCAGTCACAGCCGCACCAGGGGACTGTTACACATAATTACCACTACCACTTAAATGCATTTCCAAGCATGGATGCATGTCAGAATGTTGGGGAGAAAACATATCTGTTTATATTTACCTTTATGAGATTCTGGTAGTAGATATCTTGGCTACATTCTTTTGTCAGGATCACGTTAAAATCTTGATATTGTAGCAGAATACCCAATGGATTAGCCACATGTACTGGGGGCTATACCAGGCAGTGTCCACCTGAACCTAGATCCCGGGTCATTCAGCCACCACGTGCAGTGAGATGCAGGACCCAGCATATTCCCTACAGTCACCACATGGACTCAGGGGGGCCCTTCCACGGAGTTACCACGGGTAATGATGGACCGCTCTATGTAGTCACTACCCGCGCCTCAGAGACTGGTCCACTCCGCCAGCACCTGCAAGTAGATGTGTTTCGTACAGTCAGCATCTATGACGAGAGGCTGTAGCAAGCGGCCACACGACTTGCACCGAGGAACTGTTCAATGCAGTCACACCCGCTCTTAGAGCCTTTAAAAAGCAGTCATCATGTTTTTTACCTCCACTTAACCCCATGCGTGCTGCGGGTTTTCCCGCTGTGCGCTAACGTTTGCGAAAAACCGCGTTACATGACGAGCTCAGCTCGTCATGAGCGTACGACAGGCGTAACTCATGACGAGCTCAGCTCGTCATGAGCGTGGAAGGGGTAAAGACCACTGACAGTTCCTACATTTTGTCCCTGATCCATGGGAAGTTACATGCAATAAAGGGCTTGCATTGCAACTTAAGGATGCAAACAAAACACACACATTGGAGGTGAGGGAGAACTCGAATTACCATTTTCAACATCAGCATTATCAATTTTAGAGTTCCAGGGCTCAAACAATTACTGAGATTTCTTGTGGTGCCAGTTCTAAATGGTTCGGTCTCTAAATCTGCCTTACAAGGTTTGCATGTAGAGAACATCATATTTCAGTGCACTACTGGGACAGCAGATTTAGCCCCCCCCCAATCTTTATTGATTTTAATTACGTAATGATATCATTCATTACCATATAAATAGATTTCAGGTGGTTCGACCTATAAGAGATATGGTTTGCATTATTTGCCTAGATATCGACTCTTGTCGTGAGATTCATCAGGTCCCACAAAACAATACAAATATTTGGTTTAGGACTAGATGTAATAAAACACTTCTTCTTGTCATGCATGTCCTGAGCTGTAAGAGAGCGTCTTGCTTGGCTTCAGTGACAGACGTGCAAGAATCTCTGAATGACAAGCCTAACGTGATGGACGCTTCCAAGATCCTACCAGGTTTTCTAAACTAAGTACTGGCCAATCACTTGCTGCCTCCCAGGTTACATTAGGTGGATCAAAGACAGGCTTGCTTGGTATGATTGGAGCAGAAGGCCTTCTGCCATACCTGCTGGATTCCGTCGAGACGCGTGCTGTCAGTGTTGCTGGGTTTGCATTCGTTACCTCTCTGTGTCTCTACATGCAATCGTGCATGGTGTTGGCTGTGGAGCTGCCATGCAAATTGGCTCAAAATAGTTACAGAGTTACCAGAAAAACTGAAATGAGAGACAGACAGTCTGTCGGTACAGACTGCTAATCCAGACTATTAAAAAGCATTTGAGCAACCTTGGCAAGACTTGGTCCTTAATTGTGGGAATACAAAAGTTGTTGAAATTGTACACAGTGCAACTGCCAGGCACACGTCTTTGTTTACTGTAAACCACTAGTTTGTTTTTCTACTCAATTCGCCAAGATGCTGTCTCTTGCCCTACCCTTTGATGGTTTTGCTGCACGCCTGTCATGGATACTCTGGGTTAGCCTAATTTTCAGTTTATATACAGTAACTTCTTTTGTGTTCATTAGAATGTTGAATGAACTGTGAATGGGTTTCTTATCAATCATGGTGTCTCTTTGTAATCTTACCTATGCATTCAGGCAAGTCAGAAGTGCCGCTTTTGCTACATCTGTCAACTATCCCACTCTCCTTTTTCCCACCACTCATGGTCACTTCATGTATGATGCAGCAAAATGCATCGAGGGCCCATAGCGCATAATGACCTTGTAGCCACTGCAGAGCTACCTAAAGTAGATTTAAATCGTGTTCTTCATCCATCACTTCAAGTGTACTTTGTTCCATCAAATAAAACTACTGAAATATGTTCAGACAACACTGAATGATTATTTGCTAAAGTTTAGTATTTAAATATTGGATTGGGCATTTTACCATTACGAACCAATACATACAAGTGGGCTTTGAATTTGTTGTTAACTAAAAAACAGTCATTACTGTGACCAAACTGATGAAACCAAAGCCTATTTTTTTATTATTTTGTTCAGCTTATCTCAAATATAGAATGATATTGGGGGAGGATGTGGCCTAAAGGCTAGAAGGTCTACCTCGAACCTGGGGAATTGGGTTTGAGTCTCGGCTGGGACGTTCAACATCCTGTGATTCTGGGCAAGTCACTTAATCTACCCATGCCTAACAAAATGAATGGGTCCATCTGTTACATCACTGGTGCTCATGTAAAGCACTCTGATACCTTCGAGTCGAGTTTGCGCTGTATGAAACAAAACATATATAGATTGTGGCAGTTTTTCATAATCTAAAATCAATACCTATATGAGGCACAGTTACATTTGCAGAGATAGCCCATAAGATATACAATGAATGAATGCCAGCTGGGTCTGCATACATTGCCGACAACGTTATGATAACTAACCAAATAATTGGATTAGCAACAGGTCAGATACAATTAGGCTTGAGTAATTGCAACACTAAATAGGTTCACAGAAGATGAGGTGTCATCAAAATCTTGATAAGGAGATGGAGGTGTTGAGAATATGTCACCTCCGACTGGAGAATCTCCGATCCATGTAAGATATTACAATTACGCGGGCCGTTCCGGAGATAAGCGATGTCTTCCACTGTGAGGTGGAACTGCTGGGGTATAGTATATGCAACAGGAGTCAACCCATACACCCAAGAGGACCTGGGTATCATGCAACAATGTCCCAAAGGGCATCAATGGAAGAAAAACAATTTGGCCTCTCTCATAAAATAACATAACATGTGTATTTGTAAAGTGTACATTCACCCACACGGGTCTCTTGGTGCTAAATAACAGATGTTTATTGATACCCAACTCAATGGTACTTTCAGAATACTACAAGACAATATATTGCACACGTAACTAGATAACAACAAAAGGAATAAGATTTGGCCAACAACATTCCAAAGACAGATATTTAATTTTATATTCAGTTAATAGAAGAATTCAATTTGAGTTAGAAGAAAAAGTGCTCAATAGACAGAGTGAACACACAGTGCTTGTGAAAATCATGTGGACGGAGCAAAGTGATACATATAAATGCAACCACATAAAAACAAGGTAACAGTGAAAAGTAATGATAATCCAATATTGTGCATGAAGTCCAAAATTCCATTATTGTGTAATTGCATAATAAATATATTTTTTCAGCCGGAAAATTGTTGACTGGGTTCGGCCTACCACAATTTATCAGGTCATCATCAGGACAAAAGGAGCCCAAAGAGTTTTAAAAAATGCATAAAAAGGAAAGATGGCCAACAAAAAAATACATTAAAATAAAAAAGGTTGACAACACAAACATGGATATACAGTTGTGTAATGATGTGCATATCTTCTTAATAATATTATGAATATATACAGACCCAGCTTGCTTTTATTTATTGTATATCTTATGGGCTGTATCTCTGCAAATGCAATTGAGGCAGAAAAAGTGTACTTTCTTGCCACACATATTATAACTTTGCTTGAGCACTTCCCTCACTCTATTCACATCACTTTGTTCACAACACTTAGCTTTGGAATTTAATTTATTGATGGATTATTATATATTTAAAAAGTTTGTCTTGATTTTCAAATATTGGTTCACATTTTGTGTTACCTTTTTGTACTTAGGGATCACTGTTGTTTCATAATAATAACCTCCCCATGGCCATTGGATAGCCAGGGTCTCACACGTTTCTTTGAAATAATATATCTTCTTAATACTCACACCCATAAATACAAACAGCAATTCTCAAGAAGAAAGTCATGTAAGTGTTTCTGGAGAATAATAAGAAACTAGGACTCAAAAAAATGCTCATGTATGGTAAGCATAGAGTGCAGTAACTGAAGCACTGTGAGCAAGGATTACCAGGATAAGAGGGCGAGTTGGAAAAGGCTTGGTGTTCGCAAGAATCCAGGGTGGGCAGATGCAGGCGGCGCAACAAAATTAGTTTTATTTATTTATATATTTACTTACCTCAAATTGGCCGCAATCCGTAGTTTACTACCCCCCACCCTGCACCTCCCCCGCCCCACGTCAGTGCTCAGCAGCACTCCCAGCACGGGCCGCTACTGCTGTGAGGTTGAGGAAAGATATTTCTGACTTGTTGGCAGTGCGAAGTAAAATTCATAGCATGGACAGCTAGGTTTAGTCATTTAGGATCAGATTTACAAGAAACTGACGCATCTTTAGAGAAGCATCAGTTTCCCTCTGCTAGCCTGCGATACCCTTGCGCTATCATGGATGCACCGTATTTAGAAAACAGCGCACTATGGCACAAGGATTAACAGATGCGTCAGAAATTCTGATGCATCTGTTGGCCCAAAAGTCACGCATTGCTGGTGTCACGTTGCAAGCACGCGCAACTCCAGCAATGCATTTTAAGGCCTATTCCCACTACACTGCGTCGCTCCTTACCCCTGTTGCAAGCAGGCGTAAGGTTTTGACGCAGTTGCGTCCTAGAAGTGACGCAGTGAAATCTTGTAGATTTCGCTGCCTCACCTTTACAAGGCTATCCTGCTTTGGAACACCCACCCTGCATACATTATACCTGACACAAGTATAATGTTGTGCAGGGCTTCAACGTGATGCATCTCCCTAGATGTCTCACATTGTAAATTGGCTGCATTTTTTTTGCCGCTGCTGTGTCACAAAAGTGACGCAACGGGGCGCAAAAGTGTCTCAAGAGGCTGTACTGTTTACCCCATGATGTAGTCTGTTACTTTGATCTCATGACCAAATTACACATTGTGACACACAAGTAAAAAATTGCGCAGTGAATGAGATCTAGGCATACTGCACTTTCTTATTTCTTTTAGGAATTGTTTTGAGTGTAACTTGGACTGTCTAGTAATATGCTGGTGACCTATGTGCTTTGAGAGCTTTCTAAATTTATCTTATAGATTATTCACCTTTCTGTACACATTATCCACATTTCTGTACACATATATGTATATTATCTGAAATAAACTAAAAATGTACATTTGATATGTTTCCCGTGCACATTAATAATACTAAAGCTTGGCATGTCAAGCAAGTTAACTTTGTAGTTGTTCTGATAAACAAGAATATAAAACATCCAGACAAATATTGATTCCTGACCATTAGCTTCCGGGTGATTAACAGAAAGACAGGAGAATTATAGAGATTTCAAAAAGAGTCTAGAACATGTGATATTTGTGGCATTCAATGAGAGAATCTTACTGGTACTAAAGTTTACATGGCATGTTGCTATTAACTTGAATGGGGTAAACGATGTTTACATCAGAGGCAGAGTTGTTGACATTATTTAGCAGTTTATACAAGGTTCAAGTTAATAGAGTGTCAAGATGTTATTTTGTACATTGTTTCACAGAAATGCATTAAGGGCTAAAGAGGATGTTAATTGATATTTTGTCGGAATAGAAGAATGGCATATTATTTAAATGACTGTATCAATACGTGCTTCTGGAGCCTAATCAAAATTTCTATTGCTTGCTTTTCATTCTAAGTTATAGAAAAATATGGTCCGACATTTGATGACAGATATCCAGGGCGGCTCCTCCGTATTGGGGGAGGAGCCCCCCTGCTAAAAGAGTGGAAAAAATGATAATAAAAGCATTTTATTACCATTTTATTTTTGCCTAACTGCTGACGACGGAATCTTCAAGGGGGTGGGGCTCGTCCAGGCAAGGCAAACCTGTTGGAGAGCCGTGACAGGGGGTGGGGTGTGATGGGCACTTGTAAGTGCGCAAGTGTGTTCGGCCAGCCGTCCTAAGCCGGCCAAACACACATGCACAATTAAGTTTCTCCAACCCGGCTGTGCTGCACAGTCAGGTTGGGGAAAAAAACAGGCTCCAATGAACTGTCTGAGTGGCAAACAAAGCCGCTCAGACTAATCCCAGCGCTTCTTTCATGCTGGGAATAGTATTCCCAGCATGTGAGAAGTGTTGGGATTTTGCATCTAGGAGCCAGCACAGTTGGAGACCAGGATCAGAGGAGAGAATGAAGGTGGCGGCTGTCGGAGCGGCAGGTAAGTGGGATTTTAATTATTTTTTATTTGTTGGTTTAATTTTTGATTGTAATTATTCCCCCGCCTCACCACTAAGCAGTAATAGGAGCCGCCACTGGAGATATCACAAGGAAAGAGATATATTGAGATAAACAATGCATTTATGATACACATTTTTGTTTTGAAATAAATTGTAATGACATTATTAACATGTAAAAGAGGTTAGTAAATTCATGAATTAAGAATTTGAGCAACAATATGGATTCCATTTAAATTTAATTGCATTTAATGTATGAATTTCTGAACTGGGGCAGTTTGGAGGAATAAAACCATTTCTCCGCATGCAAGGGTAAGAGTCAGGGAGGACTTGAACAGTCGAGAAGTAATGGACTAATTATTTGAAAAATTTGGAAAGTGTACTTAACATAAGAGTGTGGAAAAGAGCTCAGTATAATAATACATAATAATACATATGAGTCAAAACCAGATCAGAATTATCAGTTCACTGTGGCCTTTTAGGCATCGGTTTAGAGAGAAGAGAAGGGAACGGAGGGTGCTTAGTATAATACTGTGGCACAATCAATGTAACAGTTTTAGGCAGCTGCAGTGCAGTCCTTGGAAAGGAGGGTCCTTGCCCAGTCTTTCTCAATTGCAGCTGGCTGTTTATTGGATTGAAATCTCCTGACCTAAGTGAAAGTCATTTGAGCCTTCTGGTAGGTTCATAATTCCGTTATTTTCTGTCTTAAATTTTTATCACCTTTGTTTATCGGAGTTTACCAAAATATAGGCTATAGGTTAGCGGATACAGCATTTACAACGCTATCAGAACAACGCAGTGCCATTACAACGCAGGCAGTAAAACGAATGCGTCGTTACCGCGCGTTCCATTACAACACAAGTCATTACAACGAATTGCTTTAGGGAACTCATTATCCAACACCTTCCTTACTGTTGCACAGACTGGAGTTGGAATAGTAAAATATACTATCCAAACTCCAGCGCTTCCCTAATGCAAGTCGCTGTAACGACTTGCATAGTAATGGAATGTGTGGTAACAATGCGGTCGTTGTAAAGTCATGCATTGTAAACGCATGCGTGAAAATGTCATACATCCATAGCTTACGCTCTGAATGATGGCTTGTTAGCGTTTAAGAATCTTGATCCCAGTGCACGGATGGATAAGGTTCTAGACTTTTTTCACATGACGTTAAACTAGCAGAAAGTGTGTTAGTTGACTGAAGGTAGGTCTCTGTATCATGGAGTATGTCCCCCGCTTCTGTAGGTAGCCAGAGCACGTGCTCCAGTGATCCTTGTGCAAGGTTCAGAGGGTCTTGCATTTGATTCTATGGCAGGACCGGAGACTTCAGATTATGCCTTACTTTCTTCACTTTATTTCTCACAGCAGCAAGAAAAACATGTAAAAACTACTTTTCCCATGAACACTCGGGAAAAAACAGGAAACTGAATCATAAGTCCTTCGTTAGCCTCTACACTCCGGCAGCATCCATCATGCATTGCAGCTGCTTCCTGTTCCTCTTTCTTCGCTGCTCAGCAGCAAGTTAAGTGCCTTTTTCACTCTCTCCTGGGTTTTGGGGATTTCTGTGGGTAGCGTTTGGCTTTGTTGTTATAGCGCTGGTGTTTTTCGACCCCTACAGGTCCCCTGATCATCGCGGGACGCTTTTTGCGATCCTAACGCGATTTGTTGGCCCAGCGGAGTGCGGTGTGCCTCAGGCGCCGCTAGGGGGCAGTGTTCTCTCTGCCTGTAGGCGCGCTAGAATTTACCGCGTTTTACACAGTTTTGGCTCTGTCCCTGGCCACCCGGTGCTGACACCCTGCGGGGTCGTAAATTAGGTTATCCCTAGTTGTGTGACGCCCAGAGTGGGTTGTATTCTGTGACGAACACCCTGAAAGGGTCGTAATTAGCGCTGGTGTGTAGCGCAAGGGGACGCTTGACCGGGTGGTGCCCTAGTACATAGAGGGCTGTTGCGTTCCCTGGGCTAGTCCCGAAATTCGTGCCTCTGTGCCACCATATCCTCTGGGTTGCCCCAGTCCCACAGTGTGCCCTCAGGGGTTTTGCAAGTAGCTGTGCTGTACCTCCCTTATCTGTAGAGCCCAACTTACCTCAGTATGTAGGGGGAGTCAGGCCAGTACACGGAGGAAGACCCTCTAAATTATACCTCCTGGGATGATGACTTCTACCAGGCGGTTGATGACTCCATCTACAAGGCGGTGGATCAGGCGATAGTGCCCCTGGAGCAACGCCTGGCGGCGCGTTTGGAGGAGGAGTACGCAAAAATTGCAGCCCTCATTCCAGCGCCTGCCCCGGCATCGGATCCTTCCCCGTCAGTGGTACCCCCCCCACCCAAGAAACCTTGTACTGAGGGGATTGATCCGGTGGCCTTTGATAGGGTTAGGAACGCCTTTAAGGCGCTTGAGGATCCTCTACCCGCTCCCACCCCGCCTGTGGGTGCCCCACCTCCTACTCCCCGCACTATGTCCCGGAGCCACAGCAGGATGACGATTCTCCGGACTCGGAGGAAGAGGCCTGCTCTTCTAGGTCGTGGCTCCCTTCCCAGCCGTCCACCTCCGCGCGCCCTTCGGACATGTTGGACCCGGACGATATTGTCACCCACGGTCCTCAGAATGGGTCCCGGGGGATAAGGTGGCCCTGTATGTGGCGAACCGTCTCCGAAAACCGGTGGACAAGGATGCCCGTAGCCGCCTTAGGGCGGAGTGCCCCGCCCTTCCCTGGAAGGGAAAGTGGCAATGACCCCGGACATTGACCCTAAAATTGCCACTTTCCTCGCTAAGTTTGTTAAAGATCCCCAGAAGGGTATAGATCGGTCCTGGCGTACTTGCCAGGACAAACTTCTTGACGCTGTACGCCCAATGACCAAAATCCTCGACATGGCAGAGGAGGCCAAGGTGTCGTGGGACCTAATTTCTCCGGAAGTCTTAACTAATTGGGCGCAACGCGCCATTATTTTCCTAGGCAATGCCAACGGTGCCCTCTCTACGGAGAGGAGGAGGTCACTGCTAATTAAAATTGACCCTAAATTGGGTGACCCCGCCTCTTCGGAGGCTGGCGTGGTGGCGCAGGGCGGTTTGTTCGGAGATCCTTTTATTAAGGAGCTCGGTAAATTTGTGGCTACGTTTACGTCACTGGACCGGGCCCTGTCCAATATTAAGAACGTTTTTGCCCCTCGGGTTTTTGAAGGGGCCGGACGAGGCAGGGGCCGCTCGTTCAGTCGAGGCAACCCCTCCGACAGAGGACAAGGCTCTGGACGCGGGCATGGTCAGGAACACAGCTCCCGCTTCAATAATTGTTACTCCACGAGAGGTCAGAAGTTCCGAGGACGTGGGGTCTACCGAGGTCAGCAACAGGGTGGACGAGGTGAGTGTGCTACCCTCTGCGAGTTTGTGAGTAGGGGCGCGCCTGGCGCAGTTTTGCCCAGCATGGCTTTCCCTTACCAAGGACGCCGGGGTACTACAGACGGTTCAGGGCTTCCAGTTGGAGTTCCATGGCCGTCCGCGGCAGCCCCAGCGTCCTCGTCCCATTACGTTCTCTCAGCGCGATGCAGAATTGGTGCGCGACGAGGTTTCCGCCCTCCTTCACAAAGGGGCGATTTGCTGCGCGTGTGAGCATCCGGACGGCTTCCTCAGCAACATCTTTTTGGTCGACAAGGTCGATGGAGGCCGCCGTCTGGTTATCAATCTAAAGGAGTTCAACGAGTGGCTGGTTTACCGCCATTTCAAAATGGAGGGAATCCACCTCCTGAGGGATGTGCTGCGACCGTCCGACTGGATGGCCAGGCTCGACTTAAAAGACGCCTATCTGGCGGTCCCGATTTTCCCTCCGCACCGTCGTTTCCTGCAGTTCAGGTGGGACGGGCAGGTCTACGAGTTCACCACGCTGCCCTTCGGGCTCTCCTCAGCGCCATGGTGTTTCACAAAGGTGCTGCGCCCAGCGGTGTAGACCTTGCGGGCGCGTGGTGTCCGAATGATAGTGTATTTGGACGATATGCTCTTCATGGATCAGTGTCCGAGGCGCTTAGCGTCCCAGCTGCAGTTCGCGGTGGACCTACTGCAGGGTCTAGGGTTCGTTATCAACGAGAAGAAATCTCTCCTAGTCCCAACTCAGTGCGCAACCTTTCTCGGGTTCAGCATCGACTCGATTTCAGCCTCCTTGAGTCTTCCTGCCCGGAAAATGTCGAAAATTCTACACGAGTTGCGCCAGACCCTTGCGTCATCTAGCGAGGATAGTGGGCCTGTTGTCGTCTTCGATTCAGGCCATCTTCCCGGGCCCGCTTCACTACCGGGCCATGCAGCGGTTGAAAGCGTATCATCTCAGGAAAGGTCTGACGTACTCTCAGCTAATTCCGCTGTCGGAAGACGTGAGGGACGAAATGCAATGGTGGCTGACGCACATGGAGGCCTGGAATAGTCGTGCGATATTTGGCTCCGCCCCAGACATAGTGATAGTCGGACGCCAGTCGTTCGGGTTGGGGAGCCAGGTGCGGAGATTTCTCCACGGGCGGTGCCTGGTCTGCCCTCGATCAGTCGTTACATATCAACTGTTTGGAGTTGCTGGCAGGTTCCTTCGCGGTCCAGTGTTGGACCAAGGATCGGGTCCAATCGTGTGTCCTTCTGCGGATGGACAACGTGTCTGCGGTCCGCTATATGAACCATCTGGTTGGCACCAGATCCAAGATGTTGGCGGATCTCGCGCGGGACTTTTGGCACTTCTGCCTAGACCATCAGGTCTCGGTCATGGCGGAGTATTTGCCAGGCCGTCAGAACGAGGTGGCCGACTGGCACTCCCGGCACCTCCTAGATGCCAGGGTATGGAAGCTGGACCCGCTGGTGTTTTCCCAGCTGAGGGACCGTTGGGGTCCGTTTTCGGTGGACCTGTTCCCCTCGCGGCTGGACCACCAGTTACCGAGGTATTTCAGTTGGCGCCCGGACCCGTCGGCAGAGGCGACAGATGCGTTCCTCCAAGACTGGTCGGGCGAGCAGGGTTATGCGTTCCCACCATTCTCAATGATAACGCGAGTGTCAGCGTTGCTGCGCCGTCAGTCAGCGCAGGTGGTGATGATCACGCCATGGTGGAGGTCTCAAGTTTGGTTTCCGGTTCTTCTGGAACTTTCCTGGGATTTTCCAATCCTACTCCCCCACTCTCCTCACATTCTTCTGAATCCGGACGGGAATCCCCACCGGTTGGTTCAGGAGGGCTCGTTGAGACTGATGGCATGGAGGATCTCCGGCGTCGCTGGTCTCTCCCAGGCATTTCGGGAAAGGCAGAGGATCTGCTCTCTAAGGCCTGGGCGGACAGCACCACCAGGAGATACCGTTCAGCGTGGCATAGGTGGCGTTGCTGGTGTGTGCGACGGAGTTTCAATCCCGTGGGGACGGATGTAGTCCATGTCCTTAACTTCCTGGCCTCCTTGGTGGAAGAGGGTTTAGCCTATAGGTCTATCAATACTTTCCGCTCAGCCATATCGGAGGGGCACGACCTGGTGCAGGGTTCCCCGATCGGGGAGCACCCTTTAGTTTGCAGACTGTTGAGGGGGATTCGCCTCTCGCTGCCGCCCGAACAGCGGTATTCAGTCCTGTGGGACGTAAACAGGGTTCTGAATTTCTTTCTTTCTTGGCAGCCGAACAGGTTTTTGTCTCGCAAAGAGCTTACTGCTAAATTAGCGATGCTATTATGTTTGGTTTCCTGCAGGCGAGTCTCAGACGTACGAGCGCTCGATGTTACAACCCGGGTGTTTTCCCCGGAAGGGGTGTCCTTTACAGTGAGCAGGAGAACTAAGACCCTTACGAGGGTTATTTCATATCCGGCCTTCCCGGATTCCCCCAAGCTGTGTGTGGTGCAGTGCCTCCGTGCATATGAGGATATGACTGATGACACTCGCCCTCCGGGTGAGAGACAACTTCTTATTACCCTACGGAAACCGTACAAGGCTGTTTCTTCCCCAACAATCGCCAGATGGGTGCGTTGGGTGATACAGGAGGCGGGGATTAATACGAAGAAATTTGGTGCTCACTCAGCACGGGGAGCTATGGCCTCGAAGGCTTTTGCCCTAGGGGCTCGGTTGGAGGACCTGATGAGGGCCGCGGATTGGTTCACGGACTCCACGTTCAAGAGGTTCTACTTTAAGCCAGTAACAGAAGTGGCTCGGCTAGTTGTCGATAAGCTTTGAACTGGCATAATCTGAAGCCTCGGGTCCTGCCATAGAATGAGAATTTGCCTAGCTTTAGTGCTGGTAAGTTCCAATTCTATTAAGGACTCGGAGGCGAGGATTATCCCCCCCAAGGACTTCCTCGAAGTGGACCCTCCCCGTACGGAATGTAAGTAACCTGTTTACGGAATTCATGATGTTGGCAATGCTATTGTTCTGTATGCATTTGATGCTACGTACCTTGTTATATTCAAGACGGTCAGAGTCTGATTGTGAGGTTTCTTGCAGGGAATGATGGTCCAAAACAGGATGCGTGAGATTGCCGGAACATGGGCTTCACGCGAAGAAAGAGGAAGAGGAAGCAGCTGCAATGCATGATGGATGTTGCATGAGTGTAGAGACTAACGAAGGACTTATGATTCAGTTTCCTGTTTTTTCCCGAGTGTTCATGGGAAAAGTAGTTTTTACATGTTTTTCTTGCTGCTGTGAGAAATAAAGTGAAGAAAGTAAGGCATAATCCTCGCCTCCGAGTCCTTAATAGAATTGGAACTTACCAGCACTAAAGCTAGGAAAATTCTCATTCCGCTCTCCACTGGTTGTCAGTGAAATGCTTTCAGTATATGAGATCATGCCCTTTCAGGTTGAGGCTCGACTTGGCTGTGTGGTTTAGCACGTCTTTTAATCTTGCAATGAGTGTTTGGGGAGACACATAGAACATTACAAGCTGGTGTCCCTGGTTGACATTTTGTTTGTGTTTGGAATGAGAAGGCTGGACCAGGATCACACTCATTGGCCTTTGTTTGCTATGATGGAGCTATGTTGGTTCACAAAATGAAGGTCTCATAAAAATAGATTTTCATTAGCAGTAATCACAATCAGAGTTTCTGTTTTAGCATCAGTCAGTCAGAGATAATTGTGTTTTCATCAAAGGTAGAAGAGGTTGAGACAACGTGTGGTGGATTTCTGACATCACTATTTGTTTTTCGAGGTAGAGCTAGATCAGGAAATGATCTGGTAATGATCTACATACTGAAAATGGTGTACTATTTACTATGCTGTTAGGGATATATAAGATCTTAAACCGTGGATGTGCAGGGGGGTTCCTGTTACATGCCACATGTGTTCTTGGGACTGGATAAATTGACTGACCTGATTTCTATTTCTTAGCTGATATTCTTTAGAAAAGATTGGATCCATTCTAGGGTGCTGGCCATAATTTCCATCGGCACTCTCCAGCTCTCCATTAATATGCCATTGTCTATATGATCTCTGCATTGTTTCCGTCGTAAAACATGATCAAACAGTATTCTCGGATGTTAGCTATTGCAGCCTCTGTACAACTTATAAGTCTGAAGTAGGACTCATGACTGTGAAGGTGTTGTCATTCCACATATTCGTAGTACTACCATTTCAAGTCTCTCTCTTAAGGCTTTTACTGTGGCACAGGATGTAAGATTGACTGTTTATTGGCAAGGACATCTGATTCTGCTGTTGTTTTTATAAAGAAAGTGGTGATATAAGTGGGCCCAAGGGAGCCTATATTTACCCTTTTAGGATGGATGTAGTCATACCTTTTACGGCGATGTGGGTCAAAGTAAGGTGAAATGTCTTTATGCATGATTCATGACAAAGCTTCTCTAATTATTGGATGGTTTGATCTTGTTAGCAAGCCTTGACAGCATTTCTTCTTTTCTTTAGCTTCCAGATCATTAAAATTGACTGGATAGTTAGTGGGCGGGCGCTTAAGGTTATTCATCATTGACTAGTTTAATGTTGCTGTTTAAGTCAAAGAGAACAAGCCTATCTTCTCCAATGATGGATTACAGAGGCGCAGTTGCACCTTTGTAGTAAAGGTTAATGTCTCACTTAGCAGCAAATCAAATGTTTGTATCATCAATAACTTTGGCATCTTTTGATCAAACTGGATGCCTGGCAACCAAATTGTATATTAAGGTATCCATGACATTACCAAATTTGATGCAGGTCAGTCTTAGCGATGGAAGTTATGGGGGTTTTCACTTGCTAATATAATCAGATTTCTCATGCCAAATTATTCTCTGAAACTGCTGGTCACCAATTTATCTTTATAGCATAGTTGTTGTTTGGTAATTTGGTACCTGTTATAGGTTTGGTGAACATCTTTTCGATCTGTTTTGGACCTATAAGGCAAATTGTGAGTTTCTAGTGTGCATGTCAAAGCATGTATATTTTTTCTAAAAAATCACAAACATCACATTCAGATTCACAGAACTTTGCACATACACAGTGGAAAATCTAAAGTTAGAAGATTGCAAACTTGGACAAAAATGTAACATCACAAACATATGAAGGTAAACTTTGTGTGTGCCCTGGGTTTGTCACTGGCAAAGCCAGTACCTGCTCAGTGCTATAACAAGCTAGCAATGATGTGTACAAGAACCATACGTGGAACACAATGCAGCCTAGGGGCAATGTGTATTGTAACAGAAACACTAGCCGATCTTCCATTCTACGCTAACAACATAACCAGAAGAATGTACAGATATGTGGAGTAACCCTCCCTCAGTACGTAGTAAAATACTCAACTCTCAGGCGATATGCCCTGGGCCTCTTGACCTCACCAGGTCAGATTAATCTATTGTCTCTCTCCTCGTGTAACTAGACACCACTCCACGTTACATCTAGAGGTGGAGCACCGCCTGCACTGTGTCTGACACATAACTATAAATACAATGAAAAAAATTATAAAGGAACACGAGAGACAGAATATTGAGCAAAACAGCCACTCCATAAATCTGTGAAATAGACCACACCCTGCGCCCTACGGTCTGGGGCAGATGCCAAACACTAAACAATAACCCCAGCCATCCGTTTGTGTATGAACCAAGAGGAGGCAGGGGCAAGCAGGACAGCAAGGAACTAGCCTGGGAGACGCCAAGTACTCACAGGCCTTGGAACGGGGAGAGATGATGAGGACCTGAAATTAACAGGCTGGAGGTAGAGGAGATGTCGCCTGTCCACCGGTCCAGGGCGAAGGCAGTAGGCCGCAAGCAGTTGAAATCACCAATCCTGGGTCCGAGGCATTCTCCACCTGATGTAGAACCTGAATTAAAAACCCGGGCAGAATTTTACTATACATGCATTCGGGGAGAGCCGGTGTGGCAACTAAGTGTCCAATTTGCAGAGATCCAGTGCGGCTTTTTATTTCTGTAAACCGCTATGGGTGTTTTAATACATATCTAATGAAAATATAGTTACAAGAATAATTCTTCATTGCCATGAACAAATACATCCTGTGCTCTCGATCAGACAGGACAAGTTACAAAATACCAAGCATACAACCAATAAGCAAACATCAGTGGGTCATTTCACCGGTGTGATACATTGTGGTGGACTGCGTGATGCTCATATGACAGGTGATTGGGACAGTGTGGATTTTCCAGTGCCTTTGTTACTAACAAATTGTGCTGTATGCTCTGTCCAATCAGGGTCAACCCCTTGATTCTATAATGCATAGCAGGTTAATGCAGGATGTTGGTGGCCTTTCATTACAAGCTGTTTCCCAGGCAGAACTACCAGGCCCAGGTGGCACGGGCAAGGCCATATGGTCTGGGGGGATGGGATTTGACACCCCCCAAATGCATTCTTGGCTTGTCAGTTGTTCTGGGGACACTTAGCTGAATTTGCTATGTCTTTGTCCATTTTTTCTCATTGTTCTAATTTCACTAGAGCTTTTAACTTGTTTATTGTTTGCAGTGGAAGCTGAAATGTATATAGTGACTGATTCACCCTAAAAAATATGAAATCTAGACTCATAGAAATACTCCTTGAATGGATGCAAATTGACTACTTTTTCAAATTCAAAAGCATTAGCAGTAGCAGGCTTTGAAAGCTGCGCCATCTCGGGTTTCTAATACCAAACAACTGGGGGTTGGCTCTAATCAGTAAGGCTGAGCCTAAAGATCAACAAACAAAACTGGGATGCCAGTACTGATAACTCATTTCAATGTACTTCCTTACCATGAAACCAGATTCAAGCAAGGGAATTTTCTATTTAATAGCTTTTTATTATCACATTTCTTTTGAACATTTTCCAAAATCAATACATAGTACAATGGAACTCTTTCCAAATACAAATGAACAATAAAGTTACTAAACATACATTCAATCAGTCATTCAAGAAAACAGACATATCACAGACGACCACAAGCAATTCATACATTTAAACAAAAAAAGAATTAAGTCAAATGCAATGTAACAACAAAAGAGTGGAAAAAGAAAAGGGGGTGGAAAAAAGCCAAAGCCTACAAGTGTTTTTCAATAGTAATGAGATCCTAATAAAAACAGTACATTCCTATATATCAGACATTTTCCTTATAATTCATTATAAATCTCTATTGCCAGGTAATGTACACAAAAATATAGGTTCCAGGCTGAATTGTTTGAAAGACCCGGATACCCAAGTAGACTATGGATGGCTGGGCCTACGCGTTTCGAATCCCTCTTGAAGTTGCATGGGGGATTCTCATCAGGGCTGATGGAAAAAAATCAAGAATGCTGTTATTACGATCGCCTTAAGGTAGACCGAGTGGTTGATCCGGGAGAATCCTATCCTTTATAATGCCTTTGACGGGCATACAAACTACTGTATTGAAGACGCTATTTTGATGAGCTCTGGGGCTCCGGTGCCAACGGAGCCCGGTGGACGAGTGGGACGATAAATCCAAATATGGAATGGTGAAGAAGCCGCATACATTGAATGGTGATAGCCACGGTTAGATTAATAACGTGACCTCCGCCATATCTTGGTTAAGAATTGGATCACCTCACAGGAAATATGACGTATAAGAAGGGACTTTGACGTGTCCGTGGGAAACTCCAGACGTCAAGGAAATGGAAGCGGGTCCGGCGAATATTTGGCCAATCTTGAAAGATGCGGCGGTCGTGTTCACAGACGGCGTTCAGCAGAGCACTGCTGAACGCCGTCTGTGAACACGACCGCCAAATATTCGCCGGACCCGCTTCCATTTCCTTGACGTCTGGAGTTTCCCACGGACACGTCAAAGTCCCTTCTTATACGTCATATTTCCTGTGAGGTGATCCAATTCTTAACCAAGATATGGCGGAGGTCACGTTATTAATCTAACCGTGGCTATCACCATTCAATGTATGCGGCTTCTTCACCATTCCATATTTGGATTTATCGTCCCACTCGTCCACCGGGCTCCGTTGGCACCGGAGCCCCAGAGCTCATCAAAATAGCGTCTTCAATACAGTAGTTTGCATGCCCGTCAAAGGCATTATAAAGGATAGGATTCTCCCGGATCAACCACTCGGTCTACCTTAAGGCGATCGTAATAACAGCATTCTTGATTTTTTTCCATCGGCCCTGATGAGAATCCCCCATGCAACTTCAAGAGGGATTCGAAACGCGTAGGCCCAGCCATCCATAGTCTACTTGGGTATCCGGGTCTTTCAAACAATTCAGCCTGGAACCTATATTTTTGTGTACATTACCTGGCAATAGAGATTTATAATGAATTATAAGGTAAATGTCTGATATATAGGAATGTACTGTTTTTATTAGGATCTCATTACTATTGAAAAACACTTGTAGGCTTTGGCTTTTTTCCACCCCCTTTTCTTTTTCCACTCTTTTGTTGTTACATTGCATTTGACTTAATTCTTTTTTTGTTTAAATGTATGAATTGCTTGTGGTCGTCTGTGATATGCCTGTTTTCTTGAATGACTGATTGAATGTATGTTTAGTAACTTTATTGTTCATTTGTATTTGGAAAGAGTTCCATTGTACTATGTATTGATTTTGGAAAATGTTCAAAAGAAATTTGATAATAAAAAGCTATTAAATAGCAAATTCCCTTGCTTGAATCTGGTTTCATGGTAAGGAAGTACATTGAAAGATCGTGATTAATGAGTTATCAGTACTGGCATCCCAGTTTTGTTTGTTGATCTCGGGTTTCCAAGCATACTACTGGCAATCAAACAACCACAGTTGATGGGATAAATGCTTGCAAATAGTCTAACCAGTGACAATGGCTCAAGGTAGAATTATAGCCCATCGATTTTCACTCACTGTGCCACTCTAGACAAAGACCCAACTAAAGCAAATCACTTCTGACCTCGATTCTTATGGGAACAGGCTATCCAAACATTGGTCATCAAACTCCTCCAGTCTACAGACCACTGCTTTTAATTGAGAAATTTCATATTCACCGCCCCCCTAAATTTCACTGACTAAGCAACGTCCCTGTATACAAGGCATGCATTAAAACTTGCAGAAGTTGCCCAAAATCAAAAGTATAAGAAAACAAATATTAGCTTGGGCAATCATTTATGTACAACAAAGTAAAATAGCTTTCTCTTTAAAAACTTGTTTCCCAACATGCAGTTTTGCTAAATATTTTGCACTACCACTTCAGGAACATGTTACATTTGCTAAGATATTGAACACCATGGGAACAGGGCATGCAAGGAACTAATCAGCCCTTTACCTTAGCATTTTTCTGTACAATCATTTATATCTGCTAACACGTGCTGTTTTTATATCATAGCTGGGCAGCATTCTATCAGTCACAACCTCTTCTGAAACCTCTTCTGAAAGCTGTGAAGTTAGCTTTCATTTATAGCTGAGTCTCAGATTACATGATGGGTACTGATGATGAAGGGACACAGGACAGACAAGTAAAAGAGGGTTTTACTGGAGAAATTCTACTTTGCCATCTACAGAACAACAAAGTACCATTGCAAGTAGTGTTAGTTGTACACTCCACCCCAGTCTTGGGTATGGCTTTTTGTAACTTTTGGATTGTGTAGATCGCAACAACTCAGAAAGAGTAAACATATTAGCCAGTATTCCGTTCTCAAAACAAAAAATAGTAGGTTTTTTTAAGGTGCAAACATTAGTAATAAGCATGATAAGGACATCACATGACCTTTGAAATAAAAATTATGTCACGGAAAATAAAATCAAGTGGCACAGGAGCCAGATCAAATTGCAGAAAATGACCAGTACAACAGCCAGTAACAGTTCAAAAGGTTATTTCACCTGCATAAAAGGGAGACTATGGGGTCGATTATAAAGTCATCCGGAAAGGCCCGGAACGGTATTCGATTCGTCCAAATTCGATTAGGAACCCGCTTTTCGGACCGACTTGGTCACATTTCCCAACGAAATATTATGATGGCTGGGAAGTGTTCGAACTGTCCGACTCGGTTCCGAAAGGCATTGGGAGTAACTGAGTCGTGCGGAGCCGAATAATAGCGATCTACAGAGTGCGTTTCCAGCCGAGCGATTATGATGTCATATTGAGACAGCCTTTCCGAATTGGTTGTTCCGAAACGAATCGGCTGTTGGAATCTGACTTTGGGGCCCTGTATCAGGCCCCCTTCACCTGGGGCCCTCCGAATCAGGCCCGTGGGGGTACCCATGGGTCCCCCCTACCCATGCATGCCCAGTTTGGCAGTCACAGAGGCTCCCATTGAAGTCAATGGAAGCCCAACCGAATCCTGTCCGGATGCATCAAAATCACTTGTTTGAACTCCCCTGATCCGAGTTGTTCGGAAAGCATTCCGGAACAAAATCGGTCTGAATGCTTTCCGGACGAGATCGGAATCGGCCTTTATGAGTCCAGTTGACCTGAATCAATACTACAAGCCCCAAAATGCAATACTTTGGAATCAACATTGCTGTTGCTGTGCCATGCAGTCTCTCTCTCTCTCTTTCTCTCTCTTTCTCTCTCTCTCTTTAACCCCTCCTCCTGTGCCACCAAATCCTCCACTCTTCTCCACTGGCATATATTGAATTGATTTTGCTCGCAACTTGCAGCCAGTATGTGCTGGAAATGCGCAACATCCCACTAGTTCTATTAAAACGCTGTGGGAAATCTCCAACCTTTCAAAGTGTCTATTAAAATCATGGTATGCCACACTATTTAGTTATATGTAAAGCTAATGCACTATAGAACTCATACACTAATGCAGCAGGTGCAGTGTTACCAGAACCTAGCTCATGTTCATTTGCCTAAAGAGTCACCAAATGAAGCTAGCTATTACAAACCTGTGTATTAAAGCAGCTCTGTCAAGTCAGACCTAAAAATGTGTGTAGGTTAATGACTGCCCTCCGCCCATCTGCGCTGCCACCAGAGAAAACACCACAAATTATCTAGGGCCTGATTACAATGCCAGTCAGGTTGCTGGTTCAACCACCATGGCCGCACTCCGATTCCGACCGGTCTGTCTGCCGTATTCCAATGCAACTGCTGCTACCATTGACGTTTCATCATCGGCAGTGCCCAGCTCCCCAAACTTGGCTGCAAGTGGGTACAAATGCACAGGAAATGTGCAGTTGTACACACGTGCATGGCACATGTGGGGACATGCCTTGTGCACCATGTACCCCATTGCTGGAGTCTGGCGATATATGCACGGTCCAGTTAATAAGGATACATGCCACATGAAGGACTTATCTAGACACTGACAACACAGGACCAGCCGTATTCAGCTGCTGAGGTGAAGGGGGACCTGGAGGAAGTGATCCATGCCGGAGTCCACCAGGCAGAAGGGGAATCGGCTGAGTGTTCACACCTTTTTCTTAATTTCTGACGACTCCAGGAAGAAGGTTGGACCGCCATGGTCGGGACGTTGGAAAACCACATCACATTCAGGAAGGCAGTCGAATCTCCTTGTACAGCCCTATGGCTGATGTTGCTCTTCAAACTCGGCGGTCGGAGGAAGACTGTCGGAGTACATCCTGGATGCATCGCGGTCATACCGATCGTTTCCAACAAAACCTTCAGCGGTCCGACCGCATCCTACAGGGCCGCAGAATGCTATCCGACCAGCATTGTAATCCAGATGCTGCTTGTTATCTAAGACACTTTAATGGCATTACAATGTCATTTGTTTTCCTCTGAAAGTTCAAGTTCAGACAGTTGAATAAATAAACAAAATGTTCACAGTTGCATGGAGGGCAAACACTTTTTTGTGGATAAACACACAACATCTGCCCAATCAAAACATGTACTCCTGGCTCCCAACATGTGGGAGGCGCTAGAGCCCCTTTCTATTGATTCTTCTGGCTATGCTGTGCTTGTTTAAATTTTTCTTTCATTGTGCCTTGGTAGAAGTGGCTGCATTCAACCTGGGGTCTTAAAATAGTAGTATTAATAGTAGTATAAATCGTTAGGTGGTAGAACCGCTGCTAAAGCAGTAGCCTACTCTGTAAATCTATAGGGTAGGTAGGGTTGGTAATCTTTTAACAATGTGGTGATGTCTTTAAACCTGGTGCACTTTGATGTGTAGTTCCTAAAAATACATAGGATCTGTGCGTTTATTGGACAAAATAAAGTAGGGGATTGGTGTCTAGACTGGTTCCGGACACTCCCACAGGCTATGTCAGCATATAGCTCAGCTAGCTCACAGTGCCAATATAAGCCCCCTAACCTTAACGAGGAGCAAATAGTTTCTGGCAACCATCAAACATGACAACCCTTGACCCTTTTGGGATCGTTGAACAGTACAGTACTTTGTGTTAAGTCAATCGTGCTCGCTTAGTCTCAGAGGAATACACAGAATAAATGTTTCAATAAGCATTTATTTACCCAGTGTCATTCTAGTACAAAACATGTTTGTTGTGAAAATCAATAGACAGAAGCAAATGTAAGAGATTTACAAGCAATAATACAGTAAATAGAAGGTAGAATTCTACCATGGTGCTAAAACAGTGAATATTAGCAGGCATATAAACATGACAGTAATCAAGCATACTCCTATGATGCTGACCCTACCTAAGTGTACCTAGCATGTATGTGGGTGTAAAGCCAAGAATCCCCTAGGAAAGAGCCAACCCCATTACCTGATGGGAGAGAATGAAGGACCCCGATTGGGCACGATTTGGACACCCTGCAAGGGATATCAGAGCGTGTTGAAGCTTCAGCGTGCAGGGCCATCCGTGTCTTGTGCCAGCATAGAAGCGTCTCCTCTAGCTACCTAGGAAGGTGCAGTTCTTTTATACCAAAAAGGTAGCATTGGGGTTCTACCCCTATCGATATGTTGTTCGTACGATTATGCAGATGAGCCTAAATCAATAATTTTAATCATGCAAAGTAGCCCTGTCGCCCTAGGATGAAGATAGCGATGACTTTTGTACAGAGTATGTTAATCGTGTTATGTACGTCATGTACAGGGGATTTTACTAAGAATCCTCGTGCATTATAAATGAGGATAGTTCCAAGGAAACCAATCAACATTTATTCAGCACATAACTGGGTAAAAGGTCAGTGCTAGAACCGTTATGCAGAGCATGGTAGGGCAAATTTATGTAAACGATCCCTTAGCTACTTAAGCCTATTTTAGGGAACATAACACACACTCCTCACCTGAAGGTCAACAAGGTCAACTAATGCTAAAATATGCCTGCTAAAAAGCATATTACCAATGTCTAAAAACATTTTAAAACATGTTATATATACTGAGCACATCAAAAGCCACGGTGCTCAGTAAGAGTAGAAGAAAAATAATACAAAATTATGTTTCTCATTCCAAGTTGGTTTTGTTTTGGAAAAAGGCCGAATTGTTCCCATCACATTTATGTGTCTTGTGTGGGAGACGCAACATTACTGTTGCTCGCATTCGCAGACGACGGTACCTGTAACACCTCCTGTATCAGGTCAATGCAGCAAGGGTGATCTTCTTTTGTTCCCACAGCAGATGCAGAGGAAGCACTCAACACCTGTGAGCCTGTTGTAGAGCAGTTGTCTGTTCTGTCAGGTGCTGAAGCATCCTGTGGAGGCTCTAAGAATGTCGCCATCAACATGGCAATATGCTGAGGACTTTGATACACGTGGGCCTTTAAGGGGTCCAGTAGTATGTCTATGTCCGGTGGCAAAGCCGATGGAATGGTTAGACACAAGTCCAACAAGCATTTGTATCCGTAAAACAGGCAGAGGAACATGGGATGATGCAGTTAAACCAGACTGGTCTGAATGATAGGAACCAATGCTCGCTTAGATCCCAAAGCCGACCAGAGCCCAGATGAAGCACCATGCATTCACAACACCAGAAGTGCCTTTTCCATCTCTCGATGAACCGAGACATCCATTGCGAAGCAGGAAAATTAAAACCAGGTTACCCACTACAAGAAGTAGGACTAGCGGAAGGCCTCCAAAAGCGCTTCCCAATATGGAGTGTATGAATGCTGGAATGACTCAGAAGATTGTCTAAAAGGTGCTCAATAGTCCACAACCTATCCATTTAAATAGGTGCACAATCCCCCTCGTATCAGACATGTTAGAGATGCAATGAGCCATTACCCTGAAGCAGGTCGTTCATATGGACTAGTGCCTGTATCTCAGATGAAGACCTTGCTACCTGGAGATCAAATGTCTCGGGCTGAGGTAAGGGCCACATCTTTCTGAAAAATCATGGCTTTCAGTCTGCTCAGAGAATCAAACCGTATATAGGAAACATTCACTGAAGGCCATAGTGTTGCTTCCCTAACTGTGTGGGCTCGTGGAAACAATACTTGCATACCACAAGTAACCCTGGAACTTAATGTAACCAGATATACAATTCCTGGTACCATCCCACAACAGCCTTGATCATTCAGCATTAAATAGCTTCCATTCAAGAGCAGTTTGAACACCGGATAATTCACAGCAGCTGGGAAACCCTTCAAGTGACAGGACAAGTTAGCAACCGAAGCATTACAGGCCCCTTGAAGTGAAATGTCCTTCCAAACTAAGTACCCACTTGAAGCACTTTCACAGTTTGAACCGCTGAGAAAAACCTCAGTGTCCACATTCCTGCATCTAAATCTGTAAGGTAATTCCCAGTACACGAGTATATATCCTCCTCCTAGCGTTTCATCTCTGCCTACCCAGTGATACTGGAGACAGTATTGAATTTGGGAAGTCATGACTAGCAGTGTAATATAGCCATGGATTACCCATTCTGTGGAAGGTAACTCAGCCATGGTGGAAGGTAATTAGTCCAATTTTTTAATGTGCAACATGGTATATTTTGCATCTCTTCGTGCCATTACCATCCATCTTTCCGTTGGATTGTATGCAAAAAACAAAGTCGTATTGATGTAACTCCATGGGACATGGCACGTACGCAACTATTGCAGCATCCAGCTTAGCAATATAATGGACCGCAATTGTGATTGTCCATGTTGTAGAATAGACAAATCCTGTTCCATTATCTATTGCAGAAGACACAATGTTGCCCAGTGAATAAATCCTGGATGATAATGTGGTCATCGCATTGTCAAGCACACCCATTTCAAGGTTAACCCTATCTATTTTGCGTAGACTCTCAGCAGCCTTCTGTTGAGAGATTTTCCATAGCTCGTTGTGAATAGCATACAAGAAGCGCTTTTGACAAGGCTTCTGGGAACGTAACAAAAAATCTCTACGATCCATGTCATCCAAGAGAAGCGAATAGTGTTGTTTCACTTGGGACATTGTTACGGTCTTTAGCCACTCTATGCATAACTTTCCAACACTGAAAGATGTCACTACCCGAGTGTTCTGATTGTACATATTGCTGATCAGGCCTATGGATACTAAACCCTACGGTGGTACCCCTGAATCTTGACTGACAGCTATTTGAGTCGATAAGCTAAACCAACCATCCCTTCCAATTGGGGTCAGATGAATTGTAAGAACCATTGTGTAGCATGGCATCTGATGTATCCTCACTGTGTTGTGTATAGTTTTGCCAATCCTCTAAGTGTGTAAGTGAGGGAATCTGAGGTGTGTTCAAATACTTGATCTTGGCTAGCCCAAGACAGGACGTCTGTTGCACAGTCCTGTTCAGGAAAATCATTTAATGTGGTATGAGGCATGCTCTAAGTAAGGTCTCAGTTCCCTGAACCTGCTAATCTGTAGTCCCCAGACAGATTTTGTTTCTATTGTATCTTTCCAAAAGTCAAAATCCTGTCTATCAGCTTAGCATTAATGAGCATGTTTTTCTTTGCAGGTGTAGGTGCAAGCTTATAGTAATAAGAGGTTGGGTCTGAAGTGTTAAACCCTGAAAAATAAGCAAACTTCTGTGCAAATGTTGTTGAACTACCTTTCAGTGGTGTTGGGCAATGTTCCCATTGATGGTAAGTGAAAACATTACATGGGATACTTGCTTTGTGCAAAAAAAAAGTGACCATAGAGTTGGTCAGACAGCATAGTATGCACAGTTTCAATGTCCCAAACATCAGAGAGAGTACTAGAGGTGATGATATCCGAAAAAGAAATTTTGAATAAATGAGGAATTATTTATAAGTTCATTAGGACTATACACATCTCTGTCCCAAACTATTCTTTCAGGAACTGGAACAGCTGTACTGTTTACTAAGGACAGGTCTCTCAGTTCACAGTGTGATGATGCATGCGGTTTCAGTACCAAGTTTGCGTGTTGTCTTGCAGAGCGCTCTGGGAGGTAATGTCCATTCAGGAACAAGAAAAAGACAGTCACTATACTAATCCAAAGGACTAGGAACAGTAGACCAAATGCAATCCAGAGCTGTAGCCAGGGAAAAAGAAAGTAAGTATTTTTCAGCCAAATGTAGAAATCATAAATTGGTTTTTTGTGAGGAACAGGCGGTGGCTGTAACTCTGGTTCACTTGGATCCAATAGGAAATTGTCAAAATCGATGAAGTAGTCAGACGCAGCCCGATCTATCTTTGGTAGCTTAGCAGGTTTTGTTGAGCTGGCAGATGCCTCTGTTCTAGACATATTCACAAAACTGTCGGTATTAGGCCGAATCTAGATCTTTGTGTCATTTGTAGGTTGATGTTGTTCATTTTCAACTAATACAAGTTGCATTGTTGGTAACTCCTTGACTTCACGGAGTGGAGTCTTAAAAAATTATCAATCATTCCATCTGAACTTCCGGTATGGTAGCGAGAGGAAATCGGTGACTACCCAGGAGCCCATGCGGCCTACTGTTGAGAATCGACTACATAGTGTGGTTGGATCAGATCAATTGAGACAAATCTCTTGTCCTTGCAGACGGCATGGGGCGGAAAAGTACTGTTCTTGTTCCTTTGACAGCCAGGAGAGGCACAGGCTCAAATTCTTTTTTTCCACTATCTTTTCTCTGACCAGGTCCCCCATCTTCGGGACTGAAGCAGGTCTTGCCGGAACAGCTTTTAGGGCTCCAGTGGCAGTACGTTTTACTTGGACGTTGCTTTGTTAATACCTGGAATTCAATGAGTTCCTGTAAAACAGCCAAACGATCATTGATTTTAAATGGTTTTTCATTCACCAGTGAGCTGCCACAGTCGAGGTCTGGTACCCACATTCTTATCCCAAACAGGACTTCACATGGAGTAAGGCCTCCCTAGGAATTTTCTTGGCAGGTTGTTAAGTGCCCTCTGGACCCTATATAGGTAATTGGCCCATCTCTCACCCGAGCCTAATACCCTAGCTCTTAAGGATTGCTTTAAGTCCCGGTTCTTCCTCTGCACAATCGAATTTCCCTTGGAATGATACGGGGAAGAGTATTGCAGTGCTACACCCAAACTTCCCATTGCTTGTTTGTAAGCCTGTGAGCTAAATGCAGGGCCATGGTGTAATGTAATGTGCGAATTGCGTATGTCCCGACGAAGACTCGCAAATCCTTTATAACCGTTCGGCCATCAGTCGAGAGCTGAGGCCAAACCCACAGGAATCTAGAGCATGAATCCACTTCCACCAAGATGTACTTGTAAGCACCATCAGAGTCTAAGGGGTCGTAGTTGTCCAAATAGACACATGTAAGGGTTCTGTCTGATATCAGCAGTGGTGTTTGGGATGGACGTGCAACAGTGGAACCCTGCATCTGCTGACAGATGTGGCACTTAAGGACAAAACGCTTGGTCTGTTTAGCAAGACCTGGTCACCCATAGCGCTGCTTCAGTAGTGATACAGTCACAACAATACCTGCATGTGCCGAACCCAGGCCCTCGTGTGCAGCTAGAATTAATCCTAGTCTGCGATCCATGTTTGGTATTACTCTACCCCCTACTCCTGGAATATGAGCATACAGAATGTTTTGAGCATCTAACTTATAGGAGAACTTCCGTGGGCAACCTTTTGGCAAGGCTGAGCTGTTACATGTAGCATTAACAGCTATCATTATTTGTCCGTCTATCCTTGTGGTGATTGTAGCAATGGCAGCAGTTCGCACCGTCTCCTTGGTGGCTTCATCAGCCAATGAATTCCCTTAAACGTGCAAGCCAATACGCTGATAACTCAATGTGTGAATTACATGAGCTTGTGGCAAGCTTTTTTTCAGCTTTGCCACCTGTTCCCAAAGCAGCTTGTGCTTTATTATGCAATCTTAGGACTCTAAACATATTCTGGCCCCAATAGTGAAGATATTCATTGTATGACCGGACACAATAAAACAAATTGCACACAATGAGTGTGGGGAATTCCTGATCTGTATTTTTTAGTGCCAGTATCAGGGCTTTTAGTTCTGCCAGCTTTGCCATGCATTCTCCTAGAGACTGTGTCTGTGTATTGTTAGGACGTAACTTGCCGTCCCACATACGTCCCTGCACAATCTCACCTGCTGCTCTGTTTTGTTGTTTACTTCCTATGGCAGGCTGGGCAGACCCATCTGTATAAATTATGTATTCATACTGGTTCAAGAGGCAATATTTCATTCGGAAGAGGATATTCTTGTTCTTAATGCAGAAATGCTGTGTTTTCAGTGTAAGATCATATCTGTAAACTACATCTGTTGCAGTGAGAGAATTAGCCCATTGTATATATCTGGATGCAATGCTTTTACGTTTGGAACGCTTGCTTTGGTACCAGCCTCTAAGGTTGGTACTGGAGTCGTGACAATTATGAGTTTCCAATATGCTAGAGCTCTTTCTATCACTACCATAGTTTGAACTGCTGTCAGTATCTTTTCCGTGGATGCAAAACTCATTTCAGCGTGTGTGTGCAAATATGATATGTATGCTATGCGTACCATTTTGCCCTTATTGAAAGTGATGTAAGTGTACCCGCATTGACCCGCGACTACACGGATCATCAAATTAGTGGTATTTACACATGTGTGTAAGTGTTTGGAAGCTATCATGTCAGCTTGTACGGAGCAGAGAATTTCTGTTTGTTCCTGTATCTAATGTTGGACTGAAAAATCAGGTCTGATTAGGTCGTAGAGAGGTTCAACCCTTTCAGCCTAATCTGTGGGGAAATACTGTTTTAAGCTGTGCTATTTTCTTTGCTATCCAGAACGGCATTTGCTCATGTTTAGTGGGCATTCTTCCCATAATCGCATTCAGCATATGTAGACTGATATTTGTCGTAGTGATTTGAAGTTGACCAGCTTGAGTAATCTATGCAGGTTCAATTGTAAGCGTTCACATTACGAACTGTGTAAGGTTTCTGTACAGTTTTACTAGATCTCGGTAAAGTGTACGTAATTCTGCTGCTTGCAATGTATCAATCTCTGGATGTGGTGTGTAAGCAGCTAGGAACGGCCAGGTCCCTCCTTCTCTGCTGAGCGGACCGAGTCTCACATTTCTTGTGGTGTGGGGGAGGGCGCCTTTAAACCAATAATATGCTCTTGGTATGTTAACGGTACATCTACGTCCACGTATGGAAAGCATTCTTCAAGTGTGTCATCGTCAATGTAAGTATGAAACAACAGTGTGCGTGCATCTGCAGGCGGGAATTTGACCCAAGAATACATACCCCTGTCCTGAATGCTTCAGGTGCCTCTATCATGAAGGTAACACCACCACCCGTTGCCGGGAGGTCATAATGCAATAATTTCATAGTAACTGCATGTCTGCAATTTTCTGTAATGTTAAGAGCAACATCTTGCTTGACTTCCCCTGTATTCGCAATGCATCTACACAGACATTGTGAAAAGAAGTAGTAAGGAAAAGAGATAAGAGTCTGCATAGTGCGGGGAATTTAAACCCTTCAAGCTTGTATAACCCAAAAGCCAATACATAGGTGTTACCTACTCAGCTGAGGCAGATTCCCTTCTCACTACAGTCATCTGGTTAAATGTGAGTAGGGGTCTCTAAGAAAGCACAACTGAACTACTGAGATTTGACCATTAAATTAGAACCAAGTCCCATGTTAGGTGCCAAGTCGTGTAGTTCTTAAACATACATAGGATCTGTGCGTCTGTTGGACAACATAAACTAAGGGATTGGTGTCTAGAATGATTCCGGACACCCCCACATGATATGTCAGCCTACAGCCAGCCAGCCCACAGTGCCACTATAAGACCCCTAACCTTCCAAAGGAGAGAATAGTTTCTGGCAACCATAAAAAATTACAACCTTTGACCTTCAGAGGCCGTGGAACCAGTACAGTACTTTTTGTTCAGTCAATCGTGCTCACTTAGTCTCAGACAGATACACAGAATAAACGTTGAGGATGATTTCAATAAGAATTTATTGAACCAGCGTCATTCTAGTATAAAACATGTTTGTTGCAACAATCAATAGACAGAAGCAAATGTAAGAGATTACAAGCACCAATAGAGTAAATAGAAGGTAGAATTCTACCATGGTGCCAACCCCATTACCTGATGTGAGAGAATGAAGTACCCCGTCTTGGTCACGAGTTGGACACCCTGTAAGGGATATCAGACTACTGCATGTTGTAGCTTCACAGACCTTTGTGTCTTGTGTCAGCATAGTAGCATCTCTTCTAGCTACCTAGGGAAGGTGCAGTTCTTTTATACCAAAAAGGTAGCCTATGGGTTCTACCACAATCGATATGTTGTTAATAGGATTTTGCAGATGAGCCTAAATCAATAATTGTAATTATACAAAGTAGCCCTGTTGCCATAGGCTGAAGAAAGCGATGACTTGTGTACAGAGTAGGTTTGCACATCACGTGCAGGGTTTTTACTAAGAATCCTCATGCATAATAAATTAGGCTAGTTTCAAGGAAACCAATCAACATAACTGGGTAAAAGGTCAGTTCTAGAACTGTTATGCAGAGCAAGGTTGGGCAAATGTAGGTAAAAGGTCACTTTGCTACTCAGGCCTAGGTTAGGGAACATAACAATTTCATTGACATTATACACAAGGCACAACATGGCATATGGCAACATTCCACTATAACATAATTTCTCACAAAGTAAACAACTCCAGGTTGTACAAAACAGCATAGTGACCAAACTGAAACTCATAAGTCATTTTAACAGCATACTTGGCAGATGCATACTAGAGTGCTGTAGTTTTTTATTTTGGTGCCTCCACTTCATAAAAAACAATATGAGATCAATCCTCAGAGACAGACACTTCAACTAAAATGCTGGTATAAAATAATCTCAAAACCTATTGACACCTGTGTAATCTTCGCTGTGATCCCTGTGGTTATATATGGTGTGGTTGACAAAGCAGAGAAAAATAGTGTATCAACATTCATGAACATGAAGCTTATTGTTCATAAACAGATTAAATGTTTTACTCTCTTATGTACTGACATGTACTCTGAACTTTTCTTTACAACTCCCTTTGGTAATGTCCTTTCTTGGCTCACCAAAAGATACAACAAAATTAAAGAATATTTTAAATTGTGCTTAATGTTTGCAAATAAATGGTCCTGATCAATATATAAATTGTTTAAACAACAAAAGTTTAAAAAACATGTTAAAAGCAGTTGGTAGTTCTTATAAAAAACATGGGGGCATATTCTCAAGGACTTATCGCAGAGTTAGAGGCACTTTATCGCAGCCAAAGTGGTGATAGATTTATTGCCCTATTCACAAGCTGGTGCTAACAGCCGAAATCGCCAGTTTTCCTGTGATAGCAGCCGCAAAAAACCTGGCCACGGGTGACACTGGCAACTAACGCTAATAAGATGCAGAGTAGGCGTTGTTCCCGTGCAAAAAGCCACAACAACACCACTTCGCAACATTCTCAACGACCAGCCAGATCTGCGATAAGATCACAAAACATGCGATAAGGCGCGTTAGCAGCAGGGAATTAACACCTGCTCTGCCCTGGTATTAAGTCGGACGGGAACCTGCACCAGAAATGGGAGCCCAGCCCACAGCCACACCAGAAGAACAACAGATGCCATGGAGCTACTGATCATGCAGCTCGGACACCCAAAAGGGCCACAACACCCACTGCCACCACCCCCAGGACCCCCACCCCTGCCATGTGCCCTACCCCGGGCACCCCCTGCCCGGACAAAGATATTGTACATCAACTTTATGAAATCATGAACAAAACAATTTGCCTGATGTTGCACAATTACAGCAATTAACATTCATGTGTGGTCAGAAAAGGGAGAATCATTCATTTATCTTTGAATTTCCAAGCAACATTTTTCATTCAAAATTAACTCAAAACAACTATTTGGACGAGCCATGGCAAGTCTTCTCTGGACAATCTGTAAGTCACAACACAGAGAAAAAACTCCCTCAAGACCTCAAATTTCTTTTACAACCGACTTAATCTAAGCTAATTTATGTGAGCATCCAGACCTAAATTATTCAACAACTACTCCAACAAATACAAAAATATATTATTTTATTTCATTTCTTATCTTTTCTCAAAACTGTTGTCTGTGTTGTCATTTCTGCCCCTCTTCTCCCTGACCTTGACTTGCCTTTTCAGAGGGGGTCCCCCATGTATTGCATAGCAATCTGTAAGTCACAGCCTGCAAGACAAAATTCAAGATAAGAATGTGTGTCATGCGCTCATCAAAGAACAGAGAGAGAGAGAAAGAAAGGGAGAGCGAGAGAGTGAAAGGAAGAGAGGGAGGGAGATAGAAAGAGAGAGATAGAAAGAGAGAGAAATAGAGAGAGAAAGAAAGGGAGAGAGAGTGAAAAGAAGAGAGGGAGAGAGAAAGAGAGAGAGGGAGAGAGATAGAGTGAGAAAGAGAGAAAGAAAGCGAGATAGAGAGTGAAAGGAAGAGAGGGAGAGAGAAAGCAAGAGAAAGAGAGAGAGAACGAGAGAGAACGAGAGAAAAAGTGAGGGGGCGAGAGAGAAAGAGAGAGAGAAAGAGAGGGGGAGAGAGAAAGAGAGGGAGAAAGAGAAAGAAAAAGAGAGAAAAAAAGAGAGAGAGGGAGAGAGAGAGAGAAAAAGAGAGAGAGAGAGAGAGATGGGGAGGGAGAGAGAAAGAGATTGAGAGAGAGAGATTGTACAAGGAGTGCAAGGCCGCTCGGGCTCTTGGCTCATACATGCCAACTGTTGTATGTGTATCGCTATTGGTGCACCACAACCCTAAGGCCTAGCCTCAATTGCAGCACGAAAGCCACATCACATTTCTAGAATGCAAGCAGTAGTCAGGCTAACATTAGGGATGAAATCTCCTTTGTCTCAATACATTAGGCAGAGGAACATCTGCACCTCCGACCTTGGTCTTGCATGCGGCAGGCACGCCCTGAGAGAGATATCATAGCCGATGATGACGACTCCCACACTATGCACAGCGCTAATGAAAGATCAACGTATCCACACCCCACACACAGATGTCCTTGCTCGAGGTACTGTTGCATGGAATGCCCTTGACACTTTCGTACACAACAACCCATACGTCCAAACGTTGCACACGCATACATCTCATTGCTCCGAGCTGTGGCATATCATCCACATATCTGCCGCAGGTCAGATGGGTGACGGTTCTACGAGAGCCACCAACGCAATGGCAGAACATCTCGGGCACATGCACAACCCCTGTTACGTGGAACTGTACAGTGCACGTATGCTACATTTGTTGGGGGCACTGCCACTGGCAGTGTTTCGCATCAGTTACCATCTGGGCTTCCGTCTTGCGTACGTCACCTGCTTCCAGCCCTGGTTCCACTGTCGATCATGCATATTCGCGTGGCCCATGGATGTCTGCCTATCCAACACAACGGTAGCTGGACTGGATTATGACTAGGGCTCCCGGTTTTTTGGTATTTATTTTTTCTACATTTCTGTCTGTATTTATCCATATTTATTTTTTGCTAATTTTGTCTGTATTTATCCATTTCTATTTTGTTTTTCTGTATTAAATGAAGCTGCCATGGGTATTTTCCACATTTGTTTGACTGATAAATGTACATTCGCATTTGAATGTCCCAAAAGGTTTCAGCAGTAAACAGTGCAATAGCGTCATCTGAAAACACTTGCATTGCAGAATAGCATAAATAACTGTAGATCTGCACTTAATCAAGCTTAATTGAAGCTTAATTAGGAAATGTATTGCCTTTTTTTCATCTCCCCTACCTCTCAATCTGTACACCTACTGACCTAGCACTCATGATTGACAGTAGAAAAAAACATCTAAAGAAGACATATTTTCCATATATTTCTGTATTTAAAAATAAATACAGACAGGAAAAAAATAGTTTTCTGTCTGTATTTATCTGTAAAAATCAGTAAAAATGGAAAACTGGGAGCCCTAATTATGACTTGTGTGTGCACACCCTGTTGGCCCATGACCAGGAGTGTAACCGTGATACCCGTTCATGGGATGCCTTGATATTTGGCGTATGTGCTGGCAGTTGGGCATGGGAGATTGCACAAGTCCTCGTGTGCAGTGACCACATTGAAGCGCTCCCCTATTGGGTGGTGTTGTGGATTGGTGAAACGATGTGGGCGGAGCACATCTGTCCGGACCAGTTAATGGATTGGCTCGCCCTCGTGTTCGTTGAAGTCGACAACTACGTACTCTTGGAACGGATTTCCCAGGAAGCTGCGCTCGCATTTATTACAACTGATTGTAACCCAGAGCACAGGTCCCAACACCTTGTTGCGTCTTGGAGAAATGGTTGCATATCCCACCACAACAGTGGACATGTCTGCATTCGCCTGGACTCAGAATGCATGTGCGTGCCCTTACGCGTGTTGACACACACCTGTGCAAGGTGGGGCAGTCCCATGGGGGCGCTGCACAGCATCGTTTGGCAAAGTTCCTAAATCTGACATACTGCCGGAGGGAGAGGACACACATGGCAATTTAGTACTACATGTGACCAAGTTGGACCCTTTCACCTGCTCACTGTCAGCAGAGCAGACAGTCAGCGTAGTTCGGTGGTACAGCACTTTGCAGATCCCACGGGCTGTGAGTCAGGTCCCCTGACACGGGGCAATGAGCATACAACAAACATCACATGACTCGTCCAGCAAGGCAAGGTGGGCTGAGACCGTTGCCATCCATAAGGACTGGTGTTCATTTTTGCCTCCCTATTTCTTGCACCTCTTCATGTTCCTATGCTGCCTGTTAGTGTCTGAAGCGTTGGTCTGCATGTTGTGGCCCTTGTCTTGCATATACTGACACGCACATTCTAATAAAGTCTACGCAACTTCACTAGTGTTCAACTGTGATGAGTGTTGATTAGAATGACAAATCGTGTGCCTCAATGAGCATTGTCCGTACACAGGGATGGACTGACTGATGCATTTTACTTAGGGGTGCCTACTGCCAGCTCCACCTCTGTGAGCTAGACATTGTGGTTAGGATAGTTGCTGGTAGACCAGTGCTCTTACGTGTCTTTAGCAATGTGAGTATGGTATCCGATTCTTGCCATGTGGATCAACGTGATCCATCAAAACAGGCTGTATCCACACAGTTGAGTGTGAGTAGGTATGCAAAGAGATGTTCTGTTGTCACGTGATGGGGACACTACTTTACGCCTGCTACTGAATTTGAAATTTTTACACACAGCCTGATTTAATACATGGATGTGGGGCTACGTTGGGGGGGGGTTGCCAGATTGTTGTTCATAAGCAATGATGCCACAGCTAGTTCACACCTTCACAGTCATCTAATTGGCCTTGTGGGTCAGGGTAAAAAATGCGCATTGATGTCATTTACCAGGGTGTACGTTTTTGTGCAATCAATGTCCCTACATTCATCCATACTTTTATACTTGATTGAACATAGACATGACACATCTGTGTGATTTGGAATGTTTTAGTCACATTCTGTGGAGTGTCGGAGCTGGAGCAGTACATGGCCATGCAAACCCAACATTACATGGTTGCCCAGTGGAGGGCCAACCAGAGTCATTTGGGGAATTACAAGATAATCGGAGGAGGAAAAGTTCAGTCTGCAGTCTGATTGCTGTGTCATTGGTAACCAGAGCAGATATGGCAGTCCATGTCGGGGTCCAGGTGAATGTCGCAGAGTGTTTCGGGGGATAGTGGAAGTAGTTGTTCCAGGGCATGATGCAGAGAGCTGAAGCAAGCAGGAATGCGGGCGGGGATGAATGCTACAACCTCCTTTCTCACACAGAGTCATTACCATCCACATCTTAGTCCACAGATATGTCTTCTGTGTCCGGTGTGTCAGGTGTGTGTGGTGGTGTTATGGCTGCATCACTGTGTGCCACGGACACATCCGGGGCGGAGGTGGTATTGCTGCATCACTGTGTGCCACTGACATATCAGGGGGCGGAGATGTGTGTGTCGAAGTTCCTGCAGCAGTCATCTGGGACAGGCTCTGTGGCAGCAATGGCAAGATGAGGATCTGCAGGACATGGAAGGTCCTAGCTACATCTCGCTGGTGTTTAGCCGTGGCAGCCATCCTTCCAGCTTGCATCCGCTCCATGGTCTCCAATGTCCTCCGCATCTGTGCCAAATTTGTGCTGTCATCGCTGGAGCCTGTCTGACAGTTTTTGTATCCGAGTAATGGCTCCAGCGAGGTCAGCCAAGGATTGTTGTAGAGAATGGAACGGACTGTGGGTGTCCGGTAGGGACTGTAAGTGGTGCCTGATGGGACTTAGACACCCACGTATGGTATTTAGGGGTCGATTAGGATGGCGGTGAATCCGCATCCTCCAGGCCGGTGGAAGCCACCACTGGCCCGGAGGATGCGGATTCACCGCCGCGGTCCCTGTAAACACCACCCGCCAGATTAGGATGGCGGTGGGATCAGCGGTGGACGGCAGGTCCGTCCGCCGCTGATCCGCGAGGTGTAGCCTGCTATTTGGTGGCGGTGTCTGCAAGACACCGCCAGCCAAATTAGGAAGCGTGTGTAAACATGCTTTTCCGCGGCGGCTTTTCCGCCGTGGAAAAGCATGTGGACCTTTGCTTTTGGGGGGCCCTTGCGGGCCCCCAGGGTGAAAGGGGGTGGGGGTGCACATGGGGGGTACCTGCATTTGCATGCACAAAGCGGCAGGCACCGCGCGGTGCCTGCCGCTTTGTGCATGCAAATGCAACGCATGCATTTTTAACATTGCGGCGGGTGCACCCGCCACAATGTTAAAGATACAGGATGTGACCGCCAGGGTGGCGGTCACATCCTAATTGGCATGGAGGGAACGCCGCTGCCCTTGCGGACGGTCCCTCCACCTCGGGGGTGGCGGACGGACGCAAGTCCATCCGCCATCCTAATGAGGCTCTTAGTTTGGCTGCCATGAGGTAGAAACCCACCAGCACCTGTTCAGCCAGCCCCCTCTGGCAGTCTAACACACGGCGTTGGAAGGCCAAGTGTTTTTCCGTGATGTGCTGGGAGCCAGCCGTGGTGGTGGGTGCTTCCTGCTGTGTGGTCTGTGCTGGGGATGGGGTCACCTTGATGCAGCTGGGCGGCCCTACTCCTGGAAGTTGGGTACGGAGGGTGTCCAGGAGCCATTGGAGGGTGTCTGAGCTGATGGCCAGGGGGTCCTCTTCATCATCACTGAAGAGATGTCTGGTCTGCTCTGCAGGAGGTGTTGATTGTCCCTCTGCAATGTAAAGGGGAGATGCAGGTTAACAGTGTGTTCCATGTATGTTGATGAATAGTGCATGTTTACATGCAGACTGCATGACAATGTGCATTGTGACTGTTTTTGGAGGAGCTGGCTATTTGATGGGATACAGTGGACATTTTGACTACATGACGGATGTGAGGTTGTACTCGTTCATTATCATCTCACAGTTTCCTGCAATGCAGATGTGATCGGCCAGTTTCTATCTACAAGCGGCACCAGTTGTGTCCTCTGTTCTGTAGTGAAAATGTTGCACTTTGTACCACATTGTCGTCAATGTTGATGTGCTGTGATTGCTATGTGCGTGTGCTGCATTATGGGAGAGTCAGCCCTGCAGCTCTGATTTAGCGCCCCCTTATCCCTTTGAGGCGGTGTGCCTTTGACTTGTGTGCTTTTACGGTGCTGAGATGTTGGCGACTTGGGTCATTTGTGCTCTTGGACGGTTTTTGTACTCTTGTGCATTGTTTGTCTGCAGATGTGTTGTTGATGTCAGGGGTTGTATGTGCACGTGGATGTGTCGGAGTGTGACCTGCTCCTTTGAGGATGTGATCCACACTGGGCCACCTCAGTGTCGCGTCATGCACCATGTCATGTATTTTGACAGCAGCCAAGCTATTGGTCATGCAGTGTCACTTGCATTATCAGTGTGGCTCACTGAGCCACTGCTTTCCTGGATTCAGCACATGTGCATGGGTAGGTTGTGAGATTGGTGATAAGTAGAGAGGGCCCGTTTGTGCACATAGTAGACAGGGGCCTACTTGATGTTTCTATGTGTGCTGCAGTGTGCCAAGGGTATCAGGGACACGTTCCACAATCATTGTGGATGTGCAGTGTGCTGGTCGTTACTCACCCTATTGCTGTTGGGTCAGGTCATATCGAGCTGTGTTCGGACCCCCAACTCCTTGCACCCTCTCCACACTGATGACTGTGGCCACCACTTCCTCCAACTCAGCCAGCTCCTCCTGTGGCACAGGACTCTCACCTCCAGTCGCCGTTGCTGATTTACGGTTGTCAACGAGTTTCTGCTTGGTTTGGCTTTTCACATGATGCCAGCGCCTCTTGATCTCCTCCACTGACCTCCTCAACACTCCGACTGCATTCACAATGTTCACGATGGACTGCCATATTTCCATTTGTGTTGCCAGTGACACAGTGGAGGTGATGAACAGTTGTTGGTAGTGTTCTATCACCTCTGTGATGATGATCCGGTTTTACTGCAGACTGAACCCCATCTTCCTCTTCTCTTTGCCCTTCCCCGACCACGGGGTTCCTGGCTGGTCCTCCGTGGGGCTTGTGGAGTTCGAGTTGTCCTCTGCACTCGGTCGGGGTGCATCAGTTTATTTTGGTTTTGGTACTTTTTTTGTTGCTTTTATAGTGCATTTTCCCGCATGACGCTTAGGAATTGCAGGCCTGTCACTGGTTATCGCAGATTTTTGGATGTATGACGTTTCAACGCATGCTTTTACAATGCATGCCATTACGACGCAGGTTTTACAACGCAAGTCTTAACAACGACTTGCGTTGGAGGGCGCTGGATAGTGAATAGGTTAATTTACTATTCCAACTCCAGTCCCCGTGGATAGTAGGGAAGGTGTTGGATAGTAAATTAAAACTATTCCCTATCCTAGAGAGCCCCCCCAGCGCAATGCGTTGTAATAACTTGCGTTGTAAAAGTTGCATCGTAATGGTAGTGCATTGTAAAAGTTGTGTTGCAAAGGATGTTCCCCCAGATTTTTGTATCGCGATTTGGGACATCGCCCGCTTTTTCCGCATTCATGTTTCACACTTTTTGGGCGTCGCGTTGATTTTTTCGCGGTCATTTAACAAGTTATCGTGAGACTATCGCATGGTACCGCCGTGTTGAGAATACAACGTTAACACTGTGCTATTTTCTCGTGATAGACTGCGATGTGCAAAGTTGCGTTAAGTTAATTTTGAGATAATTATCACACGTTCTTGAGAATATCCCCACGGAGTTTTCTTGAGAGATTGGAATGTAGATTATTAAATGGACTGTCTAGCAGGACTTGCAAATTGCGAAAATAAAGACAGCATTACCAACATTAGTAAGACTGATTCCATTTCTGCGAAACAGATCTACATTGTCATATTGTATAATGCCATGAAAAATACTGCCAAATGGCTGTGAGGAGACATCCCTCATAGAACACCTTTTGTCACAATCTGAAATTGTTGTAGCCCATAGATTGCTTTCTTTGATACTCTGAAATACAACCTGTTACAATAGTCAATGCATGATAACAGTATTTGATTCAGGAGGGTGTGTCCTCATGGGTTAGAGGCTAGAAAGAACAACCTGCGACCAAAACCAGAGTGTGCATGCCTTTTCCTCCACGTTAAGAATTGTTCCAAGGACTGGTTTGGTGTGTTCATGTCCTGGAGTGAATGTTGGGTTAGATGGAGTTGTCTCCATTTACACAGGGGTGAAAGTGTGACTGTTGATATGATTTGTCTCCCAGACTCCACTGTCTGCTGGTAAGGGAGTTGGCCAGTGGAAGATTTCAGATGGCACAAAGGTTGTGGCCTATGATCCAACAATTGTGTGGGTGCTTTCTGGGTCATGATTGTTTAGTTGTTGAAGGAAGTGTGTGTAGACATTTTAGAAGAATTATAGAGTGGGTCAATGTGTGACTGTGATCAATGCCAGTATCATGAAGAGCAGAGCTGGCTCAAACCTGAACTGAGTGCCTCTTTTTATGCACTTGCAGGGCCTGATTCACAAAGGGCTTCTGCACTCGTGGCGGAGGTCACGCAGTCTTGGGTGAGTCTCCGCACTCAGGGCCGAATCTATACTATGATGTTTCTCATTGTGGAGAATCCGCCCCGAGTGCAGAGCTTCCCCCACAACTGCAGGGCCTCCACCACAAGCGCGGACGGCCTTTGTGAATTAGGCCCGAAGTGTCTAAAGTTCATACGCATAATTTGGAATTTCTCCAAGTTTATATATGAGATAAAAGCAGCATAAGTCGGAAACAGAGACCATAGTTTGCCTCTTTCTGTTTCTGACTTCTGAGATAAATGTATGAACTTTGGGCACTTCAAAAACAAGAAAACAGGTGCTGTGCTCTGCGCTGTGCTGTGCTGAGCCAGCACAGCTTTTCATGATATGAGCCAAGGACTATACAAGAAGCAGAGGTGCTGACTCACAATGCCATTTGTACATGTAAGTTGAACTTACGCATGCAGATGGCTTTATTTAGAACTCCAAGCAATTCACAAACGTAGAAATTGCACTTTTAAAGCGATGAATTCTGACGAAATATTACATCACTGTAGCATAATATTGCTCCTGACTACGAGACTGATTTAGAGTTTGGTGGGCAGGGAACTCCATCATAAATGTAGCAGAGTACGCTTTTCATTAAACGTTTATTTTTTCCTGTGGCAAAGCCCCCACAACTCACCTGTCAGAAATCTACTCCAAAAGTCTGACAGAGCAAATGTTGTCAGCTTAAGAATATTAGACAGCGCCCCCTACTTATATTTCTGGCAAGGACCGCTAGGGAACAGAAAACTTGCGAGGTGTCAGAGTCAGTTATTTGTTTTGCAACAACAAACCACTTTAGGAGTTTATTTTTGATAAGCAAACGAGTTTGTTGAGCAGCCACCTAAAACATGGCAACTGTTCGTGAAACTTTCAATGGCCTTCATAGGAGCTGCTGGTGCGGCGGCCGTGTGAACACACAGAGAATACCGCTGGGCCTACAATGATCTTCAGAAATGGCGGACAGTAGTCCATAAGGGTGGCAGACGTAATCTCCTTTACCACTCTGATGGACAGGCGAGCACAAGACAATCTTAAAATCAGGCTTAAATCTCCTACCGGGGTGGGGAGTGGGTGTTTCAGGACGGGGTGCCATGGAAAGTTTTGTGAACACCCCCAAAACCATTTGTTTTTAGATATTTCAAACTTGTCCACATCCTATTCCTGGAAACAGGTGGACGTTTATTCCTGGCAAGAGCAGTATTAAGAGGGGCTGATTAGAGAACACTCCCATAACTGGTGAAGGTGAATTTTAAGTTGTTTATCCATGGCCTGGGTAAAATATTTCTCCATTGAGATTTAAAAATCGCAATGGCACTCATACAAACACATTTTCGCATGCACAATGCTATGTTTGGTACAACTGGTAATGAAGAAAGCCTCCCTTTACGAGTAGGAGATAAAAACTATTTCCTAGGAGTTCTCCTGGGAACTTGCGTGAATTCTAAACTTCTAAATCTTGTAGATTGCTGAGGTTTTTAATAAACAATTGGGTGCAGACAACAACACAGGGTGGTGCACAAAAATCGCCGATTTAGATGTGTTTTTTAGCTCACTCCCTTTCCATAATATGTCCTTCTCGCTGCAGATGTGCAGCTGAATTCTTAGGCCTTTGGTGGCGCAGGAGTGGCGCACACACCAGCCGCACAGGCCCCACCCAGCCTATTCCCGTCCGTCCAGCCGCCCGAGCGCCTCAGTTGTGGCCGGCCTGGCACTCACTCCTATACTTTCCAGAAAGTTCAGAAGCTTTTTAAAGCGGCGCTGAAAGGAGCTGCTGCAGCAGCAATGTCCCACTCCCACCATTATCCAGGAGCGCGCGAGAGGTCATGAGAAAGGCAGCGAGAGGGGCTTGAAGTAGTACTAAAGGTTTTTGGGTGTTTTATGAGTGACTGGCAGAACAATTCCCTCCGAAAAAGCATCTCAGGCTGTCAGTCTTTGTCCATGTTCACTCTGCATATGCCCTGAAGTCAAACTCCAACACACAAATGAAATAAATAGCCGGCCACACGTTATAGGAAAGCTGAGGTGTGATCTTCAGGTGCGTGTCGGGACGCACCTTAGCAGAAGTGGTGTCTGACACACACTCGCACATTGTCAGCAAAGAGCTGTCTGACGCCTTTTATGAGCAAGAACTGTGTCTGACGCCCTCTTGGAGGGGAAGCGGCGTCCAACACTCCCCATCCGTCATCTGGATAGGTGACTGACGTCTGCCACCTTCTATGAGCGGGAGCTGCGACTGACCCTACCCACATGAGCAGGAGTGGTGTCTGACACGTTTTCTTTATCACCCAGAGATGCAGGAAGGGTTGGACTGTGACAAAACAAAATAAAAGTGGTCCATTAGCGAACCAGATAGCTAAATAAAAAGGCCCACGTTTGCAAATCAGACCAGATTTGAATTTGTGAAGACAGCTGTATGGGTATTTTGGAAGGTATGAAAGACTACAAAGCATTTGTGCTATCTGCAGACGATGTTTGTGGTAATATCAGGGAAATCAACAGTAAATACTGGTCCACTTGGCCATAAAACAGGCCCTCAAACATGGGCGTCCGCAGACATTTTTCCGGGGGGGGGGGGCAAAATGTTAACGTCATCACCATCCTCCGACATGATGTGTGCCAGGTGGGGCACAAGAAACACTGGGGCGCAGGAGGAGCCATGGGGGGCAGGAAGCAGGCCGCATATCATCTCATACACCATAGGGTTGTTGTGCCACAGCTGGTCCGGATCTTCTCGCCCTGGTCCGGTTCTGCTCGCCCTTCTCTGGAGCTGTTCTGCCTGCCCCATCCCTCTTCCGGACCCACCGAGCCTGCCTCCATGCACACTGCCTGGACCTACTCTGTCTGGCCTGGTTCTTTCTCCTTTGGACCCGCTGTCTTCACTGGCGGAGTTAGGACACAGGTCTCACTTCTCTGAAGCTGCTCTCCCTCACCCAGACCCCCCACTCCCCATCCACTTGCTCTTTCATTTTCCTTTCTCCCTACTTCTCGGTCTCTCTTTACCCACTGCTTCTCTCTCTCTTTCTCTCCCCCCTCTTCGTTCACTCTCACCCCCCACCGTATCCGTCTCCCCGACCGCACCAAGTCTTCCTCTGTCGCCCCTCTCTCTTCCTCCTCCTCATGTCGGTGATAGGGAGCCCGGGGCCCTCTCTGAAAATGCGAGCTGGAGGTGACGTTAAGTGTGAAAGCACCAAGGTGTGAGCCGGGAGAAGAAGCGAGGGAGAAGGTGGGCGGCAGGTAGAGGGTCAAAGGGGGCACTGGCTCTCAGAGAGGTGAGAAGGGGCAGGGAGCAGGCTGAGGACAAAAACAACACCAGAGAAAGAGGCAGACGCTCCGCGAGGAGCCTGGTGTAAACGGAAGAAACGTACACTTCTTAGCACTACAAAGCAGCCGAAGGGCGCCTTTCACTAGAGCCAAGAACCTGACCCATCGCGAACAGACAGAAGCCACCATAGAAACCATCAGTGTCTTGAAAACAACAAAGGACAGAGAGACAGACGACTGCCGCCGAAACCTAGAAGTACAACTTACACCTTTAACAAAAGGCAATTCCTGATGCAAGCACCACACGCCAGAAAACTATAAATATATAAATCTCCCATCAATGCACACCTGAGAGTGAATAAAAGATGAGTAGCAAACTAAGGCAGTGATTGACAGACATTATGCTGGTCCTCTCGTATTGTGCCCTATTGATACTTACTATGTCACCAGTCACTCCAGCGCTGTAGAATTCCTTATTGATTGCTACTCTGACCGCCCCCATGTACCTCACTGTCTAGTGTAGACTAATATGTTTTGTCAGACAAAATGAAAAAATATATTTTTTTAATCTGTGTTTTACGTTATGCAGCTATTGTCCTCGTAAGTTTCTCCCAGAGAAAAAGGATGATATGGACTGTGTGCACCAACACCCTCTTCCTGCAAAGCTAGCCCCTCCTCGACCCGGCAACCACCTGCGCTCCAGTGTACAACAGCCATTTTACATGTTGTGATCAGCTGGTTCCTCAGTTTCCAGCTACACTGGGAAATGGTTGTTGTGCGTGATGCTGACCCTGGAACATCTGATTGGTTCCCTCACAGACCTGAGGTACTTGAAGCACCTGCTCCCCTTCTAGGTTAACTTAATGTTGGATTCGACAAGCAGAAGGCAGAAGAGGGGCCAGTGGAAGCAGGGAAGCCCCTGAGGAGCGCATATTTCCCAACTAGGGCATTTCAAGTGGTGAAGGAACAGGCTGAATATTAAGAGCTACAAACCGACAAGCTTGCCAGAGGTTTCTAACAGGGATCAAGGCTCAACATTTCCTATCCTCAGGACACCAACGTAGTTTTAATAAGTAGTCCATTGTGCTGCTCTTTACTTGGGGTACTGGACCAGTACCTGTGCTATCCTGGAAATCTTCCCGTCCTGAGGTTTGGGTGTTAGTTACAACTTGTAGTGCCCCCTGCCTAGAAGGTCTATGTATGAGAAGGATCTCGGAATAGGGGTCCTCAATTATGCAAATCTCACAACCACTACATTTAGACCTTACATTCTTCTAATCACCTACTGGCTATTTAGTTGGCTGCCTGTGTCAAATGTATACAAAAATAAAAACATGTGTTATGGCCATTTACAATGCTTTACTGTGATTAAGAACAACTGTGAACAGATGGACTGAAAAAGAGATTCAGCCGAAAGTTGAAAAAGGATGGATAGATGGCCTTTTTTGTCGCGTTACAAAGTACCTAATTATGGATTCTCGACCTTTTGTACTGTATTTTTTAATTAGGGAAAGGGATGATACATGAAAATGAAACAGATGTTTCTACAACCATTTTCACTATATACCTCACAAATTACATGTACCCCTTGTACTGGTGTTACTTAACTTGGTTACCTTTATCAAGATCAAGCAGTCTTGGAGGGTCAGGTTCAAATCTTTAGTTTTGGCCCACCGTGCTCTTCATGGCCTTGGCCCCCTCTCTCTTCAGAGGTGCTTTTCCTTCTACTTTCCGACGCGTGCGCTCCGATCTATGTCCCTGCGTTTTGCTCGGGTTCCTCGCTTTAAGCTTCAGAGGATGGCTGGTAGCTCCCTTGTGGTGAAGGCTAGTGCAGCCTGGAATGCCCTCCCCCTTCCTTTGCGGTCCATTCAGAACCCAGGTGTGTTTAAGCGGAAACTTAAGACCCATCTCTTTGTAAGCTCCTTCCTATACCCCTTTGGCTTCGCGCCGGGACACTCATGAGTATCCGTGCGCGCTACAAGTGGATGTAACATAACATAACATAACATGGCAATTCTAACAATAGGTCAGAGTGGAAGTTCGAAATGCTTGGTCATCGCTGCCCCACTAACCCCTTGTTTCTGACCTTACCAGATAGTAACTTAGTGCAGGTGAGGAATGCAGACATCTTTTTGGCAGGATGCTACGGAAATATCTTCCCCAGTCTACTCAGGAGCAGCTGCTACGCTGAGTTTGTGTTATGTTTTCATACTCATTTCTGTGTCATTGCATGACTCCCCGAGTTTTACTGTTTTCTCTCTCTGACCGCCTTATTTTGACGACAGCGCGGGCTCAGACTCTAGTGCACAGGTTGGGAGACCCTTAAGTGTGCATGAGGCACTGCCCTCGTTTTGGGGCCCGCCAGTGGTGAGAGGTAGCTGCGAAAAGTGGCTCTGCCATCGGCAGCCAGATGCTTTCCTCACTTTGTCTGTCTACGGTCCTCACAGAGGTCTGAACTCCCTGAGGCCACATTCACCACACAAGCGCAGCCACAGCATCTTAGTCTAGAGCGCGCGGGTAAGGCAGGCCCAGCCTTACTCCACCAATCACACTCTACGATGTGAGTAGAATATGAGGCACTTAGCAGGGATACCCTAACAGCAGGGCTTCTGTAAATATGAGGCAGGGAGGGTCACATAAAGCGGCAGGGTTGAGTGAATTATGCGTCAAGAAAAAGCAAATTATGTGGCACATTTTGTGACAGTATAACTTCATTTTGTCATTTTTAAATTTGTTAACACTGTTTGGGTATTAGTTGCACCTCATTAGTACTAGTTAAACACCCAAATATAGCATCAAGCTACAGAAAGTTGATCAGTCAACCTTTGCAAAGGACTTTCAACTGCCCGGCAACATGTGTTGCTGCGTTTTTGCTAACTTTTGAACCGTTTGCGCTAGAATCAATTTTTTTCTTAAACTCTGCAGATTATGCGGCAAGTGTTGGATTATGCAACAAATGCAGCAAATATACAATTATGCAAAAATCGCTGCACAATTGCATAATTCCAGTGGCCCTGCCTATCAGTCACATGGATGTAAACTTTCTGCTCTTTGGCTAACTATACCATTGGGCTAAAGAAAACGTTAAGGGACTAAAAAATTATTTTTAAAGAATACATCCCTGATTTGCATGAGAAATCTGTAATGTTGCGGCAATGCAGGCAAGTGCCCAGAACGAGTCACTCTTACCCTCAATGAGTAAGACTCAGAAGGGCTGTATTATCATTTCTGCTCATGGTTACATCTTAGATATGCCTGCTCGTTGCGCCTCCTCCCGGCTCTGGAGTACAGTGGTAACTACACATGGACTCAGCCCCTCTCCTCTTAGCATCCACGCTTCCTAGCCCATCTGGATATCCCCCTCTGTACTGATTTATGTCTAACACCTCATTTCCATTCTTTTTTTGATTGTGTTATCTTTCATGATAAATGCAACTTATTAAATCAAAAATCATCAATTGATGTCCACCATTTTATGTCAGAGCGGTGCCTACGTTAAAATATACTCTTTTATTCAAATGTCACTATTCTTTCTGCTTACTAATTTACTGAACAGCAACTGTTCTAGGCAGTCCATCACTATAATAGAATAATTATTTGAAAACACTTTGCCTCAATCTTGTTTTTGTGTCAGAACGCGCTATAAAGTCTGAGGGGGCAAGGAGGGGCACTTGCCCCCCCTTGCCCATGCCCACAAACTGCTAGAAAATCGTCCCAGGCCCTGATCTGTCAGACCAGCCCATCAGGCACCACTACCAGATTGCAAATGTCAAAAAGTAGAGGTCCCCTTGGGTACATAAATTTGAGTAAAACTACTCACATCAAATTACAAGTCACAGTATGCTAGGTATATATGTAGTAATCAAAGAAGGCAATGCAACAATTCTAAATATACTGAATACATATCACAAATTTATTAGATACAGCAGACATTAAAGAAGACCAATATGGTCCATATCAAAAAAACATGTCATAATACATTAAAATTGCATCTAGTTAAAAAAATTATATATAGTACATTGTAACGGGACAGAAATATAAGGAAAAATTGTGTTCCTATTGGTAAAAAGGAGACACAAAAAAATGATGAGCACAATTCAGCTTTGCGTCAGAACTGTTTTCTCTCAAATTATAATGTGTTTCTCCTTAAGCATCGAGGCGTTTCGGTGAACCACACAGATATCGTCACCTTCTTCAGGAAAATGTATTACCATCCCTTAAAATCTGTAATATTAAAAAAACAAAGGGGCATATTATCAAGGGGGTTTATCTCCGCTTTTTTGGCTTTAAAAGCCAAGAAAGCGGAGATAAAATTATCTCCCTATTACCTAGCTGTCGCTAACACCAGTTAGCGACAGCTAGTAGGAGATAGCGACCATCTTGGGCCCCACTTTGCATGTCAGTGATATTTATCACTAATGACATGCAAAGTGGGCGTGCCAAGATGTTAGCAACTGGAAACAGTCGCTAACATCGCTATCTCTTATTACCAACTTATGGAGATATTCGCGCTAAGCGCGAATATCTCCAGAAGCTAACACCTGCCCTGAGCAGTTCTTAGCCATGTTATCCAATGGGAGGTGGATAACATGGCTAAGAGCATTAGCTCGGTAATGCATGAATATCGCTGACTTTTCAGCGATATTCATGCATTGCGGCCGATTTTTATCGCATTTGCGATAAACCTTGGTAATACCAAGGTTTATTTGCGATAAAAATCACCGCAGCTCAGCGGTAAATTTTTGTCTCTAACTAAGCAATAGCGATAATTATCGCTATTGCTTTGTAATATGCCCCATAATGTTTTTCATGATCTGCGCAACATAACTAATGCATCTTATATTCACTTGCAACAAAGCCTCAATATTACTACATATCCCTATACAACACATATATTACATCTATTACACACATTGAGCCTCTGGATGTTATACCCTGTTATGCAAACACAGGTCACATATTAGATCTCAAAACACATAAAGACAATTTAACAGGCATTAATATACATAAATGTAATATGCCCAATCTCATCATCATAATTGGTGTCCATATAACATATCCTTCCTCTAGATAAATAAGCTTTACTATAACCCAAGAAATAGCCCAATGTCATGCATATTGGAATGGGAGTTGTTTAAATAAAAAACATTGACAGGCATTTAGACACAGACAAGCTGGTGGTCCCAATAATAAACACGCCTACCATGAAGAGAGGTACAACCATAGATTTGATACCATATGGTTTGCACTGAAGGAGGCCACTAATAAGTACCCAAAGCTTTTCTTATCAAAATAGGCCAGGAAGCAGCGTACCTCAAAAGAGGTATCGTGTTAAGATTCACACGTTTACCGATTGGTGCCTCAGCACTTTCTAATTCTCATTTCTTCAAGACAAATCAGGGACATAACCATGTCTGCGTGCAACAGCGTGATTCTAAAGAGACATGTTGAGAATTTACTAATAATAGAGCCCCCTTCAATGACTCTATCTCTAAATCTATAAGTTCAAAGAACTAATATAACTTTATAGATCAAACCTACTTGTCTGTATATAGGTCTAAGACATTCAATAAAGCCGGAACAAGAATCAATCCAGTCATGTTCCACTCGTACGTTATTTGTCTGAATATAATCTTTGCCTGCAAACACAAGATAACACTTATCTTAGGTAAAGGGCTCATCATGTCAAGCCTAAGTAAGCCACCACGGTGTTTTCAATGGTGCATGGCCCATAACGGAAACATCATGAGTAAACGCACCTTTAAAAATAATTCACTCGCGTTCCATCGTTAGAATTCCTGCATGAAGATACGGGGAACACATCTCCCGATGCTACGGTACAATATCCGCCTGAAGATGGAATACGCTGTACCCGGACCCCTAAGCATTCAACAATATATCATATTAGTCCAACGGGAGTCAGGGGTATCCCAGGATGACATTAGTAGCAGAAAAAGTTTTATAAACTTACTTTGTCGATATCACGTATTCTTTTGGGGATATCAAGCCGCAAAAGCAGCCAAAATTAGCCAGTGAGTATACAGCAACGTGCCAACGCCTTTAATTTCCTAGCACGTTCGTTATTAAAATGAATAAATCAGCAGGTCAGTCTAACTATTCGGACATAGAACTATGTTTCATTACCCTTACTCCTCGCTATACTAGCCTCACGTACCTTAAACATCCTTAACAAACAGGCAGCCGCATGGTCCATGTATCTCGTTCGTTCGAAGAGGACGCCATGTAGTTTTGCTATGTATTTATACACAACCGCACATGCGCGGAGGATTCAAACACTTGTGTGTCAAGCACTCTATCATGAACAAAGACTAGAGTGCTAAACCGCCTCATAATCGCGGAAAAAATGAAGAGAGACTACCATAGTATTGTTGTAACCAATCTCGCATGGCTCACAACGGGCAATGAAGATCTATCGTTACGATTAGCAACAAACACTGAATTTAAGAAGTACATTTCAAAAAAAAATTTTTTATGATAAGCAAACAACTATACAAAATTAATAGCCCATGAAATCATGGGCGCCGAAGACAGACTTAGTTAAAATATTTCTGTCTCCACGTATATTCAGTGCTTAATTTGTGCTGGTGCTTGCCGGTGCTTAGCACCGGCACTTAATTGTCAGGGCCGGGTCTACAGTCACGCATTTAGTGCACATCAGTAATTGATAATTAGCACTGGCACAGAGAGCGTGTGCTGCTATACGTCCGTAAGTGCTGCTGTCACTTTACAGTCGTCGTGGTACTGGTTGTGTTGATGACTGATGATCATGTTGAAGAACTTCACTCACTGAACGGTGACGTGACTGACTCGTTTTCGATTCTTCTCACTCTTTCACAAGACTAAGTTCTGCTCAATCCGCCGGCCTAGCGGCTGCGGATCAGTATTGCCGGCCCAGTGGGCGGGACACAGAGTTGTTGGGCAGGGTTTGCCTGGCTGGTCTTCTTCTGTGGGGATCTGGGCTGTGCGCGGCAGAGGCAGCGACGCCTGCACAGATTTTGCAATTGAATGCGCGCGCATCTGCTGCTTTAATGCTGCCACGGAACGCCCCAGCACACCCGCACGGCCGCACCTCACCACCGTGATCGGCACCGCATCCAACATCGAGTATCCACTGGTGGTTGAACTTCAACGGCGCCGGCGGACCGACCAGGTGAGGGCAAGGCATGGCCTGGGGTAGGCTGGCGGCCTAATCATGATTCATTTATGATTTACAAATAAAGCTGCGCAGGTGAGGCAGGCAGGGCCTGGCAGGCGCCGTGATTAGTTGTTTTTATGTCGATTAATTAATTGGTTTGATGATGAATGGCTGCGGCCCTTACTATGATCGGATGTTGCCAGTAGTAGTGGATTTTGCGTAGTTGCAGGCCGGCCCGGCAGTGCTTCCTGGATGGATCAGTATCAGTACTACTACTATTAGTCTGGGATGGATTCCGTTTCGGTTCAGCCAGGGCCAGGCTCAGCAAATCTGTGGGGGTTGGGGCTGTGCAGGGCAAGCAGCGTGCGCAGATTTTTTCACATTGCATTCGCAGCTTTGCCACACCCCAGCATACCCGCACTGCCTCAGGCTCACCACCACCACCGTCCGATTCATCGTTGCCAGCCAGCTAGCCGCAAGTTCAAAGTAGCGGGACCTGGACTGCGTTGGCCGCATAGAAGCCTCTGCAGCTGTGATTCTGAGACCACAACAGTGGTTTGAGAAAGATTCCTGTCTCCCCTGGGGTATGAGTGCTTGATGGAGTGGGGGGGGGACTGGCCGTCCAGCCAAAGTGTCATGACACGAGCACCCTGGCAGCCACTGCAGCCTCCCTTTCATGGCATAATTCCGGTGCAGCCTGCAGCAGCTGCTGATGCGGCTCCACTCTTCTCCTCTCCTCAAGGCCGAAGTCAATCAGGCCTGAATACTTCTCACTAGGGTCAGGTTTGTAGGGGTGCTAAGGAGACGTGAGGCCACTCCACGTTGATCGGACTAGAAGAGGAGGGGCTCACACCAAACATCACGTTCTCAGCTGCAGTTTTGGCCTGTGCTCACCCTCGCTACTTGCTCCTGGAACTACGTTTTTCCCTCCTTCCTGCATCACATCCAGAACGGCTATCGCAACACCTCCAGTGATCCTCTAGAGAATATTGTTAGGAAAAAAGAGGAAGTAGGCGATAGAATGCATTGTTGGGAGGGTTGAGTAGAAAATTAAGAGGTATGCTTGGAGGGTGTGAGCATCTTGTTGGAGGTCGGGATCAAACCCCCTGAGGCAGGTTAGTGGATGAAGAGGGTGTTGAAGTGGGGTTGAGTTCAACTTGTGGGGTCGAGTAATAAGTTGGGGAAGACTCAGAAGAAGTTTGCAACGATGTTGGTCTAGTAATGAAAGGTGTACATCTGTTGAATGAATCAGTATCTTACTATTGATGTAGATGGAGACAGTGATTGTTCCATTTAATAGTGATGAGAGAGAAATTTGCAGCTTGCAGCCATGAGGAATGTTAGTAGAAGATGTAACATTGAATTTGTTGTAGGAACTGTTGGTCCAGGACGTAGTATTACAGGTAAAAAAAAGATGAGGACTGTATTAAGGTTCACATATCGGCCACTATGGTATTGATTGAAGAGGGTGTGAGGATTTTTGGTGATTTTGGAGAGGATGTGGGTGGCCGAGGAGTCATGGAAGGGCAAGGAGTAACAGAAGACTACAGGTTTCCATCAGTCCAGGGTTTGTTTCCTGTAACATTACCATCATATTTTAATGAAATATAGATCTAGCATGGGTAAACATTTCTTGACATCAGATAATGCCAGCCAAGCCAAGTATATTTCCCTGCTTGCTCCAGTGATATATATTAACCCCTAGGTTTGTCATTGTACTTATCACAGAATTTGACCTGCATGTCTGTCTCATGCTAACTAAATATGTGACACCTAGTGGAGCAGCCCATAGGTGTTGGTGCTGTATTGCAGTGGTGTGTTATGGCCAGGGCACAGGAGGTTCAAATGTGACTAGGCAAATGCTATCTTGCCATTTCCATCCTCCTGCAAAAGAGCAATTTGGTTGCAGTTAGGGCAGTCTATCAATTTGAAGCATGGCAGACAAATTGTCATTATGCAGTGCACCAGTGCCATGTTGAATCAGGTTGCACTGCTGTGAGCACCTCTCCCCCTAGCACTAAGTATTCTTCCAGTAAACAGGCCATGTCTCAGGAGAAAATGTACGTACCCAATGGGTTTGTAGAGTCTGGTGTTATGAGAGATGACTCCTTGGCCAGACTGGCTTCCAAACATTTTGGTGTACTGGCAGGGTGGTGGGGGAGGGAGGGTGAGGGTTAAGGGGTTTGTTACTGGGGACATGCTGGTTCCAACTTGCAATGTTTCTAAATAAACAGTGAAAAAACAATGATTTTTAAAGCGCAATTAAAGCTACTTTGAAACCATGGTTTTTTCATTGTTTTTTAGAACAAAATGCCTGGTAGCAAGTCCGGCCCTGGATGACTCACAGGATGTGCTGTGCTCCTGCTCCAGGTTTGTCCTGTGTGCTGTGGTCTGCTGCAGGAAGCAATGCTTCCTTGCAACAGCAGAGTAAAAGGTTTCCATTCCACCATTAATCTGTGAATTGGCCTTCAACAGCACCAACCATAACCCATCCACAAACATATTATTAACACACTCACAGCAAATGCACTCAACTCATGTACTACAAACTAACCCTAACCACATTTCATTGTCTCAAAAAAAACTACAAAACCCCACAACCCAACGCATATACACTCTTCTACCCCACCTGCCACACAATGACATCTTCACTCACCCACAAAACACCACTTTGTCCTACACCACTAAAAAATCCACACATCACCAGCACAACACAAAGCCACATTGTACATAACTTTAATCCATACAGACACACACTCCTTGTTCATACAAAGCACTAGCTCTACCCTCTACTTGCTCCTAACAGACCCTTTTCTGTAACCACCAAACCTATATTGAGCCCTGCATCATTTTATCCACTAACATCATACTCCTCTTTTTACCAAAATCACACACTAAAATAATCCTAACACTCCACTCCACAAAATATATGACCTCTTACAGCTATCACATCTAACACAAACACGTGTAACATACACTCTTTTCCAAAACACATCACAACCCCCTTACCATTCAACTTCCACTCACCAACAATACTTCACATACAAATCCATCTCTGAAAACCACTACATCATCATCTCCTCTCACTACTCCACAAAAAGAATGCATAACACACCAACACCAGAGAAACAAAATAACACACATGGACACTATTGCATAACACTTTCCATCACAAACTATTAATAAACACCCACTACCACCCTCCTAACTGCACAACTAATACACATCCTAAATCCTCTTTACTGCCAACATTTCTCTCTTCCTCCACACCTAACACAAATTCACAAACTTACAACATGACCCATGTGCTGCACCACCACCCCTAACTCATTCACCTTCCACCTTAAACAGACACAAACAAAATGAACAACAACTCCATGTCTGTTACACTACAAGACTACTCCACAACAAAAACACAGCTCACCAACTCACTCTCAAACACCATCTCCACCACCTAGCCTTGCATATGCAGACCCATCAAAATGCCTTCTAAGCCTGCTGGATGGGAATTCAATATAGAAAAGCAACACGATTGCTATCTTCATACAGGCAAACTGCATCATGTATCACTTTTGCACGCCCGGGAGTGGGATGAGGCTGTGACTAGGAGTTGCTGTGTCTGTGACAGGTGTTCCGCCTTGAGGAGTTGACCAGACCGACAGCATCAGCGCTGCCAGGCATGTGGTCCGGATGAGTTTATTTTGTTGCTCTGCTGGGGGTGTGTGTCATGCTGGCAGCTGCAGGAAGAAGAGCAGGTCTGCACTATGAAGCAGGAGCTTGAAACCACCACACGCCTGCACTGTGCGTGTTCCTGGTCAAAGCTCTGAGCTACAGTCGCAAATACATATTATTATCTCTCACCCACATGCAAAATGCTCTCAGGTATGTGCATCGCTCTCCGACCAGTGAACAGCAGCTTCATGCATTGAACACATGCAGAGCTCCGAACCACGTGCTGTAAGGCTCTAAATGAACCTTTGCCACCATGTGCTAGTTTTTTGGTACTTGAGAGTCAACAGTGCCAGTTGGAGATGTGGGGGAGCAATTGGAGTAAGTGGGTGGAGTCACTGGTAGAAGAGGGTGGAGCCGAAGGAAGTGGGTGTGGCCTCCTGAAAAAATTGAGCACCTGCACTTCATATTTTACAAATTAAGCACTGAACCAGATTCCAAACACTACGCTCACAATGAGCCCAATGCATAAAAATTATCCTCGTTCATGGCAGCCCTGTAAGCATATACAAGGAGTGAACTAACTCAAAAGCAGTATTCTGGTCCTCTATATAGGCGTCACTACTATAATCACCACTGCTACAGACAGCGCTGCTCTTATGCGGCATACAGAAACATTCTTCATTGCCGCATAAAAATATGGTAAATAGTCATAAACCATCAGATAGCTCCAACGATGCGCTCCCATTCCTCCCTGGAGTTGAGTCCTTTCCTAACAGTGTTGAGAACGGAAATATACCATTGTTCCCGATGTTTCCGTACAAGCTGTATATTCCCACCTCTTTTCCCAATTTTGACCTTCTCCAGAACAAACCACCTGAAATCATTCTCTCCATGTTTGTGTTCCAGAAAATGAGGCACCAGAGGGGCAGTAAGTTTCTTCGTTTTAATCGCAGAACGATGCTCCTGAAATCTAGTTCTGGCTTCTCTGCCCGTCTCCCCCACATAAGCTAAACCGCAGGGCACATAAGCAAATAAATAATATTTTTACTCCTACAGTTATTGTGGGTTCTACTTTTTAAAGTAACTCCTTTGTGCGTGATTTCTGAAGCCACTATGCATTGCGGGCACATACTACAGGTTCCACATCTCGTATTTCCAACAATTTTAGTATTATCAATCGTTCTCTGATTATCACCAACTTCATCCCTATAAGTGTGGACTAAAAGATCTCGTAAGTTCTTGTTCTTTTTGTATGCAAACAAAGGTTTTTCAAGTATGGTGTCCGATCATGGTTTAAAATGTGCCAATTTCTGTTGATAACATTTTTTATTTGGTTACTCATGTTCGATAATTTGCTCACAAAAAACACCTTTTTGAGGGGCTCCTTTGTTTCATTGGGCTTATTTATGAGGGCATCTCGGTCATAAAACCTAGCTCTCTTACATGAATGTGACAATAATTTTTTCAGGTACCCCCTATCTCAAAATTTCTTTTTCAAGTCATCAGCATAAGTAGGAAAAGAGACTATATAGCAAACCAATATTGTTGTACCGCCCTGATGATACATACAATCAAATTATTTGCGACCTAATACAGTTCATAAATACTACAAAAATGTATATCCAAATTCAGAAACCATTTTATTTATATTTTTTTTCCCATTTGTTATAAATATTTTATGTCATTTTTAAATATCTTTTCAACATTAGTAGCAATTAGTTTAACAAAATACATACAACTACATATATCACATATAATCACATAACACATAAGACCAAAGAAAGAAAGGTGCTATACGACATATTCGGTCGTTGGATAATTTAAAGGAGGCAATGCGGTGGAATAGAACTACGCGCGTTTCGGCCAGTAGCCTTCGTCAGGCGACCGTCATTCGCAGATTATAAACATGACAATGTGCAACACAAATAAGTGTGGTATATAACGGTGCTTCTATTTAGTATTCCCCTTTATTGTTATTCTTCAAGAAAGCACTTGATTTTTACTTTAAAAATACCTTTCACGTCACTGCAGCTAGTAGATGTCTGCACACCGGGCAATATTTTTTCGGGAAATTTCAGCAAAAGCACTTCTGATTTTGAAAGATGTTTGTTTCCCTTTAACAGTGTCTTTTTTTAGATGCAGAAGACTCGCTCGTCTATATCGATATTCTTTTTTTTACTTGTAAGCCGCTAACACCCGTTTTTGTGATTCTCATTCTGATATATGTCTGATAACCGGTAGTCGTTTTTCTGTGATAAGTAAAATAGATTGTCTTTGCTTGTGTGCGGCTTTACGGTAAACGGGGGTTCTCGTCCGACATCTGCATTGTCTCGGTGACCAAATATTTAAGTCATCAGCATGTCTGTAATAATCATCCACGTCAGAGCAGTTTCTTCTGAGACGAAGAAACTGGCTAAACGGAATACTCTCCCTCTGAGATTTAGGATGAAAACTTGAGAAGTGAAGGAGAGTATTCTTAGCGGATGTATGACATTACAATGCATGTTTTTACATCGCATGCCTTTACAACGCGGTGTTTACGACGCAAACCTTTACAACGCATAGCGCTTGGGGGTGCTGGATAGTGAATAGTTTAATTTACTATACCAACTCCAGTCCCCGTGGACACAAGGGAAGGTGTTGGATAGTAAATTAAACTTATTCCCTATCCTAGAGTGCCCCCCAGCGCAATGCGTTGTAATGGTTTGCCTTGTAAAAGTTGCGTTGTAAAGGCACTGCGTGGTAAAAGTTGCGTTGTAAAGGATGTTTCCCATTCTTAGCCATTGGTTTGGTGAAGAGTTCAACCTCCAAAAAGCCATTAGTGTTTTTTATTGAGATGTCTAAGAAATCAACCTTATTAGTACTAAAATAAGAGGTGAATTTAAGGTTGGGGTCACCTAGGTTGAGACACTTTAAAAACTCCTCCAGCAGTTCAATCGACCCTTCCCAAATGAGTAAGATGTCATCAATGTAGCGGTACCAGCCCGCTACATTCTCATAGAAGGGGGCGATTTCATTATCAATGTGCTTGGCTTCGAATTTACCAACATAGAGGCATGCCAGACTAGGGGCACATGTGGCCCCCATGCTGGTCCCCTTGAGCTGTTTAAAATATTCTTTTTTTAAAAGAAAGACATTGTTTGTGAGGATCAGTTTTACACAATCTACTATAAAGTCCATGTTGGCGCCTCAGAGGTCATAGGAGTCCAGAATGTTATAGATGACATTCACCGTGTCCATCTGTTTATGTTCGTGTAAAGAGACTCAATGTCTAGAGTAACCAGACACTGAGTCTCTTCACAGAATGGACGGCCTCCACCAATGAGGCCAATTGTGAGCAGTATTGATTCCCTGCTGGAGCCGGTCAGTAAATATGTCGATCATTTTTTGAGGCCCATAGTTTGTGGTCTTAAATCATATGTTAGACATTCAGCACATATTATTTCTCTTATTGAGGGCCGTCCATTCTGTGAAGAGACTCAGTGTCTGGTTACTCTAGACATTGAGTCTCTTTACACGAACATACCACAGATGGACAAATGGCTTTCTTTGTAAAAAATAATATTTTAAACAGCTCAAGGGGACCAGCATGGGGGCCACATGTGCACCTAGACTGGCATGCCTCTATGTTGGTCAAGCCAAGCACATTGATAATGAAATCACCCCCTTCTATGAGAATGTAGCGGGCTGGTACCGCTACATTGATGACATCTTACTCATTTGGGAAGGGTGATTGAACTGCTGGAGGAGTTTTTAAAGTGGCTCAACCTAGGTGACTCCAACCTTAAATTCACCTCTTATTTTAGTACTAATAAGGTTGATTTCTTAGACATCTCAATAAAAAACACTAATGGCTTTTTGGAGGGTGAACTCTTCACCAAACCAATTCTAAGAATACTCTCCTTCACTTCTCAGGTTTTTATCCAAAATCTCAGAGGGAGAGTATTCCGTTTAGCCAGTTTCTTCGGCTCAGAAGAAACTGCTCTGACGTGCATGATTATTACAGACATGCTGATGACTTGAAAAAGAAATTTAGAGATAAGGAGTACCCGAAAAAATTATTGTCACATTCATGTAAGAGAGCTAGGTTTTATGACCGAGATGCCCTCATAAATAAGCCCAATGAAACAAAGGAGCCCCTCAAAAAGGTGTTTTTTGTGAGCAAATTCTCGAACATGAGTAACCAAATAAAAAATGTTATCAACAGAAATTGGCACATTTTAAACCATGATGAGGACACCATACTTGAAAAACCTTTGTTTGCATACAAAAAGAACAAGAACTTACGTGATCTTTTAGTCCACACTTATAGGGATGAAGTTGGTGATAATCAGAGAACGATTGATAATACTAAAATTGTAGGAAATACGAGATGTGGAACCTGTAATATGTGCCCGCACTGCATTGTGGCTTCAGAAATCACGCACAATGGAGTTACTTTAAAAAGTAGAACCCACAATAACTGTAGGAGTAAAGATATTATTTAGTTGCTTATGTGCCCCTGCGGTTTAGCTTATGTGGGGGAGACGGGCAGAGAGGTCAGACTAGATTTCAGGAGCATCGTTCTGCGATTAAAACGAAGAAACTTACTGCCCCTCTGGTGCCTCATTTTCTGGAACACAAACATGGAGAGAATGATTTCAGGTGGTTTGTTCTGGAGAAGGTCAAAATTGGGAAAGGAGGTGGGAATATACAGCTTGTACGGAAACGTCGGGAACAATGGTATATTTCCGTTCTCAACACTGTTAGGAAAGGACTCAACTCCAGGGAGGAATGGGAGCGCATCGTTGGAGCTATCTGATGGTTTATGACTATTTACCATATTTTTATGCGGCAATGAAGAATGTTGCTGTATGCCGCATATGAGCAGCGCTGTCTGTAGCAGTGGTGATTATAGTAGTGACGCCTATATAGAGGACCAGAATACTGCTTTTGAGTTAGTTCACTCCTTCTATATGCTTACAGGGCTGCCATGAACGAGGATAATTTTTATGCATTGGGCTTATTGTGAGCGTAGTGTTTGGAATCTGGTGACATATACGTGGAGACAGAAATATTTTAACTAAGTCTGTCTTCGGCCCCCGTGATTTCATGGGCTATTAATTTTGTATAGTTGTTTGCTTATCATAAAAAATTTTTTTTAAATGTACTTCTTAAATTCAGCGTTTGTTGCTAATCGTAACGATAGATCTTCATTGGCCGTTGTGAGCCATGCAAGATTGGTTACAACAATACTATGGTAGTCTCTCTTCATTTTTTCCGCCATTATGAGGCGGTTTAGCACTCTAGTCTTTGTTCATGATAGAGTGCTTGACACACAAGTGTTTGAATCTTCCGCGCATGTACGGTTGTGTATAAATACATAGCAATATCGTAGCGCTTGACTTGATATTGCTATTTAGCAGCGCTAGCGCGCACCTCTTAGCTGTGTATGGTAACGTGATTTGCATATTATCAAGCGCCCATTCTTCCACTGCTCCTGAGTTTATTGTTGTTGCTGCCATTTTGTTTGGAACCCCTGGCCCTTCCTCCACCTCGCTCCCGCCTCCCAGCTGACCCGCCCACCCACTGAAGCTGTAGACCGTCCTCTTACTCTGGTACAGCTGTGACCGTCCTGCCCTGGACACGAGTGGTCGCTCCCCTTGCCTCCTCCTCTGCTGAGATCTGGTATTGCAGCGCCTGTCTCCACTTCTGGCAATAGTAACGTAGCGCTTGACTGCAGACCGGTATTGTAGCGCCTGACTCTGCTTTAGGATTTACTATCGTAGCGCTTAACTGCAGATTACTCACCCATAACCCAGCGCTTGACTGCACAGCCCTTAGTCATATCGTAGCGCTTGACTTGATATTGCTATTTAGCAGCGCTAGCGCGCACCTCTTAGCTGTGTATGGTAACGTGATTTGCATATTATCAAGCGCCCACGCTTCCACTGCTCCTGAGTTTATTGTTGTTGCTGCCATTTTGTTTGGAACCCCTGGCCCTTCCTCCACCTCGCTCCCGCCTCCCAGCTGACCCGCCCACGCTCCGCCCCCTCCACTACCCATTTGAGATGGATGGACTCTGGTGCAGCGTCCACGCGCAGCGGCCGCGCCGAAGGTGCGCCAAAGGTAAGCCCGTCTACGCCCGTCCGCGCCAAGCCCGCGACCAGCGCCAGACCCCCTGGCCCCCGTACCACCCACCCCTCCCGCATTACATACGACCCCTCCACCCTCTTAGCCCTAAACCCCGGTCGACTACCCAACTGCGCCCAAGCCGCCCCTGGACACATCCATGGACCCTTCACATGCAACTCCTGCAAGTATGACGGCACAAAGACCAACTCCCCATCCACTAACACCAAACAGAGATCTAACACCAACCACCTAAAATGCATCCTGCTCAACACACGATCGGTCCACAGACACGCCATCGACCTTTGGAATCTCCTAGACACCATCTCTCCGGACGTCGCCTTCCTAACAGAAACATGGATGAACGCCTCCTCAGCCCCAGACATCACCATCGCCATCCCGGAAGGCTACAAGATCATCCGAAAAGACCGCACCACGCAAACAGGAGGAGGCATCGCTATCGTCCATAAGAATTCCATCCGCATCTCAACCAGCTCAGACGTCAACCTCGCTAGCGCCGAACACCTTCACTTCCAAATCCACACCGACCCCAAGACCACACTTAGAGGCACCCTCCTCTACAGGCCACCTGGACCCCGGGCACAATTCAGTGAAGACATCACTGACTTTATCACCCCACACGCCCTCCCCTCCGAGGACTACATTCTACTGGGAGACCTCAATTTTCACCTGGAAAAAAGCAACGACAACAACACCACCACCCTCCTGGACAATCTCGCCAACCTCGGACTCAAACAACTTGTTAATACCCCCACTCACTACGCAGGTCACACACTCGACCCTATCTTCACCTCCAGCAAACATATCTCCTTCAGTCACACCACAGTTCTCCATTGGACGGACCACAGCTGCGTTCACTTTATCTACAATAAGACCACAACCCACAACCATCCTCAACCTACTCTGCGAAGAAACTGGAACAAAATCACCATCGACCAGATCTCCTCATCGCTTCTTCAAAACCCCCCTGCCCAATCTTCGAACCCCAACCAAGCAGCCATTAACCTCACTCAATGGCTAACCAACAGCGCCGACAACCTAGCACCCCTGAAAAAACGTCAAATCAAACTAGGCAGAAAAAACGCCCCTGGTTCAACGATGATCTTAAGAAATCCAAGAAACTCTGTCGCTCCCTTGAGAAGGCCTGGAAAAAAGACCCTAACACCAGCACCAGGGACGCCTTCAAAAACGCCACCTGCATACACCACCAACTGATCCGGACTGCCAAGAAAGCCGCTTTCAAAGACCGACTTGACAACAACGCCCACAACAGCAAGGAATTATTCAACATCGTCAAAGAGTTTACCAACCCCACTGCCAACTCCAACGACATCACCCCCTCTCAAGCCCTTTGCGACTCCCTAGCTTCGTTCTTCCACGACAAAATCGCAGACATCCACAACAGCTTCGACAACCAACCCGAAGACCAACCCACCCAACATTCCGCCGTACCTTCACCCCCCTTGAACATCCTTACTGACTGGAACCCAATCTCCACTGAGGACACCATCCGCCTGATGAACTCCATCCACTCAGGATCCCCCACAGACCCATGCCCTCACCACATCTTCAACAAAGCAGATTCCATCATAGCACCACACCTCCGAGACGTCATCAACTGCTCCCTCATCTCCGCCACCTTCCCGGAAAGCTGGAAACACGCCGAACTCAGCGCCCTTCTGAAAAAACCCACAGCTGACCCCACCGAACTCAAAAACTACCGCCCCATCTCGCTCCTTCCATTCCCGGCCAAAGTCATAGAGAAAGCTGTCAACAACCAGCTCGCCGCCTTCCTCGAAACCAACAAATCCCTCGACCCCTCAAAGTCCGGCTTCCGAGCCAAACACAGCACTGAGACCGCACTCATCGCAGCAACAGACGACATTCGAACTCTACTGGACAATGGAGACACAGTCGCCCTCATTCTCCTCGACATCTCCGCAGCCTTCGACACAGTCTGTCATAGCACCCTGTTACAACGCCTCAGAAACATCGGAATCCAAGGAAAAGCACTGGAATGGATCACCTCGTTCCTTGCCGGAAGAACCCAGAGAGTCCGCCTCCCACCATTCAAGTCAGAGGCCACTGAAGTCATTTGCGGCGTACCACAAGGTTCTTCACTCAGCCCCACCCTCTTCAACGTATACATGAACCCCCTCGCAACCATCGCACGCCAACACAACCTCAACATCATCTCCTACGCTGATGACACTCAACTGATCCTCTCACTCACCAAAGACCCTAACACCGCCAAAACCAACCTACATGAAGGAATGAAAGAAGTAGCCGAGTGGATGAAGCACAGCCGTCTGAAACTGAATTCCGACAAAACAGAAGTCCTTATCTTAGGTACCTCCCCCTCCGCCTGGGACGACTCTTGGTGGCCAGAGTCCCTTGGAAAAGCACCCATCCCGACAGACCACGCACGGAACCTGGGCGTCATTCTAGACTCCTCACTCTCGATGACCAGACAAGTCAACGCCGTTTCATCATCTTGCTTCAACATTCTTCGCATGCTCAAAAAAACATTTCGCTGGATCCCCACCGAAACTAGAAAAACGGTCACCCACGCACTGGTTACAAGCCGCCTGGACTACGGAAACACCCTATACGCTGGCACCACCGCGAAACTTCAGAAAAAACTCCAACGCATTCAGAACGCTTCAGCCAGACTCATACTAGACATCCCGCGCAAAGACCACATTTCTGGCCACCTGAAAAACCTCCACTGGCTCCCCGTCAATAAGAGGATAACATTCCGCCTCCTAACCCACGCACACAAAGCACTTTACGAACTCGGACCCGAATGCCTCAACACACGACTTTCCTTCTACACCCCCTCCCGCCAGCTACGCTCCTCCAACCAAGCCCTTGCTGCTGTACCTCGCATCAACAAAACCACCATGGGAGGAAGATCCTTCTCCTACCTGGCGGCTAAAACCTGGAACTCACTTCCCATTCACCTTCGCCTCACTCAGAACCACCTAGCATTCAGAAAGCAACTTAAAACCTGGATATTCGACAAGTAACTCCCCACCCTTCTCCAAGCGCCTTGAGACCCTCTGGGTATGTAGCGCGCTATATAAATCAATTGAATTGAATTGAATTGAAGCAAAACTACATGGCGTCCTCTTCGAACGAACGAGATACATGGACCATGCGGCTGCCTGTTTGTTAAGGATGGTTAAGGTATGTGAGGCTAGTATAGCGAGGAGTAAGGGTAATGAAACATAGTTCTATGTCCGAATAGTTAGACTGACCCGCTGATTTATTCATTTTAGTAACGAACGTGCTAGGAAATTAAAGGCTTTGGCACGTTGCTGTATACTCACTGGCTAATTTTGGCAGCTTTTGCGGCTTGATATCCCCAAAAGAATACGTGATATCGACAAAGTAAGTTTATAAAACTTTTTCCGCTACTAATGTCATCCTGGGATACCCCTGTCTCCTGTTGGACTAATATGATATATTGTTGTATGCTTAGGGGTCCGGGTACAGCGTAATCCATCTTCAGGCGGATATTGTACCGCAGCGTAGGGAGACGTGTTCCCCGTATCTTCATGCAGGAATTCTAACGATGGAACGCGAGTGAATTATTTTTAAAGGTGCGTTTAATCATGATGTTTCCGTTATGGGCCATGCACCATTGAAAACACCGTGGTGGCTTACTTAGGGTTGACATGAAGAGCCCTTTACCTAAGATAAGTGTTATTTTGTGTTGCAGGCAAAGATTATATTCAGACAAATAACGTACAAGTGGAACATCACTGGATTGATTCTTGTTCCGGCTTTATTGAATGCCTTAGACCTATATACAGACAAGTACGTTTGATCTATAAAGTTATATTAGTTCTTTGAACTTATAGATTTAGAGATAGAGTCATTGAAGGGGGCCCTATTATTAGTAAATTCTCAACTTGTCTCTTTAGAATCACGCTGTTGCAGGCAGACATGGTTATGTCCCTGATTTGTCTTGAAGAAATGAAAATAAGAATCGGTAAACGTGTGAATCTTAACACGATACCTCATTTAAGGTACGCTGCTTCCTGGCCTATTTAGATAAGAAAAGCTTTGGGTACTTATTAGTGGCCTCCTTCAGTGCAAACCACATTGTATCAAATCTATGGTTGTACCTCTCTTCATGGTAGGCGTGTTTATTATTGGGACCACCAGCTTTTCTGTGTCTAAATGCCTGTCAATGTTTTTTATTTAAACAACTCCCATTCCAATATGCATGCCCCCTAATTCTGCTAGCACCGTAAGTCAACCTGTCCTAAACTGGCACACTCTTAATGGCCACGCCCGCTCCCTACTGTTCAAAATTGTAGGGTGGGCGGGTGGTCCAAAGAATTCTCCAACCCTTTCCCACTGGTGCTGAAGGTAGGAAGAGGAAGAAACCTCCTCCCCTGCCCCCTATAAACCTAGCCCTAGACCCCACTCCTAATCCCACCCCTTGACCCTAACACCCCATCTTGTCCTTCCTGTCGTGCGAAAACCCTGGGGGAAGACTGGTCTGCTGACTCTACTTCCCCTGGGGGCCGCTATGTTAACGGTCAACTTCTGATCTATCTTTGTAATGGTCACTGGAATTGGTGAGTGGGATTGCAGGTTAAACCGACCATGGGTGGATAGGGAAGGTGGGGGCTGCAAAGTGAAGGTGTTTGTACAGACTGCAAGCGACATGTGCAGACGTTACCTCGAGACACACCAGTTTTGAGGGTTGCACTTTTTGGGCTGCCCATGACTTGAGCTGACACATTAAGTATAAAAAGAACATAATGTTAAATGTGTGTTTTATGTGCATATATCAGAACATGCATGCACATTGTTGGGCTTCAGACAGTGATCACATGGAGTCTCAAACAATACTTGTGAAGCTGACGGATTTAATGTTTTATGTATCCATTGCATGAAAGCTGCATTTTGGTTCCACAATAATGTGATTGAAAAAGGTAAATGTGTGAAATAATGTAAGCAAATTATTTCATGAGTTGCATACCAGAGATCATGGTTACAGCTCCCATGGTCTCAAACAAATGCCCTTGTTTCTTCGTGCAGTCACTTCACTTCAAAAAATGAATGCACATTTCGTTCTCACTCTAATCATTTCAGGAATTAAACATAGCTCCTTGGAGTAGTAGTAAGGAACGTTTGATAGCTTTATAAGCCGTGGGATCATACCTCTTCATTTCTGTGAAATGCTGAAGGGGTATGTCCTTGCCAGTTAAATAAGCAGACTTATATGTAGTGAAGCTAAATAAAGAAAGTTTTGAACAGAGAGTCACTATTAACCTCTGTCTGATTTATAGGTGCCTAATCAAAGTTGTAACAAGAACACCTCAGTGTTGCTTTCAACAATGGAACCTGTTCTCTTTCTCTGCTGCACGTGATGATAGTTAGCAGTGGTTACCAGAGGCAAGCCTGGCCATGTCCAAATTTTTCTTATGTAATGAGCTGTCAAAGATTATATGGATTTTTACATCACATGCCACTAGACATCTCTGAGTCTCATAATAAAAAAATAATAAATAATAATAGGCACATTTATAAAGCGCATGGTTACACTCGGCCAGTGTGTCCCCGCGCTGTGGTGCAACTGCCCAGATTGACACAGCTTAACCTAGCCAGTTTTAACTATCCCGGGGGGAAGAGATGCGGTTTCAAATTTTTCCTGAAGATGCCCTCCCGAGCCTCCACCCGGAGACTCAAGGGACGTCTGTTCCATTGCTGGGCAGTCTGAAAGCGGAAGGAGCGCCCACCCATCCTTGCTCTCTTAGTAGCAGGAACGCACACCAAACCCGTCCACCCCTGATCTCAGTTGGCGTTTTGGAAGATAAGGAGTAAGTAACTCAGACAGATAGGAAGGACCCGTCCCCTGAATAATACGGTGGCAAACGCACAGGGCCTTCAACAAGACTCTCTCTCTTATCGGCAGTCAATGGAGGAGAGCCAGTGCTGCCTTCGAGGAGGCCCTCCTCGGGCGCATGAGAACCAGACGATCTGCTGCGTTCTGTACACCCTGGAGTCTATACATACATTTCATCGTTGCACCCAGGTATAGAATATTGCCGTAATCCAGGCGCGATGTCACCAGGGCATGAACCATGGTCTTCCTGGCGGATCACTGACATAACCTCGACAGACCGAATATCGACTGGACAAAATATCGATGACTAATTATCGACAACAAAATTATCGATTTACTATACTTACACAACAAACATCAAAAATATCGACTACACAATATCGACTACTAAAAACAACGACTACAACAATATCGACTCACAACATTATCGATTTCTAAAACACCGATTATTAAATATTTATATAACAACAGTCAAAATATCGATTACACAAACATAGATAGCAAATTTATCGATTGTAAAAAAATCGACATTAATAGATCCTAAAATAAATGACTTTATTATTTAATAATTAAGTCATACTGATCATAAAAAACCAGATTTAGTTAATATAAATAGATGACATATATTATTTATTTTCATAACATTTACAAACACACAATAAATACTAACATACATTTTATAATACATAAACAATGTTTCGACCTTCTACACATTTTTTACAACTAATTATATATATTCCTCCACTTTACAAATATCAAAATAACATTACCTAGAACATTACCTATACAAAATAAATCCTTACACATTCAATAAACGTTAATTGGCGTCACCCATATAAGGAAAACAATTAGCATAACAGAAAAAAAAATTCAAATCAACAAATAAAAACAGACTATCCATTTAAACAACCAATCCTATTTCTGAAACAATTAACCTAATACTATATAAATGAAATAATAAGTAACTAAAAACGCAGTATACATCTCCTAAGTAAAGGAAGACGAAACTCTGCTGGATTTCTGGAAGAAAACTGATGGACTTCAACAGAAAGAGACCTACACATATCTAAAGTAAGTACTACTACATTATTAGTCAGCGAAAATGTAACTCTCAAAGCTCACACCTATATTTTGAAGCAAAATACATCAAATATATCTTTTTTTTTAGCACTCATCCTACAGATGAAAAAAAAAAACAGAAGACCTACACAACACCTGGACATCAAAAGTTACATATAAAAAAGTAAGTATATATTAGAAATGTAAAATCGAGAATTAATAGATAGGTAACTAAATCTAAACTAGCAAAAAACGTCGAACAAATTATCATAAATAGTAATAAAATATATCTACACATTTTCTCAACTTCCACAGGTACAAAAAGATATACACAGAAAATAACAGTTTGAAGAACATCAACAGCTGAAAATAACGACTTGAAAGCATCAAAACATTTACAGGTAAAATACAAATGTGTGAAACTGTATAATGTGATTAGAACATTTTTTTTCCTTAAAAAATATTTACATTCTCTTTTAATTACCTCCTAGCACTACAATACTATCATGACTGAAGGAGCTAAATTCATTTATTCACAAAAAGGGAAAATGCTTCTTTGTTACATGGGATATGTCTACACTCAAGAGAAACAAAAAGATTTGAAAGTGTTTTGGAAGTGTACGAAATATTATGCCAACAAATGTTATGGTAGAGCTATAACTCAGGAAACTACTGTTACTTATACTAAAGAACATAATCACCCACCCAATGTAACAGAAATAGAGATTAGACAAATGCTAGATTCCCTTAAAGAAGCTAGTACTAGCACTGACCAACCAACAACTGCTATTCTGAAACACCATTTAAGTGTACTTCCCCAACATGCTTCTAGCCAATTACCATCTATAGAATCCCTTAAAAGAACAGTAGCTAGACAAAAAAGAGCAACATGCACTACTCCTCCCACACCAAAAACTTTAGAAGAAGTCCAAATTCCACCTGAACTCTCTGTAACTCACAATAAAGAAAATGTTATACTCTATGACAACAAATCTAAAGATAAAAGAATTATACTGTTTGCCACAGCAAACAACATGACAAAACTTACCCAATGCCAAACTTGGATGATGGACGGTACTTTTTCTGTATGCCCCAAACCTTTTTATCAATTATACACCATCCATGGTCATTTCCAAAATGCAAATATTCCATTCCTTTATGCCCTTCTACCAAACAAACAGCAAACTACCTATCAAGAAATACTAACTGAAGTCAAGCAACATACTAACAACTATTTTCCACAAAAAATTATCATTGACTTTGAAAAAGCTATGATAAACAGCATCCTTAAAACATACCCACACACAGCAATACAAGGTTGCTATTACCACTTTAATCAATGTATCTGGCGACATCTACAAAAATCAACCTTGAGTATCCAATACGCCACTGATAGCACATTTGCTTATCAAATCAAAAAACTCATCGCCCTAGCCTATGTTCCACTAACAGATGTAACTGAGCACTATAACTTATTAATAGACAGCCCCTACTATAAAAGAAACGAAGATAAACTAAGCCCTATGCTTGACTACTTCGAAGACACATGGGTAGGAAGGCTACACAGATCAGGCCACAGAAGACAACCCAAATACCAAATAGCTTGGTGGAATGTCTACCTTAGCACACTAAATAAGGAAGCAAAAACAAACAATGCAGTTGAAGGATGGCACAATGCCTTCCAAGCAACTACAGGCCGAGGAACGCCTACCCTTCACAAATTAATACAATCCTTACAAAAAGAACAAAGTTACCAGGAGCTCCGAATGGAGCAATCAGTAACTTTGATTGGACCTAAACTCACCAAAGAAACTAAAAAAATGTATAACACACTCCAAAGTCAAGTTACCCTCTATCCAACTAGCAAAGGACTAGAATATATATCAATGATTGCCAAAACTATTCTTTAAAACATTACATAACTATACACGTAAAACTAAACATATTTTTCCTAAAATTCTTCATTATAATATGTAACAAATTGCAATTAAATTATCAAATACATAATATTAACATATATAAAATGTATTTAGATAATGTATTTACAAAATGTTACATACAACGTAAGTAAAGCAAAATTAAAAACAGTTTTCCCACCCATTAAAAATCCAGAAAATACTTATATTTCTGATGCAGCTTCAAACGTAATCCAATTCCAAGCAATCCATAGGACACCATTCCAAAAACCCATACAATCCATGAAAGGCCAAAAAAAATGCAAAAATACAAGCAAATGCATAGCGACTCCTTTCCACTTCAGTAGACACCAGATACCATAGAAAACCCAAAAATCCGTAATGGCGAAAAATAAACGCTCCAAGAAAATGTAAAAACCCAAAAAATAGTGTGCAAAAATAAGAGTATATAATACTCGTTACACAGCTGTGATCAAAAAAGAAGGGAGTCCTCCAAAACAGCGAAACGCGACGATAACCTAGAAAAAATAAATAACATACCCACCCACATAAAAACACCCATACATATATAAAAACACATATTTATACATCAAACATATTATCTTAGTAACATTTAAACATATTACCTCACCTCACACACCTACAACAAAAACGCGGTAAAAATCAAATATCGTACACTCTACCTAACACCGAACACACAATCTTCTCTAATTAACTCTACCTACATAAACATAAACACAGCACACATACACTAGCAATAAGTTCAGAAACTTATAAAACACAATTAAAACAAACTTACCCTCTCTAACGCGAAGCAGCACCCAACCGCCATCTGTTGAAGCACCAAATACGCCTAAGTAACATTACGCGGTTAAAAAGTAGTCCCTGTATACAGCTAAATGCTATTTAATTTCTATATTCCAACACTTTAAAAAATACACAGAGTATTATATTAAGTGTAAATATTTTTTTAAAGTGTATAAAATTATTTCATAAATATTCATAAGTTTGAAATAATTATTCAACTGTTATGTTATAGTTAAAAAATTAATTTTTGATTTATAAATACATTTAGTAAATAATGTTAATGTAAAAATAAATTGCATATATAAGTTTGTTACAAGAAATGTTTTTTTTAAATTTGCAAATATTATGTAAAACATTATGTATGTATATAATAAATGTTTTTGGTGTTTATGTATTTAAAAATGAATATTATAAATATGTTCAATATTCATAATAATTATTTCCAAAAATATAACATGACTTGGTAATAAACAAAAATGTTACAATTACAAAAAAATTTACATAATTTGCAATCACAATAAATTCAATGTGTATCTGAATAAATATTTTGTTATTAAATAAAAAGTACATATTACCAATTTGTTTCAGAAACTATTTAAATGTTAATATATGTAAAAGATAAAAAAATTATGTTAATATAATTTATGTGTTAAAAACATATACATGTACTTAATATTTTTGTTATGTTAATAAAAACATTGAATGAAAATTTTTGATTATAAATAAAAAATGAATCTCTACTTACAAATAAATTTTTATATGTGAATAAACAATTTTTCATTTATGGCATTTAACCCTGTCTATGTTTCCTTCTTTATTATTGTATATAAATATTATTTGCATATTAAATAATCTATTAAAAAATACCTTATACATTTAAATATGTTTAAAAATGTATTAATATTTAAAGTCCTACAATACCAATAATTGTTTTAATGTATATTAATTCAAATATTTTATATAAAATATATGAAAAAGTAACTAATTTAATAGACATTTAAATTGACCATATTTTTACCCTGTATCCCTCTAACCTAAAACCCTAAACTGACCCAAAGCCCTAAAAACACCCCTTTACCCACAAACTAAAAACTGACCCAGAACCCACAAAATACCCCTTTACCCACTAACTGAAAACTGACCCTGACCCCTAACAATAACCCTTTACCCACTAACTGAAAACTGACCCTGACCCCTAAAAATACCCCTTTACCCACTAACTGAAAACTGACCCTGACCCCTAAAAATACCCCTTTACCCAAAAACTGAAAACTGACCCTGACCTCTAAAAATACCCCTTTTCCCACAAACTGAAAACTAACCCTGCAACCAAAAAAATACCCTTTACCCAAATACTGAAAACTGACCCTTAACCCTAAAAATAGCCCTTTACCCACTAACTGAAAACTGACCCTGACCCCTAAAAATACCCCTTTACCCACTAACTGAAAACTGACCCTGACCCCTACAAATACCCCTTTACCCACTAACTAAAAACTGACCCTGACCTCTAAAAATACCCCTTTACCCACAAACTGAAAACTAACCCTGCAACCAAAGAAAGACCCTTTACCCAAATACTGAAAACTGACCCTTAACCCTAAAAATAGCCCTTTACCCACTAACTGAAAACTGACCCTGACCCCTAAAAATACCCCTTTACCCACTAACTGAAAACTGACCCTGACCCCTACAAATACCCCTTTACCCACTAACTAAAAACTGACCCTGACCTCTAAAAATACCCCTTTACCCACAAACTGAAAACTAACCCTGCAACCAAAGAAAGACCCTTTACCCAAATACTGAAAACTGACCCTTAACCCTAAAAATAACCCTTTACCCACTAACTGAAAACTGACCCTAACCCCTAAAAATACCCCTTTACCCACTAACTGAAAACTGACACTGACCCCTACTAATACCCCTTTACCCACTAACTGAAAACTGACCCTAACCCCTAAAAATACCCCTTTACCCAAAAACTGAAAACTGACCCTGACCTCTAAACATACCCCTTTACCCACAAACTGAAAACTGACCCTGCAACCAAAAAAATACCCTTTACCCAAATACTGAAAACTGACCCTTAACCCTAAAAATACCCCTTTACCCACTAACTGAAAACTGACCCTGACCCCTAAAAATACCCCTTTACCCACTAACTGAAAACTGACCCTGACCCCTACAAATACCCCTTTACCCACTAACTGAAAACTGACCCTCACCCCTACAAATACCCCTTTACCCAAAAACTGAAAACTGACCCTGACCCCTAAAAACACCTTTATCCACAAACTGAAAACTGACTCTGAAAGAAAAAAATTACCCTTTACCCAAATACTGAAAACTGTCCCTGAACCCTACAAATACCCCTTTACCCACTAACTGAAAACTGACCCTGACCCCTAAAAATACCCCTTTACCCACTAAATGAAAACTGACCCTGACCCCTACAAATACACCTTTACCAAAAAACTGACAACTGACTCTGCACACAACATATACCCCTTAATAACCAAACAGAAAAGTAACCCAGAAGACTAAACCAACCTCTTTCCCCAAATACAAAATAATATATATATGAGAATATCTATAATTATATATATATATGTTATATATATCTTTATATATCTAATTATAAATATATTATATATATGTAATTAAATGTAATTAGACAATTATATTTCATATATATATATTTTATATTTAATTATTATAATATTAGTTATATCTATTTATATCTATATAATTAACATATTTTAAGTCTTTAACAATTATTTCATTATGAATACCAATGAATTAATTAACATATGTCATTACTTATAATTAATTAACTTCCCACCCTATACCCCTATTAACACACAACCCACTACATAACATAAAAATGTGATATGTAACATAATTTACTATAATAGCATTAATGTTAATAAATTTACAATTACATAAAATATAATTAACATATTTAATTTATTTTACAAATATTTAAATATTCATAACAATTAACTAATTAACATAATTAATTACTTACAATTAAATTACTTCCCACCCTATTCCCCTATAATCCCACAACCCACTACATATCCTAAAAAAGTTTGATTTTACATATTCAACAATAATTCCATTTATTTAAATAAATTAACAATTAAATTATATATAATTAACATATTTTAGATAAATAACAAGTATTTACTTATTCTTACCAATTAATTAATTAACAGATTTAATTACTTACTATTAAATTACTTCCCACCCTAATCCCCTATAATCCCACAAACAGCTACATGAAAAAAATTATTTAAATAAGCATAATTCTCAAATAAGCTATTAAAATAACATATTTACCAATTACATATTATATATTTAATTAAATAGTAATTTAACAATTAATTACATATTAATACTAATAATTATATTTGCATATTTAATTAATTAATACCAATTAATATATTTACATATTTAATTAATTAATACCAATTAATATTTTTACATATTTAATTAATTAATACCAATTAATATATTTACATAATTAATTAATACCAATTAATATATTTACATAATTAATTAATTATATTTAAAATACTTCCCACCCTATTCCCCTAAAAACCCACTACCCGCTCCTAGAAATTATTATAGTAATATAAATTTTTTTTAATTTATTAATTATTTTTAACATTAATTCTATATAAATAAATAAATAAAAGTAATACATTTTAACACAAAATGCTATTATAAAACATTAAAACAATGTACATTGAACTATTACATATTATATATATACATATTAAAATTCGATATCATGAGAGTCGATATTGTGACAGTCGATAACACAACTTTCGATATTTTTAAACTAATAAACATATCGATATTTTTTACTGACGATATTACTTACTCGATATTTTTTATGTCGATATTTTTTACATACATAACAATCGATAAAAAAAAATTCGATATTACTTACCTCGATATTAATGCCATCTCGATATTCTCTAGTCAATATTATGTCCAGTCGAAATAAATGACTCGATATTAAGACTGTACACCCTTCCTGGCTGCGGTAGACAACATGTCCAGGGTTTTATGAAGGCCCCTCAGGACTGCAAAACAAGCGCCTGCCACCCGCCTGGTTTGGTACTCAAAGGAGAGCTTTGTGTCCAGCCATACCCCCAGGTTCTTCGCCTGAGCGCAGGGCATAGGTAGAGTATTTATCAAAGTCATAAATTCAATTCAATTCAAAAGGTATTGACTAAGATCTCAGCTAAAATCAACAATTTTAAGCAATAAAACTGTAACCTTTCCATAATTCCATTGCTGAATGTGCAGAAATACCTGCTCAAGGCAACCCTATATCATCTAAACTGGAGCACTTCTCTCCTGTAAAAAGTGAGCAAGTGCTATCACTCCTAAAGCAAAGTAAGTCTGGCTCGCCAACTGATGTAGCACCACCCCACATTATGTCTACTCTAGGGTCAGAAGTGGTAAACCCAATTACGGAATTTTTTTATCTATCCCTATACTCTGCCTCTTTTCCTTTGAAATGGAAGAAGGCTTTTATTAAGCCTTTGCAAAAAAAAACCTCGGCTGATCATCGAGACATGCAAAATTATAGGCCAATTTCTCTCCTTCCTCTGTGTTCAAAAATCATTGAGTCCACGGTTAATCATCAACTCTCAGATTATCTGGAACAGCACAACCTTCTTGACCCTTCACAATCAGGCTTCCGTGCTTCGTTCAGCACGGAGTCCGCACTAATGGAAGTGTCAGACACAATTAGGCTGTTGCTGGATGGAGGGACTCCCTCTATGCTGGTCCTTCTATATCTATCTGCGGCCTTTGACACCATCTCCCACAGGATCCGACTGAGAAAACTGCGGGAGATTGGTGTCATGGGGAAGGCCTTGGACTGGATGCAGAGTTTCCTCACAGAGAGATCTCAATGTGTTCAACTTGACACGCGGGTGTCTGGGACAAAAATTGTGGTCAAGGGAGTCCCGCAGGGCTCTGTATTAAGGCCCACATTATTTAATATTTATGTGTCGTCATTGGCTTCCGTGATTAAATCCTGCGGGTTTCAGACTATCTCATACGCCGACGACACGCAGATAATTGTCCCAATTGAGAAGGATCAAGAGGGGACGAGAGACAGATTTAAGCTGTGCATGATAAGGATAGCAGCGTGGATGAAGTCACATAAATAAAACTGAGATTATACTGTTCGGGAAAGCCGAACAGATATGGACCAATGAGTGGTGGCCAGAGGAATTGGGAGAAGCTCCAAACCCAAACAATTGGGTAAGAAATCTGGGTGTGCTAATTGATTCCAAATTATCCATGGATGAGCATGTGAAAATTCTAGCTGGAAAATGCTTTGGACTAATTCGCATGCTAAAAAAGATCTTCCCATGGATCCCTCTTTCCTCCAGAAAAGTTCTGTTACAGGCACTTCTGGTCAGTAGGCTTGATTATGGGAATGCCTTGCTGGTAGGAATGAGGGAAGAACTATTCTCTAAACTGCAAGTCGTGCAAAACACGGCGGCCCGTCTTGCTCTTAAGAAACCACCACGCACACCTTCTCTTCCCTTATTGAATGAATTACATTGGTTACCAATAAGGAAAAGAGCGATCTTTAAGCTCCTCTGCTTAGTTTTCAAAGCCTTGTTTGGAAGGGGACCGGAATACTTAACGAAGAAATTATTCTGGTATACCCCGACTCGACACCTACGATCGAGGGGACATAAGCTTCTCCAAATTCCTAGAATTAAGAAGTCCAGGAAGGGGGGACGTGCGTTCTCCCATGTTGCCCCAAGACACTGGAATGCATTACCACTAGAGGTTCGGAGTTGCTCCACATATACGGCCTTTAAAAAGAAGTTAAAAACCTGGCTGTTTTGAGCACTCTGACTTAGTATATGGCAGTCTGCATCCTTGGCGCCGAGAGAGCCCTCTGGGGATGATTCGTGCACCAGATACAAATAATAAATAATAATAATAATAATAAAATATTTAAAACAATTTCAAGAAAGATTTAAAAAAATTGAAAACATTCAAATTCATCACTCCATGTAAATCTTGAAAAATGAAGAAGAGCTGTTTTCCCTGCAGTACTGACTGCCCCCAAAGCAGCATTTTTAGCAGGATGTGTGGTATTCTTTATGTGATAAAGGTTTCTAATATATCCCTACTACATTGAGATGCTCTGGCAATAATTTTCCACCATTCACTTATATGATGGCACTTGCTGTCATTTTGTTTTGCTAAAAGGTCACACGATCTTGCTTCCAGTTATGTAATCAGCTTAAAGGGCCATATGATGTCACTTACTGTTATGTCCTTCAGGGTTCAAAGGGCACATGATGTCACTTCCGCTAGCCCTGGTGTCTTGGTGAATCAACTTCCATGATGGTAATGTTCTAATCTTGCATATTCTTCACTTGAGGGTTCCTCAGTCAGGCTTTGTCCGCTTGATGAATAGCTGATCTCTGTGTCGGTAAATAGAAAATTGGAGCATGTAAAAAAAAAAAGCAAAAACATTCATGGAAACTAACTACATTAACAGCGGGTCACATATTAAATTAGTTTGAGATCTACACAGTACAAACATGTCTATGTCTGTGGATATGAAGTGGAACATTTCACGTTGGCATTTGTATTCACAGAATAAGCCAGCTTATGCACTAATCAATAAACATAGAAACCAAAGCAGAAGGGCTGGAAAAAGAAGTAGAGAAGACAATAGAGGTTCAGGAGAGGGGGAATGCCTTGTAATTTTAGAACATGTCACTCCTGCAGGATGGCTTACCAACTCTGGGAGGGATGCACAGAGGCGGTTAAAGTGTGTCCTCTTCGCCACTGGACGCAAAGTGCAGAATAGTGATACCTCAGGTCGGGGCCAAGTGTTAAATGGGTCTACTCAGGGCTTGAAGTGGGCCTGTTTTAAGCCACACCCTTAATTACATTGACCACGCCCTTTTGAGACCCCCCCGTTTTTTATCCTACTTAAAGACCTGGGTCTACCAGCAGCAGTGGTGGTGTAGGCCATTCAGGGATGCCAGTGTTGCAATGTGCATTGGTATAGATGTACACTATTGAGTGGGGAACCTAGGAGGGGGATAGCTGAGACATATAGGTTGGTCAAGGCTGTAATGCGCTGGTTGTGCTTAAGTAGTAGTGGGCCAATTAAAGTTGGTGTAGAGGTGGTGGGGTCACGATACCCACCAGGTAAAAAAGCAAAAGGAGGCGCTCCAAGTTCAAAAGGAAGTTGCAGTGAAGTGTTATAGTCTATGTGGTGCTGAGCATGCCAGCGGATGACCCACTTTAGTTGCACGGCCAAATAGTAGTGCTCAGAGTAAGGAACACCCAACACGCAAATACAACTTAGACAGTGCCACCCTGCAGTGCCATTGCTCAAAATTAAATCTCCCAACAGTGATTCTAATTCTTGGAAGAAGGTGACTGGGGGTTTCAGAGATAAATTAGCAAAATAGTAGTGTAAGTTTGGAATCACTGCCATCTTAGATAGAGTTATCCTACCCACAACAGCAAGGCAAACTGTTTTCCAGAATTTTTTCTGACTGTGTAATCCTGCCACAGCTCTGGTCAGATTTCAGTTTGGTAATCCTTTGTCGCTCTGATATATATGCATTCCGAGGTAGTGGAATGTATTGGGTTGCCATTTAAGTGTGCCTCCTCCTATGTCTGCTGCGGCTTTTACCAAACCAGCCCTCAAGGGGCTCAAGTCAACTTACGCAAGTTGCCTCATAGGCCTGAAAAATTAGCAAAAGTATTGAGGATGTCAGCTGTGCTGCCATAATCTCCTGATATATCGAGGATATTTACATAAGATGTCGTCCGTGTATAAGGAGACAGACTGGATTCTGTTCCTCAGTGGTATACCCCAGCAGGCGCAATTGCATCTCATGTTGATAGCCAGCTGCTCCATCGCCAAGGTGAAGAGGAGCAGGGACAGTGGGCATCCCTGTTTAATACTCCTGTGGACTCCTATTGCCTCCGGCAGTAGCCTGTTGGTGCAAAATGCGGTAATATATAGCAGACGCACCACAGCAATAAAGCGCTTACCCAGACCATAGCACTACAGCAGCAGAAACAGATGTTGACAGTCTAAGGAGTCAAAAGCCGTTTCAAGATAGAGGACCATGCATGGTGCTCATGGCCAGGATACCCTTCATAATCTTGAAAAGTGTACGTATTTTAAGTGATGTACTGCTTTCCGTCACAAGCCATTTTGGTCAGCATGCACAAGCTACCGGATCAGCGGCAGCTGGAGGTCCTCCAAAACCTTGCTCAGAATCTTATAGTAAGCATTTAGAATTCTCAGTGGCCTGTACGAGGAGAGGTCTGAGATGTCCCTAACCGAATTCAGAATAGAAATAAGCATGGCCTTACGCATAGACACAGGCAGGATGCCATAGTCCAGTGCCAATTTATATATTTGAGCCAGACCCTAAGCTAAAAGAGGCAAAAATGTTCTGGCCATGGATTTAATTGCTTCTTTTATCTCAGTTTCAGTGATAGGGAGGCCCAGATCATGACTGTGTTTGAGTGTAACCCGGGATAAAGGAATCCCAGCTACGTAATCCAGCATCCTCTCCGTAGGCAGGGGCTGCTCTGCAGTGTATAAGTTGTATTCAGCAATGGTGTGGTACATTTCTGCCTATGTGCGTACATAACTATGTGGGGCTATTCTGATGGATGGTATTGGGTTATGAGGCTATTCATGATTACTTAACCAAGCGAGTAGGGCTCCAGGCTTGTCTGTTTCCTAATGGGTTTTCACTGTATGGGCTTCAAAGTTAACACCCCACAGCCATTCCAGCAGTTCGGCGTGTGTTTTACGAGTAGCCATTAGAGGTCCCTGTTTTACTCCTCTCAGTTCACTTGAGACTCCAACCCAAACAAGCACTCCTTACTATTGATCAGGCCCACTTCTAGTGCTCCCAGAGCCCACACTATTGATGATACACTGCCCACAAATGGTAACATTTAATGCTTCCCAATCCAGGGCTTGTTCCTTTTGTGATGGAAATAATGAGTTATGTTGTCATGTAAGGTGGTGCAGAGCACCAGGTCCTTCATCAAGATGACCTGGAGTATCCACTTTGGAATTGGGGAGTGCAGTGCACCCCAGCAGAGTTCTGCGATCAAAACGTTATGGTCTAAAGCTGTCTGCCCTGGGTGCATATGAAAAGGGAGCCCATGGAAGCAGTGCACACACTCCTATCAAAGGGTAGATGTAGAATGTGGGAGGAAGAGTAAACGTAATATTCCCTTAGGCCTTCATTGTGCCTTCGCCTAATACTCTCCAAGGACCACTGTTGTAGCTAACTGGAAAGGCATTTTGCGTAAAATGCAGTTGGGACTTGAGGAAGAGGTGGAACCATCCTATCCAGCGTAGGGTCTAGCACATCTGCCAAACAACCAAGGGATATCAGCCAATTGTGCCAATACACCAGACAGCCACTCCTAGAGAAACGCCTGCTTCTTCCCCTCCCAAATTAGATTTGTTCTCGCAGCTTTTTTTATGTTTGTGTTTCGCATTTTTGCAGCGTTGCATTGATTTTAAGGCAGTCATTTGACACGTTATTGAGAGAATATCGCATGGTACCGCCGTGTTGAGAATACAATGTTAACACAACGTTATTTTGTTGCGGTAGACTGCGATGTGTAAAGTTGCGTTAAGCTAATTTTGCGATAATTATCACACATTCTTGGGTGGAGGGGTGGAGGGGGGTTGGAGGGCCTGGGGGTTCTGGCGGTGGGTGTTGTGGCCCTCTTGGAGCTCCAAGCTGCATGATCAGTAGCTCCATGGCATCTCTTGTTCTTCTGGTGTGGCTCTGGGCTGGGTTCCCTTTTATGATGCAGGTTGTCGTCCGACTTTACACCAGGTAGGAGCAGGTGTTAAATTCCTGCTAACGCGCCTTATAGCCTGTTTTGGGATCTTTGCTCCGATCTGGCTGTTTGTTGAGAATGTTGCAGAGTGATATTTTCACAGCTTTTTACAAGGGTACGCCTTCTCTGCATATCATTAGCGTTAGTTGCCGGGGTCATCCATGGCAATGTTTTTTGCGGCTGCTATCACAGGTAAACTGGTGATTTGGGCTGTTAGCACTAGCTTGTGAATGGGGTGATAAATGTATCACCACTTTGGCTGCGATGAAGTGCCGATAACTGGGCGATAAGTCCTTGAGAATATGCCCCTATGTCTTTCAATATTTCACCATGAGCAAGACTTTTAGTCTGTGAACAATAGCAGCATCCAACTCGTGTCTGGAGATGGCCAGGCTGGGATAGAAAGGGAAATATAGATAGTTCTTTTCAAACACTATCAGAGCTCCATTCCCACATTGCCATCAAGTTCAAGCCACAAATGTTTAATAGGTCCCACACGTGTTTAAAATAACATTATAGATTTAAAAGTACTGGCTATGTCAGGATAAAATGCCTTTTGCTAGAGGTGAGAACGAATCTAATTTGGGATGGGAAGAGAAGAGGCAGTGGAAAGGGCTAAGAATGAGGCACATGGTTGAACATTATCTTGCGGAAACTTATAGAAAAGCTCTGTCTTTCCAGAATTTGGCCTAAAATTTAAAATATGCCCCCTGCCATATCTGTGCCATGATGCTGCTGTGCTAGTCATACCAGTGAATGCAGGGTAGATCGTCTTTTGCCACATTCTCTTTTACCTTGAACTTCCATTCCTTACTAATAAAGAAAGTGAAAAGTGTCCACAGACACATTTTTATAAAAGCGGCAGGATGCCTAATAACGTAAACTAACGCAAGCTTCTCTGGGAGTTCATAGAACCTATTGCCCTTGAGTGTAGAGGAAAGGACAGGAGAGTAACATGAGCCACACAAATTATTATTTTTTTTGCATGGAAGAAAAACTCCAAAATGTTCTTTCTTGCGTGTGCAGAGTACCAGTTTTTCAAGCAGCTTATCTGTCTCCCCCACTAGGGCATGCTCCTTGGGGAGCCCTGAAAAACATAACACAAGAGCATTTAGGGTGCGAAGCCATGCTTAAAATGTGGCCTTTTCTGATCTACTGAGAGTAGGTGACTTTAGTGCCTCTAAAATGTTGTGAACTTTGTGCTCAGGTTTGCCATATTTCATTGGTTTTCAACTTCTTAGCTCACTCATGAGGAGCAAAGGTACAGCAACAGGCTCTATTCCAATCATATAATCTTTACATACCCTGGTTGCTTAAGAGTGCCTCAGCGGAGTAGGCTTTTTGCTTCTGGATTGAACCCTCTCGGTGTATATAGTCTAGTTGCTTAACTGCTTTCAAGGGTTCTGCTGCTGCTTAGTTGCTGAGTCTATCCAGCAAGGTATATACCCTGGTTGTATGAGAGTGTGTCCAGTTATTGGATCTCTGTCACTTCTTTTTTCTCCATGTAACCTACTCCTGCAGGATTCCCCCATGCACATTCATTGCACTCTATGATAATTTCCTCTCCTAGAATGGTAGGTTTGCACAGCTTTACATGTTCTCCACAATCCCTCATGCATATGCACAGCAATGCTAGATGCATCATATCTGAAGACTGGATTTACACCTCACACACTCCAACTTATCTCATGATGGTCAGCTTCAGCAGTGGACAACCAAAGATGTAAACCTGCATTACACTGAGGAACCAATGCTTCATTTAAAAACCTGCGAGTATAAATGTTGGGATGTTTGTGATTCCACATTAATGCCTTCTTCTAAGTCTTGGCGCCATTTGCTTCAACCCACCCAGCCCAAATATACCACCTAATTATTGAGAAGCCATCCATAATGATTAATTGATATATGCCTTCATCAAATAAAACCCAATTAATTGTTACATCATTTGCTCTTGATCAGTATGTTTATCCTTTGCCTGATTCAGTTGTTTCTTCTTTATCACAGTAATTCATATGCTGCTTAAATCAAGGTGTCGCAGAATGTGATCTGTCACGTTTCATCCTCCTCCCCCTCCCACCCCCAAAAGATTTCCAGCTAAGTGTTTACCTCTTCACTCGCTGGATTTCTAAACCTAATTTAATAGTTGCTTTCAGCTAGTCTGGAGGCTTCCCCAACAAATGCTTGATTCTGGAAATCCATTACTTCATACATTGGTAAATTTCAACCTGTTATTAATGTATTTTCTTTTGTTTTGCAGCTTTAAATCGTTTCTTAATAAGATCTTGTTTGTTTGCAGTAGTCTCACAAACTATTTCCATTTGTTTATTACATGACGATTTTATCTTCTGAACATGGCCTTTGTTGGCGATTAGACACACATGAATTGATGTTTTTTAAACCAATTTTTATTGACACATTGGAGAGCAGACATGATACAATAGTAATCAGAATTATGTATCCAGACAGCAGGCAGGAGGGCAAGCCCGCAGAGATGAACCGTACGCTCTCGGTCCACCTGGGTAGCTCGGTGACCACTATAACGTGTCTTTTGTAATATCGAAAATGAACCGAACACAAAAAGAAAGGAAAACAATGCTGTCCCCACCCCTTTTGGGAACTCCCATGGCAACAGCTGTAAGACACACATGAATTGATGGTTCACAAGACAATGGGATGAAAGTCTTTTCCTAGAGTAATTTTCCTAACTGGATGTGTTCTTCTAAAAGATGTTGAGAGCACAGAACCTCTGGTAAGGTCTTTCTGCAAAGCAAAAACAACTATTATTAACATGGTAGAGTAACAGTCTAAGATACACAAAACGTATTGAAATTACCTCAAACCTACTTGCAATGACAAAGCCCAGCACTGAGCTGACTCTAAAGCTGTTTTACGTTTAAAGAAGCACTGCAACAACCAGGAGGACACACCAGTACGTAAATCATTTAGCGCATCAGTGAGTGTAATGCACTTAGAAACGCAAAATTAAATCAATTTTCTTTTACAGAGCTTAATTTGAAAATACTTCATGAGGTCAATATTTGAGCTCTGATCATGTTCTCTGCCAACTTATCATAAAAGAAGAAAGACTTCCTCCAAAAATGCTAAAATGACTAATATGCCATCTTAATCTTCATGGAAAATGTACAAGTCCTTCCTTGTTAATGTTTCTCTCATCAAAACAAACCTCCAACTAGCTGCTGAAATAATCTCGCACACTTATGGCATCATGTGTGTCATTACTTGCCCCTTCCACAGGGATGTGGATCATTACTATCGATAGCAGAATACAGGGTCAGACTTGGACTAAAAATAAGCCCAGGCACCAAAATAGCAGTGGCCCTATTAGTGAAGCAGAAACTAAAATGCGGTCATTTCGGGTAAATCAACAGTAAAAAAAGAGGCCCACAACTGCTATAAAACCGGCCTATACACTGATTTGTCAGACCAGCCCATCGGGCACTGCTTGATTTCCCTATGGGTCATTCCGACCCTGGCAGAATATCGACTGTAGTCTTGTGAACCTACTTAAATGTGGGGCAGAGCAATGTGAATTTTCCTTAGCACTAAGGGGTATTTACTTAACGACCCCTTCATACTAGGGGATACCAGGCAGGTGGCTCTCACCTTCACTGCAACTAGTTAGAATCATCTAGATTTAAAGCTTTGTGAGTCAAACAACCCTTTCAGGGATACTCTCATATGCAGGTGTTATTTATAGTTGCACAGACCCTTATCCTGATCCCTGAAAGTAGTAGACACACACAGCAATTGATGTTTATAATGATTAGTTATCGATTATGTGCAATCAGCACATAAAGCTTGTGTATAACACTGATAAGAATTATTAGTATTATTTCAGCAACTGTCATATATAATCAAAAAGAATATTAGAAAACCCCCTAATCACATTTAGTAATTAGTCTAAGCCCTAACTATCTTTATAACTTTATTATTGTTAGCCACCCAATTATGGTTTATAGAATTGTTAGCGTCATCTGTTTCTATTATATGCCAAGCCATGTATTCTCCCTCATGCCTCAGAGAAGCTTTGCAGTCAGATATCAGCTCTTCAGCCTTCTCCTCTAGCATCCAGTCTTTATGTCTGCCCATCCCTAATTCTTAGGTGTTATTCTACCTTGTTCCTCAATGCATCACTATAGAGAGAAGAGGGGGAAGCTGTGTGTGCAGCTGCTTGCATCTATATTGTGTTGTGTGAACAATGTCACAGTCGGAGGTATATCCGAAAGGTAGGCACTTTTATTATAACAAGCTTCCTTCCGCATTACCTATACGTTCAGCAGGACAATGTTGCTTCGTGCAAGTAGCTTCCTAAACAGCAGAATGGAAGCATTTATCTTCTCTGCATTTTTGTCACTTATGTTGTGACTAATGCCAGCCTGTTTATGAAAGAATATGATGAGCTAACATACTCTGTAAGCTGTCACCTGGTACCTAAAACTTCCACAAACACACTTTTAGAGATTAACTTGAATACCCCTGCACACTCTAGAACATATATACAGTCAATTGGTATCGACTTTTGAGAGGACAAAGCCTATCAGTTATGGAATAATAATTGATATCTTTAAAGTCTTTTTGTTGGTAGGTGGTGTCTTTAACCCTTTCGCTGCGGTGGCTATTCCGCCGCAGTACTAAGGGGTAGGGGGGGGGGGGTGGCGCGGCACGGCGCTCCGTCACGCCCCTCGGGTGAGCTGTGCTTGTGACGGAACGGTTCCGTCATGGCCCCGCCCGCTCAATAGAATGCGCCGCGCAGGCGCAAAATCAGTGCCGCGCAGGCGCGCCGAGCGGGCCATGACGGAACCGTTCCGTCACCAGCACACCCCACCCGAGGGGCGTGACGGAACGGTTCCGTCACCAGCGTGGGAGGGGTTAATGTTCATAACAAGTAAACCAGCCTGGTCGACACCAATTGACTGTATATATGTCCTAGAGTGTGCAGGGGAATTCAAGTTAATTTGTACTCGGTGTCGACCCAGGTTGACACTTCCTTGACGGGTATAGGGTTTTCCCCTCAGCCCTTTGTTTGCACCTCGTACCCACAGTGAATGAACTGATTCTATTGCGCCAATTCTTAGCAGTGCGCCCTTTTCGAGAAAATAACCCTTATCAAGCGAATACACTTTTAGAGATTAGTGTGATCACATGTATCATGCAAGTAGGCATAATTTGTTTTTAACAGCCACAGGTTGTCAGGGAAAGCCCTGCCACTTCTGTTAGTATTTGCTATTGAAGTCATAAGTTGTGGGTACTATAATGTTGAGCTTTTGAATATTTATGGTAAGTACATTCTTTTCCTTTTTGTAGCAGTAATATTGAAGTTGTACATATTTATTTCTTAAATATTGTGGTATTTCATATTGTTTTTATGTTTAGTTTATTTTATTTCAATATTATTTTTATTTTGTCTGGGTATTTTTTGTTTCAACATCTTTTTATTAAGTCTCAGTTTGAGACACACATAAGAAAAGGGTCACATTGACACAGCGATAAGCCTACAACCCTCATGGGGCCGGCCGCGTGAAAGAACTCATGGTGCGAACTCTGTGTGGGTCGATGTCTCCAAACACACTTGCCGATCTGCACGTTAAGATCAATCAAGATCCCATTAAGTCGCACAAGAAGGGGGCCAAAAAGCGCTGTCCAGCACACCCCAATGATACCCCGCCTTATATATCTTCCCACGAGGCGGGCAGGTACAAACATATCAAACGGAAACAAATAACCGGCCCTAGGGGCCCAACAGTCAACCAGAGGCCTAGTAGAAGGCAGGCCAAAGAGTAAAGCAGAGGTTAGAGGGAGCAGAGAGGAAGAGCAGAGGAAGGGCAGAGGAAGTTAGGGGGGACAGCCATAGCAGCGAGGGCGTCACAGGTTGCGAGGGGTAAAGGGGAGCACCGCATCTTTCACCAACTGCAATGCTCGCAGCGCTGGGGGCATATTCCTAGCATATTCGCTCTTGCAAAGATAAGCCACTAGTGGTCGCCAAACCTTTTCAAAGCGGGTCGTGCGAGACTGTAGCCTAGCCGAGAGCAATTCCATAGTGATGACTTGCCACAATCTGCCGAACCACACAGCTAGAGGGGGGGCCTCCACCTTCTTCCAATACAGAGCGATAAGTTGTCTGGCGGCACCCAACATTTGCATCGCTAAAGTCCAGTCACTGCGGGTCAGGGCCAGCAAGTCAATAGGTTTGAGTCCCAGCAGTATTGTGCTAGCAGCATCAGGCAGAGGAAATTTCAGCACCCCCCCGAATGTGGCTCAGCACCTCCTTCCAAAAGATAGCGATCACCGGGCAGGTCCACCAGATGTGCATGAAGTCACCAGGCACATGATGGCATCTCCAGCAACCGGGCGGTACAGAGGGGAACATCCTGTGCAGGCGTTGGGGCGTATAATACCACTGCGTCATTACTTTATACGCATTTTCTTGTTGCGGCACACTGCGATACACCCTAGGAACATCCCTCCAGAGGCGGGTCCACTGCGCATGATCAATATCAGCACCTAGAGTCTCCTGCCAGTGTCACTGATACGGGTGAGCAGGGGGAGTAAGAGGATGCTGCAGAATCTGATAAATTTTTGATATAAGGCCCTTCGTGCCTGCACCAGAGCGGGCCAGCCTCTCGAACGGGGTGAAGGCCCGAGTGGCCCCAGGGTATATCGCATCCGATAGGGCCCAGTGACGCAACTGTAAAAACTGCAATTCAGCCTCCGGGGGAAGCTGGAACTCCTCCCGACAGTGGGCAAAGGACTTAATGGAGCTTCCGTCAAAGAGATCCGTAAGGACTTTGCAGTCTTCTCGTGTCCACCTGCGAAAGGCGGGAGTGTGGTTAGCCGGTGGGAACCACGGATTATCCTCTATGGGGGTGTGCGGGGAGGGGAAAGTCGTCAAGCCTTTCCGCACCGCCACCTTGTCCCACACGTCCAGGACCGTTCTTGTGGGAACCGCCAAATAAGCACTAGGGGACCGTCCCGCCCTATGGGTCCAAGCGAGGTTCCAGATCGTGCGACCCGCGACCGCCCGGTCCAGATGCAGCCACCCCTTCTCGCTCCGCCTAATACCCCACTCTATCACAAACCGCAAGTGAGCGGCCCAATAATAGTCTACCAGATTCGGGCACCCCAGCCCTCCACGATCTCTCGGGGCCATAAGGAGTGACTGAGAGAAGCGGGGTCTCTTGCCCCCCCAGATGAATTTAGTACAGTCCCTTTGCAAGGCTCTAATCTTCGGCAGAGGGATAGGTGTAGGAAGGCATTGGAACAGGTAGAGTATTTTAGGCAATATAGACATTTTGATCGCGTTCAATCTGCCCAGCCAAGAGGGGATAAGAGGTTTCCACCGTTGCAGATCAGTGAGAACGGATTTGCGACAATCTGCCCAATTGAGCGCCGACCAGCCTTCCAAAGAGGGAGTCAGGGAGAGGCCGAGGTACCGGATATGTTGGTCCGTCCACCGGTAGGGGCACAGCACCTCCAGGGGAGGAACATCAGCCCGAGGGATCGTGAGGTTAAGCACCCACGACTTATCGTGATTAATTTTCAAGCCAGAGGTGCTTTCGAAGGAGCAGAGCACCTCATGGAGCGCCGGCAAGGACCGCCTCGGTTCCGTTAGAGTGAGGATGAGATCGTCTGCGTATAACGCCACTTTATGAGTTTGCCCCCCCATCTGAACGCCGCAAATGTCCGGGTGTCGCCTGATCAGGTCCGCCAGTGGTTCAATCGCCAGGGCGAACAGCAATGGCGATAGAGGGCAGCCCTGCCTAGTCCCTCTGCCAATGGCGAACGGTTCTGTCAACCTCCCATTCACCCTGACCCTCGCCCTCGGTGCCACATAAGGCTCCATGATCCTGGCAATCATCCTCGGGCCGAGCCCCATCCTACAGAGGACCGCTTGGAGAAACCCCCAATCCACGCGATCAAACGCTTTCTCAGCGTCTAACGACAGGAGGCACGCCGGAATGTGCCAGTGATGCACCTTCCCTACCAAATGTGCCAGTCTCCGCACATTGTCTGCCCCTTGACGGCCCCGGATGAAGCCCACCTGGTCAGGGTCCACGAGGTCCGGCATGTGGGGATCAAGTCTCTTAGCCAGCACCTTCGTGTAAATTTTAAAATCAGTGTTAAGCAGCGCAATCGGGCGGTATGACGAGCAAAGCGCCGGATCTTTCCCAGGCTTAGGGACTAGAGCTATTTCCGCCATTCCCATGTCCGGAGAGGGACCCTGGCCACCATCGAAGGAAGCAAAGAGTCTGAGGAGATAAGGACCTAGCTGTTCCCGGAATAGGTGGTAAAAGGAAAGCGGTAAGCCGTCAGGGCCCGGTGTCTTCCCCAAGTTCAGATCCTTGATGGCCTCAGTCACCTCGGCAAGCGAAAGTGGCTCCTCTAACCGTTCCGCCGCTTCGGGATGTAAGCGCGTCCCGCCATAGTGCTCCAGAACCTCCTCTGGCGGGGTAGCACCAGTCGGAGCCGCCGTGTACAAGGAGGCGTAATAGTCTCGGAACGCCTTCATTTTAGCTTCCATCGCCGTTGCCCGAGACTCGTCCGGGAGCATCACATTCGCTATGTGGAATCTGGCCGCCTTGACCCTCAGTCGTCTCGCCAAAAGCTTCCCCACTTTGTCCCCACCGTCAAAATGCATGCGCTTTAGGGCTAAGAGGGATTTCTCCGCCCGGTTCGCACGTAGCATGCGCAATTGCCCCCGCAGGTTCGCTAGGCGCCTCCGCGTCTTCAGAGTGGATTCTTCTTGATTCTGCGCCTCTGCCCCCCGCAAATCCGCCACCAGGCCCTCCTCCACTGCCCTCCGCTCACGCGCTCTTGCAATCTCGAGGGAGGTGATGTGTCCCCGAATTGTAGCCTTGAAGGCGTCCCACACCACCTGGAACGGCGTTTCTGGCAGATCGTTGAACTCAAAGTAGGAGGTGATGGCCGTGCGGATGTCGTCAACCGACGCTGTATCTCTGAGGAGGTGTGGGGGTAGATGCCACTTCCGTTCCCTAGGGGGACCACTCCGCAGATCTCTGAGGTGTAACTCCACATACGCATGATCCGAGATGGATATGTCCGACATTTCCACATCCACCACATCACCAATCAGGTCATGTGATACGAACAAATGATCGATGCGGGAGTAAGAGCGGTGAGCACTAGAATAAAAAGAGTAGTCCCTCTTGTCGGGAGAGAAGTAGCGCCATGCGTCGAAGAGGCCCAAATCGCCTATCTGTTTGCGCAGCGCCGAGGACATCGCCCCCGCCCCATGAAAGGAGCCCGCACTCCGGTCCATCGTAGGGCACCATACCAGGTTAAGGTCGCCCCCTAGAATAATCGAGGGTCCACCCCGAAGGACATGAGCACGCAGAAGATCCCGAAGGAAGCGATCCTGTGCCAGGTTGGGCGCATACACATTGCACAACGTAAGACGGCGGGAGCCCACCTCGACCGAAACCTTGAGGAAGCGACCGTCACCACCCCAGAAGAGCTTGTCAGAACCCCGCCTGATGCCAGCTTTACACAAAACTGCTACCCCAGCCGTTTTCGTAGCTGCTGTAGCCCAGAATTGGAGGGGATATCTAGGGTGCGCCATGCGCTTCGTATCTGCCTGGAGAAGGTGGGTCTCCTGCATGAAAATGATGTCCGGGTCATGTTGCAGAAAGTAATGCCAAAGCTGTTGGCGCTTATTAGGTGAATTAAGGCCTTTAACATTGAGTGACAAAATCTTAAGGGGACTGGCTATATCACTCGCCATCGTGGGGGTCCCTAAGGTTAGTACGCAAAGCTTCGCGCAGCAGAGCACCCACCAGCTCAGAGCCCCGCCCAGAGGGCCCAACCCCGCTCCCCGCACCATCCCCTAACCCCAGCCCCCCATAGCAGACAGAGAAAGGAAGGAAAGATAGGAAAAAGAGAAAAAAGAAAGTCAAATGAGAAAGCCAAACTTTCAGCAATCTGAAGGACTGACGGCCTAGGCCGTAAAGACGTGGCCAACTGGGCCAAAGTACACTGTCTCCAGAGTAGGGCATCCTACACCCACGGGTTTGAATGTCCATCGGGATGTCACTCCCCAGGAGACAGTCTCGGTGGGACATGACTGGCCGGGAACACTTGAAGGTATGGAGCCCCCACCTTCCTAGGCCCAGCACAGGGAGATCAGGAGCCCAAGCAGCTTCCCTCCTGCCCCACAGCCATCCCCGCCCTCCGGAGGGGTATAAGAGAACAGTACCTCAAGTAGAGTGACACATGTATGCTGTCCATCTCACGATGCGGAGGACCGTCCCGTAGGGGAGCGGTCTGCACGGTCGATCTCTGCCTCCTCCAGCGCTCTAATGTGGGCGATGACCTCCTGCCTGGCTTGGCTCGACGTTGGCACGTCAACAGGCGTCGCACGTTGTTTCCTCGGCACCGTGGTCCAGTCCGGGGTAAGCGGTGTCCTCTTGCTCGGGGGGCGTCTAGAGGGGCTCCCCGGAGGAGAGCCTGCTATGTTGAGGAGTCGCGCCGCCTCATCGTAGGATCGCAAGGATTTACGCTTACCCTCCCATTGAAAGATAAGTGCAAAGGGATGGCCCCATTGGTACGGGATGTTCAGGGACCGCAGTTTCTCCGTCACGGGGCGGAAAGCGCGTCGCCGCTTTAGGGTGTTGGGCACCAAATCCTGGAAGAGCTGAATCTTGTGGCCCTTGTATTGCAGGTCCGGCTTGTCCCGAGCACGCTTCCAAATCTCCTCCTTTTCCACAAAGAAATGCACCCGCGTGATGATGTCCGGGAGAAGCCCCGATCTCCCCGCAGGCGCCGCTACTCGATGAGCCCGGTCCAGTGTGGGAGGCGATATATCCTCGTCGCCCCGCACCTCGTGGAGGAGTTGCGCCACAAAGTCCATTATGTCCTCCCCTTCTTCTCCGAGCGGCACGCCGCGGATGCGGAGGTTGTTCCGCCTACCCCGTTTCTCCAAATCCTGCTGCTTGACTTGGAGTTCAATGTTCTGTTGTTCCAGGGCCGATAAGCGCTGCCATAGATGTTCCTGGTCCTCGGTGCGCGTGTCCGCCGTCCTCTCCAGGCTGTCCACACGATCCCCCAGTTCCGTGACTTCTTTCCGAAGCTCCGTGACACACGAATGGACCTCCGACCTCAGGGATCCGATCTCAGTCTTAAGGTCGGTCATGAAGGCGGCCATGAACGCTTGTGTGACCGGGGGTAAATCCGCTATCTCCGTAGGTGGGCCACCACAGGCCGCCGGCGCCCCCACTTTGCCCCACATGGCCGTCACCGGGTTCCCTTTGGGGGTCGGCGCTGGTTCCGCCTTGCTGTTCCTGTTCGTGCGCGTCATCCTCCGCGTGTGCCACAGGGCGTCTCCGAGGCCGCGTCAGGGCCCTCGTCCGATGTAGGCTGCCTGGGTGAGAGCACACAATACAAAGGGGGCGGCGGGGAGCACCGGCGCAAAGTCACAGCGCACTCAGGGGGTCCTGGCCTCGCAACGGCACACCCCACAGCAGCGAGCACCCAGCACACACCCCACGTAGCAGAACAGGCAGTCCAGGGATCCCTAGGCCTCAGCGCCTCCGTTCCCAATGCGCGGCCAGCCAGGTATATGAGCAGGTCCGCTCGCCTCCAGCGGGGGTCATTAGTCCTCCAGGGGGGGTCAGCACCAGAGAGTGGCACACACTATTGTCCCAGGCCTGCACACACTATTGTCCCCAGGCCTGCACTCACCCCCAAGGAAGAGCCGCTGAGGAGCCGCGCTGTCTCGGCGTTTCCCCGCAGTCTGGCGCCGTCCGCTCTCCAAAGTGCCCCAGGGGCACCGTCCGCCTCAGTTCGCCGCTCCGGCCGCCCCCTCTGCTTACAGCCGCGGCTCCGCAGGGCCGCTCTCTCTTAGCAGCCCGCTGGGGAGGGGAGGCCAGCAGTGTCTCCGATTCACGCTGGGGCCAGACACCGGGTTCCGTCGCCTCTCAGCTCTACTCTGCAGCGCGGGAAACGGAGCGCTCTGGACCCAGAAGCCGCTCAGGGGCCCCCTTCCAGTCACCCCGCCACACCGCGGCCACAGGTAAGGGCGTCGCAAGGCTTCAGTGTGGGGAGGGCGGGGGTCGCTCTGGCCAGCGGTCGCCGACAGCCCCAGGGTCCTCAAGGCTCCGCCGCAGACCGCCTCCTCCGCGGTCGCAAGATGGCGGATGGACCGGGCGGATCGTCACTCAGCAAGCCGGCTGCTCGTTCCTGCCGGCGATCAGGCGGAGCACGGAGGCCTCGTGTCCAGACACGCTGCTCAGCTGGGCAGGGGTACCAGGGAGGTGTGTGACGGGTCCGGACTCCTGAATTCCGCGCAAATAGCCTATGATGGGCCCAACGGCGGCGGGAGCTCCGCTGTCACACGTCCGCTCACATCGCCGGTCAAGCCACGCCCCCCCCGTCTGGGTGTTTTTATGTATATTTATTTTTTTAATTGTTACCGTAATTGTTTTTAGGCTACTGTGGTTTATAGTGGTGTTGGTGGCTAGTATTTTAAAATGTACAATTTTACTTTTCTATTCAAATTATTTATTATTTTTATACTTTCAAATACATTTTAAAACTTTTTTCGAAGTTTAATGCAAATTGTTTTCCAAGCTGTTGGGTAATTTTAGGGGTTTAGGTGGGAAACATTTTGATTTTTTTTTTTAAATCTTTTTTATTATCATTGTACAATCGAGGGCATGCAGAACAGTATCGTGAAGCAGAAGCCAGCGTTACTCTTATCCCACCTCTTCCCCCAGGGCTCGGTACTTCCGCCAGGGACCCCAGATCTTCCTCCATTTCTTCACACAACCCCTAGCCTTATAGATCGTTTCTCCGCCCTCTGGCACCAATCCAAATCTCGTTGCCACTGGTCCCATTGTGGGGCCTCCGGCGCCCCCCAACAACTGGCAACATTTATTTTAGCTACCCCTGCCGCCAAGGCCAACCAAATGGAAACATTTTAATTTTTGAAGTTAATTACATTTTTTATGTAATTTTTAAATTTTTCAACTACTACTTAAAAAGAAATGTTTATATACGCTTACATTTAGGTTGTTGGATTTTATAGCAATTACTGGTGGGTTTACTTTTAAAATGTTTTGTTTAAATTGTGGTTTCAATGTAGTTTTTTTTATTACAACATTTCTGAAAAACATTTATTAAAATAAATAGGTTTGTTTTTTGTTTAAGAACCAATTTTCAGACTGTTTGTTTTTCTTTAGAAAATACATTTGTAATTAATTATTGTTAATTAAGTTGTTGTGTTGGTATACCTTTATATGTCATGTATTATTACATTGTTAAATAATATACATAACACTCTAAAAGGTTTTATTGGTGAATACATTTTTTTTTGCTATGTGATTGACTTTAATAAGTAATACATCAATGATATTTTTATTTTTTATATATTTATGAAGTTTTATACTTTTTTCTTTAATGTTTATGAGTTTGGGGTGTGAATAGTAAATCTGATTCCTCCATATCTACAATCTTGTTTTGAATTGGAAATACTTAATCTACCCCCACCCCAACCCCCTTGATTCCAACAATTTTATCAATGTTGCTTAGTTTGGAGCGGGAATAGTAAAGCTGCCCAGCTTAGTCCAACACTTCCCCTAGTGATTTTTATGTTGGAGTTGGAATAGTAAGTTTGACCCCCACCAGTGTCCAACACTTTCACCAATGTTGCTTGATTTTGAGTGGGAATAGTAAATTTGGCCCAGTCCAAAGTACACCATTTCCCCTAATGTGCTTAGTTTGGAGTTTGCATAAAATATCTGACCCCCTCCAAAGGCCAACATCTTCCATGGTGTTTCTTTGTTTGAAGTGGGAATAGTAACCTCCTACCACCCTACAACATAAAAACCTGATAGAGACTTCTAGTCTCAGATTCCCTACCTTAAAATAATAGCCAGCATCCCCTAGATGAAATCTGGACAACAGGTATGAGAAGCTGGCGGATGCCAGTGGTATGGACACCTCACTAGACGCTGGCCTAGTCTCCCCCTCCTACCATGGCTACGAAGGAGGGTGCCTCTTTCGCAATGGTAGTGCAGAGGGCAGCTGAGGTCTTGGACCTTTAGTTGCCTTCGGTGGCAGTCATGGAGAACGTCTTGACAGAGGTGCTTCAGCTGGGAGTCACTCCCTCTGAACCTTTTCTCCGATTCAATGAAGCCCTTACAGATGCCCTGCTTGGGGCCTGGTCCAAGTCCTGCTCAGGGGCTTCTGTTCACAGAACTGTTGCCCGCCTCTATTGCCCCGCTCCTGGGGACCCAAGTTCCCTCAACAGCATCCCCCAGGAGAGTTTCATGGTCCAAGCCTCCAAATCCCAGATAAACCCTGGGGCATTCCCTACCACTCCAGCGAATCAAAAGGCTTGATGCCTTTAGTAAGAGGATGTTCTCTTCTCTCATCCTAGCATAGGAATCGATGAACACCACATGCCTTTTGCGGCGATTCATCCACACTGTGTGTGACTCAGCTGTGCAACTGCTGACCATGGTCTCGAAGGAGGCCCGAACCATACTCTCCCAAGCTATTGCTGATGGGCAAGATGCAGCAAACTTCACCATCAGATGTAGACTAGACATGATTGACTCCCTAGACAGAGCGATTGCAACGTCAGTGGCAATGCTACACCTGACTGAGAACAACAGGCTTTTCAGGGGATGTCCAAGATTCACTAATGGACATGCACTTTGATGGCTCTTGCTTTTTTGGTGAAAAGGCAGACTCAGCTCTGAAGAGCTTTAAGAACAGCAGAGCTACAGCCAAATCCTTCAGTCTACACATGGTCCATCACCAACAACAGTCTATCTTTCACCCCTCCTGTGGCTACGGAAGGCGATACTAACTGTGTCCGTTTCTGTACAATCACCAAGGCCACTAGGCTTGCCAGACTTTTCGTGAACGCGGTTCCCACAAACCAAATGGGAACACCAGCCAGAGGTGAGGCCAATCCGCCCCTCACCCAGCAGCCTTCTGTCCCCTTTAGTTTGCCCTTATACCAGCATGGGCACCTGGTGGGAGGCAGAATTCACCATCACCTGCCACACTAGAAGTGTATAACATTAGACAAGTGGGTTTTGCAAATAGTCCGTAGGGCCTACTCCATCCCTATTCTGGAAACCCCTCCACCCATGCTGCCCACTTACAACCATCTGACGGAGGACCATCTCCACCTGCTCTGTCAGGAAGGGTTGGCTTTTTTGTCCAAGGGGTCCATCAAGAGGGCACCTGCATCAGAAGTAGGATGTACTTTCTGGTGCCCAAAAAGGACAGAGACATTCATCCTATCCTAGACCTGCGCTTAGTCAACTTCTTCCCGAAAACGGAGACATTTAAGATGATCACCTTAGCTTAGGTCTGCCTGCCCCGAACCATGGAGACTGAATGGTAGCGTTGGACTTGCAGGATGCATATTTTCACATTCCTGTCCTGCCCACCCACAGGCGTTACCTGTGGTTCACGATAGGCCAAGAGCAATTTCAGTTTGCCGGGCTTCCTTTTGGCATTACAAGTGCCATCCCGGAGGTTCACCAAGGTGATGGCAGTGGGTGCAGCATATCCGCGGAGGTTGGGGGTACCAGTCTTCCTCTGCCTCGACGATTGACTGTTGAAGGTGAGCTCGCCCCAGGCAGTTGTCTCCCACCTCCAGATTATGGCCGACCTCCTACATTCACTGGGGTTCCCTATCAACATGCTGAAGTCACACCGGACTCCCTCTCAGATGCTCCCTTTCATCTGAGCTATTCTGGTATGGTGCAATTTTGAACCTATCCTCCTGAACAGCGATTCCAGGATATTCAGGCTATGATACCGATGTTTCAGCAAGACTTACTCTGAGGCTTTTGGGCCTCATTGCTTTTTGCATCCTGCTAGTGAAACATGCCAATTTGCTTATGTGGGCTCTGCAATGGGACCTGAAGTTCCAGTGGGTGCTGCAACAGGGTAATTTCACCAATACGGTCCAGATTTCGGAAGGATCTGCAAAAGATCTGCAGTGGCAGCTGATGAAGCATGATATGGTCAGCAGCAGAACTATCTTCCTTCCCTAGCCGGAGCTGACTTGAGTGACAAATGTGTCACTTCTAGACTGCGTTGGCCACCTGGGAGAGGTGGAGATCATAGAACTCTGGTCTCCGGTGGAGTCTGGACCCCCACATCAGTCTGTTAGAGCTTTGGGCAATCCGATTGGCATTGAAAAACTTCCTTCCTTCGATCAGGGAAAGGCTGGTGCAGGTGTTCACAGACACCACAACCATCATTTGGTATTGCAACAAACAGGGAAGGGTAGGGTTGTGGACCCTTTGTCCAGAGGCCCTGTGTCTCTTGACATGGCTGTAACATCAGGGCATTTCCGTGGTGGTTCAACAACTGGAGGACTCCCTGAACTCCATGGCTGCCAAACAGCCATTGAAGCCTAGAGGATCACATATGGCATCTCCACCCAAGGAGGGTGCAATGTCTCTTTCAACAGTGGGGAGAGCCTTGGTTAGATCTGTCCCCTACTGCAGAGAATGCGCAATGTCAGCATTTCTGCGTGCTGGAGTTTTGAAGACGGCTATTCCTCAGAGACGCTTTTCATCTCAAGTGGCACTCCGGCCTCCTGTACATCTTTCTGCCAATACCACTCTTCCCAGAGTTCTCAAGAAAATCAGGAACGACTGAGCCCCAGTCATTCTTGTGGCTCCTGATTGGGCACGGGAGTCTGGTATCCAGAGCTTCTAAGCATTAGACTCCGTCCTCTGATCCGGCTGCCACTTCAGGAAGATCTTCTGTCGCAGCAAAAGGAGAGGGTTCTGTACTCAAACCTACGCACCCTCCTTCATGCGTGGAGAATGAGTAGCAACAATTGACAGCTTTCAACCTTTCCCCGGAAGTAATTCTGGCAGCCATCCCTCCATCAAGATGGTATACGCTTTCCGTTGGGACAAATTTGAGGTGCAGTGTGCATCCAGAAGCATTAACACTCTTTCTGCACCCCTATCCCAAGTTTTACTTTTTTTCTTTCACTGCTCTGGGCATGGTTAAAGGTTATATGTCCGCCATTTCAGCATTCTTGTGGTTGCCGGGCCAACCTTCCCACCACCTGTTGAGACTAGGTTCTTGAAAGGACTACAGCATATGTTTCCCCCAAGCTATTCATCATGCCATAGTGGAATCTTAACCTGATCCTCACCTTTCTCATGTGCACACCCTTTGAGCCACTACACAACTGCCCACTTCACTTACTTCTTACAAGATGGCTTTTCTAGTGGCTTTAACATGGGACAGGAGGGTCAGAGAACTGCAGAGAAAATTTGGTGCCATGGCCACAGCTTCTGACTCGGGAGCTGGTGATCTGGGTTCAAGTCTCGGCATCAGCGCAGTATCCTGTGATTCTGGGCAAATCACTTAATCTCCCGAGTCCATGGACAGCACCTGAATACCCTCACAGGTGATAAGCCATGCTATATAAATATAATAACTAACTTACAGGCATTCTCTTTGTACTGTCCTTATTCCACTTTTTATACCACCTTTTACCCAGACAAGCTGGTTCTGAGGACCAGTGCCTCCTTTCTTCTGAAGGTTGTGACACACTTTCACGCAGACCAAAACATCATATTGACTACCTTCTTTGCTCTGCCTTACCATTCTAAAGAAGAGGAGAGACTCCACCATCTGGATCCAAAAAGTGTGTTTTCATTCTACCTTGATCGCTCACAAGAATTCCGGGTGGATGGTCAACTCTTTGTAGAGTATATTAGTGCCAAGAAAGGGAGGGCAGTGCAAAAACAGACCGTCTCATGCAGGATAGTTCTCTGCATTAAGATCTGCTATGCATTGGCCAAGAAGCAGCCCCCTGAGTGTTTGAGTGCTCATTCTACCAGAGCCAAGGCTATGACCACTGTAGAGTCCCAGTCTTTGAACTCTATCAGGATGCAACATAGGTGTCATCACACATGTTCACAAAGCTTTACTGTCTGGATGGTAAGGTCCAACGTGACGGGCATTTTGCCCATTGGATTTATTCCATTTTGTAGCGTCACGTCCAGGGAGGTATTGCTTGAGTATCTATTCTAAGGTAAGGAATCTGTGTCTAGAAGTCTCTATTAGATGAACAAGTTACTTACCTGGGGTAACACCTTATTTGGTAGAGACTCTGTCTAGCTGCAGATTCCTTAATGACCTTCCCATCCTCCACTCTCTGCCAACTTATTCAATAGGGCCACCCTTTTGAGGGTCTTAGCAATACACACCAGTATGTCAGCATTCTTTGTCGCTTCGCACTTCTGACATGGAAAGTCACGAAAAGAAACAGACTTCAGTGCCCTGGAGTGACGCCTAAATGTGCACCGTGCACGCCACTTCGGGGCAGATGACACCAATATGGAGCTGAATTATGGCACCTATCAGTACGCAAGGGTACTGCTCAAAGATTTCAGGATCCAGTCTGGGGATTATTCTAAGGTAAGGGATATGCAGCTAGATAGTCTGTTCCAGATAACGTGTAACTGAAGGTAAGTAACTTGTTCATTATTTACAGTGTCTGTTGGACTGGATTTAGAACACTAAATTTGACCCAACTAAACATATACCTTTCTGAAATGTTAGCTCAATAGGAGGTAGAATGGTAACTCTGCCCCCCTCAACAAATGCCCTTTCCCTACTTTAAGGATGACTGAAGTAGCAATGGTAAATTTGACCATCCCTCCCAAATATATGTTAATTTATTAGAAGAGAGAAAGATAAGGCAGGCAGGTAGTTGTATAGTGGAACTTTTTATGGTCAGACTTCATCAGACCTTCAGAGGGAACATAGGGTTGGGGCAGAAAAGATAACAACGAGTAACCAAATTTGAGTATTTGGGAATATTGCTTGACTCTAAGCTTTTGTGGTCCCCCAGATCCAAAAGAGCTATGGCAATAATTAAAAAGCAACAAGCAACAACATCTAGAGATATTTCCCCGGCTATTGAAGTTTACAAGTCCAAGGCCCAGGCTGCTGCCTTATATGGAACAGAACTATGGGGGGGGGGGGGGGAGGGGGGAAGGTAGATAATGTCGATAAGTTTACTTTGGGTGAGAATAATATTATACGGTCCCTGTCACATCTCCCTAGAAGTACTTCTCTCATTCCTTTGTCTCACGTCATGGCCCTTAAGAAAGTAGAGCATGTGGCAGTCTTGAGACCCCTGCTGTATTGGTTGAGAATTTGGTTATTACAGGAGCTTGCCCCTTATAGAGAGGTTTTGAGGGAACTACTGGAGTTAGATAAGTCCTTCACCTTCCCATGGTTCAGGCGCATTGAATCTTGACTTGCTAAGCTAGGCCTATGATCCTTTTGGAATGATCTCAAATCTTTGACAGCACTTTACAGAAAGCAATTCAAAATGATTTATTGGGAATATGTGTGCGCTAACTTACACCTAAGCTCTAGGTTGGGGAGATTGTTAGTACAATTTTTGGCCACTAAACCTACTTCACACTTCGAAGCATTCCTGGATGATTTACAACCTCAGCTGGCCAAGGCACTTTATATAAAGTTTCGCTATGACATCTTACAAATCAGGTCTCATACATTGAGATAGAAAAACGGTGACCCTGGTGACTGTAACTAGCTAGTTCCACTTGTATGTTAAAGAAATCCTGGCACATGTTTTATTCTATTGTTATGTTATGTTGTGTTAAAAAGCTCTTTTATAGTGCACGGCTACTCACAAGAGTGTCCCGGCGCTTTGGCAAAGAGAAAAAAAAGTCAGTACATAACACAGTGCTCTACACAGATGGCATCGATGTTACTGGATGAAAAGCCACGTCTTCAGATGTTTACGGAAGGCAAACAAGGTGGGCGTCGATCGCAGGGCAATAGAGAGCCTATTCCAGCAGCAAGGGGCCAGATAACGAAAAGAGCGGCCTCCCGTACGGGCACGCTTAATTATGGGTACAGTGGCTTTAGCTTGTTGTGCAGACCTCAAGGCTCTCTTTGGAACGTAAAAGGCCATCCGTTTCCGGAGGTACTTAGGGCCGATATGGTGCAGTGCCTTGAATGCCAGAGTCAAGATCTTAAAGGTGACTCTCTTGGCAATAGGAAGCCAATGCAATTTCTCCAGCAGCTCTGACGCATGAGCCCTACGCGACAGACCAAAGATAGCTCTAGCGGCCGAGTTTTGCACCACCTGCAAACGAGCTAAAAGATATTTGGGAAGGCCTAGGTAAAGAGCATTAGCATAGTCAAGCCGCAAGCCTATCAGGGCTTGAACTATGATTTTTTTGTGTTGGAAAGATATTAAAGGGAGGAATTTCCTCATCATCTTCAACATACCAAAGCACTTTCCCGTCAATCCTATGACCTGAGGTCTAAAAGAGAGATCGGTATCACATAAAATGCCCAGATTTTTGGCTTTGAGCGACGTTTCCCCCGGTGGTGCCATGTCCTGTGGCCACCAGGACTTCCACTCAACATTAGGTGGACTTCCAAAGAAAAGCAACTCCGATTTGTCAGAGTTGCATTTCAAGCTATGTCTCTGAAACCATTCAAATACTGCTTCCAAACATTCCCTGATCTGATCGCCATCGAAATCTTCACCCCTGTTACACGTGAAAAGTAGCTGGGTGTCGTCAGCGTAGGATATGATCTGGGCACCATAAGCCTCCGCTATCTCCGCCAGAGGAGCCATATAGATGTTAAAGAGGCAGGGGCTGAGAATGGACCCTTGCGGGACCCCTACCTCCAGTGTAGGCATTTCGGCGGAGAACGGAGGTGCCCAGACCACTTGTCGACGGTTGGCAAGAATTGATTTAAACCATTCAAACACCGTCCCTTGTAACCCGATCTCCCATATCTCGAAAGGAGACCGGCATGGGGGACGGTGTCGAACGCCGCCGACAAGTCCAACATGACCATGATCGCCTTCCCACCGCTATCCAGAGTCTCGCGAATAGCGTCAGTTATCTCCAGCAAGGCTGTCTCCGTGCTGTAATTCGCACAAAAACCGGATTGAGAATCGTGAAGCACGTTGTTATTCTCTATGAAGCTGGTAATAGAGAAGTGCACGTGTTTCTCAATCACCTTGGCCATGTAATATGTCACATATAATATGTCACGTGTTTTACATTTTAAGGCAGCTCTACTCATTACATGGCAAAGAATGAACATAAATATTAATGCCTTGTGTGGGTTATTGATTATCGTCTGTAAATGGATTTCTGAATCGAAGTACAGGTTCACTGATGAATTTAGCTGCTGCATTCGGTCAGCAGAGAAAAAAGATGATTATTCTCCTGCATATGCAAACCTAAGAAAGAAATAGACCTGCCCCCTATGCCGCAGCATGGGTTTTAGGATATATTTAGAAGCAATTATGGTTTTAAAACGGATACATCCCTGAGCATAGACTATAGCTTGAGCAGATACCTATTACTCTTGTTGAGGAAGAGGGGCCAACATTTTTAAAAGCTTATCCACTCTCTAAAAAAAAGTCATAGAAAAGTCACTGTTCACTCATATTCCCACATATAAACCCATAGAGACAACACTTAGTTTAATTTTTATGGAGCTTTTAACTTGTTAGCACCATATCTTTTTACATTTTATCACTCATTACTTAGCTGATATTAGGTGATTGATTCGACATGGGGCATTAACAAGGGAGGATACATTTCATGACAGGTCGATACATTGCAAAAGGTGATTGTATTATTTTAAAAAGAAATATTGCAGCTTTTTGTACTTGGCTCTTACAATGGTTTTTAGAGTATTAGTGTGGACAGAAGATTGTTTTATTAGAGCTGGGCATGTTGGTCCTAAATATCAAAGGCACCTTTTTAACCGTAGTAGGAATAAAATTCCATTTGTATGGTAGGGTGCAGCATTAGCAATTTAGAATTGTCCTATCGCAAATAGTGTGACATGAAGAATATTGTTTATAGGATTATGTGTACAGTACATTTATAATAATCTTTAGTTATTAAATTGGTTCCTAACAAAACTTCATAGCACAACCACTACGACTTTTTAGGCACCCCCGATGAACATAGCGGGCTCATTATGAGGATTTGTAGACCAGTATGAGTTTTATACAGTTTATTTGGCTATACACAGACAATATTCTGACTCTCCTTTTATGTGGAAATGTACTAATTGTTCTCTTTGTGATGCATTTATAGGATTTTTATGTTTTTTATTAACCCAAATAAAGTTTATTTGCATTGCATTGAAACTGGGACACCAATATAAAAAGTGTTAGAAAAAATAAGACACTCAATACAAAGTGAGAATGCGTAAAAAAACGAAATGATAGAGAATTAGTTGCATATCTGAGCAATTCATTCACACTTGTCAATGTATATAGATAGAAAATTCAAAATTGATTACAGGTAATTCAACATGATCAGGATCTTATAATTTTGCTACAGATCGTCATAATGTTTATTATCAAACATTGCTCGAGCCAGTATTGGTAGAGTCCCAATATTAGTATGTTGATAAGGCCACAGGACCAGCTAACAGGCTGTATCCGGGATGTAATCTTTGCTGGAGATATGTTGAGCAGGTTGTGGACGGTATGGACGATTAGTCTGATAGGTGTGAGGTTTGCAAATTCCTGATTATTGAGTGTGAGTAGTTCATTAATCCATGTGACAGAGGCTTATGTAGACACCAGGTGTGTTTAATGTTCCCATCCCGAAGTTGAACAATCATGTTGGTGATTCTTATTATATGATTCATAGGTTACATATTGATTGGTACTAGAAGCATCATAAGAAATAGTAAGGATACGCACATTTCAGAACTGTTACAGATAAAAGACAATATTGAGTTTTGACTCTGAAATGTAAATATGAGGTACCCAGGTAAAGAATTGTAAAAGAATAGCAGGAAGATAAATCAGTGACAGGGATCAGTTCTAGACATAATAGTGCAGCTGATATCACCTACAATGATAAAGATCGAAATGGAATACTAATAGCTTCAGCCATGTATAGAAAATATTCTTATGACAGAAAACTATGAAAGGTAAAGATGGTCACAGATGGTATCAAACTCCATTTATGGCAAATAGTAAGGGCAATCTATTAGCCTATCAAGAATCATATAACCAAAAGTACATTTCTGCATTCATGTTAAGCCCTTTTTTAATGGTGTCAAATTTAGTAATGAGTGCATTTCCTGCTGTCACATTCTTAATTACTGATTGCCTCCTTGTGAGAAAGGTTTGATTTATTCTAGTCCCAAAACAATATTCAAGGTTTTGTTGTGTGGATGTTCCTGGTTAAAAGTCTCTGGATCCTTGGGTGTAATAGTCCTTTGATGCTTCGCCTGTTAATTTTTACTAATTAAAATGTATTTAAAATTAGTTTATATTTTAGTGGATTAATAAAGAATTATTTTATACTTTTTAACTTTTTAAAATAATTTATTTCTAAAGATACTTAATTTTATTTAAATTTTTAGACATAAATTTGTTGCAACCATTTTAATTTTCATTAATTGATCTATGTTTTGTAAATTAGGGCTCCCAGTTTTCCGTTTTTGCTGATTTTTACAGATAAATACCGACATAAAACTATTTATTTTCCTGTCTATATTTATTTTTAAATACAGAATATGGAAAATAGGCCTTCTTTGAATGATTTTTTTCTACTGTCACTGATGAGTGCCAGGTGAGTAGGTGTACAGATTGAGAGGGAGGAGAGATACAAAAAAGACAATTGATTTCCTAATTAAGCTTAATTAAGTTCAGATCTACAGTTATTTATGCTACTCTATAGTGTTTTCAGATAACGCTATTGCGCTGTATACTGCTAAAATGTTTTGGACATTCAAATGTTAGTATACATTTATTAGATAAATAAATGTGGAAAAATACCCATTGCAGCTTAATTTCTACAGAAAACACAAAATAAAAATGGATAAAAACAGAAAAAATGAGCAAAAAATAAATAGTAAATACAGACAGAAATGTTGAAAAAATAAATACCATAAAACCGGGAGCCCTATTTAAAATACATATTTTTTAGTAATAAGTTCAAAAATACATTCATTTTAATTATATAAAATATTTTTTTATCAAATTGCAATATTTTAAAATGTAAAATGAATTAAACACCGTCAATATTTTGTATTCATTTTTTTGATATTTTTTTAACTATATTTTGGTTTTTAATATTTTTAAATTTTAATGTAAATTTAAAACTCAGTATTATTGTAACATATATTTTTGTGTTAGATTTTTGTACTTAAGTAATTTTGTAATATGCTATCATGGAATCAATGCTTTTGATATTTTTTATAAGTTGTCGATATAAAAGTACTAATATTTTTAGCTCAATATGCTGGTAGGTCAATATATTTTAGTCAATATTCAGGTTCTTATACAGGAAACTTATAAACTGCCACCTTCAACCATGGTCTTTACAATAACTCCTCAACCTTTAGTGTTATCTTTATCAGTATATGCATTTTATTACTGTTACCATATGCTATTCAATTGTTTAAAACCCCTGTCACCATCGCATTTGTGTCATCATTATGTTTCTCATGTATATTTTCTATAGCTACTGATTTTTTCTTTAACACTGCCAGTGATCCAGTCCTTTCCCTATTCATAATGCCAGCATGTCCATAATACTTCCTGCACAAAGGGCTTAGTTCACTGATTTAAAATTACCTTGCACTGAAACCCCTTTGTATGCCTATATTGCCTGAAAACGCGTCTGGGTAATGTTCAACTAGTTTTCCCTGGCCAATTTCTCTTTCAATATCATGGCTTTCATTTTCCGTCCTGGTCTCAACCCTATGTACAAACCTTCCTGAGGAGCTTACTTTAATAGCGCTTTATCCTTCTCTTGTGTATTCTACTTTTTGTTACTCTTCTTCTGAATTCCATTTATGTGTTCATATCTTATTGTCTCTATAAGTTCCTTCCATGGCCCCTTTGAGTTATGTCATGGCTTTTCCCCAGTATACTTAATTTTGAAACTTTTTTATACACCTTCCTTCACATAATTAGTATTGAGTTCTCTTGCAAGTTTTTGCATGGAATTTTGTTTCACCTTATACACACACTTCCATCTTTCACTTGCAAAATTACATCAATTTTCTCTCATTCGTCCTCCTCGCAACGCTTGCTCACATTCCATACATCCCCTATTTCCTCAACATTAATCAAGTTCAAGTTCAAAAGACCTTTATTCGAATTTTATAAAATTCATAAAAGTACCACATAAAAACCGTTCATTTACATAACATAACATTATACAAAAATACATGGTTAAAAATATAATACAGTTTTAATGAGGCTAATTTCAGGGGTTTTCCATCATTTTGCGCACTCGTGTTATCAGTCTCAAGAAAGTGCTAGTGCGAAAGATTAGTTCATCTGAATCCAGGGAAACCAACAATAGATAAGACTCCCCCAACGAGAGGGGTCTATGTTTCCTAAAATATGGGGTTAATAACCAATTGATATATTTTAAATAAAATTTACAGAAGAATAGGAAGTGCAAATCATCTTGTGTGCTAACACCATCACACGGACATGGGTTATATTCTGTGCTATGCTGATAGCCAGGAGGGAAGGCCAACAGATATTTCACCGAACCCGCTCTTAGGCGAAACAAGAGTGATCTCTCCCAGTTGGTCATGGGTAGAGTAAGATAGTGCGGGAGTGGTTGCCTACATAGTTCGTTCCCCATGTATTTTACAACAGTTGATTTTGATGATTCTCTTCCCATTCGTTCTGAGTTATAAAGTGCATACAGTGCTAATTTAACCTCAATTTTATCCTTTGGCTCGATCCTGGTAGGGTCGGAGAAGAGACTGCCTCTGTCCACGGCGCTCAATGTTTTTGACACTCCAGAGAGCCATGGAATCGCCATGCCATGGTCACATTTTAAACAGTCCTTTATAATATTTTGTGTGAGAGTGGCTGAGTTATTCCTCCAAATCCTGACCCAGAATAGAGCTGGTCTAGATCTGATAAAATCGCATACATAGGGGAGGTTTAATTCATTATGACAAATAAATTCAGAAGATGAGATTGGGGCGCCCAGTATTTTCTTGCAAAATCTACTTTCTTTCCGCTGAATACCTGGGTTTCTTCCCAACCCCCAAACCTCAGCTCCATATGTGGCTACCGGTAGGCACTGTAGTCTAAAAAAATTTAAATAGCTCTAGTGGCGCCTATTTTCTTTGGGCACGGTAAGCTCAAAATGGAATTGGTGGCTTTCGAGAACTTGCCCATGGCGTGGGCCAAATGCCCACTCCATGAGCCGTTCGCAGCGAAAACCAGACCTAAGTATGGAAATGTAGGCACAGATTCAAGTTTATCTGTCCCTATATGTATGGTATTGAGCTTCCGTTTCCAGGGCCGCATGGCATGATAAAAGATTTTTTAAAGTTTACGCGCAGATCTAATCCCTCCATATGTTGGACAAAGCTTTGAACAAGTAGGCGGAGGGCATTTGGTGTACGGCCCATAAGCACCGCATCATCTGCATATAATAACACTGGTAGTGGTTGCCCAAGGATTATTGGTACATTACTAGTCACTTCTTTCAGGCTTCTCGCGAGGCCATTAATGTAAATGATGAACAACAAGGGTGCTAAAACGCACCCCTGTCTCACCCCCCTGCCGATGTTAATAGCTCCAGAGACTTCTCCACCCATCCCAATCCTGACCTGTGCTTTAAGATCCATGTGGAGGTAGGCCAGGAAGTTAACAAGAGGCTCGTCTAGTCCATAATTCAAGAGGATAGCCCAGAGTTTGGATCTATTCACTAAATCGAAGGCGGATGAAAGATCCATAAATGCAAGGTAAATAGGAGACGATCGAGCAACGCTGTACTTGTCGATTATCAATTTTAGGTTCAGACATTGCTCCACCGTCCCTACCCTGCTCCTGAATCCCATCTGACATGGGTCCAATAGGTCTGTGTCTTCAGTCCATTCTAGCACCCTGTTATAAATGACTCGCCCCAAAATTTTTAAAGTGTTATCCAAAAGGGAGATCGGACGATAGTTAACTGGGTCCGACCTGTCATCCTTTTTGAAGATTGGGACGATAATGCTGGTTGCCCAGGTAATGGGCATACGCGCTGTTGGCAAGCTGTTAAAGACGTTAAGAAGGATTGGTGCCCATAGATCCGGGTTGTGCTTAATAATATCAATGGGCAATCCATCGAGGCCTGGTGCCTTGTTGCCAAGGCTCTCTTTTATGGCTATTTTCACCTCATGGAGATCAATCTGTAGACCACACGCCTGTCCTGGGGTGAAAGTTACCAATTCCTTAGGTGGTGCGGTGTAGATTTTAGAGAAGTGGGCCTCCCAAACGCTGCTAGTTATGTTACAACTGATTGATGTTAACTGTTTCCCCATTTCCCGCGTTTTCCTGACCGCAGACCAGAAGTGCCCGCTGCCCCCCAGATTTGCACTGGCGACCAGCGACTCCCACTGTTCCGTCAGTAGTGCGGACTTTCTTCTAGCTATTTCAAGTTTATAGAATTTCCTGGCTGTCTGAACCACCGTTGTTCACCTAGGTTTGGTGGTTAGTGCCCTACGTAGTTCCCTATTTGCCAGTGAGCAGGCGGAGTCAAACCACCTTGGTTCTTTCCCTTCCTTTGGTAACGGTGCTGACAAAAGAGTTTTTATGGTTAGACACAGTTCACCAAAATACGCAATTATTCTGTGGTAGTTCCCATCCATGGATAAGCAGGAATTAATTAGCTGCGGGTGTTTCATTTTTACGCTTTCCAAGCTTGCCCCACAGTCGACCCCCCTCCGTTTTAATCGCAAGCCATCAACTGAAGGTTGATGGCTTGCGATTTAAGTTGCACAATTTAAGTTGGTATAAACCGGAGTAGGGGCTAAATGCAGAGTTACTGCAAGTGGATTGTGATCTCCAAACGATGTCTCCATCACTGTGGACTTTATTACACAATCTATTAAATGTGGGGACATAAAGATAAAATCAATGGTGGAACTGCTGTCCCTGCCTCTGAACGTAGGAGCGTGGGAAGCGCTAGTGTTGTGACTAGTTTTCATGGCATCACCAAGGTTGAACTCAGTTAGTATATTGGCGAGTTCAATACCCCTTCGTTCGGCTTGGTCTAAGCAGTTCCTATCCTTGATCCCATGGTTCTTTGGTATTTTTGCGTTGAAGTCGCCCCCAATTAAAATCCCTGTCCCATCATCAGGCTGTAGACTGATTTCCAGATTTTGTAAAGTTTTGGAAAGTGCCTCAAAGTTCTTATTAGGTACACAATAAAAATCATTATTATAAAAATTAATTTAAAAAATCCGGGTCTTTCGCTTGAATTCAAGAATTTGTATATTCGGGTTCCCTCTAGATAGGTCTCTAATAGTGCCACCAGCCAGTGTCTTAATCCCAATAAATAGACCTCCGACTGCACGGCCAAAAATGGGCTTCGGTGCAGTCACACTAAAACAATGGTAGCCCTCTAAATGTAAATTCCCAACAGCCATTAATCATAGAACCATAATGTCACAACTCTAATATTACACAGAGATAAATATATAAATTTCATCACAGGAGTATCATGGCCTACTGATTCATTTTCACACCTACTCCCAAAAATGACTCAAAACCCCTCTCAAAGTAGAGTGAAAGCGACTCTAACAAAGTACGGGGTAAAGACACAGCAAATAGTCAGCAAGTAATAACAGGCACCCCGTGGCATTCATGGGCAGAATGCAGACCTCTGTGTACTAAGGTTCTTAGGGTAGAATGCTAAGATTCAAATGTGGGCTGGTGGTTCAAACAGAAAGGATCAGTGTGGATGGGGTCCTGCATTACTGTATCTTACAAATAAATAGTTGGGTTTTATCCTGCCTTCTGGTGGTCACTTGGACTTCATATTGGCAAAGAGCAGAGAACAAACAACCCATTTGTGTCACTAGATAGAGAGATCTCAGGACCTCAACACCTCATGCTTAACTCTGAATCTAAAGTTTATGTAAACTCACCTCTGTTGGATTCTCAGGTACTCTGTTCTTAGTTTTGGTGATTTTTTATATTTTTTATTAACCTACCGTTCTCTAACTGTTGATCTGCTTCCTTGCATTTCGCCGGACCTCTTAGCCCTGCACGAGCATGAATCTAGACTGCTGCCTGCTCGCTTTTGGCCTTACAGCATGAGTGAGCTCATCTCCTGAGCGTGTGTGAGTAAGTGTTATTTGAAAAAAAGAGAGGGACCCTTGGAGACCCAAAGGACTGGGGTTAAGACGGAAGCTCTAAAACGGTGTCCTCTGGGAGTACTCTATATTAAAAGGCCTCTTCAAGAAATATTTCAACAGGCATACAAACTCATCTCATGCATTCAGCATACAAACAGAAACATCACTGTTCACACCAGAGTTTGTAACGTATTGGCACAGAAACCTACAGTTTATACATATGTGATCATGATTTATTAAAATAAAAGTTCATATAAAGTGAAAAACGCTTTTTTATCAATAATTACAAAAACAGAAAAATCATGGTATCAAAAAACAATGATAACAAATATAATCACTATGAGAAACAAAATTAAAAACACAACACAAGAGTTAAAACACACAGTAATCTTTGTCATAAGTCACCATAACTAACAAAATTGATTATACAAATGAACCCTGGTGCACTGTAATTTATCAACAACTAGGGTAACATAAGTTTTGATAGATTTATGGCAAACTGGCGTCGACACGTTTCGAAAGTCTATTCAGGTTAAACCCTCTTTTTCAAGACAACAGCGTAGTGTACTCTCGTTGTGTCAGAGCATCTATAAACATAAACATTGATTAAAAACTAAAATAATTTTAAATACAAAATATGGACTGATAATTTTGTCGCAATAAAAACTCTACTCCTAACACCACCATTTATTAAACCACTGCAGTTTATGATGCCAATACAACACTCCGCTTGGTCTCAACAGTATAGATGAATTAGCCAAACCCCCTCTTCCACAAATCCACACTCTTTAAGACAAATTAGATCAGATCTTTTTGTGGTTACTCAGTACCCCACAAACATCCGAAGTGCTACTCACACATTATGACATTCATCTGATCAATTACACATATACATTACTACTACTATAAAAGTGCACAGTTACTTACTAAATAAACTATTTGACGACGTGCCGAGATATTATTTGAAAAATGTGTTGTTATGATCCAAATCTATAGTTCTTTAGGATCAGTAACTTACTTATTATTGTCCGCTCTCTCTGATGGGGCATCTATGGTTGTGTCTATCCAATACCAGATATAGGATCCAATAAACTGATTGATATACGTTGGAGTACATGGCCCCACAACTGAAAATTTTTTAATGGTAAAAAATGTGGCCCAGTTTGAACTATTTCTTGATGAGATTCAGCCACCATTGGCGAAAACCCTGTATCTAAAATATAGGTATGGTATTTTAAGAACCCGGGAAACCGAGACAAAATGGGGGAAATCTACCAATGATAAATGCACCTTATGCACAAATAATGCAAGAGAAGACATTTTTCACATTTTATTTTTCTGTTCAAGCTATGCAGAAACAAGAAGGAAATGGATAGTGCCATTGTGCCGTAATATCGGATTAACTTCGCACCAGGAAGCCGGTAGAATATTAACCACAGACACTAGTCAAGTAATTGTGTTTGGCATCAGTAGATTTCTCTTGGCTGTAAAATTCATTAGACAAAAACTGTCTCTGCCATTTTAAGTGTATATAGTGAGAATTGTTTACTGGCAGTTATAACCCAATTTAATGCTTTTTTAAACCTTGTAAATATTTTAACAATTTTTTTTTTTTTAACTATATTTATTGATGTGTGATCCAAGCCCCAACCCATGACTTAGCTGTGAAAAGTAATGGTAATTTTTTGGTCATCTACCAGCACTTTCCTTGATTGTACATTCTTTTTTTTTATATTTGATGATAATAATGTGGTCATGTATATATTGTATTTTGTATATCTTTTATGATGCAATTGCAACGAAATAAAGATTATTGAATTGAATTGAATTGATTGAGACCTAGTTTAAACAACATAAAAAAAATCAGAAACTGAGGCCAACTAAAAACACCCCCCGCAGGGTAGTAGTGCTTCTAACAGCTTTCACAATTCCTGTAAACCTCACCTTGCTTGGGTCCCAAAGAATTACGGTCGACTTTATCCCAGCTTCCCTTCTTTACCGGGAGCAACTTTACTTTGGTTAAAATCTAAATGGGTAAAGAAATAGAAGCCGTGGCTAAAATATTTTTACGAACTACTTATTACTGCTAATTTTATTAACTCACACCAAGATATTTAGTGTCACTCACTATTTATTTGACCCCATCTCTCCCCCGGTCCTTAGTGTTCTGCACTCCTGTATCGTTATTTACTTTCAACTACAGGGTGAAAAGGTCGGAAATAACCTCGCTTTGTAATTCTATCCTTTATTTGTCAGCGTAGCCTGAAAAAACATACTTTCAAAGTTTGCCTAATGTATTGCATCTCCCTCCTCTGTTTTTGTTTTTTATATATACATACGTTATGCTAGCAATGTATCCTCCAGTCATCGAGATGCAGATCAAAGGAAAAACAGAAGATATTGACGATCTGTGACCAAAACATTTTGTCACAAACTCCTACTTTCTCTGACCGCATCCCCACATCCTACCCCCGGTCACCAAACAATACTCGTGCTCCTACCCCTCCCTCTGTTCGTATATACGGGTGTACACTGACAGCTCTTCACTCACCTTTAACGCTTTTTAAACCGGCGGCGCTCATCTGCGTCCATCTGGTAGCTGGTAGTTTGCCCGATCAATCACCAAGCTCCGGTAAGCATGCCATTTTTAAAGGACTCCTTTTATTCTTGACATACACTACGCATGTCATTCCGTGATCTACGGGTGCCGATACACGACCAGATAGCATGGCCTGTATCTACGCATGCGTCCTCTCCCTGCTCTTGCAACCAGTTTTGAAAGTGAAAACTTTATTAAAAGTTTCACTTAGAACTTTATTAAAAGTTTCACTTAAGGACAATCTTTAAATTATCCTTCATCACAGCTTAATCTCCTTGTCTCACTATATACCTGGTTTTCGAAAAGATCCCTTTGGTCTCTTTGCATCTAAATATGACCTATTGCAATAAATACACAAATATATCTAAAAGAGAGATAGCCTAACAAACCCAACATCTTGGCCACATCTTCCTATCTACTCTCCTATTATAAATTGCTAACATGGATATTAATGAACCTGAGCTGCATGAGAAACAGGAGTTCATGATATTATTGACATCCAGTTCACCCTGGAGTTCAAGCCATTCTGGGCAGTGTTCGATTTACATATGAACCATTGTTCTCTGAGTTTCCTCTTCTTATCCAAATCACCACCTCTCCTATTGCCTAAATTCTTCTCCAGTATAAACCACCTAAAGTCATTACAACTGTGGTTCAACCTGGAGAAATGTTCAGGCAGTGGTGCATTCTCTTTCCTTATTCTGAGCGCCGATTTGTGTTCTAGCATTCTTAATATAAGTTGTCGGCTCATTTCCCCTACGTAGCCCAGACTGCATGGGCACATCTGTAAGAAGACCAGATTTTTACTACGGCAATTACTTAGGCTGCTACATTTCATCTCTTGGCCATTAAAGTTAAGACTTTTGGTCACCAAGCAGTGCTCACAAATGGAGCACGTGCCACATTTTTGGTTGCCAATCGCCCTGGTACCCTGCAATGTACCTTGCACATCCGTGTTTCGTTCTCTATAGGTATTTACCAGGGAGTTTCTAATATTCCTATTTTTCCTAAAGGCAGAGAGTGGCTTGTCTAATTTTAACTCTTGACCATCGTTTAAAATGTTCCAGTTTCTTTAAAATATTCTTAATTTGGTTGCTGCTCTCAGAGAATTGACTCACAAATACAATCCTGTCCGTCTTGGAGTCCTAACTCTTGGTTCTATTTTGATCCAACAAGTACTCCCAGTCATTATATGTGGCTCGCTTGTATGATTGATTGATCAATTTTCTTGGGTAGCCACGGTCCTTGAGTTTTTGTTTAAGAACATCTGAATGTCTATTAAAATCACACATAGAGGAACAATTTCTGCGTAATCGCAAAAATTCCTCGAAGGAAATATTATCCCTTTGGGCTCGAGAGTGAAAACTCCCATAGTGTAATAATGTGTTTTTGTCAGTGGGCTTAGTGTAAAGCTCAACTGACAGATCTCCTTCATTCTCCTTGATACAGATGTCCAGAACAATAATTTACTGTACTGAGATGTAAATCTCAAATTAGGATCACCCAGATTTAACCACATAAGAAAATCATCGAGGTCCTCCCATATGAAGATAATGTCGTCAATGAAGCGGCACAAATGACTCACGTTCTCAAAATAGGGTGCCACTTCATTGAAGACATGTTTAGCCTCGAACTCACCCATGCTGGTACCTATGACTTGTTTGTAACTATTGATAAAATGCAATTTTAACTTTATATGAACTTTCGTTTTAATAAATCATCATCACAGATGTATAAACTGTAGGTTTCTGTGCCAATACGTTACAAACTCTGGTGTGAACAGTGATGTTTCCGTTTGTATGCTGAAGGCATGAGATGAGTTTGTATGCCTGTTGAACATTTCTTGAAGAGGCCTTTTAATATAAAGTACTCCCAGAGGACACTGTTTTAGAGTTTCTGTGATGAAGTATTTCCAAGGTCTAATGCACATTATTATCTTGCATGACTGCCAGTATCCAAGGCTATATTTACAACAAGGGGTGGTGAGGAACAGAGTCTCTGAATTAAGCAGAATACTCTCACCCAGTCAAAAGATCAGGGCTAGATCCAACACCGTTTTTTAGCTCATTGCACCATCCCAGTTTCAGAACCTGGCTGTATGCAAATTAGTCTGTTCCTGTCCCAGTGCATGATGGGAACAGGGCAAACCAAACTACAAAAGCCAATTCTTACACTGGGAAGGAAACAAGCTTCCGGGGACCGGTTTCTGGCATTACAGCCGTCTTCGGCCCGGCTTGCTTGAATCCTGATGGTGCAATGAGCAAGGGACTCATGTCTGAGTATACCCTTCCACGCTTAGGGTGGACAAAAATATTTACAACAAGGGGTGGTGAGGGACAGAGTCTCTGAATTAAGCAGAATACTCTCACCCAGTCAAAAGATCAGGGCTAGATCCAACACCGTTTTTTAGCTCATTGCACCATCCCAGTTTCAGAACCTGGCTGTATGCAAATTAGTCTGTTCCTGTCCCAGTGCATGATGGGAACAGGGCAAACCAAACTACAAAAGCCAATTCTTACACTGGGAAGGAAACAACATGTAAGAATTGGCTTTTGTAGTCTGGTCTGCCCTGTTCCCATGATGCACTGGGCCAGGGACAGACTAATTTGCATACAGCCAGGTTCTGAAACTGGGATGGTGCAATGAGCTAAAAAACGGTGTTGGATCTAGCCCTGATCTCTTGACTGGGTGAGAGTACTCTGCTTAATTCAGAGACTCTGTCCATCACCACCCCTTGTTGTAAATAGTATCCAAGGCAGCCATTTTAAATTGGGATAGCCCTCAACGTTGGTGGCCATTTTCCAGCAAGATAAAAGTATTACATCTTGGCAGCCATTCTGAATTGGGTGATTTTCTTCATTTAGGAGAGCCATTTTGTAACAGGAAGGCATAATTTCATCTTGGTGGCCGGTTTGAATTTGAGAGATGGAATCTTCTATTATAAAGAGACTAGCCTCCTCGGTGGTCATTTTGGATTGTGAAGAAAAAGTTTTTATTTTCTTAAACCTACATGATAATTCAGAATTGAAAGTTAGAGCAAACAGGGTTGTAACATTTAGTTTTCTTTCTTCCAGTAAGATTACTAGTACAGGCTATTCAAGGATATGGTATCTATTCGGATAATGGTGGATGCACTGGTACATAGGGCTTTGGGTATTATATTGGATACCAGCAAAGGTGACTTGGTTGTTTTGTTGTTTTGTCAGTAAATACGTTTCTTGGTCAGTATAATTAATTTCGACTTAAGGTGAGAAGCAATGTGTTACAGCGCCACCATTTATCTGTCGTGACCTGGAGATACTCCAATTCAATGCCATATGTCTGAAAAAAGGTTATTAATCATTATGTGAGAGTTTGTAGCATTTCTTTGAGTGGTGAATGACAAATGTCTTTATTAATGCATTGTCTAGGTCTAGAAGGCCAAGACCTATTTGAACATCTTCCTGACCTTCCACCGGATGAGGCAGATGGTCTCAATGAGTATGAGATTTGTTTAAAAATATTAGATTTGCATTATCTTCTTAAATTGAGTACAGTTCTAGAACGGTATCACTTTGGTAGAAGAATGCAAAAATCAGGAGTCGGTTGAACAATACATTACAGAGTTTAAAAAATGTGCCTCCACATGTAATTTCGGGGTTTCAATGGATGAACGCTTATGGGATCAATTCATATTGGGGTGTGTTTTAGAGAAAGCTAAACAAACAATGTGACATAAAGATAATCTTTTGTTACAAGAAGTTCTTATTATGGCAAAACTTTTAAACATTCTAAAGCTTGTGTAGATGTAATTTGAAAAGACAAGGTTCATTATGACAGAGGGGACCATGATAGGGTCCAGGTGGTAAAGAAAAGTCAGGGTAAATGTTTCAGTGGCAACTCTGGCCATATGGCAAATTTTATAGATTGTCTAGGGTCGAAAGCATCTTATAAAGCTTGTGGGAAAAGACTTCACAAGTTGTTGTGGAGCTGAAAGTGAGAAGAAAATGTAAGAGAGGTGAATTATGTTTCTGTGGATGTTGAAAGTGAATAAGGTATTTTGCAAGTGAAGGAGAACAGAAATGAGGGACATTTGGAGGTTGTACAAGTCAACTAGGTATCTGTAGAAATGTTATTTGATCAGGAACAAAAATAAGTTTGGTTCCCTGGGCCTTTTTTGAAGAAAACCACAGAGATAAAGTAGAACTGTTTAAATCTGAAATAAAACCAAAGGGTTATGGAGGTGAACCAATTAAACTATTGGGATACAATTGAATTTGGAGATAGAATCCTCCCTGGGAAAATGTATGTATCCATAAAAGGGGATTCCTTGATAAGTTGAATTCATCAAAGGGATTTGTCTTTTTCGCTTGATCCTAAAGAGAAGGTCTCAGTCAGGTTGAAGAAAAGAAGCAGTGGGTCTAGTTAAGGAAATTTCTCAGGGTAAGAGTGCAAGTTATGAGGAAGAATTAAACCAGGCTCGCAACCCAAGGTGGTGAAAGTAAGAAATGTTCCCATCATGTGAGAGAGACCATGACACAGGAGTTAGAAAAATTGATGGAGAATGGGATTATCCAGGAAGTGGAGGCCACAGAATGGCTCACTCCTGTAGTAATGGCTTGTAAGGCTAGCGTGAAACGCTGTTGTGCATTGACTTTAGAGAGCTCAACAGATGCGTGATTGACGATCATTATCCATCACCTAATATCATAGAGATGTTATACTTTTTAGGAAGTGCTGCTCACCGAGTACTTACAGCCCTTGACGTGCACGCTCATGCAGCGGCCATCCTCGAATTTTTTTACTCTGCCGGCCCCGTAATTCTTACAACCATCAGCAAGGAAAGTGGCATGTTGAGTGTCGCCATGACTACAGTGATCTGACCTGTCAATTTGGTGGGCGGCATCATGTCGTAATGACACAAGCCAGATGCTTGCAACGTAGAGGCAGCATTGTGTGTGCACACTCTCATAATGGCTGTCCCTTTATTAATTTGTTTTGCTGGCCCGCAGCTTCACAGTCTATCCCAGACGGGGTGTAGAGCATTTTGGATTCACTCCTTCTCATCCTAGGAATAATGTGAGGTTCAGGGGATGGCCATTAACAACAATGGTACATCAGGCTTTTTAAATAGGAAATACCATTTCTTCCATTTTTTCACATTTTTTTTCATATTTTAGGGACTCCTTTGGGATCCTTGCAGATAAAAGGCAACATTTATCTTCCATTGTATGTACACGGTGTCATGTAATGAATAGGCATTTTTGACTTAACCAGATACATGACTTGCCTTATTGAATGTATGAACAGTACTAGTCACAATATCCCTTGTGTTTGTTTAATTTTGATCATGAGATTTGCACAATGTCACATATGATCATTTCTTGGATCCAGGTCCACATTGAGGACCCTTCATTTTGTATAATTTTGGAGAGGTTTTGATCTATCTCCACCTGCACCAAGTTAAATGCAGAACCCATTGGTTTCAGATGAGAATTTCATGCCCGTTCCACCCATGTTTTGCGTGTGGTTTATGTTTGTCCCCCCAATGACACAAAGGGGGTCATTAGGATGGCGGGCGGACTTTGCCCGCCCACCATCCTCGTGGTAATCGGGACCGCCCGCCATAAGCAATTAAACTAAGCAAATATGGGCAACCTAGTGGGACCCTAGCAACTTTCATTGCAATATACTTAAAATTAGAGCCTGAACAAGTAGTCACAAATGACAATACCATCTTAATAGTAAAATTACATTTCAAGGAAAACAATAAAACAAAACTTCTATTACTTATAAACGTATATATGCACCCTAACACAATAATTAGGAAGAATATGGCTAGTAACTTTACAAACATTGTATTAGATCAATTGAATAAGGATTTACATACCAAAATCATTATTTCATGTGACTTTAACATGAATCTGCTATGGTCATACACCAGAGATGATGCAATATTACAACAGGACCACCTATGGGCAATAACTCAACAATCATACTCCCGGAGAATAAAGCACCAGGAGGAGTAGTTGTTAAAAACCTTTTAAAAGACCTGGAATACCTGGGCCTGAGAATATTAAACGGGAGGTTCTCACAAGACATACCACAGGCTTGGACGTACCATGCACACGGTCTTAAATCAAGAATCGACTACTCAATAGTATCCCTGAGCTTATTCCAGATTATATCTTCCTTCCAGATTGCAAAAACAAATGGAAGTGAACACAGCCAACAAATACTGGCGATAAAGCTCCAATGTACAAGACACCAGAAATTCAAAACTCTTCCTGGAAAGACTGGAAAAGTAAACTATAGGAGACTGTACTTGAAAGAAGGCTCCAAGGCACCCACCAGTAAATTGGCACTTAAAGTGGTTGAGGAAAGTTTCAAAGGGGATTCTCTCACTGTATTTGAAAAATGGGCCATTTTTATAACAAAATTAGTTTCCACCTATGCATCAAAACATTATAATAAAAAACAAATTAGCAGTCAAGATGAAGCAATACATAGAATTAAAGTATCCTATTCAAGTCATCAGCAAAAAGGAAACCACAGCAGTCTACTGAGACAGTAAAGAAATGGTCGGATATTAAAGCCCTTCGTTCCAAATTTAAAAATATTACCTATGACCTGAGAAGGTTAATTTGGGAAGAACAAACTCAACTAAAACAAACACTCTGGTCAAAAGCACTATGCACAAGTAAAATGAACAGCTCAAGAAATTACTCGAAATTGATAAACGGCCTATCCAGAATTAACAAGAGCACCGTAACGTCTACTTTAATAGAAGCCGTCTGTTTAGGATTTTTAACAACTCACTTGAGCAGTAACACAGAAGTTTAACCGAACGCTAACTTAAGTAATTAGGAAAATAAAAAAGGAATCCTGAAAACAAACTAAATATAACTGAAGATCAAGTATGCAAAATAATTTGAAATTAAAAAAAGACAGAGCCCTGGGCCCAAACGGGATTCCATTTGCTTTATACAAGGATAACCCCACTCTTTGGGCAGAATATCTCACAAGAGTATTTAGGAGAGCAGTTCAATCTTCCTCAATACCGGAATCATGGAAGGGTTCATTAATATCACCTATATACAAAAGTGGCAACTGGGCACAGCCAGGCAATTATCGACTAATCACCTTACAAAACACAGATGCCAAACTCGTTGCAGGAGTCCTACTGGCAGAGCTATCTAAAAGGGCAACTGAGAAGCAGATAATTCCGCTTAGCCAATCAGGTTTTATGTGAGGGCTGGGAACAGAGACAAACATACTAGTACTCTCAATATTAATAAACAAATGCATAGCAAAGAAACAACCATTTAATATTTGCTTCATGGACTTTAAATCCGCCTTTGATTGTGTGCACCAGCAAATTCTCTGGGAAAAGTTGAAGAAACAAGGAAAACTATCTACCCTTCTAAAAGCAATTCAATTACTGTATTCTAACAAGCAGATGATGGCTCATTCTCATCAAGAAAAATTGCAACCTCCTTGGGCCTAAAACAAGGGTGCATTCTTGCTCCATGCCTTTGTAACTTGTTTTTATCAGGCCTAACACAAGCCATGGACGAGGTGAATGCTTACCCTCCCAAATTAGCAGAAAGCCACATTACATTTATTATATGCGGATTATGTTATTCTAATAAGCCAAACAAAGTAGGGTTACAATGCCTGATAAACAGTATTTCAAATTATTCCTTGGCAAATGGCATGGTAATTGAGGACACCAAGAACAAAATAATGGAAGATAACAATGAGATATTGACAAAGTACAAGCATAAATGGTATCTCCAAAATTGCCAACTAGAGCAAGTAAAAACATACAAGTACCTGGTTCTTTTCGATAAGGGATTATTTCAACCACACAAGATAGACCTGCAAATGAGAAGTAATACCTTAGTGACTGCATTTTGATCCTTGCAGAAGTTTTTTGAGGGACCGGGCTATTTCTCACTTTTAAAAGTAATAAAAGCAACATTATTGCCAAGTATAACATGTGGTAGTAAAGCACTGTGCGGAAAGGACTCTACAACCATAAACAATGCTCTCACTAAAACGTTCAAGTTACTTTTCCAGCTTCCAAATAATGCATCGCCTGCCCAAATTAGGCTAGAATTCGGGCTGCCTAACCAACCCATTGTTAGTAAGGGCCAATTCATAAAGATGTGGAAAAGGATAAAACAGACACAACAAACCAAATGTGCCATCTGCTACGGGAAGAAATACAAACAAATCAAAAATCTCAATCTTGGAAGAATGTACAAACTACCTTGGAAGTGCACTCAGCACATGCTATTTGGGATATGCCTATAACGTCAGAATCTTTTAAAAAGACATTAATAAAGTTAATAAAACAACTATTGATGCAGAAAGACAAAGAATCCTTCACAAAAGATCGCATGCATGGATAATCATGAACGAGTGCAAAATGGCCTAGCCAAAAACCTATTTAGAAACTCTTTGGTGGGGAGGAGCTACGCTGGCAAACAAGATGGCTGCTTAGGCTCCCGGCTCCGCCGACCTCCGTATCCTGCCAGATGATCCTGTCCATTATCCTGTTTTAACGCCCTACCTCCATGTAGATGAACTGTTCCGCACTCTGATGGTGTAATCCTGAACTTTTGATCGGCTTGTTTGACTGAGTTGCGTCGAGTCTAAGATTGTGGCCTAGTCCAGTGGGGAAGCTGGGGCCTCGAGTATCTGCATAGCCGGGTTGTAGTTCAACAACATCGGCCGAGTGATTCCAGCAGGGTCCGGTCCGTGGAAGTGGAGGTTTCTTTTTTGCCCGGATTTGTCGGCGATCGTTTGCCCACTCAACTTTGAGGGAGGAGTGACTTGGTACGATACCGACTGTGGGTTGTGATCCCCGTCCCCCGGGCCAGGGTTTTGGCTCCCGCCAGGGTTCGGAGGCTCGGGGACTTGCCTACGGTGTCGACGGGCAGATCACTGCCGCATATAACGAACAGTCACCCTCCGACGCTGCCCGTTCCTGGTCCTGTTTGTTTCCCCGGAGATATCGAATTCACCGGGGGAGGTGATTATGATTGGTACTGGGCGAGAGATAACGGACCGAACGGAACATGAGCCATCGCTGAGGTCAGTACTGGCAGCGCTCGGGGCATTTCATTCGTATATGGATGCCCTGATTCGCAAAATGGATACAGGCCTGTCTGAGATGGTGTCTGGGGAACCGGACCCTGCTCCACTGCTGGAACAACAACCGGCTGCGATTCAAGCGACGGCCATTTTGATTCTGTGCGAGGACCCCGTGAGGCAACAAGAGTCGAAACCCTCGTTTGGTGCTTTGGAGAACTGTATTCCCGAGGACATGAACATATCGCTAAACCTTCCATCATTGCTGACTTTGGATGTATCGATTGACGTTCCCCTCCCGGAGACTTTTGTTGTTGACTGTTCTTCCACTTTGTCTTCATCCTTTCCTTCCTAGGTGACTGTACGATTGCGGGAAAAACTACATTGGGACTCCTCATCCAAGAGGGCGCCTTTTTGTGTGGCTGAAGTTCCCGTGGACTCATTGACTGCGAGAAGTAACGAACTGATTTCTGTTGGATTCCTTTTCCTCTTTGACTCTCTTGTTGGCATGTTAGTCTCACTGGGAGGGGTTCGCGGGATGGTTCGGAGGGGTCAAGGCTGAGATCAATTGACCGGGCGATTGGTTTGGCTCAATTGGGTGTTCCAACTGCAACTGTTGGACTTACGTGAGGCTGGGCGGTGTATTATGGCTCCCCCTAATTTTCTTCTACTGTGGTCTCAGATACACTTGTATTTTCATTATAGGGGGTGCCGATCTCTGGTAGGGGAGGAAAGGGGCTGGGAGCCTATATGGATATGCCCTCCCCCATGTTTTTCTCTTTTTCCATCTTTGGAACCTAGTTAGTTGGGGCGACAGGCACGCTGCTAGTTGGGGTTAGGCGACAGCCATATGCAGGGGTCGGGGGATGGGTTTATTATTATCTTTGTGTGTCCTTTTCTTAGTTTCTCTTTCCTTAGTCTTTCTTGGTGTTTCCCTTTTTAAAATAATTGGTGGCATATCCTGATAATTTTTTAATTCTAATGTCCGGTGGCCTCGCTTCTTCTATTATCCTGTTTATATACTGTGGGCGGGATTGGATGGCTTGTGCTTAAATTGTTTCTTGATTGTATTGTCGCAATAGCTGTTTTGGACTTATCAACGCAGGCGCATCAGGGATCCTCCTGTTGTTCCAAGTCTATCCTGTCAAAGTAACTATCCAATCCATTATTGTGTATGAATGTATGGCGCCGGATGTGTCTATTTATTCTTCTTGTTTTAAACTAATAAAAAGATTTATAAAAAAAAATATCGGGCTAGGGCGACCAAGGGGACGGACGTGCATATGGCCAGCTGCATCTGTAAAGCCAATAAAGATACGTGATTGCACCCACCTGTGTCCTGTGAGTCTTTGTCCGGTGTGGGGCCCACGACGACGACACGACAACAGCGTCAGACAAACTCAACTAGAGTCGCTATGGCACAACCCTAGGATTAGGTACAGGAATAAAACACTGGATATGAACACTTGGTACAGGCAAGGCATAACAACGGTGAGCCAGCTACAGGAGGCAGGGATTCAGGCAACGTTCGACAAACTTAGACAACAATACAACTTCGACAACATAGAGCTCTATAATTTCCTTAAAATAAGAGTAGCAATAGCCAAAGCCAACATAAACACGCTTACCCCATCAATAACACAATATGCTAATAGCCTGAACATCACAGGACACCAGGTAGCGCACATATACAGAGCCATGTCCCCCAAAACGTCCAATTTGAATAACAGAATTTTAAGCCAATGGGAAGAAGCAGCAGGGAGAGAGCTAAGCGAGAAGGAAAGGGCAGACTTATGGTCCTCCACATCAAGGAGGAAGGTGACAACGACCCTTGACCAAACAAAATTCTGGCTAGTACACAGGGCCTACTGGACCCCAGCACGACTAGCCAACATGGGCATCAGGGAGACTGACTCCTGCTGGAACTGTAACAGGGAGAAGGGAGACCTAGCACACCTCCTCTTCCACTGTGCCAAGATAAAGAAGTTCTGGCACTCCATAATCACCCTAATCAATGACGTGACTGGGGCCACACTAACAATGAACTTCCACCACCTAATTCTGGGGTACACTGACCCCTCCACAACATCCGCAAGTGACCAAGACCTGATTGACCTCCTGCTTACAGCAGCGGTCAAAACGGTTTTGATTAACTGGAAGGACACAGCAAAGGCTACCTTTAAGGCCTGGCTCAACTGGGTCATTTTCCTAAGGGGAGCCGACGCCATAACAACAAACAACGAAAGGGACTCAGGGAAAAAGAGCGAGATATGGCTGTCACTAGACAACTATTTGTCCTCCCACAAGCCACCCTAACCACCCAGACAAGACAATACTACAAATTACACAGGCACCCTACTCAACAACATATAGCGCCTACAACTCTCTTTACTCAGACTTCTTCTTCTTTGGATCTTATATCTACTCTCATCACCAGGGGGGCAGAGAGATAACCATACTGGTTGCAAGGGGACACGAGGGGGAAAATGGAACGTGCAAGAACGAAGATAAGAAGATGTAACAATTTTAGAATGGACTGTCAAGAGCCAAACTAATTTAAGCCAATGTAGACAATGCTTGACAACCCCCCCCCCCCCCCGGTGCTTTCTTCTTCTCTTTCTTTTCCCCATGTGTTTCACCCAGTACCATGTAAATATGCTCTTAATTTTCAATAAAAAATTACTGAAATAAAAAAAAAAAATAAAAAAAAATAGAAACTCCTGGTCCACAAAACTAAAAAAATATTTTTTTAAAGCACGATTTGACCTTCTCCCAGAATCATCTCATGCAATGCCATGGCTGCGTCCAAAAGAGCTCATGCCCTGTTGATTATGCAAAAAAGGAGATGAAAACAATATCCATTTACTTTGTACATGCCCAGACTTGAAGTAAGAAAGAAGAGAGACACTTACGAGGCATTTTAACACTCATGGAATTCGGTTTTGTAGACATGCACTTATAAGATGTCTTAAATCAACTGATATAGTTTTGAACTCAGCTTTTGCAAAATATATATTAATAGCAAAAAAGAAATTGGACTCCGGTGATTAGACGTCAACAAAACTGCAGTGAAACTCGCATAACTAGTATTAAAGAGTACAAATGGGACATGTATAATAGTGAAATCGCACAATAAGATTTGCACTTTTTTAGGTATTGGTAAAAGGGAAATTAGAGTTTATAATTAGAATTTTTATCAGAGATATATGATGTATTGTTAATTTTTTTAAATGTGGAATCCCCAATCTAAATAATGAATAACACGTTTTTATGCTTAAATGTAAATGTTTTAATATGTATCTGTTTTTGTTTTTATAAGTATATATTGCATGATTTTAATTAATCAATCAATAAAAATTCATTGAATACACCATCAGTACTTAACGGATGCTCAACTGAGTCTTTTGTTTCTGTTTATTGTATCCTGTCAATCTTATTCTGTTGTTTGATTTAGCTTTTATGTAATGAACCTTTTGTATGGCTTGTATATATGTAATTTTATATGCTGTATAACAGTCCTGTATCTAGTGAACACAACTTATGTGTTCCTTCACGATATATGAATGCTAATATATCATGTATGATATATATTTGTGTCCATTTCATTTTTCTAATATAGATAGTGTGCCATTTAGTGGCTTTTCAGGAAGGATAAATTACATTTTCCATAATAAAATTGTCCATTCCCTCACAGAACCGATTGTTGCTATATATTGTTAATTCTCCAGGTTCTGTGAGATACTGGGTCACCCCATTATTATTAATTATTTCACACATATGCAAAGAATAGTGTGGCCTATGTGTTTCGCCAACATATGGCTTCTTCAGGGCATGCTGTGACCGGTAATAACCATCAAAAGTACACCCAAGACAAAAGGCCTTTCGTCTTGGATTTACTTTTGATGGTGACAACCGGTCACAGCATGCACACTTGCTAGATACAGTGGAAGTAGGTGCTAATACAAAACAAATACGGCGCAAGAGGGTGTTGAAAGGGCCCATGTGTGAAACGCTGGTGACAGACTGGCTCAATTGACCACCAGTGTTTCCTTTTGCCAGAGCGGTAGCGGATGCCTGAACGATTGAGTATTGATAGGGTGTGCTGCAACTGATGACCCTTGCTTGGATAGACCTGGATGCCCTGAAGAAGCTATATGTTGGAGAAACGCGTTGGCTGCACACTTCTTTGAATATGTGTAAAATAACCCACACACAATAACGGAGAACACACTCCAACAGAGGACATTTCTGTCTTGTTTACATTGGTCTTTATAATCACTCTGTCTTAAAGATTTGTTTTTTAGTTGCCTCTCAAATTTGAATAAATGCTTCTAATGTGCGATTAATGATAGGTGGTTGTAAGAGGTGGGCAATAGTGTTTGCTCCTTACATATAGTGACCATAACAGGAAGTGTAGCATTGAGTAACCTGGCTGCCAAATTGTGTTCTGATCCTTCGTAGTGCCTGAAGCATAGCATGCCACATTCTCTGTATGCCAGGGCACTGCCATGCCACATGCGTGAATCCAGCGCTCACTGCACCACAGAGCAGATAGCAGGAGTCCTCACGCAAGCCATAGTGGAATAGTCGATCCGGGTGTAACACAGATGATTGAGGTATTTGAAGTGAATCAGCCAATGCCAACCATTCATGGATACAGACCAGACCACAGAGCAGCAATAAACCCATTACTTATCACTGATGACTATCCTCAAATCAATGGGGTGCAACTAACGTCAAAGGTTGTGGAAGAATATTTGTTGATAGAGGCATAAAACATAGGAATACAGCTTTTTTTTATCAACCTGAATCGCTGGCATTATAGAACGCTTCAATAAAGTTTAGTATAAGTTTATACAACATTCTTTGGAGTGTGGTTTGAATTGGATGGAGGAATTGATGAGGAAAGTGAGATTGTATAGGCTGGCATCTCATTCTACAAGCGGAGTAAGACCCTTTGAGTTATTTTGGAAGAGGTTACCTAACTGTATCATGTATCACAAGTGGGTAAATGAAAAGTGGCTGGGTAAGTGGGAAAAGGAGTTCTTCGATGAAAGTTGGAAGGGGAAGGAAATGGAGAAGGTATTAAAAAGTCAAATGGATTTTGTCAAACGACAAGCAATAAAGGTCATGGATGTAAGAGAAGGCGACCTGGTAAAGGTCAGGAATCCTCGTAAAGAGGTAATTGTTTCTAAGTTCAGTTGGCCTATGAAAGTGTTAAAGTTATTCAAGAACACTGTCAAAATGAATGATCACAAAATTTGGAATCTTAGCAGGGTGGCAAAATATAATCAAGGGAAATCTGTGCCTGGGTCGAATGAGACAAATGTGAGAAAGGCTAATGAAATGAAATTTGGTGACTCTTGTGCTGTGGATAAAATGGACGTCAACTGGAAAAGTCGATGTGTTCGTTAGAAACCTGTTTATTTGCAAGAGTATGTTTAAAGTGAAGCAGGATTTTTTTCCTGAGTCTATTCTTGACTATTACATTGCAATGAGTATTGTAAATATTTTGGTCTGTAAAGGAGACGGTGTGTGCCATTCATGTGCAGAATGTAGAACTTCTGTGTACTAAGGTTCTTAGGAGAGAATGTTAAAATTCAAACGTGGGCTGGAAGTTGGAGTGGAAAGGAAAAATGTGGATGGGGCCCTACACTACTCTATTTTCAAATATATCTTCAACTTAAATAAATAGTTGGAGTTCATCCTGTCATATGGTGGTCACTTGGACTTCACACGCCAACTCATATCTAAAAGGTGTAAGTGTAAATTAGGTCTTCATATATGTATATGTGTGTGTGTGTGTGTGTGTGTGTGTATATTATATATCACAGAGGTAGATTGGGTATCATTTGATTTGGTCAGGGAGAGTTTCCAATCAATATTGTTTGAGTAACATGAAAGTAAAATGAAATTTTTGAAATGAATAAGATTGAAATATATATTTTATTATTATGTAAATTATTTAAACATAATAATCATGTTTTGTAAACTAAACAGACAAACATATATGTTGCAATATGTGTTTATTGAGTAGAGTTGAAAGAACAAAAAGAATAAATGTTCGCAATTCGAGTCTGTTTTCAGTTGCATTGAAACTAAGGATCATGTGACCGTGTTGCTCGAGGGTTTTTAAATTCATTGTTTGTCATACGCAAGTTGTGTGAGCGAGGCAGTATGCCAAAATGCGTAACAGTGTAATTAAAGAGAGTGGGAAAATCAAGTGGCATGGCTCACCTTGTGCTGGTATCCGTATCTATGTGGATTGTGGAACTGGGGAAAAGGGAAAAATATATCGCCAGCAGGTAGTTATAGTTAGAACCTAGTTTCCATAGGAAAAGCATTTTTTGATTTGCTAATAACTTTGGCGTTGTTTGACGGATCTTCGCAAAATTCTCCCAAAAAATGTTTCATCCAGGTCAGCTCCTATCCTGAAAGTTTGGGGCTGATTCGTCAAGCGGGAGCTGAGAAAAAAGGGGGTCCCAAAAAGAGTTTTCTCCATGTTAATTTCCATAGGAAATGTTAGCCAAGGATACAGCCCGAACTGCTGAACGGAATTACACCAAATTTTGCAAAAAGGAAGCGCTTGATTCAGAAAGCGACCACTTTTTTTAAATGGTGTAAATCCGTTCAGTAGTTGCTGAGAAGTAAAAAAAATAAGAGTCAAAAAATCATTTCCCCATAGGAAACTTTAGCCAAGGCTACATCCTGAACTGCTGAACGGAATTACACCAAATTGGGTAAAAAGGTACTGCTTGCCTCAGAAAGCGGCCTTTTTCAAAATGGTGTCAATCCATTCAGTAGTTGCTGAGAAATTCGACCTTGAGCTTTATTCTAATAGGCTGTCAACACTCCAAACCAGGAAGTGTTAGGAGCCATCTTGTGAACTAAGTCACAAGAAAACAGTGAAACAAACGCGAAAAAAAAGAAAAGGGGGCAGGGTAGAAACACCCTAACCCCTTAGGCCTGCTCAGGGAGTCCCACAAGGACCCCCAGGGCCCAAAAAAGCATTTTTTTAAAAGAAATTGGCGGAATTCATGCTGGGGTCGCGAATCCATCCGAGAAAATAAAAAAAACGAAAGCTTTGTTTCATTGAAGCCCCCTGGTGGGCCAGGTCCTGGGGCCACTGAAAAAATGTGTGGGCGGGCCCCAATCCCCCCACACTGCCCCCAGGATTGCCACCTCCTCGGGACCTGATTTATGAGTTGCAGGGGGCACGCAGCCCTGGGGACCACCACCCCCTGGGGCTAATTTTTAAAATGTGTGGGGTGCCTCCAAGGCACGACAAGCCCCGGGGACCGCTACCCCCTGGGGCTTTTATTAACTAATTGCGGGGGCACATGCCCCCCCCCTGCCCTGGGAACCACCACCCCGGGGCTTTTTAATGAAATAAACCTGTGGGGGAGCTCAAGCCCCCCCACATGTCCGGGGACCGCCACCCTCCCCGGGGAACTAATATGCAAATGTGGGGATCTGTTAGGGCCCCCGCGCTTCGTGGACCACCACCTCCCCGGGGCTGTGCACTAGGTGGGAGGGGGGCCGCGCAGCCCCCCACCTGGAGCCCTTCATGGCCCTGGCGTCTGCCACCCTCCAGGGCCGGCTCCTGCAGTGTCCCCCCCAGGACACTGCTGTCTGCTATGGCGACTCCCGCTCTGTCATGGCAAACTGTGGTTTGGATTTTGAAAGTGAGAGCAGGTTTTCTGCTCTCGCTTACAAAATCCAAACCACATTGTTTTTCCACAAGGGGAGCTGCATGTTATCAGCTCCCCGTATGGAAAAGCAATGCCGGCTCCCGTAGGAGGCGGGGAGCCGGCGGGAAAGTGGGGGGATTGGGGCTTCCCCCTTGGTCCCCAACGTAGAGGCCAGGCGCCGGGGGATGGAGTCCCCAGGGCCATGAGTGGCCTAGGATGGGGGCCACGCGCCCACCCTCCATCAATGAATTAAAAAACAAAAATGTTTTTAAATGAGGCACAGCCCCAGGGGATGGGGTCCCCAGGGCCACTTGAGGCTGAAGGAGGGGGCTACGCAGCCCCCCTCCTTTTAAAAGATTTTTTTTTTAAATGTGGCCATGCCCAGGGGATGGGGTTCCCGGGCCTGAAATTGGCTTCCTGATTTTTTTATTTGTTTTAAAGCAGGCCCTGGAGGATGGGGTCCCCAGGTCCCCAAAGAACTTAAAAGGAGGGGGGCCACACAGCCCCCTTAATCATTTTTTTTTTTTAAAAGCCGGCATCACGGCGGAGGCCACACACCCTAACTGCAGCACTCAGCAAATGCACCCCTTGTGCGTTGTAGGTGGGGGAATCGAAATTTGCCTAGCATTTGTAACGGTAAGTTTCAATTCTATTAAGGACACGGAGGCGAGGATTATGCTTTTCTTTCTTCGCATTTATTACAAACTTGAAAACACAGCAGCCTTAGAAAAGCTCATAATGCAGAGAAATGCTTCAAAAACAACAATAAAGCATTTTTTGTCATATAACTCCAGGAAAACAATGTCTCTGGGACTACAACTCCCATTGCGATAACATAACAGTCCAAAACGGAGTCCTTCCTCTATGTCCACAATCCATAGATAGGCAGTCCTTTCTCCCTGTTCCTCCTCTTTCTTCGCGCGAGTTACGCCATCAGTTCATTGGTCTGGCTTGGAACCATCATTTCCTAACAGAAGAAACAGAACTGCGTCAGCGCCGTAACGGACAATTCAGGATTTCACAGTCGAATCAACTATGCAAAGCTCAGATTTAACCATGATGAAAAACTTCAAAACCTGGTTACTTACTGCCATACGGGGGGGTGTCGCTTGACGATATACCGGGTGGGATAATCCTCGCCTCCGTGTCCTTAATAGAATTGAAACTTACCGTTACAAATGCTAGGCAAATTTCGATTCTATGGCAGGACCGGAGGCTCAGATTGTGCTAGTTCAAAGCTTACTTACCACCAAACTTGCAATATCCACCACCGGCTTAAAATAAAACCTCTTAAAGGTGGAATCGGAGGACCAGTCCGCGGCCCGCATCAAATCCTCTAAACGAGCTCCTGCAGAGAAAGCCTTAGAGGCCATGGCCCCTCTGGCAGAGTGAGCTCCGAAACGTTTAGTATCAATACCTGCCTCTTGCATGACCCAACGCACCCACCTGGCTATGGTGGGGGAAGAGACCGCATGGTGTGGTTTACGCAAGGCAATTAACAATTGTCTCTCGCCCGGAGGGCGAATGTCCCAAGTCATATCTTCATAAGCTTTCAGACACTGAACAACACATAGCTTCGGGACATCCATGAAAGCCGGATAAGAAATCGTTCTAGAAGCCGACTTTGTGCGGCGACCAATTGTGAATGTGACACCATCTGGTGAAAACACGCGTGCTGAGACATCCAGAGCACGCACATCCGATACTCTCCGGCAGGACACCAAGCATAGCAACATAGCCAGTTTCGCCGAGAGTTCCTTGATCGATAGGTACCTGTTAGGTTGCCAGGACAGAAAAAGATTCAAAACCAAATTGACGTCCCAAAGGACTGAGTACCGGGGTTCCGGTGGCAACGCTAATCGGACGCCCCGCAAAAGTCGGCATACAAAAGGGTGTACTCCGATCGGAGCACCGTCAACTGGGTGATGCGCCGCCGATATAGCTGAACGCACAGCATTAATCGTGCGGTAGGCAAAACCACCCACGGCCAATTCCGCCAAATAATTCAGCACGGGTACGAGCCCTGCGACCAAGGGATCCAAACTCCGTCGAAGACACCAACGCACCCACTTAGACCAAGCGGATTTGTAGCGCTTCGACGTACTGGCAGCCCAGGCCTTGGATAACAGACCTTCAGCTGATCTCGAAAGGCCCGGGAGCGACCAACGTCTCCTGAAAGCCCCCATGCCATGAGGCGGAGAGAGCCCTGAACGATGAGAGGATGAGGATCTCGATCCGGGTTGAGGAGCAGGTGAGGAAACCGGGGGAGTAGGATTGGAGAATCCCAGGAAAGTTCCAGAAGAACTGGAAACCAGACTTGGTACCTCCAGAGCGGCGTCACCAACACCAGCTCCACTTCCTGCCGGCGAACCTGCGCCGCTGTCCGCATCACCATCGAAAAAGGTGGAAACGCAAAGGGCTTCTCCTTGCTCCAGTCCTGGAGAAACGCATCCGTGGCCTCTGCCAGCGGATCCGGCCTCCAACTGAAGAATCTCGGGAGTTGATGATCCAAGCGGGACGCAAACAGGTCCAGTGAGAAAGGGCCCCACAACCCGTTGAGCCAGCGAAAGACCTGGACATCCAACATCCACAGACTGGAATCTCGAAGGTACCTGGAGTGCCAGTCTGCCACCTGGTTGGCCTGACCCGGCAGGTACTCCGCCGTCACCGATACGTGATGTTCTAGACAGTAATCCCAGAACTGCTTTGCCAAATTCGCCAGTGCACGGGACCTCGCTCCCCCCAGGTGGTTCACATACCGCACTGCTGAAACATTGTCCATTTTCAACAGTACGCACGACTTCACTGAGTCCCTGGTCCAGCAGCGTACTGCAAAGGAGCCCGCCAGAAGCTCTAGACAGTTGATATGCAACTTCTGTTCCTCCAAGGACCAAGTGCCGCCTGTCGAAAAATCCCCACAGCGCGCTCCCCAACCGACTCTGCTGGCATCGGATTCGATGACGAGGTCCGGGGAAGATCCGAAAATTGCCCGACCATTCCAGGCTTCCATGTGGGTAAGCCACCACAACATTTCTTCCTTGACCTCCTCCGATAGAGGAACCATTTGGTCGTAGGACACGCCCCTGCGTAAGTGATAAGCTTTGAGGCGCTGGAGAGCCCTGTAGTGTAGAGGGCCCGGAAAGATGGCCTGAATCGAGGACGATAGCAGGCCCACCACTCTGGCAACTTGACGCAACGATGTGTGAGACCTCGTAATTGTCTGTCGCAAGACGTGCTTGATCTTGGACATCTTCCGGGACGGAAGACTCAGGGAAGCATCGACGGAGTCTATGACAAACCCCAAAAATTCTACCTTCTGAGAGGGTACGAGGACCGACTTGTCTCCATTGATGACGAAACCGAGCTCTTGGAGCAGGTCGACCGTCCGGTCCAGCTGAGAAAGCAAACTGCGTGGACATTGTGCCATCAGTAAAATGTCGTCTAGATAGACGATTAGGCGAATTCCCTGCGCTCGCAAGAACTCCACCACGGGATGTAACACTTTGGTGAAACACCACGGGGCCGAGGATAGACCGAACGGAAGAGCCGTGAATTCGAACACCTGTTCCCGCCAAAGGAACTGGAGGAAGCGACGATGAGGAGGGTAGATTGGAACCACAAGATAAGCATCCTTGAGATCCAACCGTACAAACCAATCCCGTGGAAGGAGGATATCTCGAAGGAGATGAATTCCCTCCATTTTGAAATGGTGATAGACCAACCACCCATTGAATTCTTTGAGATTGATCACCGGACGACGACCTCCGCCTGGCTTGTCCACTAGGAAAAGATTGCTGAGGAAGCCAGACGGGTGCCGAGTTGATTGGCGAACGGCCCTTTTGCGGAGAAGCTCCGCGACCTCTTCGTCTATCAACTGGGCATCGGCCACTGAAAAGGTTATAGGGCGCGGGGCGCATTCCTGAAAAGGTTGATCGTAGAATTCGATATGAAACCCGCGGATAGTTTGCAGTACCCAAGCATCCGCCGTAAGTTCTACCCACGCCCTCCAAAAGGCCGCTAGTCGGCCGCCAATCTGAACCCGCTCTGCGGGGATAACACTCACCGTGTGCGTTGGAAGCGTTGGAGTTCCTTCTGAAGCCTCGACCTCCGAAACGCTGCCCTCTTGTAGGATAGAAGGAGTTGAAGTTGGCTGAGGTGTTGTACTGACCTCGCCCGGAGCCTTGCCCTCTGTTGCCGGCATTCTGCCCGCCACGGCCGGTCCCGCGGCCCCTACCGCGACCGGCCCCTTGAGAGAAACGCTGCTGGAACACGCGTTTGATACTGGACTGAGCTCTGTCAAGGGACGTGAAGGTAGACACGAACTTCCCTAACTCTTTAATGAACGGTTCTCCGAAGAGACCACCTTGGGCAACCGCTCCTGCCTCCGAAGAGGCTAAGTCTCCTAACTTAGGATCTAGCTTAATTAGGAAAGACCTCCGCCGTTCGGTGGAAAGGGCGCAGTTGGCATTGCCCAAGAAAACAATTACCCTCTGCGCCCAATTTGACAAGACGTCGGGGTCGATGGCGGAGCCAGTAACTTTAGCCTCCTCCGCCATGTCAAGGATCTTAGTAATGGGCCCTACTGCGTCCAGCATCTTGTCTTGGCACGACCGCCAGGATCTGTCAATGCCCCTACGCGGATCCTTCATAAACTTTGCCAGAAACGTTGCCATCTTTGCATCTAAATCCGGTGTCATGGCAACTTTCCCTTCCAAGGTGGGCCTAGGACATTCCCCACGGAGACATCCCCTGGCTTCCTGCTCCAGAGGCTTGCGCAACCGACTAGCCACGAACTTTGCCACCTTGTCACCCGGGGCCCAGGCCGCGGACCGCGGATGCATGATTTCATCCGGGTCCAGCATACCTGAGCTGTCCCGCGGTAACTCAGCGGCCGAGCCCGAAGGTCGCCAGGAACGCACCGATTCCTCGTCCCCGTCCGAATCCTGGGAGTCCCTCGGAGACGAAGGGGCAGTCCCAGTAGCCACCACCGAGGCGGGGGCCGCAGGCTGGTCAGGTGGGGACTCGGTCGCCTTAGCCAAAAATGCATCACGCAGACGCTCAAAGGCACCCTTGTCCACCCCCTGAGCACCCTCCGACAACCCCCCTTTGCAGGGTTTCTTAGGCGCCGGGGGGCCCTCACCTGATGAACCTGGGAGGGCATAAGGGATTTCCGACTGCGCCTGAGCTAACTTGGCGCATTCCTCAATTATGCGCGCCGAAAGACGCTCCTCCATAGGGGCTACCACCTCTGTCACGCAGCGGTAGATGGGGCTGTCTACTGCGTGGTAGAAGTCCTCATCTTGCAGATAGGACTGAGAATCACCCCCATAATAGTCGTCCTCCATGCTGCACACAGGAAGCTTTAGGGGTTTTACACTCTACCCAATAGCTTGGGTGTCACTGAGAATTCAGGGCAGACCGGAGGACTGCAACAGTTTTGGTTGCCAGGGACTGGCAAAATTAGGGTGCACTCACAACCCCCAGTGCGCAGACCCACCCCAGGGGGACCAGGTCAACTGCCTCACCGCGCACTGCCACACCAAACAAAACGAGTGCAAAACCTGCCAATCCGGGGTTAACGCGGTAGAACACCGCAATACAGACCCCCACCGGGGCGTTCAGATATGGGGCAAGATGGTACAGACCCGGTATACGGGCGTTTTATGAGGCAGAGGAGAGGGCTCGGCTCCGCGGCGGTTGGTCTCCTCAGCGCGGCTCCTCTGTGAGGAGAAACCCGCGCTGGAGACCAACGAGACGCGGCCGCGCCCCCTAGCGGCTGACTGCGCACCGCAACACACAACCGGGAACAGTCGCGAAGGAAGCGAAACGGCGCTTCCGCGACCAGAATGGGGCTCTGAAATAAAAGTATTAGCACCAGAGACCCTTTTTGCCCCAAAATCAACATTCACAAATACTGTACAAATCCCCTAACCCACAACTGAGAGAGGGAAAGAGAAAAACACTTAACTGGCTGCGGAAGCAGCGAAGAAAGAGGAGGAACAGGGAGAAAGGACTGCCTATCTATGGATTGTGGACATAGAGGAAGGACTCCGTTTTGGACTGTTATGTTATCGCAATGGGAGTTGTAGTCCCAGAGACATTGTTTTCCTGGAGTTATATGACAAAAAATGCTTTATTGTTGTTTTTGAAGCATTTCTCTGCATTATGAGCTTTTCTAAGGCTGCTGTGTTTTCAAGTTTGTAATAAATGCGAAGAAAGAAAAGCATAATCTGAGCCTCCGGTCCTGCCATAGAATTAACTTCCCTTGAATACTGAGGGTCCCTTGAGGCCATCTAACCCACCAGATACCTCCAGTAAGTGCCAGGGAGCTGCGTTGCAGAGAAGTGTTCAGAGGCTATGGCCCTTTTTACACCACTCTCCAACGCACCTCTGTGGCGCTTACCAGAGGTACCTGGTGGGCTAGTTGCCCCCAGGGCCTCACAGGACTCAAGGGGAATTAAACCTCTCCCTTCTGTTATTCACAGGGCAATTAGACAGGGCCATTAGTGCGCGTAAGCACAGGGCCATTAGTGCGCATAAGCACCACCTAATGGTCCTGCACTTGACCTGCCTGGAGTCAAAGAGGCCACCCGCTCTCTGCCCTTTGTTATGCTACAGGAAGGCTCTGCAGTCTGGGAAGGGCAGAGAAGGAAAAACTATGTCTCTTTTCCTACATGCCCAGAGAAGGCAAGGACAATGTTATGTTGTTATGTTATGTTATGTTAATATGGTCTTTTATACCGCACGGCTACTCCATAGAGTGTCCTGGCGCTTTTATTGACGAACCAATAACAGAGAAAAACACAACACAGTAAAATAAAACAGACCCGGCAGAGAGAAGAAAGAGCAGCCTAAAGGGCAAAAAGCCAAGTTTTAAGGCCCTTCCTGAAGTTCAGCAGATTGGAGGTACTACGTAATGCTAGGGGCAGAGTGTTCCAAAGCTGTGGCGCCAACAGATTAAAAGAGCTACCTCCAATACGAGCCCTTTTTACTCGTGGGACCACAGCGAGGAACAGTGATTCAGACCTCAGAGATCTGGCCGGATGGTAAAAGGCAAGCCTCTTCTGGAGATATTTGGCTCCCGAGGCGTGAAGAGCCTTATGGGCCAAGGTCAAAGCCTTGAAAACTATCCGCTTACGGATAGGCAGCCAATGGAGTGACTGCAAAAGACCAGAAACTCTGGCTCGCCTATACAGACCAAAAATGGCCCTTGCGGCCGAGTTCTGGACCACCTGCAGCCGTTGCAAAAGATATTCCGGCAGGCCGAGATATAGGACGTTGGAATAGTCCAGTCTTGAGCCTATTAAGGCCTGCACCGTCGTCTTCCTATGTTCCTCTGAAAGCAGGGGAAGGAACTTACGAAGCATCCTGAGGAGGCCAAAACATGTTCCCGTGAGACCAAGGATCTGAGATCTTAACGCCAGACCATTGTCAATCTTGATCCCCAAGTTCTTTGCCAGCTGGGATGAGCCCGCTGGAGGGAACATGTTAACCGGCCACCATTCCTGCCAATCTGGCTCGGATGGACAGCCGAAGAAGAGTACCTCAGATTTATCTGAGTTGCACTTAAGGCTGTTTAGCTGGAACCATTTGAAAACAGCCCCAAGGCACTCACGGATACTCTCTACATCAAAATCTTCTCCTTTCCTGCACATAAAGAGGAGCTGGGTATCGTCGGCATAGGAAACGATCTGGGCCCCAAAAGACTCAGCCAGTGCCGCCAAAGGGGTCATAAAGATGTTAAAAAGAGTCGGGCTCAACACAGAGCCCTGCGGAACTCCGACTCTCAAAGGCGGCATCACGGCAGAGCTAGGTGGGACCCAGACCGTTTGTCGACGGCCAGCCAAAAATGATTTAAACCAGCTGAACACCGTCCCCTTCAGACCGATCTCATGGAGTCTGGCAAGGAGACCCTCATGGGGGACGGTGTCAAAAGCCGCCGACAAATCTAGCATTACAAGCATAGCCTTGCCCCCCGAGTCCAGTACCTCTTTAATGGCTTCAGACACCTCCAAGAGCGCCGTCTCGGTGCTTAAATTGGGGCGGAAGCCAGATTGAGTAGGGTGCAGCAGATTGTACGATTCCAGAAAATTGGAGAGCACGGTGTGCACATGCTTCTCCAGGATCTTAACCAACGCAGGGAGACGAGAAATGGGCCTGTAGTTGGCCAGAACCTCAGGGTCTAGGCCAGGTTTCTTGAGGAGGGGAATAACATTCGCCTGTTTCCAGGCCTGTGGTACCACCCCCCGACTCAAGGAGAGGTTCAAGAGTGGGTTTGCCAGCGGATTCACCACTTCAGCCATTTTAGCCAAAAATGTGGCCGGACAAGGGTCAAGAGGCGACCCAGATTTAAGACTGGCCATAAGTGCCAATGAAGATACAACTGAAATTGGCGGAAAATCTGCCAGGACTGGACCCACCGGGGCCACCAAAACAGAGCCATCCTCAGAACTAGGGGGTCCTTCAACCGCCTTCAAGGGAAAGGAATCCTGAATCAGTTTGATCTTGGTGGTAAAGAAATCGGCAAGGGCAGCTTCAATGTCAACTTCTCCTGACCTGCCTCTGGCAGCTGCCCTCCTACCCTCTCTCTCTCTCTCTCTTTATTCCTCCATCTCTTTCTGTCTTTGTCTCGCTCCTCCTTAAGTTCTGATTTCAAGAGACAGCTCTTACGTACTCTCTTTTCACTCTCCTTTTCTTTATTTGTTTCCCTGTGAAATGGACCCAAAACAGGCGGAACACTTTGGCTAGAAATGTCCTCATTTACTGACGGTTTCATAATTCCAAAGAAAAACCTCGGGACGGAGAGAAAAATAATTAAATACCTAAATAAAGCAATACAGAGTGGTCAGCAGACAGGCCAGATTGTTATTTACACCCACGCACATTAGCGCCACTTTACAGAGTTTGCCAGTAAAAGCGCTACTTTCTTTTTTTCTTTTTTCTTTGAACAACATTGTTTTTCCAGGGTGGGGAAGTGCACCATTCCTAAAGGGACTGCAATACCTGGTTGATTGGTGGAGTGGAATCATTTAATATGATTGTATTCAACTGTTTTAATTATTTTGGCTTATATGTGTACTGTGTCTCTGTGTTTGGGGATGTGGTCTATTTTTTAAACAAACTGCTTACATTTTGAAAAGATATAAGCAACAGACATTGAAACGGGTCCCTTCCTGGTCCTGTAGCTATGTCCTGAATTTTTCAGGCAAAATCACTTACTAATTTCTGAATAATAAGTTTAAAACTGTTAAGGTAACCTTGTTGTTCCTGAATACATTTCACATGCTTTGCTTATTCTTGCATTCCTTATGAGAGTTTGCTTTTTCCAGGGTATTATTCATTTTTTTCAGGCAGCATTTTACTGTTGTCTAGTGCATAATTTGAATTTAGTTGCAGCACAATTGAGCTGTAGCTGAAGACAGTGCGAGTTTCTCTCAGTGGGGCAGTATGGTGCTCAGTGTAGGAGAGGATGTGGCACTCTGGCCAGAGCTGCTGAATTTGGAATTGGAGCAACAATTTCAGCCTTCTTGACCAGTCCACCAGACCACACGCTTGACAGGGCTCATTCCGATGCTACACCTTAGAAGTCCCGATAGACCTTAGAAGCCCTGGTGTCTTAGCACTGGCAGCTGGACCCTAACGGTGGCAAGTGTGAGTTAACCTTGAAGGCCTGTCCACCACAATCCATACTGCAGTTCACCTCCAGTCTTGCGACATACGCAGACATACAAAGAAGCACACCCTAGATAGACAGTGACTGTCACTGAGGTCACAAGATCCTTGAGGCCAGTCCACCACACCCATTGGTACCTTCATTGGCCTTTTTCAGCAGTAGTGGTGCAACTCACCAGGGATCAGCAATGGAGGATTTGCATGCACACCAAACTTAGGGGGTAATTATAATGGAGTTGTGACCGCCACGTCACCCCGTCAGTGGCGGTCCCACCGCCATCGGTGACTGCATCACCGCCAGCCATATTACAATGGCGGGTGGTTCCCTGACGGTCGGAAAGACCAACCGCCACGCACCCAACTGGCTCCTTGAGCCCGCCAGGTAATCCCTACCAGGCACCACAGTAGGGATTACGATACCCCTTACCCGCCAACCTATCCATGGCGGTTCACCCCCCAAGGTAAAGTTGACGGAAAGGGACATTGGGGGCCCGTATGCAGGCCCCTTTCCCCCCAGCCCCCAGACATGGCACCCATATCACTGCACCATGTGGCAGGCACCGCATTGTGCCTGCCACGTAGTGCAGTGATATATGTAACATGTCAGTTTTTACATTGCGGCTGATGATACAGCCAGCAGCACCTGCTGCAAGGTAAAAGATAGGCACTGCGAACGCCATAGTGGTGGTCGCATTGTAGTGCCTATCGTGGGACCACCACCTTCAAGGCCAGCGGTCCCATTCCCTGATTCGATGGCGGACGGACTGAAGTCCGTCTGCCATCATAATCAGCCCCTAATTTTGCAAACTTCATGGTCTCTGCTTTATGCACAAACACTTTTAACATGTGCAGCCTGCTTTCGGGCCACTGGAGTAATGCAGCAATGGAGCCCAAAATTATGTCACAGTGTTGACTAAATTATGCAGCAATAAAAAGGCTGCAACACAATGTGGTGCAATTTATGGTACTTTATTATTTTGACATATTTATACATACTAACAGCCTCTGCAAAGCTTTTGCCTCATTAGTGTCTCTGTAACATACAAATGCAGTAGTGGGAAAGGTGACCTGTCAACCGTTTCAAAGGGCCCTACACTTCACAGCAACATAAGTCACATTTCTTTTAGTCATTTTTGATCCGTTTGAGCTACAAAATTGTTTTGGGTCAAATCGTTAGATTATCCACAGATGATGTATTATGTGGCAAATATGATACAGCCATAGTTAAGTGGAAAACATTTTTCCACTTAACTTAATTTTGCCCATACATTGTAGTTGATCAACTTGTAAGTTCCCCAAACCCAAAAGTCGAGTTTGTGCACAATTTGGATTTTAAAAGCAGTCCTACAACACAGGGCTACTTTTAAACTGACATCAGGCTTCAGCAGTGCACACATGCAAAGGCAGAAAGTGCTGCTGGCCTCTAAATTGCCATGCCCTAGTATATTCTAGGGACTTAAAGGTAGTTCTAATCCCCCTGCCCTATTGTGTACTAGGGCCTTATAGGAGAGGTCATGCCAATCATAGGGGTACCCTAACCCATAGTGCACCCTTGTGTAAGTAGGTGTTTTCACAGTATCTTTAAATGTCTCTTTCAGAATAGCACTGGCCCTGTGCCTGTTCAGGCAGAGACCAGGGTCAGTCAGAGTCAGGTACCACCAGTACCAGTCAGCAAAACGTTGGGGAGTGCCCAGGGCACAGGATGGCTTTGCAACACTAAAGAAGCACAAACTCAGAATGTAAAACTTAACACCATGGATGGGGGGTTCTCTTTAATAATCAGAATTGATTTCTATCCTAATTAACCCATTTTCAATCATTATAAGGAAAGACTGGGGAAAAATCATAACGTTCTAATCTATACCTTGAAGTTTTCATGCAGTTCTTTGATGACGGTTAATAGCTCACCGTTCAATGTTAGGATTTTAACTTATATACTGCAAATACCAAAAGCAGTAACTCACTGACCTGTTTACATGATATGCATTTTGTGATCTGTGTGATACACGTTCTTTGCAGCAGGCATATTACCCCACTGTGGCTACCTTACAAAGAGTCAAAACTTCCACTAGACAAACCTCCGATCTCTCTCAATAAAGAACATTAATCACCGAAGTTATCTTCACATTTTTATTGTTGCCTGAAAATTGCTGGAGACCAGGAATGCAGCAGGAGGTACTTTTCAAACCATAATGCACTTGCAAACACGACGCCCCCACCCTAAGTCAGCGACCTTTGTTTGCTTGGTGCATGAAGATGCAAGATTCATATACATGTTTTTTTAACATTTGGTCTGATTACTATATGAATGGAAATAACAATAAAGCATACATGCAAACTGTGACAACATGCATGCTTTTCTCAATATTTAACTTCGAAAGTATGTGATTTGTATAGGGTCATTGGGAAGTCCACATGGTTGTCCCTGTCCCCAACAGAATTTTAGTGTCTCCTACTAAGCTAGTAAGCGCCAGGGACCTGCCTTGCAGAGAGGTGGTCCAAAGCCACGCCCACTTTTTACACCACTCTGCAACGCAGCTATGTGGTGCTTACTGGAGGTAGCTGTTGGGCTAGTTTGCCCCTAAGGAACCTTCAGGACTCACGGGAACTTGATCCCCCAATTTATAACGCACCAGGGTGTGCGTTTGCACAATGGTGCAGGGAGGGGGTGTGGCATGATGTGACAAGTGTGCAAATGCGCCCTGTGGCACATTTTAAGTTGAGGAATTTAGTTCCCTTGAATTCTGAGGGTCCCTGGGGGCCAACTAGCCCACCAGGTACGTCCAGGGGCGTGGCTTCGGACTACCTCTCTGCAACGCAGCTCTGTGGCGCTTGCTGGAGGTATATGGTGGGCTAGTTGGGCTTCAGGGACCCTCAGCATTCAAAGGGAATAATCCCCCAAATTAAAACCCGCCAGGGGCGCGTTTGCACAGTGGTGAAGGCAGGGGGCGGGCCTGATGTGACATGTGTGTACTTATGCAATCACTCCACCAAAACCCAAGCACTTATAAAATCACCATGCACTGTCCTTGCAGCACTCTAATCACTACCCATGTACTCATGCAATGACCCAGGCACTAACTCATGGCAAATGCAGAGCAGGTCATGCTTAATACAGGGGTATCCCAACGCATAGTGTTCGCTAGTGTATGTAGGTGTTGTCACTGTATTCTAAGTGTCTTTTAGCATATCACTGACTCTGGTCCTGGTTAGTCAGAGTCAGTTACCACCAGTACCCGTCACTAAAAAGTTGGGGGCACAGCAGGACTTTCGGCTCCTCTGCTGGTTCTTTCTGCACATTTCTTGCTTCTTCCTGCACGTTTTTCTACGTCTTTCTGGACTTCTGTTGCCTCTTTCTGCATTTGTCTTGCTTCCTGCTGCGCTTTTCTTCCTCTTTCTTCACATGTCCTAACTTTGTAGGCTTAGTTAGAAATTAGCATTTAAAAAACCATTGAAATTCACTGAATATAGTCACTCATCAATACAACACTATCAAATGCACTCATATACCTATACAGACACTCACACACCGCCACTCATCCATGGAGTTACTCACACACCTAGTCAGTCATGCAAAGAATCAATCACACTCCCATTTCCTCACCTATACAGTTATACTCACACCACCTCACTTATTCGAACATATACTAACACATACTTACTCTCGTATACAATCATTGATACAAGTAAGCATGGGCGGATTTTGCGGATTCGCAATCCGTGAATTTGCGGATTTGCGGATTTGCGGATTGCGAAAATCCGCAAATTCCGCGAATTCTCGCGGATTTGCGTATTTTTTTGGGTGTGTGTGTTCGCACGGGTTTCTGCTAGTTCGCGAGGGTTTTGTACAATTTCGCAAATTGCGAACTTACTTGTCGGGTCGCCAGTTTTGCGAACTTGTTGTTTCTACGTGCCCAGCCTGTTTGCAAGGCTTTCTTCATCACTGCCAACCTCTGTCACCACTGGCACTCTCTTTGGTCACCCAGGCCATCCTCTGGCTCACCCATGTCACCCTCTGTGTCATCACAGCACCCTCTGGTTCACCAGTGTACATTATTGGGGCAAAGCAAAGCACTGCCATCCTCTGTCAACACTGGCACTCTGGTTCACCCATGCCACCCTCTGGCTGGCACACCCATGCCACCCTCAGTGTCATCACAGCACCCTCTGATTGACCAGTGAGTGTACATTATTGTGGCAAAGCCAAGCACACCTGCTAAGTGCTTTAAGTTTTGCAAACAACAACACCTGCCCTGCCCCAACTGACATTAATGAAGGCTGGCACCTGCTTGTCTGCTCCCTTTCCTTTTTGTTGCAATAACAGGATGCAATGGCATACATTTAACTATTCTGTGACTGTCAGAGCAGGGTCACACAATAGTTGCAAGTAGGCAACCGGATTCTGGAGGGCCCCTTCAGGAAGCACTACAGGTAAATGGTTACAAATGATGAGCTCGAACTTTTGCACCTGCTCGTTGGTTTTGCTTTTGCAAAACTCGTTTTTCGGTAATTTCGCCCTATTCGCGAGGCGCGGCGTCGTGCGAAATCGACCGTGGAAGCCGCGAACTCGTGCGAGTTACCCCAAGGTTGAGTATGGGCGCCGCCATTTTGTTTGCGTGACGTATTTCCGTTTCCGCCCGCTATGTGTAATCTCGCGCAATGCGAACACAGGCAAAACATTTTTTTTAAAATCCGATTTTCAGGTAATCCGCGTGAGTTCTAGGCCCCCTGGGCATATGAAAGCAATCAAAGCAGACTGGGTGGCCCGATTGACCCCATCCACATGGCCAGGACCTGTAGGACCATGCCTCAAAATGGCCTCCCACCAACATAGCCAGCCCCCAAACCCACCCCAAAAAGTCGAAAAACATAAAACACACACAAAAATCACCACAAACAAACAACATCAACTTATCAACTTACTTGTGAAATCAAATGTCGAATCAAAAAGTAATCCAAAAGGCCTCAAAGCCAAATCTCCAGCAGCATCCACAAAAAGTAATCCTTCCCAGTCAAGATCGAATTCAAAGTGGCCAGGAAATGGAGTAAGCAATGGGAGGAGCTTGCTGGACAGGAACAGGAAATTGGAGACTGGGTCACTTCCTTCACCCCACCCCTATGGGAGGAGCTTGCTGGACAGGAACAGGAAGTTGGAGACTGGGCCACTTCCTTCACCCCTCCCCAATTGTAATTTTTGTACTTTCGCGAGTGCGAGATTGTTGCTGCCCGCGCCGCGGACCGCGAGCAGTGCGAACATAAGCAAAAATCCGCTTCGCGCGGATTTGCGTATTTTCGCCACATCCGCGAGAGTTCGCGGATTGCGGATTTACCGAAAATCCGAAAAATCCGCGAGCGTAACGGATTTTCCGCCCATGCTTAGATACAAGTACACACTAATCCATACAACCACTCTCACAGTCACTGACTCTCACGTATAGTCATTTATATACTCCAAGTCTCACATACACTAACTTTTACATATGTAGTTACTTGGACATGTACCACTGAGACATCCAATTTCTCACCAACACACCCATATACACATTCACCCGCCCATACAGTTGTTTCCACATGCACTCTTGAACTCATATACCCAGTGAATCAACCACTCAACCATTTATGAACAGAGTCACACACTACCCACCCACACACACACTCTGTCTCCCATACAAATACTCAGGTAACCAATCAATAATCATATAGACACTTATGTAGCTACTGACCAACACATGCAGCAGCTTACACAACATACATACTGATACACACATTTAGACAGTTTAGTCACTAATCCGTGCATTCAGTTAGACACATTTAATCACTCACTTACAGTCAGTCACGCACATACTAAATCCTCCATCCAGACACTTATACACCCACTCATTCTTCAATACACCTTGGCATATATATAAAACATAGTTAAACTTTAGAGAAACACACAGTCACTGGATGATGTCATCAGTGATGTCATTTGAGATGTAATCAGTGATGTCACTGACCATGTCATGGATGATGTAATATGTGACGTCATCAGCAGTGCATTGGGGGGGGGCGCGAGTTATAGTTAGCTGAACTAACTATAACGGGGGAATTTCTATGGTTTTGTACGAGTGAAATGTCCAACTAACTATAACGTCCCTGAAACCTATGGTTTTTTCAGTGAATTTCTAAGGCTTTTTTAAATGCTAAATTCTAACTATAACATGCCTGAAACCTATGGTTTTTTTCAGTGAATATACATATATTACCTACTGGCGGTCGCCAGTAGGTATATATAGTTAGGATTTTTTCTCTATGGGATTTTTGAAAATTCTATGTCTAATAACTTTGGCGTTTGTGGACGGAATTGGCTGTAATTTTCAGGAAAATGGAACATTTTGTTTTTGAGCAGCCCCTGAAAATTTGGGGGGGTTTCGTCAAGGGGGGGCCGAGAAAAAAGGGGGGTCCCAAAACGTGTTTTTAACATTGAGTTTTCCATAGGGCGGTTGGCCTCACTTTTAGCCCGAACGGCTGAATGAATTTGCACGAAACTTGGCAAAATTGTAGGGACTGGTAGCCCGATGTGCCTTTGCTAGGTCTCAATATATGTGCTCCAGTGGATTTTGAGAAATTAACGTTCAAAAAAAGATATATATCTGTAACAGCGGACCGGGCAGCGCTCCAGTTCGCGTACTTTTCGCGTTATGGAGCTTTGTGAAGCGAAGTTGATTGGTTCTCCGGCGTCTGTAAACATTCCAAACAGTCCGTAGCGGCCGCCATCTTGTCTCTCGGTAGGATCGAGAGACAAGAGGAGGCCAAAGCGAAGGGGAAAATGACCATAAGGGGGCATAGTAGATCCTCCCTGACCCCCTAGGTATGATGTGGAGGTTTTAAAAGGGCCCCGCGGGGCAAAAAAAAAAAAAATTATAATAATCGAACGGCTGAATGGATTTGCACAAAACTTGGCAAAATTGTAGGGACTGGTAGCCCGATGTGCCTTTGCTAGGTCTCAATATATGTGCTCCAGTGGATTTTGAGAAATTAACGTTCAAAAAAAGATATATATCTGTAACAGCGCTCCGGGCAGCGCTCCACTTCGCGTACTTTTCGCGTTACGGAGCTTTGTGAAGCGAAGCTGATTGGTTCTCCGGCGTCTGTAAACATTCCAAACAGTCCGTAGCGGCCGCCATCTTGTCTCTCGGTAGGATCGAGAGACAAGAGGAGGCCAAAGCGAAGGGGCAAATGACCATAAGGGGGCATAGTAGATCCTCCCTGACCCCATAGGTTTGATGTGGAGGCTTTAAAAGGGCTCCGCGGGGCAAAAAAAAAAAGCGTAACGGGAAGCGGACTGGGGAGCGTACTACAAGGAATGAAGAATGATTGACTTTTAACTTATTGTATGTTTATAGACTTTTTTTTAACTTTTTTTTCTGCTGAGTGACGTCTCGGCCTATCTTCACGGGATGCAGTCCCTACCATCTCGGCGTTTAAGCCCAGGGGGACCGGTAGTGTGGGAGAGATAACGGGGCATATTATCAAGGGGGTTTATCTCCGCTTTTTTGGCTTTAAAAGCCAAGAAAGCGGAGATAAAATTATCTCCGTATTACCTAGCTGTCGCTAACACCAGTTAGCGACCGCAAGTAGGAGATAGCGACCATCTTGGGCCCCACTTTGCATGTCAGTGATATTTATCACTAATGACATGCAAAGTGGGCATGCCAAGATGTTAGCGACTGGAAACAGTCGCTAACATCGCTATCTCCTATTACCAACTTTTGGAGATATTCGCGCTAAGCGCGAATATCTCCAAAAAGTAACACCTGCCCTGAGCAGTTCTTAGCCATGTTATCCAATGGGAGGTGGATAACATGGCTAAGAGCATTAGCTCGGTAATGCATGAATATCGCTGACTTTTCAGCGATATTAATGCATTGCGGCCGTTTTTTATCGCATTTGCGATAAACCTTGATAATAGCAAGGTTTATCTGCGATAATTTCTGACGATGCTTAGTGGTAAAAAATTTGTTGCTAAGCATCGTTAGGGATAAATATCGCTTAACTTTGGTAATATGCCCCAACGTCTGTTAACGTTCGATTCGAAGGAAATCAGGAAGTGTTGAAAAACATTGTCTGCGCCATCTTGCCTTTTTTCAAATGCCACACTTTTGTCGTGCACGGCAGCCATTTTAGATGACTTGACCAGACCCACTCTCTGCACGCTGTCGATCCTTAGCATGGCTCCCACCCTCGCAAGCATCTCCCCCAGGCACTGGTCACCCCCGCTCTCTGTCTTATGCATGGGCAATAAACCTCCCCCCATCTGCGCTGCTCTTCCCTGAGAATCACACCCTGTGCCCGCCCGACACCTCCCTTTCGCCCTATTCACTACCGCACCCTCTGACACTCCTCTTCCTCTGTGTCCGATTGTCCAGGCCGGTCCCAGGCTATCAGCTAGCCTTGCAGATGTAGTTTATGGCCCCAGCTGTAAAGAATCACCCCTCTTCAAAGGAGTTATAGTAGATCAAGGCCCACACCCGATGAGATCCGTCACACCACACGCGTTCCTACTATCTGAAAACCATCCTGTATTGTGATTGGGGAGGGGACCGAGCCTGAAGCGGAAGATTCTAGGGATGACTCTTTGTACATCAAAGTTTTTACAATTATGTGTCACATTAAAAATATATAGCACTCCAACAAAGTAGTAGGATTATAAAACTTTAATAACTTATAAATATATACAACAAAACAAAAACAGTAAAAACATTTAAACATTTTTAGGGAAAAAGAAGGAACAATGGTCAGTAGCGGTCGGTTGTGCGAATAGTCCCAAGGCAGCACAACGTCCAGATTTCTGGACGGCACCCAGGTGATGTTGCCTGGGTGCCGCACTGATTTGGGTATCCGGCGTGGGGCGTCCCGGGGGGTGGGTCGTCAGTAGCGGTCTGTTGTGCGAATAGTTCCAAGGCAGCAGAACGCGCTGAAATGTGGATGGCACCAAGGTGATGTCCAGTAAGTTGCCGCCCTCCGAATAACGGCGTGGGGCGCCCTGGGGGGTGGGGGGGAGGCGGCGTGAACGGGCCTCCCCAGGTGGAGCCTCGTCTGCTGTAGTGGGGCGCCCCTTTACCGTTTCAGTTGCCATTCCGTCCGCTTTTGGTCCACTGTGTCAAAATCCGCAATTCAGCTGAGTTGCGCCCACTCTTGCGGTGCAGCGATAGGCGGCTGTCACAGGACTCTCAAAATGGCGGCAGGCTCTTTCCTTTTTGGGCCTGGTCCACTGAAATGGCCCTGGGACACCTTGGAAATCGGACGCTTGTCTGCTAGGTCTTGGACCCCATTCTCGAAAGCGTCCCCTCCGCCTTGAGGATTCTACAAAAGTCTTGGGGGCCCCCGACTCCTGCAGGCTTCCGGTGGGGAGCGGCTGCCATGATTGCTTGCGGAATGACCACGACGGAGCCACGAGATGGTGGTGCTTTCATGCTGACGCCAGCTTCAGTCTGAAACATCCAGAAACAAGGTGGGGCTTTCATCGTTTGGGAAAAAAAAAAGTTTTCATCCAATGAAAAGTGTTATTTTTAGGTCATATGATCAAGCCTTCCATCATTAGGAAACCAAAAGTAAAATGAACCAATGAAAAGTTTTATAAACAAGTCACATGACCTGTTATGCGGCATAGGGTATAAAAAGCGTAGAAAATCCGTTGGCACGTGAGGCGGCGTCAGTAGCGGACCGATGTGCGAATAGGCCGAAGGCAGCACAACGCGCCAAGATCCGGATGGCACCGAGGTGGTGTCCAGCAAGTTGTCGCACTGGTGTGGCCATCCTACAATGCTGAAAGTCGGCGTGGGGCGCCCCGTTGGCCTGTGAGATGGCGGCAGTAGCGGACCGATGTGCGAATGGGGCCAAAGGCAGCGCAACAATATTTTCTGAATAGAAGATACCACAAGGCGCTGAGATGCCAAGATCCGGATGGCACCGAGGTGGTGTCTAGCAAGTTGCCGCACTGGTGTGGCCATCCTACAATGCTGAAAGTCGGCGTGGGGCGCCCCGTTGGCCTGTGAGATGGCGTCAGTAGCGGACCGATGTGCGAATGGGGCCAAAGGCAGCGCAACAATATTTTCGGAATAGAAGACACCACAAGGCGCTGAGATTCGGTTAGCACCGAGGTGGTGTCTAGCAAGCTATGCAGCTGAGTTGCGTGCGCACTTGCGGCGAATAGGTCGAAGGCAGCACAACAATGTTTTCTGAATAGAAGACACCACAAGGCGCTGAGATTCGGTAGGCACCGAGGTGGTGTCTAGCAAGTTGCCGTACTGGTGTGGCCATCCTACAATCCTGCTCCGAATAACGGCGTGGGGTGCCCGAAGGGGGGGGGGGAGGCGGCGTGAACGGGCCTTCCTAGGTGGAGGCTCGTCTGCTGTAGTGGGGCGCCCCTTTACCGTTTCAGTTGCCATTCAGCTGAGTTTCGGCCGCTCTTGATGCTACAGCGACAGGCGGCTGCAACAGGACTCTCAAAATGGCGGCCTGTTCTTTGGATTTGGGCCTGGTCCACTAAAATGGCCCTGGGACACCTTAGAACTCGGACGCTCGAATTTTTTTTCCTTTCCTCTACATGCAAAAAAAGGTAAATGCCCGGTACGTTACACGCTTCATCTGCCACGATGTACTCTCCAGAGGAACCGAAAAAATATATAGTTATGGTAACTATACCATGCATCGTCATATGGAGAGGTGGCACCGATTAATTATAGTGCTGCATAAAAGAGAGATTTGGAGGAGAACCCCCGACCTGCCAGTACATTCATCAAAGAAGTGGCACTGACAGCATCAGAGGCAAGGGAAACGGTCCCAAATATTTAGAAGAACTTTGGAAAGATTAAAATGACATGTTTAGATTGTGGCAAATTAATTTCATGTGGACAGATGAGTGTTACTCTAATAAATACAGCATATGAACATCATCATAGTCGATGGTTGGTAGAGACATTTTGACTATATCCTGGACCTGCCCGTCCTCGCCCAAAATGGCGCCGGAATAAATGGGACTCGTAACTCCTTGTTGTGTACTGGTTGCACAACCTTGATATCACGAGATACGTATGCAGTTTTGAAGCACATGGCGGGCGGGGACGAGAATAGATTGAATATTTCGATATTCCTATTGATATTAAGTTCTGATGTGTTATTGATTACTGTACTATTGAAAGTTCGAATTAACGTCACCCATGGTACTTGCCCGCAAATGTATATCTAGATAATTTTATTGGAACTGGCCCTGTCGTATTTTAATTATAAAATGTACGTCCACCGATTCCGCAACTGTTAGACACTTTAGTTCTTGCAACCTAATGGCCCGCCCGTTACGTTCCTCTACAGTGTAAATGTCTACTCATCATATACGATTACAGTTTGCTCCGTGGCCGGCCCACGTGGTTATAGGCCCGTATTTGTATAATGACATTTTCACAATAAAGGTTTTTAAAAGAAAACATGGTAGTAGTATATACATTGGTAAAGTTTTTAATAATAGTCACTGTTTTAGAATCAGTAAAAGGCAAGTGAAATAAAGCAGACCAATTACATGAAGGGTAAAAGGTATAATACGCAGGAACGCAGTAAAGATAAATGGTCAAGGGCTGTTGTGTTTTCTACTCCTGCAACATAAAGTGATCGATAAGAATCTCATATTCAGGCGTATCGGCGACTAAGACAGCAGGCCGACCCTCTTTTGCTCAACGGCTCCGTCATGGGACGTAGAAACGCCCTTTTTCTCGAAAAAGGAATATATTTTACTTGCAGGACAGTTGTAAATTTTCCGGGAAAGTACATTAGCCTGGAACATTATAACATATATTTAAGAAAAAATAATGTTCGAAAGTAATAAAAAGCGTAATTTTTAGGTCATATGACCAAGCCTTTCATCATTAGAATAAGAAAAGTAAAATGAACCAATGAAAAGTTTTATTAACAAGTCACATGACCTGTTATGCTTACGTTACGCGCTGCGCGTCGCGCCCCGGATCACTTCCGGATGCGCTAACGCGGCGCGTCATATGACGCATTACGCGACAACGCAGGTCCAGAATATAGTCAAAATGTCTCCACCAACCAGCGGTCGGAACACAACCCCTTTCAGCAGGCTAAATAGTTCTGTTAAATGACAACAGAAGGGACAGGCAACAAGAACCATCAGTCAAAGAGGGGAGGGCTAGTTCTTCTCTACCGGGTCACGTTGGGGCGCTACCGGAACTGATCGAATTGGTAGTCTACAGTGTTTCTGGATGTTTCAGACTGAAGCTGGCGTTAGCATGAGAGCACCACCATTTCGTAGCTCCGTCGTGGCCATTCCACGAGCAATAATGCTAGCCGCTCCCCACCAGAAGCCTGCGGGAGTCGGGGGCCCCCAAGACTTTTGTAGAATCTTCAAGGCTGAGGGGACGCTTTCGAGAATGGAGCCCAATCTCTAGCAGACAAGCGTCCGAGTTCCAAGGTGTCGCAGGGCAATTTTAGTGGACCACGCCCAAATCTGAAGAGCCGGCCGCCATTTTGAGAGTACTGTGGCAGCCGGCTATCGCTGCACCGCAAGAGCGGGAGCAACTCAACTACATGGTGAGCGAGACGCTGTAGTCGAAAGAGCGGGCGGTAAACAGCTGAATAGCGGAAGAGGCACAGTGTAGCAAAAGCTGGCGGAATGGCAACTGAAATGGTAAAGGGGCGCCCCACTACAGCGTGTCTTTAGGTGAAACGGATTGTGGGACAAGGTCAAGAATGGAAGAGTTACCAAAAGGCAAAAAGTTCCGCTTGATCCCGGGAGCCGGCCACCTATGTCGGGGGCGATCTCAGGCTACACCAGGAGAACACGACTTGGGGAGGGAGCCGGAGCCAAGCGCCCCCTCCGAGTCCGCGCCATCACACCGTCCCTCGGGGGCCTCCGTCAAGCGGTTCAGGGTGGCACCGCATTACATTGTTCACAAATGCAGTCACGTCCTCAAACAGTCCCCACTTTACTTTGAGAATAGTGAAGCTGAAGCAAGTGCAAATAGGCTTCAGACAGTGTTACAAGCACTCCTCAAAACTTTGAACCATCAGAGTGCATGAGTTTCATGCTCGATCGATTGAGCTAGCCGGATCGGGCAACAAAAAGTATAAAATAGTTATGTAAATAGTTGTTTAATAAAATGTTTTACCCTGTTACTTTGCTGGTGTGTTGTATATATTTGTAATATTTGCATAGAGTTTATCGTTATTTTGGGCGGGGTGGGTGGCGGAGCCGAGCTGTATTGCAGCCATCATGGTGTGGAGTTCAGTTCATCTCAATAGTTTCGTGTTTGTCATGAGGGGTTGTTCCTAATGTTTCTATTTTAGCGAGGTCAAAAAGAGATCCCATTAGTGGCCTACTGATTTTGCTCGATTCCTTTTGTTTTTTTACACGATTTTTCGCTATCTGCAAAGACTAAACAGAGTATTGCGACTCTGTGCTTGTTTGTAAATAGAGAATGAACCAAAGAGAACCAATTCTAAAACAGTAAATGCTTGGATAACAATCAATCAAATGGAGAGAGAAGCAGGCACGACGGATTACAACGGTGGCAAAGGCCTGCGTTAACTACCCTTCACTATCTGCAAAGAGAGAGTACTCCTAATAGAAATGAGGGGGAGGGGGGGCAGCATTCAAAGCAGATCAGTGTGCATAAACACGAAAATGTTTTTACTTACCACGTACTTGACATTCGACAGCTTATGATATTTGCTATTAAAAAACCATTGAAATTCACTGAAAAAACCATAGGTTAGAGACCATATATAGTTAGGAATTAGCATTTAAAAAACCTTGAAAATTCACTGAAAAAACCATAGGTTATAGACCATATATAGTTAGGGATTAGCATTTAAAAAACCTTATTTTACTCACACAAAACCATTGAAATTCCATATATAGTTAGTTGCACTAACTATATATCGCGCACCCGCAATCCACTGCTGATGATGTCACATATTACATCATTCATGACATGGTCAGTGACATCACTGATGACATCACTGATGACATCTCAAATGACATCACTGATGACATCACTGATGACATCTCAAATGACATCACTGATAACATCTCAAATGACATCACTGATGACATCTCAAATGACATCACTGATGACATCACTGATGACATCTCATTTGACATCAATGACCACATCACTGATGATATCATTCATGTGACAATACAATGCATCTCCTCACACTTTAATATAACCTCTGTTACACCCAGTGTTAAATACAGAGTATAATTTTTGAAACCATTGACACACCAATACTAGTTACTACATACGCACTCAGTGATTCCTATGTTTACACACACATTCACTCATTTACCCATACAATCATTCATACATACAATCACTCATCTTTACAACACTATCATATGCAATCATACACCTATACAGACTCTCACACTCTGTCACTCATCCATGGAGTTACTCACACACCTAGTCAGTCCTGTAAATAATCAATCACACTTCCATTTTCTAATCTATACAGTTAAACATAGAGCACCTTACATTTTGAAACATATACTAACACATACTTACTCTCTTATACAATCATTGATACAAGTACACATTGATCTGCACAGAGTCACACACCTCCCAGCCAGCCACACACACACTCAGTCTCCCATACAAATACTTGGGCAATCAATCAATAACCCATATAGTTACTCATATAGCTACTGACCAACACATGCAGCAGTTTACAGAACAACAGACATAATGATGCACAAAATTAAGACAGTTTAGTCACTAACCCATGCACTCAGTGAGACACATTTAATCACTCACTCATACAGTCAGTCACGCACCTACTAAATCCTTCATCCAGACACTTTTACATCTACTCATTCTTCAATATGTAAAACATATTTAAACTTTACAGAAACACACAGTCACTGGATGATGTCATCAGTGATGTCATCAGTGATGTCATTTGAGATGTCATCAGTGATGTCATCAGTGATGTCACTGACCATGTCATGAATGATGTAATATGTGACATCATCAGCAGTGGATTGCGGGTGCGCGATATATAGTTAGTGCAACTAACTATATATGGAATTTCAATGGTTTTGTGTGAGTAAAATAAGGTTTTTTAAATGCTAATCCCTAACTATATATGGTCTATAACCTATGGTTTTTTCAGTGAATATATATATATATATATATATATATATATATATATATATATATATATATATATATATATATATATATATATGCATATATATATATTACCTACTGGCGGTCGCCAGTAGGTATATATAGTTAGGATTTTTTCTCTATGGGATTTTTGAAAATTCTATGTCTAATAACTTTGGAGTTTGTGGACGGAATTGGCTGAAATTTTCAGGAAAATGGCACATTTTGTTTCTGAGCAGCCCTTGAAAATTTGGGGGGGGTTCGTCAAGGGGGGGCCGAGAAAAAAGGGGGGTCCCAAAACGTGTTTTTAACATTGAGTTTTCCATAGGGCGGTTGGCCTCACTTTTAGCCCGAACGGCTGAATGGATTTGCACGAAACTTGGCAAAATTGTAGGGACTGGTAGCCCGATGTGCCTTTTGTAGGTCTCAATATATGTGCTACAGTGGATTTTGAGAAATTAACGTTTAAAAAAAGATATATATCTGTAACAGCGGACCGGGCAGCGCTCCAGGACGCGTACTTTTCGCGCAACGGAGCTTTGTGAAGCGAAGCTGATTGGTTCTCCGGCGTCTGTCAACATTCCAAACAGTCCGTAGCGGCCGCCATCTTGTCTCTCGGTAGGATCGAGAGACAAGAGGAGGCCAAAGCGAAGGGGCAAATGACCATAAGGGGGAATAGTAGATCCTCGCTGACCCCCTAGGTTTGATGTGGAGGTTTTAAAAGGGCCCCGCGGGGCAAAAAAAATAAATAATAATAATAATCGAACGGCTGAATGGATTTGCACGAAACTTGGTAAAATATTAGGGACTGGTAGCCCGATGTGCCTTTGCTAGGTCTCAATATATGTGCTCCAGTGGATTTTGAGAAATTAACGTTCAAAAAAAGATATATATCTGTAACAGCGCTCCGCTTCGCGTAACGGAGGTTTGCGAAGCTGATTGGTCATTCTGTCACTGGGCTATAGTTGGGCTACATCTGGCTGATATTTGGGCTACATTTGTTTTTTTTGTCTCTGGCGGCCATCTTTGGGCTACATTGGGCTACATTGGGCTTCATTGGGCTTCATTGGGCTACATTGGGCTACATTTGGGCTCCAACATATATATAGGCCAATGTAGCCCAATATATATTTTTCAAAGTTAATTTTCGTAAAAACCACTGGAGCATATATCTTGAGACATAGCAAAGGCACATCGGGCTACCAGTCCCTACAATTTTGCCAAGTTTCGTGGAAATCCATTCAGCCGTTCGAGCTAAAAGTGAGTCCAACCGCCCTATGGAAATGAAGGAAATGAATGGGTAATTTGTAATTAGCAAATAGCTCATCGCAAACTAGGAATGGTAAAGAATCGCTATTTATTCCTTAAAGTTCGCTATTTAGGAAATGCAAAAAACTTTGATGATACATATGGCGGTTCATCTCGAACAAGATAAGAAGCATAGGGATAGATTTATGATGACTGGCGCATCACCAGGGATGTGTTAGTCATTCTGTGCCGCTGTTCCGTCACCTATGGTGTGCTGCATTTACAATGCGGCGCATCATGGGGCAAAAACAGCACAGATGCGTGATGTAACTGTGCCGTAAAGGTGGCGCATTGCTGGAGTTGTATCGCAAGTGTGATGAAGCTCCAGGAAGGGTCGGGGGTGCCCCTGTCGCAGGGTTTCTGTTCTCACACAGAACTGTGGACAGAGGATTGGAACCTCGGCAAATTAGGGTGCCCCAAAACTCACCTTAGTACTCAAAAACCCCTTAGCAAGCTAGGTACAGTGTCACATTGGATATAACAAACTCTCAATGTTTAGACAATCCAGAATATGAACTTATAGTACCTCAGGATACGTGGAACTCATGAACAGTCGGTCGTTATATATTTCTTAGAAACCAGAACATGGAGTTAAGAAGAACACATGTGTATTTGAAATGTTTATTTACTAATGCCGTCTTCTCAGGCGTAGTATCTTAGATAATAGAAGTACACATATTATCAGTAGCAAAATTACCAGCATAGTTACTAGTACATAAAAAGCGAATGGTGACAGTATGTTAACATGCTGTAAATGAATAAGAGTTATCAACACTTATAAGCAGCCACGGGCCGTGGAGGGAGTTACGGTGGGGCAGGGAGGCGGGAGGCTCCACCCTGCCCCTCCCCCTCCCCGCCTCCCTGCCCACCGTAACTCCCTCCACGGCCCTTGGCTGCTTATATCTCACCCTCCCTAATACACATATTATATTATTTGCTAAGAAGGTCTCTTTGTGTTGGTTTAGGGCGTGCCCATACTTTAGTGTCTTAGATTTGAAGGAATCACATCAGCATACACCAGCTCTCTCTTCATGTGAACCGCATCAAGTGTTGTGTATGTGTGTTCGGCAAAGCAATATAAAACCCGCCTCATGCCCAGAATTGGCAGAAGCTGCACTTATGTTATGAGTATGAAGTCGTGGAGATCAGACCTCATAACAATTCTGTATCGTGTTGTTCTTGAAACTTCAGCACTCGCTGTACAGATATAGTTTAACAAGTAAAGCAGATAGTAGAGCAATAACATATTATTCTCATGTAAATCACGATGAACTATTAGGTTGAAAGCTAAAGCAACAACTAAGTGTCGTGTGCAGAAGTTGCAAAAAAGGAAAAATGGCGTTTAAACCGGTAATGAGCCCATGCTAACTTAACACGGTGTAAAGATATCCAGGACCTAGATGACACCTCCCCATGATCCGGAAACGAACTGAATAAGATAATAGAAGTGCCATCTCATGAGAGCAGATTGCAACTTTATATGTGGACGGTCCGCAAGGTAAAATATTAAAAACTAGGAAAATTTAATGCTAAAGAAAAATAAAACAGCCAAGTACTTTATCGAGTCTTAAGCCAATAGGCAAGCTAAATAATAAAAACTTGACAAATAAGTCAATGAATTGTCAATGAAATGCTAGTACTCAGCATATCAAACATGAAAAAGGTCTATGACATAACTGTGTATGCAAAATAAGCTGCAACAGCCTCCAATAGGAAGTCACCGTCTTCATCCGAAAAGAGTTCAGCCATCCAATTTAAAAGCGGAAAAGAACATACGTGCTCTCCCAGCACCGGATCCTCTATCACCATCAGAGGACAGCTCGGTGGGTTTTCAAGAAAGCTCTGTTCCAAGAAAGACTGTGTTGCCGCCAGTAAATTCCAGGGACCAATTAGTCCATGCATCAATGCCACAGCCATAATCCTTTCGCCAGGACAAACCAACTCGTGAGTAATGATAGGAGTCATCAGCTGATTAAAGTCGACGTCAGGAGAAACCGGTCCGCAGAGACACAAATCAATGGCCCAATCGAAATCACAGGTCAGGCAGTGAAATACAGGCTGGACACAGGTGAAGTAGGAGATTCGAAAAGATAATCCATATGCCGTGCTTAATATCGCCAACGGCATTGTGCCATAATATTCTAGCATGCGATTGCGGAACAGTGTCAGCAGCTGCAGGGCGGGAGGTTGCATAGGAGGGACATCCATATTTAAAAATGTAAAAAGCACAAGAGCGTCCGCTGGTAATGCAAGTAAAAATGGCAATCCACGAAGCAGAGTGGAAAAAATAGAATGAAAGAAAGCAGGGATGACTCCGAAGATTTTCTCAAATGAAGTCACGAGACCACTGGTAACAACTTTAAAAAAGTGCGCCAGGGCCTCTGTGGAGGATGCCTTAAAGATAGTCCGAACCATCTTGCTGAAATGGAAAGGCAAATCTGAATTGAAAAGGGTCTGCACCTCTGTACGGGTGTTCGCTATGTGAAGCACGAAAGTTTCACGGGCCGAACTCAAGGCCACCTCTCTCTGAGACAAAAGAGCTCTTATTCTTGCCATGCCGTTGAAATCTGCTCCCAAGGTTGGTATTTGTGGCGAGATTGAAAACTCCCTATGTTCATGTGTGGGAGGAAATAGAACATTTCTGCAGCAAATAACCCGTTCACTTACTGTTACGATAAAAGGAATACTTTTAATTAACCCAGAACAATCTTCATTATTGAGCATCAAATAACTACCATTTTCCAACAACTTGAACGTGGGGATGATAGCAGGAACTGGCGTGCCTTGCAACACGCAAGCCATATTTGGTCGGTGTTTGTTGCATGAACCATGTAACTGTATGTGCCTACACATTAGTGAATGATCTGGCGTCTCAGTGCATTCCTCTCCATTCAGATAAACTTCTTGATCATCTTTGAAACATCTGTATGTGTATGGAAGCGACCAGACCTCATGAAGAAAAGCACTACCTAAAGGTTCATAACGACCTATTGGTATATATTTCATACAATTTGAAAACTTATATAAAGCAAAAGGCAGCGTTATTAAACCGTGGATAAGGCACGTTGCCAAAAAAGCCGCAATCCTCTGCTGATGATGTCACTGAGCATGTCATGAATGATGTAATATGTGACATCATCAGCAGTGGATTACGGGTAATAGTATCTCTAGTTTACTCCCCTATAGCTGTCTTTCTTTTAACATAAGTGTCTGTTTCCTTCCCTTATACTTACTGTTTTTGGTTCGCTTCCGGTTCGCGTACCGGCGAGCGAACTGGGAAGCGAACTAAGAGAAATAGAGGTTGGCACAGTTCCAAATATTGTACCAATTTTTTAATAACGGGGAGGTAGTTCTGAAAAGAACTTTTTTTTTATTGTTTTTGTTGTTTTATATTTTTTTTATTATTTTTCGGAACATTTTTTTACTTTTTTTGAATTTTTCTGAACAGTTTTATATTTTTTGGGGTTTTTCTTGGAGGGGCAATAAAAACGATTCATTGTAAAGGGCTCAACAGGAGCAACAAAACAAAAAAAAAGTATTTATTATTTTGGGCGTTTCGTACAAACTTGCATATGATAGTCAATAGCTCTGTTGATCAGAGTGATGCTTCTTTCTCCGTAGCAAATGAATCCATCGCAATATACGCAGATGTGTTTTACTTCACCAAATCTCATTTGTATATTTGGCACCATCTCCCTGCCCTCTGGTCCCGTTACTTCCGGTACAACAGATCTTCTGGCCATAATAGGGAGATTATCTAGGTCGTTCCGAAACTGTGCAGCACTGTAGTTGTTAGGATGCCACCTAGTCATATGGCGATGCATTGTGTAGTTTCCGAAACTGTATTCTCGGTTCCTCTGGACAGTCTATCTTGACATATAAGGCAAGTTACGTATCTTGCATTTACTTTTTTCTGACCTTTGGGAATTTTAAAAAATTGCCAAATGAAGTTTTCTTTCCGGTGAGACGTCCTGGGCTCCTCAGGCAAAAACTGCCTCTCTTCGTGCTCGTCGTTCTGTTCCTCTTCTTCCTCTTCTTGTTGAATTATAACTTGAGCAGGTGGTCCACTCTTCCTTGGATGTGGTGGAGGTGGTGGGGAAGCACCAGCTGAAGCTACTAAAGAAGCCATTGCTCAGTGATCACAAAGGGTCTTTCTCTCACAATGATGAAAGTCAGAGTGGGGAAAGAAGGAGGGATTTTCATCATTTGGGAAAAACAAGAGTTCTCAACCAATGAAAAGTGTTCATTTTAGATTATATGACCTAGTCTTACATCATTAGGAAACCAAAAGTGAAATGAACCAATGAAAAGTGTTATTACCAAGTCACATGACCTGCTGTGTTTACGTTAAGCGCTTTGCAGGGCCTCCCGGTTTGCTTCCAGAAACCTGCGCTTTGCGACTCGCTTCGCGTACCAGTTTGCTAACGTAGCACGTCATATGACGTATCACGCGACAACGTGAAACGTCATGCGGACGGGAGGCGTCACGATGTTGTTTTCTAACGCGGCAGTTGCGGTAAAGAAACGTTTACCGGCTCGCGGTCTATTTCGCGGCATCAAGGTCAGCTAACGGGAAGCTTCCCGATTCGCGAAGCGGGAACGAAGAAAAAAAAATATTTAAAAAAAAAATTCTTCATAAACATATAAAATATATTTTGGGATTTAAAGAAGAATACATTTTACAGCTACAGATATTAGCTGTTAAAAAACCAATGAAATTCACTGAAAAAACCATAGGTTATAGACCATATATAGTTAGGAATTAGCATTTACAAAACCTTGAAAATTCACTGAAAAAACCATAGGTTATAGACCATATATAGTTAGGAATTAGCATTTACAGAACCTTATTTTACTCACACAAAACCATTGAAATTCCATATATAGTTAGTTGCACTAACTATATATCGCGCACCCGCAATCCACTGCTGATGATGTCACATATTACATCATTCATGACATGGTCAGTGACATCACTGATGACATCACTGATGACATCTCAAATGACATCACTGATGACATCACTGATGACATCTGATTTGACATCAATGACCACATCACTGATGATATCATTCATGTGACAATACAATGCATCTCCTCACATTTTAATATAACCTCTGTTTCACCCAGTGTTAAATACAGAGTATAATTTTTGAAACCATTGACACACCAATACTAGTTACTACATACGCACTCACTGATTCCTATGTCTACACACACATTCACTCATTCACCCATACAATCATTCATACATACAATCACTCATCTTTACAACACTATCATATGCACTCATACACTTATACAGACACTCACAGTCTGCCACTCATCCATGGAGTTACTCACACACGTAGTCAGTCCTGTTAAAGAATCAATGACACTTCCATTTTCTTGTCTATACAGTTAAACATAGAGCACCTTACATTTTCAAACATATACTAACACATACTTACCTTCTTATAGAATCATTGATACAAGTACACATTGATCTGCACAGAGTCACACACCTCCCAGCCAGCCAGCCACACACACACTCAGTCTCCCATACAAATACTTGGACAATCAATCAGTAACCCATATAGTTAATCATATAGCTACTGATCAACACATGCAGCAGTTTACAGAACAACAGACATAATGATGCACAAATTAAGACAGTTTAGTCACTAACCCATGCACTCAGTGAGACACATTTAATCACTCACTCATACATTCAGTCATGCACCTACTAAATCCTTTGTCCAGACACTTATACTTCCACTCATTCTTCAATATGTAAGACACATTTTAACTTTACAGAAACACACAGTCACTGGATGATGTCATCAGTGATGTCATCAGTGATGTCATTTGAGATGTCATCAGTGATGTCATCAGTGATGTCATTTGAGATGTTATCAGTGATGTCATTTGAGATGTCGTCAGTGATGTCATCAGTGATGTCATTTGAGATGTCATCAGTGATGTCACTGACCATGTCATGAATGATGTAATATGTGACATCATCAGCAGTGGATTGCGGGTGCGCTATATATAGTTAGTGCAACTAACTATATATGGAATTTCAATGGTTTTGTGTGAGTAAAATAAGGATTTGTAAATGCTAATTCCTAACTATATATGGTCTATAACCTATGGTTTTTTCAGTGAATATATATATATATATATATATATATATATACATATATATATATACACACACATACACATATATATATTACCTACTGGCGGTCGCCAGTAGGTATATATAGTTAGGATTTTTTCTCTATGGGATTTTTGAAAATTCTATGTCTAATAACTTTGGCGTTTGTGGACGGAATTTGGTGAAAATTTTCAGGAAAATGGAACATTTTGTTTCTGAGCAGCCCCTGAAAATTTGGGGGAGTTTCGTCAAGGGGGGGCTGAGAAAAAAGGGGGGTCCCAAAACGTGTTTTTAACATTGAGTATTCCATAGGGCGGTTGGCCTCACTTTTAGCCCAAACGGCTGAATGAATTTGCACGAAACTTGGCAAAATTGTAGGGACTGGTAGCCCGATGTGCCTTTGCTAGGTCTCAATATATGTGCTCCAGAGGATTTTGAGAAATTAACGTTCAAAAAAAGATATATATCTGTAACAGCGGACCGGGCAGCGCTCCAGTTCGCGTACTTTTCGCGTTACGGAGCTTTATGAAGCGAAGCTGATTGGTTCTCCGGCGTCTGTAAACATTCCAAACAGTCCGTAGCGGCCGCCATCTTGTCTCTCGGTAGGATCGAGAGACAAGATGAGGCCAAAGCGAAGGGGAAAATGACTATAAGGGGGCATAGTAGATCCTCCCTGACCCCCTAGGTTTGATGTGGAGGTTTTAAAAGGGCCCGCGGGTTTTTGTTCTGAAAAAAAAAAAAGGGCCCGCGGGGCAGAAAAAAAAAAAATAATAATAATCGAACGGCTGAATGGATTTGCACGAAACTTGGCAAAATTGTAGGGACTGGTAGCCCGATGTGCCTTTGCTAGGTCTCAATATATGTGCTCCAGTGGATTTTGAGAAATTAACGTTCAAAAAAAGATATATATCTGTAACAGCGCTCCGGGCAGCGCTCCACTTCGCGTACTTTTCGCGTTACGGAGCTTTGTGAAGCGAAGCTGATTGGTTTTCCGGCGTCTGTAAACATTCCAAACAGTCCGTAGCGGCCGCCATCTTGTCTCTCGGTAGGATCGAGAGACAAGAGGAGGCCAAAGCGAAGGGGAAAATGACCATAAGGGGGCATAGTAGATCCTCCCTGACCCCATAGGTTTGATGTGGAGGCTTTAAAAGGGCTCCGCGGGGCAAAAAAAAAAAAAAAAAATCGTTTTTTTGGTGGGGTGCGCCCGGTTAGCGTAACGGGAAGCGGACTGGGGAGCGTACTACAAGGAATGAAGAATGATTGACTTTTAACTTATTGTATGTTTATAGACTTTTTTTTTACTTTTTTTTCTGCTGAGTGACGTCTCGGCCTATCGTCACGGGATGCAGTCCCTACCATCTCGGCGTTTAAGCCCAGGGGGACCGGTAGTGTGGGAGAGATAACGGGGCATATTATCAAGGGGGTTTATCTCCGCTTTTTTGGCTTTAAAAGCCAAGAAAGCGGAGATAAAATTATCTCCGTATTACCTAGCTGTCGCTAACACCAGTTAGCGACCGCTAGTAGGAGATAGCGACCATCTTGGGCCCCACTTTGCATGTCAGTGATATTTATCACTAATGACATGAAAAGTGGGCATGCCAAGATGTTAGCGACTGGAAACAGTCGCTAACATCGCTATCTCCTATTACCAACTTTTGGAGATATTCGCGCTAAGCGCGAATATCTCCAAAAAGTAACACCTGCCCTGAGCAGTTCTTAGCCATGTTATGCAATGGGAGGTGGATAACATGGCTAAGAGCATTAGCTCGGTAATCCATGAATATCGCTGACTTTTCAGCGATATTAATGCATTGCGGCCGTTTTTTATCGCATTTGCGATAAACCTTGATAATAACAAGGTTTATCTGCGATAATTTCTGACGATGCTTAGCGGTAAAAAATTCGTTGCTAAGCATCGTTAGGGATAAATATCGCTTAACTTTGGTAATATGCCCCAACGTCTGTTAACGTTCGATTCGAAGGAAATCAGGAAGTGTTGAAAAACATTGTCTGCGCCATCTTGCCTTTTTTCAAATGCCACACTTTTGTCGTGCACGGCAGCCATTTTAGATGACTTGACCAGACCCACTCTCTGCACGCTGTCGATCCTTAGCATGGCTCCCCACCCTCGCAAGCATCTCCCCCAGGCACTGGTCACCCCCGCTCTCTGTCTTATGCATGGGCAATAAACCTCCCCCCATCTGCGCTGCTCTTCCCTGAGAATCACACCCTGTGCCCGCCCGACACCTCCCTTTCGCCCTATTCACTACCGCACCCTCTGACACTCCTCTTCCTCTGTGTCCGATTGTCCAGGCCGGTCCCAGGCTATCAGCTAGCCTTGCAGATGTAGTTTATGGCCCCAGCTGTAAAGAATCACCCCTCTTCAAAGGAGTTATAGTAGATCAAGGCCCACACCCGATGAGATCCGTCACACCACACGCGTTCCTACTATCTGAAAACCATCCTGTATTGTGATTGGGGAGGGGACCGAGCCTGAAGCGGAAGATTCCAGGGATGACTCTTTGTACATCAAAGTTTTTACAATTATGTGTCACATTAAAAATATATAGCACTCCAACAAAGTAGTAGGATTATAAAACTTTAATAACTTATAAATATATACAACAAAACAAAAACAGCAAAAACATTTAAACATTTTTAGGGAAAAAGAAGGAACAATGGTCAGTAGCGGTCGGTTGTGCGAATAGTCCCAAGGCAGCACAACGTCCAGATTTCTGGACGGCACCCAGGTGATGTTGCCTGGGTGCCGCACTGATTTGAGTATCCGGCGTGGGGCGTCCCGGGGGGTGGGTCGTCAGTAGCGGTCTGTTGTGCGAATAGTTCCAAGGCAGCAGAACGCGCTGAAATGTGGATGGCACCAAGGTGATGTCCAGTAAGTTGCCGCCCTCCGAATAACGGCGTGGGGCGCCCCGGGGGGGGGGGGGAGGCGGCGTGAACGGGCCTCCCCAGGTGGAGCCTCGTCTGCTGTAGTGGGGCGCCCCTTTACCGTTTCAGTTGCCATTCCGTCCGCTTTTGGTCCACTGTGTCAAAATCCGCAATTCAGCTGAGTTGCGCCCACTCTTGCGGTGCAGCGATAGGCGGCTGTCACAGGACTCTCAAAATGGCGGCAGGCTCTTTCCTTTTTGGGCCTGGTCCACTGAAATGGCCCTGGGACACCTTGGAAATCGGACGCTTGTCTGCTAGGTCTTGGACCCCATTCTCGAAAGCGTCCCCTCCGCCTTGAGGATTCTACAAAAGTCTTGGGGGCCCCCGACTCCTGCAGGCTTCCGGTGGGGAGCGGCTGCCATGATTGCTCGCGGAATGACCACGACGGAGCCACGAGATGGTGGTGCTTTCATGCTGACGCCAGCTTCAGTCTGAAACATCCGGAAACAAGGTGGGGCTTTCATCGTTTGGGAAAAAAAAAAAGTTTTCATCCAATGAAAAGTGTTATTTTTAGGTCATATGATCAAGCCTTCCATCATTAGGAAACCAAAAGTAAAATGAACCAATGAAAAGTTTTATAAACAAGTCACATGACCTGTTATGCGGCATAGGGTATAAAAAGCGTAGAAAATCCGTTGGCACGTGAGGCGGCGTCAGTAGCGGACCGATGTGCGAATAGGCCGAAGGCAGCACAACGCGCCAACATCCGGATGGCACCGAGGTGGTGTCCAGCAAGTTGTCGCACTGGTGTGGCCATCCTACAATGCTGAAAGTCGGCGTGGGGCGCCCCGTTGGCCTGTGAGATGGCGGCAGTAGCGGACCGATGTGCGAATGGGGCCAAAGGCAGCGCAACAATATTTTCTGAATAGAAGATACCACAAGGCGCTGAGATGCCAAGATCCGGATGGCACCGAGGTGGTGTCTAGCAAGTTGTCGCACTGGTGTGGCCATCCTACAATGCTGAAAGTCGGCGTGGGGCGCCCCGTTGGCCTGTGAGATGGCGGCAGTAGCGGACCGATGTGCGAATGGGGCCAAAGGCAGCGCAACAATATTTTCTGAATAGAAGACACCACAAGGCGCTGAGATGCCAAGATCCGGATGGCACCGAGGTGGTGTCTAGCAAGTTGCCGCACTGGTGTGGCCATCCTACAATGCTGAAAGTCGGCGTGGGGCGCCCCGTTGGCCTGTGAGATGGCGTCAGTAGCGGACCGATGTGCGAATGGGGCCAAAGGCAGCGCAACAATATTTTCGGAATAGAAGACACCACAAGGCGCTGAGATTCGGTTAGCACCGAGGTGGTGTCTAGCAAGCTATGCAGCTGAGTTGCGTACGCACTTGCGGCGAATAGGTCGAAGGCAGCACAACAATGTTTTCTGAATAGAAGACACCACAAGGCGCTGAGATTCGGTAGGCACCGAGGTGGTGTCTAGCAAGTTGCCGTACTGGTGTGGCCATCCTACAATCCTGCTCCGAATAACGGCGTGGGGTGCCCGAAGGGGGGGGGGAGGCGGCGTGAACGGGCCTTCCTAGGTGGAGGCTCGTCTGCTGTAGTGGGGCGCCCCTTTACCGTTTCAGTTGCCATTCAGCTGAGTTTCGGCCGCTCTTGATGCTACAGCGACAGGCGGCTGCAACAGGACTCTCAAAATGGCGGCCTGTTCTTTGGATTTGGGCCTGGTCCACTAAAATGGCCCTGGGACACCTTAGAACTCGGACGCTCGAATTTTTTTTCCTTTCCTCTACATGCAAAAAAAGGTAAATGCCCGGTACGTTACACGCTTCATCTGCCACGATGTACTCTCCAGAGGAACCGAAAAAATATATAGTTATGGTAACTATACCATGCATCGTCATATGGAGAGGTGGCACCGATTAATTATAGTGCTGCATAAAAGAGAGATTTGGAGGAGAACCCCCGACCTGCCAGTACATTCATCAAAGAAGTGGCACTGACAGCATCAGAGGCAAGGGAAACGGTCCCAAATATTTAGAAGAACTTTGGAAAGATTAAAATGACATGTTTAGATTGTGGCAAATTAATTTCATGTGGACAGATGAGTGTTACTCTAATAAATACAGCATATGAACATCATCATAGTCGATGGTTGGTAGAGACATTTTGACTATATCCTGGACCTGCCCGTCCTCGCCCAAAATGGCGCCGGAATAAATGGGACTCGTAACTCCTTGTTGTGTACTGGTTGCACAACCTTGATATCACGAGATACGTATGCAGTTTTGAAGCACATGGCGGGCGGGGACGAGAATAGATTGAATATTTCGATATCCCTATTGATATTAAGTTCTGATGTGTTATTGATTACTGTACTATTGAAAGTTCGAATTAACGTCACCCATGGTACTTGCCCGCAAATGTATATCTAGATAATTTTATTGTAACTGGCCCTGTCGTATTTTAATTATAAAATGTACGTCCACCGATTCCGCAACTGTTAGACACTTTAGTTCTTGCAACCTAATGGCCCGCCCGTTACGTTCCTCTACAGTGTAAATGTCTACTCATCATATACGATTACAGTTTGCTCCGTGGCCGGCCCACGTGGTTATAGGCCCGTATTTGTATAATGACATTTTCACAATAAAGGTTTTTAAAAGAAAACATGGTAGTAGTATATACATTGGTAAAGTTTTTAATAATAGTCACTGTTTTAGAATCAGTAAAAGGCAAGTGAAATAAAGCAGACCAATTACATGAAGGGTAAAAGGTATAATACGCAGGAACGCAGTAAAGATAAATGGTCAAGGGCTGTTGTGTTTTCTACTCCTGCAACATAAAGTGATCGATAAGAATCTCATATTCAGGCGTATCGGCGACTAAGACAGCAGGCCGACCCTCTTTTGCTCAACGGCTCCGTCATGGGACGTAGAAACGCCCTTTTTCTCGAAAAAGGAATATATTTTACTTGCAGGACAGTTGTAAATTTTCCGGGAAAGTACATTAGCCTGGAACATTATAACATATATTTAAGAAAAAATAATGTTCGAAAGTAATAAAAAGCGTAATTTTTAGGTCATATGACCAAGCCTTTCATCATTAGAATAAGAAAAGTAAAATGAACCAATGAAAAGTTTTATTAACAAGTCACATGACCTGTTATGCTTACGTTACGCGCTGCGCGTCGCGCCCCGGATCACTTCCGGATGCGCTAACGCGGCGCGTCATATGACGCATTACGCGACAACGCAGGTCCAGAATATAGTCAAAATGTCTCCACCAACCAGCGGTCGGAACACAACCCCTTTCAGCAGGCTAAATAGTTCTATTAAATGACAACAGAAGGGACAGGCAACAAGAACCATCAGTCAAAGAGGGGAGGGCTAGTTCTTCTCTACCGGGTCACGTTGGGGCGCTACCGGAACTGATCGAATTGGTAGTCTACAGTGTTTCTGGATGTTTCAGACTGAAGCTGGCGTTAGCATGAGAGCACCACCATTTCGTAGCTCCGTCGTGGCCATTCCACGAGCAATAATGCTAGCCGCTCCCCACCAGAAGCCTGCGGGAGTCGGGGGCCCCCAAGACTTTTGTAGAATCTTCAAGGCTGAGGGGACGCTTTCGAGAATGGAGCCCAATCTCTAGCAGACAAGCGTCCGAGTTCCAAGGTGTCGCAGGGCAATTTTAGTGGACCACGCCCAAATCTGAAGAGCCGGCCGCCATTTTGAGAGTACTGTGGCAGCCGGCTATCGCTGCACCGCAAGAGCGGGAGCAACTCAACTACATGGTGAGCGAGACGCTGTAGTCGAAAGAGCGGGCGGTAAACAGCTGAATAGCGGAAGAGGCACAGTGTAGCAAAAGCGGGCGGAATGGCAACTGAAATGGTAAAGGGGCGCCCCACTACAGCGTGTCTTTAGGTGAAACGGATTGTGGGACAAGGTCAAGAATGGAAGAGTTACCAAAAGGCAAAAAGTTCCGCTTGATCCCGGGAGCCGGCCACCTATGTCGGGGGCGATCTCAGGCTACACCAGGAGAACACGACTTGGGGAGGGAGCCGGAGCCAAGCGCCCCCTCCGAGTCCGCGCCATCACACCGTCCCTCGGGGGCCTCCGTCAAGCGGTTCAGGGTGGCACCGCATTACATTGTTCACAAATGCAGTCACGTCCTCAAACAGCCCCCACTTTACTTTGAGAATAGTGAAGCTGAAGCAAGTGCAAATAGGCTTCAGACAGTGTTACAAGCACTCCTCAAAACTTTGAACCATCAGAGTGCATGAGTTTCATGCTCGATCGATTGAGCTAGCCGGATCGGGCAACAAAAAGTATAAAATAGTTATGTAAATAGTTGTTTAATAAAATGTTTTACCCTGTTACTTTGCTGGTGTGTTGTATATATTTGTAATATTTGCATAGAGTTTATCGTTATTTTGGGCGGGGTGGGTGGCGGAGCCGAGCTGTATTGCAGCCATCATGGTGTGGAGTTCAGTTCATCTCAATAGTTTCGTGTTTGTCATGAGGGGTTGTTCCTAATGTTTCTATTTTAGCGAGGTCAAAAAGAGATCCCATTAGTGGCCTACTGATTTTGCTCGATTCCTTTTGTTTTTTTACACGATTTTTCGCTATCTGCAAAGACTAAACAGAGTATTGCGACTCTGTGCTTGTTTGTAAATAGAGAATGAACCAAAGAGAACCAATTCTAAAACAGTAAATGCTTGGATAACAATCAATCAAATGGAGAGAGAAGCAGGCACGACGGATTACAACGGGGGCAAAGGCCTGCGTTAACTACCCTTCACTATCTGCAAAGAGAGAGTACTCCTAATAGAAATGAGGGGGAGGGGGGGGCAGCATTCAAAGCAGATCAGTGTGCATAAACACGAAAATGTTTTTACTTACCACGTACTTGACATTCGACAGCTTATGATATTTGCTATTAAAAAACCATTGAAATTCACTGAAAAAACCATAGGTTAGAGACCATATATGGTTAGGAATTAGCATTTAAAAAACCTTGAAAATTCACTGAAAAAACCATAGGTTATAGACCATATATAGTTAGGGATTAGCATTTAAAAAACCTTATTTTACTCACACAAAACCATTGAAATTCTATATATAGTTAGTTGCACTAACTATATATCGCGCACCCGCAATCCACTGCTGATGATGTCACATATTACATCATTCATGACATGGTCAGTGACATCACTGATGACATCACTGATGACATCTCAAATGACATCACTGATGACATCACTGATGACATCTCAAATGACATCACTGATAACATCTCAAATGACATCACTGATGACATCTCAAATGACATCACTGATGACATCACTGATGACATCTCATTTGACATCAATGACCACATCACTGATGATATCATTCATGTGACAATACAATGCATCTCCTCACACTTTAATATAACCTCTGTTACACCCAGTGTTAAATACAGAGTATAATTTTTGAAACCATTGACACACCAATACTAGTTACTACATACGCACTCAGTGATTCCTATGTTTACACACACATTCACTCATTTACCCATACAATCATTCATACATACAATCACTCATCTTTACATTACTATCATATGCACTCATACACCTATACAGACTCTCACACTCTGTCACTCATCCATGGAGTTACTCACACACCTAGTCAGTCCTGTAAATAATCAATCACACTTCCATTTTCTAATCTATACAGTTAAACATAGAGCACCTTACATTTTGAAACATATACTAACACATACTTACTCTCTTATACAATCATTGATACAAGTACACATTGATCTGCACAGAGTCACACACCTCCCAGCCAGCCACACACACACTCAGTCTCCCATACAAATACTTGGGCAATCAATCAATAACCCATATAGTTACTCATATAGCTACTGACCAACACATGCAGCAGTTTACAGAACAACAGACATAATGATGCACAAATTAAGACAGTTTAGTCACTAACCCATGCACTCAGTGAGACACATTTAATCACTCACTCATACAGTCAGTCACGCACCTACTAAATCCTTCATCCAGACACTTCTACATCTACTCATTCTTCAATATGTAAAACATATTTAAACTTTACAGAAACACACAGTCACTGGATGATGTCATCAGTGATGTCATTTGAGATGTCATCAGTGATGTCATCAGTGATGTCACTGACCATGTCATGAATGATGTAATATGTGACATCATCAGCAGTGGATTGCGGGTGCGCGATATATAGTTAGTGCAACTAACTATATATGGAATTTCAATGGTTTTGTGTGAGTAAAATAAGGTTTTTTAAATGCTATTCCCTAACTATATATGGTCTATAACCTATGGTTTTTTCAGTGAATATATATATATATATATATATATATATATATATATATATATATATACACACACATACACATATATATATATATACACACACATATACAATATATATATATATATATATATATATATATATATATATATATATATATATATATATATATATATATATACATATATATATATATCCCAGTGACAGTCCACACCGGGTAGATATAATTAGGTCTGTGTTTCCATAGGAAAAGCGTTTTTGAGTTTGCTAATCACTTTGGTGTCACATGACGAATCTACACAAAACCTTCCCAAACAAATGTTCATCTGTCTCAGCTCCTACCTGGAATGTTTCAGAGAGAAAAGAAATAACAAGACATCAGACCTTTTCCATCTATACACTGCAGATCTGGAACAATATCATTGTATCCATCAGGACTGCCCCATTACTGTCCAATTTCGGAAAGAGTTGAAGACTTGGCTCTTTAAAAACCCTACATCACCATGCATTAACCGTCTACAACCCAGCTTCCTCTCCGCTTACTTGATACCTTTATGCTTGTCTTTGACCACGTACAGCTCTCTGCTGCCTTTTGTCTAGGATTGCACTATGGAAGTCCCATATGCATAAACACATACATACACTACAATGTCTGTTTTCTCTTGGACAAGTAAAGGGTATTCCGTTTGTGCTCTCCTGCAAACCTTGTTTCTACGAATTTGAAGTCTGTGAAGTCTTCCAACTTGAACCTTTAATTTTTTTTAACTTGCCAACTCGAAAGCTTGCAAAGTTTAATGTTTACAGGGTGGATTTGTGCTGCTCATTGGCAGTCCCTCTTGCCCTTTTTCATGCACCCACCCAGCACTGCCTATGGTAGACCTTAGGAACCTTTCCACCTGACATCTCCCTACTGACTGCCCTGAACCACTGCACCAAATCTACCCTCCTCCACATTTCTAATCCTGCCCTTCCCTCTGTATGATGGGGCTTGCATGGGGAATACCCACAGGGACAGAGGTTTCCCAAAGCCAGATGTCCCATCTACGGGCCACCCATTAGGCAGAGTGGACTTACTTTGCCCAGGGCGAACTTGCAGAAGTTCCACTGTTTACATCGACATAAAATGTTTGCTTAGCTCAGTCCTACCCCGTGTGCAACCACCTATGCTGACACAATATCCTTAGGGGCTTATTTATGAGATTCCTGCGTCCCTTTTGCACCACGTAAAGGGCATGACCCAGGGCTCTGAATCGAATTTCTGAAGCCACCTTGTGTGGCAAATCACTGTGTCGACTTAGTCTGTGCCCGAGAGGCGTTCCATGGGAGTTGAGGTGGGTATTTACTTGCAACACCCATGGATTTTGATGCTGCCCAAGATTTACAAAATCGTGTAAACCTGGGGAAGCGCAATATCCTTATGCCTCAGGAGCACTATTCCTTTGTGTCCTCTATCATGAACGACATTATGAACATCAGGGAGTCTGAGAACCTGAGTTATGCGCTGTACCTGCGTGCAAGGTGTTTGTTTCTTTTATAACACAGACGCAGACCCCTTGCCCACAATGAGTGACATGTTTCCTCATAGGGGTTTGCTTCTCACCGGCAATGAATATAGCACGGTGGGCTCTCCACAAAAGCTGTTGCTTGTTGTTTTTTTTTCAGAGTTTAGCTCTGAATGGTATTACACCCTAAGTAATTGTTTTTTACATGAAAAGGGGGTCATTGGATGATTAAAGCTGTGTTGTGGCTGGCTGTATATTTCATTGTTTGTGCCTCCCTTACACAAGAAAGAAAAACAACTGTGGGTTATGAACAATCTGTAGACGTCATGTCTCAGTAGTATAGATTGTTATATTTCTGTCCTCTCTAAATGGCCAAGGGGTCAGGGCCATCCATCAGGACCTTGGGGGACACCGACACCCCTTTCTGTTCCACAGTCCATCCTGAATCGTGCTCTGTTTTGTTTTTTTAACGGTAAGATACTTTATAGAAAGGGCTAGGAAAATAGGGGGTTCTACCTGTCTCCTGCATAAACTCGGCAGCTTTGATGATTCACCCAGGAGGAGAGTCGGTTGTTCTCTGTCGCACACAGGGCCGGACTGGATACCGGGCAGTTGTGTGTGCTGCCGAGCAGGGGGATGATTTCGTTGATGGGGACCTATGTGTGCAAAACGAAATTCGTTTTGCTTTTTTTTATTTCAAAGCGTGCTGCCGAGCAGGGGGATGATTTTGTTGATGGGGACTTGTGTGTGCAAAACGAAATTCGTTTTGCTTTTTTTATTTCAAAGCACACGCAGGTCCCCATCAACGAAATAAGCCCACACCACGGAGAAATCATCCCCCTGCTCCGCAGCACACACAACTGCCCGGTAGCCAGTCCGGCCCTGGTCGCACAAGGGCGATGGAGAAGTGCCACATATTCTGAGGCATGTCCTCCTGGGTCTACTGGCAAATTACCCTCCCTTTTCATGTTTCCTCATTACTGGGAACATAAAACCATGTCACGGGTTCTGTGGCAGATGGATCTTCACTGGTCTGATCAACTTCGATGAACTTCAGCTCAAGGAATCATTGCATTTCACGGCTGCAAAATGTGCCATTCTAAAAATCACAGGCTTTGAAACTGCTAAGAAGCAGTGTATAAAAAGTAGTTTTAAGAGTCAGAAAAGCCTTTCGGGTTCACAAAATTCCTTTTGCGATATGTTTCGATACACAATTGGGAGGGATGTGTTAAATGGCATCCCCTCTTCATTGTGGTCACAAACAACTGAGAAGATACTGACTCCCAAGTAGGGATGATAATTAATTTACAGAGAGAAAGCTGTCCTGGCGGATATTCGTACATGGGGCCCTGGTGATTATATACAAGCAAGCCCCTCACACCTGTGCTCAGTTTCGCATGACTGAGGCCGTTTTAGAAGTGTGCCCGACACCAGCCTGCCAGATGTGCTTGTAACTACCAGCAGATGTCCGACAGAGGGGAAATCCTTGTTTATTTCTACATTCTACGCAGTAAAGGAGTAGGGTCAGGGTTCACTAAGCTGTAAAAACATTGGCCTCCATTATGATGAGCAGGTATAATGCAATATCAAATGTTATCCCTGCCCACGTGACTGGGTTGTTTTACACGGCGTGAGCAGTGTACGACAGTCCTTGAGATGGGACAGCTCCAAGTGAAGCTGCAAGCCTGCCCACCAGCAAGCTCTGCACATGATATAATACTTTACGTGGTAACTCAGTGAAATACTCTAGTAGGTGCCATTGAACTTGATAACACATGTTCTTTACAGAACTTAGAAACAGCAGAGGTGCGGTATGTAGCACTATATAAGAAACAAGGTATTAGTAGCGACACATCAGGGGAGAAAGTTGGCACATGGAGCCTGTTTACAATGTTATGTTATAAGGTTTATAAAGCGCATAGCTGCCCCAAAAATGGAGCTTCCCAGCGCTGGACCAAGAGGACAATCAAACTGCAGCTGTCAGCACCTCAGGAGAAGAGGAATAGAGGGGTTAGATGGAGAAAAGCCATATCTTAAGGGATTTCCTGTAAAGCCGGTGGTTTTGGATGTTCCAAATGAAGAGAGGAAGTGAGCTCCAAAGACATGGGGCCAGGGAATGGGAAGATCGACCCCTGCTCTTATTCTTCTGACTCGAGGAACATTGTCCAAGTTAAGGTAAGCTGAGCGCAAGGGTTGCGTGGGCCGGTAGGATAAAATGAGTTTGCACAGGTTGGGGCCCCCTAGGAGTGAAGAATCTTGTGGGTGATGCAGAGGGTCTTAAAGTGAATACACTTGTCCCCAGGGAGCCAATACAGCCTGTGAAAAACTAGAGGCAGAGCAGAACTTAGAGAGGGAAAATACCAGCTTGGCGGCTGCCGGAGTCTTCTAGTAACAGATTTGTTGGCTCCTAAGTACAAGATGTTACAATATTCCAGCCGGGACAGGATTATAGCCTGAATGATGGTTTGATGGGTGCATGGGTCGAAAAGGCCCAAAATAGGCTTAAGGCTTCTCAAGAGCCCGAAACAGGTGCCAATTACCGATTTGGTTTGAGCCTCAAAGGCCAAGGTGTTATCCATCCAGACTACTAGGTTTTTGATGGAAGACTTTGGTTTGGGGAGAGCCCAAGGGAGTGAGGCCGCCGTGGTCGCCCCAGGAATGGGCTTGTTTACCTAATAGGATAATTTCTGTCTTATTCATGTTCAGGCGTAGATAGTTGTTGTTGTTTATCCACTCTGTAATAGCCAGCATTCCTTTTTGAAAGTTCATCATGTCTTGCGTTGGATCTTCCAAGAGTGAAAGCAAAAGCTGGATATCATCCGCATACCATACCAGCGCAAGCCCCAAGGATTTTACGACTTGTGCCAAAGATTAAGTATATATGTTGAACAAGGTAGGACTTAATGAAGAGTCCAGGGGAACGCCGTGGTGTAGCACGTGAGGTTGAGTGCAATGCAGAGGAGAGATGATACGATCAGCCCAGCTCTCCTATGCTGTGGTCCCCCGTACCAGAAAGACCAGATTGGAAGGCCGCTCTTTCTCCTTCCCTGCGGCCGGAGCCTGGAACGAACTTCTGCTCCACCTCAGACAGATAACATTGCTCCCCATCTTCACAAGAAACCTCAAAACCTGGCTCTAAGGCAGACCCCCTCCTTGATGGACTGGAACCTGCGCCCCCTCCCAGCACCTTGAGACCCTTACGGGTAAGCAGTCATGCTTAACAAACACCTGATTGATTGCTTGATGTATTGATTGATTGATTGATGTGGAAGGAGCGCTCAGGAAGGAAGTGAACCAAGACAGTGTGGTCCCTCCTATGCCAATGGCCTCCTATGTCAATGCCCTGCAAGCGCTCAAGTAGAATTTTAATGGGACACCGTATCAAATGCAGCACTCAAGTCAAGCAGGATCAGGGCTGAGGATCTGCCTTCATCGAGGGCACTACGATGTTGCTCATTAACTGCAAGAAGTGCAGATTCCATGCTGTGCGCAGCTCTGAAACCCTTCTGGAATACGTCCAAAATATGATTGTTTTCTAAGAACTTAGAGATATCACTCCGTTACCTTGTCAAGAAAAGGTAGGAAGGAGATGGGGCAATAATGTTCAGGGTTTGAGCTGTCCAGAGAAGGATTCTTCAGGAGGGGGTTGACTTTAGCATGCTCCCATGGGCCGGGCACAGAGGTGGTAGACAGAGACATTGACCAGTTCTAGGCAGGGAGGAAGAAGGTAGTCCTGTAGCTTAATGAAAAGATAAGGTCTATGTGGATCTTCGGGTGAGCCGGATTTCGCTTGGCTGCAAAGGGTTTGAAAGACAGTCAGACACAAGAGGGGCAGCAAATTGGGCAGGGCCACAGGATTGTTGTCCACTGGCATTGCCAAACCATCTGACGTCACATCTGGAGCAATGGGGGAAAGTGTAAGTAGATTTCCTCTATCTAGACAGTGAAATAATCCACTAGTTTATTTGCAGTGTGCACTGGAGGCTTCGATAGGGTCTGCTGATAGCACTGGCTTTGAGAGGCTATTCAGTAAGCTAACAAAATTATTTAGCAGGGTTATTGCTGCTGCTGATTTTTTAGCAAAGTGTTCTGCCCTGGGTTTCATAATCGGTTTATGATGGGTTTTGATGGCTGATCTGTATTGAATTTTTAGTGAAGGATCGTATACTTTCCTCCAAGAGCATTCTAAAGCCTTATAGTGCTTAAGTGCCTCGTTGACCCAAAGGGGAGCATGTTTTCTCTTAACAGAGACCTGTCTAACAGGAATAAAAACATCTAAGAAGGAGGTGAGCCAGAGTTGCAAGGTGTTGTTTGCAGTCTCTACGTTAGGAGCCAACTGGGGGAGGCTGGCTTGAATAAACTGGCCACATTTTTAGAACATGTGCCAAGGGCATTTGAAGATCAGGTCGGGAACCAACGTATGCGCCTGGTGGGGTAGGCGAATGGACAGAGAGATTATAAAATAGTTGGTCCAGGTCATAGGTAGACCATAAAGAGCTGAGATTGAAAAGACTAGGTCTACGATATAGCCAGCAGTGTGTGGTGCCAGTGACTAATTGAGTTAACTGCATGGCAGCAAGGTTGTCTATAAAATGTGTAATATTGCTGTCGTGACTAGCATCCAGGTGAAGATTAACATCCCCAAGGATGTTACAGTTGGCTAGTTGGATGGAAAGTGGTACAATAAAATTAGTCAGTGCCTCCCTAAAGGCTTTGGAAGGACCTGGGGGATGGTAAATTAAAAGTCCCAAAAAAGTAAAATTACCGTTCAAAGACATTTTGAAGAGAGCGATTTCGCAATCTGTGATGGTACATTGAGATATGCTACAGATGAGCGTATCTTTGTAAATAATAGTAATGTCACCTCCTCTGCCGCTGGTTCTGATGCAATTCTTTAGGTGATAGCCAGGGGGGAGCGCTAAAGCAGGTTCTTCTACAGGGGATTGGACGTGCCAAGTTTCTGTAAGAAACAGAATGTCTGGTGCGTTATCCTGGATAAAATCAAAGATATCAGCGTGGTTTCTAACGAGAGAGCGGCAGTTATTACTGTAAAGATTGTACTCAGTGAACCAGGTTAGGGTTTGAAAGGTGTGGAAAAATGGCCTAATGGTAAGCCAAGATGAGCTGAACCTGAAACCACAGGTCTTGCAAATAAACAACAGCTCAACTGGGGCCCACACATGCATGCCAGAAAGCTGTAGGGGATTCCTGAGTGTGCAAAGTTCAGAGGAGGAATAAACTAACCCGTGGGAGTCGTGAGGGGCAGAGCCTGGCCCCTGGAGCCGTCCAGGTGTGGACTGGCGCAGACGGGCTTACCTTTGGCCAGGGGCGGCTCTAGGCTCATGGTGGCCCTGGGCAGGGATGGTAGGTAGGGGGCCCCGGAAGAGGGGCCACCTATCAGCCAATCAGTAACCAGGAGGAACGCGGGCGCGGAGGCCAGTGAAGAGGGGTGGGGGGGGGGGGGTCAGGGTGTTTGGAAGTGGAACAGAGCCGAAGGCCGCCAAATCCCTGCCAGGGGCCGCCACGCAAATATGTATCCATCCTCAGAGGATTATTATATTAAGGATATATATTGGCATGGTGGCCCCTGGAGTTTGGGGGCCCTGTGCAGGTGCACAGTTTGCACATGCCTAAGGCTGGCCACTGGTTTGCCCGCTGCATGCGTCCGCACCGCTGCCTCCATTAAGTGTACGGGGAGTACTAACAGGTTCCTCTCAGCATATCCCTGATTGGTTTCCATCGGCAACTCGGCATGAGCGTAATAGCACAGTTAACAACAGTGAGGTTCTAGCAAAACAGAGTCTTAAACAATGCAGATGAAGTGCAGGTTTGTTAAAAACGAAGAGCAGCTTCAATTATAGATTTGTCAAGTAATAGTTTGCGAGTGACGCGCAAGTGGCAGAGTTATCACTGAGACCTGCGCATCCACCCGCTATCTCCATGAAGTGTTCCGGGAGCTCTAACAGGCTCCTCCTAGCCCGAACTCTAACAGGCTCCTTCCCACACAATGTCATTTGCATACTGAAGATTAAATTAGGGGCCCAAATTGCATGATTTAAAAGTGTAGATTCACGTTTAGGATTCACAAAATGTAATTGACACTTGTACATTGATGTATTCATATATAAAATTACTTCAGTATGGTGTAATATTATGTGGGAGTAAATTTGCCCTGACTGATGGGCCGCGAGCATTGCAGGGAGGGAACACCCTTAAATGTTGGTGAGTGCCACACACTTGTGAGTTTGTGGATGTTCACCCATATGTTGCGTTCTTTTGTCAGATGTCCTACTTCCCTAGTTGGAACCGCAGGAGAAAGATTGCACCTTAAATGTTGGTGAGTGCCACACACTTGTGAGTTTGTGGATATTCACCCATATGTTGCGTTCTTTTGTCAGATGTCCTGCTTCCCTAGTTGGAACTGCAGGAGAAAGCTTGGTGGGCGCACACCGGTATGAATAATGGCTCCCATGTTCAGGAAAAATCCTACCAGAACATTGAATCTTTTGTTTTCCAAGAACAAACTCACACTTTTGGAGTTTGATTTTTGATTGAAAAAGTAATCTCTGTGTCGCACTGCGAAGCTTCAATTTCCTCTGAGGAGCCACTGTGGTGACAGCTCCTCTGAAGTAACTCGAAGTATAGTGTAGTTCACCAGGTCAGAGAAGTGCATCCTTGTCCTGACTTGGAGGAACAGACTGAACTTTTGTTAAAGATTTACTCATGAGTATATATACATAATGTAGATGTATGCATGTTAAATGGTGTCAAATGTGAATACTGCTGGAAAGCTACAATTGTTTCTGGTGTTTAGAATAAGGCTTTGACTTCACTTTAACGGGCTATGGTTGCAATAATTGCTTGATGCGGTTTTAAGTGGCAGGAAATTATGTCAAACAATGAAATAATCATCAGAAGACGTTTGAACTTGAAGGACATTAAGTCTTCTATCAACCACTCACAGTGCTCATCATGGGTTCCTTTGGAATTTCGTGCAGTAATTTAGTAAGCATGGTATTACCACATCAATTCAAATTTCACACATCAGAACAAGGAATTAGATGGGGATAGTGTGTGTTCTCTCCATTCTGAGGTGCTTAAAATTGAGATAAGCATGTGTCCTAGCTAAATCCTACCAGGTTGTATCTAGTGAAAAGTGTGCAGGAAAACCCCACAGGTGTGAAATTACCTTGAAACAGGAAATTTGGGTGTAAATTCTTGTTTGCAAGCGAATCAGGAATTTGAATAAGGGTTTGTGTAGCATTCATAATGCTTTTTGTGTTAGCCTGCAATGTAAATGTAAATCAAGTATTTGTAAAGCACACAGCTACCCGGAGGCATCCCGGCGCTGGGGGCCTTTGGGAAGATTAAGCGAGCTATTGCCCAGAGTCACATGGTGCTGGGCACACCCCTGCCACCGGAGCCGGAGATCGAACCGTGAGCCCCAGCGTCTGGTGTCAGTCGCCCTGGCCGCAGCGCCACACCTCTTCCATGAAAGCCTTGTCTTCTTCCACTCAGCAGTCCTTGCACTGCATCACTACTGTCTCATTCTTCTTGGCTACTCCTAAGAGCCGCAAAAGAAGCCGGTACATAGATGCAGGGAAAACAGGTTCTGTTCCCACATCAGGATGATGCACACATCTCCTTCTGGTGCCTACTCCTTCTTAAAATGAGACAAAGCATCAACAACCTTGGTTGTGCTGCCATTCACACATTCAGGACTGAAATTAATGTTCACTCTTAAAAACTCAAGAATCAAACCCCTCAGCAGCCTCAAAATGTGACTGGATTAGGCAAGTGACAGGCCTCAAAGAGCCATGAGACTGAAGAGACATGCTCTCATAAGTACAGGGACAAAATCAGGCCTTGGGCTGGGAGCGATGCTTCTATATGCACAGACCTCAAAGGAACCCTAGCCCTGCAAGGACATGCTTCCTAAGCATATGTCCCATGACAGTCCCATACCTGGAGACATGGTTGTGTATGCGGAGGCCCCAAAGGAGCCCTAGGCCTGAAGCAACATGCTCCCTGAACATATGATGATCTTGTAACTGGAGACTTGTTTGCCTAGGCAGAGGCCCCAAAGGAGCCTTGGGTCTAGAGAGACATGTTCTCAGAAGCATATGCCTTAAATGAAGTCCTGGGATTGAAAGAACATGCCCTCGTAAGTGCAGAGACCAAAGCAGGGCTGGAGCCGGGGAGAGATGCTTCGATATGCACATGCCACAAAAGAGCCCTTCACCTCTGAGCATATGTCCCAGCTGGTGACATGCTTCCATAGATACATACTCCAAAGGGACCGAATAACATGCTCAAAAATGTACCGGGCTCAAAGCACAGGGACTGGGGATACATGCTTCCATAGAGGCAGGTCCCTAAGGAGCTCTGGGACTCATGAAGCCTCCTGCCATAAGTACATGTCCAAATGCAGCCACAGAAATAGAGAGACACGTTTAATGGTCACAGGTTCCATTTGAGCCCTGGGACTGATAAGATATGGCCCCCATAAGAACAGGGCCCATAGGAGGCCCAGGGCTGCGAATACATGTTATCATAGGTAGAGGTCTCAAAGCAGCCTCAGTCCCGTGGTAATACGCTCCAAGAAGCACAGCGCCTGATTCAATTGATAGACTCGGGGCATAGACGTCTGAGGATGCACTGTCTGTAGGGCAAGTGCAGATTTTACTTCTCAACAGGAGCCGCCATTTTACTTGGCACCATGGGGAAGGGGGGGGGTGGCAATCAGAGATCAGACTAAGCCTGAGATCCTGAGAGCTTGAATTAAACCATATATGTGTGCGGAACCCTGGGGACTGGGGCAAGAAGAATCCCTTTAAGAGGGGATTTGGGTGTCCATAGAGCAGACCATCGGAACCCTGAGTTGGGATGTGCCGCCCTCCCTGCCCGCTGCCTTCCACTGGTGAGCTCCACGCGCACCGGCTCTCCCTGCCCCGGCATGTTCTTTTAATCACAAACACATTAAGCACACTGTAGCAGGCATGATGTGGACCGGCCTTGCTGTAGGAGAGGGGGAAGGGAGCGATCCGCCACATCAGAGCGAGCTCTTGGCAGGCTCCGCTCGCTGATTCGCTCCAGCTGGGCCGGGATGGATCTGCGAGGCGGTGCCCGGAGCAGACGAGGGGGCGGAGGGAGATCTAACAGAAGGAGCTGGAATGACTGGGGTGCTGGGGCACGGCAGGTCTACAAATGGTACCCGAAGAACTGTCTGAGATGTACAAGAGGTGCACAGTGGCCTTGATGAGAATCCGACGGCTCTGTAAGGCCGGGGGTTGGGGGTGGGGAGGGGGGTCACACTCGCCCTTCTAGGCACCCATTAGTCTCGTGTGGGCCAGTCCAAGTTCAAACTACCAATTACAGCACAACGTTGATGGAGGAGCCAAAAAAGCACCCATGGAGTGATGGGGTGCACGGAGTAATTGGAAGAGATGGTGAGATAAAACATACTATAAGACATAGAGGAAATTTTAGTGAATGGGACAAGACAGTAAACGAACAAGGCCTGGAGTGAGTCAAATGGAAATAGACAAAAAGACAAAGGAGCGAAGAAGAGAACTAGGCTAGAATATCCAGAAAGAGAACGAAGGAAATAGACAAAGCAAACGAAAGAGTGAGAAAATGTTGGAAATGAAAAAATAAGTAAAAGAAAGTTAGCATTTGAAGATGTGCGTGAGCTACTGAAAGTAAGGGAAATGAGGAAAGAGACCGGCAAACAAAATCGTGAATGAGAAAATGATACAAATGAGAAAACAAAAGAAGTTGGAGAAAGGTAAGGACTGAAGAAATATAAGGATAGAGAATGTAGAAAGAGTAAACAACTCCCAGGTTTTGTGATACACAGAAGCAAACAAAAGGCAAGTTTAAAAAAAATTGGGGCTAGGGAAAATACCAGAGCGAGAGAGAGACAGAAAGGGAGGCTGGAAGCAAGACAGCAGCGAGAGAGATGGAATGGGTGAAATAATGGAATGGAACAAAGAAGTGGAGGAGGAGACGAGGGAAGGAAGGAGTGCCACGTGTGTGCAGACAGAGAAAGCCAGGCCTGGCTCGGCGGTGGGATAATGCTGCTGCTGCAATCTGCTCCACATAACATTAGGATCTGGCCGCCGTCCAGGACTTTTTCCATCCCGCCTCTGAAGAATCTGCTTGTCGGATAAAATACAGACATGGCATGCCCCTTCTGGGACAGTCACAGAGCTCTGCAGGCTCGCTGGTTGCCTCCTCCAACGCTGAGTGATAAATGATCAAATGCCTCACGAGAAGAATATTTTAAACAGGAGGCAGGTTTACAGACCTCTGTACTGCACACCAGCCCTTCACTTGTTACTGTGCAAGCAGGAGAGTCCATGTTGGATGTAGGGGCCTCCAGGGAAAGATGAAAGATCTCAAAAAGCTGGTTCCTCTAAACCACTTTGGAGGGCTGGGGCAGAGCTACAACTGGTAGTCTCCCACCCTAGTAACACCTCACAATGAACCTATGCACACCTTTTAACTGCCTGATCTCATTTTCTTCGCAAACGACATTGGTAGATTTGCTTTTAAAGGATCTCTCTTTACCTGCCGCCAGACGTTACTTCATCCTCACAAGCCATTCATTTATTTGTACTTTCATATAGTGCCTACTAGAACAGAGGGATATCGCAGAGCTATATAAGAAAAAAATGCATCTTATTTGAACATGAAGATGAAACATCACATATCATTATACTTGGACGGGAATTATCCTTACATGAAAAGTATTAACAATTGAAGATTGCAGATGTAAATAGCGAATTAACATTCAACACAGGCACAGAATCAAACATAAAAAGTCAAACCTAGAATACGTACAAATATGCATAATGGTACGAGGCCTGATTGGTTGGATACACCATTTTTTTCCCTTCTTCTAAGCACAAAGGCAGCTTTGGAGGCTGGTTGAAGCTGTGGGTATTTCAGTTATTGTTTTGCATGCCTCAAAGAAGGATTCCTCATTATCTCTCAATTGAGGTTCACATTTTTGGGGATATTCGGAGTACTACTTGGTTATGGTTCTTTGTTGAGGTGTTGTTCTAGGTTAAAAAAAAGTGGCCTTTTATAAAGAGCAAGTGAGTAAACGCAGCTGGCGTGCACTCAGTGAACTAGTTCAAACTCTCAGTCTCAAAATTACAATAAAGTGTTAAATATACTGACTAAATTACGTGTGCACCAGGCAAGGGGTTCCGCAAACCAACTGGTTCAAAATGAAAGCAAATACCTAGATTGGTATCCAGGTGAACCCAGTGCACTACTACTGTGTCACTAATAAGTGTACGATCATAATTTCAAAAAGAATCAAAGGTAAATGTATTTACTAGTACAATCTGTGAAAAGTAACCTTACCGGTATGCGAAGGAGGCACTACAGGTCCAGAGCAGGCTCTGCCCAGCAGTACTGGCCAAGCCCCTGCCACCTCTCAACCTTGAGGTCCAAATTAGCTAAAACTAGTGTGTTCTTGAGATGGGAATCCCCCTCTCACACATAGATAAACACCTTAGGGCGTGTAGACACAAAGTCTGAACTACACTCCACTAGTTTAACTGCACTCACTTCTTAACTTAGGTCCTGAAGAAAGCCAGCATATACATAAGGCACTGGCTGAAACATGTTGACCCACCGGATGATGGAGGTCGTAACTCGCCTCTAACGTCCAACAGCCTTATTTTTAACCGCTGACGGTGGCCCAGGTATTAAAGTCTAATTTACCCTCGGGTACTGGGACCCCCGCCTAGCCGTTTTAAATTTCACTACCATAACACCCTTCACTGCACACTCAGCAACATACCTGCTCCGCTGTAATCAGGCGTCGAAGCACACCCGGGACACGCTAGGTGTCACTGGGTGGGCCCGATGATGAAGCATGCCACCAACTAGGTTGGTGGGTGAGGGCTTTCTGAACACACTCACCAGGTGTTCCCATCCCGTGACGAAACATACTTGAGTCTTTTTTATTAAAACCTTTCATTAAATCGTGAGCTAGTCTCCTTTTGATTAACATTAAAAGTAATCAATGAACAGAATCAATTATATCAAACGTTGCAAGAAAATCTTCATGAACTCCAATAGTTGAAAAAATCTGCGTGATTTATTCTAGTGTCAAGCAGATCAACTCCAAAGTAAAAGAAATGTTGTAGCTTGAATTCAGCGTACAGAGACAAATATCAAAAGTTTCCAATGTATTTCGGGCTTTAGACAATAGCCCTTCATCAGGGAAATCTGTAACAAGTGCATGAGTTACACAATTAATGTACAATACTAGTATAATAGTGCATACGTTTTAGCTGACAATGGCTCAATAACAGGGACCCAAAAAATGATAGAGTACCAGTGCCCCAGTTTTACGACGCAAAAAAATTCTGAAAGGGGAACCAAGATGTGAACCTTTGGGGTGCGTAATGCTTTAAACTTTAAAAAAATGAAGCGTGAAAATAGAAGTGGAAAGTAAACATAGGGATCTCATCCAGATTGTTGAACACCCTGTTGTGAATGAGTGAAGATTTTACAAATAGTGAACTCTATGAGGGGGCATTAAATCTACCTGAAAAGAGGAGGCAGAACTGTGTATACAGATTGCCACAATCTTGAAGCAGTCTCCAGGGAATGCCCCAATATGAAACCAGCTTCCAACTAATTAAACTGTTGAGTAATCGTCGAAAGGTTAGCAAAATATCTCTACTGTGTGAAGTACTAATTAATTAGACAAGCAAGAAAGGTGCTTAAAAAGCTGCTATGTACCTTCAAATATCTTGCCACGATTGATCTTGAAAATATGTCAAGCATGAAGCCTCGAGTCGACTGGGCGCGCATGCACCTAAAAACAGAGCGCTCGCATTAAAGCACTCTGTGTGCTGCTGTTTGCCGAACGTGCAATACTGCCGAAATAGTTTAACAACTGATACAGAATTGAGACCTACCGGTGATAACAAACGAGCAAGATAAAAGCGGTACTCCTTCTAAGAAAACTCCCGTTGCGGTGTGTGCACCATCTACGTATGCGGTATTTAGATAATCAGGCTGGTGGGCATAGAAAGAGGACTGCGCGCAAGTGAAAAACTGAAACTACAGCCCCCATGTTGAAAATGACGCTAATAATGTTACCAGAAGATTGCAACATACTCTCATTGCGCAGATAGCACGAGAATAGACATATTTTGGTGACGTGAGAATTGATAGTGACAAGTGCTAGGAAGTAGTGATTAACAAGAAAATGAATGAGTGAGTGAAAAAAATGAGTGAGTGAAAAAAGATGAACACAAAGTAATCACTTGAGTCATCTGGCATCCACAACAAGAAATAAATAATGATAAGTTACATGCAAGTGAGGTGGCCTGTTCTAATACACATCACAACTGTCTAGAGGTGAAAAATATATACAGTGATACTTGGCAGTCATCATGTATGAGTCACAAGTCAATACAACTGTCTAGAAAAGTTGAAAAATATATACAGTGATACTTAACAGTCATCATATATGGTTCACAGGTCAAGCAGAGCAATTATATGTCAATATAGCAAGTAAAATGATATTTACAGAAAACAAGACAATTCAAATCTATCATTGAGCCCCGTTGGGGACAACGCCTGCATATACCATATCCAATAGGATTCTTGTTGCGAAAGTAACTTAGACATGTCCCTATCTGGTTGTTCCTCCATTTTTTCTAACACCCCAAATCTGAGCTGTGCAATGGAATGGTGTTCATGCTGCCAGTGTCGTGCTAGGGATGAACTCATGGTCTTAGTTCGAATTCTACTCTTGTGCTCAGTGATCCTTGTACGAAGGATCCTCTCTGTTTTTCCAATATAAAGCAGATCGCATGAGCATTTAATAACATACATTACGTGGTGACTGTTGCAATTCACATTAAAGTTCAGGGTTATATTTTTTACCCATACAAGGATGACATACATTATTGCCAAGAATGACATTATTACAATGAGAGCAGTTCATACATCTAGTGATGCCTCTAAACTGAACTTTTTGTGTTTTGGGACGTTTGTTTAACATTTCTTTGAGATTACGTGATCTTCTGTATGTGGCTAAATCTTGTCTGACAAGTGACTCAAATAGGTCTATAGTCTTGTGTGATATGGGGGAAACAATCATTTCTATCCAGAGGGTACCCCACACAAGTCATTGATCAAGCAAAGAGAAGAACATTGGCCCTTAATCGTGATAACCTTTTGAAAAAAAGTATTGTTTCTCCCCCTCAGTCTAGAGAAGTATTTGCCTCAACTTTCTCTACTCACTCAGAGTGGAGCGGAGATGGAGGAGACATTATCTGGAGTCAGATAAGGTTCTCTATAAACAGGAGTTGACAGCTTACAAGTCACAGATCAAGTGTGCAAAAGCGAGGTTTTTGGAGGAGACTCTATTGTCAGCTTCGAACAAGGCACAGGCGTTGTTTAAAATGGTCAATGAGATGTCACGACCAGCCTGTGCTACTACAGCTATTCCAGCCTCCCAGTTACTTTGCGACTCACTGGCTACGGCCTTTGAAGATAAGATCGCGACCATCTTGAGTAACTTGGGCCCCATGACAACAGAGTCCGACCACTCACTTACATCTGAGTTGGAGACTGGGAAAGCTAGGCTGGATAGTTTTCCTCTTCCGTCCTTTGCAGAGTTTGGTGCTTTAGCGGATAGTGTTTCATCAGGCTCTCCACTCGATGTACTCCCGCACAAACTTTGGAAGGTTTTCAGGGAAGAGTTGTTCCCTCCTCTCCACGCAGTTTGCTGCCAATCTCTTGACTCTGCGCAGGTCCCAGACAGCTGGAAGCTGGCGGTCGTTTCCCCATTGCTGAAAAAAGAATCTCTGGACCCCTCTTGCCCCGCTAACTACAGACCCATTTCACTACTTCCTTTTCCAATTAAGATCCTGGAAAAACTGGTCACGAAACATCTGTCTAGTTTTTTGGAAGCCAATGGTTGTCTGGATGCGGCGCAGTTTGGTTTCAGACCAGCACATGGGACTGAAACAGCCTTGGTGACTGTTTTGAGTGACCTTCGTTCGCGTGCAGACTATAGACGAGCAGACTTTTTAGTGCTGCTCGACATGCCAGCAGCGTTCGATACGGTCAGCCATGCCATCTTGACCAGGAGGTTGGAGGAGGCTGGTGTGTCGGGCCTGGCTCGGGACTGGTTGGTATCATACCTGACCAACAGACATCAGGTGGTCGCCTTGCCCCCCTTTAAATCTGCCATCAAAAGGGTTGGGCAGGGAGTTCCCCAGGGCTCGGCCATCAGCCCCATTCTTTTCAATCTTTACCTCCACCCCCTGGTCAAGCTAATTAAATCTTTTGGCATCTCAGTCACCAATTACGCTGACGACACCCAGCTCATCTTCTCCTTTGAGGGGGAGAATGCGGTGTCTCGGGAAACCTTTCACCATTGCGTGGTCACCACGGCTACCTGGCTGAGTAACAACTCGCTGCAATTTAATAGCTCCAAGACGGAGGTGCTGCACTGCTCAGTGGACCGGGCCCCTCGACCATTACCTCAGGACTTTTGGCCCCCCTCCTTTCAAGGCACGCCAGCTGCAGCCACATCAGTTCGGAACTTGGGTGTAACAATGGAACCGAACCTTCAACTAGATGGTTTCATTGATAAAACAGTTTCCACCTGTATGGGTTTGCTGCGTACCCTGTGGAAAATTCTCCCTCTGCTTCCTGCCCATGCGAGACCAGAAGTAGTGCGCAGTGTCATCTTGAGCAGACTTGACTACTGCAACGCACTGCTTCTGGGGGCACCTTCCACAGCAATAGGCAAGCTACAACGAGTGCAGAACTTCGCGGCCAAGTTAGCACTTTCCCGTCGACGTTCTGACTCGTCTTCCATGGCACTCAGAGACTTGCACTGGCTTCCCGTCCCTAAGCGGATTGAGTTCAAAGCTTTATGCCTGGTCTTCCGGGCTTTGCATGGATTGGGGCCTCTACCTTTACAGGAGTTGTTCTCCTGGTATACCCCCACCAGAGCCCTTCGATCAGCTTCTGCTTATTTGGCTGTTGTTCCCAAAGTTCGGAGAAAGCGAATGGGTGGCCTCTCCTTTGGCTTCACGGCATCCAAACTGTGGAATGACTTGCCACTGTCGCTCAGGAGCTCAGAAAACTTTTTGTCTTTTAAAAAAGAATTAAAAACACACCTGTTCCCTAGACTAGTATAGTTTCTCCTTTTGCTGATAAGGCTCTACCTGTGTTTGGGGATCTGCTTGATCACAGCGCCAGGATGCCCGTTGGGTGACAGTAGCGCTTTATAAGTGGGTTATACATACATACATACATACTCTACGCTTGTAAAAAATTAGTATCCTTAAAAGATGGGATTTACTTCAATCAGAGCCAGATTTCAAGGGCATGTTTTCTGAACCTCCTATATTCGCATACAGAAGATCACGTAATCTCAAAGAAATGTTGAACAAACGTCCCGAAACACAAAAAGTTCCGTTTAGAGGCATGACTAGATGTATTAACTGCTCTCATTGTAATGATGTCATTCTTGGCAATAATGTATGTCATTCCGGTAGGGGTAAAAAGATAACCCTGAACTTTAATGCGAATTGCAACAGTCACCACGTAATTTATTTTATTAAATGCCCATGCGATCTGCTTTATATTGGAAAAACAGGGAGGATCCTTCCTACAAGGATCACTGAGCACAAGAGTAGAATTCAAACTAAGACCATGAGTTCACCCCTAGCACAACACTGGCAGCATAAACACCATTCCATTGACCAGCTCAGATTTGGGGTGTTAGAAAAAATGGAGGAACAACCAGATAGGGACATGTCTAAGTTACTTTCGCAACGAGAATCCTATTGGATATGGTATATGCAGATGTTGTCCCCTACGGGGCTCAATGATAAATTTGAATTGTCTTGTTTTCTGTAAATATCATTTTACTTGCTATATTGACATATAATTGCTCTGCTTGACCTGTGAACCATATACGATGACTGTTAAGTATCACTGTATATATTTTTCACCTTGTCTAGACAGTTTTATTGACCTGTGAATCATACATGATGGCTACCAAGTATCACTGTATATATTTTTCACCTCTTCTAGACAGTTGTAATGTGTATTAGAACAGGCCACCTCACTTTTATGTAACTTATCATTATTTATTTCTTGTTGTGGGTGCCAGATGACTCAAGTGATTTCTCTGTGTTCATCTTTTTTCACTCACTCATTTTTTTCACTCACTCATTCATTTTCTTGTTAATCACTACTTCCTAGCACTTGTCACTATCAATTCTCACGTCACCAAAATATGTCTATTCTCGTGCTATCTGTGCAATGAGAATATGTTGCAATCTTCTGGTAACATTATTAGCGTCATTTTCAACATGGCGGCTGTAGTTTCAGTATTTCACTTGCGCGCAGTCCTCTTTCTATGACCACCAGACTGATTATCTAAATACCGCATACGTAGACTGCGCACACACCGCGATCGGCGTTTTCTTAGAGGGAGTACCGCTTTCATCTTGCTCGTTTGTTATCACCGGTAAGCCTCAATTCTATATCAGTAGTTAAACTATTTTGGCAGTATTGCACGTTCGGCAAACAGCAGCACAAAAAGTGCTTTATTGCGAGCGCTTTGTTTTTAGGTGCACGCGCGCCCAGTTGACTCAAGGCTTCAGACTTGAGATATTTTTAAGATCAATCGTGGTAAGATATTTGAAGGTACATAGCAGCTTTTTAAGCACCTTTCACGCTTGTCTAATTAATTAGTACTTCACACAGTAGAGATATTTTGCTGACCTTTCAACGATTACTCAACTGTTTTATTAGTTGGAAGCTGGTTTCGTATTGTGGCATTCCCTGGAGACTGCTTCAAGATTGTGGCAATTTGTATACACAGTTCTGCCTCCAGTTTTCAGGTAGATTTATTGCCCCCTCATAGAGTTCACTATTTGTTAAATCTTCACTCATTCACAACAAGGGTGTTCAACAATCTGGATGAGGTCTCTATGTTTACTTTCCACTTCTATTTTCACACTTCATTTTTTAAAAGTTTCAAGCATTAAGCACCTCAAAGGTTCACCTCTTGGTTCCACTTTCAGAATTTTTTTGCGTCGTAAAACTGGGGCACTGGCACTCTCTATCTATCATTTTTTGAGTCCTTGATATTGAGCCATTGTCAGCTAAAACTTATGCACTATTATACTAGTATTGTACATTAATTGTGTATCTCATGTACTTGTTACAGATTCCCCTGATGAAGGGCTATTGTCTAAAGCCAGAAATGAATTGGGAACTTTTGATATTTGTCTCTGTACGCTGAATTCAAGCTACAACATTTCTTTTACTGTGGAGTTGATCTGCTTGACACTGGAATAAATCACGCAGATTTTTTCAACTATTGGAGTTCATGAAGATTTTCCTGCAACGTTTGATATCATTAATTCTGTTCATTGATTACTTTTCACAGATTGTACTAGGACATACATTTACCATTGATTCTTTTTGAAATTATGATCGTACACTTATTAGTGACACAGTAGTAGTGCACTGGGTTCACCTAGATACCAATCTAGGTATTTGCTTTCCTTTTATAAAAAGCAGCATCCCTTAGTGGTGGTTGATGTGTGGCAGGTATTTGTATGCATCATCCTAAATCTGTGTGTGACACAGATAATTTTCAGCACACTCCGACCTTCAATAGGCAGCCACCTAAGAGTGGTAAGGAGAACTGGGGTGATGTGTTTGAAGCATCTCCCACCCGAGACATAAATGGCTGCGGGATGCTTTGCCGCCTCCACAGCGGCCTGGTGCAACTTGCCATCCCTGTGAGAAGGGCATTCTGATGATCAAGTTTAGACATGTATATTGTTTTAACCCCTGTCCTGAACGCCAATTTCCATCAGAATGGAGGTTCGATTATTTTGAGTGCTCTTTGCCATAACCTTATGGCGACTAAGTAAGTTCAGGACTTATCTGGCAGCTTGAGATTTTGAGCACTCAAAATATATGATGTTAGTCAACAATTGAGGGGCAAGATGAGTAGACATTTGGTCTTCCAGGGATTTAACTTTAAGTGGTAAAAGGGCAGCCAAGATTGAATGTTTTATACAGCCTGACCTACATAGACATGTCTTCTGGGTGAGAGTTTAAAGTGCAATTCCCTATCACCTGCATAATGAGGATCTACGATGTTGCAGTCTTTGACATCCATGGTCAGAGCTTCTAAGTGTAGTTAAAAACGAGACTTGGTGATATAATTAAGCCCCATGGCGCTCCCTGGGCAATAAATGGAAGGGTTTGAGAGATTAATGATCAGTTTTATTGGTTGGCATTAGTTTTCTATTTGGCAAGATAGCCAACTTAGTACTCTGTTGATTATGTCCATTCTACCGATAAGCAGAGTATTAATCAAGCCTTGCTGATAGACCTAGGAGGACAAGTAGATATGAGTTTCCATGTGTCATCAGCAATTAGAACGATATCTATTTCTGCACTGCATCCAGATTTAAATCTGGGCTGTAGAGAATCAAAATGGCTGCATATCTCAGAAACCCACCAGCCACTTCTGCAATTTACCAGCCACCTTTGCAACCACACCAGCTATAAATGACTCTAACCCCCATTCAGTCCTACTAGCCACCCTGCAACCCCATCAACACCTGTTCAACCTAACAGCAACTCATATAATCCAGCTAGCACTTCTACATTCCCACCAACCACCCCTGCAGTCATCTAATCACCTCTGTAGTCCTACAAGCTTTCTCTTCATTTCCACTAATCAGCTTGGCATTCCCCTTCATTTGGGTTTATGCAAAATATACCTCACTGAGAACACTCTCATTCACATAACACAGTTCAGTGTTTCTGGCCACTCCATGAATTTTGCCTCCATCTTCCTCACTCTTGTTTTATTCACTCTATTCAAAGTAGTCTACCACTGTACACGTCTACACGCCTTGTGGAATCTCAAAATGACAGCTACTGCACTTTTCAGCTTCTCCTCCTATTGTGGACAAAAGCTCGTCTGCCAGTGAGTGGTTCCCCCAGATCTCTGAAACCAAGCCCCACTTCTTCTCCATTCAGTCCACCTCTCGCATCCCTTGGATTCCACGTAAAAAAAATTGTACAGCCTATCTGATGAAGCCAGAATTGACTTTTCCATCCGACCCAGCCAATTCCAACACCAAATAGAAGCTGCCTCATGGCTGGTGCCACCAGACTGTGGTAGCGGAATAATATGGACAAAACTTGTCCTAAAAGAATCATGATATGATATGATATTATACGATAAGAGGTATTTATACAGAGCCCTGCCACTCAGAACTCTGAATCCTGGTGCTAACTCAGAAACAAAAGTAACTGACCAACATCTACAAAGAAATATATATTATTAAGGGCCCAGGAGTAAGAAGGTGAACATAAAAATCAATTGGTCAGATGTCTCCAAAGATCATCCAATAAAGAATAAAGCCAGGTTTTAAGATGTTTTCTAAAATTCATTTCACTTTCTATACATCTAAACGGTACAGTGAGCTGATTCCAAACTTTAGAGCCTAACAACGTGAAAGATTTCCCTCCATTTTTCTTGCATCTAAAAGCAGGAATGGCTAGCGGATTCCAGTTAGTGGATCTCATGGTTCTTGAAGTCTTGTAATGTTTACAGTGTTCAGAGACATATTTAGGGCCTAAGCGATGAAAGGTTCTAAAAACCAAAGCCAGAGTCTTGAAAAGGATCCATTTATGGACCAGAAGCCAATGCAGCTTCCTAAGTCCCTGAGAGAGTGAACAATTGTGTGGAAGCTTCAGAACTGATCTGACTGCAGCATTTTGAACTACTTGAGGTTTGCCAATCAAGTGTTTCGTCAGTCCTAAATACAGGCTTTTACAGTAGTCCAACCCTGAAGAAATAACTGCAAGGATTACTGTTTCCCTTGCTCTCAGAGGGAGGTATTCAAAAAAGGTCTTTAATGATTTGATCAAGAAAAATCAAGTACCAGAGACAGATATGACTTGAGAATGAAAGGAACTTGAGCAAATAAAATTGACACCTAGATTGCGAGCCACCTTAACTGGTGGAGGAGGAGGAGGAAGATTGTCAGGCCACTCCAACTGAGGAGATAATTGATTATTCTCACCAAACAGGAGTATCTCCGTCTTGTCAGCATTACATTGGAGGGCACTGAGTTTCATCCACCAGACATTACTTAAGAAACAGATTTAAAATTGATCTAACAGCCAAAAGAGCGCTTGTCTAATGACAAGATCAATTGGGTATTGTCAGCATATAATATGGACACGATACCAAAGGAATCATTAAGAGTTATTAAAGGAGATATAGAAACATTAAAAAGGGTTGGGCTTAATGTGGAGTGCTGTGGAACCCCATAACTCAGTATTTTTTTCTTTTGAAGAGAACTGACCAATAGCTATAACCTGCCTTCTGTTCTCAAGAAACGACTGAAACCATACCAGTGCCAGTCCACAGATCATACTCTGAGTTGTTGAAGAAGAACTGAGTGAGATATTGTGTTGAACACTGCAGACAGATCTGAAAGAATCAACAGTGTGTTCTGACCTTTATCCATTGTAAGTTTGTTTCAGAAACATCTTTGGATTATTATTAACAAATTCAATCTAAAAGGTAAAAAAATGTTTCATTTGCCTCATTTTAATTATGATACTTTTTCGGAGCAGCTCTGTATATAAATTTGTCTTCTGGACTGTACTGAGACCTCAGCTTTCTTTCAATCTGTTTACAAATAAGCTTTTTTTTTAAAACCACAGATGCTGTAAACCATGGTGCTGAATCACCTAAGGTGTTCCAGCCAGGCTTAGTCAGGGGGGCAAGTTTGTATATAGCATCCCAGATCCAACAATTATATAACTCAAGGTCCTTAGACAACTCTCCAGTAGGACGAGGAGGAGACTGTGCCAGGTAAGTGGTCAAACTTTTGCCCGAAATTTTGCCCCATTTCCAAATACCAGCATTCCTAGAACCTATCGGGCTATTACCTAATGGGCAATGACTTACTACTGTATTAAAGCGAATGACTGACAAAATGACATAATTGTTGACTTCCAATATATCATAGAGATAAGTATATATTGGTAAGAATAGGTTTACTATACTTAAGTCCACAAATACGTGCCTTCACATAATGTATAACTTCAAGATAGCTGGATTCCAAGTAAAGAATAGTAAATCTATACTTACCTACACATACCTTCCTTCACAATACTTTGGTTGTCAATATTTTGGCTATGATATTTTTATAGGACAATATTTCTGTTCTCAATATTTTGACAAACAACTACCACTTGCTGGCTTTGTGCTGCTTACTGATACTTCTACCACCATCAATTCTCTTAATGCACCCCATCCAGATACCATACTTGCCTTATAGTCTGAATGCATTGTTAATGTTCATTTATATAACAGCATATCAATCATAACTTCTACTAGCAAGGTTCCATTCCCTACCTGCACGACTACCACTCAGGCAAAATCCTTATCAGCATCCTGTTACTCAACAAACTGTTCTACCTTAGCACTACATAGGCATCCTTATATATTTTTTCTACATCTAGAGAAATGGCTCAACGTTGCGATTTAGGAGCGGAACAGCTGGCGGAAGTAGGTGGGTGGAAGCCTGATTTGAGCAGGAGTATGCTTGCAAATAGGGCGGTCTATGAGAGCAGGGGCTATCTGGGTAAATGGACCATAATTTGGGGGGAAAGGAATGATCATTGGGATAGTTTGTGCACTCCCCCTGGACTTGTGGGAACTGATGTTCAATGCCAGGAACAAATGAATGCTGCTACTATTCTGTAACTTGTCTGCGGCATGGGTGGTGAGAGGGGGGTGTCCTAGGAACCTTGTGAAGACTAATGTCAATTAGTTGTGTCTTAATGCTGCACAATATGATGTTGCTGATTTCGGTTCTCTTCTTACTCGCATAAAAAGATTTATAAAGTAAAGTTTGCCATTTAGATCCTCTTACAAACAACAACCAGGTTGACTCATCATGCACACCACAGCACTTTACAAAGTCCTCACACCCATATTCAAATATTTGCTTGGCCTTGCTTATTTGATACTTTTCAGAGTCACACCACCAGCTATATCTTCTGTTCACTGACCCAATGTTGCCTTATTAAACCAAAAGCCCCTTCACCACCTCCTGTTCCCATTTTAGGTCTTGGTTACATAAGCTTTGATTGTCTGTTGGCCAGACCTATTGTTTCCAACATACAAAGGTTGTTTTTGGGTCAGCCTTTTGCTAATGATGGATGGCTTTGTTGTCTATCTCACTTTCCTGCTCTTGATTCAATGGTATTTCTGTCAGGACTCTCAGAATATGTAGTTTTCCAGGCATACATCCAGATGCTAATTTGCCAGTCTTCTGTACTGTGGAATCCTTACAAGCCAGGAAAGGGCACCACGGCTCTGTGCAGTTCAAAATTCCTCCAGTGGAAAATGGGGTTCAGCCTAGGAAAGAGAGATACAATTCTGGAGCTAACTGAGCCCTAAAGGTCTTTGTAGCTGGTGACTTCCCATGAATGTCCTCAGGTGGAGCAAGGGCATGTTTGGTAATAAATGTCCAGGGCATCAGGTGTGATGGATTGGACGCTATTAGTTTGCTAGCGAAAGAGAGGGCAGTAGATGGTGTATTTGCAAGATGGTGACTGATACTCCACAGATCTGGCAGTTTATAGCTCTTGTACCATACAAGGAACCCTGCTTCAGTCCTGGGAAGCATTGATGAAACACATCATATCTCACCACTAATGGCTGGAATCGGCTCATAAAGAAGCAGGATGCAAAACACCATGCCTCACCACTAATAACTGGACTACACTCACAGGAAAGCAGGATGGAATGAAAGAGAAAACACAATGGAAATGTAAGGACAATGGGAATTAAGAGGAGGGAAGCAAATAGCAAAGTGCAAAAATGCCAGTCGGTGAATGAAAACTCTCTGCAGCAAGAACCAAACAGCTAAAGAAAGTTACAGGTTATCTTCTCTTCCCTCTGCCTGTACTTAAAATGCATCAGAAGTGCGAACCATATGCTTGGTTGGCTGTTACCTGTCTAATCACTGAGGCTCAGTCTGTCTGCATCCTGGAAGTTCTGCCTATGCATTTAACACCTCAGCTGCCATAGATTGTCCTTGATACCTACGATCCTACTTGTGTCTCTGTCTCCCTGTTCCCCTTCTACTAATCCTGATATTTCCTCCCTGTTCCTATGTTTGTCCCACCCAGGAGAATTTCAGTCTCACATTTTTCTGATAGGATATGTTGTATCTTTCCACTGCTTAATTGAGATTTTAATCTTATTTTAGTTTCAGCACTCTAAAGAGTGAAAATGTTATCTTTGTTTGGCCCTCGAGCGCTGCTTCACCAACCACAATCATCTCTGTCATCACTCTTAAACTTGTAATTCTCTAGTCCACAGTTTTAGACAGGACTTTATCACAATTGCAAATCACCATAATATATTTTTACATACGTTTCTCTTTATGGAAGGGGAAGAAGTGAATTAACTCCATCAATGCTGTAAGTCATATGATGAAGGAAACAGCAACCCTAGAAAGTGAATTTAGCTCTGAAGGTCAGTTTATATTGCTTTAAGACTAAGCTCCTGAAAAGTTGGATCATTTCTCTTTGCCAACAATACATATCTGCTTGGTAAGTCACCAGAATTTTGTAACCAAAATATTGTCTAACAAAAATATTGCTTGCTAAATGTTGTTTACAAAACTATTGCTTCATTGGTGTTAATAATAAGAAAATGCGCCCAAAAGGGGTGATATTTTTGTAAAGGGTATTTAGGACACATTATTTATGCAGATCTACCAACCTAGAGTAGTTTTGAGCATGTGTGAGGGGCGGAGTTTCGTGAGGGTGCAGAGATTGCAGCTCTTCACTACCTAAAGAGCCCTGAAAGGCAGTAGAAGGGTCTGGGGCAACTGAGAAGGGTCTGGGGCAACTGAGAAGGGGCTGGAATTGGAGCCCGTTGTGACCTATGAAGCCTCTCTTACCTGCCTATTGTAAAACGACATAATGAAAGGCATCTGAAAGAGACTACTCGCCGCAGTTTCCTTACCCTAGAATATTCCCCAGGCATCAGAAAGGATCTGGAATTATTTTTTGCAATCCCCTTGCGCGATGGTAGGTTGCATTGTTGGCTCTGTGTGGCGTCGTTGGCGTCCTCCTTGTCAAATGTGACATGCGCTGTGTCTATATATGTGCCATCCTAGAGCACCTACCCAGTTCTTAACCTGGCACGGAAATCATTTCTTCCTCCCATCAACTGAAGGCTGGTTCAGGTGTTCACAGACAACACCACCAATGTTCCAACACCACAGATTGAATTGCTTCTAAAATCACTAACGGGATGTGGGTTGCTCCCATCAGGTTCTGGGAGTTTGCCAGTTTGTATATGAACTGGGCACACTCACTGCCAACTAAGGGCCTGATTTACATCTTGGTAGACAGGTTACTCCTTCGCAACGGTGATGGATACCAGTCTGCTGAAATATACATTCCTTCAGATATAATGGGATTTGTATTTTGGCAGATAGGATATCCGTCAATTTTCTGACGGAGTAACCAATACGGCCAGGTTCTAAATCAGGCCCCTAATTTGAACAGGCTTCCTTGGTGAATTCCTCTTTTTGTACACAAGTGCAACTAAATAATGTTTATGATTAGTTTGTGGATTGGGCAGACTTAGTTTGTTGACTTGGGGGGAAAACATGGACATTCTTCAAACCTTCAGTGCTAGGAAGCCTGTCACATCTTCTGTTTTATTCCTACCTTAGATCCCTCGCTTGGTGAAAATAAATCTGAAGGCCTCCATATCAGGTTGTTGGTTGTGGTGTTGTGGAGCCATGGCCCACATGCTAAAATAAATGACCGCACATACACTGTTTAAGTGGTTACTCAACTGGCCACGAGCATGTGCATTCGCGCCCTTTCATTAACAGGGTCACCTGACTGTTGATGTCTGTGATGGATGGGTGTAGCGTGGGTCTTACACAGGGAGGGTGATGCTTCATTATGTGCCCAGTCGGACACTACAGCAGTCTAGGAGTTTTAGTGGGATTTAGGGCCTGATTACAAGTTGGCCTATAAGAGGGTCTGGAATCACCAGGGCCAGAATGAATGATTGTGGGAGTAATTTATTGCCTGCACTGTCGAAATAGGAGATGTTCAATCCGGAATGCAGGCATTAATGTGACCTGGTTTTAAAGAGTGAAAGTCCACATGCAGAGCCCTATCCCATGCTACAAACAGTTTGGTGTGCAGGGAAAAGGAATTTTGACAATGCAGGCTGTTGTCCGGTAGGGGGGCTGCCTTCCAAACCCCCCATGCCACAGAAGGAGGTTGTGGTGTGTGGGAGTAGGGGGATGGCAATATGGGGAGGGCATTCGAGTCAGGGGAGAATGTTGGCATGCAACCCTGGCAAAAAAAGCATGCTCACTTCATCTCCTTGCACAATCTCTCCATTCCCATCTATTCATTCTCTCTTTCTGCATCTCTCGTTTCTCCCTTCTCCCTCTATGATCATTTTATCTCTACCTACCCCTCCCTTCCTTTCTTTCTCTCTCTCTTGAAGCATACCAGTGCCTGTTGCAAATTTGAGCTGGTTAGAGTGCCCGAGGCACCTGGGGTGGCTCCTGCCCTAAAAACCGGCATCCAGGGGCTCCAGCCCACCAAGGAAATGCCTGTCAACTGAACATTGCAGCATCTAACTAGGCCTGGGAGAACTCGCAGAGTTTCACTCCACTGAATTTCACCGAGTTACAAAAATACTCTGCAAAATTCGGTGGAATTCTGCAAATGGGTGGAATAGGCATGTCGCTCTGTGATTTAGTGCCAGGAGCTTGTTCTGTGCTGAAAGATCAGCAGAAACTGCACAACGCCGCTCGCCAGAGGGTGCAGCTTCTCGAGTTGATTTTGCTACCGCTTGAGTAGATTTTCTACTCGAGCAGCAGATTTCTGACTGCGACCGGTCGCACCTGCTCACCTTGGAGAAATCTCGCTGGGTGCCCTTCTACAGACCAGAAATTGTGCTGGTGGATGCCAAATCTCGCTCACAAACTTACCATTTTCAAGCCGTATGTGAAAAAAACTCGGCCACGCACCTGGTGGTGGAATTTGGCCACAACTCCATGTTACCAGCGTAACGCAGAGTGGCCAAAATCCTGCCAGTTCTGCTGGAGGAGTAGAATATATTGTCCACTCCTACATCTAACAATAAATACAGAGTCAACAAGCCTGAATTATGTCAAAGCAGGGAGTTGAGGAAATTGTAAAAGAGTGGGGCACACTTTAAATTTAGAAGTGTGCCCCACACTTTCACAAGCAGCTTAATGATGTGTGCATGTAACAGCACAGAGCAGCCTTCGTATCAATGTTAAGCTTGTGCTGCTTAGAAATGCTTCTAACAGCTTGGGTTTTTGTAGCACAATGAGTAGTCAGTATGGCAGTATACCTTGGATTCTTCCTTGGTCATTGTGTTACACTAAACTGTCACCTTCCACAAGCTTTTCTCTGTGCCATCGGCCTAAAATAGCCATGCTGCAAAAGTGTATTCAATGTCCCTGGTATCCTCATAAATTCTGATTTCCTGAGAAAATGTTTGGACAGTGGAAAATACTTGCTTATGGCTCTCTTTTATACATCACAAAATTTAATTTTGGCAATACATTTTAGCCTTTGTTATAAAAATGTTGTCATAGCGTGTAACATTGCGACTGGCCAATTTTTGGCTATTGTTGTTGTTATTGTTAATTTATATTTATATAGCGCCAAATCACAACAGGTCCCTAGGCACAAAACAAACCCTAAACCTGGAACTTAACATGCTTCCCAAAGCTTCACATCACCGGATAAGCCTATCCGAGTGCCTTAGTAAAAAGGAAGGTCTTAAGACTCTTCCTAAATGGAAGTAAGGAAGTTTCCCTACACAGGCTATCTGGGTGCTTATTCCAAAGCTGAGGAATCACAACCGAAAAGGCACGCCCCCAGGGTATTTTATCAAAGCGTGGGCATGCCAGCAGGCTGGCATCAGCCGATCGGAGGTATCATCCTGGCACAAATTTCTTCAGATGATTTTTGATGTAACCAGGTGCTGCTCCATGGAGGGCCTTGTGTGCAATGCACAACCCCTTGAACTTGACCCTCTGCTTTATTGGGTGCCAGTGCAGTTGTTGTAACAAGGGTGTAGCATGTGCTCTTCTCTGGAGTTTAAAAATCAGTCGTGCTGCGACATTCATTACCACCTGAAGTGTCCCCAGAAGCTTGTCAGGTAGCCCTAAATATACTGCGTTACCGTAATCCAGGTGCGACACAATTAAGGCCGACACCACAGTACGCAAGGTAGAAACGCAATGCTAGAAACATTATGGCATGCAAAATTCTGTGTTATTGGCCAAATCCTACCAATTAGTTTAATTTCTATGTCAGGACCGGAGGCGAGGATTAGGCTAGTCTTTCTTCACTTTATTGAGTAGCAGCCATTTAGAGTAAACCCGAGAAACTATAATTCCCATGAGGCCTTGGGAATGCCACAACAAAAAACACAATAGAGTCCAACAGGTCTGTCTGTCCACTTTCAACCAATCAGGAGACTCCAGCCGGTCCATAGTCCCTTGTCACTGGCCACTCCTTCTCTTTCTTCACTGCTCACAGCCAGTGATAAGTGTGCTTTTCATTTTACCTCACATTGCGCATGTCGCAGAAATTTGTTGTATTTACGGTTACTGCTGTAATTGCTCGGTTTAAGCGCGCAATGATTTAAGCGCTGTATTCCGGTGCACTTCTCACATTTGTTCTTTCTGATGCTTTTATGCCATATTTTTTGTGTTACATAACCTAATCAGGTTTATTTCTCTCGGGCGTTCCAGCTACTCGGGTTGACACGATTCCAGCCGCTGGATTGTTTTCCGCTCCTTCGCGGCCTTTTAAAAAAAATGATTTTATTGAAGTCCAAAAATTGCAATACATTACATCCATTACAACCAATACATCCATAAAAGGAATTACCTTTAGGCCAGGCGGTGTGCGGTCTATTGCGATGGTTTCTACAAATTGGCTCCCTTGAGCTTTTAGCCGACGGGCTCCTGGACGACGCACCTGCGTGCCGGTTCGGGCATCGAGGCCATTGACGGTTGTTTGGCGGCCTTCTCTTCCACCCCTAACTATTTTCTCTACTGATGAGGGATGTTATCCCGAAACCCGAGCCATGTCTCGGGCGATATCCAAAAACCCGGGACATGTATCGGGTCTAGAGATCATCAGTCCAACAAGTACCTACTTGCACCCACTGGGGTGAACCACTCAAGAACTCCATGTACCAGAGTCCCTAGGGGCGATCCGGAGGAGGGGCTAGCGGTGTGCGGTCCATTGCGATGGTTTCTACAAATTGGCTCCCTTGAGCTTTGAGCCGACGGGCTCCTGGACGACGCACCTGCGTGCCGGTTCGGGCATCGAGGCCATTGACGGTTGTTTGGCGGCCTTCTCTTCCACCCCTAACTATTTTCTCTACTGATGAGGGATGTTATCCCGAAACCCGAGCCATGTCTCGGGCGATATCCAAAAACCCGGGACATGTATCGGGTCTAGAGATCATCAGTCCAACAAGTACCTACTTGCACCCACTGGGGTGAACCACTCAAGAACTCCATGTACCAGAGTCCCTAGGGGCGATCCGGAGGAGGGGCTAGCGGTGTGCGGTCCATTGCGATGGTTTCTACAAATTGGCTCCCTTGAGCTTTGAGCCGACGGGCTCCTGGACGACGCACCTGCGTGCCGGTTCGGGCATCGAGGCCATTGACGGTTGTTTGGCGGCCTTCTCTTCCACCCCTAACTATTTTCTCTACTGATGAGGGATGTTATCCCGAAACCCGAGCCATGTCTCGGGCGATATCCAAAAACCCGGGACATGTATCGGGTCTAGAGATCATCAGTCCAACAAGTACCTACTTGCACCCACTGGGGTGAACCACTCAAGAACTCCATGTACCAGAGTCCCTAGGGGCGATCCGGAGGAGGGGCTAGCGGTGTGCGGTCCATTGCGATGACCTTTAGGCCAGGGTTGGATTGGGATTAAAAATCGGCACGGGCACTCCTAACAAAACGGCCCACATTTGCATAATGCCTTCCCTGAAATCACTGCTTCAGCGTAATTTTAAAGCGCAAATTGAAAAATAGGCTCTTTCACAAAGCAGAAAATTCCCATTGTACAAAGCATAAACAATGCTGCCAAAGTCTGTAGCGGAACCAACAAGACACAGCCATACAGGAAGCCCACACGTCCCATAAAGCTCCCGATATACTCGATTTAACTGCTGGACCAGGCCCACTACCCAAAGAGCCAAAACATGAAACAACCCTACCTGCAACCCCCCATCTGAAACCGCCCCCTTGCCTACCCACCCCCCACCCCCGTTCCAGGTCCAGAGTCCCATACCATCCATACATCCAATCATACCATTCTAAATTAGGCATCTGTGTGTGATAAGCGAAGCAACCGCAAGTATCGGGGGCATGTTACCTCCCTGAATTCAGTGGCCAACAGGGACAAGAAGGGCTGCCACAACTCCGCATACTTATGCCCTTCCCCTGCTTTAACCAAGGACAGTTTCTCCATGCCCAGGACCGACCAGTGACGACACAGCCAGCCCTGAAAAGTAGGGACATGTGAGGTGCGCCACAAAGCCAGTATGTTCTGAATGGCGGAGCCCAGTGCTATTGCAATTAGTCGGCCCCTGCGTGCCCTCAAAGGAAAGGTGATAGCATTGGGGAGCCCTAGAAGTACATAGGCCGGGAATCTCGGAATGTCAGTATCAAAGTGTGCATCTATCTCGTCGAGGATAGTCTTCCAGTAACCCTGAACATGTGTACAGTACCACAGGAGATGGGTCAACGTACCCCTCTCCCCGCAGCCCCGCCAGCAGGATGCGCCCCTGGTGCGATCCATCTCATGCAACCGTTCAGGCGTGTAATACCAGTACGTCACCAGCTTAGTGAAAGTGTCCGTCAACCCCATGTGATAGGCAGAGTGTCGGGCGCGATAGCAGAAGTCTTCCCACTCCTAATTGCTCAGGTCCCGTCCCAGCTCTCTCTCCCATCGCGACCTTCCCACGTTATAAACGTGGAAATACCGATCTAACAACCCACCCTTCTCCGGGGGAGCATTGCCAGCCGCAGCTTCACCCTGGGCCGCATCCCATTCCAGACAAATTGCGCAAGTTCCGACTGTGTTTGGCGGATCAAGCGCCCGGGGGGACGAAGCGGGATGACCCGGAAGATATACAGGATCTGGGGAAGAACGGTCATCTTCACCGCCGCCACCCGCCCCAGCCAGGAAAGTGGGAGATGTCGCCAGCGCCCCAGTTCTGTACGGAGGGTTTGACGGAGGTTGGCATAGTTTATACGCTCCGTATCAGGCAAAGTTGCCGCCAGCTGTATCCCCAGATACGGGACCGCCCCAGCTGACCAGCGGACGGGAAAGTGCTCTTCCACGGAGGCACGAGTCCGCTCCTCCAGGGAAAGATCAAGAGCCAACGATTTCGCCATATTAACTTTAAAGCCCGATGCCCTCGTGAACGCATCTCGGATCTCAACGCTGGCTGGCAAGGAATCCGCAGGGGAGGCCAAGGAAAGGAGGACGTCGTCAGCATATAAGCTGATTTTATAGACGTACGCCCCGAATTTGATCCCCTGCACTCTCGGGGCCGTCCGCAGAGCCTGCGCCAGTGGTTCCATATACAGCGCGAAGAGCAAATTGGAAAGCGGGCCCTTCTGCCGGGTCCCACGCTCGATGGGAAAGCAAGGTGACGAACAGTAGTTAACACGCACCGTCGCCGTGGGGAAGGTGTAACAGTTCAGAACCCACGTGCAAAATTTAACTCCCAATCCCGCTTTTATCAGCACTTGCTCCAGATATGGCCAGTGGACCCGGTCAAACGCCTTCTCTGCGTCAATCGCCAGCATCATGTACTCTCCTGGCAATCTCGTGGCCAGTTCAACCAGGTGTAGCGCCTTTTTAGTGTTGTCGGCAGTCTGTCGCTCAGGAATAAATCCTGCCTGATCTGGGTCGACCAGTCCCTGCATGAGCGGTGCCAGACGTGCCGCTAGGATACTGGTGTAAAGTTTAAGGTCCACGTTAAGGAGGGATATAGGCCGGTAAGCTCCGCATTGCGCGCGGTCTTTCCCTGGTTTACGGATGACCGATATAGTGGCGTCCATTAGATCTCTCGGGATGGCTACGGGGTCGGAAAATACGTTAAAAAGCACGGTCAACAACGGGGCAATCTGGGGACAAAAGGTTTTGTAAAAAATGGCGGTAAAACCGTCCGGGCCCGGTGCCTTAGCCAATTTGAGGCACAAGATCGCCGATATCACTTCTTCAGGACGGATCGCCCCGTCCAGCAACTCCGACTGGTCTGCCGACAAGGTTGGAAGAGCCACAGACTCTAAAAAGGCCTCACTATCTGCGGGGTCAAGCCGGGCTCCGGCATATAAGGAGGTGTAAAAATCGCTAAAAGCTTTCGCTATGTCCCTATCCTCGGTCACTCTACACCCCTCTTGCGTGATTATCTCCTGCACCGTGTGCCGGCGGTTGCAATTCTCTGAGCGCTCGTCCTAGCAGGCGCCCGCACCTGTCTCCCCCCGTGTAGTACATGTGTCGCACCCTCAGGGCCGCATATTCAGCCCAGTCCTGGTCTAAAGCCGCCAGTTACTGACGCGCCAGGCGCAGCTGTCTCCAAACCCGAGGCGCCACTGTCCGCTGATGTATCTGTTCCAATTCGCGGGTTTGGGACGTTAGGTCCTCTCTCTTGCGCGCCCGTTCTACATTTTCCGCTGACGAAAGTACTATAAACTCACCCGCAGTACCGCCTTGAGAGCCGCCCAATGTGTCGCCAGAGAGGTGTCCGCAGGCTGATTGTGTGCTAGGTAGTCTGTAATGGCCCCCTTGATTTTGTCCACCATGTCCTTCCTATGAAGTAGTGTATGGCGCAATCTCCAACAGCGCGCAGCGTGGGTGAGGGGTGGGAAGAAAAACACCACTAAGAGAGCGGCGCATGGTCTGAGAGCGCCGCTGCCCCTATTTCTACCTGTGACGCCAGCGCCTTGAGTGAAGTAGAAACTAATAGGTAGTTCAGTCGCGCATAAGTCTTGTGGGCGTTAGAATAGTATGTGTAGTCCCTGACACCTGGATGAAAGCTCCGCCAAAGGTCACCAATCCTTAGCTCTTTCAGTCTACAATGCCCTCCCTCCGAGAGAGTGCCTGATTGCGAGGAGCGCTGCCCCGACCTATCCAGAAGATTATCAAAGACCAAGTTGAAGTCCCCCCCAACTAAAATGTGTCTATCAGGCGACGTGGCCGCCTCGCTGAGCGCTCGGTGAAAAAACTTCTCCTGCCCCTCATTAGGTGCGTAAACTGAGATAACTGTGAAGGTGTCTTCTCCTAGTGAGAATCTGTGAGAGAGCAACCGCCCTTTAATTTCGGCTCCCTTCTGCAGGACCTTACCCCTGAAATGTTGGGCCACCAGAATTGCAACCCCTGCTGTCTTCGTGGGGGCAGAGGAGAAAAATTATGTCGGAAAATGGTGGGATTTCAGCCTGTGACAATCTTTGGGCAACAGATGCGTCTCCTGGAGAAGACAGATATCCGCTTTCGAGTTTTCCAGGAGCGTCAAGACCGCCCTGCGCTTTACGGGATTGTTAAGGCCCCTCACATTCAATGTGAGGAGGCGCAATTCAGTCGCCGGCAAAATCAACCATCCACCCCCCACTCTCTGCCACACCGCTCACCGCCATACCCACGGACTGCCCCACCCCCTGCAACTGACAGAGCCACCAATGCCAGCCCCCCCAATGTCCACGGCAAGCCACCTGGGGCTCTACACACTCACACACCCCTAACCATACTCGGACCTGGAACCCCACCCCCACCCTAGCAATGCTACCCCTGAAAACATGCATAGAGAAAATGGAAACAACCCCCCAACCAGAACCCCATAGTCAATGTCCAACATCCCAGGATAAGTGGTAAAATGTCACCTCAGGGTAGTTCGTCCGCACTGCAATCGTGATCTCCCTACCCCCCGCCGACAGCGGGAGCCATCATCACAAAAAATGCCCAGCCAGGATAAGACTCAGTTCGACCTTCAGCTGGGGTGGGCCACCTCCGGACTGGAGGACACCGCCTCCACTGCTGCCCGTTGACCCTCTCAGATTGCTGCCACTGGAGGTTTACGGAACTGTCGCCGTCTGTGCTGATGCTGCCATCGGGGCTTCCCATCATCTCGTTCCGATGTGGACCAGCCGCGTCCTCTGCCTCCTCGGGTGGGTCAATACCCAGCAAACGACATGCCTCCGTCAGGGATCTCAGTTGAAACAGCTTATTGTCCTTTTTGAATATCAGGCGGAAGGGATGACCCCAGTTGTAGGGATGTTTTGATGCTGCAGGAAGGTTGTGACTGGTTTGAAGAGCCGGCGTTTCTGCAGAGTGATAGCTGACAGGTCCTGATACAAGACGGGGGACTGACCTTTATAGGAAAGAGGATGCATTTGGCGAGCTTTCTGTAGAATCTCCTCCTTGGTGCGGAAGTCCTGCACACATGCCAGGATATCAGGAGGGGGAGCCGAGGGAGAACGCGGCGGGCCCACTCTATGAACTCGATCTATACGTATCTCAGTTTCCGGAGAGTGTCCCAGGATGTGGTTGAAGAGGCCGTTAGTGAAGCCCAGGAGGTCCTTGGTGTCGTCGGCCATTGTCACCCCTCGGATGCGGACATTATGGCGCTGAGAGCGATTCTCCAGGTCTTGCATATGGGCCTGCAGGTCCACATGCTGATCATGAAGTCGAACGACCTCCTGGCGCAGACCCTCTATCTCCAAGTCCCTGGAGTCACTCTTTGTTTCTAGGTCCGCCACCCTCTCCCCAATGCCGTCCATGTCTCTGCGGACCCCTTTGATCTCATCCGCGAACTCCTTCTTCAGGGCTTGGATGTTTTCACGTAAGGCGGTGAAGAGCGACTCCAGGAAGGCTTTAGTGATCAGGTCTTTGCCTTCCGCTAGCTCCGTCGCTGGTTGTGAGGCCTTGGTCGCCATGTCTTTGGCTGCTGCCCCGCCTGGGCCGACGCGAAGAGATCTTTGACTGTCTTCTCCTTCCGCACCGGGACAGTCGTGTGTCTAAGAATCCCCGCCGCGCTATGTCCACCGCTCGTCTGAACCGCGGACCCCCCCCCCGCAGGCCTCACCCGATCTCCGCCGTAGATGCACCCGAGTCAACCAGCGCGGCCTTTCCCCGGCGTCCTAGACTCCTCTCCTAGCTGTCCCCAGGAGGGTGCACCGTCTGCTCCACACTACCTCCGGGCGCCACCGCTGCTCACTGGGCGGAAGACCCCGTTGCCCCAGACAACCAGAAGGGCGCCGTCGCTGCTCCTCGTGGGCCCCCTGGCCGACCCGGCTCCTCTCACCATCCTGCTGGGCCCACCACGTAGAGACCAGGGGGGAAGCCCGTTGTGCTGCCCGGGTGTCGGGAGTCAAGCTCCGGGGTCCGACCTGCAGGCTAGTCCGCCGCGGCCCGGGGGCCGAGCCAGTTGTTGGGGTGTATCACTGCCACCTCTGCCTGGGCCTGGCTAGACCCCTCACCATCCCCGCCAGGCCGGCTACTCCTTGCGACGAAGTCAATGCGAGACTGTGGCCACTCAAGGCCCACACTAAATGGCGGCTTCCACACCGGTTCCCGCGATGCAAACCAGGCCAACAGCCGTCCCCCTGTAGACCACCACCGTTCCTCCTCCCTCTGGTCGCCGCAGGAGAGCGCACCTCTCCTCCGCTCCGCTGTCTCCTTCAGCCCCAGACGGGGGGCGCTCACCGCTCTGGCTCACCCGTCACTGCAACCGCTTCTCATAATGGCGGGCGGGCAGGGCGCCTCGATCTCCACTCGGACCGGCGGGGGCTGCCGCTTCCCTCACCTCGCTGCACTCCCTGGCGACCCCGCACCGCGTCCGCTGCCTCAATTGCCTCAGGTGCCGGTCGATACCGAGCCACACTCCGCCCAGGCGCTCCTCTCCGGGCCCAAGACGCGGCCCAGGCAGCCTCCGCTCCGGCCGCGCTGGTCACTGCGGGCGTCGCGCTGCACTCCGGCACTACCCCCCCCAGCGTAGCGACTCCACACTGGTTCCCAAGAAGGCTGTTCAAATTGTCCGGGCCCCCACTGGTGCTAAGACGGGCTTGGGCCCGGGCTAATTATCGCTGCCGGCGGGAGCTTCGGGAAGGTGCGTCCGTTCACGCCGCCATGTTGGCCATGCCCCGCATGCATCAGTTTACACTAGTGAAACACATCTGAAAACAAGTGAGAGCACTTCTGCTCAGGCCCCCTGCCCCGCTCAGTATGCCTACATTAATGGGAGGCCCAGCGAGAGAAAAGGGGTGACACCTCTACCTGTTGCTGCTAAACGGGAGGTAATGAGTGCCCATCTCCCTCCAGAAAGACCACTCAGACACCCACTGGGCTGCTGGCGGTATAGTCGAACAACAGAGACACCGCCCAAATCGGCCCCCAGGCTGCTCAAAAGCAGCCTTCAGGTGGAACTCGGACCCCGGCCCCTCGGGCATTGCCCGAATGCCCCCGTTACCAATCTGACGCTGCTTTAGGGATACAATTTTTTTCCAAAAAATCATCTATAATAAACTAAACACTAAGAATTCAGGGACAAATACACACAAAACATACAAACAGTTGATTTTTAGCCAGATACATAGGTTAATGACCCCTCATTATCTCAGTCAAAATACGTAACCCATATTTTTCCAAACTTCCTAAGACCCCCCACAGGTAATGCATAAGAGCGTTCACTTCTTCTAACTGCTTTCATTTTATGGGCCCATTCCATGACAGAAGGAATCAAATCGGTGCGCCACCTTTGCAATAAAAGTGATCTAGCTACTGCCATCACAATGTATAAAAATGTAACCAGATAGTCAGGAAGGGAGAAGTCTGGATCAAAACCAATAACAATTAACAAATCGCTCACTGCTAATTGAATACCACATTCGATTTCCAAATAGCAAAAGATGTCCTTCCAGAACTTCTGAATCCTAGGGCATTGTAACATAATATGCGACCAATTGGCTGAAGGATGATTAATACAGCAAAAGCAGTGCGGGGAGTGATTGGCATACATTTTTGAAAGAGAGAGTGGGGTTCGATAAAGTTGCCATTTACTGAAAAAAACATCCTACGCCAATTCGCCAATTTGCACCTCTCAGCGTGATAAAATTAAGATTATTAATGGTTGACAGACAAGTTGGCAGAAATGTCATGGTCTTCACAATCCATCCATTTTTTGATAGCCTTCTGCCCAAGATCTAGGGCCCTAACTGAGGCTATTGTGTTACACAAAAAGGGGGTTTAACCCATATAGTCACGGGGACCTGGGTGCAATATGATACATATAGAGGGGAGTGTCCCCGTGAAAAGAGTGTGTGCCGTAAGACCACACTAAAACAGTGCCTGGACGTTTTTGCACAGTCTGCTTGACGGCTTAAAATAAAATAAATATTGATCCTTGCTCTTCTCATTCTCCCACAGCAAGTTGCGCCCTCCAAAAGATATGGTGTACCGCCTTTATGTTTCTCCACACGACCTCGTACTTCTGAGGCTTTCAAGATAAGTCGGTCTCAGACCATTTCTTTCGTAAGTTAATAACACCCATTCCACCTTTTTTAACTTGCCTAATCTTTGCGGTCAATAATGTTACATATTTAGTAACGTTATTTCATTCATCCCCCTTTCTAGCTCGTCTGAGAGGCAATAATTTAATATATGTGTTAAACACGCCTGTCCTGGCGTAATATACCGCCAGAGCACCAAGGCAATTAACCATCTTGTATCAACATTTTAGCGGGAACAAGGGAGCTTGTTTACCGCGTGTGGACAGTCCAATTACTTTAAAAAGGTAATGGAGTCTCTTGGTCTTAATCTATAGTACTGTGATGTTATGTCACTGTGCAGTTTTAACTGTAGTCTTTCTCCTCTGTAGTGGTGGTTCCCCACCGTGATTGCTTGACCGCGACTCCGTAGCGTGGCGCAAATCCAGAGTACAGAGCCTTCCCTGGCCGTACCCCATGGTAATTTTTGTATATATGTGTATAATTAATTAATAGGTTTAGACCCGTGGATTATCTCCTGTCTTGACCATGTACTAAAGTCGTAATGTCTTTTCCCACAGTTGGCCCGCCCCAAGACACCCCCCCCCCTCCTTCCCTGTGTGACGTCCTGATGAAGACCCCGTGAAAGGACTACATTCAGCCTGCTAATAGGGGTCGAAACGTCGACTGTTCTATTTTGATATACCGGACATTGTCCTTACTAATCTGATTTATCAGACATACCGGATATATTTTGGACTATTTTTTAATTGGTTGTAATTGGTCATAGCTAGGCCTTTATATTGTTTATTTTTTGTATTGTGTCACGCAACCTTGTAATAATTAGGTCATTTTTACTGTGTCTATTATCTTTACCACCTTCCTCCCTAGTATTTCCTTCTTTCCTTCCCCTTCTTTCCCCCACCTTGGGGTTTTGACAATATTGAATTTTGTATTATTATTGAATTTGTGTTCTGCTTTTTTGGTAATAAAACTTTATTACCATTTGAAATGTCATTGTTTATTGCTTAAATATTGAGGTGTGTTTTAGTGTGGTCTTACGGCCTAACTGAGGCTAAGCACCTCCTCCAAGCCCCAGGTTTCCTGCCAGATGCATCTTCTAAAAGTTCATTGGCTAGCTGATGTTGTTCGCTAATTTGAGAAACATCTAGCTCAGCCAGGAATTTATGGAAGATGTTATATGACCCCAGAAGAATAAAATCATTAACAATCAAATACGAAATTCCGGTCACAGTCAACCATCTTCCATTCCTCAGAAAGTCTGAGATCTTACGAAATCCTTCCGCAGCCCACTTTAAGGTGTATTCTGAGGATTGTGTTATCCCTGCTAGTGATAAAATGTCAGCTAGTGGAGTGGTTGAGTTCATTACAGGAATGGAGTATCTTTTATAAAGCGCCTGTCGTTTTTTAACATACGAATAAATGTCAATTACCGAATCGGTAAATACTGAAAAATTCACGGGTGGCAGGGTGTCACTTTGACACCCTGTTGCACCCCTGATTAGTGCTGGTGTGCACATATGGCATACATATCGCCCTTTATCTATCTATCTATCACCCTCTATCTATCTATCTATCTGTATATCTCCCTCACTCTATCTATCTATCGCCCTCACTCTATCGCCCTCACTCTATCTATCTATATATCGCCCTTACTCTATCTATCTATCGCCCTCACTCTATCTATCGCTCTCTATCTATCTGTCGCCCTCACTCTATCTATCGCCATCACTCTATCTATCTATCGCCCTCACTATCAGTCTATCGCACTCACTCTATCTATCGCCATCACTCTATCTATCTATCTATCGCCCTCACTCTGTCTATCTATTGCCCTCACTCAATCTATCTATCTATCTATCTATCTATCTATCTATCTATCTATCTATCGCCCTCACTCTAAAGATAGATAGATATAGCTCTCCTGAGGCGGAAGCCGGGAGACAGATCGCTCGATAATCATTTTTAACAATTGCTGTAATACTGTGTTCTTAAACTTGCCTTTGCTCCCTGGGCACCCAAAACTGTAGCTGCACCTCTAACTTTGTTTCCCGCGTAGCGGATTTATCGCTGCCGCAGCTTACTTCTTTCTTGTGACGCCATTGACGGGGATTCCCAAGGCCACGCCCACTATGGTCGGCCACGCCCCCCCACACCTATGCCTACTTAACGCGCTGACTGCTAGCGCGACGGCAAAGATATAGCTCTCCGGAGGCGGAAGCCGGGAGACAGATCGCTCGATAATCATTTTTAACAATTGCTGTAATACTGTGTTTTTAAACTTGCCTTTGCTCCCTGGGCACCCAAAACTTTAGCTGCACCTCTAACTTTGTTTCCCGCGTAGCGGATTTATCGCTGCCGCGGCTTACTACTGTCTTGTGATGCCATTGACGGGGATTCCCAAGGCCACGCCCACTACGGTCGGCCACGCCTCCCCACCTACGCCTCATCTCCTCTATAAGACATGTGCATTCGCCGGACGCGCAGCTGACGAGCGCAGCGGGCACGCCGTTTGCGCGCCTAAGGCAAGCCCGTCTGCGCCCGTCCGCGCCGGACCCGCGCCTAGTGCTAGAAACCCTGCTCGTTTTCCTGGCCTACGATACTCTAAATCCGATCTATGTAGGTTTGACCAGCGCTGCTGCGACCACCCGATTAAAACTGACTTCAGTGACACCGACATTACCCCCACATGTCCCTCCTGTGGCTTTCAAGCGCCAGCCATCCCATCGATCATCACTTCTAACCTGGCCAACTCACTTCCAGATAAAATAGCGCAGCCTGCTGTAACTAACCAACCACAGGCTACCGATCCGGACAACCGCTCAAAAACAGTGTTACATAGGAACAGATCCCTCAAATGCATACGACTCCAGCTGGTCCAAAACCAGGCGGCCCGCCTGGTCTTCAACTTGGCCAAATCCCATCACGTCACTCCCCTCCTCAAGTCCCTACACTGGCTCCCTATCCGAGAATGAGCCCAGTTCAAGTTGGGCTGCATCACCTTTCAGGCTCGGGCCTGCGCAGCCCCTGCCTTTATCTCCTCTGAAATCAAACCCTACGCCACTGTCTGGGAGCTACGCTCATCCGCCCAACAACTGCTCATAGTTCCTCGCTTTAAACGCAAAAAGTGGGGTGGCACGAAATTTTCTACACTCGCCCCTGCTTTTTGGAACTCTCTCCCTGCCCACCTCAGATCCTGCTCCCAATACACACTCTTCCGCAAAGCCCTAAAAACTTTTCTCTTTTCTCAAGCCTTTTCCCCATAAACTGCTTCTCTCCACCTTCCTTTGCCTCCTGCCCTCCCGGGCTCAGTACCTGATAGCGCCATGAAACCGCCAGGTGTACGTGCGCTTTATAAATATTTTTAAACTCAAACTCAAACAGGTGTAAAAACACATTTATGCATTTACATAGGAATTCCTTCTTTACCACCAACTAATAGTTGGTGGTAAATAACGAATTCTTAAAGCCCAGAAGCACTGTTTACAGTGCTTCCTACATGTCATTTACCGATTCGGTAAATACTGAATCGGTAAATGATGATTCGGTAAATACCGAATCGGTAAATACCGATTCGTTATTTACCGAATCGGTAAAATAGCCTCCTACATAGGAAAAGGCTTTTACCGAGCCAGGTCTTGAGGTGTTTCCTGAAGGTGAGGTGGTGCTGGGTCAGTCGTAGGTGGGCGAGGAGGGAGTTCCACGTCTTGGCAGCCAGGTAGGAGAATGATCTTCCTCCGGTGGTGGCTCTGCAAATCCGTGGGACGGTGGCGAGGGCGAGGCTGGCGGAGCGAAGCTGACGGGTTGGCGTGTAGAACGTGAGGCGGTTGTTGCGGTATTCGGGGCCCATGTCGTGGAGAGCTTTGTGTGCGTGGGTGAGGAGCCTGAACGTGATCCTCTTGTTGACGGGGAGCCAGTGCAGGTCTCTCAGGGGGGCGGAGATGTGGCTGTGGCGAGGGATGTCGAGGATGAGTCGTGCGGATGCGTTCTGTATGCGCTGGAGTCTTTTCTGCAGTTTGGCCGTGGTTCCAGCATAGAGGGCGGGTTCCCGTAGTCCAGTCGGCTGGTGACGAGGGCCTGGGTGACCGCCTTTCTGGTTCCAGTGGGGATCCACAGGAAGATCTTTCGGAGCACGCGCAGGGTGTTGAAGCATGTGGATGAGATGGCGTTGACTTGCTTGGTCATCGTGAGGGATAAGTCCAGGATGAATCCCAGGTTGCGTGCGTGGTCTGTGGTTGTCGGTACGGAGCCCAGCGCTGTGGGCCACCAGGAGTCGTCCCAGGCGCATAGGGATGGTCCTAGGATGAGGACCTCTGTCTTGTCTGAGTTCAGTTTCAGATGGCTGAGCTTCATCCATTCCGCGACGTCTCTCATTCCTTCCTGGAAGCTGATACTAGCGGTGGCCGGGTCTTTGGTGAGGGAGAGTATCAGCTGGGTGTCGTCGGCGTAGGAGATGATGTTGAGGTTGTGTTTGCGTGCGATGGTGGCTTGGGGGCTCATGTAGATATTGAAGAGGGTAGGGCTGAGCAAGGAGCCTTGGGGTAGGCCACAGATGATCTCGATGGCCGCGGAAGGGAGGGAGGCGGACTCGCTGGGTTCTGTCAGAGAGGAACGAGGTGATCCAGTCAAGGGCCTTTCCTTGGATCCCAATGTTGAGCAGGCGGGATATTAGGGTGCGATGGCAAACGGTATCGATGGTGGCTGAGAGGTTAAGGAGGATGAGGGCGGCAGTTTCCTTGTTGTCGAGCAGGGCCCTGATGTCGTCGGTGGCTGCGATGAGGGCTGTTTCGGTGCTGTGGTTGGCTCGAAATCCTGACTGGAATGGGTCGAGGGAGCTGTTTGCCTCGAGGAATGCAGTCAGCTGTTTATTGACAGTCTTCTCAATGACTTTTGCAGGGAAGGGGAGAAGAGAGATGGGGTGGAAGTTCTTGAGGTCTTTGGGGTCCGCTCAGGGTTTCTTCAGTAGGGCGTTGATTTCTGCATGCTTCCAGCTCTCTGGGAAGGTGGCGGATGTGAGGGAGTTGTTTATGACGTTCCGGAGTTGGGGTGCGATGATAGTGTCAGGTTTTCTGTCGTCTGTTCGTGGCGCCAGGCTTTCTCGAGGGTTCGGCAGGATTTCTTTGAGTCTTTGAGGTCGTCGGTGAACCATGTGGCTTTCTTGTTGCCGGGCTTGCCTGGAGGGTTCTTCAGTGGTGCAACGGCGTCAGCACAGTTGGAGATCCACTGTGTGAGGTTGTGGGCTGCGGCGTTGGTGTCAGTAGTGTCGGTGGGTGGGTTCTGGATCAGTGCTGTGGTTAGCTGGTCGGTGGTTACTTTGCTCCAGAATCTGTGGGGGATCTGTTGCGGGTGGTGGTGGGATGTCATCTTCTTGAAGGTGAAATGGATGCAGCTGTGGTCAGTCCAGTGAAGTCCGGTGGAGTGGCTGAAGGTGACATGGCTGCTGGTGGAGAAGATGGGGTCGAGCATGTGGCCGGCGTAGTGGGTGGGGGTGTTCACCAGTTGCTTGAGTCCGAGGTTGGCGAGGTTGTCGAGCAGGGTGGTGGTGTTGCTGTCGTTGTTGTTCTCCAGGTGGAAGTTCAGGTCCCCTAGGAGGATGTAGTCTGGCGAGGCGAGGGCGTGTGGGCTGATGAAGTCGGTGATGGCTTCACTGAATTGTGTGCGTGGACCCGGGGGTCTGTAGATGAGCGTTCGTCTGAGGGTAGTTTTGGGGTCGGTGTGGATCTGGAAATGTAGGTGTTCAGCTGCAGTGAGGGTGTCTTCGGAGTTGGTTGTGACGCTGATGGTGTTCCTGTAGATGATGGCGATTCCTCCTCCGGTTTGGTTGACGCGGTCCTTCCGGGTGATTTTGTAGTCGTTCGGGATGGCTATGGAGATGTCGGGGGCTGTGGAGGCGTTCATCCAGGTTTTCGTGAGGAAGGCGACGTCCGGCGCTGTTGTATCGAGGAGGTCCCAGAGTTCAACTGCGTGCTTGTGGACGTAGCGGGTGTTAAGCAGAATACACTTGAGGTGGTTGTTGTTGTTGCCTGGTCCAGAGGGTGGGGTGCAGGTCCGGAGGCAGCTACATTTGCAGGCTTGGCAGGTGAAGGGACCGTGGGTGCGCTTCAGGGAGGCACGGTAGCAGGCAGGCGGTCGGCCGGTGTTGAGTGCGTGGAGTGTGGCAGTGTCGTATTTTAGTCGGGTCGCTTGGCTTCGGCGGGGGCCAGGGGTTCTGGCGCTGGGCGCGGTCCAGGTGCGGACGGGCGCAGATGGGCTTGCCTCGCTGCGCAGCCTCCATATGAGGGGATGTGGGAGGGTGGAGCAGCTGGGATGTGGGAACGGGGGGGGCGGGGCCGCAGGGGACGCAGCGGCGGGAAGCGGGCACAGGGGGTCAATAGAAGGAAAAGAGAACGGCAATTTGGGAGACCAGAGGCACGAGTGGTCAACAGAAGGAAAGAAAAACACAGCAATGGGGAACAAGGGGCACGAGGGGGTCAACAGAAGGAAATAAAACACAGCAATGGGGGACAAGGGGCACGAGGGGGTCAACAGAAGGAAAACAGAGTACAGCAGAGGAGTACAAACCGGTCCGGGGTGGTGAGCGGCGGACAACTTGGAGAGAGGCGGCAGCAGCACACCGGGGTCTGCGCGATGGCAGAGGGAGCGACCTACCTGGTCACAGGGTCAAGGGTCGCTCTCCTCACCACCGCGCGGCCTCCATATGAGGGGATGTGGGAGGGAGGAGCAGCTAGGATGCGGGAGCGGGCGGCGAATGGGAAACCAGGGGGCGGGGCCGCAGGGGACGCAGCGACGGGAAGCGGGCACAGGGGGTCAATAGAAGGAAAAGAGAACGGCAATTTCGGAGACCAGAGGCACGAACAGGGCCGGACTGAGAACGCAAACCAGCCCTGGCAAAGTGCTCGGCCGACCCCCTGGGGGTGCGACGAGCTCTTTGCCGGGACCAGTTTTCGGCCGTTTTTGTTACAGGGCTGCAAAAACGGCCATGTAACAAAAACGGCCCCCAGGACCCAAAATCGGCCTCCACCCTTGCGGCGCACCGGGGGATTGCCCGGTGCCCGCAACGGTGCCCGCAACGGCCAGTCCGGGCCAAGGGGCACGAGGGGGTCAACAGAAGGAAAGAAAACACAGCAATGGGGGACAAGGGGCACGAGGGGGTCAACAGAAGGAAAACAGTACAACAGAGGAGTACAAACCGGTCCGCGGCAGTGAGCGGCGGACAACTTGGAGAGAGGCGGCAGCAGCACACCGGGGGTCTGCGCGATGGCAGAGGGAGCGACCTACCTGGTCACAGGGTCAAGGGTCGCTTGAGGAATATAGATGCATCCCCCCTGACTCACAGCCTCTGTCAGCGAAATGTACCAGCGATGTGGGAGTGGACCTGGATGCTTTAGCTGGGCTTAAACAGGCATTTTTAGCCAGTACTGCTCCTCCAGTACCCCCCTCTGACCCCCCGAAGGAGATCACAGGGACACTGATGACGACGCAGGCCCCTTCCTACCCTGTCTCTCCTCGTCTCTCCTCGTCTCCTTCCCCCCGCCAGCCCCCGCCTGCACCCTTGCTGCTCATGTTGACCAGGGTCTGTGTGCAGATAGGTTGGATCCGGATGAGATCCTTCACCCAAGGTCTTCGGATTGGGCTCCATCAGCTAAAGTTGCCCAATAAGTGGTGAGCCGCTTCAGGAAACCGCTGGAGGACGCCCACAATTGTCCCAGGGCAGAATGCCCCCGCCGATCCTCGGAAGGTAGAGGGCCTTAACACTCGATATAGACCCACATATGTCCACTTTCCTGCAGAAGTTCATTAAGGATCCAAAAAGGGGATAGATAGGTCCTGGCGGGTTTACCAGGACAAGCTACTGGACACTCTGGGCCCACTCATAAAGATCCTGGATATGGTGGAGGAGCTTATATCTGATCCCTCATCTCCCCAGATACCTTGTGTCATGGGCGCAACACGCCGGGGTTTTCTTGGGCAACACCAACTGCACCTTGTCTACCGAGCAGAGCAGATCCTTGCTTATCAAGGTAGATCCCAAACTTGGGGATCTGGCAGACTCGTAAGCGGGTCCAGTTGCGCAGGGCGGCCTCTTTGGGGATCCCTTCATTAAAGAATTGGGGTAGTTCATGAACACCTTTATCTCGCTGGACAAGGAACGATCTTCTATTAAAAAGGTGCTTCACTCCCAGGTTTTCCGTGGGAGTGAATAATGTTTTAAGTTAACTCTGCTTTGTATTTGATTGTAAATACGTTGTTTTCTCATGGATACTTATCTGTGCCATTTCCCTTTCAGGGCTAATCCTTAGCCATGATTGTCTCCTAAAACTATGTCATTTGATTACAGGAAGGGACGCAAGCAAACAGGATGCATGAAGTGTTGATGGAGGCTGATCTTGTGCGACGAAAGAGGAGGAATGGCCAGTGAGTGAAGACTATGGACCGGCTGGAGTATCCTGATTGGGTGAAAGTGGACAGACAGTCTACCTTTGGACTCTATTGGGGTGTTTATTGTTGTGGTATTCCCAAGGTCTCATGGGAATTATAGTTTCTTGTGTTTACTTTAAATGGCTGATACACAATAAAGTGAAGACATAAAATAAGGTATTGGATAGTATGGATGCACTACTATCAGAAAGGGCCGAACAAATGTCTTAGGGGACATTTTAGAGATTACTAGCTGAGTTCTAGACACAGCACAATATGGTGGAGGCTGAGGCCTTACAAGAAGAGAGTGACACATTCTACGTGTACTCCCTGCAATTGCCTTGCCCCACATACATTATTTTGATTTTGAGTTTGTTACTAAAAAAGGAAAATATAGAATTATAAAATGTGATGTGAATAGCAGAAATATTTCCAGAAACGGTACACAATTTAGCATTTTACCCATCGCACCCCCATCTGAAATAGTTGACGACTACAGGATAAGTGTCCCCCTTACATTTTCAGGGTCTAGATGAGACAACCCACTATAGAACATGTTTTCAATCAAAGACCAATAGGCCACCAGCAGTGAAATGGTGTTAGCTAACAAGCCACTTTTACATAAAAAGAACACGAATAATTTCTAGAATTTTCAGTCCAGTGTCACAATGTTATCTTTTTTTGTTGCATAATCTTGGAATTAATGTTGTGGTGTCTTGGCGGTCCTTATAAACTCAAATAAATATCGATTGTGGAAACCCGACCTCTGGGAGAGCAGCCACCGGGAATGTGCCTTCTCCTTCACCGAAAAAAAATAATTGTTGGAATTTACGAGGGTTTTTACTCCTAATTTTTGTATAGTTTCATAAAATTATCAAAAATGTTTCCATGGTTCCAAAGTTTTACAGGAGTTAGGCTTCCGTTTGAAAAATGTGACTTTAATACCACATACTCCCTCATCTTGATCTTGTGTACCTGTGTGCCATTTAGTGCATGTATCTTTCTCTCGCAAGCGTTGAGCCACCTGTGAGGCAGGGCTACGCGCTATCTGCACTCGTCTTGAAACCACTTATGGGTTTTCGGCAAAATACGGTTTTGAGGAAAGGCACATCTGGTTTCATCACCAACTAAAACCTGCGAAAGAAGAACAATGTAAACACAGGAAGAGAAAGTGGAAACCTTTGCGCACCACCTGAAAGTGGGTATTAATCGACAACTGCACAAAACGTGACTATATCTTTACACACTCCTAGTTGGTATGTCACATTCTTACGTTTCCTACTAATAAAACAGCAGCAGACCCCAAGACCGAATTTAAACGGGACTGTTTGACAGTGCAATGCGTGTTTTTATAAGCAAGCTGAGTCTTTTTTGCATAAATGCGTATTCTTGTTTTGGAGTTATTTGTGAAGCAGAGAGCCAAGCGTAGGCTGCTCATTGTGTCAGAAGAATGACGCTGTGTAGCTCGGGAGTCTCGCTTCCTGGTTACCAGATTGCTAAAGCGGAGATAAAGTAGCGTATCCCATGATTTCATGAGAACCAGGATGTCCGAGGAACCCTTGTTCTCAAGTGAGTAATGTACATTGTCAGAGCTTTGGGGAAATTAGACTGTTGGCCACAATTATTGATATCTCGTAAATTTATAAACAGTAGTTATGGCATTTTTTCGTATTGTTATACATCTAGAACACTTCTATCCCTACCACAAATGGGGCTCATTTTATTTGACTAGGGAGATTGAAGGCCTGGGATGGCCTCGTTCGCTTGTCCCAACTCCTAAGGGCCGGTTTATAAAGTTATTTTTATATCGGTAGAGCACACCTACAGGCATAAAAAAGAAATCATACTCTCACAGATCCGGAGATATCGGGTCTGCTTTCCATTATTGGTTTTCCCTAGTTCTGGCGAGAAAACCGCAGACATACTCCACCCGCTCTGCGCCATTATTTCATGTCTGGAAAAGGACCATAGGGTGGAGCGGAAAACAGTACAGGTGGTATCAGGTGGTTAAGGGCTTGTGTGTGCCCAAGGGCAGTATTGCTGCTCCACCTGGTACTGAGGTAGGGGAAGGGATGTGACGCTGTCCACAGCCCTCACCCCAGCAACCGTAAACAGTAAAGTGTCTTCCCGGTGCCTAAAACTGAATTCTGAAAAAACGGAGGTTCTTCTCTTTGGAAAGGATAAGTCGTACTATTGGAACAGCTCGCGGTGGCCACCAGCGCTTGGTCCTCTTCCTACTCCTGGGGCCAAAGGAAGGAATCTTGGAATTATTTTTGATTCCAAGCTTTCCTGTAAGGACCAAACCAGATCTCTGGCCACTTCCTGGTTCCACTCTTTAAAAGTGGTGAAGAAAATTCTTCCATTTCTACCGTCAGACTTGCAGAAGAATGTGGCCACCTCCCTGGTGCATTTAAAGTTAGACTACTGTAATGCTCTTGGTGTGGGAGCATAACAAAATGTTTTGAATAGACTCCAGAGGCTGCAGAATGCAGAAATTCCATGTGCTAAAAAATATTTAAACAATTCGAACCCCGTATGAAAAGCCAGGTACGATTTACAGTGGTTGCGCATCAAAAAAAGAATTGCCTTTAAAGCACTTTTCATAGTGCATTATTCACTCTTTCTAGTGGGCCCTTCCCTGCTCAGAGACATACTTAGATGGTGCATCTCTAACATACGTTTGCGTTCAGCGTCAGCTAATAAAATGTGGGTTCCAACCATTTCTAAAGCTTCTTGGAGAGGTAGAACCTATTCGCATGCAATCACTCACCTCTGGAACCAAATGCCTGAGCATTTAAGGAACATTCCCAACCATTTGGGTTTTAGAAAGCTTCTTGAAACCTGGCTGTTTACCTCTGCTTTTTAAATTTCTCATGCACTAGTTGCAGTCCTCTTTAATTCAGGCAGCGCCTAGACGCCTTTCAGCATGTGTTGCGCTTTATAAATTTAAATCAAATCAAATGTTTGACTGTGTTTTTAGTCCTCGTTCTAGCCGCATGTTCCTGCCACAGTCTGAATGTGGGTGTAACATAAAGTGTGGGAAGGCTGCACAGGCAGGAACTATGTGTGGCCTTAGGTGCCTTGAGGCTGGTGACCGGTGTGGCTGCGATCCTTTCAAAATGTTGTCTCTCTTGGTGGCTATATTTCTGCTCTATGTATTTGCGGCTGGCCTCCTTGCCCCCAGTGTTTTTGTGCACCCTCTCCTCCGCCCCTGCCAGTCAGACCCTAGCAGCCCCCGCTACCCTCGGTGAGCGGCCCGGTGTAGTCCATGCCTGTATACCTTCAATCTGATCAAAGCGGGCACAACTTAGGTTTTGGTGGGGGTCCTCTTGTATAGACCCAGACAGTTGTGGCCGGCCCATATGTTCTAGAAGCTCCCCCGGGCCAACCATACCCCCCATTGCAGGTTTGGGGCAGTAAGGGCGGTAGGCGGTAGGGCCGAGGATTAGGATCAGGGACTTGGGCATCCTAAGAGTGAGGCTGATGGGGCAACAATCGAGATACTTGGGTGGCTTCTGCTCTGCAGGGGGCCCTAGAGCAGTCTGCATCACGCCGCTCTGAGCCTATGTCACAGGCCAGTGCTGGGGGGCTCACTTCAAGATTGGCTCAGCGGACAGCGCCACTGACACAGCACTCCTGCTATAGAATCTCCCGTCTGTGGTGACACCGGGAGGCCACGCAGACCACACCCAATTCCCAGAGCTGCCTCCAGATTTTCAGGGACTCCGAGGGAAACAAGTATGGATGCAGACGGGCCCGTTTTCTCCGGTGGACCTCATCGCAACCCATGGCACCACCTCTGGTCTTCAACGCAGGCCAGCATTGTGGGGCTCCTGATGATGAGTCCTCTTGCACAGGGCCTTGGGGTCAGCCATTCAGCGGCGCTGGAATCCCACAGCGGCTTTCCCGCATTGAGCGTGGAAGGTCCTACCACAGCCCTATCCTCCAATGTGGTTTCTTGAAGACACCCACAGGAGCTGCAGTCAGTTCCCAGGATTGGTTTAGGGGAGCAGTGGGTATGGGCTGTATGTGATGCGATGTGGTTGGGGCTTCAAGATTATGGTGGATAATGGAGGAGATCACCGAGTACTCCTAACTTACGACCGCCTTCTTGGCTTCCTTGACCGATAGTCGCTTTTTTAGGTTTTACCTTCTCAGCACGTGTGCTGTGCTGCAAACCGTAATGTTTACAATTCAGTGGGCTTACAACCGACCCACAGCATACCATTTACTCATTCACAATATTTCGATTGCTTAGCTCCCGTAGGCTTCCCTTCCTTTTTTGTGTTAGCGACTCCCTGGAGCATGGACCAAGTGCATGTGTTCTTCCTCATCTTTGTTCTTTCTTGTTTTGCGACACATTTTTATTTCATTACATAAGCCTTTCAATATTATGCCTGGAAGTGCAATGGGCTTTCCTACTTTAACACAGCAATATAGCTTCTTGTTTTTGTTGCTTTCACCCTATCTGCTGTCTCTATTGAAGCTTTAGTTACTCACACCCACAACTGTACTACTATGCGCCACTCTACGCTACTCCACTCCACTGTATTTCACACCACTCCCCTTACATTGAGCCATTCCACTATACTCTTCACTACTCTATGCCAATCTCCTCTATGACACTCCATCCTATACCACTCTACTCTGTGCCACTCTACTCTATGCCACTCCACTATACTCTATGTCACTCCACACCACTTCACTCCATGCCACTCAAAGTCACTACACTCGACACATTGCAACTCTATGGCACTTTATTACACTTTACTCTATGCCACTCTACTTTATGCCACTCTACTCTACACCACTCTATGCCACTCTCCTCTATGCCACTCTATCCTACACCACTCCACTCTACTCTATGCCACTCCACTTTATGCCATTGAATGCCATTTTACTCTACGTCTTTCCATTCCACGCCACTCTACTTCACACCACTATACACCAACCCACTTTATGACATTTTACTCCACGCCGCTTTACTTTATGCCACTTTATTATATACCACTCCTTTCCATTCTACTCCACTCTAAGCCACTTTCTTCTATGCCACTCCACAGCCACTTCATTCTACATCACTCTACTCAATACCACTCAATTCTGTGCCACTCCACTTCACTTTTCACCACTCTATTGTACTCAACTCTTCGCCATTCCACTCTACTCTATGCCAATCCACTCTACTCCATGCCACTCTACTTCCCTCCATCCAACTCTACGACACTCTACTGCACATCAACCACTCCACTCCACTATACACCACTCTACTCTCCACCATTCCACGCCACTCGCTAGACCCTATGTCACTTCTTTCCACACAATACCACTCTACAGTATTCTACACCATGCCACCCTATGCCACTGTACTCTACACCTCTCTACATCAATATACACCACTCTACGACACTCTACGTTATGCCATGCCACTCTACTTTACTCCACTTCACTTCACCCCACTCTATGCCATTCTAGTCTACGTCACTCATTTCTATGCTGCTCTACTATCTCACTCCACACCACTGCACTCTACGCTACCTTACTCCACTCTACTTCACTCTATTTCACTCTCCTCCACCACACAACTTTACTCCATGCCACAATAGTCTATTCCACGCAACTGTATGCCACTACATTCCACACAATGCTTTTGTGTGCCACTCCACACCATTCCACTCTATGCCACTTTACTTTACACCACACCACTCTACGCCACTACACTGTACTCCACACCACTCATCTCCACCCCTGTATGCCACTCTCCTCTATACCACTCTTTGCCACTCCACTCTATACCACTTTATTCTATGTCCCTCCAGTCCATACCACTCTGTGCTACTCTACACCACTCCACTCTACTCTTCGCCACTCTACTCTATGCCACTTTACTCTTAGCCACCATACTCTATTCCACTCCATGCCACTCCATCTGATGCCACTTCACTCTACACCATTCCATTCCACTCTGCGCCACTCTACAGCACTCTACTTTGCACCACTCTACTCTACACCACTCTGCTCTACGCTACTCCAATGTACGTCGCTCCACTCTATGCCACTCTACTCTATGCCACTCTCCTCTACACCACTCCACTCTATGTGACTCTACTCCATTACACTCTGCTCTACGTCACACCAGTACCTTTAAGTCATGCTCAACAGCAGCCATGCTGCTGGACAACATGGTTAAAAGACATTGACAAAGTCAGATAGCCCTCACATATGCGACACTTATTGGCTTTGCCAATGCTTGTTTATGTCCATTTCATGTAACAAATGGCCACTCATGGTAGTCTTTCCACTGGTTAGCAGGCTCGTGCTGCTCTCATCCCTCTTTACATCTCCTGCTGAAGTGTTCAGGACCTTGAACTGAGGCCGGGTTGCATATACTGAATGCTGCAATTTTGTGCAGCAGTGACACGGAGATGGTTGTGCTCCTGTCAGACAATACTGAGAGACATTCCGTTACATAACCTGTTGCACAGGCTGTAATGCTGGGACACACTGGGCCTGATTCACAAAGAAATTAATAAATCTGCACTTGTAGGTTTACTACGTCGCATAGCTACAGATTTGTAAATTTCACGAATTCGCAAACCTAGGGTACAGCTAAAATTCTGAGGTTTTCACGCATTCTTCTGACATAGTCTTGTGGATTCCTAAGTACAATCACCAATTTTGTGAATAGTCTGCATCCAACCTGGAGATAAATTTACTCCTGCTCTTGACAGGAGGTTTCCATAGGTTTGACCCTGGCCATGAAACAGGATTCACACATTTGTCATATTACTCTATCGTGGGGTAAAATGAGACACATATGCAAATTCAGGTTGTGTGAACACCAAACCTGAATTTGAGCTTGTAATGAAGTGGTTTGCATGTTTATTTTGAACTTTCCGAACTGGACCAGAGAGTTTTTGTGTGCCTTCACACACGAGCCCAGTGCATCCTCGAACAGTGTTGGTGTGGTAGAACACCCCAGCCCAAATATCGTCTGACATAAATATTGTGTCATGAACAATTATTAACAAAAATATTGCCCCTTTGGAATTAATAGAAAATCTACATCCAAACGATGCATTTTTTTAAAAACAATATTCAGACCTGGATATTCATGTCAGACGATACTTTCGTTACTAATATTCTGAGATATAGCTGGATAATACTGGCGTGCTGTAAAGGCAGATTTCTGCAGATTTGTATACAAAATCAGTCCGTGCACGTCATCACCAACTCTGTAGTGCTGCACCTGATATACTGTTGCGCTATAAAATACTGTGTTAAATCATTCATTCATTCATTGATGACCCTTGGCACTCCCTGGACACTGACCCTAGCGGCATCCTTTTGAACACTGTCCTGACACACTCATAGTGGCGTCCAAAGAAAGTCGACTTCTGATCGTTTAATAGTGTTTTTGGGTGGTGGAGCTCTTTGTCCTCGACCCTGGGAAGCCAATTACTGCTATGTGCCTGACTCTACCCCAGACCTTTCAGACACCCTGAGGTACTAGTTTTAGGCTAAGTCGCTGACTCCCCCCACCATGGCACAATATTGAGCAAAACCGCTGCGTTTTTGTGCCCCGATGTGTAATACGACACTGTGATTTAAGTGAGCCATGGCCTGGTGCGGGCGTGCTTTAACCAAACACCACTATATTACAGAGCTTGTCGAATTCCTTTGAACCTTGCCATGTGTGCCTCTTTTGTTCTATTTAAGTGTGTTGGTTTTTACTCTGTCTCCAGTGTATCTATTTCTGGATAGGGGCAGTCTCTCCCACCGATTTTCTGTCTGCAGGCCTGGCAGCCCGTGCAATTGTTAGTGAGTAAGGAACCGAGATGTGTGGTGTACCACAGAGGGATATCCTGTTGCAGCAGGGCCATACCCCTCTATGGCTATCTGTAGCAGGAGTGGGAATGTGCGACTATCTGGGAGTCACGAGTCAGCAAGGTCACTCCCTCAGCTAATATTTCATTTTTTATCCCTCAGTCTGAATATCCCACCCATCAGCTGCCCCTACGAATACATCAGTGCGTCCGCTGCCCGTCTGTACCAGGAGTCTCCAACCTTTTCAGCATTAAGAGCTACTTATGATCAGTGAAAATCATCCTGCGCTACTAATTTATTAGTATTGTAATAGTTGCCCCATTAGACAAGATTACATTAGTGGGCAGCATAGCAATGAGCACCTCAGTGAATCGGGCAGGATTGCCAGCTGTGTCAATGTGGAATACCTCTATGTGGGTAATACATAACAGCCATATCTGCAATGCCCTTGGCACCAGGGTAGTAATGTTAGTAATACGTCTCCCAAATACCACATGATTTATCACTCAAGTAGCAGTTTTAAATATATCAGCTTATATGTGCTGAAAATACAAAGATTTTCTTCTTAAATTCACACTTGTGATTTTGGTCTACGTATATTAACAACTTAGGTCAACAAAGCAAAACCAATTGGCAGGGTATGCCCAGACGTGGGTCCCTTGCTCACTTTGCCACTGGATTCAAACTAGCCTGGCTGATGACGGCTGATTAGCCAGAAACCGGTCCCAGGATGTTTGTTTCTGGTCCAGGGAAGACATGGCTTGGCAGTTCTGGCTGGACTGTTCCCATGAGGCACAGGGTCAGACTGATTTGCATATGGCCATGTCTGAACTGGGGTGGAGGAGTGAGCTAAAGAATGATGATGGATTAAACCCAGATCAGTTGACTGGGGTTGAGTGCTTGCAATGTTCAACACTCCGTTCATCATCCCCTTTGGTTTTGCTTTCTTGAAGAAGCTCCCAACGTATAAACAAGTATTTATTGCATCAGGTAACCTTCGATTGAGTCTTTGATCACTAACTGCTTTTTAGGTCTTACCTACCAAACAGAGCAAGTAGTCGGTTTTGCAAAGAGACCCATTGTTAGCTTCCAGTGGGCTTAGGGCCCACCTATTCCTTATCATTGGTTGGCTTTAGTTTATTGTCACTCTCATTTGCTTACTTTTTATTTGTTAGTTTGTGTGATCCTTCTTTCCTCTTTTTGTGTTTATCCCTCCCCTGGAGCACAGCCTCATTACTTGTGCCCTTCCCCTGCTTAATTTTCAGGCACTAGTTTTAGCTTTTTGGTTAAGTACTCCATGACAGCATGTCTTTTCCAGCTGTCTCCCTTGTGTACTTATTTTCCCCCATGCTCTCTGTTGCTCTCTCTCACCTGAATGCTGCTTCTCGCACCCCCTTCCATGTTGCGTTCATCCTTGTGTCCTTCTCCTCCACATTTCTTTCTTGCCCATGTGTTTCTCTCCCTAGTTCCACAATGCTCTCTTGCCTGTGTGCTCTCTTTCCTCTGTGGGCCACATTGCTCTCTCTGCTACCCACGGTGTGTGCTTCTCCCACTTCCCTCCATGTTGTTTCTGCCTTCTGTATTGATTCCAACCACATGCGCCTTCTGTGAAGCTTCCCCGCACCCACTTAAAAAAGATTTTTTTTTTGCTCTACTTTTTAAAAATTTATTGATCCAACTCAGATCAGTGAATAAAAAGAAAAAAAAGTGTCCGCATCATTTTGTAAGCACGCCCCTACAACATTTTAATTTGCTCTCCTCTTTAACCAAGCTGCACAGTATTTTAGATGCTGCTCAGCAACTCTAAAAACAGTGGCAGAGCCAATGGATCCAAAAGGCTAGAACTACTGCCTTTGTCAATACTTTATAGTATACAAGTGAGCATTCTAAAATATGTTCTAAATCCTGCATTAACGCAGCATGGTAGTTTCCAGTACTTTGTATGGTGTTTAATGAGTGTAGCTACATATTCAGATTCTGCTCGTAATGTTTCCTCTTATCATTATCTTTAATTTCCCAGTGCTCTCTTCGTTTTTATCTGAGACCCTCCCTCTCTTGCTACCTCTTGTGGTCCCATGCTGCCCCCATTCCAGGCACGTGATTGGTGCAGATCCGTGTGTGCTCTGTGCTGCCGAGGCCGGGCCAGCTCCAGGCTGACTGTACGAGTCCTTGTCAAGAGGTTGGCTGCATTCCAGCAGACGGGCTCAGACCTGACCCTGCGCGCGGCAGAATGCTGCCCGGTCTCTGTGAATGAAGTGCGGTGCTGTCTGCGCATTGTTGGCCGGGACAATGTACGGTTACAGCCGGTGGCGCTCTCTTGGGGTTTCTCGGAATTCCTCATAGTGCCCACACCGCCATCGCTCGCTCCACATGCACCCAATACATTACAACCAAGAAGACTCAAGAGACATAATTGTGGGAAAACGGTGGTGCAGGTTTATTTGCATACAAAGCAGATAGGTGGGTCAACTTACAGGCGATCCAAGACGGCAGCCCCTCGCTGGCCCGCCTGCCTAATTAGCCAATTTGCACGGTAAGTCGATGCTCTTGACGGTGCAATACTTTAATAGTTATCTCGTTTACTCCCGCCCCCCCTGTCGGGGCGGAGCGATGAGGCACACCCCCGGTCGGTTTAGGCCCCCCGACCGCCCGAAGGACTAACGGGGCGCCGACGTTGTTTACTGGAACCCCCTCGGCTCCAGGTTCTTGGCTCGGGCACCCCTACTGTGCCAGGCAGAGGTATTGCTGTCTCCTTCTGCCGCAGAGGTACCCTTACTGTCCATCTGCTTCCAGATCGCCCTGTACTCCGCCGGTGCTTTCCAATCGCATTAGAAGCACGCATTTATGTATTAAATTTTACAATGCTTGTGCCACATACCGGACTCGAGTTTGAGTCCCGGGAGGACAGCTAGAGGCAGTGAGGAGAGTCAGTACACGGCCCGCTATACGCTAGCTGGGACAGAAGTCTAATACCTTCCCCTAGGCCCTATTGAAGACAAGAGCGCTATGCGTGCTGGGAGGTTCATGATTTAAATAACCTATTTAACCGAGTGTTTCCGAGCATTTGCCCAGAATCGCGGGATGTTTTAGCGCCTTCGCTGAAGCTCAAAGACTGTTGCGATACCACCTAGCCCGCCACGGCCGCTAAGCAAACCACTCCCCCCGTGTCCGACATCGTAAATGGCCGTCCTAATCTTTACCCGAGGTACAACGCCGACTGCCCTAAAATGGCCGTCCCAATCTTTACCCGAGGTACAACGCCGACTGCCCTGCCACTAGGCCATTCCTCTGGCCAATGGCCGGCGGGCATCCTAACTGGCCATATACTAACTGGCCTCGCCTGCCCGGCCACGGGCACTCAACAGCGGCTCCACAAGCCGCGCCACTCCTAGCCCGAGCCGAGTCCCCGCGTTAGGAGGGGGGGTAGGGGTGTCAGTGAAGCGCCCAGAAGGCACTAACACGCATTCAATCAGGAGGCGGTAAAGCCGGCAATTAACGCTCTAAACGAGGAGCAACCCTCACCGCCCGCCTGGTAGCAACTCAGAAGTGCTAAGCCGCCCGCGATCGAGAACGCCACCTAAAGCTGTATTCTCCCGCCTAAACCTTTCACCCGCCACCACTAACCTCCCCCGTGGCCGATGCCACTGGGCCCCATACAACCTGGTCCTGCCCAGGGACGGGGCCGGGGGGGAAGCCCGTTGGGAGCACATACCTTTCTCTACACGACGCATCCGACGCGAGACGACCGAACACCGTCCCACGATGCAGGGACGGCCTGGAAGTGGGAGTGAGGGTCAAAACCGCTGCTGAACAGCGCAGAGTAGTCCGGACGAAACGCGGCGGAAAGAGGAAGGACAGAACCAGGCTGGCCTACATAAAGGCCCCAGGACCGCCCACCACCTTACATGCTCGCCCTGCATTGGCCACCTCCAAAGGGGCGGCACCCTGACCGTCGCGCTGATGACGTTTTGCTCGCGAGGCATGTGTCACTAAGACGCTGTCTCGCGTTATCTCCCCTTCGCGTCGCGCGGCCAGCGGCATTGTGGCGGTGGGTGCTCTGATTTTCTCTCTCCCCTAGAAGAATTCAAAATGGTCTTCTCCCGAGTCCTGGGAGCAAATGAAAGTATTTTAAAATAGATGTTTACCCAAGGAAAAAGTAGTTCAAAAGGGCAACCACACGGAGCCTTTAAGGAAGACGTGCAGTAAGTTAGGAAACAGACCATCCTAGAGTAGAAGTTTATGTAGACTGTGGTAAGATCAGCTGTTTAGGCCGAAAATGCATGATTGGCTAAGCCTGCTTGCATGTTTGACTTAGGCCTCATGTACACGACAGTTTAGAGGACAGGGTACCTTGACCACCAAACACACACCTGAGGGGAACACTTCCATCGTGTCAGGGTCATTACCACACTCCATGGATCTCCACTCTAGAACACTCCACTCCACATCATTCAGCTCTATACCACTGACTTTTAGCCATGCTGAACGGCAACCATGCAGGCGTACAACATGGCTAAAACACATTGGCAAAGCCTGCATACATGACTGAATTAACCTTCACGCATGATTGGCTTGCCTTCCTCCATCTTCAACTTTGAATGCTTGCATGTTTCACATAGCAGCTATGCATGATCAACATAGCCTCTACACATGACTGAACTTAGCTGCTACATGTGACTGACTTAACAGTAATGTTTTTTATATTTCCTCCATACATGATCGACCTATCCTCCATGCATCTTCGAATTAAAATGTTTCTATGTTATGTTATTTTAATTTATTACGTGCTTGAATCAGCCCATAGGGCTTTCATGTGTGAATTAGCCTACATACAGGATTGATTTAGCTTCCAAAGGTGATTGACTTGGGTTTCATGCAAGATCTACTTGGCCTTCATATGATTAATTTAGCCTCCATCCATAACTGACTTAACTTCCTTGCATCTTCGATTTAGACACCTTTCATTAGTCACTTGGCCTCCACATATGATTGACTTTTTCTGCACACATGATTGATCTAACCTCTGTGCATCTTTAACTTAAACTCCTTACGCGTTACACTTGGCCTCCACATATGATTGACTTTTCCTTCATGCACCACTAATTTAGCTTCCATGCAACTTAGACTAAACCTCCAGACATGACAGACGTAGCCTCCGTGTACAGTCGATTTAGACTACATATACTACTTATTTCACCTGAATATCTTAGCATTCATGCATACCTGACTAAGCATTCACACTTCAGGTGATTGTCTTGTATGATTGTCAGGAATTGCGCCTGTTTGCTACTTGACAAGGTAAATTGCCTATGAAGTAAGGTAAATAATAAGAGAAAAGCCAAAGGGTGTAGTTAATCCCAAAATGGTATTGATAAATAAATAGGAAAACGACGAAAAGGGATAAAATTGAGCCCTTTTTAAGGCGGGAAAGGGATACATCTAAAGAGTCAGGAAATTCTTGTGACAACGTACTATCCCCTAGGTTGTGAAATTTTTCCAAATGTGGGGTTTTCTGGTAGATATCAGTACTTAAAAAAAAAAGATCGCCACCATCTATCAAGTTTCAAAGCCGTTACAATTTTAAAGATAACTTGTAGGAAAACTAAATATTGGAAAGTTGTGTGGAATAACTTTGCCAGATAATAGAGGTAGGGAAGGTGGAAAATCTGTGGAATCGGTGTAGGCAAATAACCGAGATATATTTGGGATTTCTCATATGTAATAAAAACTTTGCAAACCCAAGACCCGCAGGTCAGAAACGTTTGAATCTGTCATACCTCTCAGTTCACTAAAATTAATAAAATTGACCTAATATTTAAGTACAGCGAGATAGTTCTTTATATAAAAATATGTTCTGAATTTCATGTTAGAGGTTTTTCTTTGCAGGCTCCTTTTAGCTGCCACGTTATGGTGCATGTACCATGAAATACAACACACACACAGATCTTGTTACCTGGTAAACTAAGGTGTACGAGAGCACTTCCATCACCCTCACACACCTTGGAGACATGAAGACAGGTGCAGTGAATAAATTTGACTATTTGCCGAGCACCCAAGTAGCCTTGACTGTGAAAGACATGCCACCGTTTAAACGCCATGTGTCACGGCATGGAAGTACTTAGTGCTCACATCTGTGCCGAGCCATAGCTATCAATGGTACCACAGGTGCAGTGGCACCAGGGCCCAAAGGTGTGAGCTCTGATTATTGCATACTAATCAAATTGCAGTCATTGGGTCCATGTTTCCTGCTGGCACTAATGCCCACGGTACCTTTGCTACCCACCTACGTCTGTGCTTAGCCACGGTGATGCCACTGTAGGGCTACTTTCAGCATTTCCACCACGACTGGATAGAGAGAGGGATGGCGGTTCTGTACGTGTTCTCCAACCATCCAGGGACAGAGTGGAAGACAGAAGATTTCCAAAAATTTCCATTAGCAGACATGCCCTTTCATCTAGTCCTTGTGAAATTTTCAGGTACTCCACCATTTACGACCTATTCTTCGTGTGTAAAGGACTCAATTAGCACTTCCTTAATAGGATGTTGTGCTGAGTTGTGTCCTCGTAGCAGGGGAGATGGGGTTTTATTGTGAGCACCTGTGCCCTTCCTGCCTTCCAAGGAAGGCTTTTACGGGCAGCTTTGACAGGCAGACAACACCTGAAAAGTATTTATGTATTTCACTTTGAACTTTCGCAGACAGGTTTTTTTTTAAGTTTAAGAGCTTTATTAAAGTATTTTAAAGCATGGGTACAATATGTGTCAATGCATATGAAACAAGAAGCATTACATTGGCAAACTGAATATGTCATTTGGCTGAATAACTAATATAATAAAACTATCATAAGTGAAAGATAAGCCAAAAGGGGAAAGCAATAAGAAAAATATGTACCTAAAGAGCAAGTAGGATTTTAGGTTTTTTAATTTTCAGAGAAAGGAAAAGTCTAACTAAAAACGAAAAGAAAAAGTAAACAGAAAAAGTAAGAAAGATAGAGAAGACAGAGAAGAAGGAAAAGAAAAAAGAAAGAGAAAAAGAGAAAAGAAACTGGAGATATATTAATATCTTCATCCAACATTATAGTAAATTATAAATCTAAATAAACACATTGGTTTCCAAAATCAGAATAATGACTGTATAATTAATATGATGAAAGACAATAAACTAGAAGAAGAAAGGAGTAAAATACTCATGGTGGTTGATAAACAAAGGAAGTATCTTGATTACGCAATGCCGATAAGTAAGTAGTAAGTGGAAACCAGAGGGCTTCTTTTTTTCGAATAAGTTGCTGAGAGGTTGTGGAAGAAGCTCGGTCCAGTCTGTGGTGATAACATAGAAGATTCCACCAGGCGGAGAAGGAAATCTTGGAGGCGTCTTTCCAATTAGATGTAATTTTACCTGAAAGGTAATAGCTATTAACAAATCCAAAAATATGCCCATCTTGCGTGATCCAAACCAAACAGCGGAATTACTTGCCAAAAATATGGGAAACATGTCAAAAGGGAAATTAATATTACAAACAGAGGAAATTGACTAACATATCTTAGTCACAAATCGAGCAATATTAGGGAAAAGGAAAAACGAGTGCATGAAAGAACCAGGAGTAGAAGGGCATACCCAACAATTCGGGGAAAAATTTGAGCTATATTTGGAGATTGATAAAGGAGTTAAAAATAGTCTATGGTAAAAAAGTAAAGGGTCTGAGTGGTATTAGAATTACAAGAGGTGTGATGTATGCGTGTCCAGATGGAATTCCAAGTATGAACAGAAAAAGTACGCTGTAAATCAGATTCCCATATGAGCTCGACTTTATTTTAGGACGGCTAGGGGTAGAAAAATGTAGATACTTGTAGATTTGGGAAGCTTCAATGAAATGAGAAGTGGTTAAAGGTTCTAACAGGGGATCTTGAGAGGAAGAAGAAGATCCAAAACGTAGGGAAAGCTGTTCTGTTAAGAGCAGACGTAGAGATTAATATCTTGATAAAGAGGACGCAGATAAGTCAAAAGTGGATTGAACTTCTTTTAAGGAGAGACATCGAGAATCCCGTATTAATTGTTTAACACGAAAAATCCCTTTGCGTCCCATGTCTTCCAAAAAATAGTACGATTGGATAGTTTACTACTTTTGTTATGCCAAAGAGGAGAATCCAAAAATATCCGTATAGGACTTTGAGATTTACATTTAATAGGATGAAAGGTTGAAATACATTTTGAAATCGTTCGACAGTTAAAGATCTAGGAGGATGAGTGAAACCTGCTAAAAGAGAAAAGGGTAAAGGAGAAATGAAAGCTTTCTCTAATCTGTGCTATACTGAGGTAAGAGGTCCTTCCACAGCAGATAGATATGGTAACATTTGGTGAAGGATGAGTGACATTGTCAAAAGTTAGGAAAGTGGACTCCGCCACGATCCTTAGGAGCAGAGAGAAGGGCCAAAGAAATACAAGCTTTCTGACCATTCCAAAGAAATGTACTCAAAATGTTGATAAAGGTTTTAAAAAATGTCAAAGGTATTTTAACGGGTAACATAGATAAATAAAAATCAATAACTGGGAGGAACATAATTTTGATAGTGTCTAAACTACCCCACCATGACAAAAAGAGGGGAGACCATCTATCTGCCATACTTTTAACTTTAGATAAAACCTCATCCAAATTGATCTGAATAATTTTTGCAAAAGTAGAAGAGTATTTAGTCCCTAAGCAGGTAATATTGTTAGTATTCCATTTAAAATCGATACCCTCAAACATACTTCTTAGACAATATTTATTTAAAGGGAGCACTTCAGATTTGGAAAAATTCAATTTAAAGCCTGACAGGGCCGCATAAGAGGAGAGAAGATCGGTAAAAGCAGCATAGAAGTAGAGGGATGGGAGACATATAACATAATATCATCTGCGTAAGCAGTACATTTAATTTCGACAGATTTGTCTATAAAACCTCGAAAAGTGGGTGAGTGTCGTAAAGAGTGAAGAAAGGGCTCAAGAGAAAGGATAAAGAGTAATGGGGAGAGAGGGCATCCCTGGCGAGTACCTCTTTGTAAAGGGAAATAAGAAGATTGAGAGCCATTAACGCAAACTGAGGTAGTCGGAGAGGAATATAACAGTTTAATTAAGAAAAGAATAGAAGGACCAAAACCGTGGCATTAGAGAGCGCGCATCATAAATAGCCAATGAACACGGTCAAAAGCTTTTTCCGCATCCAAGGTTATGGCGGCTATAGGGGAAGAACTCTTAGAGGTAAGATTAATTATATTGAGAAAAGTTCAGGAATTATCAGAAATTATTCTTCCTTTAACAAACCTTGTTTGTTCAAAACCAATTAAGTCCGGAAGGACTTGATTAATATCTTAGCAAATAACTTGCAATCAAGATTAATCAAAGAGATGGGACGGTAATTAGCACAACAGGAAGGATCTTTATCTTTTTTGGGAATGAGACAGATCATAACTTCAAGAAAAGAACCTCTAGCTTCTCCGTTTAGAGCAAAATATTAAAAAAAAGAGATAAAAATATGGGGCAGAAGAACAGACAAAAAACAAGAATAAAACTCAGCAGTAAGACCGTCAGGACCAGGGGCCTTAACTTTAGGTAGCATGGACAAAGCAGATTTAATATCAGATAAAGAAATATCCCCTTCTAACATAGAGCAATAAGGAAGAAGGGAAGAGCGAGGAAGTAATGAATCAAAAAAGGAATCCAAATTAGCGTCAGAAGGGGAAGATTCGGGAGTGTAAAGGGTCTTATAGAAATCTGTAAAACAAGTTAATATTTCCTTCATCTTTGAAATAAGGAATTTCATGGTCATAAACAATCTTAACAACTCTAGATCTTTGAGATTTCACCTTCCAATAATTTGCCAGCAGCTTACCAGCCCGGTTACGAACACCATACAATCTAGATAGAGTTTATTTTTAAAACAATGTCCCCGAAGCCTCTTCTGTGGCTTTCCTATTAAAGTCGAGTTTTGCTTGAATCAAAGACTTAAGGGAGTCAGCATTTTTTGATGAATGATACGCATGTTTTGTTTTTTAGAGCCAAATATTGAAAAAAAGAGATAAAATATGGGGCAGAAGAACAGACAAAAAACAAGAATAAAACTCAGCAGTAAGACCGTCAGGACCAGGGGCCTTAACTTTAGGTAGCATGGACAAAGCAGATTTAATCTCAGATAAAGAAATATCCCCTTCTAACATAGAGCAATAAGGAAGAAGGGAAGAGCGAGGAAGTAATGAATCAAAAAAGGAATCCAAATTACCGTCAGAAGGGGAAGATTTGGGAGTGTAAAGGGTCTTATAGAAATCTGTAAAACAAGATAATATTTCCTTCATCTTTGAAACAAGGAATTTCATGGCCATAAACAATCTTAACAACTCTAGATCTTTGAGATTTCACCTTCAAATAATTTGCCAGCAGCTTACCAGCTCGGTTACGACCACCATACAATCTAGATAGAGTTTATTTTTAAAACAATGTCCCCGAAGCCTCTTCTGTGGCTTTCCTATTAAAGTCGAGTTTTGCTTGAATCAAAGACTTAAGGGAGTCAGCATTTTTTTGATGAATAATACGCATGTTTTGTTTTTTAATAGAAGAAAGTAAAGAATCTGATTCTTTGCGAAACTGTTTCCCTTTTCTAGCAACGTAATCTATAATGAATCCTCTAGCTGTAGCTTTAAAGGAATCCCAGATAATATGGAAAGGCATATCAGGAGCAGAATAAAAAAAAGAATTCAGAGGCAAAATCTTTAAAGCGGCTGAAAAGGTGGGATCTTTAAGAAGATATTTGTTAAAATGCCAACAACGAGATTTGGGGGACAAAGAAGGAAGATCTAAACTAATCAGGACGGGAGCGTGGTCAGAAATAAGAATAGGGCCAATCTTTGCATCTGTGAGGTGTGAAATAAGGTGTGGGCTTAAAAATATGTAATGAATTCTAGAAGTAGAGTTATGAGTAGGGGATTAGAATGTGTATTCTAAACTATCGGGATTGGATATTCTCCATGCATCTACCAAACCCCTTACAGAAATGGTCCTAGCAAAGGTTTTTTGCATTTTATTGGTGATATACATAGAGGAGGATTTCCTATCTGTGAAGGAATCCATGACTTGGTTACAATCACCACCCACTATGAGGTTAGGGCTCGAGCATGCATGTAAAGTGTGGGACATGGATTGCCAGAATTGTGAGTCAATGCCTGTGTGGGGGCATACATGTTAAGTAAGGAAACCTGGAACCATTATTAATAGTATGAAGAAGGAGCCAACAACCCTCCTCATCTTTTTCTTCTTTTTCTATTGTGAGGGATAAGGTTTTGTGAAAGAGTATTACAACACCACTTTTCCTGTCTTTAGAGGAAGAACAATAAACATGCCCTATCCATTACTTTTTAAAGGGAATTAACATCACTCGCATTAAGATGGGTTTCTTGTAACATACCAATTTTACACTGGAGTCTAGATAAATGGATAAGTACCTGTTGCTTTTTAACAGAATTATGCAGACCTTTTACATTCCATGAGATAATCCGAACATTATCAGTCACTACAAGTCAAATAAGGTAGTAATAATATTAATAATAATAAACGATTCAACCAAATTTTATAATCAGTATAAGGGAAACTAAGAACAAAACCATGGAATGCACTTAGAAATGAACAATTAAACATAGAAATATAGATAGATGCAATATTGTGAAAATATATGAACAAGAAGAAGAAGGTGATAGGGGAGAAAAATATGAAGAAAAATGAGGAAACGAGAAAAGGGTTAGGAGAAAGATATGCGAAGATAAAGAAATAAAAATGGAAGGTAAGCGAGAGAAAATGAAAGGAAAAAAGGAGAAGAAGGAGAAGAGGAAAAAAAGAGAAAGTACAAGAAACAAGTGATAGAGAAAGAAAAGTTGACTAAAAGCCGAGAGACTTCAGTCACATGAGACGGAATAGATATCCATATTGAAGAAATTAACATGTGGAGGCGGGGAGCTGTGAGAGAAGACAGACGCAGAACCGATACCAGCTTCGAGATCCATCAAGAATATTGAAGAGGATAATTAAAAGAAAAAAAGGAATCTAACATAGAGTAACAAATCAAGGGAGACCAAAAACATAAGATGGAATAGAATACAATTAGCGGACAACAATGGACGAAATAACAGTAGGCTACTCAACACTTACCAGACATAAGAGAAATCTGTGAACCTTAGGGTCAGGATGAAAGGGCAGGGAGGAGGGAGACATCTGGGAGAAGAATCAATACAAGAGGAGGAGCAGCTACGAAGAAAAACAACGAAAAAACGCAATATGAAATAACAGCTGAAAAAAGGTCACCAGACCATAAAAAACAAAAGAAGACCAACAACTTCAGATCATAAACTACAACAACATAAGGAAGAAGAATCTTCAGAACATTTGAATGGAGATTTTAACTCCGGAAAAACAGACACATAACAGAACAATATACTTCAAGAGCCTCCAAATTCCATATCATTCCCTTCATGGCGAGATATGAATTATCGCAGATCTTGAGGGCGATCAAAAGAATAACAGCTCTCTTTATAAGTAACTTTGAAAAAACAGGGGTGAACTAGTTAGTCCATATTCGGCGTTCATGGATCGAAGAGCCGGGTGAAAAGAAAGGAAGTCTTTGCGACGAGCAGCAGCGGCTTGGGCCACGTCTTGAGAGAGGAACATTTTTTGACCAGACCACAGCATTTGCTTCCTCAACTTTGCTGCTGAAAGGACCATTAACAACTCAGTGTATTCCAAAAACAAAACAATTATCCCTCGAGGACGATGTATAGTCGATGACGAAGCTGAATCTGCAGACTTGGGGCCGATGCGATGGGCACGTTGTCAATTGAGATTAGTGACATCCTTGGGACCAACATTCTTGGGAATGTGTTTTTAAGAAGGCCAATATGTCAGGCCCTTCTTCACCCTCAGGAATACCGTAAATTTGAAGGTTATTGCGCCTATTGCAATTTTCTAAGTCTTCGGTTGGCGTCTTGAGGAGAGCAATCTCTTTGGACATGGCCACTACTTGAGGCATCAAATCTTGTGCATCACTGATCCTCTGTTCCATCTCAGACACTCTTGAGTCCAAATTAGACCACTTCTCTTTTAATCTCTGAAGGGTTGCATTAGTGTCAATGACAAAAGTTTTCAACAACTTTCTCTTCTCCATAAGGTTTTCCACTGTAATGGGTAGTGGTAGGCAACTTAGGTTCTTTTTTCTGTCTTTTAGGAAAAGCGGCTAGGTTAGAGTCCTTGCGAGAGGAAGACATATTAGTTGAAGTTGCTTTCTGACCTGACGAGGAAGAAGGCTCCATATATAGAAAATTATTGAAACACTGAGACCCTCAAAAAAGTGCAGCGCAAAAGAAGTGAATTATAATTCCGACAACAGCCGTAGAATTCCTGTACCTTGCAACAAGCTTTAGCGAGCGGTATATGGGAACATGAAATTCTGGCATATAACAGACTGAAGAAAGGTCAATCATAAAATATTAATACATCAGTCAGGAAAATTGTTGCAGAGGTGGAAGCAATAATATACCACTTGGATTGGTAATGGCAATTATAAAAACAGTTGAAAAGTGTTAACTAGGCATAGAAACTCCTCAAAGAAAGAAAGGAAACATTGTGAGGAGAACTACCTTCACCAGAGTAAAGGAGGTTGAGGGCACACAAAACCTTCACCAGAGTAAAGGAGGTTTAGCGCACACAAAATGGCAGTCGCAATGTTTCTTGAAGAATCACACCTCATATTAAGATTAGCTTGCAGGATACTTGGAGGAGGAGGCATGCAAACTGATAGGCAACAGTCCAGCTCAAAATATGCAGAAAATGCGGCGTCCCTGCATGGTGCCAACTGCCGAGTCATTGCAGAGACGCGATAAGTACAAAATGGCAGCTGCGATCCTCTCAGGGAGTGCGCCGCATTTCTGAGACGAATTGCAGGTGATTGCGGGATCCGTGCATCAAGAAAAAGGTGTCCTTAGACTCGGCTGACACCCGACGTCCGAGTCTGGCTTAAAAAACTGCCATGAAGCAACTCCGTAGGCCGCCTTTCTTGAATTGGTTGATCTCGATCCAGAGCAAGATCAGCCTGCTGTCATTCTCGTCGGTGCTCAAGCCACGCCCCGCAGACAGGTTTTTTGACTGCAAAAGTCTGAACTCTGTGCTCATTATATTGTTTGCATTTTTTGGAGTATATTTCTGACTTTAATGGGATTTACCAAGATTCCGAGTAGTATGTCTGAAAAACTAAGACAGTGATAGATTACTAGGAGCACTCATATCCACAAAATCAACTCAAGGAAAGGATACATTGCTTACTTGTAATCCTAGTTCTCTTCCAGGGGAATCCTCATCAAAGTTATAAGCACAGACCTGAAAGGTAAAATATGGCCAGATTACATTACTTTTCTTTTAAAAAAACATACATCAATACAATTTATGTTAAGAATGAAAAACTGACCATAGGAAGGTTTTCACACACTTTATTTAAAAGCAGAAGGAAAGGGAATATGAGACATTGTTAACAAATAGGATGCCATTAAAGGAGTTAAAAAGAGTATCCATAAACTGGCACTGTGCCTATAAGAACCACGAGTGAGTTAGAAAGCAGGCCTAGGGCACGTGGAATCGCTGGGGCTGTCTAGAACCACCAAAGGTTAGGCTGTAGGAAGCCCACGGGAGATGGGTGCAGTGTATAAACACAGCAGCGGGATACCATTGACTTTCTATGGAGAACAAACAAGTTACAAAGTTACAATTTAAGGGCACTTCTAGGTGAACTACGATGGAACCCTTTTAGACTAGGACACTTCGAGATTCAAAACCCACGGGAGCACCGGAATACTTGTGTTACCTCACCCAGGGAAGCCGGGTGCATAGGTGTCTTTTGGTGTCAGGTTTCCTCGTCGATTCCAATGGACTGCTGTGAAGAAGTGCTGCAGGCGACCAGAGGAAAAGCGTCCGGGTGGATCCAAGGGTGGATCGGAGATGTAAAGAACCTGAAAGCAGAGGAGACAGAGTCTGGGTCACTAGCCAGTGACCAGGATGGCGATAGGAAGATGCCAGCCGATGTCGGGTGATTTCAGGTGAGAAGGTGAAGCTTGTCTTTTCAGCAACGAGGACCAGGAGGCATCGACGACAACCAGGAGCTGGATTCGAGCTGTCCCACGAAGGATCTAGTTGACTGCGGTGTCGGTATCCGGATTGGACACAAAATGCTTTGGCAAACACAATCCACGCAAGATGTCGAAATGGGCTTCGGTGCAGACCAGCAAGGTCTGAGGAACTCCTCCTTTGGAGATGAGTGGGAGCAAGCCTGGAGCAACCAGGAAAGCAAAAGAAAGTGAATATTGGTCTTCGTGTGGGCTCACTAGCCAACAAACTAGGAACCGCGAAGATGCGGGCCCACTGGACACTAGTGGAGTGTGGGCCTCTGAGCTACGGTGCAAAAGGTGCTCGGGGCAGGGGCATCAAATACCCCAATGCACAACTTCGGGAGTCTTCGGGAAGTAGGTGCAGTAGCAACAATGCAGGATGTCCAGGAGTTCCGGTCCCACGTCTCCCATGTCCGCCACAGGTCTCAGCTTTGCTGGGAGCACAGGTCAGCGTCAGAGATGTCTGGAAGTCCATATCCTGTGTCACAGATTCTTCGGGATCCGGCGGGAGCCTCGAAAATGCAGACCGTCAAAGATGCTGTTGGTGCCTATTTGGACAGGGTGGTCACTCCTTGACCACAAGGGAAATTCTTCTGTCTTCCAGTCGAAATAGAATGTCGAAGGTCCTGGAATTATGTATCAGAGTTTTGTCCAGGGTAATCTAAAGTCCTAGGGACTGGGGTTCTATACTTATAGCAAGTCTAGGATTTGGACTAACTCTAAGGTCCCTCGTTTGGGTGGACCTGGGGAGTGGGTGGTTACACCCCTTCCCCTTTGTCCAGTTTCATGCCAGAGCTGGGGCTGAGTGCCCCAGCAACCGGTTTGAACTGGGAAATGCGTGGAGCACCTTGTGTGCCCCAGGCAGTGTCTGAAAAGCATTCACTGAATGCAACCCACCCTGTCCCAATACATTAAAGCCTGTCTGGGGAGGTGCTAGTACCTCCCTGGACAAGAAACCTATTGTCCAGGCCTCCCCTCGCAGAGTTTCATCCAGCAGCAGGAGGGCAGACTTGTGTCTGTGGCAGCAGCATCCATTTTGTGATGCTGGGGCTCTTTAACTTTAAACGGGTTTAACAGTACTACATATCCTTCTCCCTCTAGAAGGGTGGCGGGGGGTAGTATTCCAAAGTGTTTGACACTTTACACAACATGTTTTGATAAAGCCAAACCAAACTTAGCATTAATCGCAAGGATTATAATGCACTTAGGAGTATATGGTATGGCTATATCGTAGAACAGCTATGAGGAAATGGTTCCGAAAGCTGCAGAGGGGCTCAGCTCATGCTAGGGCACCCTCTAACACAAAACTAAGAACTCTGCCTCCAGGATTGTCAAGGCCTGCCATAGGAGTGACTTATAGGTTACTATGTGTCTATATATAAGGTAGATATAGATATACTATATCTAAGTAAGGGGTGATTACACCACCTTAACCAGGCTGTAAGTACAGACCTGTGGTGTCAGTTTGGAAGGCTAACCAGGGGTGGCACAATACATGCTGCAGCCCCTGGTAGGCCTAGGGTGCACCTATGCCCTGGGTACCTAGGGTACCATATATAGGGGCTCACAAGGGTCACCCAGTAACCAATCTGATATGTACCTAAATTACATGGTATCAATTTAGAGAGAGTACAGCTAGGCTGTGGGCCTGATTAGCAGGGCCACAGCCATACTAAAGTCGAAAAACCAGTGAAGCACAGCAAAAAGTGGGGGTAACCATAGACCCTACACTCCTACACACCCCACTAAGTGTGGACTTAGAAGCAAGGAACAGCTCCAACATTTAACCAATAAGATTCCTCAAAGAAGCCTGTCCGACATGAATGACTGCTTTAGCATCTGAATCCAGGCAGTAATGCCTGGTAAAGGTATGAACAAACTTCCAGGTCGTGGCTGGAAAAAGTGAAGGCATATTGGACAGAAAAAATAATATTTTCTGTCAGATACTGGCAACTACCAAGTGAAACTATACTGAAAAAGATTTAGAAAGGATTTTCTGACTATTGTTTATCAAAATGTGAGAGCTCAGGGCTCTGAGATCCTAAAAGTAGGAGCTGGAAAAATGAACTGACCTAACTGTCATATGTGGGGCATGATGGAATACAGGGGGTACTGTGAAGTTCCTAAAGGCACAGTGCCAGTTTTACGTTTACTATTTTAATGGCAGTTTATTGGTTAACAATGTCTCATATTCCCTTTCCTTTTGTTTTTAAAGAAAGGTTTGTGGAAGGGTTCCCGTGGTCAGTTTTTCATTCCTAGCATTAATTGTATTAATGTATGTGTTTTCAAAAGAAAAGTAAATGTAATTTATCTATATATATATATATCTGAGAGAGGACAGTACTTACTGTTTGGAAACTTCCCAGTTCTCTCTCTGTGACTACACTACAGCGATCCAATGGGGTTCCTTCTGTCAGCATCAAACAAACCCCACAAAAACTCAGAATTAAACTGTCAAGCACGGAGCTGGCACTGAAGAAGGCATCCGCCGAAAAGCGTTTGACAGGTGTTGCGACTGTGAGGACAGGTTCTTTGATCTGCTAAGTGGTGCTTATAAAAATACATTGCTCTGAGGCGACATGAGCAGTGTGAGACCCATCTTTCATTCATGAAGCAGAATTGAGGTGAATAGGTGGCAGTGGTCTGCACTGCATTCTGAAATGCCTCTTGTTCAGCACCGCGTACAGCTGGCAAATTGTGGCAGGAGTGCATGAGGTTGCCCCCCGGCCGTGAGATGTTGTGGTAATGGGGAGAGAGCAGCAGATTCACTGCTGAACGAGGCGGTTCGCAGTGAGGAAAACTGCCACTGACCCTGCCGGAGAGAGGAGAGAAGAGTACAACGGCTGACGTTTGTCAGGGCATTATCGTGTGCAAGGGCAGGTTACTGAAGTAGGCTCGCGGATTGGGACTGTCCTTGTCGCATTTGGCTGTGCATCGGGAACATTGGAATTAAGTGAGAGAGGAGAGTACTTACTGTGTGGAAACTTTCCAGTCCTCTCTCTGTGACTACACTACAGCGATCCAATGGGGTTCCTTCTGTCAGAGTTAAACAACCCCGCGAAAAACACTGAAGAAGGCATTCGCCGAAACGCGTTTGCCAGGTGTTGTGACTGTGAGGAGGCGTTATTTGATGTGCCAAGTGGTGGTAATAAAGACCTTACTGAGAGGCGAGGCGAGTTGTGTCAGACCCGTCTTTTATTCATGAAGCGAGATTGGAGGTGAATATACATATATATATGCATATATATATATGTTATGTTATGTTATAAAGAACTTGTAGCGCGCACTAATACTCTGGAGTGTCCTGGCGCGAGAGTGAACTGGGGTAGACAGATGGGAACCATTTGGATGAGCTGGTGTAAAGAAAGGGTCTGGGACAACCAATAAACAAAGATCCTTAAGTATTGCCCGGCGGTATCGCCTCTTGAACCCACAAAATATTAATCAATGAAGAGGCAGGCGCTGGAGACTGGAAGGCAGGAAACAAGGATTTATTTTCTCCGGAGGAGAACACATCAGTTCAGACAGCAAGTATCGTCACGAGGTGCTCTAACCGCATCTCTGAGGCCTGGCCTCTTATACACAGGTTTATGATCTTTATTGCAGGTAACACATTCTTGCAATGCTTTGAAGTATGAAAGGACATCCTCGGAATCTCCCCTTCAGGCCCGTTCCCACACACATTTACAGTTGAAGTCCCCACCCCGGTCACAACAGGTGATGATTATCGCGCAGCTGGACATTCCGCCGATTCACGGGGTGTGTGGGGTTGATCGGATCTCATAGGGAGGGGGCTTTGATCAATTCGAGGGTCCTTTAATGGGGGAAGCTTCCTACTGTACGGGGGGGGCAATAAACAGTATCCGCAGGGCCAGGTGGCGGCCTGGGAACGAGGAAGACAAACGGGCACACAGGAAAAGGGGGTTTGTATCGAAGGGCCTGGGACCATGAAAGGAATGAAGGGAGGTGTCGCGCTGGGAACAAGATGGGATTCCGAGGCAGAGCTGCGCTGAAGAGGGGTTTATGACCCAGGGCATGTGAGAGCGGGGGTGGCCAGTACGTGGGGGGGGGGGCTTGTGAGGGCGAAGAGCTGTGCTGGGGGTCAGTGGCGTGCAGAGGGTGGTTCTGGTCGAGGCATCTAAAATGGCGGGTGCGCACGACGAAAAGTGTGGCATCAGGGGAAAAGGCAAGATGGCGCAGATAATGTTTACCAAACCGTACTAATTTTCCACAGTCCTCCCTTTAACATTCCCAAGACATCTTGCTGGCCTATTTCCTATCCATGTCTACTGTGGCGGTCATAAGTAAAGAAGTAGGAACCCAGGTGAAGGAGCTGTAAACATTACATTTAAAATCTTTCATCCTAGGAGGCGGGCCTATCGTTAAGCTCGTTGCAGGAAAGTCATAGTAATGCAATATCGGACAAAAACGATTCTGTAGTGAGAGCGTTGGGTACATTTCATAGATGCTTATAGTCATTCGGAATATGAACTGATAGGTTATTACATATGTAAGTTCATTTCGTATTCGGTTGGAGCATAATCAATACAATGGAGGCTGGGAGAGAAATGAGACGTAGTAAAAACGATAATCAGGGGTGTCACTGTTCGAAGGGGAAGTCTTATTGTCGTGGACCATCATTAGTGAGTTCTCAGCATTCTTTGTCGTCTTCTGTTGGCACTGTTGAGCACCGGCGGTGGAGCTATGTGTCCAGCTCTATTCTAGGTCCTGCGTTGCAGGGCATGACCTTTTCCTCGCTTTCCTGGTCAAAAAGGTCCTTTTTCGCCCTGTGTCCTAACTATTCTTTCATGGGTACCTTAGACAGGGCACCCAAGTTTCATTTTAGTTTGCAGCAAAACCCTATTCTATCTGACCGCAGTTTTTCTTTTTCGAGTCGATTGTCAAAAGAGTTCAGGTGGAAGAAGGGGGTGTGTGAGTAGTCCTTAGGGTAGGTCGGAGGAAAAGGGGATGGAGCAGGGCCAGATCGGGAACAGACCAGGGGGACGGAAAACTTCAGGTAGGCGGGCCCATGACCGAGTTCAGAGGGCGGGGACTTTTCGGCACATGTTGATCATCGAGCAGGGGCATCAGGTCAGCCCTTTCCTTTCATTTTGTCGGAAACAGTGCCTCGTCCTGCGACTCCTTACTGTTGCGGTCTCGCCTTGGCCAATGTCGCAGATGTTCCACGATCTGCAGTCAGGCCGCGTGCTCCCACATCCGGTCTCTCTCTCCTCCGACAGTGGTACCCTTAAATGAGTTTGAAAAGACAGTCTTTAGAGAATTGGCAGAGGAAGGTAATCACATAAGTCTATTTCTCTCCCAACTCCAAGCAACTGGGAAACATCCGTTACATTGGGGTTTACAACCAACATATAAATAATTGATGATGGGTTTGCTGGATTTCCTATAACTTTCCTTCGTAACTATTTCTTTGGTGTTTGTTGGTATTACATTCATTGTCGTGGTACGAGATCTGATACCTATTCATTGCCTTTGTTTAGTACAGTCACGTCAGTTCTTCTGGCAGAGACCCACTTTCCTAGTACGAGCCTTACGAAGCTATACCGTTCTTCAGGGCTTTGTATTTTTACGAAAAAGTGCAACGTGCTATCACCATGGTCTGATAGGTATCTTTCTGAGGAATGAACATAGGCTAAACAATTTTCCATTATATCAATGCATCCTATCTTTCAGCTAAACATTTTACTTTCAACAGGGTTTACTGCAACAATTTCTTCATTTCGGTCTAATCTTAACTTCGCAAACATCATTCTAATTTCTACATAGTCTCTTACAACCTGACTACTTCATTAAAAACCGGGGGGCTTGCGATAACTATTCAACTCATCCTTGGGGTGACCGGGGTCTTATGGAAAACAACTAGGAACATAGTAAACTGGGGTGAGGGACTATCGTCTTGCTTTGTGTCATGAGGGCGTTATCTAGCAGAAGGCCACAGTTCAGTTGGTAAGCGTTCAGTGACATTTCTCGAATTCTATACTCTGTAGCTTGCTCATCAGCAAATCATTTCTAGGAACAACGGCTGGCCTGTGTTAGTTGTAAGTCGACCCATCTCTTACAACCGGGGGTGAGGGACATTTTTTTTTTTTCAAACTCTCGTCCGGGGCAGCTGATACAAAAACTGGGGGCGTTCTGGGAAGACGGGGATGCTTCGATCACTTTTACTGTTTGGGTATTGAGACAATTCGGGACGGGGAAGGTCGCATCACCTGAGGCATTTTTATCATAGAAGCCACTGACATGTAGTTCCCTTATTACGGGTCAGATTAGGGAACCTCAGTCGTCTTACCTGTCCTTTCCTTTTTGGCCAATTCTAGGTTTCATCAATATTTAGCAGAAAGGAGAGGTAGTAACATGGCATCAAGGTGATTTTATTTAAGACAAATTTGTGCAAATACTTGCGGTATTTGGAGCCAATTGGGTGGTGCACCAGGGGAGGTGGTTTGCCAATTAGGTGCCAGTCGTTAGGAAGAGTGAGAGTGTGGAGGAGAGAGAGAGAGAGGGAGAGAGAGAGAGAGAGAGAGAGAGAGAGAGAGAGAGAGATGTGCAACAATAGGCTAAATAGTACACGTGCGACATGGGGAGTGGCCGTGTATTAAGATAGGCTATTCAGCGCATTACACAACATTGAGACATTATGGGTCTGTGTTAGAATTTCGAAAGCATGCAGTTTGGGACGGACGAGCATTAGGCCGGGTACAAAGGGACATGCATTGGGTAAAAGGCATCATTGTGTCGCACTTCTCGCACTCTCGGTCCTTTGACTAGTTAAGTCAATGCTTCAGTCGCATAAAAACATTTTCTCATAGTTTCAGACATACGTGACATGTGCTCATTCACGCAACACGGATTAGGGGTGATCGTGTTTCATCATATCATACAACTTATTGGCTCTTTCGTTACAAGAGTAGTTTGTGGGTGTCCTTAGGTGCCACCTTGCAGCGTTAGTCCGCTTCATGTATCAGACATGGCGAAGTTTCAGATCTTCTCCATACCTCAGTCGTGATTCCATTGTAACCTGTAGAGGGAGGAAAAGAAGGGGAAGGGAGGGGGAACAACATTCGAGCATATCAAATGCACGGGCACGAAAGTCCTTTACTTACCACATACTCGTCTTATCTCCTCGGGATATAATCCCTGGGGTCTTGGTTTCTGAAGTCAGGGGGGCGGGCAGTGTGGCAAGGATGGCGAGCGATAGGTTGTTCACGAGGGAGACGGTCCGAGTGTGGCATTATAGGCCGTGTGTAGGGAAACGTTAAAAAAATCAGAGGCGCTTTGTGCGAGGTATCTAGTTTGTAGATGTATCTAGCTATCGGGGTCCTTAAATCTTTTCCAACGCTGTGATGTCCTAAGGCATATCAGCTCTTCGGCCAACCCTGTTCCCTAGTACCTTTGAGTACCATACCTTTATAACATTCTATCATTTACACCGCTTCACTTTACCCGTCCTCAGAAGTCGAGGTCCTTCTCCATGCGTTAGTTCCTGAGCCAGTCGCATATTTGGAGGCAGAGTATCGTGCCTTAGATTCGATCCTCAATCCGGGGCTGAGCAACCATCTTCTAATAACCTTAGAAAGAGAACAAAGCAGAGCGCACAGAAAAACTCTCCCGCTGATCCCACATTTTACAAAAGCATGCAATACCTGTTCATAGTTTGGAAAACCTTTATTTGCACAATCGTTCAGCAAGTAGATGTGAGAGTGCAATCGTATTTGGCCGGACACGGCGATGGCTGAAGCGCGTACAGTTGGGGGGGGGCTATTTTGCAGCATTAAAAAAACATTTTTAAAAGGGTTTATTTAGTCATTTGCAAGAAACTAAAAACGTCTATCAATAGTTGAGGGATCAAGGGGCATTCATTTCATAATTGGAAGCACAGTCAGACTAGTTGCAATCAAATTTCCTAGATGTATACCGTGGGCGTGTGTCATAAGCGAGGTTATGTATCAGTTACAATAATATCATAATAAATCGTACATTGAAACCAACATTTTAACGGGATCCTTTTACATGTTCGCCAAGGGAACCCTCCCTCTTTTTCGTCAAGTGTACAAAGGATCATATACATATCTCAGAACATCAAGTCTTATTAGCTAAGAACACCACGAGGTGTTCGTAAGTTCCTATTGACACCGGCGCCATTTTGGGCGAGGCCGGGTTAGTCCGGAAGTAGCATCAGGGACAAAATGTTTCCCACAACCGGCGGTTGGACCAGAGTCCCTTTCGGCAGTTCAAAAAGACTTGTGCTAACAGAAGGGGTGGCTATGTCGTGGTTATTTCGTTAGCGATCAAGGCAGTTGTTCCTCACCGGAAGCCTGCAGGGGCCGAGGGCTCCGGGGACTTTTGTAGAATCTTCAAGGCTGTGGGGATGCTGTCGGAGGTGGGGGCTCGTGCCCCGGTGGGCAAGCGTCCGAGTTACATTGCTGGTCAAAGTTACTCTAGCGGCCTAGACCCGCCTTCCAGGGGGCCCAGACGCCATTTTGAGACCCCGCAGCAGCCGCCCTTCGTCGTGTCTGCAAGAGTGGAAGAGACTTCTTGGGGCGAAAAAATGGAACACCGTGCCGTAGGAGCAGGACATCCGGCTCGGGCGCTAGGGTGCAGCTGTGGCGCCCCCCACCGGGGGGGGGGCGAGGGAGGCTCGTTCGCGCCGCCTCCCTCCCTCAGTGCACCCCACGCTGCCCCTTTTCACGGGTATACATGGTGGCCACCCCACATCCCGTGCTCCGCAAGTACACTTGAGGGCCATCGTATGTCTTGTGCTGCGCAAGTATGGTTGCTGGCCATTCTATGTCCTGTGCTGCGGAAGTATGGTCGCTGGCCCGGCTGGAGGATTCCGGCGCCGGGCCGGGACTGGGAAACCTCCTACCCGGGGAGGTGGGAGAGGCTCGTTCGCGTCGCCTCTCCTTCCCAGCCCACCCTGTACCAATTCTTCAGCGGAGGTATTTGTGATGGCCGGACCAGGAGATACGAGGGAGGGGGTCATCTGCATCCGCCCCCTCCCTACTCGTGGCCCGGGGGACGCCGCCCCAGGAAGAAGAGGATGGGAAGGCCATTTCAAGCCGGGCCCGTGGTGCCTCCTGGACATCCCACTGGCGATCTTTTCGATCGATGGCTGTCAGTAGGTCCCGCCCCAGACGTGCTGTGTGTTTCACCTTCCGGATGGGCGTGACCGGTGACCTGCTGCATTTCGGGAACTTCCGGAGTGGGGGTAGGTATTTTGTTTGGACAGGCATGTCTGGGTAATGGGGGGGTTGTCTATGCAGGCCTGTAATTGCCTTTTTTTTCACAGAGTGGGGGGGCAACAGAGAGTAATCAGTCCCATTGCACTCGGAGTTTGAGTTCATTAATGGAATGTATACTAATCTGTCCGAGACTACTCTGTGTATTGTTTCTGTATGTTATCCGAAAGGGTGGCTTTTGTGTCCGGGAACAGTAGCGGTAGTACGGGGTTCGTCACCGGGTAACTTAGAGCTAGACTGGGTTTCCCGTCTTAGCGTTGTTCGATCTATGAGGACTCAAACATGTCGCTGAAATCGGTCTGGCGAAATCTGTGCCATCGGGCGTAATCAAACGCGGTGGTTCTATCCGGCCTGTCTGTGCCAGTCTGATTCATCTTTGTCTCGCGCCTTTTCCCTTTCTGCCAGCCTGTTATTTCTGTCGGCCCTCTGCTCTTACCCGTGTTCAGTAGAGTCGGGCATTGGGCTTTCCAGTGCCCGGAATATTTACAAAAAGCACATTGGTTTTGCCCTAAGTCTGGTCGTCCTGCGCGTAGTGTCGGGGGATTACTTTCGGGTCGTTGTGTCTTGGGGTTGTCCTGTCGGTATATCCCTTTACACCGTTCCCTTCCTGCGTTTACTCCTTGGAACCGTGTTGCCGCTATCCCTTCCTTTTGCCTACCAGATGCTTGGAAGGTTGTCTGTCGCATTTCTTTACCTACTCTGACTTCGTCTCTTTTCTTTCGTTGCATTGCTTCTTTGCGCCACATACCGAGACTGTCGAGCATAATAGGCGTTGTCTTACTACTACAAAGGGCTATTTCTAACGTTTCTATTTTATCAAGATCGAAGGATCCTATCAGTGGCCACTGTTTCTCTTGATTTTCTTTGGTATACTTGTGCCACAGCTTACTATAGGCTATGGTAACTAATCCATACTTTGTGAACATGTCTTTATTAGGGGTGCCTTCCAGCGGAGCTAGATGGTCCACCTCTAATAAACGGTCCGGGTTGAACCAATTACCAATCAGTGAGGAGAAGATAGGCATGACGGATTACAATGGGGCCAAAAGTCAGCACTACCTACCTTATCACTGCGTGCAAAGACTAGACAGAATATTTCTATTCTACGTTGTTTGCAGGCAGCGAATACCTCATGAACCAATATCGAACAGTCAATGTTCGGTCAATCAAACAATCAGTGGGGAGAATAAGTAGGCCCGCAAAAGTCTGCGTCCTCTACCCTTTCACTATCTGCAAAGAGGAACCTGTTCTTTCCTGTTTGCAGACAGAGAATCTCCAGAAAACAATCCGCGAACAGTAGTTCGGGGTCAAACAATTAATCAGTGTGGGAGAGGGAAATCTCCCGAGAACAATCCACGAACCGTAGTTCGGGTTCAAACAATCAATCAGTGGGGGAGAAAGATAGGCATGACGGCTGCGTTACCTATCCTTCACTGCTTGCAAAGGGAGAGAGCCTGTCGTTTCTCCGTTTGCAGACAGCGAATCTCCAAACAAATCAACAAAGAGCAATACTAGTATTTTCCAAACAATCAAACAATCATTTCGCAATTCGTCGTGTTTACACGACCTTACCCGGACCGTATGGACAGTTTCTTGTCTTCCGAATCCAGCGCCCGATCGTCCTCTTTTCCTCGTATTCCTCGCGGCACTCCTGATGGTTCCCAGTCAGGACCGTAGATCACTCGAGAGAGGTCTGTTCGGAACCAGTGAAGTTCGGATGATCGGCTGCCAGACGAGGGTCTATTGGGCAGGAGCTCTCCCGATCGTTGCAGTCGTTCACTCTGTCGTCAGGACCTCTCCCACTGGATCCACGTGTCGCTGATGGGCCCCACGTTTGGGACGCCAATTGTAAAAAAAGGGTCTGGGACAACCAATAAACAAAGATCCTTAAGTATTGCCCGGCGGTGTCGCCTCTTGAACCCACAAAATATTAATCAATGAAGAGGCAGGCGCTGGAGACTGGAAGGCAGGAAACAAGGATTTATTTTCTCCGGAGGAGAACACATCAGTTCAGACAGCAAGTATCGTCACGAGGTGCTCTAACCGCATCTCTGAGGCCTGGCCTCTTATACACAGGTTTAGGATCTTTATTGCAGGTAACACATTCTTGCAATGCTTTGAAGTATGAAAGGACATCCTCGGAATCTCCCCTTCAGGCCCGTTCCCACACACATTTACAGTTGAAGTCCCCACCCCGGTCACAACAGGTGATGATTATCGCGCAGCTGGACATTCCGCCGATTCACGGGGTGTGTGGGGTTGATCGGATCTCATAGGGAGGGGGCTTTGATCAATTTGAGGGTCCTTTAATGGGGGAAGCTTCCTACTGTACGGGGGGGGCAATAAACAGTATCCGCAGGGCCAGGTGGCGGCCTGGGAACGAGGAAGACAAACGGGCACACAGGAAAAGGGGGTTTGTATCGAAGGGCCTGGGACCATGAAAGGAATGAAGGGAGGTGTCGCGCTGGGAACAAGATGGGATTCCGAGGCAGAGCTGCGCTGAAGAGGGGTTTATGACCCAGGGCATGTGAGAGCGGGGGTGGCCAGTGCGTGGGGGGGGGGCTTGTGAGGGCGAAGAGCTGTGCTGGGGGTCAGTGGCGTGCAGAGGGTGGTTCTGGTTGAGGCACCTAAAATGGCGGGTGCGCCCGACGAAAAGTGTGGCATCAGGGGAAAAGGCAAGATGGCGCAGATAATGTTTACCAAACCGTACTAATTTTCCACACCGGCTGCACAGATGTGTCTTTAAACGTTTTTAAAGAGTTGGAAGTCTTGTGTAAGCTGAAGGTCAGCGGGGAGCAAATTCCAGGCCACTGCTGTTTTTACATAAAGCGACTGGCCTCCCAAACGGGCTCTGCGGAAACGCAGAATTACCATCCGACGTAGAGAGGCAGGACGCAGAGAGCGATTGGGCACATGCAGAGCGAAACGCTTCCTGAGATACATAGGTCCGTGGCCATGAAGGGCCCTGTGTGCAAGGGTAAGGACTCTAAATTGTACTCGCTGGGCCACAGGCAGCCAGTGCAGATCCCGCAGATACTGTCGAGGACTAGATCTCCTAGAGACATTAAAAAGGAGTCTAGCAGCGGCATTCTGTATGATTTGCCGTTTTTTCCGAAAATACCCGGGAATGCCAATGAACAGAGCATTGGCATAATCAAGACATAATCAAAGCACGGGCTACCATCTCTTAGGCCTCTCTAGGGAGCATAGGAAAGATCTTTCTAAGGGTCATGAGGGTGCCAAAGCAGACCCCAGTCAGTTTTTTAACATGGTCAGCAAACCGAAGATCCTCACTAAACCACACCCTAAGGTTTTGCCGGGCCTCCCTCAGAGTTAGGGCAAGGGAAATCCGGTGGCCACAGAGATTGTTTGAAGGCCAGAGGGAACTGGCCGTACAAGAGAACCTCTGATTTATCCTCATTGCACTTCAAAGAGGCCTGGGCAATCCAGCAAAATACAGACGCTAGCCACGTCTGGGCGATGTTAGTGTCCAGATCCGAGCCCCTCCAGGTAAATAACATTCGGTGTCGTCCGCATACGCATATAATTTTTGCTCCAAGCTCCTCAGCCAGATAAACCAAAGGGGTGAAGTATATATTAAAAAGCAGAGGGCTCCATGTGGAGCCCTGAGGCACCCCCATAGAGAGGTTCCTGACAAAGGATGAACAAGGAGCCATGCAGACCTGCTACGAACGGGCATCCAAAAAAGATTTGACGCACTCCCAAACCAGGCCCTTAATACCAATAGAAGATAACCGGGCAAGGAGCAGCTGGTGAGGTATCGTATCGAAGGCGGCAGAGAGGTCAAGTAAAATCAGGGCTGCCCTGTCACCCCCGTCCAGGCTCTCCCTGATCGCCTCCGACATCTCCACTAAAGCGATCTCCGTGCTAAAGGCAGTTCTAAACCCAGACTGGGCTGAATGTAAAGCACCCGATGATTCAACAAAGGTCTCGAGCTGCCGAAAGACCACCTTCTCACAAACCTTGGCCAAGGCTGGTAAAAGAGAAATAGGCCGGTAATTAGCTGGAACCAGAGGGTCTAGTGTAGGTTTTTTGAGAAGGGGTAGCAGTTTGGCCTGTTTCCATTGCACGGGAACCGTGGCGTCTGAAGGGAGAGATTGACGATCGTCACTACCTCAGGGCAGACCTCCTCGGCCACCCCAGTTAGTACACGAGCCGGGCAACGATCGGTAGGCGAGATCTAAGAATGGCCAGAACGTCGGACTCGACAGCAGGCAAAAATGAAGCAAGCTGAGGGGTAGGAGCATGGGAAATGGGGGTAGACACCGCCGAAGGGATCTCCAATGCCCTGGAATGTGAGCCCACACTATCCTGAATCCTTGAAATCTTGTCGACAAAAAAGGTGGACAGCTCCTCACACCAATGTTGGGAGACAGGAAGAGACCTTTGCTCCGCACAAGGCGATGAAAAGCTCTTAACAATGGCAAAGATCTCCTTGCTGTTGTTTCTAGCCAGCGCAATCCAATTTTTGATGTATATTTTAACATCTAGGAACTCCACCTGTTGCTTGCTGATCTGTGAAGTAAATCTCAAATTGGCAGTATTGATGTCAATTCTATTGATGAAATCAATTGGACTCTTCTCATCACCCCTTTAAATAATAAAAACATTGTCAACGTAACGCCACCATTGTAATACGTGGTTACAGTAATCAGAATGGAATGTGCGCCTCAGGACCTGTTCCTCCCACCAGTCAACATGTGATAGAGCGCGCAGGTCACCCGACTAATTTTACCATATACGCATCGGGCCCATAAATTCAATTCACCATATTCATTAATCGGGTAACCTTACACTCTACTACCAGTAACCCTGGTCCTTCCTATTTATTTCCACTGTACCCGACTTACCAATCCACTGTTACGGGTACCTATGATCACCATGGATCAGGGAGCTAGCTGTAAAAGAAAGGCAGACACAAAAATACCAATACCTTTTATTCTTTGTACTCATGTAATAACCACAGACTCAGGAAGTTTTAAAACCTTTATCTAGAATTCGTCAGTTTCAGAAAGCATAAGGTTTACAGCAAGTAAACTGTCAATAACTAATATTATAAAAAGCACATATCCATATAAGAAGTAGATAAGACCAACCATTTATGAGTCTAAAGGGAAGGTAAGAACAGGGAACACAATAATATAGGTTTCAGAGCTTAGACTCAGTATGATGTCTAAAGGACGGGGAAAATAAGGAACATACTAGATTTTCACAGTGAAGTATCTCCCCTTGAAGAGGGTAGAAAAATAGAACTTTAATTTGTACTATGATAATTTTGGGACACAAAGTAGCTATAGGGAGGGTAAGAATGGACCATACTAATAAGACGGTGTAATTACTTGAATCGGCTGAGGATGGGTAAAGAAAAGGAACATCTATAATTTATGGACAGTATGTAGAACAGTACTTATAGGATGGGGAAAAATTGGAACATGCAAGTATAACAACTACAATGTAGGACTTTATCATTTGTCAGCAAAGGGAAGGTAAGAAAAAGGAATAAAAAGCAAGTACGAATTTATTCAAAGCAAGGAAATGGAGAATGCAAAATGGGTTCCCTCAGATTTATATTTACCTAGAACGGTGTGGAGACCAACCCTGGCCACGGGTCAGTTAAGGACAGGAGAAACCCCAAGGAAGGACAGTCACCAGTAGGCCAGCAGGTGCAGAATGGACACCCCAGGACAGGACAGGAAAACCAGGTTAGGATCAGGACAGGACCACCAAGGTAAGACCAGCACCCGCAGTTCGGAAGCAAAGCCTGCGCTCCACCCTCTCTGCAGCTAACAGTCAGAACCCCGATTGGGTTATCGAATTCTCCAACAAAGTGCTCCGCCAGCACTTAATGTTTCCCAAAACCCCGCTTGGGTCTATGGAAATTACGGACAGAGTGCTCCGCAGCTCTCTGTATCAGTCACCTATTGAGTGCGTTGGGTCAGTGACAGGTCAGCTATTCAGACAAGTCGGACAATTTCTCTAGCTAAACCTAGGCTAGTTATACTGTTTTCGGGTCAGTGTTCCACCCCCCAAATGTTGCAAGTGTAAGAATCCCCAATTTCGATTGGTCCTCAAGTAGGACAGGTCAACACACCAACCAGGATTTGACGTTTTCAAGTCCAAATTTACATCTTTTGGGACCTCCCATTGAATCTGGGGTTCCCATGACATATTCTACTAAATACAATGGAGAATACAAAGTTTATATACAATTGTTTCAACTGCAGGACAGTTCAGCTTCTTCTACTAGGCGAAGGTGCTTCTTCCCAGGTACATCTTGGCAGGGACCTCTTGGTTGGCGCACGTTCAATGTCACAGAGTTCATCCTCTGGCGAAAAACTGTCATGCGCAGAAAGGCTGTTCAATATGGAGTATTCCATCCCTCATGCCCAAGGATTACAATACATGAAAAGTAAAGGAAAACAATTTAGAACACAGAAATAAATTAATACACTGTATACCAGGAATCCCTATATGAATCCCCTTACTTTATATTATCTATAGCATTAAGATTAGTGCAAGACGAACAGCAGTGCAAAAAGCTGCAGTGCAAGCTTTGGCATGTGAGAACACAAAGCGGCCATTTTAAAGCTAGTGCACAAGCGCAAAGATTTCCCACCAGAACTGCGAGTACGTCACGTCACGTGAGTTTGACCAACGCAAGCGCAGAAGAAATTCCCGCTAAGCAGCGGCCATTTTAGTGGCAAGCGTTTTAGGATAAGTAAACACATAGGCAAGCATTACTGGGACACCCCGTGTAATGTAAAATGTGCAATATTAGTAACATAAACTGGTTGATTACATTTTGTTAAGGTTATTTGAGGTTCTTGATACAAGCAAGTCGCTTTACGTGCGAATCCTTGCTCCATCACATGCAAGCATGCATAGCTGGGAGAGAAACAGGCCCCCATCACCACTCCCCTCTTTTGCAGATACACTTCGTTACCAAACAAAAAGTAGTTGTAAAAAAGACACCATGTTGTTAAATCTAAAAGCATCTTGTTATGGATATAACAATCCAGAGGTTTTGTATCCAGAAAGTGTTTTAAGGCATTCAGGTCCGTTTCATGTTCTATACTGGTATACAGGGATTCGATGTCTAACGTAATAGACAGCAAATCCTCCGCCCAGTTTGTCCAATAGATCCCCAGTGTCCTTTATGAAAGTAGGTAGTTGTTTTATCGAGTCCTGCAAAAAATAGTCCACATCCTGCATTACCTGTTCCCCTACACTTCCATTTGCTGCGATGATTGGCTTGCCAGGGACTGGGGTTGTTTTTTTGTGGACTTTAGGAATTAACTATAGCCTGGGCAATATTGGATGTTCTACATGTAGGAAATTATATTCCTCCGATGATATGCATCCATCTCTCTTCCACTGTGACAGCTTTACTTTTAAGTTGCTTTTAGCTGTGTTGTATTTTTTCATATCTACTTTTTCATAGCAGGACTGGTCCTCGAGATGCCTGTGTGCTTCTATTTTATAATCTTTTTGAGGCCAGATGACAATGTTGCCTCCTTTGTCCGATTTGGTAATTACTATTTCATGATTGTCACTAAGGGGCCTATTGTCCGCCACCCCAGAGGAGGAGGGACCGTCCGCAGGGGCAGCGGCGGTCCCTCCGTGCCAATTAGGATGTGACAGCCACCCTGGCGGTCACATCCTGTATTCTTAACATTGCGGCGGGTGCTGCTTGAAGCAGCACACGCCGCAAGGTTAAGAAAATGCATGTTTACCTTTGCAAGTACGAAGCTGCAGGCACCGCATGGTGCCTGCCGCTTCGTGCACGCAAAGGCAGGGGGGTACCATAGATACCCCCCATGTGCCCCCCCACCCCCCTTCACCCCTGGGGGCCCGCAACAGGCCCCCGAAGACAACACCGTATGCCTTTCCACGGCGGAAATGCCGCCGTGGAAAGGCATATGACCGCAGCCATCCTAATATGGCTGGCGGTGTCTGATAGACACCGCCAGCCATGTTAGTGCTTTTCCGCCGCGGTCGGAAGGCGACCGCGGCGGAAAAGCGGCGGACGGAAAATAGATCCCCCAGCCATCCTAATCTGGCGGGTGGTCTTTTTCCAGTCCGCAGCGGATAATCCGCATCCTCCGGGCCGGCGGTGGATTCCGCCGGCCCGGAGGATGCGGATTGTCGGCAATCATAATCGGCCCCTAAGTTTTTTCATAAACTTAGATTACTGCAATTCCTGATTACCTTTTTGGCGTCTTCTATGTTTGATTTGGTGATGCAATTTTTTGATCTCCTCAGTGACAACCTTGTGAAAGATGCCGATTGCATCCTTCGGCCTCATCGGAATAAAGTGCGACTTTGGCTTGAAAGGACTCATGCCCGCCCCACGTTGTTTATTTGAGCCATGGCCAGTCTTTCCTGCCTTGGCAACATATCTGTGCTGTTGGAGGCATCAGTGGGCGTCTCTTCATTCAGATTGTACAGAGTCAAAAGTGCGGAAACATCTCTAGCTTGGAGTTCCGCACTGGCATTGCTGGTATCATCATCGGTTTGTGATCCTTTTAACCCTTCCTTGATGGAAAATAACTTTTTCAATTTTAACTTGCGGATGAAGCAAAAAATGTAAACTCTGGTGCAAGTGTAATTAAAATCACTAATAGGGCAGAATGATAGCCCTAAAGCTAATAGGTGCTTTTCCGCCTCTGTGAGAGTGATTGTGGACAGGTTGATAATAGTATTTTTATCCATGTTCACTTTCTGCGCCAGTACGTTTTTTTCAGTGCTTTCACGTTTCCGCCTTTTACGCCTCTCCCTTCTTCTTGTATTTTTCTCCTTCTTTCTTTTTCGGTTGTCTCGGTCTTAGGGTCTGGTGGCGGTCTGATGCTAAAAAATCTACCTCCTCTCCCAGATCCAACACTCTGCCATGTGCCTAATCTCCAAGGCTACCCACACTTCCTCCATCAGATGATACCTCGCTAGCCAGTGAGTCCACCTCTGAAGTGCTCAGCGATTCGCTGGTTTCAGTGTTGTAATTATATCTTGCACCTTGTTCTTGCGCTTTATTCCCTTTACTGTTAAACTTGACTTTTTTTCCTGTTTCAAATTTCCAGGCAAATGTAAAAATACGGCCTTGCTCGTAATTGGCTTTATCCCTTCCGAATTTGTAAGCTTTATGAGCCTTGATCTTGTCTTCCTGTTTACTCAAACGATATTTTATTTCCGCTCTTTTTTAGAAATAAAGTCGTTAGGTTCCAGTTTATTTAGGCTTTCATTGATTTGTTCAATTTCCAACATCAGAGCTTCCCGATCTATATCCGCGTATTTGACAACAATTTTGACCAAATTCATAGATGCTAATAAATTACTTTCTCCCCATTCCCTTAGCATGCTTGGGTTGGGGCTTTCGTAACTCGGAGACAATAAAATCCTCAAGCCACGTGGCACTCTTCCTGCCTCCACATATTTGGACAAAGATTTCTGTTCCCACCAATTAGTAATTTCAGATTTCATACACTTTTCAAGCTTTCTCAATAGGGCTTTAACATCCCCCTCTTTAGCTGTATTACTATCGGTGGGTGTACTTGTTGTTGTACTCATCTTAAATGAGCTACTGAAAAGCACCTCTGCTGCTGTTGCACGTTCGTGAACAGTTTCTGTTGACATTTCGAGGTTATTATCCTACAAAGTTGTTATCGGTGCTGCCTGTTGCTTATTGAAGTAACTGCAGCCACACCAAGGATGCCAGATCTAACAAACAAAAACAACAACAACATATATTATATATATATATATATATATATATATTCACTGAAAAAACCATAGGTTATAGACCATATATAGTTAGGAATTAGCATTTAAAAAACCTTATTTTACTCACACAAAACCATTGAAATTCCATATATAGTTGGTTGCACTAACTATATATCGCGCACCCGCAATCCACTGCTGATCATGTCACATATTACATCATTCATGACATGGTCAGTGACATCACTGATGACATCACTGATGACATCACTGATGACAACATCCAGTGACTGTATGTTTCTGTAAAGTTAAAATATGTCTTACATATTGAAGAATGAGTGGATGTATAAGTGTCTGGATGAAGGATTTAGTAGGTGCGTGACTGACTGTATGAGTGAGTGATTAAATGTGTCTCACTGAATGCATGGGTTAGTGACTAAACTGTCTTAATTTGTGCATCATTATGTCTGTTGTGATGTAAACTGCTGCATGTGTTGATCATTAGCTATACGAGAGGCTATATGTGTTATTAATTGGTTGCCCAAGTATTTCTATGGGAGATTGAGTTTGTGTGGGGGTGGCTGGAAGGTGTGTGACTCTATGCATAGATGTGTGAGCAGTTTATTCACTAGGTGTATGAGTTCAAGACTGCATGTGGAAACAGCTACATGGGCAGTTGACTGTGTGCATGAGTGTATTGATGAGTGAATGGATATCTCAATGCTACATGTCATAGTAAGTACATATGTTAAACACAGTACATGTGAGAGTTGGCATATATAAATAACTGTGCATGAGAGCCACTGAATGAGTGAGTGGTTGTATCGATCATTGTGAACTTGTATCAGGGATTGTATAAGAGAGTAAATATGTGTTAGTATATGTTTCAATAAGTAAGGTGTGTTTAACTGTATAGTTGAAGAAATGGAGGCGAGATTGTTTCTTTGCATGACTGACTGGGTGTGTGAGTAACTCCATGGATGAGTGGCAGTGTGTGAGTGTCTGTATACACTGAGTGTATCTAAGGTTATATTAGAGTCTGAAGAGGTTTATCGTATTAGCACAAGAATGATGTCAAATGAGATGTCATCAGTGATGTCATCAGTGATGTCATTTGAGATGTCATCAGTGATGTCATCAGTGATGTCACTGACCATGTCATGAATGATGTAATATGTGACATGATCAGCAGTGGATTGCGGGTGCGCGATATATAGTTAGTGCAACTAACTATATATGGAATTTCAATGGTTTTGTGTGAGTAAAATAAGGTTTTTTAAATGCTAATTCCTAACTATATATGGTCTATAACCTATGGTTTTTTCAGTGAATTTCAATGGTTTTTTAATAGCAAATATCATAAGCTGTCGAATGTCAAGTACGTGGTAAGTAAAAACATTTTCGTGTTTATGCACACTGATCTGCTTTGAATGCTGCCCCCCACCCCTCATTTCTATTAGGAGTACTCTCTCTTTGCAGATAGTGAAGGGTAGTTAACGCAGGCCTTTGCCCCCGTTGTAATCCGTCGTGCCTGCTTCTCTCTCCATTTGATTGATTGTTCTCTTTGGTTCATTCTCTATTTACAAACAAGCACAGAGTCGCAATACTCTGTTTAGTCTTTGCAGATAGCGAAAAATCGTGTAAAAAAACAAAAGGAATCGAGCAAAATCAGTAGGCCACTAATGGGATCTCTTTTTGACCTCCCTAAAATAGAAACATTAGGAACAACCTGTTGATAATACCAATGTGTATGTACATAAGCGGCGTTCATTTGTGTTCACAGTACCCCTTGTTGATTGTTTGAATCGAGCATTGAATTGTTCGAAGTTGGTTCTCTTAAGAATCTTCTCTGCCTGCAAACGAGGAAGAATAGGAATATTCTCTCTCCCTTTGCAGATAGTGAAGGGTAGGTAACGCAAACCTTTAACACGTCGTGCCTATTTCGTTCCTCATTGATTGATTGTTTCCCCAAACATTGACTGTTTGGGAATTGGTTCTTTTTGGAGGTATTCCCTGTTTGCAAATATACGTAGGAAAATCTTTGCAAATAGTGAAAGGGTACGTAATGCGGACCTTTCTCCCCCGTTGTAATCTGTCATGCCTATCTACTCCCCACTGATTGATGCACCTGTTTCACCCGGACCATTTACTAGAGATACGTCATCTGGCCCGACCAGAGAGCACCCCTAGTGAAAAGGACATATGCAATAATAACGAAGTGATCACTGTATCCTGTTAACAGAAACTTTAGCATGAAACAACCTGGAAAGAAAAGAATAGGAAAACGAAAATCAGTAGGCCACTGATGAACATGAACTTTTATTAAACAACGAACAAAGAAACGATAACATAACGTAATGATAAAACCTATTAATGTCCTAGAAACAAGAAAACGTTAAAATATGCCAGTGGTGAGAGACCAGAAAAACAGTAAGAGAAACCAAATCACCCCTCGCTGTCCCACCGCCTGCCACGCCAAAAAAATCGATAGACTAGGGAAAATGCAAGTCAGTAGAACATCCGCCCCCACTCTGGAAACTTCCAAGGTGGGGCAGGGTTGCGGCTACGCCCAGCCGGGAGCAGCCCATATAAGGCGGGTCCTGCTGCCACGCCTCGGCCAGGAGATCCTAACGTAGGGTGTAGCCGGAGGAGAGGCCGAGGCCAGCGGGACCCGGCCAGGGGATTGCCTTTACAACGCTGAACAGTTGCAGGGGGGGGAATGTCTCCTCGACCCTCCCCTCTCTCTCCCAGTCCGGCCGCGGTGGCCCTTGAGAGTTGCAGGTAGTCCCGCCACATGCTCTTCCGGTCCGGCCACCAACGGTCGGAGGGCCGAGGCCGACGGGATCCGGCTGCAGCCGATAAACCAAGAAAAACCCGTTCATGGGGCCAGAGCCAGGGGCGTCCGGCCGACATCCACCGGAAGCCCGGCCCGAAGACGGACGGGACACTTCTTCTTTCTTGAATAATGGCTGCGACAACACTGGGGGGGGATGTCTTGCACATGCCTCCGACCCCCCCCCCCTCGTCCTCATCGCCTGGTCCGGCCATAACAAATCTCAAGCGAGACGCCGTGGGGTGCACTGGGAGGGAGAGACGGTGCGAACAGGCCTCTCCCGCCTCCCCAGGTGGAGGCTTCCCAGCTGCACCCTCAGCGCTCCAGGCGCCCGGAAAAGGGTTCTTCCACTGTGGCCATGCTGCAACGTCTCGCCCGGCAGGGTGGAGCCCGTCCGCTCATTTGACCCCGCGATCGCCAGTAGCTACCGAACTCTCAAAATGGCGGTCGACCTGGCAAGAGCGGGCCCAGCATAAAGAAATGGCCCGGTCACTGGTTGACTCCACCACCGTAGTCCTCCACGACCTTGAAGATTCTAGAGGAGCCGCGGGAGTCTCCGACCCCCGATGGGGAATGACTGCCATGATCGCCCGTGGAGTGACGAAACTGTATCCGCGGGACGTCGGCGCTCCCATGCTGGCGCCAGCCTCACTTTGAATTACTAGAATCCTGCAGACCTCAGTTCCGGTGAAAGCACAGTGTGACCCGGTAGGAAAAATTGTTGCACCCCCTCCCCTTTTTGACTGATAGTTCAAACCACCGATCCTTTCCTTTGCCCTTTTAACGGAACTTTGGACTGCCTCCCCCTCTTTTACATTTTCTAGAGAAAACAAAACATTAACCACTACATTAGCATAGCAGTTGACACCAGAACTGTTTTCAAATTGAAAACCAACAACATCTTCAACAGAATCCTTTTTGTTTCTGCTGTGACCCTGCTACAGCACAGGCATTGTCCCCAGCAGTAATTCTGCAATGCCGGTAAGAATAGCTGTGGTGCCTACTGGACTCACTCACCCCCGCGGCGCCCCACGCCGTTATTTGCTGGGCGGCAACTTACTAGACATCACTTTCGTGCCATCTAGATTTCAGCGCGTTCTGCTGCCTTGGAACTATTCGCACAACAGACTGCTACTGACGACCCACCCCCAGCCAACATCTTCTGAATTTTCATAATTTGAAAGAACTAGTAACATGTCCTCATCAGGAATTCAAAAGAAATTGCCACGGTCTCTTCGTTGTTTAAATGTTTTTACTGTTTTTGTTTTGTTGTATATATTTATATGTTATTAAAGTTTTATATTCCTACTACTTTGTTGGAGTGCTATATATTTTTAATGTGACACATAATTGTAAAAACTTTGATGTACAAAGAGTCATTCCTGGAATCTTCCGCTTCAGGCTCGGTCCCCTCCCCAATCACAATACAGGATGGTTTTCAGATAGTAGGAACACGTGTGGTGTGACGGATCTCATCGGGTGTGGGCCTTGATCTACTATAACTCCTTTGAAGAGGGGTGATTCTTTACAGCTGGGGCCATAAACTACATCTGCAGGGCTAGGTGATAGCCTGGACAATCGGACACAGAGGAAGAGGAGTGTCAGAGGGTGCGGTAGTGAATAGGGCGAAAGGGAGGTGTCGGGCGGGCACAGAGTGTGATTTTCAGGGAAGAGCAGCGCAGATGGGGGGAGGTTTATTGCCGATGCATAAGACAGAGAGCGGGGGTGACCAGTGCCTGGGAAGATGCTTGCGAGGGTGGGGAGCCATGCTACGAATCGACAGCGTGCAGAGAGTGGGTCTGGTCAAGGCATCTAAAATGGCTGCCGTGCACGACAAAAGTGTGGCATTTCAAAAAAGGCAAGATGGCGCAGACAATGTTTTTCAACACTTCCTCATTTCCTTCGAATCGAACGTTAACAGACGTTGGTGCATATTACCAAAGTTAAGCGATATTTATCGCTAACGATGCTTACCAACGAATTTTTTACCGCTAAGCATCGTCAGAAATTATCGAAGATAAACCTTGCTATTATCAAGGTTTATCGCAAATGCGATAATAAACGGCCGCAATGCATGAATATCGCTAAAAAGTCCGCGATATTCTTGCATTACCGAGCTAATGCTCTTAGCCATGTTATCCACCTCCCATTGGATAACATGGCTAAGAACTGCTCAGGGCAGGTGTTACTTTTTGGAGATATTCGCGCTTAGCGCGAATATCTCCAAAAGTTGGTAATAGGAGATAGATATCTTGCATGTTGTAATGCAAATTATTGTGGTATATGGAACTCATACCATAATCTCTCAGGAAAGCAGAAACTGATCCTTTTGGGACCGCCTGAAAAGGCCTAGGGGGTGAGGGGTACTCTACTTTGCCCCCTTTTCACGTTCCGAACTATTTTATTTTACTCTCTTCTGTAATTACACAAAATAGCAGCGATAAGATGCATCGGAGACACACAGTGAGAGAAAGGAGGCCGGAGATGAAGAAGAGATGTCAAATACACATTGGAGATAATATAGTGGGAGAAGGGAAGTAAATATGAGTAAACTTACCATGTAACATAAAAATGTTGCACTCTATACTATAAGTCTCATTTTATACTACAATCACTTCGCTACAACCTCATAAATTAAAAATAAAAATGAATAATGTCTCAAACAATTTTTGATTTCTAAATATAAATTTATTCTTCAGAATTTTCTAAATTTGAAAGAACTAGTAACATGTCCTCATCAGCAATTTCCTCATGAAAAGTCTGCAATGATGATTCTTGTAACTCTATGGTCTCCAAACATTCGATAAATTCGCCATCAACAGATTGATCAAAAAAATCATTCAAGTCATCTCCTCCTTGTGACAATATTTCATTATTGGTGCTGTCAATTTCAATCAATGTAGTGGAATCATTCAAGTCATCTCCTCGTGACAATATTTCATTATTGGTGCTCTCAATTTCAATCAATGTAGTGGAATCATTCAAGTCATCTCCTCCTTGTGACAATATTTCATTATTGGTGCTGTCCATTTCAATCAATCTAATGGAATCATACAAGTCATCTCCTCCTTGTGACAATATTTCATTATTGGTGCTCTCAATTTCAATCAATGTAGTGGAATCATTCAAGTCATCTCCTTGTGACAATATTTCATTATTGGTGCTGTCCATTTCAATCAATCTAATGGAATCATACAAGTCATCTCCTCCTTGTGACAATATTTCATTATTGGTGCTCTCAATTTCAATCAATGTAGTGGACAATTCAAAAGAAATTGCCACGGTCTCTTCATTGTGAGCCATTTTATTTTGAAATTGCTTGCTGTAAATTGCAGAAAAAAATAATCACTTTCATTTATCGTTTTTAGTAATACATAATATAAAACTAACTTTATCAAGTATTTAGTATAACAGAAGGACTGCAAATAAATAACAGAAAACATTTTTCAAATTATCTTCAAGTGTACAACATAGTTCCCCTTACAAAGAAATTGCCACGGTCTCTTCATTGTGAGCCATTTTATTTTGAAATTGCTTGCTGTAAATTGCAGAAAAAAATAATCACTTTCATTTATCGTTTTTAGTAATACATAATATAAAACTAACTTTATCAAGTATTTAGTATAACAGAAGGACTGCAAATAAATAACAGAAAACATTTTTCAAATTATCTTCAAGTGTACAACATAGTTCCCCTTACAAATTAACAACTCACCTTTTTAAAAGTAGGAGAAGTGTTAGTACTGTGTAAATCAATCACCAGAAATTCACCACCAAAAATTCCTCACAAATGTACCTCAGACAGTAGTATCACAAAATGGCTGTGGTTTCCTCTCATTTGACATATATACATAACCAATTAACTTTCATCACACACAAATACAAAACCAAAGTAACATTTTAATTGGTTCTAAATTTCAACACTTTCAAATGTGTTTTCCCCATGCAATTTTCCATAGGACATTTACATACGTCTACAGCCTGAATGGCTGAACGGAATTACACCAAACTTGGCAAAATGGTACATCAAACCTAAGAGGTCAGGAAGGATCTACTATGCCCCCTTATGGTCATTTCCCCCTTCGCTTTGGCCTCCTCTTGTCTCTCAATCCTACCGAGAGACAAGATGGCGGCCGCTACGGACTGTTTGGAATGTTGACAGACGCCGGAGAACCAATCAGCTTCGCAAAGCTCCGTAACGCGAAAAGTACGCGAAGCGGAGCGCTGTTACAGATATATATCTTTTTTTAACGTTAATTTCTCAAAATCCACTGGAGCACATATATTGAGACCTAGCAAAGGCACATCGAGCTACCAGTCCCTAATATTTTGCCAAGTTTCGTGCAAATCCATTCAGCCGTTCGATTATTATTATTATTTTATTTTTTTGCCCCGCGGGGCCCTTTTAAAACCTCCACATCAAACCTAGGGGGTCAGCGAGGATCTACTATGCCCCCTTATGGTCATTTGCCCCTTCGCTTTGGCCTCCTCTTGTCTCTCGATCCTACCGAGAGACAAGATGGCGGCCGCTACGGACTGTTTGGAATGTTTACAGACGCCGGAGAACCAATCAGCTTCGCTTCACAAAGCTCCGTTGCGCGAAAAGTACGCGAACTGGAGCGCTGCCCGGTCCGCTGTTACAGATATATATCTTTTTTTGAACGTTAATTTCTCAAAATCCACTGAAGCACATATATTGAGACCTACAAAAGGCACATCGGGCTCCCAGTCCCTACAATTTTGCCAAGTTTCGTGCAAATCCATTCAGCCCTTCGAGCTAAAAGTGAGGCCAACCGCCCTATGGAAAACTCAATGTTAAAAACACGTTTTGGGACCCCCCTTTTTTCTCGGCCCCCCCTTGACAAACCCCCCCCAAATTTTCAAGGGCTGCTCAGAAACAAAATGTGCCATTTTCCTGAAAATTTCAGCCAATTCCGTCCACAAACGCCAAAGTTATTAGACATAGAATTTTCAAAAATCCCATAGAGAAAAAATCCTAACTATATATACCTACTGGCGACCGTAGGTAGGGCGGTTGGCCTCACTTTTAGCCCGAACGGCTGAATGGATTTGCACGAAACTTGGCAAAATTGTAGGGACTGGTAGCCCGATGTGCCTTTTGTAGGTCTCAATATATGTGCTCCAGTGGATTTTGAGAAATTAACGTTTAAAAAAAGATATATATCTGTAACAGCGGACCTGGCAGCGTCCCAGGACGCGTACTTTACGCGCAACGGAGCTTTGTGAAGCGAAGCTGATTGGTTCTCCGGCGTCTGTCAACATTCCAAAAAGTCCGTAGCGGCCGCCATCTTGTCTCTCGGTAGGATCGAGAGACAAGAGGAGGTCAAAACAAAGGGGGGAATAACTATAAGGGGGCATAGTAGATCCTCGCTGACCCCCTAGGTTTGATGTGGAGGTTTTAAAAGGGCCCCGCGGGGCAAAAAAAAAAAATAATAATAATAATCGAACGGCTGAATGGATTTGCACGAAACTTGGCAAAATATTAGGGACTGGTAGCCCGATGTGCCTTTGCTAGGTCTCAATATATGTGCTCCAGTGGATTTTGAGAAATTAACGTTCAAAAAAAGATATATATCTGTAACAGCGCTCCGCTTCGCGTAACGGAGGTTTGCGAAGCTGATTGGTCATTCTGTCACTGGGCTATAGTTGGGCTACATCTGGCTGATATTTGGGCTACATTTGTTTTTTTGTGTGTCTGGCGGCCATCTTTGGGCTACATTGGGCTACATTGGGCTTCATTGGGCTACATTGGGCTACATTTGGGCTCCAACATATATATAGGCCAATGTAGCCCAATATATATTTTTCAAAGTTAATTTTCGTAAAAACCACTGGAGCATATATCTTGAGACATAGCAAAGGCACATCGGGCTACCAGTCCCTACAATTTTGCCAAGTTTCGTGGAAATCCATTCAGCCGTTCGAGCTAAAAGTGAGTCCAACCGCCCTATGGAAATGAAGGAAATGAATGGGTAATTTGTAATTAGCAAATAGCTAATCGCAAACTAGGAATGGTAAAGAATCGCTATTTATTCCTTAAAGTTCGCTATTTAGGAAATGCAAAAAACTTTGATGATACATATGGCGGTTCATCTCTAACAAGATAAGAAGCATAGGGATACATTTATGATGACTGGCGCATCACCAGGGATGTGTTAGTCATTCTGTGCCGCTGTTCCGTCACCTATGGTGTGCTGCATTTACAATGCGGCGCATCATGGGGCAAAAACAGCACAGATGCGTGATGTATCTGTGCCGTAAAGGTGGCGCATTGCTGGAGTTGTATCGCAAGTGTGATGAAGCTCCAGCAAGGGTCGGGGGTGCCCCTGTCGCAGGGTTTCTGTTCTCACACAGAACTGTGGACAGAGGATTGGAACCTCGGCGAATTAGGGTGTCCCAAAACTCACGTTAGTAATCAAAAACTCCTTAGCAAGCTAGGTACAGTGTCACATTGGATATAACAAACTCTCAATGTTTAGACAATCCAGAATATGAACTTATAGTACCTCAGGATACGTGGAACTCATGAACAGTCGGTCGTTATATATTTCTTAGAAACCAGAACATGGAGTTAAGAAGAACACATGTGTATTTGAAATGTTTATTTACTAATGCCGTCTTCTCAGGCGTAGTATCTTAGATAATACAAGTACACATATTATCAGTAGCAAAATTACCAGCATAGTTACTAGTACATAAAAAGCGAATGGTGATAGTATGTTAACATGCTGTAAATGAATAAGAGTTAGCAACACTTATAAGCAGCCGCGGGCCGTGGAGGGAGTTACGGTGAGGCAGGGAGGCGGGGAGGGGGAGAAGCAGGGTGGAGAATACAAGTACACATATTATCAGTAGCAAAATTACCAGCATAGTTACTAGTACATAAAAAGCGAATGGTGACAGTATGTTAACATGCTGTAAATGAATAAGAGTTAGCAACACTTATAAGCAGCCGCGGGCCGTGGAGGGAGTTACGGTGGGGCAGGGAGGCGGGGAGGGGGAGGGGCAAGGTAGAGAGGGCTCCACCCTGCTTCTCCCCCTCCCCGCCTCCCTGCCTCACCGTAACTCCCTCCACGGCCCGCGGCTGCTTATATCTCACCCTCCCTAATACACATATTATATTATTTGCTAAGAAGGTCTCTTTGTGTTGGTTTAGGGCGTGCCCATACTTTAGTGTCTTAGATTTGAAGGAATCACATCAGCATACACCAGCTCTCTCTTCATGTGAACCGCATCAACTGTTGTGTATGTGTGTTCGGCAAAGCAATATAAAACCCGCCTCATGCCCAGAATTGGCAGAAGTTGCACTTATGTTATGAGTATGAAGTCGTGGAGATCAGACCTCATAACAATTCTGTATCGTGTTGTTCTTGAAACTTTAGCACTCGCTGTACAGATATAGTTTAACAAGCAAAGCAGATAGTAGAGCAATAACATATTATTCTCATGTAAACCACGATGAACTACTAGGTGGAAAGCTAAAGCAACAACTAAGTGTCGTGTGCAGAAGTTGCAAAAAAGGAAAAATGGCGTTTAAACCGGTAATGAGCCCATGCTAACTTAACACGGTGTAAAGATATCCAGGACCTAGATGACACCTCCCCATGATCCGGAAACGAACTGAATAAGATAATAGAAGTGCCATCTCATGAGAGCAGATTGCAAGTTTATATGTGGACGGTCCGCAAGGTAAAGCATTAAAAACTAGGAAAATTTAATGCTAAAGAAAAATAAAACAGCCAAGTACTTTATCGAGTCTTAAGCCAATAGGCAAGGTAAATAATAAAAACTTGACAAATAAGTCAATGAATTGTCAATGAAATGCTAGTACTCAGCATATCAAACATGAAAAAGGTCTATGACATAACTGTGTATGCAAAATAAGCTGCAACAGCCTCCAATAGGAAGTCACCGTCTTCATCCGAAAACAGTTCAGCCATCCAATTTAAAAGCGGAAAAGAACATACGTGCTCTCCCAGCACCGGATCCTCTATCACCATCAGAGGACAGCTCGGTGGGTTTTCAAGAAAGACTGTGCTGCCGCCAGTAAATTCCAGGGACCAAGTAGTCCATGCATCAATGCCACAGCCATAATCCTTTCGCCAGGACAAACCAACTCGTGAGTAATGATAGGAGTCATCAGCTGATTAAAGTCGACGTCAGGAGAAACCGGTCCGCAGAGACACAAATCAATGGCCCAATCGAAATCACAGGTCAGGCAGTGAAATACAGGCTGGACACAGGTGAAGTAGGAGAATCGAAAAGATAATCCATATGCCGTGCTTAATATCGCCAACGGCATTGTGCCATAATATTCTAGCATGCGATTGCGGAACAGTGTCAGCAGCTGCAGGGTGGGAGGTTGCATAGGAGGGACATCCATATTTAAAAATGTAAAAAAGCACAAGAGCGTCCGCTGGTAATGCAAGTAAAAATGCCAATCCACGAACCAGAGTGGAGAAAATAGAATGAAAGGAAGCAGGGATGACTCCAAAGATTTTCTCAAATGAAGTCACGAGACCACTGGTAACAACTTTAAAAAAGTGCGCCAGGGTCTTTGTGGAGGATGCGTTAAAGATAGTCGGAACCATCTTGCTGAAATTGAAAGGCAAATCTGAATTGAAAAGGGTCTGCACCTCTGTACGGGTGTTCGCTATGTGAAGCACGAAAGTTTCACGGGCCGAACTCAAGGCCACCTCTCTCTGAGACAAAAGAGCTCTTATTCTTGCCATGCCGTTGAAATCTGTCCCAAGGTTGGTATTTGTGGCCAGATTGAAAACTCCCTATGTTCATGTGTGGGAGGAAATAGAACATTTCTGCAGCAAATAACCCGTTCACTTACTGTTACGATAAAAGGAATACTTTTAATTAACTCAGAACAATCTTCATTATTGAGCATCAAATAACTACCATTTTCCAACAACTTGAACGTGGGGATGATAGCAGGAACTGGCGTGCCTTGCAACACGCAAGCCATATTTGGTCGGTGTTTGTTGCATGAACCGTGTAACTGTATGTGCCTACACATTAGTGAATGATCTGGCGTCTCAGTGCATTCCTCTCCATTCAGATAAACTTCTTGATCATCTTTGAAACATCTGTATGTGTATGGAAGCGACCAGACCTCATGAAGAAAAGCACTACCTAAAGGTTCATAACGACCTATTGGTATATATTTCATACAATTTGAAAACTTATATAAAGCAAAAGGCAGCGTTATTAAACCGTGGATAAGGCACGTTGCCAAAAAACCCGCAATCCTCTGCTGATGATGTCACTGAGCATGTCATGAATGATGTAATATGTGACATCATCAGCAGTGGATTACGGGTAATAGTATCTCTAGTTTACTCCCCTATAGCTGTCTTTCTTTTAACATAAGTGTCTGTTTCCTTCCCTTATACTTACTGTTTTTGGTTCGCTTCTGGTTCGCGTACCGGCGAGCGAACTGGGAAGCGAACTAAGAGAAATAGAGGTTGGCACAGTTCCAAATATTGTACCAATTTTTTAATAACGGGGAGGTAGTTCTGAAAAGAACTTTTTTTTTATTGTTTTTGTTGTTTTATATTTTTTTTATTTTTTTTCGGAACATTTTTTTACTTTTTTTTAATTTTTCTGAACAGTTTTATATTTTTTTGGGGTTTTCTTGGAGGGGGCAATGAAAACGATTCATTGTAAAGGGCTCAACAGGAGCAACAAAACAAAAAAAGAAGTATTTATTATTTTGGGCGTTTCGTACAAACTTGCATATGATAGTCAATAGCTCTGTTGATCAGAGTGATGCTTTTTTCTCCGTAGGAAATGAATCCATCGCAAAATACGCAGATGTGTTTTACTTCACCAAATTTCATTTGTATATTTGGCACCATCTCCCTGCCCTCTGGTCCCGTTACTTCCGGTACAACAGATCTTCTGGCCATAATAGGGAGATTATCTAGGTCGTTCCGAAACTGTGCAGCACTGTAGTTGTTAGGATGCCACCTAGTCATATGGCGATGCATTGTGTAGTTTCCGAAACTGTATTTTTTCTCGGTTCCTCTGGACAGTCTATCTTGACATATAAGGCAAGTTACGTATCTTGCATTTACTTTTTTCTGACCTTTGGGAATTTAAAAAAATTGCCAAATGAAGTTTTCTTTCCGGTGAGACGTCCTGGGCTGCTCAGGCAAAAACTGCCTCTCTTCGTGCTCGTCGTCCTGTTCCTCTTCTTCTTCTTGTTGAATTATAACTTGAGCAGGTGGTCCACTCTTCCTTGGATGTGGTGGAGGTGGTGGGGAAGCATTCATAAACATATAAAATATATTTTTGGATTTAAAGAAGAATACATTTTACAGCTACAGATATTAGCTGTTAAAAAACCAATGAAATTCACAGAAAAAACCATAGGTTATAGACCATATATAGTTAGGAATTAGCATTTACAAAACCTTGAAAATTCACTGAAAAAACCATAGGTTATAGACCATATATAGTTAGGAATTAGCATTTAGAAAACCTTATTTTACTCACACAAAACCATTGAAATTCCATATATAGTTAGTTGCACTAACTATATATCGCGCACCCGCAATCCACTGCTGATGATGTCACATATTACATCATTCATGACATGGTCAGTGACATCACTGATGACATCACTGATGACATCTCAAATGACATCACTGATGACATCACTGATGACATCTCATTTGACATCAATGACCACATCACTGATGATATCATTCATGTGACAATACAATGCATCTCCTCACATTTTAATATAACCTCTGTTTCACCCTGTGTTAAAAAGAGAGTATAATTTTTGAAACCATTGACACACCAATACTAGTTACTACATACGCACTCACTGATTGCTACGTCTACACACACCTTCACTCATTCACCCATACAATCATTCATACATACAATCACTCATCTTTACAACACTATCATATGCACTCATACACCTATACAGACACTCACAGTCTGCCACTCTTCCATGGAGTTACTCACACACCTAGTCAGTCCTGTAAAGAATCAATGACACTTCCATTTTCTTGTCTATACAGTTAAACATAGAGCACCTTACATTTTCAAACATATACTAACACATACTTACCTTCTTATACAATCATTGATACAAGTACAGATTGATCTGCACAGAGTCACACACCTCCCAGCTAGCCACACACACACTCAGTCTCCTATACAAATACTTGGGCAATCAATCAATAACCCATATAGTTACTCATATAGCTACTGATCAACACATGCAGCAGTTTACAGAACAACAGACATAATGATGCACAAATTAAGACAGTTTAGTCACTAACCCATGCAGTCAGTGAGACACATTTAATCACTCACTCATACAGTCAGTCATGCACCTAGTAAATCCTTCGTCCAGACACTTACACATCCACTCATTCTTCAATATGTAAGACATATTTAAACTTTATAGAAACAAAAAATCACTGGATGTTGTTATCAGTGATGTCATCAGTGATGTCATTTGAGATGTCATCAGTGATGTCATCAGTGATGTCACTGACCATGTCATGAATGATGTAATATGTGACATCATCAGCAGTGGATTGCGGGTGCGCGATATATAGTTAGTGCAACTAACTATATATGGAATTTCAATGGTTTTGTGTGAGTAAAATAAGGTTTTCTAAATGCTAATTCCTAACTATATATGGTCTATAACCTATGGTTTTTTCAGTGAATTTTCAAGGTTTTGTAAATGCTAATTCCTAACTATATATGGTCTATAACCTATGGTTTTTTCTGTGAATATATATATATATATATATATCCCAAACAAAGTTGCCTTCATCAGGGGCTTCGGGTTTGAGTACTGCAGCAGAGCGGTTTTGGCGGCGGGGTTCTTGGAACATATTAAAGTGCAGCCAAAACCGCTCTGCTGCAGTACTCAAACCCGAAGCCCCTGATGAAGAAGGAATGAAACGCGTCGGGCTGGGACTCTGATTTTGTGGACTATGATGTGGTTATGCTGTTGCTGCTTCCTTTAATAAACAAGAGTTGGCACACATTATTCTGTAGTGACGGCGTCTTCTATATGCAGGCAACTTTGTTTGGGATATTTTACGGCTGGCCTGAGTCGCAGAAGACGCTCCGATGCTGGTGCAGCATTCCAGCGAACTCGTCAAACGGCGATTTTGCTTATGGCATGGGGAGCCTTTATTAAAGGGAAAATAAGCTGGTACAGCGTTCTACAAGTGTATGCCACGATCCACTTGGATATAATTGTTTTGATTACTTTGAATATGCAGCAGGCCACTCACTGGAGTATCACGGCTCACACTACAAGAACCAGGAGGCCTTGCTTGGGCCACGCCCACTGAGGCGGGGTTCTTGGAACACATCAAAGTGCCGCCAAAATGGCTCAGCTGCAGTACTCAAACCCGAAGCCCCTGATGAAGAAGGAATGAAACGCGTCGGGCTGGGACTCTGATTTTGTGGACTACGATGTGGTTATGCTGTTGCTGCTTCCTTTAATAAACAAGAATTGGCACACATTATCCTGTGGTGACGGCGTCTTCTATATGCAGGCAACTTTGTTCGGGATATTTTGCGGCTGGCCTGAGTCGCAGAAGACGCTCCGATGCTGGTGCAGCATTCCAGCGAACTCGTCGAACGGCGATTTTGCTTATGGCATGGTAGCCTTAATTAAAGGGAAAATAAGCTGGTACAGCGTTCTACAAGTGTATGCCACGATCCACTTGGATATAATTGTTTTAATTACTTTGAATATGCAGCAGGCCACTCACTGGAGTATCACGGCTCGTACTACAAGAACCAGGAGGCCTTGCTTGGGCCAGGCCTACTGAGGCGGGGTTCTAGGAACATATCAAAGTGCCGCCAAAATTGCTCTGCTACAGTACTCAAACCCGAAAACCCTGATGAAGAAGGAATGAAACGCGTCGGGCTGGGACTCTGATTTTGTGGACTACGATGTGGTTATGCTGTTGCTGCTTCCTTTAATAAACAAGAGTTGGCACACATTATCCTGTGGTGACGGCGTCTTCTATATGCAGGCAACTTTGTTTGGGATATATATATATATATATATATATATATATATATATATATATATATATATATATATATATATTTACGACATGTGATCAAGGACAGGATCGCTCAAAACGTGTCACAGCAGACTGGCAAGAAAATTAAACACAGCGCGATATTTGGGTCATGTGATCAAGCCTCTGGCTAGAGGCGAAACGCGTCATGCGGACTTGCTGGGTGTTATTCTGTAATTGATGGAATAAAACACTGTTTGGCACCAGAACATGGGTCTGATTTGTTCGTTCTAAAAACAGTCCGAGCTGAGTGACTGTGATGCAGCAGCGTCGAGCGAAGTGAATGGAATATATAAATATATATGCATTATGTCGGAGCTGTCCTATTAAAGGTCTTCCAGTGTGTCCCCCGAGTGGCCTCTACTTCTTCTGAATGGAGTGGTGTGTTTTGGATATTTTCACATTAACCAGAGGCGAGTTTGAGGCCCGGTTCTGTCAAGAGGCCGGAGTGATGCTGGTACCTGCTGCTGCTGCAGCTTTTCTTCATGTCCAAGTTATTGGAAGAACTCCGGCCCGCCTTGAAGTGCTGGCCAAGCCATGGGCTGTTGCCAGGCACAGCTCATTATTAACGAGCAAGCAAGTTCACTGCAACTATGACTCACAGCCCAGCGGGCACATGTACAATGAGGCTGGAACGTCAAAGGGGACTCGAGGAAGCCCTATGACAGATCTGTAAACAAGGACTTTATATTCGGACACTCTGCACCTTTTGTTCAACAGCAAACGCCCACATGAGCTTACAGCAATCAGGCTCTCCCCAGACAAAACTTACCCGACTACACTGCATTCTGGGAGCTGTAGTTTTGTTGAAGCTATGGTGGAGTTGCGACCATGTGACCTGAGGTCAAGCGGATTACCCCAAATGGGAGAGAGCCTGGATATTTAAAGGTGGGGGTGGAGCAATACCATGTAATCAGCGACATCCAAAGAAGGCCGTAAGGCCGAAATGCATTATGCCCGAACTGTCCTATTAAAGGTCTTCCAGCGTGTCCACCGAGTGGCCTCTACTTCTCCTGAATGGAGTGGTGTGTTTTGGATAGTTTCGCGCTAACCAGAGGCGCGTAAGAGGCCCATTCTGTCAAGAGGCCGGAGTGATGCTGGTACCTGCTGCTGCTGCAGCTTTTCTTCGTGTTCAAGTTATTGGAAGAACTCCGGCCTGCCTTGAAGTGTTGACCAAGCCATGGGCTGCTGCCAGGTGCAGCTCGTTATTAATGAGGAGGCAAGTTCACTGCAACTATGACTATGCAACTATGACTCACGGCCCGGCGGGCACATGTAAAACTAGGCTGGAACGTCAAAGGGGACTCGAGGAGGCCCTATGACAGATCTTCAAACAAGGACGTTATATTCCGATACTCTGCACCTTTTGTTCAACAGCAAATGCCCACAGGAGCTTACAATGATCGGGCTCTCCCCAGGCAACACTTACCTGCTTACAGTGCATTCTGGGAGCTGTAGCTTTGTTGAAGCTACAGTGGAGTTGCGACCATGTGACCTGAGGTCAAGCGTACTACCGCCAATGGGAGAGAGCCTAAATATTTAAAGGTGTGGATGGAGCAGTACCTTGTAATCAGCGGCATCTGAAGAAGACCGTAAGGCCGAAATGCATTATGCCCCAGCTGTCCTAATAAAGGTCTGCCAGCGTGTCCCCCGAGAGGCCTTTACTTCTTCTGAATGGAGTGGTGTGTTTTGGATATAGAAATATATATAGATATATATATACATACATATATATATATATATATATATATATATATATATATATATATATATATATATATATATATATATATATATATATATATATATATATATATATATATATATATATATATATATATATATATATATATATATATATATTCACTGAAAAAACCATAGGTTATAGACCATATATAGTTAGGAATTAGCATTTACAAAACCTTGACAATTCACTGAAAAAACCATAGGTTATAGACCATATATAGTTAGGAATTAGCATTTAAAAAACCTTATTTTACTCACACAAAACCATTGAAATTCCATATATAGTTAGTAGTACTAACTATATATCGCGCACCCGCAATCCACTGCTGATCATGTCACATATTACATCATTCATGACATGGTCAGTGACATCACTGATGACATCTCAAATGACATCACTGATTACATCACTGATGACATCTCAAATGACATCACTGATGACATCACTGATGACAACATCCGGTGACTGTATGTTTTTGTAAAGTTAAAATATGTCTTACATATTGAAGAATGAGTGGATGTATAAGTGTCTGGACGAAGGATTTAGTAGGTGCGTGACTGACTGTATGAGTGAGTGATTAAATGTGTCTCACTGAGTGCATGGGTTAGCGACTAAACTGTCTTAATTTGTGCATCATTATGTCTGTTGTTCTGTAAACTGCTGCATGTGTTGATCAGTAGCTATACGAGTAACTATATGGGTTATTGATTGGTTGCTCAAGTATTTGTATGGGAGACTGAGTGTGTGTGTGGGTGGCTGGGAGGTGTATGACTCTGTGCATAGATGTGTGAGCAGTTGATTCACTAGATGTATGGGTTCAAAAGTGCATGTGGAAACAGCTTTATGGGCGGTTAACTGTGTGCATGAGTGTATTGGTGAGTGAATGGATATCTCAGTGCTACATGTCAAAGTAAGTACATATGTAAAACACAGTACATGTGACAGTTGACATATATAAATAACTGTGCATAAGAGCCAGTGAATGTGTGAGTGGCTGTATGGATCATTGTGAACTTGTATCAGGGATTGTATAAGAGAGTAAATATGTGTTAGTATATGTTTGAATAAGTAAGGTGTGTATAACTGTATAGTTGAGGAAATGGAGGTGTGATTGATTCTTTGCATGACTGACTAGGTGTGTGAGTAACTCCATGGATGAGTGACAGTCTGTGAGTGTATGTTTACACTGAGTGTATCTAAGGTTATATAAGAGTCTGAAGAGGTTCATCATATTATCACATGAATGATGTCATCAGTGATGTGATCAGTAATGTCAAATGAGATGTCATCAGTGATGTCATCAGTGATGTCATTTGAGATGTCATCAGTGATGTCATTTGAGATGTCATCAGTGATGTCATCAGTGATGTCATTTGAGATGTCATCAGTGATGTCATCAGTGATGTCACTGACCATGTCATGAATGATGTAATATGTGACATGATCAGCAGTGGATTGCGGGTGCGCGATATATAGTTAGTACTACTAACTATATATGGAATTTCAATGGTTTTGTGTGAGTAAAAAAAGGTTTTTTAAATGCTAATTCCTAACTATATATGGTCTATAACCTATGGTTTTTTCAGTGAATTTTCAAGGTTTTGTAAATGCTAATTCCTAACTATATATGGTCTATAACCTATGGTTTTTTCAGTGAATTTAATTGGTTTTTTAAAAGCTAATATCTGTAGCTGTAAAATGTATTCTTCTTTAAATCAAAAAATATATTTTATATGTTTATTAATAATTTTTTTTTAAATATTTTTTTTTGTTCGCTCCCGGTTCGCGAACCGGGAAGCTTCCCGTTAGCTCAATTTGATGCCGCGACCCGGTCCGCGAACCGGTAAACGTTCCGTTTGCGCAACTGCCGCGTTAGAAATCAACAACGTGACGCGTCGCGGAAGCGCGACGTATCACGTTGTCACGTAATGCGTCTTATGACGCGCCGCGTTAGCGCACCCGGAAGTGCTCCGGTACGCGAACTGAAACGCGAAGCACAGCTCCCCGGAAGCGATCCGGGGCGCGTCGCGAAAGCGCGACGTATCGCGTTGCCGCGTAATGCGTCTTTTGACGCGCCGCATTAGCGCACCCGGAAGTGCTCCGGAGCGCGAACCGGAAGCGATCCGGGGCGCGTTCCGCAGCGCGTAACATAAGCGTAACAGGTCATGTGACTTGTTAATAAAACTTTTCATTGGTTCATTTCACTTTTGGTTTCCTAATGATGTAAGGCTCGGTCAGGTGACCTAAAAATAACACTTTTCATTGGTTTAGAACTATTTTTTTTCCCAAATGATGAAAGCCCCCACCTTTTTTCTCACTCTGACTTTCAACTTTGTGAAAGGAAGACCTATTTTGCTCAGTGGAAAATGGCTTCACTAGTAGCTGCAGCTGGTGGACCCCCACCACCACCACCACCTCCTCATAGGAAGAGAGGACCACCTCCACAGTTCCTTGCCAACACAGAGGAGGAAGAGGATCAAGAAGAGGAAGAGGAAATACAGGCACCACAGTTTTTACAAGAGGAGCCCCGGGTATCTCATCATAAAAATAGTTTCATTTGGCAGTTTTTTTCTTTTCCTGAAGGACAGAAAAAAGTTAATGCTCGGTATGTGACGTGCCTCATATGCAAAGAGGACTTATCTAGAGGCACAGATAAGAAGTATAGTTACGACAACTATACTATGCACCGTCACATGCAGAGGTGGCATCCACTAAATTACAGCCGGGCAGAGATGCGTGACCTGCAGGACAACCCACCAACTCCTGTGGCCAGGACATCAACACAGATATCTCTGTCGGGGCCAGAGGCACGGGAAACAGTGCCAAACATACAGGAAAACTTTGTCCACATGAAGATTGTCTGTATGTATTGCGGTACCTTACTCTCATGTGCCAATATGAGCATTAACTTAGTAAACAGAGCATTTGAAAATCACAAGTGCTCTAAACGCCCCAAAAAAAAATTTTTTTTTTGCTCCTGTTGAGCCCTTTCCAATGCCTGTTTTTTGTTGTTTCCCCTCCAAAAAAAACAAAAAAAACATAAAATTGTTCAAAAAATACAAAAAAAACAAAAAATGTTCAGAAAATTAAAAAAATATATAAAACAACAAAAACATTAAAAAAAAGTTCTTTTCAGAACTACCTCCCCTTTATAAAAAAATTGCTAGAATGTTTAGCACTCTGGCAAGCTCTATTTCTTTTGGTTCGCTTCCCCGTTCGCTCTCTGGTACGCGAACCGGGAGCGAACCCAAAAAATGTTTTTTTTTTAAAAAGAAGAGTAAGTATAAGGGAAGTAAACAGAGAGTAATGTTAAAAGAAAGACAGCTATAGGGACTAAACCAGAGATGCTGTTTAATAGATTTATTTACCGAAGAAAAGATGGAAGAGGATATAATTGTGAAAAACAAAATAGATAAGGAAGTGAAAGAAAAAAAGGAGAGTAGAAGAATAACAAAGAAGAGTTTCTTAGAGAATGTGAGTGAATGTTCAAAATAAGATTAAAACATGTGGAATAACAGAGAGAAAAAACAGAAAGCAGAAAAGAAGAAGTAACAGAAAAAGAATAATTGAAACAGCAAAGAAATGTAAATAACATAGGGCCATATTATCAACATAGGCAATAAAAGTTTTGCAGCTTTTATCGGCAGAAATGTGTCGCTAAAGCCGCTTTTGCGGCAGTTTTCTGCCGATAAAAACAGCAATAATTTTATTGGCTGTGTTCATAATATGCCCCTTAGTGTGCTTCAACTACACAGAGAAAGCATAATGAACAAGTAGTGAAAGAGTGATCAGTCAAAGACACTAAGAGTAATAGAGACGGAGTGAGTGAACAAGAGTGAGGAACTATGAGAAGAGAGGGACTGAGAAAAGGAGTGGAAGGAGTAGAGTAAGTAGGTAATAGAGAAAGGAATGAGGGAAGTAGCAAAGGCAGGAAACTGAGGGTTAAAGAAATGAAGCTGTGGAACTAATAGTAGGTGAATGTGATAGAAATGTAACGAAAAGAGTACAAAACATTTACCTTATAATTGTCGTTAACTTACTCACTTGTTATTTTTATACTTTCAATCTGTGAAAGAGATAACAAACATTTGAAAAATATTAAAACATGTATTTAAAAATTAGAAAAGACAAGGGAAAAGATTGAAGGACAAACAGTTTTTCAACAACTTTGACACTTACAGAAGCTTCTGCTTCTCCAGGCCCCCTACACAGTCCTAAAGATATACATTTTAAACTAACAGTATCTTGATGCAGATGAAGTGAGGCCTATCTTGGAACATGGTGCATCTTTTGCACTGCTGTTGTCTCACAAAAGTGACGCAATGGCAGCGCAAAAGAGGTGCACAATCATCATAAAACTATTCCTAACATTTTAAATGATTGTTTCAGGATGGCAATAAGGTGTGTCCTATCCAGACGTTTGTTTCAGGTGAGGCCTACTCAGGGTTGCAGATCAAATTTAGGCTTGTTCAAGAGTACAGAGGAGATAATACATGTGCAGGCCAACCAATAAAGTTCAGACTTCCTCTGTTTCCCTGGACAGGCCTAAACTTCATCTGCACAATGTGATTCGTAATGTTAGGAAACACAGGTAATGTATTTGAAAAACGTGCAATTTCTTTTGCTCATTTCACAATCACATCACTTGTGTTTCCTTTGGTTAGGTATCTGTGCAGATGTAGTCCAGCATATGAAACAGTACGCACTGCATGCAACAACTTTGACACTTACTGAAGCCTCAGCTTCTCCATACCCCCTACACAGTCCTCATTATATACATTTTAAACTGACGGTATCTTGCTGGAAATGAACTGAGGCCTATCTTGCAACATGGTGCATCTTTTACACAAAAGTGACGGAACAGCGGCGTAAAAGAGGCACACAGCCTTCATAAAACTGCCCTTAACATTTTAAATAATTGTTTCTAGATGCTGATAAGGTGTAACCTATCCAAAGATTTGTTTCAGGTAAGTCCTACTCAGGGTTGCAGATGAAATTTAGGATTGTTGAAGAGTATAGAGGAGATAATACATGTGCAGGCCTACTAACGAAGTGAGTCATGTCCACTGCACTCTTGAACAAATGTCAGACCTCCTCTGTCTCCTGGAACAGGCCTAAACCTCATCTACACAATGTGATGTGTAATGTTAGGAAACACAGGTAATATAATTGAAAAACGTGCAATTTTTTTTGCTCATTCCACAATCACATCACCTGTGTTTCCTTTGCTTAGGTATCTCATTGTGGAAATGTAGTCTATCATATGAAAGACTACGTAGAATGTGAGCACTGTATGCAACAACTTTGACACTTACAGAAGCCTCACCTTCTCCATGCCTCCTACACAGTTCTACATGTACATCATAAATACAAACAGTACAGAATTAATTATACATGTTAAATGGTTTATTTTTGCTGTTCTCAGAATGTATCAAATTTCACTAAAAACAGTGACTTGAAGGTATTCATCATATAACAGCGGGGAAAAAAAACACAATCAAAATGATTGTGTTTAAAAAACCCATATAACATAACCAATCAGAAATCAGAACTCCTCAAAAGTAACTTACTTTCCATGACGTCGAAGGATGTCCTATGAACAGCTTACACTCGGTTGTGCTGTTTTTATTTTCAGCCCGCCACTTTCTGAAAGAAAACCTCCATCGTTTTGAAAAATATGTTACATACAATAAATGACTTCTCGCTCTCTACCACACGTTTCCACAAGGCTAAATCATGTAAGAGCCATTTATAACTCTTGGAATTCTTGTAAGCAAATCCCGTCATTTTCTATTTCCGCAACTTTCAGAAAGAAAACGTTCAAGATCATTTTCACAATCCTGGACTAGTAATATCTTACCCTTCTTGCTCACTCATGTTCTACATTTCCTATGACACTGATACTGCTTACTATGAAGCAGACTTACACTACCTCTATGACTACTACAATTATTTAATTCTCTACATCACTTTTAATCACAAAGCAATATAAAACAGTAGACAGCATTGCAGACTTACATTCCCTCTACTCCATGTTTTGATTGGCTGCTTGAATTAGCTTATAAAAAGAAACAGTTTTTCTGAACTCATTCAAAGTGCAGTTATTTTTCCATGACGTCAAGTGTTATGGTAAGAACTTATGGGCCAGATGTAGGTGGCAAATACCGGTCGGAAACGGTCGAATTCGGCCGTTCCCGACCGGTATTTGGCATCTTGAGATGTAGGGAGCCAGATTTTACAGATTCTGTAAATTTACCGAATCGGTAAATTTACAGAATCTGTAAAATACCGAATCGGTATTTTTACCGATTCGGTAACGGCCAGATGTAGGTGGGACTCTTCAGAGTCCCTAAGGCCTTACAGAATCGGTATTTTACCACCCAATTCAATTGGGTGGTAAAATACCGATTCCAGGTGTGCATGCACATGTGTGCATGCAGACCTAGCCATGTGACAGACAGACATGCCCGTCTTTGGGGTGCTAGAGGGTGTCAAAGTTATTTACAACAAGGGGTGGTGATGGACAGAGTCTCTGAATTAAGCAGAGTACTCTCACCCAGTCAAGAGATCAGGGCTAGATCCAACACCGTTTTTTAGCTCATTGCACCATCCCAGTTTCAGAACCTGGCTGTATGCAAATTAGTCTGTCCCTGGCCCAGTGCATCATGGGAACAGGGCAGACCAGACTACAAAAGCCAATTCTTACACTGGGAAGGAAACAAGCTTCCGGGGACCGGTTTCTGGCATTTCAGCCGTCTTCGGCCCGGCTTGCTTGAATCCTGATGGTGCAATGAGCAAGGGACTCACATCTGAGTATACCCTTCCACGCTTAGGGTGGACAAAATTATTTACAACAAGGGGTGGTGATGGACAGAGTCTCTGAATTAAGCAGAGTACTCTCACCCAGTCAAGAGATCAGGGCTAGATCCAACACCGTTTTTTAGCTCATTGCGCCATCCCAGTTTCAGAACCTGGCTGTATGCAAATTAGTCTGTCCCTGGCCCAGTGCATCATGGGAACAGGGCAGACCAGACTACAAAAGCCAATTCTTACACTGGGAAGGAAACAAGCTTCCGGGGACCGGTTTCTGGCATTTCAGCCGTCTTCGGCCCGGCTTGCTTGAATCCTGATGGTGCAATGAGCAAGGGACACCCCCTGCACCCTTGCTAAAATCGGTATTTACCGATTCTGTAATTACAGAATCGGTATTGCCCATTGATTCCTATGGGCTTCAATGCCATCAAATTTAATTTTTAAAAATTCAATTCCATCTCTATTTCTGTATTTCACAAAATCAACAACATTACCCATTGATCCATTTACCAGACCTCTTTCAACATGTAAATTCCTTCTTAAAATTATACGGCAGTTTAAGCACACATTCAGAGTCTTTTCAAAACCTGCAGTTTTAGATATAGTCTTCTCTAATGAATCCAATTTTGTTTTCAAATTCTCAGACAAAATAATTGTTGATCCCATATGCTCTACTCTGTCAATAGCTTCCAGTTTCACAATCTCTTGGTTTTCTAAATGCAACATTTTGTTGTTGAAGATGGCACATTCTGCAAGAGTTGGCATCAAACATATTCCAGATTTCTTCTCAGTAATTTTCTGAAAAATATTCTCAGGCACAACATCTTGTTCTGGATATAAATTTGACAGTAATCGTGCATGTAAAGCTTCTTGCCCATGCTCGGTCACTTTTCCAATTCTAACATCTTGTAGAATATTCTTGTAATCTTCATCCTTCGCCTGACGCATATTTTCATGCAGTTCAGCATAATTGAAGTTTAACCATATATTGACGTTGCCAATGCTCCCTAGGCACTTCCTGGTATCTTCATGCGTGAGCATTATGAACACAGGTTGTCCTTTCACTGGTGTCAGCTGCAGAAGATCTCCGAAAACAATCATGTGTTTGCCACCAAATAACACATCATACTCTGTTTTGAGAACTTCTTGCATTCTCAAATGCACAAAGGCAAGCATGACATTGGAAACCATGCTTACTTCGTCAATGATAAGAAGTTTCATTTTCCTCAAGACTCTTGAAACTTCACAACAAGCATCTCCAGATAACTTGTGGTATTGTAATTTGTTGTCATGCTCCACTGGCAGCATCAGTAGACGATGCAAAGTAATACCTTTAATGTTATGTGCTGCCAGTCCAGTTGGAGCGGTGACAACACAAGACAGCGATGACTCAGTCCTTTCCTGCAAATAACATGAAATTGCTTTAATGAGGAAACTTTTTCCAGTTCCCGCTTCTCCACTCACGTACAGTCGAACAGGCTTCAACGACGTACATGAGCACTCTTTCTTCTCATGACTTAATCCATGATCAATTTGCTTGGTAACTTCGTCATATATTTTCCTCTGCTCAACGTTGAGTTGTCTTTCCAAGTCTTCTAAGTTAACCGCATCCTCCTGAGCATGTGCCATGGCTCTTTCCACTTCATTCATGGCAGTGGCAGCTTCATTTTCGATAACAGGACCTCCTAGTGGATCCTGACTCAATGAAACAGAACTCTGACTGTCCTGAGAACTGTCTCTGGCAATCTCGGCTGCAATCGTTGCTTCCTGCTCGATTTCCGCATTCAACATTTCTAGATATTTGGGAAAAGCAGGACATTCTATGGTCTCCTTGTCGGCAGTGAAAGAGTCTTCGTAACAGAGGAAATCTCCAAGCAGTTCCTCTTCTGCACGCCAAGGCTTGAAAAGTTGCAAAAGTGCTAAATAGAAAAACTCCTTTTTTTCAGGAGATTCGCCACTCAATTTTCGATGGTTTACCAAGTGGCATTTTCTTTGCTTGACCAGACATCCCTCACTTCCAATTACAGCATACACTCCTTTCTCAATATCTTCTTTGATGTTCCTCTTGAATATGTAATTTTGTAGAACCTCATACAGACAAACATTCTCGAGGTGACTGCTTCGATTTGGATAATATGTATCCAACATGTTGGTCTTCAAAATATCAGTACTGTTTGGCTCCTTTTCCGCCAAATACTCAATTTCCCGCACAGGTTTCAGAACTCGATTACGCGTTGCAGCAAGACCAAGACTCGCCCAAACGATACTCCTGGATTTGGCATAGAGACTTGCTGAAGACAACCGGTCAGAACATTCGTAAGCTCCGATTTCTCGATGTGACAACATCTTCAGACTGAAACTGTACAACTTCTTACTGAGGCTCTTTTCATGGGAAATGTCCTCCCACATATCCTTCAATTCTGTCTTTTCTTTTTTGGTGATGTAAGATGTCACATACCGAGCCACAGCCATACAGTTATCAGCCACAAACTGTATATCCATGTTAGCATTCCACATGGACAAAATCACTGGGTTGTAGTCGTTGATGTACTTGGACTCTTCATTCCTCTTCAAATTGTATGTGTTTTTAGGTGATTTCTTCATCACATTATGTCTCAGCGAAGACATCAAACTGTTTACTCTTCCTTTAGAAATCACCAGTCGTGGAAAGCCGAAACGACATTTGGTGTAGAACTTGTCCTTGTTTCTGAATCTACGACGACAGTACTTTCCACAACGATGGCTTTGGAAACGTAGAACTTTTTCTCTTAGGCTTTTCTTCTCCTTTGCGTTTGGAACAGCACACGTAGAATACTGTTGTATGAAACTCATCACTAAGTCTTCTGGATCCGTTCCAAATTTAGGTGCATCCTTGATCCACAGCAGCATATGTATATGAGGAGCACCTCTTGCTTGGTACTCCTTTCTCCAGAAGAAATCCAACACCTCTCCAAGAGGTGGATTTCTCTTGTTCATGATGAAAGACATCATAGCTTCAAATCTATGATTGAAGTACCTGCATACATTGACTGGATCCAAAGAGCACAGTTCTCCGGGTGTCTTGAATTCGATGTTTTCAATGTTTCCATTTGCCTCTCGTAGAAATTCAAGTAAGTCTTCCCAGCCATACTCGGCACAGCTCAGAGTGAGGAACCATGTGGGAGTTCCTAAGTTCCTCAGCATACATTTTAAATCACCATGACGACGGTACCAGTACTCATTAGTACCACGCTGACACGCCATGAGATTAATCAGGTGACAATCCAAAATACTGTCTTGGACATTGACTTTATCCATAAAGTCACTTGCCGAGATGTTTTGCATGTGTATACCACTTTTCAAGATGTGGTTCACTGCATATGACAGTCCAGACAGATCGCTTTCAAACAGGAGATGAAACAAATAGGGAATGCATTGTCGAAACCTAGCATCTCCTGCATACAATCGTAAAGTCCGGTATTCAGAAGCAGGAATTTGATGAGGTCGCTCATCATATCTTCCTCCCTGACCTGTTGGAAATAGCTGTGGGAAACACTGAGCTTCCAAACTTTCCTCCCAAACACTAATGGGACTCCCTTTGGCTTGTTTCATTTGAAACAACTCAATAGCATTCCCCATGACTTCCTTGGAATGCAAAGGATGAACACTATAATGTTCATATATTTCTTCACTTTTAGAGGGTTCTACTTTCTCAATTTGACCAGCACACAAATCGCTATCCTCTTCCTCACTTACTTCCTCTTCTGCAACATATACATTCTTATAGTACTTATTATTTTTTTTCAAATACAATGTTGCCTTTTTGACTTTCCTAACATCCACTAAATCTTGCCATATTTTCTTATTCTTTGTCGGAACCCCATTAACTAAGATAACCAGAGGTTCCTCTTCCACTTTTTCTACTCCAATTGTATTAATGTTTTTCTTCAAATCTAGAGGCAAATAAACAACTCTTCCCTTTAATCCTCTCTGTAAATCTGATGGAGGCAATTTCCCTGTCTTTGGCTCCATTCTTACAATAGCCTGAAAGGGATGGATACTTTGAATCAAAATAGATTCATAAGTATTTAAATCCTTCAATTCAGAAGGAATCTCAACCAATTCCAGATTATTATGAACCGCTCTAGCAGGCATCTGGTTTTGATTTAATTTGTTACAACAATAAGTACACACACGTTGATCCGATCCCAAATCAAAACAATTTTCTACCATCAAGTATGTTGCGAAATCCTTCCATTCACTATTATTTTCCCTTTCACTTTTTGCATATAAATCCACTAACTTAGTCTGATTCTTATAATAAGTGCGTCGACAACACACACAAGTGAAATTAGGCCTCTCACTTGATTTAACCTGAAACGTGGCAATTTCCTTCTGAAAATTATCTGTACTGGAAACCTGTACACTGTCTTCCACATTACCCTCTTCTTCTGGGTCAATTTCAACATTCTCCTCTTTACTTCCAAAGTAACAAAACTCAATTTCTTCAGAAATATTCTTCACATCTATTTCAGAACCATGCAAAAGAGCAGCGCATAATTGTTTAAGCATAATTGCTGGACTCTTAGCATAATACAACATTCTAACTAATTTCCTCACTTTATTATGATGCACTGCTAGCATCCTGAAATGATGAAAAACACTCTGGCATACTCTCCTGGAAAGACAAGCCAGTGAATGACCATGCAAACCTGTCACTTCTCTCACTCTGCAAGGATCTAATTCTTGCAACAACATCATTTTCTGCTTCAAACTTTTCTTATTAAATGTCCGTACAAAATCACAAAGCAAATTGATGGAATCCTGTCGTACACTGCAAATACTACTACACTTCCAGGTGTACACAGGACCCTTAGGACGTCTTCCTAAAACCTCATTACCTAACACCTCTTCTGTCTCTGTTGTCACAAGTTTTTCTTTTTCAACTGGACAACCATCTTTCACCTCATAAGCTCGACCACTGGTGTCAACTGCATGCACCAAATCATTATCCTGGAAATAACTCTCCTCATTGAAAAATGCCTCACAACTTGAACTATGCATCCATTCTCCGGAAAAAACTTCACAAAAATTACTACGATTAACTATTCTCTTCCATCTACTATTTCTTTTGAAATCATAAATTGCCTTGTTTAGCTTCCTAATTCTATTGATTATCAAAATAAATAACTTTTGCTTTATTTCAAATGCCTGATCAATAACTTTCTCAACTTTTTTTTTTCTCTTATAAAAAACCACTTTCTGTTGACCTTTCTTAATATTTTTTAACAAATTGCCAATTATCCTGTTGCGGAACATTCGTCTACGAATGTCCCTAAACTGTTGTTTCCTTCTACTATGATGCACAGAGTTATCTCTTGCTCTAGCAGTAACATTTTTGATTGGCCTTTCCTTTCCGTTTAAATTGCTTCTCTTTTTCTGGACTAAAACATTTTCTGTACTACTACTTTTTTTTCTACAAATGTTTCTTATGAATGTTTTCGTGGTCTTACCCGGTGCTTTCTTGGTGACTTGACAAGTTTTTTTTGTAGAGGACTGCTGCATTATTTCATGGACCTGCTGTCTTTGACGTTTTGCAGCCTTTCTAAGTCTATCCTTGGTTGGCATTCTCAAATTTTGAAATGATCTGCAGTTGAATCTGTGGTAAAATATAATAAAAAATGTTATTAACCACTATTACCAAACAGTAAATCAATAACAGTCATCAAAAACTTAACATACTACTTGACATTTTTACATAGAATATTTTTTAGTGCTTTGGAAAATTTAGAATACACAAATAGCAGAAAAGAAATGGAATTCTTCTTCATTTTACCTGTGCTGTTTTATATGTGAATCTGATCTAATTTTATGAGCATATTTTAATATTTTATTGAAGACACTACACATAACCTGTTTTTGAAGGTGTGTTTAATTTTAAATGAAACGGTTTACATTTTTACTTTTCATTTATTATAAATTTTAAAAATAAATGTTTATAGTTCCATAGGCTCAAGCACGTCAGCTTCCCACCCTATGTCATACAATTCTGACAAATCGGCATCCTCATCATGTTCTTCATCATCCTCAGAATTTAAATCATCCAAGGGATCTACTTCCACTGACGTTTCAATTACAAGTTCAATGATAAGGTCAAAATCAACTGATTGCTGATTGTCACTCATGGTTGATGTTGTCGTTATCTTTAAAGAAAGAGAACAACAATGAGATGTTGCAGAGTAAGAGACAAATCTCAGAGATTATAATAGTAAAATTGTTTAACAAGAGTAACATTTTGCAGCTATTATTTAGCCATGTCCAGCGATGCTGAGGAGGTGAGGCCTATGTCCAAGTTTTCAGTGAACAGGACTCATCTCTTCTTTACCTTGGATAAGCCTCACCGACTCTGTGTCCCCTGCTCATACTTAAATGTACAGGGGCAGATTTATGCTAAGTGGCGCATCCCCACGGATGCACCAGTTAATGTGCACCGCTGCTCTGCCACCCATAGTGTGCCGAATTTACAATGTGGAGCACCATTGAGCAAAAACAGCACAGATGCGTCACGCATCTGTGCCGCAAAAGCAGCACATTGCAGGAATCACGTCATAAGCGCGACATGTCTACTGCAATGCACAGGAGGAACCCTCACATTGCATGGTGCATCACTTCTTATGCCTGTTTCAAACAGGCGTAAGGATTTGATTCAGCAATGCTATAAAGCTGACTCAGTGAAATCTTCTAAATTTCACTGTGTTAGTTTTACAGGGCTTTCATGCAAATTAATGCATACCTTGCAACAAAACACCTATATGAAAACTGACGCAGGTTTCATGTGGCACAGGACTTTACAGCATGACACATCTGCCTAGATGCATCAAGTTGTAAATATGTCGCCACATAGCAAATCTTTTGCACCGCCGCTGCGTCACAACAGTGACGCACAGTGACGCAAAAGAGACATACACCTATCATAAATCTGACCCTAACATTTTAAATGATTGATTCAAGATTACGATAAAGTGTGGCCTATCCAGAGGCTTGTTTGAGGTGAGGCCTACTCAGAGTTGCAGATGAAATTTACGCTTGTTAAAGAGTACAGAGGAGATAATACATGTGAAGGCCTACCAATGAAGTAAGTCATATCCACTTCACTCTTGAACAAAGGCCAGACCTCTTCTGTGTCCGTGGACAGACCTAAACCTCATCTGCACAATGTCATTCGTAAACTTAGGAAACACAGGTGATATAATTGAAAAATGTGGAGTTTCTTTTCCTCATTTCACAATCACATCACCTGTGTTTCCTTTGCTTAGGTATCTCATAGTGCATATGGACTATAGCATATCAAAGAGTACACAGAAGTTGAGCACTGTATACAACAATTTTGACATTTACAGGAGATTCAGCTTCTTATCTTGTTGGAGATGATATAAGGCCTATCTTGCAACATGGTGCATGTTTTGCATCACTGCTGCATCGGTTTCATGTGGCACGGGACTTTACAGCATGACACATCTGCCTAGATGCATCAATTTTTAAATATGTCGCCACATAGCAAATCTTTTGCACCACCGCTGCGTCACAAAAGTGACGCACAGCGGCGCAAAAGAGGCACACACCTATCATAAATCTGTCCCTAACATGTTAAATGATTGATTCAGGATGACGATAAGGTGTGGCCTATCCAGAGGTTTGTTTAAGGTGAGGCCTACTCAGGGTTGCAGATTAAATTTACGCTTGTTGAAGAGTATAGAGGAGATAATACATGTGAAGACCTACCAATGAAGTAAGTCATGTCCACTTCACTCTTGAACAAAGGCCAGACCTCTTCTGTGTCCGTGAACAGACCTAAACCTCATCTGCACAATGTCATTCGTAAACTTAGGAAACACAGGTGATGTAATTGAAAAATGTGGAGTTTCTTTTCCTCATTTCACAATCACATCACCTGTGTTTCCTTTGCTTAGGTATCTCATAGTGCAGATGGACTCTAGCATATGAAAGAGTACACATAAGTTGAGCAGTGTATACAACAATTTTGACATTTACAGAAGATTCAGCTTCTTATCTTGTTGGAGATGAAATGAGGCCTGTCTGGCAACATGGTGCATCTTTTCCATCACTGCTGCATCGGTTTCATGTGGCACGGGACTTTACAGCATGACACATCTGCCTAGATGCATCAATTTTTAAATATGTCGCCACATAGCAAATCTTTTGCACCGCCGCTGCGTCACAAAAGTGACGCACAGCGGCGCAAAAAAGGCACACACCTATCATAAATCTGTCCCTAACATGTTAAATGATTGATTCAGGATGACGATAAGGTGTGGCCTATCCAGAGGTTTGTTTAAGGTGAGGCCTACTCAGGGTTGCAGATTAAATTTACGCTTGTTGAAGAGTATAGAGGAGATAATACATGTGAAGACCTACCAATGAAGTAAGTCATGTCCACTTCACTCTTGAACAAAGGCCAGACCTCTTCTGTGTCCGTGGACAGACCTAAACCTCATCTGCACAATGTCATTCGTAAACTTAGGAAACACAGGTGATGTAATTGAAAAATGTGGAGTTTCTTTTCCTCATTTCACAATCACATCACCTGTGTTTCCTTTGCTTAGGTATCTCATAGTGCAGATGGACTCTAGCATATCAAAGAGTATACAGAAGTTGAGCAGTGTATACAACAATTTTGACATTTACAGAAGATTCAGCTTCTTATCTTGTTGGAGATGAAATGAGGCCTGTCTTGCAACATAGTGCATGTTTTGCATCACTGCTGCACGGTTTCATGTGGCACGGGACTTTACAGCATGACACATCTGCCTAGATGCATCAAGTTGTAAATATGTCGCCACATAGCAAATCTTTTGCACCGCCGCTGCGTCACAAAAGTGACGCACAGTGATGCAAAAGAGGCATACATGGCTATGTAAGTTAAATAATCAAAATCTAAATTTGCCAAGCACACATGGGTGTGTATTTACAAGGACCTTCCACCACGAGGAAATGTCTTTAATTAAAATGGGAGAAATAACATCAAAGGGACTCAAATGCCTTTTAAATGTACCCCAAGCAACCTATGAAACTCTAGCTGTACATATCAAGAAACCTAATTGATTTCAGAAATCGTTTTTAAACACATCATCTAAATCAATGATATACCTACATTCAAGGGGAAATGACTTAAAATGGCCTAAGACACATGGAAGCGTTTTTTTAAGGTCCTTGCACCATTTTTGGGTCACTTTTAACATGGCTATGTTAGTCAAAGAATTAAAATCTAAATTTGCCAAGCACAGATGGGGGCGTATTTACAAGGACCTTGCACCACGGGGAAAGGTCTTTAATTAAAATGAGAAAAATAACATCAGAGAGACTCAAATGCCTTTTAAATATACCCCAAGCAACCTATGAAACTCTAGCACTACATATCAAGTAAACTAATTGATTTCAAAAATCGTTTTTAAACACATCATCTAAATCAATTATATACCTACATTCAAGGGGGAATGACTTAAAATGGCCTAAGACACATGAAAGCGTTTTTTAAGGCCCTTGCACCATTTCTGGGTCACTTTTAACATGGCTATGTTAGTCAAAGAATTAAAATCTAAATTTGCCAAGCACAGATGGGGGCATATTTACAAGGACCTTGCTCCACGGGGAAAGGTCTTAAATTAAAATGGGAAAAATAACATCAGAGAGACTCAAATGCCTTATAAATATGCCCCAAGCAACCTATGAAGCTCTAGCAGTACATATCAAGAAACCTAATATTTTTCAAAAAACGATTTTAAACACATCATATAAATCAATTATATACCTACATTCAAGGGGAAAAGACTTAAAAAGGCCTAAGACACATGAAAGCGGTTTTTTAAGGCCCTTGCACCATTTCTGGGTCACTTTTAACATGGCTATGTTAGTCAAAGAATAAAAATCTAAATTTGCCAAGCACAGATGGGGGCATATTTACAAGGACCTTGCTCCACGGGGAAAGGTCTTAAATTAAAATGGGAAAAATAACATCAGAGAGACTCAAATGCCTTATAAATATGCCCCAAGCAACCTATGAAGCTCTAGCAGTACATATCAAGAAACCTAATATTTTTCAAAAAACGATTTTAAACACATCATATAAATCAATTATATACCTACATTCATCGGGAAATGACTTACAATGCCCTAAGACACATGAAAGCGTTTTTTTAAGGGTCACTTTTAACATGGCTATGTAACTCAAAGAAACAAAATCTATTTGTAAAACACTTGACATAAAGCAACATTTTAAATACAGAACTTTCTTCATAATTTTCTCCCTAAAGCATACTATTGTCTATCTAAATTATACGAATCTTTTCTCACCTTAGCAAATACTTTATGAGTTTCAAAACAGTCTCAGAAACACACCAATTTGTCTTTAGCAGAGCAAAAGGTATGCACTCCAGAGTCTGCAGCTATCAAAAGCACAGAAATGCTGTAACTCATCACACATATCTCTCATGTCACCCAATCAAAACTCTTCCCTCACTTTTTTCAAATCAACACCCTTCCCCCCTCTGCCCTCTCTGCCTTTTTTGCATAGCAACCACCTCCTGAAAGACCTCTGATGTTTGCAAGTTCACACAACAATGTTTCAATTGAACTCTGAACTCTCAGTGCACCTGCATATCCAGTGCAATCTTTCATTAAATGATTTTTTCACTGTGGAGGTAATGACTTGGGCACTTTGACTGGTGTAGGTCTGGAAATGCTTTTAAAGGACACCTTTGAGCAATTGATGGCACTTTTTCCTCAAACTGCCTTGGTATATTCAAATATATGCCAAAGACAGAAATGGAGGTGGTCGAACCAATTTTGTCCACAAATTGAGAAATCGAGGAAGCATGTAAACAAATCTGTTTCAGCTTACATGAGAGACCATGGAATGGACTCCATGTACAACAATAACTTGCGTTACTACATGCAAGATATCTACAGAGGAGATGGAGTTCACTTCTCAGATGAAGGGAACAGAGTTTTCATTCTGAATTTAAGACTGTGCATTGGTACCTACTTATAAGTACCTAAATGTACCATAAACCCAAAAGCTCTTCTCAGAGCTACCCTACATCTGATCACTCACAATTATTATTTTACTCTAACTTTTTTCACTAATTTTCAACAAAGTACGCTCCCCGGAGCGCTACCCGGTACGCGAACCGGAAGCTAACCGCGCGCAATTTTTTAAAAAAAAGATTTTTTTTCGCACATATGGGCCTCCTCAGCCATCCTCAGAAAACCTAGGGGGTCAAAATACGTCTACCGTGTCCCCTTCTACCCATTCTGAACATTATTTGCCCTCCATCTTGTATCTTAATTCGACCGAAACACAAAATGGTGGACTCCCGTAACGCTGCAGGTTCGCGTACCGGGGCGCTCCCCGCGAAGCGCTCCATTAAAAAAGGTGGGAAAGTAATTTACAGAAGAAACCCTGAAGACACTTTCACCAAATATACATTTGCTCATACTACATACCAATCCCTACCATTTTCACAAATTTGGTTGGAATTCCATTTAGCCATTTAGCCTGTAGACCTCTCTAAATACCCTGATGTAAATTACTTCACAAAACACATCTGAAGTGTTGGAATTGACAACCAATGAAAATGTTACTTTCTTTTCCATTTTTTTTCCCCGACATTTGATTGGTTATGTACCTAAATATAAAGGAAGAGAAGGAAACACAGCCATTTTGACTACTACTTCCTGGTGTACATTTCAATAGGATTTTCACTAATAACTTCAACTTCTTTTTAAAGGTAAGTTGTTATTTTAAAAACTGAAGTATATTGTGCACTTTAAGTTAATATGGTAAACTTTTTCTGATAGTTATATACTATCCCTCTGTAGTAGTTATAGATTTAGATAGACTTCTCTGTTATAGTTATGGATGGAGTTAGGCTTGTCTTTTATAATTATGAATTTACTTACGTTAAATCACATACACTTTTTTATATTCCTACTTCCAATCTGATACTATACACTGCCCAAAGATAAATTCACTGTTAAAAACTGCCTATCTAAAATTAATCCCAACAGTGCCCTATCTCTACTAATATATATTTTTTTAATGCAAATTTCAGGCAAAATGGAAGGCGAACAGAAAGTATCATTTGAAATTGTCCTTGCAGAGACCAACGAAGAAATCATTGATCCAAATGATATTGAATTTATGGATGAAACTTGGGACCAAGAACTACTGCAATGTGTGCAATCAGTAGATGTCCTCCTTGAAAATTTTTTTTTTTTGTTTGAATTTGTTTATTGGTTTTTTTGGTTACATTTACAGAAGCAATACTGCAGTGATCAATCAAGGTGAACAAGCGTTACAAAAAATTAAAGTCATTGAGATACAACTGGAGACTTGATTACTGTTAGGTAATTCACAGTTCGGGGCCGTTGTCTGTCTATCGTCCCCTTCTGTGTGCACTGGAAGCACATATCACACGGCATCCCATCATTACATCTGCACTTCCCATGGGTGGATCCGTCTCAAACATGTCAGTCTGTTAACTGCACTCGTGGGAGGGTGAACTCATGTTGTGTCAGGTACCGTGGGGAGGCGTCTCGGGCATCAGCCATGTGGGTGTGGTCCGCCATTATATGTGGCCTCGTGATGTCTCTATGTGCTAAATCAAATCGTAAGTAGTACATACGGGTTACACTCTGTCTAAATCGATCTTGTCGCCATACCCAGGAACAATGGGGGTGAACTGGTTAACTCGGGAGATGGATGGGAGTGTGGGAAAGACGGGAGGGGGGGGTTTCTAGGTCACCGTGTCCAAACATAGATTACATATTCTCAGGTCGTTGGGTGTAAGCCTATAGCAAGTGTCAGTGCGTCGTGTCTGGGTGTCGGGGGTTCGCTGAGTGCGGTCGTCCATAACATGTGCGTAGAATCCGTTATATGTATTATGTAAACGTGGGGGTTGGTGTCGTCAGTCGTACCTGGGATTGCGAGGGTGTAGGTGACTCCTGAGGGCGTGTCGCCTGTGTGTAGGTGTGAAGTAGTTGCGCCCACTCCAGGGATATAGGATGCTTGCGATGTCCCCGTACTTCCTCCTCCCGGAGTATCTCTTCCTCCGCCTTACCCCATTTATGCACCGCGCCGATCCATGCTGCCATTGGTGGTCCCGTCGGGGACCTCCAGTGCATGGCAATACTGCGTTTCGCTAGGAGGATTGCTAGTGATAGGAATCGGCATTGCGTTTTCTCAGTTTTCCGTTTGCGGAAAATTCCGAGTGCGCATGCCTCCCATGTGTTCATGGTGGCAATGCCCGTAACCTCTTCCAGCACTCGGTGGATCATGTCCCAATACTGGCGGAGAGTGGGGCAATCCCAGAACATGTGTCTGAAGTTTGCTCCCGGGGTTTGACACCGGGGACATTCAAAGTGGGTATTCTGGAAGAATCGGTGGAGGCGGTCCGGTGTGAGATAGGCCCTGTGTAGGACGTTAAATTGTATGTTACGGAACCTAGCATTCCTGGAAACCTTTTTGGGAAATTCCAGGGCTGATCTCCATTCCCCATCATGGACCACTCTGCCGAAGTCTGTCTCCCACTTCTGGCGTAAAGACTGGAGGGATGGGAGGAGTAGCGATCGTATCGCTCTATAGAGCCATGTCACTAAGTGTCTTCCTACTCCCATGTGCATGATCGCGTGTATCACCGGATGTGTCTCAGGTTCGCCGGTCTCCGAGTTCCAGTGTGCACCACTGCTATCCAACAATTGCCTATGGAGCAAAAACTGTCCCGGGGGCAGATCGTATCGATCCATCATTTGCTCGAATGTCTGCAACTGTCCGTCTTCGAACAGAGATCCGATTTCCGTGACCGACAGTTCCGTCCAGACTCGTAGTGTGCCCGGGGCATAATATGAATCCCCCCTGGGGAAGCCCACCAATGGCAACAGAGGCGAATATGGTGGCTGTGTTTTGGACATGCGGTGTATCCGCATCATGCATGTTCGGGCAATGGACACCTGCAGTGGACGAGTCCGCATGGGTTTAGTGCCTGGCAACAGAAGTCTGACGATCGCGGCCTGCGAGATAGGACCAGTAGCTGCGATAGTTTCTCCCGTGTGTCGTCCCGCCGTCCAGTAGGACAGCCACTGGAGCTGGGCCGCCAGAAAGTATGCCTCAAAGGCCGGCGCCTCCAGTCCTCCTTCCGTGGTAGGTAGGTAAAGCGTAGTGAGTGCCACTCGCTTTCGACCCCCTCCCCATATCAGGTCTATCAGAAGAGTGTTCAGTTCTCCGAAGAATGAACGAGGTGGGATCACAGGGAGATTCGCGAAACTATACAGCAGGCGGGGGACCATGATCATTTTTGCCAGTGCCACTCGGCCTATTGGCGCCAGCGGGAGTGTCCTCCAGAAGTTGACCGCTGATCGGAGACCAGCCAGTGTCCTACGGTGATTCACTGTGTATAAGTCCTCCGGGGTGTGGTACAACCGCACTCCCAGGTATCGGGGGGCGTCGGCATTCCAGGACAGAGATTGGGTACCCATTCTAATTTCGAAGGGGGCCATATGGGGGCTCAGCGGGTATATGGATGATTTCCCCCAATTGACCCTTAGGCCCGACACTGTCGCAAACTCCTCTAGTGTCCTCCAGATGCACGTCAGGTCGCTCGTGGCATCCCTAACATATATCAGGAGGTCATCTGCGTACAGGGACACGCAGTGTCGCGTGTGCGCCAGGGGAATACCCCAGGCTTCACCCTCTTGTCTCAGACGTATCGCCAGGGGTTCGACCGCCAAGGCAAACAAAAGGGGAGACAGCGGGCACCCTTGTCTAGTCCCTCTGTCCACGGAGAATTCCGGGGAGATATAGGTGCCGATCCTGACCCTGGACTTGAGTTGTGTGTACAGGAGCTTGGTGTAAGCGATTAGGCGGGGGCCAAAGCTATTCCTGGCGATAACTTCGAACAAATATGACCATAGGAGGGTGTCAAATGCCTTCTCGAGGTCTAATATAAGGCAAGCTGCATTCGGGAACTGGGCTCGAGTTACGTCCTGGACATGGAAGAGCCTACGGAGATTTTGGGAAGTGTTGCGGTTTGGCACAAATCCGTTCTGGTCGGGATGGACCAACTGGGGTACGACCTGGGCGTATCTTGTCGCTAACAGTTTACCTAGGATTTTACAGTCTGAGTTAAGTAATGTGATCGGCCTGTAGGATGAGGGGAGTTGGGGGTCCCTATGTGGTTTTAGGAACGATACTATGAATGACTCTCTGAGGGAGCGCGGGAGGACTCCCGCCTCGAGTGCGTCCTCGAACATGGTCGTCAGACGTGGGGCAAGGTAAGTTAAGAAGGTCTGGTAATACTCGAGGGGGAAGCCGTCCATGCCCGGGGCCTTGTTTCTGGCTAGCATTCCTATCGCTGCCTTGATCTCGGCCTGTGTTAATCGCTTGTCTAGGTCCTTCCGGAGCGCCGGTGAGACTTGGGGGATAGGCAACGGGAGTAGGAAGTTGAACGCCGCAAGGGTGTCGCCCTGGCTAGGGGTTTGGTATATACGCGAGTAATATGTGTAAAAAACCTGCAAGATCGCTATCTGAGATGTTTGGAGATGTCCTCCTTGAAAATGAGGACATTTTACACACTCAAACATTACAAGCTATGTTCAATGAAAATAACGACATTTCAGACAGTGAAATGGTAGACATTTTATTAAATTTTCAAACACAATGACAATAATAAATAATTGTTTAAAAAATAAATAAATAAATAAATAAAAAATCAACAAAACAAACAATCAATTAACATACAATATTTAAAAAGTCTATCATTCTTTTTTCCTAATAGTATGCTCCCCGGGCCGCTTCCCGGTTCGCGAACCGGGCGCTCCCCACGCAAAAAAAACAATTTTTTTAAAAAAAAAATTTTGCCCCACGGGGCTCTTTTAAAGCCTCCACATCAAACCTAGGGGGTCAGGGAGGATCTACTATGCCCCCTTATGGTCATTTCCCCCTTTGTTTTGGCCTCCTCTTGTCTCTCGATCCTACCGAGAGACAAGATGGCGGCCGCTCCGGACTGTTTAGAATGTTGACAGACACCGGAGAGCCAATCAGCTTCGCTTCGCGAAGTTCCGTTACGCGTCAAGTACGCGAACCGGAGCGCTACCCGGAGCGCGCTTACAGATATATATCTTTTTTTGAACGTTAATTTCTCAAAATTCACTGGAGCACATATATTGAGACCTAGCAAAGGCACATCGGGCTAACAGTCCCTACAATTTTGCTAAGTTTCGTGCAAATCCATTCAGCCGTTCGGGCTAAAAGTGAGGCCAACCGCCCTATGGAAATTAACATGGGAAAAACACGTTTTGGGACCCCCCTTTTTTCTCGGCCCCCCCTTGACGAACCCCCCCAAATTTTCAGGGGCTGCTCAGAAACAAAATGTTCCATTTTCCTGAAAATTTCAGCCAAATCCGTCCACAAACGCCAAAGTTATTAGACATAGAATTTTCAAAAATCCCATAGAGAAAAAATCCTAACTATATATACCTACTGGCGACCGCCAGTAGGTAATATATATATATATATATATATATATATATATATATATATATATATGATAGAGCAATGGCGGTTAGAACTGGAGCGCTCTGCAGCGGGTGCGTGCGAGGGACCAACCACAGGTCCAGAAATCGTTTTTCCACAAAATTGTACGCCGCACTCAGGAATTGTAGATAACTCATTTATTCAGCAAACTCCACAATCAGTCTGTCACACCGACGCGTTTCGGGCACACGCCCTTTCTCACGGTAGGTGGCACTACTTTTTTCTATGTTTATAAAGGCTATGCGTTGAAAACCCGTCCCAAAGAATTCTGGGATTGGTAGTTTTTGTTTATGCAAATAGCAAAGTAACACCTTTTGTGACAGTGATCAACATAATTCTCTAAACGCATTACACAACACAATTTTATAATGCAACTGCCCTGTGATCTGTATGTTATCTGCTTATAATTGTCGGTATAGTACCTGTTTGAGCCAGTTATGATAAACATTGGTGCAGTTGTATTTAAACCGATATGCCACATTTTCTTAAATACAATCCTATGTGTTAACTTTAGGTATAGTACTAATCATTTCCTAACTTATCTTTAAGCATGGCTCTTCTCCTATCTATGTCAACCCATTGGCTCAACATTCTCTTTATCGTATAGCATTAGTTATTTCAGTTTTGGCAATCATATGATTAATTATCATTCTTCTTATACCATATCCTTGTTACAAATGTACAAAGAGTTCTTCATCAAGGTTCATCCCCCTCGGGATCTTGGTTTTCATACGAATTATGTACTTTGATTCTAGTTGGCGTAATTTCAATTTTCGATCCCAACGCGTCGGTGTGACAGACTGATTGTGGAGTTTGCTGAATAAATGAGTTATCTACAATTCCTGAGTGCGGTGTACAATTTTGTGGAGAAAAAAATAAAAAATTATATATATATATATATATATATATATATTTTACACACACACACACACACATATATATATATATATATATATATATATATATATATATATATATATATATATTCATTCCGCTGGTCTTTTCGCTAACATCGCACTGGTTCCAGCTGTGCGTTACCTCGCGGCGGAGCAAAGCCGACAAATATTTCACACCTTCTCCCTTGTGGGTGAAAATTAGGTCGCACTTCGGTGATAGTAAAAAAAGATTTTTCCTTTATTTCATTTGCCTCCAAACAGAAAAACACACCGACGCGTTTCGATCTCCCCTGAGATATTGATCACGGTAACGCCCCCTGTTTCCTGTCAGCATTATGTGTGAGATGGCTATCTGACATCATTTCCTGTACTTAGCTGCAGGGGGCATTATGGTACTTGTAGTGTCTTCCTTGAATTGCTACTACACCTCTGGACCTCTGGAATCAGGCAGATCAACTTTTATGTGCATATGATTCTGGTCTTTCGCTGTGAAGAAGCTGTGACTTAAAGCTCTGGACTACAACAGTAACATACACAATTTAGCTTTCCCATTTAAGAAATTTCTAGTCAACCTCAGCTATACAATTTTTGCATAATTTTCTTTAGTAAGGGGGGAGTATTGAAAACATGTTTTATGTAACAATGGAGGAAGAACCACATCCAGATTTATACCTGAAGGTGCACAGTCGAATCCATGTGGTAGTGTTGTTTCTTTACTTTCCGCTAATGCTCCGCCTACTTCTATCCACTTTCATTTCTAATTATTGGGGTTAGTTAGGAAACAGAGCATGTTGTCTGTGAGTAAGACTCACTTTATCTGCCCATTTATTTTAGTAGTGATACCCTCTATCGCTTGCTTTGGCATCACTTTCAGCAAATATTCATGGTGACAGAGGGCACCCTTAGAGAATTGCGATCAAACGTTCAAACTTGTGGAAAGTTTATTGAAATTTGATGGTACAAACGAGCAAAACATTGGGCCCTTGTCTCATTTAGCTAGTGTGTTTTTTTAGGTTCACCCAACTTACCCTTTCATAATCCTTCTCCATATCTAGCAAGAGAAGAAGTAGTAGTAAGGTGTTGTTTATGGAAGCTTTTACAGTAACATTAAGGACCAGCCTAAAGTTATTGCCATCTGCTAATCCTTAATGAAGCCTGATTGGTAGGGTGGGATTAGGGTAGGCCAAACAACTCAAATTCTGGAGATTAAGATCTTGGGATAGATCTAAACATTTCGATTTAAAGGGATAATTGCCCTATAGGAACCTCATAATTTGTCTACTTTATCTGGTTTGAGAAAGAGTGAACTCCTTAACAGGGCGGGATCTGACAGAGCCTTATCAGTGGACACTGACTGGTTGCCAGATGCAGGCTTTCTCACTTGATTTGTATGGGGGTTTAGCAAGTCTTCGATAGAACACTCTTTCAGTGTTTTGCCTCTACATGCTGCCATCCCAATTTTTAATTGGATATAAACAGCTGCCTAGCAGGGATATGAAGCATTCGTTAGATAGAGTGAGAGTCTATTATATGAGACTTTTGCTGAGCTCCTGTCCCTACGCCCCATCTCATCGACCTGAGTGTGTCTGTGATAGCCCCGCAGCGCCTCGGTTCGCGTCAATTATCTACTTATCTTTTTAAACACTCTTCTAAAATTTTTGTTGCTCCACTGAGTTAGGGGGTGAATTAACTCATTCCCCACCGCCCCAAGATCTGCGTCCAGCCGAGTGCCACCACTCACAACCCCTAACTGGCAGCGATGTTCAATGCGGAGGAAGACGGAGCACGCACAAGAAATGCACACCTCAGTGTCTCCTGGAGCACCCGCCTTGAGAGGTCCTCAGGCAGACTGGTAGCCACTCTCTCATTCTCCGGCACCCGAGAACCTCCGCAGGCACTGACCTCTGCACCAAGGTTGCTGGATACGGGTCACCGGCCCCATCCCGGCAGAGCCACACCATGATAAAGTTGCACATGAGGCAAGGATCTAGGGCATGCCAAAACAGTCCCACCACCAGTTCTAGGGTAGGGCCTCAAACTCTACGTTACTCAAAGGTACAGCGGTGGCCATCTTGGGTGAGGCCTCGGGGAAAGCCGGCAGGTGTGCCCCAGCAGGTACAATTACGGTTAATGTTTGCACTCACCACTCTCATTTTTCGAAGTCTAGTAGGTCTTTACACCATCATCTTTAGTGTGACTTGATTTTTGAGACCTCCGACCCGCCTAACATTGCTTTTGGGTAACAGAAGACCACTCTGAATCAGGAGCTCAGTGAGGACACATCTACATTGGTCATCGTCATAGCCATGATTGCCGGCTCCTGATATTTATTGTTACACGCTGACCTGTTCTAGGTCGCAACCTATCATATTGTGCATCACAACCTGTCAGGTTCCACGTCATAGTCTATTATCTGTTATAATGATTATAATAGTCCATTATATTTTGTGACACAGGCTATGGTGATTTCCAGGTCTTGTCGCTGATATTTAACACCCAGCCCTTAATGTTCCGCATAATGACTGTAATTGTTCCACATTCACAGCTATATTCCATGTTACGGAAATTATACTCCCTGTCATGGATGTTCTACACCATATCCAACTGGCAATATTAAATGCCCCAGCAATGACTCCGGGTAGCGACATCTCAGGGATGCAGTGTGGGGTGCATGAGTTCAGAACTCGGGAGATAACAGACACAATGTAACTTCCAGTCCACTGCTTCTCGTTTGTGCAAAAAAGTACTGAAATCAAACAGTAGAACTAAATACTAAACACTTCGATAGAAACAACATACTGGTTTGTAACTCAGTTGCATTTAGGACAAAGCACTGCACCCCCTTTTTCCCCGGTATATTGCCAGCTTCCCCTTTACTATCTTTATGTCAAGATCATGTATCTGCGGTTCTCAACACACTATACATATTTAGGGAGGATTAGGCACAGGTGCAGATGACTCAAATACTCTCACAGGTCAATGTGTTTTTACCACTTCAGCAAAAAGTCTTACAAAGCAGTAGGCTTGTCTATGCTCTTTTAGCCTCTTGTCTTCACTGGAGCCTAAGCACCTTGTTGTACTTGCTGGATATTGTAGCCCTTAAGCCGCTTGATGAATGCAGTCCGGGCCTCGCCCTCATGGCAGCCGCTCACCTTCCATCGGGGCCATAAGATGAAGCTCATCCGGTGATCTATGAGGTAAATCTGAGAGACAGCAGCCACCCTGGACAGCTAAAGACAGGTGTTCTGGTGTGGCACATCCATTCCTTGTGGTGGTGTTTTTCTGGCGACTGGTGATCAAGGCTTCCCGCTTTGGGAGAGATACAACTTTCACTCACTGTGTCAGCATCAGCAGCACCAGTCTCATAAGCTGGGATCAAAATACGGGTGCTACCAGATACTTGTTCTGGTAAAGTTTTATGCAGCTCAAATGCAAAATGTACAGCACAACTGGGGGTGGTGGGGCATTGGTTACTCCTGGCTTCACTCTCTGGACATGTCCTCTTTCCCTGTTTGCTTGTCATGTCAGGAAGACACTTGGCCTCTCCTCCAGAAGGTATCTCCTCCTGCAAGGCCAAGTACAATCCTTACTTATCTCAGCAGGCAAACAGGCTTCAGACACTACAGGTACACCCTCTGCTCTTCCATAAAAAAAATGGGCTTCATGTGATGTCCCCTTGCCACTAGGAGGACGTCAGTCAGGCAGACACCAGCCCAGGTTACATAGCAGCCTTTCGAGTACTCTCTGGAACACACCGTTCCTTGGTAAAGCAGAAGTTGGGGCTGGCACAAAGTAGGGTATTTTAGATCCCATATTCTTCACATTTTCCAGACATGGGATGTGGAACTAAGGTTTTCAGAATTGGTTTGCTTTAATTCTCTTTCGGGTATCATTCTCAGGCTGCTCTTCAGACACAACCGTAGTGCAAAGTGTAGGCTCCCACAGCAGTTAATAAAAGGGCTGACGACAAGCATTCAATGCAGGGGAACAACGATGTGTGAGGTCTCTGCACCTGCCTTTCATTAGCCTTCCTGAAGCAGTAATCAAGGGTGAAAAGATATGTTATTATGGTGCATTTACACAATCTAATATTTGTGTTTGGGGTAGTACAGGGGCAGGAGTGTTTTGGGTTGGGCCCCCTTGCAGAGCTAGGGGAACATCCACAAAATTGTACATTTAGAGGTATACACATTCTTCATGCAATTGGTTTTCTACTCAGAAAATGTGCAAACATTTACTACTAGGAAAGAAGGAAAGTGTCTTGCCATGACGAGAAAGGTGAGGGACCCCTATATTTAATGAAAATATAGAGAAATGGGCTTCTCTACAGAGAAGCATACTTCTCTTCCAGGGGATCCTCATCAATAGTCATAAGCATTGACTAGAATAGCAAGTCCATCCCATAAAGTGCGGACTTAGAAGCAAAAAACTGCTCCAACTTTTAACCAAAAATATTCTTCAGAGAAACATGTCCTACTTGAGTGACAGCATCGGCACCCAGGCGCACATATATATTAAAGTTACTCATTTGCCATTTCTGCTGCTTTCCGGATAGCGGAGATGGCAGCGACCCACTGGGGGTTTATACATGAACTTCAAGTCCCAGAATTCCAAGCAGTATACTCACCTGTGTTCAATTGATGTGAATAATAAAGGGGGATGTTCTTGAAGTTACTCATTTGGCATTTCTGCTGCTGTTTTCCCAGGAAGAAGGACGCAAAGCCCGAAACGCGTAGGCAAGTGTCGAGACCTATGTTGTGCCCTGAGCACTTGACTCTACGACTGTACGCCGCCTTCGAGTGCATCTCAACGGTGGGGCAACCCTTTTGTACATATATGTATATGTATATATATATATAGCCGAAACCGGTTATGCCTAAAAGTTCCTAAATAAAGTACCTGCTAAAACCCCGCGATGTTCCTGGGAATCTTCTTTACGAGAAGATTCCCAGGAACATATATATTGATTGATTGATAGTGATTGATTTCATATATATTTTATAACTGCCAAAGCCTCTGAAGAGAAGTGGGGACACTTCGAAATGCGTCAGGCATCCAGAGCAGTTTGAACAGTTAAAGGATATAGTTGTGCTGGAGGCGTGCTTACCATTCAAGGCTCCTTGTGTGCAGCTGAGGTGCGGGTGCTCCTTTGTACGTTGGGTACTTCGGAGCTGGAATATATATATATATTTTCACTGAAAAAACCATAGGTTTCACACCAGTTATAGTTAGCTGAACATTTTACTCATACAAAACCATTGAAATTCCCACGTTATAGTTAGTTGGACTCACTATAACTCGCGCGCCCGCAATCCACTGCTGATGATGTCACATATTACATCATTCATGACATGGTCAGTGACATCACTGATGACATCACTGATGACATCTCAAATGACATCACTGATGACATCACTGATGACATCTCAAATGACATCACTGATGACATCACTGATGACATCATTCATGAGATAATACAATGCACCTCCTCACACTCTAATCTAACCTTTGATACACCCTGTATTAAATACAGACTACCCTTCTTGAAACGATTGACACACCAATACCAGTTACTACATACGCACTCACTGATTCCTAAGTCTACACACACATTCACTCATTCACCCATACAATCACTCATACATACAGTCACTCATCAATACAACACTATCATATGCACTCATACACCTATACAGACACTCACACACTGCCACTCATCCATGGAGTTACTCACACACCTAGTCAAACATGCAAAGAATCAATCACACTCCCATTTCTTCATCTATACAGTTATACACACAAAACCTTACTTATTCAAACATATACTAACACATACTTACTCTCTTTTACAATCATTGATACAAGTACACATTAATCCACACAGCCACTCGCACAATCACTGGCTCTCATGTAAAGTCATTTATATATGCCAACTCTCACATGCACTGTGTTTTACATATGTACTTACTTGGACATGTAGCACTGAGATATCCATTCACTCACCCACACAGCCATGCACACAGTCAACCGCCCATACAGTTGTTTCCTCATGCACTCTTGAACCCATACACCAAGTGAAACAACTGCTCACACATCTCTGCACAGAGTCACACAATTCCCAGCCACCAACACACACACTCAGCCTCACATACAAATACTTGGGCAACCAATCAATAACCCATATAGCCACTCATATAGCTACTGATCAACACATGCAGCAGCTTACACAACAACAGACATAATGATGCACACATTCAGACAATTTACTCACTAACCCATGCATTCAGTAAGACACATTTAATCATTCACTCATACAGTCAGTCACGCACCTACTAAATCCTTCATCCAGACACTTAAACATCCACTCATTCATCACTATGTAAAACATATTTAAACTTTACAGAAACACACAGTCGCTGGATGATGTCATCAGTGATGTCATCAGTGATGTCATGTAAGATGTCATCAGTGATGTCATCAGTGATGTCATTTGAGATGTCATCAGTGATGTCATCAGTAATGTCACTGACCATGTCATGAATGATGTAATATGTGACATCATCAGCAGTGGATTGCGGGTGCGCGAGTTATAGTGAGTCCAACTAACTATAACGTGGGAATTTCAATGGTTTTGTATGAGTAAAATGTTCAGCTAACTATAACTGGTGTGAAACCTATGGTTTTTTCAGTGAATTTCAAAGGTTTTTTAAATTCTAATTCCTAACTATAACGAGTGTGAAACCTATGGTTTTTTCAGTGAATTTCAAAGGTTTTTTAAATGCTAATTCCTAACTATAACGAGTGTGAAACCTATGGTTTTTTCAGTGAATTTCAAAGGTTTTTTAAAAGCTAAGTCCTAACTATAACGTTTGTGAAACCTATGTTTTTTTTAGTGAATTTCAAAGGTTTTTTAAAAGCTAATTCCTAAGTATAATGTTTGTGAAACCTATGGTTTTTTCAGTGATTTTTATAGTTTTTTAAAACCTAATTCCTTTGTATATCGACTTTGTAACCTACTATTTTTTTTATTAGCTGTTTTTTATAACTATTAATTATATTTTTTGAAAAAAAAAATATTTGTTCAATGTATATATTTTTTTAAATCATTTTTTCCTCGTGCGCTCAGGGTGCGCGCACCGGTAAGCTTACCCATATCATTTTGTCTTGGAGCGCTCAGGGTGCGCGCACCGGTAAGCTCTCCCGAGAGCGCAGCGAGAACGCTATTTCTGCGTTCGTAAAAAAAATATGTATGAAAAGTAAATAATAATGCAAGACATTCAGTACCATACTTATAAAAGCAGTATTTTTGATTTACGAAATGAAAATGATTTTGCATTTCCGTAAAGCTATCAAAACGTCACTCAGGCGCGCCGCGTAAGCGCCCCCGGAAGCGCCTACGTTTGCGCCGCGTAAACGCCCCCGGAAGCGCTCCAGTGCGCGCAGCGTAAGCGCGTCAAGTCATGTGACCTTAAAATAACACTTTACATTGGTTGCTAACAGTTTTTTTAACAACTAATGAAAACCCCAACCATTTCCTTCACTACCTCTTTCACTTTGGAGAGAGCAAGACTTGTTCCCTTTTTCTCCTCTTCAATTCTTTGGAAAGAATGATTGCAAGAGCACCAAGCAGCAGTGACTCTGATGAGTTTCTCAATGAGGACCCTCCTCAGCCAAAAATTAAGGAGCACTTCATCTGGAAGTTTTTCAGCATTCCAGAAGGTGAGAAGAAAGTAAATGCTCCAAAAGTGGAATGCAAGATATGCCACACTATTCTTTCACGTGGTGACCCCTGGAAAAAATCCAGTTTTGGGAACTCCACCATGATTCGCCACGTCGAGAGGAGGCACCCCCAGAACTTTGCCGGGGAGAGTGTCAGGGCTCTGGCACGAGAGGCTCCCAGTGATGGGGCCTCTACTTCAACCGGAGGACAAACTGCATCAGGGAGGGAGCAATCACAAGAGCTGATTCCTAACATTCAGCCTGCTTTTAATAAAGGCGTTATTAAATGCAGATATTGCGATCAGCTAATTTGCTATGCAGAACAAAGTGTTCTGCTCATGGTTCGAGCATTGGATTACCATCGCTGCCGTTCCCAGCCCTAGTTTTGTTTTGTTTTTTTGCTCCTGTTGACCAGTTTCCCATTCCCTGTTTTTGTTTTTGTTCTAAAAAAAAAGAAAAAAGAAGAAGAAAAAAGTTCTTTTCAGAACTACCTCCAATTCTCATCAAAGAGCTGTGTTCTTAAAAAAATGAAAAAGAGTAAGTGAAGTGGAGTGCATTGATAAAAGAGAGGAAAATGAGTGAGAAAGCACAGAAAGGGACGAGAGGAGAAGAGAAGTGAAGTAGGGGGACTGAAAGAAGGTGAGTGTGGGGAAGGAGAGTGAGGAGAAGGAGAGTGAACATGGGGAATGTGGATATGCGAAGAAAATGTACTTAAATATGACGCATGAGTAGAAGACTGAAAGCCTCATTTATGAGGCCACGTGTCACTTTTACGCCACCGATGCGTCACTTTTTGTGACGCACCAGTGCTGTAAAAAACATACACCTTGTTGAGTCATATTTACAAAGTCACGCATCTAGGTAGATGCGTCACTTTGTAAACCCCTGCGCCACATTATACCTACATCAGGTGTAATGTATGCAAAAGGGGCGTATTGACGCAAGAAAGGGTCGTAGAGGTGACGCAGTGAAATCTATGAGATTACACTGTGTCACTTTTAGGACGCCGTTGTGTCAAAATCTTGCGCCTGTCTCACAGCAGGTGTAAAACTGATGCAAGCCCTTTCACATGGGACTTGCTCCATGTGAAAGGATGCATTGCTGGAGTTGTGTCACTTTTGTGACACACTCCAGCAATGCATCACTTTTGCGCTTACAGATACGTCAGAAATACTGACGTATCTGTGAGTACTTGCGACATAATGCGTTATAAATTAAATATGACACATGAGTAAAAGACTGAAGGCCTCCTTTATGAAGCCATGCGTCACTTTTACGCCACCGATGCGTCACTTTTTGTGACGCACCAGTGCTGTAAAAAATTCACCTTGTTGAGTCATATTTACAAAGTGACGCATCTAGGTAGATGCGTCACTTTGTAAACCCCTGCGCCACATTATACCTGCGCCAGCTGTAATGTATGCAAAGGGGCATATTGACATAAGGAAGGATCGTAGAAGTGACGCAGTGACATCTAAAAGATATCACTGCGTCACTTTTATGACGCTGTTGCGTCCAAATCTTGCGCCTGCTTAACAGCAGCAGTAAGACTGACGCAGGCCCTTTCACATGGGACTGGCCCCATGTGAAAGGATGCATTGCTGGAGTTTCATCATTTTTGTGACACATTCCAGCAATGCATCACTTTCCTCTAAACACTCTACATTATTTTTTTTACTCAATTTTTTACACTGTTTTTCCCCGTGGTGCGCTCAGGGTGCGCGTACCGGAGAGCGTACCCGGGAACGCACCCAGCGCTTACCCCGTGAACATTTTTTAAAAAAAAACTTTTTTTGCCCTTCAGGGTCCTTCTAGGCCCCCCTCAGAAAACCTAGGTGGTCAAGGGGTGTCTACTCTACCCCCTTTTAATTATCTCCCCCCTTTCTTTTTTCACCTCTTGTGTCTCGATTCTACCGAGACACAAGATGGCGGACTCTCCGGACTCTTTAGAATGTTGGCATACACCCGACAGCCAATCAGCTTTCCGCTCGCGCACTCCCGTAGCGCGCCGGGTGCGCTCCCCGGTACGCGTACCGGTGAGCGCTCGGAGCGCGCCTATAGATATATATGTGTTTTTGAAGTTAATTTTCGAGAAAACCACTGGAGCAATTTTCACCAAATATAGCAAAGGCACATCTGCGTACCAGTCCCTACAATTTTGCCAAGTTTGGCGTAATTCCGTTAAGCGGTTCGGGCTGTAGACTTGTCAGACCGTCCTATGGAAATTAACATGGGGAAAACACGTTTTGGGACCCCCCTTTTTTCTCAGCCCCCACTTCACGAATCCCCCCGAAACTTTCAGGGAAGGAGCGCAGCGGAGCTGGCCAAAATTTTGGAAAATTACACACAAATTCCTCAACCAGCGCCAGAGTTATTCCCAATAGAATGTTGCGGATTTCCTATGGGGGCCAATCCTAACTATAACTACCTACTGGCGACCGCCAGTAGGTAATATATATATATATATATATATATATATATATATATATATATATATATATATATATATATATATATATATATATATATTTCACAACTTCTCCCTTGTGGGTGAAAATTAGGTCGCACATCGGTAATAGTAAAAAAAGATTTTTCCTTTATTTCATTTGCCTCCAAACAGAAAAACACACCAACGCGTTTCGATCTCCCCTGAGATCTTGATCACGGTAACGCCCCCTGTTTAGATATTGGTAATGGCCCGTAATTAATGGAAGTATAATATGGGCATGTGCAGAAGACAGAGTGGCGTCGGTCATCCGGATGTGATGATTTGGACGGAGCTGCGAAAATCAGCATGTATCGACGACTCGATTCAGATATCGAGTCGTCGTTACATCCTGCCATTAATTACGAGACATTACCAATATCTAAAGATTTATATATGGTCACTATTTCCCATCAATAGAATAGTGCATCAGTGTTAAGTTTTTCATACATCCTTGAATTGCTACTACACCTCTGGACCTCTGGAATCAGGCAGATCAAATTTTATGTGCATATGATTCTGGTCTTTCGCTGTGAAGAAGCTGTGACTTTCTTCTTGTCTCTCTTATCATCAGATTCATCTTTCCCTGTGGCTCAGGTTTTTAATGTAACAAAAATATCGTCAAATTCTGAACTTCTTGAAGTACGTCCTGTTAGAATCAGTATTCCTATACCATTCTTACTCTGACTTTCAAGTATTGTCAATATATGTCAGCAGCCCGTCAGCTGTACAGAAACATCTTGGTGCTCTCCTGAAGAAGGCGACTGTTCGCCGAAACGTGCGTTGAGATTGTCACCACTTATACTGACATTGTTGAACATCTTTGTTTGGAATTTTTTTATTGTCATGTATGATTATATGCTTTTTTATTAATAATATGTTTTACAAATTATGTTATAAGTAGATAAAAGTTGTAAAACTCTCTTTTATACTGTCCATTTTCTTTTTAATTAATTGTGTATATTGTTTAATATTAGTTTTTTGTGCTTTTAATCCAAAAAAGTAATAAATAATGCTTTGTATACTTTAATTGTATTGTCTGTCAAATATACTTTGAGGTAGCAACTTCATCTGTTGGTTTATGTAACCTGACTTTGGCCTAGGAAAAAATATTTGTATTACTATTGTTGCCCTGTCCTAGGTAATATATACAGACTCAGGGGTCCCGCTTTTTATTGAAACTAGTCCAGAGCTTCAACATTCCCTCAAGACACACCCAGAAGAGGCTCTGAACATTTATATAGAAGAAAAAGACATTGCGAGTCACTAGAGCAGTCTTCTGTAGGTCCCCGGGTGAAGGGGGTTGGGGAGACTCGATATTAATAGCTACATTTTCTCTCAGCAGCCCATAGGACTAGCACTGAAGTGGAAAAGTATTGATACCCCTACGATACATTTGTGGTGCTCTAAGATTTGGAATCCATATGCTACAGTAAAGCTTACAGAGATCATTAATTACAAATGACAAAAATCTGGACACCTTTTCAAACTCTTGTTGAGTAAGACGTTTCATTTGTGCTGCCATATTGCCCACTTGAACTGATCCATACAGCTGTTGTAACTTCTTCCCCAGAAGGTCTATCTAAGGTAATGTACAATATTTCATAAATATGACTGCATGTTGTGAAATGCTCAATGTATACTGTGTCTGAAATGTGTCAGGAAGGATCTCAAGACCTGGCTTTTTGGATGACCCCAGCACTCAACGGAGTCGCTCCTCCTCCCCTCCAGCACCTTTAGACCCTCACGGGTGAGTAGTTGAGCTTTACCAACCCTGATTGATTGAGGTCGCACCTATACCAAAGTCTCGACATTGTAACCTAATGCTGTATAAGATGCAGTTCTCTTTAACTTCATGTTTCTTTTTTATAAAATGCTACCGCCGCTCTGGAGCTTTATGGTCAAGAAAACGTATAATAAATTTGTTAAAAAATATATATATATATCAGGACCAATCACAGACTATAGAGGGGGGCCCATGACGTAGAAGATGAAAGGCCTTGATGAATAATGCAATAGGCCATACCTGAAAAAATTATGGACTCTGCTTAGTATATTATGGGGTGTATTCTTTGTCGACTATGAAGGAGAATATGACCAGCTCCTATTCCGAATATATTGGACTTTGATGTAAAATGTGACGGGTGTGATATATGCAGAAGAGGAGATTGCCTCATGTAGTAACGTACAAAAGGATGTCCAAAATATGATTGACCATGATCTGTAACAGGCAGTTCATTTTGTAAGAACATTTTGTAAGAACAGTTAAAATGTGCTTTAGAATTGCAGGACAGACTTCAAAAGAACATGGACTGAAGAAATTGTAGAAGGCTTTGTTTATGCTATAGTTTCTCTCCCACGACCGTCATAATACAGAAGCCAAGTTAAGAAATATATAAACAATAGGCTTATATTCACTTAAGGAAAGTCGAAATTAACGATGACTAAAAATAGAAAAAAGGACAGGTAGGTTAGGGGAAGGCTGTACATGCTGTGTAAAGAAAAAATCCCAAAATAAAAACCAGATAAAATGGAAAACAGTGGGGGAGAAGTGGTTTCTTCAAATGAAAGCAGAAAGGGATTATGAAAAGAAAGATGGCCCAGCAGCACTCCAAAAAAAGGCACACGTGTACACAATGGAACGCGGCCAAGTCGTCGACGAAAATACCCCAGTGAAGAAAAAAAAAGGCAACAATGGTAAATCGGAGGGGTGGGCGAGAGTGGAAAGAGCAAGAGAGGAGAATGATGATGACTGCAGGATGGGAAACAGAGTGGAAATGCCCTATATTAGTGTTTGCCCAGCTGCAGCTCAGCAGAGCCCTATCTCCTGCGGGTGGAAGGGATATGCGGGGTGATGGAGCAGTATGCAGGTTCCCTTCGGGGTAGATCCTTTATCCTAGACACCCGAGGCCGGATTACGTACTCTGAACTGTGCTATTTTGCATCAACATTTTTGAATGATAGAGATTGCAAGGGTGCATATTTGACTTGACATTTGCACCGCCAAACAAGTGAAAAAAATGTTTGCACTGAATAAAAGATACAAATGTGACATTGTGTGACGGTCCAAATTTTACCACAAAACTATGTTCAGAATTGTGCCAACGCAATCTGTGTAATCTGGAACAGTGGCTATGAATGCCTCCCCTGCCTCCAGGTCTGTCCTGTGCAGATAGCAGCGCCTGTGGCATCTCGCCCCAGTCTTCAGTATGGCTGCTGAGGAGGGCTGAGACCCACAATATACAGTAACTGACAACTAGGGGTGGGCGTCAAATTCCGTTCCGCTCGAGGAAATTGTGATAATTTAACATTGTCGCGTTCCGCTGAGAGGGCGAAAATGGCAAAATTTCCGCAATCCGCAGCATACCGGAATTTTTTTTCATGTTCACGCTTTAAAAATACGTTCTCGCGTGCGCGATTGCCTTACCTGGATCCCCGCGTTTGCTGACAAGTTTTCCCGATCCATCCGCGTGCTCCACAAGATGTTGGTAGCCATTTGCGCTATCTCGCGCAAGTTCACGCCCGCGATCACGTCATTCGTCTTGCGATCATGCACCGCGAGAGTATGAGATCTCAAACACGTCATTCTCCACCGCGAGTGAGAGCGTGAGGACGCAAACACGTCATATCGAATGTGACAAGGAGTGAGACAACCCGAACAAGTCATTCTCCACCGCGACAGGGAGCGAGAGAACGCAAACACATAATTTTGGACGCTCCATCGACATCCGCGGAAGTAAGGTGAAACTCGAAAACTCGAACATGTAAAATTTTCAATCTGGAGAAGAATATCAGCTCTAGCAGCATAATAATGATTTGGATGAAAAAAACACTCCTCAGATTGATATTTGGCTATCCTTTTTTGAGCAAGGAGTCCTTTTTTTAAAATGGGGGAGAGGGAGGAAGTGCCACAGAATCTCCAACATCCTGTTCCTGTCCAGCAGGCTCCTCCCAGTGCTTTGTCCATCTCCTGCTCATTCAGCCTTTGGATTTTGAGCTGGAAAGATCACTCTTTTTGTCTGCTGCATCATTACCATTGGATTTGAGGATTTTTGAACTGGATATTTTACAAGTAAGTGGTTGTTGTGTCTGTTTGATTGGGGGCATTACAGTTGTTGCAACTACAATTTAATTTTGGTAACTATCATTCCTTTTTTTTTTAAATGTTGTGGGTGGTAGTAGTCAGTAGGCCCAGAGCTAGTCATGGGTGGGTGCATGATGAAGCAACTGTTCCTTTGGTGTTATTTTTTTTTTATGTATTTCATTTTCAAGCATCATTTAGGGCATGGATGGCATTGGATTGAGTTGGAAAATGTGTTGTTCTGGGGGTGGGCTTTCTGTTGTTGGGCCTGGCAATGGGGCTGGTGGCCATTTAGAAGGCTAGGCCTGCAAGCTTGTGTGGCCTTGTCTGCCAACAGGCCTGCTTTCATCCAGTAGGCTCAGAGCAGATAGCCACAGCTGCATTAAACAAGTGTTTCTGTGTGGTCTGTTGAATTTAGACATCATTTAGGGCAAGGATGACTTTGGATTGAGTTGGGAAATGTGTTTTTTTGGGGAGGGCTTTCTGTTGTTGGGCCTGGCCATGTGGGTGGTGGCCATTTTGAAGCCTAGGCCTGCAAGCTTGTCTGGCCGTGTCTGCCAACAGGCCTGCTTTCATCCGGTAGGCTCAGAGCAGGTAGCCACAGCTGCATTAAACTAGTGTTCCTGTGTGGTTTGTTGAATTTAGACATCATTTAGGGCATGGATGGCATTGGATTGAGTTGGGAAATGTGTTTTTTTGGGGTGGGCTTTCTGTTGTTGTGCCTGGCCATGTGGCTGGTGGCCATTTTGAAGCCTAGGCCTGAAAGCTTGTCTGGCTCTGTCTGCCAACAGGCCTGCTTTCATCCGGTAGGCTCAGAGCAGGTAGCCACAGCTGCATTAAACAAGTGTTTCTGTGTGGTCTGTTGATTGTAGACATCATTTATGGCATGGATGGCATTGGATTGAGTTGGGAAATGTGTTTTTTTGGGGGGTGGGCTTTCTGTTGTTGGGCCTGGCCATGTGGCTGGTGGCCATTTTGAAGCCTAGGCCTGCAAGCATGTCTGGCCTTGTCTGCCAACAGGCCTGCTTTGATCCAGTAGGTCTTAGAGCAGGTAGCCACCGCTGCATTAAACAAGTGTTTCTGTGTGGTCTGTTGAATTTAGACATCATTTAGGGCATGGGTGACATTGAATTGAATTGGGAAATGTGTTTTGTTTGGGGTGGGCTTTCTGTTGTTGGGCCTGGCCATGTGGCTGGTGGTCATTTTGAAGCCTAGGCCTGCAAGCTTGTCTGGCCTTGTCTGCCAACAGGCCTGCTTTCATCCGGTAGGCTCAGAGCAGATAGCCACAGCTGCATTAAACAAGTGTTTCTGTGTGGTCTATTGAATTTAGAGATCATTTAGGGCATGGAATGGATGGCATTGGATTGAGTTGGGAAATTTGTTTTTTGGGGTGGGCGTTCTGATGTTGGTGTCTTAAAGACATGCCTTTGTTGTGTGTGTCTGGTGTGTGTTGGTGTGCAATGCATACACCCTGCAGACCTTTTTTGGGCCTGTGTATTTTCGTATTTGCATTTTATTGCATTAAAAAGGCAGAGCAGTGTGCTTTAGTATGCATCCTTTGCCTGGCTTTTATAGGCCTTTTGTCAGTTCATGGTGTTTCCCAGGCCTCCTGCTTGTTGCTTGTGATTTGTGAGTGTCCATGTGGCTGGTGGCCTTTTTTTGTGGTGGGAGTTATTAGTGTCCTGCTTTTGCCATATAGGCCTGCATGCTTTTCCTATTGGCTTACTGCTTCCATTCATCCATCTCCTTTGCCAGCAGCAGCTCCATGAATGATGTGATGCTCAAATATTTTAATTGCAAATATGGTCCACCCCACTTTCAATACATTTGTATGTTAGTGGTTCGTATTCTCTTTCCTATCCTTCCTGAGAGTGTAGTGTGTACACAGTAGTATAACATAGCCCTTGTTGACAAAGTCTCAGAAATGGCTAGACTATATCTTCTTTTGTTTGTTTGTTTGTACTAGTACAGTAGTAACTGAACCACAACAACAAATGCAATAGTTCACTGATATTCTTCTCCTGGCTTGCTTGCTTTTAGGTGCACAAAAAGCCAGAGGAGGAGGTGTCATCATCATCACCAGTTGTACTGCCAGCCAGATAGAAGTCCTGCTGCGCATCACGTCCACGTGTGACCACAACTTGTGCACCTGCATCCTGCCTGACATCTGAAGATGGCCCCAAAGAAAGGTACCAGGTTCAGACCCAAGAAAGTTGCCGGTGAGAAGAAGGAACAGAAAAAGGAAGTGCCACTGACCACGACTGGTGTGCCGGCCAATGTTTTTTTTGGGACCCAAAAAATTACGCCTGCAGCAGCGTTGTCCGGGAACCAAGCTGAGAGCAGCACCTCTGCACCAGCGGTCCAACCCCAACAACCTAGGCCCAAGCCCTTGAGTGTCGCAGAGGTAGCCAGTCTACTAACGGACAGCGATGTTGAAATGTTATTATCGCAAAGTAGTACACAATCAATGCAGGCGGAAACTCAGCAGATAAGTGTGCAGCAGCAGCTGCAACAACAATAGCAGCAGCCGCAAGAACAACAGCAGCAGCTGCAACAACAACAGCAGCAGCCGGAAGAACAGCAGCAGCCGCAAGAACAGCAGCAGCCGCAAGAACATCCCACAATAGTAGTAGTTGCTCCTGAAGTAGGGGCATTTCAGGAAATCGAGCTTCCTGCAGATAAAGTGAAGCAAACCACTGTTTCGGAAGATCTATTGTCTTCCAGACCACCAGCAAGGAAAAGGAGGCTTAGTCCATCATCTTCTTCTTCAAGCCCCACTTCTGATGATTGTGATACCACTTGGCAACCACCAGCTCAGTCTGAGAGTGATGCACGCCACGAGACAATGCTTCTGAAAAGGAAGGTTCCAGAAAAACTTAGAGTTATGGAGGTAGATGTACAAGAGGGGGATGATGTTGATGAAAACGAGCCAGTCATCACGCACATCACTCCCGCCCCAAAGGGGATGGAGACCAACATTCTCACCCTATCCAGAAAGGCTGCTACTGAGCGGGATGTAGCACGGATACCACCAACACAGGTTACACCACCACGACCTCTAGTTGCCATATTTTCAAAGGCCCGGCAGGGACCTACCTCCAGCTCAACTATCTCAATAGGTAGTGGTAGTAAAAGTCACAGTGTAGCTGCACAGAGTCACATTCCAAGCACACCCTCCAGTTCATCTGGTATTGAAAGTGGCACATCCAGTAGTGCCAGAAAGTTCTCCTCCCCAGTTTGGGACTACATTTCTGTTAGCACCAAGGAGGAGAAGGTTGCTATATGCTCAATTTGTCGACAAGGTGCTCGGCGGGGTAAGCTTGGTACAAACTATGGTACCGGAGGCCAAGCAAGTCATCTCAGAATACACCATACTATTGTGTGGGAGAATCACCTACTTCATTTAAAACAAAGTAAAAAAACTCAACCCATTGAAGTTAGGCATGAAGAATCAGGGGACAATATTATTGCAGTGGAAGGTGAAGAAGAGGGAGGCATTTCTAGCCCTGTCCCCAGTAGTGTAGTGGTACCGCTCACATCCTCCTCAACGAAATCTGAGTGGCACTGCAGTAAGAGCCATACTCAGAGTCAGGCTGAGACACCAAGGCGTCCGAGTACCGCAATGAGACAAACTGCGTCGTTGAGCCTAAGTGGGTTAATGAAAACAACAGCACCACAAAGGAAAGTAATCCAGTGTACCATTGAGAGCATGCTTAGGTTGGAGGGGCAGTTCAACGCAACCACCCAACGGCACGGTTGTACAATGCGAAGCTGACTAAAATGTTAGCATTGGACCTTCTCCCTTTTTCATTTGTGGAAGGGGTGGGTTTCCTTGAATTTGTGTCAGCCATCTGCCCTTAACGGAAGGTTCCCAGCCGGTCCTATTTTGCAAGAATTGCTGTTCCGGCACTACATCATGATGTGCTGGAATTGGTTGGACAAGCTTTGAAGCAGAGTGCTGTTCACAATATCCACCTGACAACAGACATGTGGACCAGTTGCCAAGCCACAGATTTCATGTGCATCATTGCACATTGGGTCTCTTTTGTGGGGGTTAGAGATAAGCTATCTGAAGGAGGTGCTGTTGACACAGCTGAGATTTTTAAAGCTACCCGGAAACATGCAACTGTAGCCATGTTCGCCATGGAGAAATCTCACACTGCTATAAACATTTTGGAAGAGTTTCGCAGCAAGGTTTTTGAATGGCTGCGCCCAAGAGGGCTTAGTATTGGTTGTGTTGCCACAGATAATGGCAGTAATGTACTTAAGGCCATGGAGATTGGTTCCTATTTCAGGGTTCCGTGTTTGGCGCACTGCATAAACATTATAGTTCAAGACTTTCCGAAAAAAGAACCCATAGTCAGCAACTTACTGACCACCTGCCGAAGAATATGCACTCATTTCAGCCATTCTTTTAAAGCTCTGAAGCAGTTGAGGATCATTCAACGTGACTATAACATGCCAGTCAAAGCACTCATCCAGGAGGTGGCAACACGTTGGAACTCAACGTATTACATGCTTGATCGTCTGTTTGCGGTACAAAAGGGGGTGGTGATGGACGGAGCATCTGAACCAATCAAACACTCACACCCAGTCAAAAGATATGGGTTTGACCCATCACCGTTCTTTAGCCCACTCTGCCACCCCAGTTCAGACATGGCTATATGCAAATCAGTCTGACCCTGTGCCTCATGGTAACAGTCCAGCCCGAACTGCCAAGCCATGCCTTCCCTGGACCGGAAACAAGCTTCCGAGGACCGGTTTCTGGCATTACAGCCGTCTTCAGCCCGGCTTGCTTGACACCAGTGGCAAAGTGAGCAAGGGACTCACGTCTGAGCATACCCTGCCACACTTATGGTGGCCAAAAGCGGTACAAAAGGGGGTGGTGATGGACGGAGCATCTGAACCAATCAAACACTCACACCCAGTCAAAAGATCTGGGTTTGACCCATCACCGTTCTTTAGCCCACTCTGCCACCCCAGTTCAGACATGGCTATATGCAAATCAGTCTGACCCTGTGCCTCATGGGAACAGTCCAGCCGGAACTGCCAAGCCATGCCTTCCCTGGACCGGAAACAAGCTTCCGAGGACCGGTTTCTGGCATTACAGCCGTCTTCAGCCCGGCTTGCTTGAATCCAGTGGCAAAGTGAGCAAGGGACTCACGTCTGAGCATACCCTGCCACACTTATGGCGGCCAAAAGCGGTACAGGGTCAAGGCTGATTTGCATATGGCCATGTCTGAACTGGGATGGTGTGGAGTGCAAAAAAACCGATGGATTTAGGCCCAGATCTCTGTACTGGGGTGAATGTATGACATTGTTCTACATTCTGTCCATCAATTGTTTTTGCATTTTTTCACCCCGAGTGGGATGGGTATGCTCAGACGTGAGTCCCATGCTCTCCACACCACTGGAGTCAAGCTATCCTCGCTGAAGACGGCTGATAGCCAGAAACCGGTCCTAGGATGCTTGATTCCGGTCCAGGAAAGACATTGCTTGGCAGTTCGGGCTGGACTGTTCCCATGAGGCACAGGGTCAAGGCTGATTTGCATATGGCCATGTCTGAACTGGGATGGTGTGGAGTGCAAAAAAAAACGATGGATTTAGGCCCAGATCTCTGTACTGGGGTGAATGTATGACATTGTTCTACATTCTGTCCATCATTGTTTTTGCATTTGTCACCCCGAGTGGGATGGGTATGCTCAGACGTGAGTCCCATGCTCTCCACACCACTGGAGTCAAGCTATCCTGGCTGAAGACGGCTGATAGCCAGAAACCGGTCCTAGGATGCTTGATTCCGGTCCAGGAAAGACATGGCTTGGCAGTTCTGGCTGGACTGTTCCCATGAGGCACAGGGTCAAGGCTGATTTGCATATGGCCATGTCTGAACTGGGATGGTGTGGAGTGCAAAAAAACGATGGATTTAGGCCCAGATCTCTGTACTGGGGTGAATGTATGACATTGTTCTACATTCTGTCCATCAATTGTTTTTGCATTTGTCACCCCGAGTGGGATGGGTACGCTCAGACGTGAGTCCCATGCTCTCCACATCACTGGAGTCAAGCTATCCTGGCTGAAGACGGCTGATAGCCAGAAACCGGTCCTAGGATGCTTGATTCCGGTCCAGGAAAGACATGGCTTGGCAGTTCGGGCTGGACTGTTCCCATGAGGCACAGGGTCAAGGCTGATTTGCATATGGCCATGTCTGAACTGGGATGGTGTGGAGTGCAAAAAAACCAATGGATTTAGGCCCAGATCTCTGTACTGGGGTGAATGTATGACATTGTTCTACATTCTGTCCATCAATTGTTTTTGCATTTGTCACCCCGAGTGGGATTGGTATGCTCAGACGTGAGTTCCATGCTCTCCACACCACTGGAGTCAAGCTATCCTGGCTGAAGACGGCTGATAGCCAGAAACCGGTCCTAGGATGCTTGATTCCGGTCCAGGAAAGACATGGCTTGGCAGTTCGGGCTGGACTGTTCCCATGAGGCACAGGGTCAAGGCTGATTTGCATATGGCCATGTCTGAACAGGGATGGTGTGGAGTGCAAAAAAATACGATGGATTTAGGCCCAGATCTCTGTACTGGGGTGAATGTATGACATTGTTCTACATTCTGTCCATCAATTGTTTTTGCATTTGTCACCCCGAGTGGGATGGGTATGCTCAGACGTGAGTCCCATGCTCTCCACACCACTGGAGTCAAGCTATCCTGTCTGAAGACGGCTGATAGCCAGAAACCGGTCCTAGGATGCTTGATTCCGGTCCAGGAAAGACATGGCTTGGCAGTTCGGGCTGGACTGTTCCCATGAGGCACAGGGTCAAGGCTGATTTGCATATGGCCATGTCTGAACTGGGATGGTGTGGAGTGCAAAAAAAACGATGGATTTAGGCCCAGGTCTCTGTACTGGGGTGAATGTATGACATTGTTCTACATTCTGTCCATCAATTGTTTTTGCATTTGTCACCCCGAGTGGGATGGGTATGCTCAGACGTGAGTCCCATGCTCTCCACACCACTGGAGTCAAGCTATCCTGGCTGAAGACGGCTGATAGCCAGAAACCGGTCCTAGGATGCTTGATTTCGGTCCAGGAAAGACATGGCTTGGCAGTTCGGGCTGGACTGTTCCCATGAGGCACAGGGTCAAGGCTGATTTGCATATGGCCATGTCTGAACTGGGATGGTGTGGAGTGCAAAAAAACCGAAGGATTTAGGCCCAGATCTCTGTACTGGGGTGAATGTATGACATTGTTCTACATTCTGTCCATCAATTGTTTTTGCATTTGTCACCCCGAGTGGGATGGGTATGCTCAGATGTGAGTCCCATGCTCTCCACACCACTGGAGTCAAGCTATCCTGGCTGAAGATGGCTGATAGCCAGAAACCGGTCCTAGGATGCTTGATTCCGGTCCAGGAAAGACATGGCTTGGCAGTTCGGGCTTGACTGTTCCCATGAGGCACAGGGTCAAGGCTGATTTGCATATGGCCATGTCTGAACTGGGATGATGTGGAGTGCAAAAAAAACGATGGATTTAGGCCCAGATCTCTGTACTGGGGTGAATTTATGACATTGTTCTACATTCTGCCCATCAATTGTTTTTGCATTTGTCACCCCGAGTGGGATGGGTATGCTCAGACGTGAGTCCCATGCTCTCCACACCACTGGAGTCAAGCTATCCTGGCTGAAGACGGCTGATAGCCAGAAACCGGTCCTAGGATGCATGATTCCGGTCCAGGAAAGACATGGCTTGGCAGTTCGGGCTGGACTGTTCCCATGAGGCACAGGGTCAAGGCTGATTTGCATATGGCCATGTCTGAACTGGGATGGTGTGGAGTGCATAAAAAACGATGGATTTAGGCCCAGATATCTGTACTGGGGTGAATGTATGACATTGTTCTACATTCTGTCCATCAATTGTTTTTGATCGTCTGTTTGAGCAGCACAGGCCACTCAATGAATATGTCATGCAAAGACTGGATGCTACTGTGAAAGGCATGACCCTTTAGATGGACCAATGGTGCCTAGTTAAATGCCTGACTGACATGATTCGTCCTTTTGAGTTCTTCACACGTGAAGTCAGCAAGGAGGAAAGTACAATGTGCCATGCTATCCCATTATTGCAAATGCTCGAGTATCAGCTGAAGAAGGTGTCTGAATCATACAAAGGTGCAGAGGAAAAAAAGAAGCCTATGACTTGGTGGAGAGCTTAGCCCGTTGCTTAGCTGAAAATACAAGGGTGCAAAATAAGATTTTGTCACAAGAACATTACATTTCTGCCACAATTCTGGATCCACGGCCAAAATTGGCACTGAAGACATGAATTCCTTTTTCAGAGATGGATGTTGCGCGCTACAAAACTTGGATCGCTGAGGCAGCGAGTAAGTTGGAAAATGAACGGCTGCTAATTAAAAGCCCGCTAGATCAACACACAAGAAGTACTGCAGCAGGGCATCCGGCATCAAGTGCAACTTTGGAGACTGAAGGCAGTGTGTTTGGCTCAAACACTCACCATCACTATCGACAACAGCAACAATAACTGGATCATTAGACCCAGTAGAATCATTACACGATTGGTATTTACAGTTAGGCATTGGTATTAAGCACAGTGCTGATGCACAGAGAAAAGAGCCCAAAAAAAGGTTAGCAGCAGCACCCCAGAACATTGAGCTGATGGTCCAGGCCTATCTGGACGACCCAACAGAGGTGTACATTGATCAAAACCCATTGCAGTATTGGTATAGGAAAAGGACCGAGTGACCACTGCTCAGCAGGCTGGCGATAAGCTATCTGGCTTGCCCTGTCTCAAGTGTCTCTTCCGAACGTGTTTTCAGTGCTGCTGTTTCCATTGTAACAGTGAGAAGGACCAGTCTCTCGCCCAAAAACGTGGAGAGGTTAACAATGATCAAAATGAATCAGCACTTCATACCACCGAATTACACAATACATGAATCAAGGGAGGAAGATGAGGACATCGGCTCAGGTGACGGAAGTAGTGTCGTTACATGATTACCTACTGCAGGTTGAACCCCCAGAGTTTGAGGACGAACTATACTTCCCTGACAATTAGGCTGCACTTACTGTCTTCCTCCCTTATTTTCCCTTATTTGTGTGTCTGTCTTTCCGGTTACAAACTTTAAATCACAACAAATCCATCACTATCGTCTTCTACTCTTCTTATTTCAATATACGAGTTTTAGATGTCTGCATTTCACTGTACAGTCCTCTGAATCCAGCTACTCCGCTACATCCTCCTCAATCTCCCTAAATCCATTGCCCTCAAGACAGATGATGATTGGATGATGCTAAATAGAAGAAAAAATAAAATCTTTCCTAGTCCCGCCAAAAGAAGTGGGACATGATGACTACTATAGCCATCCTCCTTTCTGAGCCGAGAGAGACTGCACATTAACTGAAAAGTGGAAATGAGATGAAACAGATAATGAATGATGCCATGCATTGGACGCAGACTGAGTGATTTTGTTGTTGTTAGTTGTGCATGAAGTTATTTCATTGTGCACAAATCATCATTCCATACACTAAATGTAACTCAAGGCAATTTTCCCCTTCTTGCAACTATTTGTAATAAGAAATGTGTACTTCTACTGCAGCTTGATACATTGCTTTTGATTGAATACAGGAAGGGGACTCAATCTGTACACTGCACACTGAGTATGACAACAGCACCATCCATGATGATGATGGCGAAAAAGAGGGCCAGTTAACTCAAGATGAGAAGGAACAGGGAATGAAATTGAATGACATGCATTGGACACCTGACTCTGAGTGATTGGTGTTTGTGTTTTTGTTGTTTGTTGTGCATGAAGTGAAGTCAAAGTGTACTACTAGTCTTGCTGTACACACTAAAGAGTGACTCAAGTCAATATTATTTCTACTCTTGTTGGGTAATAACAAAATTGTAATTCTACTGCAGGCTGATCTTCACAGTCAGTCAGTACAAGTATCGGAGATGATTGATGGAATAATAAGTCAGGAGGATGTTTCAAGAGTGGCATAAAAGGTAAACAAGTCAACAACAACCACAGCAGACCTAAATGTCTGTGTAAAAGTGGAGTCGAGTGTAGCGGTGGGATGACTGCGGTGCATTGATTTAGTCACTTAAATAGTAAAATGCTATGTTGCTGGATATGTGCTTTGTCCAACTCTTTTTAAAAATGTACTCTAAACGGAGGATGTGCTAAGCGACTTGCCGTCACTGTGGGCCTGCTCTGTCCTGTTGTTGTTGAAGGTCAATGCTGGAAACATACTAGAGTAGAGATGATGCATACATGCCGCCTCGGAAAGTGTTCTTGTTGCACTACACCATAACTTGTGCATTTTTTTCAACTTTGTTTCTCAATATCCCTTTTGTTTTTCCATCTATAATTACAGGCCGGACCTTGCTCTATACTTGGGAAAACATTACAATGCACACTTACCTTACCAATAAATCTACATTTGCCAGGGAAGCAGTGGCGACTGGCGACACCCAAGATTGATGGACGAGAGGACCAAGAGGAATGCCGAGATGCAAATCCACATTTTTGACCAGGATAACACAGCAACAGTATCAACTTTCATCATCTTTTAAATAATTTGATTCATTATTTTGTCTACAATCTTTACAACAGTGTGTTCTTCTTGTTGTTATTATTATCATTAGGTTTGCTCTCTGTTTATGATTCATCCCTACCAATATTTAAAAATTGTATTTGCTATCTGTAAAAGTAAGCCCGGAACAACTGAACAAGAACTGTATGTAATCCGGGTCTCCTTATCAATCATCATCATGCATGCATTTCCTTTTTCTCTCTTAACATATTGATATGGACATGGTAGTCTACAGAGATTGTGTTTTGTTGTTTGACAATGCGTCCTGTTTTTCATTTTCAAACCTTTCCCCAAACCCCCTTCCTATCCATTCAACAAACCCTAACCCTCTTCCCCCAGACTGTGTGACTTATTGAGGTGTGACTAAATTAAATGTACACCAATAATTTATCACACGCTTGCTGGGGCGGATGTGGCGAAAGCAACAGTACTTCAATTTCAAGGCAGAGCAAGGATCTTCTTCTGCTTGGCCGCCCATGAGCAGTATATTTTAGAGGTGATTTTTATTTACCAAAGGAACATATACATCCACATTAATTGCCGGCATTGATAGGATTTGTGGTCATCCTCATACACAGCACTAACTGTTACGCTTGTGTCAAGTGTACTGTAGGCCTAGTCAAGTGACTCAACACGACTATAGTTTGTAACTCTGTTTAGTAGGCTATCCCCACCACCGTTATGTTTTGTTGTAAAATATTTTAGCATATTATTATTTCACGGTAAGTTCTGTACTGTACTTCATTCTACTACTCCTCGAACAGTCTCTCTCAGGCGACTGACTGTTTCATTTTCTTTTTTTGCACATGCTGCTGCCCTGCCAGTGTCTACTACTACTACCACCATCACAACCAAGGCATGTTAGAAAAGGAAACCATCATCACCATGCAGCCATCGCTGTGCCTAAGTTAAACATCAAAGCGGTACAAAAAAAGGGAAGGCATGGCTTGGCAGTTCGGGCTGGACTGTTCCCATGAGGCACAGGGTCAGACTGATTTGCATATAGCCATGTCTGAACTGGGGTGGCAGATTGGGCTAAAGAACGGTGATGGATCAAACCCAGATCTTTTGACTGGGTGTGAGTGTTTGATTGGTTCAGATGCTCCGTCCATCATCACCCCCTTTTGTACCGCTTTGGCCGCCATAAGTGTGGCAGGGTATGCTCAGACGTGAGTCCCTTGCTCACTTTGCCACTGGATTCAAGCAAGCCGGGCTGAAGACGGCTGGAATGCCACAAACCTGTCCTCGGAAGCTTGTTTCCTGTCCAGGGAAGGCATGGCTTGGCAGTTCGGGCTGCACTGTTCCCATGAGGCACAGGGTCAGACTGATTTGCATATAGCCATGTCTGAACTGGGGTGGCAGATTGGGCTAAAGAACGGTGATGGATCAAACCCAGATCTTTTGACTGGGTGTGAGTGTTCGATTGGTTCAGATGCTCCGTCCATCACCACCCCCTTTTGTACCGCTTTGGCCGCCATAAGTGTGGCAGGGTATGCTCAGACGTGAGTCCCTTGCTCACTTTGCCACTGGATTCAAGCAAGCCGGGCTGAAGACGGCTGGAATTCCAGAAACCGGTCCTCGGAAGCTTGTTTCCGGTCCAGGGAAGGCATGGCTTGGCAGTTCGGGCTGGACTGTTCCCATGAGGCACAGGGTCAGACTGATTTGCATATAGCCATGTCTGAACTGGGGTGGCAGATTGGGCTAAAGAACGGTGATGGATCAAACCCAGATCTTTTGACTGGGTGTGAGTGTTTGATTGGTTCAGATGCTCCGTCCATCACCACCCCCTTTTGTACCGCTTTGGCCGCCATAAGTGTGGCAGGGTATGCTCAGACGTGAGTCCCTTGCTCACTTCGCCACTGGATTCAAGCAAGCCGGGCTGAAGACGGCTGGAATGCCAGAAACCGGTCCTCGGAAGCTTGTTTCCGGTCCAGGGAAGGCATGGCTTGGCAGTTCGGGCTGGACTGTTCCCATGAGGCACAGGGTCAGACTGATTTGCATATAGCCATGTCTGAACTGGGGTGGCAGATTGGGCTAAAGAACGGTGATGGATCAAACCCAGATCTTTTGACTGGGTGTGAGTGTTTGATTGGTTCAGATGCTCCGTCCATCACCACCCCCTTTTGTAAGTTAAACATCAAGCAAAGGTAAGAGAAGTTTGGATGAGGCATAATTAATAATGGACGTTTTCAATCAATTCACACACCCCTTTGAGTCCAGTTAAAGAATGCATAGACTAGAGAGAGAGACTTACAATACTAGAAGGACAACTCAATCAGTGAGGGGTGCAGCATCTATCTTTTTGTGTCTAACAAAGTCAGCCAATAATTTAAATCAAACAATGGCTATGGGCGGCCCTGCACCAGGAAGAAAACAGTGTGATGTAAAACAGTAACCCCACCCACAAAACATTAGCAACATTGTATGTAAATTAGAAATATTGATTTAATAATAACCCTAACAAAAATAAACTATGTAAAAACCCCACAAAACCTGACCCACCCCTCTCCCTAACCCCAACCAATGTCCATAAAGAAGTCCAACCAAATTTCCAACGCCCATTCCCACCCACTAAAACAATAAATAAAAAAGGGGCAATAAAGAGGGTCTACTAGGTTCGGCGGGATTGTCTGCCAGTGATAGAAAGGCGGCGGCAGCCAGACGGTGGCGCCGTACCACTGGAAAGCGGTGGCTGGGGCCCGAGGCATTGGAGGAGTGTTCAGCTGCTGCCGCCTCCTCCTCCTCCTCTTCCAGGACCACCAGCCGGCGATATTCCACTTGTATCGCCTCCAGCTTCCGGTGCCGTGCCTTGGCGGCCAACAAGACTATTGTAAAATATACTCTTAGAAAAACAGTAAGACAAGTTAAATATACACATAGTGGCATTGTAGCATTATAAAGCACAGTACATAACATTTGTGGTATGTATCTATCCTCCCACTTGCCTGGTCTTTAACATTTGCGGGAATTTTTCAGACATTCAGCCAACCATGCATCCGATTCCTATCAGCCTCCTTTGCAATTTGCATGCTTGCGTCACACGTATCCTTCTCTCTGTCAGTCATAAATATTAAATCTTGCCCGTCCTCCTTCCTTCTACCTGTCTTTCCATTTTTAGTTTAACACCAGGTGATCTGATCCGACTTTTAGTCTTCTCCATAAAACTTTCAAAGTGGAGTTGAAATCAGATAAAAGAGGCCATTGGTTACTCAATACTCCCGCCCCTAATGCCTTTACTAATGCGAATGAAAGGGTGTCTTGACACTTCAAACGTTCACAACAACTCTTACTTACATGGGGCATCATTAGGATGGTGCCTCACGCTAAAAGGGACTGCCCGCCATAAGGGCGGGCTCCCCTGGGGGCAATTAGGATGCGCCCTCCACAGAGGCGGCGCATCCCGTATTTTTAACATTACGGCAGGCGGTGCTGAAAGCACCGCCTGTCCCAATGCTAAAAATACATGTGCTTTTCAAAGCACAAAGTAACAGGCAGCGCGTGGTGCCTGCCACGTTGTGCTTTGAAAGGCAGGGGGTACCATAGGCACGCCCCATGTGCACCCTCCACCCCCTGGAGTCCATGGGGGCCCGCAACGGGCCCCCCAAGCATACTCTGCATGCATTGCCGCCATGGAAAGGCATCCCAAAATGCACATTCTAATATGGCTGGCGGTGGCTTTCAGACACCGCCACCATATTGACATGTCGACTGTGCGGAAAAGCGGCGGATGGTCTTTCCATATGGTGGGGGGTCTTTTCTACAGGGATGGTGGGCGGTTTGCCACTGCCGGGCCGGCTGTGACTACCGCCGGCCCGGTGGGGGCAATCCACCCGCCATCCTAATGGGGCCCTAAGTCTCAACAGTACAGTATACATACAGTACACCCTTGTAGTGAGTGTAATGTCAATAGTTAAGGATTATGAATTTAACTTACCACTGCCCGCCACTGGTGCTGGCTCGCCCCCTGCAGCTCCACCCGCAACTGCCGCGTCCTCGCCACGCCGCCTTTGCTGCTGTCCGCGGCACTGTTGGTCGGTAGTGCGCCTAGAAAAAACATTACACGTTTTTGTGTCATATACACCTCCCCCTATTGGTCAGTAGCAAGATTGAAAAATGAGTTAATAGTATACAATACGTCAGTTGTACAAATCAGGTAGTACTAGAGTAGACACTCGTAGTTATATGGTCCCTAGGGTCATTCTAGTCTTTTCTTAGTTAGCCCGAGCCATGCAACTATTTTTCCTTTGTGTCTTTTATTTTTGCACACGTGACGTTACCTCGCAGCTTGTTGTATAAGACACCTTTGAGCACACATAACCTCATACTGCTACTGTCTAAGCGCTGCGTACAAGGTCCACCAAAACATTAACAAGCCACCTTTTTTATGAAGTTGTGGTGTTAGTCCAGATTGCTTATCCATAAAAATGCGACACTTTTTGGCAGGGCTGAGAAATGCTTTCAATATACTAACGCGCACCATTTTTCTCATTACAGATGGAAGATTCCCTTCTACGAACCAGAGCTTTGCAGAGCTTATGATGTAACAACTACCAGTACTAGGTTCTTCTAAGGTGAGGGGTCCCCAGAATTCGCTCAAGGATCTTCATTTAAAATGTTATATAAATTATATTCCTAACAAGGGGAGGGTGGTGCTTCCACCACTGTATAGTTATCATGATTTCCCTTTTTTTCCTATGGACTTCTAGTTGTTGTAACTGTAAGTGTAACAATGTTTATTGTTTTAATGTTATGCATTTTCCTGTTGTGCTGCATTATAGAACAACGTAGATAGCTTGTCAATTCAAAATAAAACTTTTTAACTTACATAGACTCGGTGGTATGTGGTGTGGACTTACAAGAGTGGGCAAATGCATTGCTTCCACAACTGAGAGGTCGGGTGTGTTATGTTCTGGGTTGTCTACTTGTTGGGTATCTTGGGGGAGGGCTCGTAGAGCTAATAGTTATGACGAGACACTACTATTACTAGTCGGGCAGGGGATTGTGGTGGGTTCTGAACTTCTGATTGAGGTGTGAGGAAGGTCCAACCTCCCATCACCAACATCCTATTTTCTTGTGCAAAGTTCTGTATGTGCAAAATCCCTACAACAGTAGTAGTATGTCCTATCCTATCAAAATAGTAATAAATCTGGTTGGGCATTTGTTGGTGGAAATTGTCGAAAAGCCTCAAGATTCACAAAGACTCAAGATCAATAAGACTAGAAGTAGTACAAGAGGACAACCCAAAGGACTGGACTCAATGGCTAAAGCTACTGGTGAATCTGAGTTTTATTTAAAACCTTTTAAATAAAGAGTGGCCAACTCGGCAAGCTGAGCTACTATAGACAGATAGTACAGATCAAAGGATAATTGTTGGTAAAAAATAGCATTAGGAAACGGAAACAATAGTTTATGGAATAAGAATTATTAATATTAAAAACAAGAAGACTTACTTGGGCCAGCAGAAGAACCCTCGTTGGTGTCCTCCTGTTGCTGGTGTTGTGCTCCTACCGCCGACTGCGACCCTGTCTGCCTGCCCCTGGGTGCTGAACAGGAAAGATATAAGAAAGAGACAAACATTGATGATTGGTATGAAACAAATAAAATATTTTTAAAGAACGGTCAAAAAAACACTTATGTAAACAAAAATTGCAATAACTAAATTGACCGATCTCATCTGGTCAACAAGTAGTTTCGGGGGATTCGCGGATCGACTAATTACTATTTATCAACACTAATCCAGTCTTCCATCCTGATTCCAGAATACTAACTAAGCCTAAGTACGACGTACCACCTGACCTAGCCGACCTATTCCAGGCGTGCCAATTGTACAATAAGTATGCATTCCCACTTCTTTTAGTCCTCAACAATGCATATGGTCAAATGGAGGACACATGACTACATTTTTGTATACACTAAATTTTGTGTTGATTGATTGATGCTGATGTTCTTCTAGTGCTAAGCCTATTACCACTCATTGAACAAACTAGAAAAGGTTCTACGAAAACTGGGGTACTAGCACCACGTGATGTAACAGAGGGGGCATCACTCATACCACTAAAAAATTACAAACTCATACAAAGTAACTAAACCTAAGTTTAAATCCGCCCCTATCTCTTAGTGACAGGACAAAGTAAGGACTAGAGTCACTATAGCATTACGTAACTTAATTTCTCTAAAATAAACTCCTACATAATCACGCTAAGCGAGCGCAAACACAAAGTTGCAAACAAGTAAGATTAGTAGCGCAGAAGAGCACCTGTGTCTTAACAATCACAGAAGACTTTTAAACGTAATTTACCTGTAATGTAAGCAGCAGCATTCTAGCTGGTTGGAAAAAAAAAGATGTTCGCAATATATAACAAAGAGCAGAAGAACAGACACAAAGTAGTAATAATTAAATAGTTACTCGCCAAGACCCGGTACCTCCACTCCTAGCAGGTCCAGCAGGTCCAGGATATCGGACCACCGGTGCGTCAAATGGTTCTGGGTGCGCCGGACCCCAGAGCAGTGAAACACTGCCCGGCGCACCTTCCCCCACCGCTGCCGATGCTCCCGGAGCCCGTACCCGGACCCAGGCCTGCCACCTGCTGCCAGGGTTTAGGGGAGGTGGCTCTGCACAAAGAAAACAAGTGCAGCCAACTCCACCTCCCCAAATAAGGCCCGTGCCTGCACCCCTTGTGGCCGCCGCTCTGGCTGTGATGAGCCCTGTGGCCCTTTGCCATCATTCTGGGGTAGGCGGGGGCGGAAAAGAAAAGGTAAACATTTTAAAAGTAAGTAAAAGAAATGGAAAAATCAGGTAATAGAAAAAGAGTGAAAAAGTAGTTAAAAAACACACAAAAAGTAGACAAAAAACTAAAATATAAAAGCAGGAAAATAGAGAGATAATAAATATAATAGATAAAAAAAATGTGTCTAAAAACAAAGGATTGAAAAGATAGAGGGAAGATTCAAAAGCAGGCCCCAGAACCATGCTGCTAGACTCGCTGGCATCCTGTGGTTTCTCGCAAAGAATGGAAGGTCCCACCCACTCTGCGGGACACACTCTGGATGGAGTATTTTCCAACGACTCTAGGTTAGATCTAGGCCCTCCCCTCCCTTTGTCCTGGTCCGACCATATGGCTGTCCCTTTTGAGCTCATCCTGTGCCCCCCTGCCATGCCCTCTAAAAACACCAACAACCACGTCCTTAAAAGGAACTACAGGAACCTGAACAATGAGTCCCTAGGCCCTCTCATTGCTAATTCGAAGCTCCCTTCGATATTGGACACCGATTTGGCTGCCTTTAAGGTTTCCAATTCTATTTCAAATGCTATAAACACCCTAGCCCTGGCGAAACCTTGCTACTCTGCCAGGAAACGCCCTTCGGCTCCCTGGTTCTCTGAATCCCTCAGACTGTTCAGGCTGGAATGCAGGAAGCAAGAAAGACTCTGGAGGTCTTATCTTGATCCTAATGAAATATCTATACACAAGGACATGCTCACAAGATACAAGGCTGCAGTTTTGGCTGAAAAGACAGCATACTTTACCAATCTGACGGCCTACCTTAGCTCGTCTAGAGAGCTATTTAAAATCGTTGACTCCCTGTCCCTTGCCCAACTCCCTGACCCCATTGTGGCAACCCAAGAGCTGTGTAACCAGATCTCCATCTCCTTCCACACCAAAATCATGGATATCTACTCAGCCCGGGAAGCTCCCAACCCCAATCCTGGGGCCGTTCCTCCCCCAGCCACTTTTTCCCTTCAGGATCCGACGATCCTGCCTTGCGGCAGCCTGTCCAAATTCCCTCCACTCACTCTGGAGCTTCTTAACCAACTCCTCGACAAGCTTAAATCCGGATCCCCTTTGGACCCTTATCCTTTAAAAATCCTGAAGGAATGTAGAGAGGTTCTGTTACCCCCTTTTTTGGAGATAATGAACCAAGCAATTTCCCAGGGTGTCTTCCCCACACCTTGGAAAATGGCCACGGTCAAACCTCTCCTGAAGAAGGCCACCCTAGATCCTATAATCTTAAGAAACTTCCGTCCCATATCCCTGCTCCCTGCTCCCGCCAAGATGCTCGAGGCCCACCTTAACTCCCATCTTAGCGCCTTTCTGGATAAATTCTGCCCGCTAGATACCTCTCAGCATGGCTTCCGGAAGTCGCACAGTACGGAGTCAGCCCTCACAGTGGTGGTAAACAACATTCGTGCCAAGGTCGACAGTGGTCAGACCACCCTCCTGATCCTGCTCGACCTTACAGCCGCATTTGACACCCTGTCCCCCTCTATCCTGGTCTCCCGTCTTAGTGAGATGGGAGTGGATGGGTCCACCCTGAGCCTCCTGGCGTCGTTCCTGCGCCAGCGGAAGCAGAGGGTCAAACTGGGTGACTTCCTCTCCCCTGCTAAGCCTGTGCAGTGTGGGGTCCCTCAGGGCTCATCCCTGAGTCCTACACTCTTCAACATATATGTGGCCCCACTTGCCAGACTTGTAAGATCATTCGGATTGGAAGTACTGTCATACGCTGTCGACACCCAGATCATGGTCTCCCTCACTCAATCTGCGGAGACTGAGGCATCAAATTTTAGGAACTGCATGGAAGCTGTAGCAGGTTGGATGACCAAAAACTTCCTCAAATTAAATGGAGAAAAGACAGAGGTCCTTGTCTTCGGAGGTAAACAAGAGGTCTGGTCGGTTGACTAGTGGCCATCTACCCTTGGAACCTGTCCCACACCCACCCTTGCAGCGCGCAATCTAGGTGTAATACTTGATACCTCACTTTCCTTCAACAAGCAAGTAAACAGGACCATTTCTACCTGCTGTGGGGTCCTAAGAATATTGAGAAAACTCTCAAATTACTTCTCCCTGGACTCTAGGAAACAACTTTCGGTTCCCCTTATTTCTTCACGCCTGGATTACTGTAATGCCCTCTATCTAGGCATAAATAAGAGGCTGGTCCAACGTTTACAAGTCATGCAGAATGCAGCAGCCAGGTTTGTTGTCAACGCCCGAGACGATCATCAGGTTCCTCTATTAGGAAAAACCTTCACTGGCTCCCTATGCAGGCTAGGATAAACTTTAAGGCTCTTTGTCTCACTCACTGTGCCCTTCATGGAACCGGTGCAGAAGACATTAGCATCCAGATGCATCAAGCTAAAAACCGGTTGCAAAGGGGCAGATTCTGAGAATCTGCCCCTTTGCACCGGTATTTTTGCATTTGGGATGCATCATCCCAAATGCAAAAATCGCAAATAGAGAATTCGCTGAATTGCGATTGTTTGCATTTAAGGAATCTCAAATTGAGATTCCTTAAATGCAATGCATGAAAGTTTCAAAAATAGCGAATTCGCTATTAGGGCACGCAAATTACCACAAAGTACAACGTTTTTTTTATTTGTTTTTTTTAAATAAACCTAGAGTAACAACAAAACAAACATAAACAGTGATCACTGCACCACGGCACTCTCCCTCCCACTTCACATAGGAACACTATATGACCTTGTACAGTGGGGCACATCTTAATTCAATCATTTACTCAGGGTCTGTCAGCGGTCTGGTTTTTAGATACTCAATTAAATAACACCAATAGTCTTTGGACCTTGAGCTAGCAGGGAGTACTTCTTCATAGGTCGCCAGTGTGTCCTTGCAGTAGGTCAGGTCCTCAAGCCAGTTCCGCAACTCTGGAGACCCAGCACTGTTCCAGTGGAGCGAGATTCTGCGTCCTTTGGACACCCCTGCACCCTTGAACTCGCAATCTCAATTTGCGAATCGCTAATTGCGATTCGCAAATTTAGATTGTCTTCCAATTCATTCCTATGGGCCTCTGGGCCCATAGCAATGAATAGGGAGGTATTCATTAATTGTGACTCGCAATTTGCGAGTTGCAATTAAGGAATTCTAAGGAATCGCTATTTTTGTAGTGATTGCTTGATGCATTCCATTTTACTATTCCTTATTAGCGATTCCTTATTTTTCGCTAATAAGGAATCGCAAAATGGATGCTTGATGCATCTGGCCCTAGGTCTCTTGTGTCTTTCTATACTCCTGGCAGGGCACTGCGCTCTGCCAACAAGAACCTTCTGTCAGTCCTGCGGAATGTGAAGGCCAGATGGGGGGGGAAAGCCTTCTTTGCCCTTGCCCCGAAACTCTGGAACCTACTGCCAAATGAACTCAAGGGACTTGTGTCCCTCGCTCCCTTCCGCAAAGCCTTAAAGACCTGGCTTTACACAGAAGCCTACCTATAAGCTACACCCTGCCTTACCTTTCTATTCAGCTATTCCATCCGATGCGCCTTGATGCCCCTGGGCAAAGTTTGCACAATACAAATTTGACTTCATTCATTCATTCAATAGAGTGAAAAACAAGATGGCCGCGCCCATTGCGACCGCGTGGGCAAGTTCACTCGATATTTTCTCCGCGAGCCCTCAAATAGCGTCACGAACACGTAAAAGCATTCCCGAACAGGAAAAACGTATCGCGAACGGGCGCAAGCATGCATTGCGCAAACCCGAACAGAAAATAAGCATCGCAAGCGGGCGGGACAAGTGAAAACAAGATGGCCTCGCCCACAGGCGACCGCATGGGCAAGTTGGTGAGACATTTTCAACGCGATCACGCAGAAAATATCGCGGGCGGGGAAAAAACTTCTGCATCTTCGCCATATTACCGCGTGTTTGCGGAGAGTTTTGACATTTTCTCGATAGTTTGCGAAAGGGAATATTGAAAATTCCACCCCCCCCTTCTGCCAACCTTGCATTCCTTCTAGAAAGGGATTGAAACCGAACCCTGATGAGACATCTTCCCAGGAAGCAAGATAAATAAAGACATGTAACACTAGTACTTGAAAACATTTTCCTTGAAATTATCCTTCTACTTACGTCGGGTAATCTGTTGGTTGAAGTATTTCATAGTTTCATTAATCTGTAAAATAACATAAAATACAAAGCATAACAATATACAAATTAATACGTGGAAGGGGGTCGCTTTCATTAAAACGTTTTCCAAAATAATTTTGTGACCTATTTAAGGAAGGTGCCATTAAATTATTATTTAAAACCCACTTTATGTACTAATGGTCGCAACAAATATAAACCTGTTGCAAACGTCCTTTTTTACTTTATCTAGTATTGTTAAGTCTATACTAAATGAAAACTACATTTGTGGCATTCACAGCTTGTTCAAGGAGTGGTCGTCAGGCCGAAGTTCTGCATCTAATGCTAATGGAGGCAGGTATAGGCCATCTCACCTTGTGGTTATCTTGACTGGCTCCTATTGGCCAACTCTGGAATGTAAGAATCCAGCATCTTTTAACTGGCCTTTAGTACTGTATCAGAGAATCCTTGGGTGAAAATCCGAATAGCAGCAGAAACCAGGAACCATCAGATACTCAAACAACTCTGGATAAAAGGGCCTTAAGGAAAACTAATGAATAAAGCATGTCAACGAAGGACTCTTACTGCTAGTAAAGACACAAGCTCGCCCTGTAAGGGAGCTGGCTAATTTAAAGGCAACATACTTGGCGGCAGCCTGATGGAGACAATGTTTTCCTGGAAGCTGAACTATGCAACTATATATTCCGTGTAGATTTGGAGACACCATTAAGGTTCAAGGCCATGGCCAATGAACAGTTTAGCAGGAGTTGGTCGGGCAAGACTGATCTATCCTATAGTCGGTGTAACAAATGATGGGGTTTAAAAAACACGAATTTTGGCTCGTTTTCGGGACACTCTTGGTCCCCAGCGGCCATCTTTAATTGCCGCGCGCTGAAAGAGGTCAGCGTTCCACTCCTTGAACGCAGACTGGCCCTGCTGCTACTTAAGGGGCTTGGTTTGTTCACGCTTGCTGCTTTGCAGAAGCTTTGTTTTGGCAATTTGATTAGAAGCGGGGAATTTAATACTCTTGGGGTAATTGTGGAACGCTGTGGTGAATTTTGAGACTGCAATATTTTCAAAATTAATTTTTTAGCATTGATCAAAATAAATGTGTTTTAAAGGATTTTAAATCGTAGGGAACTAACGTCTGCCACTAGAGTGCTGCACCATTATATGGGGGTTTAAAAAACACGAATTTTGGCTTGTTTTCGGGACACTCTCGGTCCCCGGCGGCCATCTTTAAGTGCCGCGCGCTGACGGAGGTCAGCGTTCCACTCCTTGCACGAAGACCGGCCCTGCTGCTATTTAAGAGCCATGGTCTTGACGCGCAGCGGTCGCGCCAATGTCGCGACAAAGGCAAGACCGTCCGCGACCGTCCGAGACCGACCGGGACCAAGGGCCATAATCTCTGCCCAAGTACCTTCCTCCCCATAACCAACTTTACAATATTCGATAGGACAACTATTAATTTTGAAATGTAGGAGGGGAGTAAATTGTGATTTATTCTGTCCGGTAGAGGCTAACTCTGTGTGTAGTGGCTGTGGCTATGGTTTCAATAACCCTAGTACAAATAAAAGGGACCCCATGCAAAATAAAACATACAATTTCTGGAGTATTAATTGTAGCTCCCTTCCAAAACACAAGGAGGACATTTTTAATTTGTTAAATAGTGAAGGTCCCAATGCTATTTTTTTAACTGAAACTTGGTTAAACGATAGTTCTGGTCCGGATGTGGCATGTGCACTCCCCGACAATTACACTATAATAAGAAGAGACAGAATCCTTAGGAAGGGGGGGAATTGCGATTATTTATAAAAAGAACTATTCATGTAAATGGGAGAATCTCCCATTGCAGGAATGTGAAGCTGCTCTTTTTAAACTTACTCTCTCTCCTCAACTCACTCTATCTGGGGCTTTGATCTATCGTCCCCCAAGACCAGCTGGTTCATGGGTGCCTCTGCTGCCAGACCTATTGGCCCCTTGTTTACTTTTTAAATTAGCCAACTTTACAGTCTTAGAAGACCTAAACCTACATTTGGATAATTCGGACTGTCCTGCAAGTAAGGCACTTATTGCTGATTTACCTGCATTGAATCTTCCTCTTTGCAATGTTGGCCCTACTCATGTAGCTGGTCATTTTTTAGACCCTATTTTCTCTAACCTACCTGATATTAATTATCTGCCGGCACTGCCTTTGTGTTGGTCTGACCATTTTGCGGTTAAGTTAAGTTGTTTACTTAACTTGGCCCCATTGCCCTCGGTTACATCAGGTCGTACCAGAAATTGGGAAAAATTGGATATTGCAAAGTTCAATCAGCCACTGTCTAGCAATGCACCATCTTATAACTCCATAATATCATAGGCCTCATTGAATAGTATTTATAGTTGGATTACCTCCGTCTCTAATGCTTGCCTGCCAGCCATGGCGAAAAAACTTAATAACCACCGGCCTCCTGCTCCTTGGTTTACAGAGTAGTTAAGAATGGAAAAGACCAAATGCAAAGCTTTGGAAAGAAGCTGGAGAAGGAAATATACCCCCGAGTCCAAAAATATCTATAACGCCACATTGAAAAAAGATCATTCTCTATGTAAGAAGGCACGAGCTGACTATGTGTCCTCTACTATTCTGGGGGCAAAAAAATGTCCCCGTACTTTATTTTCTATGGTTAAGAAGTTAGCAGGATCAGAGACTCAACCTAGTCCACCTGTTCTTGATGAACCACAGTGTGACTCTCTTGCTAACTTCTTTATAAATAAAGTTAAACAAATTCAGCAGACATTAGGTGGAGTTTGTGTGTCAAACCCGGCTCAGCTTGATAGTGAGCGGGTTCATACTATGGTAGAAGACTCTCGGTTAAAATTGGAGCAGTGGTCTTTATTGGACATTGATGCTTTTAAAAACATTTTAGCGAGCATTAAATCAGGCTTGCCATGTGACTTGATTCCTTCCACAGTACTTCTACAGAAGGAAGAACCCGCTTTAAGAGTGGTCATGGAGCTCCTAAATGCTTCTCTTAGGGAGGCAGTAATGCCAATGGCTTGGCAACACGCTATGGTCCTGCCATTGTTAAAAAAGCCAACTGCAGATCCGGCCATGCCGGCTAATTATAGGCCTATCTCCCTGCTCCCTACTTTCTCTAAAGTTTTGGAGAAGCATGTGAATGGCCAATTAGTCACGTTTGTGGAATCTTCCCAATTTTTGCATACATCACAATCAGGTTTTAGTCCAGGGTTTTCTACCGAGACCACACAGCTGGGCGTCACTGAGGTGCGCCTGGCTGATGGTAATACAGTGGCTCTTATATTATTAGATTTAAGTGCCGCCTTTGATACGGTTTCACACACCGTATTAATAAAATCTTTACAGGCACTGGGCATTGCTGGTTCGGCGCTTGGCTGGTTGTCCTCTTTTCTATCGGAGCGTACCTTCCAGGTGTTCTCTTCTAGGGCCACTTCAAAGTCCTTTACATCCCAGTATGGAGTACCTCAGGGCTCTATTTTAAGCCCTCTCTTCTTTAACATTTATGTGCAGCCCTTAGCAGTGATTGCTGAAGCGGCAGGGCTTACACTGTTTTCATACGCCGATGATACTCAAATCATCTTTTCTTTGTCGGCTGATAGGAATCAGGACCCGTCTACTCTTCAATTGGGCTTGAGAAACATTGCAGCATGGATGCAGCTCAATTTGCTTATGTTAAACGGGGATAAGACGGAAGTGCTTATCTTCGGAAAAAATGCAGAACATTGAGGCCCTCAACATTGGCCTGACGAAATGGGGCCCTTACCCAAGCCCTCCTCTCAGGTACGCAATCTAGGCGTTATTATTGACAATAAATTGTGAATGAAACAACAGGCAGTACAAATAGCAGCTACCTGTTTTACCATCTTGAAATGGCTGAGAAAAATAATGTGGATGCTCCCTCTGGACACCAAAAAGACGGTGGTCCAGGCACTTGTAACATCTCGCCTGGATTACGGCAACGTCCTTTTTCTGGGGTCTAACAGAGATGTACTTCGCAAGCTTCAGGTGGTGCAAAATTCTGCAGCCCGATTGCTCTGTGGACTTTCCAAAATGTCCAACACGGGTAACGCTCTGAGAGAACTACATTGGCTTAAAGTAGAACATCGTATAAAATTTAAGGCCCTATGTTACATGTTCAGAATTAAGATTGGTTCTGCTCCTAAATACTTACAAGATCTGGTACGCCCTTACCATCCCTCTCGACTGCTTCGCTCTTCTGCGGATGAGCTTTTTGTGATTCCTAGGATTAACCTGTCGAGAATGGGTGGTCGTTCCTTCTCTCTACTGGGACCCACCATGTGGAATTCCTTGCCTGCTGTAATGAGGAGGGAGAAGCTGCTTCCCAACTTTCGTAAACAATTAAAAACTTGTTTTTTTAATCAATATTGCTAATGCTAGATCACTGTTGTGCTTCTGTTGGCTTGCGCTGGGAAACCCTTGTTGGGTAGCTGTGCTCATTATAAAAATAAATTAACATAACATAACATAACATGAGAGAAAGCAAGTGCTTCAGAAACTCGGCTATTGGCCTGCCTTAATGTGAGAGCTGAGACTGAGCTGCAGATGTGGGAGCCCTTCCAAGAACTGGGCTATCAGTAAATCGGACGAAGCCAGTTTAGCAGACACTAAGGGCCCAATTCCGATTTCGGCTGGAAAACGTTTTCCGACCGAACCGTACACACGCCTTCTGAATGGCAAAGTACGATGCGATGCTTGAAATTTACAACCGACTCAGCCGGAATTTTTTTTTTACAACCGAGTCAGCAGGAAAGGAGCCTGACGCGGTACACTCGGCTGCGAACAATGCCACATACGCCAACATTAACACAACCCAATAGACACGTACACGAACAATTCTACACAGCCAAGCACATACACGACGCAACAGAAACGTACGCGAAAGACTCCTTGTAGCCAAACATTAACACGACACAACAGACTCGTCCGAGTGCTGTGAGGTGCTGGAAGCGGCGCCCTGTACGACGTGTAGAAAAAATACATCGTACTTGCGTGTCCGGAACCTGGTTGGGAAAAGCCTCCGTACGACTCAATTTCTGTGTTTCCTGAGCCTGCTCGGTCGTGAAATAGAGCACGAATTGCAGCGGACGATTCGGTCGGAAATGTGCCTGTAATACGCATCGTACTTGCTTGTTTGTAGAAAAAAACTCTGGATATGAGTCGGTCGTAAGGTAAGCCTACGAATAGCGTTGGGAAGGAATTATAAGTGACATCGGAATCGACCCCTAAGAGTTCAGCCACTAAAACATATGGCGATGGTAGAAAGCAAGTAGGTCTAGTCGAGAGAGGTAAAGAGTATAAAGTATGGGTGAGTTGTTGATCTAGGGCAGAATTAACTACTGGAAGCCAACCCAAAGGTCATTGGATAAAAGAGAGTCAGCTGGAAGATCTGTGTTCCTCAAGGAGGTCACGATACAGCATTTATCTGGAAGGACTGACTTGATTTCATTTGATCATTTTTAAGATGGAGAGAGCACTATAGCCACTAATGTATTGCAATTGACTAGTCAATCGGAGGCACTAAACCTATTATAAGGGCTATGCATCTACAAGGGCACACTTTGGACCTGGCCTACTGTAACCCTGTGGAGATCATGGACAGTAGAGAGATCATACATGTCACCTGGTCTGATCATTTTCTTATTGATTTCAATATTCTGACCCCGAAAAATAAAGCCAGAAGAGCTCTGATCCAATGAAAAATGAGGAAAAGCCAATATGGAGTAGGCCAAGAAAGAATTTAGTGAGTATTTTTCAGCCCCATACGATAAAAACTCTCCTACTTCAATAGAACATGCAACATTTAAGACCATTTCTCTAAAGGCTGACTATGTGGCTCCACTGCCTTATGTAAGTGTTAATTCATCAAGCCTCTTCTCAAATGGTTTACACCTGATGAGGTACTGGGTTTTTCAGAACCGGTACCGAACCGGTAACCCAGTGGTGTCAAGGTACACACCCAAAGACCTCGAGTACTTTCCTGATTTAGACCACAGAAACTCAGAGTCTTCTAGGTGAAGTCAAGGATCGATTTTATTGGCTGCAACCAAGTAACAGGCGTCCTAGAAGCACAACAACACAGGATGTATATTCTCAGGAGACTGCTCAATCTTACAAAGCCAGGCTTCTCTTTTTATACAAAATATTGTGCTTCAAGCAAACATCCTCCACATTTTAGTATACTATGTAAATGTAAATGTAAATGTATTTCGATTTATATAGCGCACAAATCACCCAGGGGTCTCAAGGCGCTTGCTTAGGGAACCCGTCCTGGTATTCCCCTGTGAGATACCCCGGCAGGGTATCCACAAGGTGAAAGCCAGGCATCCCGCCGCGAGGGGCCGTAGTGGAGATTAAGCAAGCTATTGCCCAGAGTCGCAGAGTGTGACCCCGTGAGTCGAGTAGGCACCGGAGCGAGAATTGTCGAGTCCGTGGAATTTTTGAGCCCGAGACCCGCCGAGGCGGGGAATCGAACCCTGGTCCACGGCCGATCTCAGCTTCCGGGTCTGCCGCCTCTAACCACTGAGCCATGCTTCTCCACTATTCACATGTTTCCACTACAAAGAAAAAGCAGAGTCATGATGACAAGCCCACATTTCAGTTTGTCCAGCCCACAACAAATTACCCGGCAAGGCCCAACATTTCCATCAGATATCGGTGGACCCCCAATAAAAACGGGCACCTCCTCATCATAAAGCAAGTAAGAGAGAAAAGAACAGGGACAGGTGTGAGCAAGATTAGGCAGGGTGTGTGTGCAATGAAAAGGGTTTATGGCATGTTGTGCCTTGATGCTATCTCGTTCGGCCACTGGGAGAGGAACTGACCAAACAGGTTCGGCCTGGGGCAATGGTTTCAGCTTGCCTAGGTCAGAGGAAAGTCAATTAAGGTGTACGTGTCCTTTGATATCGAATTTGGCTTAATCATCTGCCTATGTGAGGGCAACTCACAAAATGGCGGCCGTACACAAAATGGAAGTCAAGGGTTCAGGACGAAAATGACGATTTCGAGGTGAAATCGTCACTCGAATATGACGAAAATGCTTGTACATAGTGTACTAGTCATTCTCGGTCTTTCGATACCAAAATCGTCATACTACGACGAAGTTTTATTCAAGAGTCCAGAATTTTCAGAACTACAAACCCTCCTTTTGCCCTTACATAGGCAATTTAACCTAATCTCATGCTAATCTGAGTCCAGGTCTATATTCCTAAAGTCATTGAGATGCTGCTGTAACATCATTCTAGTACTTAGTTCGTCTCTTGATACAGGTCTCCTTACACATGATGTAGCACAGAGGCCACATATTGCAGGAGCACACTGCACGCACAGACAGAACAGGAAAAGAATGGCTAAGACCATGAATAGATTCGGAAATCTTATGCAGTTTGGAGATGGCCTGGTACACTGTTGGAGCGTTATCTGGAATGAAAACACAGCAACTCGATTGGATCAATTTACATACCCCACCTCGGTCTGCAAGTATGACATCTAATGCGACCCTGTTCTGAAGGGTCATAAGACGATCCGACTGGAGCTCAGCAGTCAAGTTACTAAGGGCACCAGCAGTTTAAATTACGGTGGACTCAACCACCCTTGTCAATTGCCTTATGTTCCTGCTGTTAACCATGGGTCCCCAGAACGGCAGAAAACCCTTTGTGAAGTCCCCAAATTCTTGTCCTGCAGTGTCTTCTTTACTCAAGACACCTCTAACTATCCTTGTCTTGTGGTAATCTGCCGCTGCTGTGTAGGTGGGAGGCAACAGGAACGAAACAAAACATGAGCCCGAAAAGTCAGGGGGCAACCATGTATAGGCTCTATCATGGCAGACAAAATAGGTACCCTTAGCTGCTAAAAACGCAGGGGAAGTCTGAGACCCAAAAACATACGTTTCAGTACAGATACTCTTCCCTAACTGAGCTCTGGGATTCTTGCCAGTACCTTGCAGACACAGGTGACCCTGATGGGGTACAATCCAAATCGGGGAGGATCTCTTAGCTTGCTGTTTCTCACTCAGAGTAGTTCCATATCCGGTCACGTTCCATCCTATATAGGCAAGTGTCTCATCTTCGGGGGTAGTTTCATAAGAAATATCTTCCTTAATCATGTCGACTATACCCTTAACTAGAGCACTATTCTTAGGATTGTCTTTTACAGAACGTAGGGGGTGGACTTCACGAGCATAGATGAACATCGTTCTGTATGCCCACACAGAACCATTATGGCTGAAAGGCAGGACCAGATAAGGGATACCTTTATCCGTGGTGTGAGGCATAAGACCACACACCCAACAGTTAGTTGTGTTCATTACTAGTTGGTGTTGGTGCAAAAGCTGAACAAAGGAGTTATTAATAAACTCTAATCTCCTAGCTGATTCGTGTTCGGGAAGGGGCTGAAAAGAATGAGAGGAAACAGTAGAAAGAGGAGGTGTAGGCGATGTAGTGGGTGCAAATGTTACTCGAAAAGAGAATAAAACATATCCTATTAAAAACATTATCATACTGAATAACATGAAAACGCACAATATCAAAAAGCTTTTCTTTGTCATCATTTTACGTATCCTGGCTTTAAAGTTCATTGTTTTGGCAGGTCTCTCCATCTCGAAAAACTCCATCCTCTCTAAAGTGCTGCCCGCGATGGGAGGTTGTTTCTGCTAAGGAATGCTTCTGTCAGTCTAGGGCAACTCCCTTAGACCAACCAGAACTGTCGACCTAACGTCGTCAGCTGCACCCCAAAGACTTTGGGCAATCGCGGCCCTAGCAGCGGAACCCGGATGGCGGTTCGAAAAACAAAAATAAGCAAGTTTCTCAGATGGGAGAGCTGCGCTTTAAAAAATAGAAAAAAGGAACATTTTTATTTATTTGTCCATAGGTCTCGGCCTCAAATTATAACGTTTTCTCCCAGGTACTGTTTGGTCTTGGAAAAGGAGTTCAGTTTCTGTAGTGTCCAATCGAATTGACGGTGATACAGCTGGTTGCAAAATATTGTCACTCTCTTGTTCAGTAAGTGTTCCTTTTACACGTGCATCACTGAAAGGCAGAAAACGTGGCACGGTTTCAGTCTCTGAGTCAGCGACACCCTTCTGGACCCACTGGTCATACGGCAGAGGTAAAGGTACCCTTTTACAATGGACCCCGTGGATCCAGTGCTTCTTCCCTTCCACTCGAACAGCTGATCTCGTGGAAAGAAGGACGAGGTGCAGTCCGGTCCACCTGGGCTGGTCGTTCTTGGTTCGCTGGAAGTTCTTCACGAGAACCCAGGATCCAGGGTCGATGGGATGACCTGGAGTTTCAGAGACCGGAGGCAGGGTGTCATGGACCTGTTGATGTAAAACACGTAATTTAGCCGTCAATTCGTACAAATAGTCAAGCAAAACAGGGTGTTCGATTTCACTGAACTTTGTGGGCCTTGGCACTCCCCATATGTTGGCCGGGCGGCCAAAAACTATCTCATATGGACTAAGTCCCACTCGTGAATGCACAGTCATTCTGGTTGATAGGAGTGCTAAGGGTAGAGCATCAGGCCATTTAAGACCAGTGCTCGCTTGAATTTTGGCTAATTTTAACTTTAGCGTGCCATTATAACATTCTACTAGTCCAGCTGATTGGGGGTGATTTGCAGCGTGGAACTTCTGTTGAATGCCTAGCCCTTCACATACTTTTTTCATCACTCGACCCACAAATTCACTTCCATTGTCACTCCAGACCATTCTAGGCATTCCGAATCTAGGGAAGAACTCTTTCACAAGGGCTTTCGCTGTGGACAAGGCAGTATTGTCCTTTAGGGGATATGCTTCTACCCATTTTGAGAAGGCACAAACAACAACGAGTACGTATTTTAAGTTGTTGCACCTCTCCATGTGGATGAAATCCACCTGCAAAACCTCAAACGGATACGTAGGAGGTGCAAAATGACCAGCTGGAGTTGGGGTTCCCCTACCAGGATTGTGTTTCAGACACACCATGCAATTCTTTTTTTTTTTTTTTTTTTCCCAAAAACCTTTATTTGAGCAAGCATAGAAAAATACAAGAATGGGCCTACAACCTCACGGGCTGGCCGCTAATATTAAGGCACAAGGCATGAATTAGAAGGTACACCCGTGGTAAGGCACAAATCCAGCACAAAGCATTACTCCCAGCATAACACAGAGCATTTTGAATTTTTATTTTATACAAAAAAAAAAACAAACACTAAAAAGGCGAATGCACGGTAATTAAGGTCAGCCCAAAGAACGGAGGGGATGGTCCACGGTCAGGAGAACATACCCAGAGCCCTGAGGCTCCAACAAGGTCGGGGGGGGGGGAGCAGCGGGGAGAATCGGAAATTCAAAAAACAGTATGAAAGGGTTCCGGAAACGCTCGCCTAGGGAGATAGGACAACCCCAGTAGTGCCCACAAGGGGAGGGGTACAGATATCCCCACGATATTCATTCCACTGGCCCCAAATCTTCGTCCACGCCCTGGATCTGCCCCTGGCCACATAAACAGTCTTCTCACGAAACATGGACCAGTCCATGTTGTCCTCCCATTTCGAGACCTCAGGGGGCCTGGATGCGCCCCAGAGTTGTGCCACATCCCGTTTCGCAATCATGTAACCCAAGGTAGCCCATCTGGTCTGGGCCACAGAGTAGTCAGTAGGCTCCCAAACATTTAACAGACATCGTCGAGGCTCCGGCCGTAGGGCCACACCAGTCACATCAGTCATCACCTCAAGCACAGCAGTCCAGTAAGCCGCTACAACCGAGCACTCCCAAAGAATGTGCAAAAAGGTAGCACTCAACCCACAACCACGCTTATATAACCCATCCAAGGAAAAGCCCATCGTCACCAGACGCGGACCACTGACATACACTCGATGAAGGATCTTAAGTTGAACCAAACGGAGACGGGCAGGAATGGCTACCTCCTTGGGAGAAGAGAGTGCCGATTGCCAATCTTCATCGTCTAGTTCCAACCCATCGCCGACCCAAGCCTCCCGAAGTCGGACCAATAAATCCGCCCGATTATTGATCAGCTTCTTATAGATCAGGGAAATAGTGCTATCAGGCAGGTGCCCATCAAGGACACGATCTTCGAGGGGGGAAGACTCGGGCGGGGCCTCATCAGGAGTCAAAACGGAGGCGAGGGCGTGCCGGACCTGCAGATAACGAAAAAATTCCCTACCATTCAAACCATATTCCGCCTGGAGGGCCTGGAACGACTTCACACTACTTTTCGAGCATACATCACCCACCTTACAAATCCCAATCATATCCCAGCGGTCGAAACCCTTGGTAGACCAAAGACAGCCCAAGCGTTCCGAGGCATAAAGCGGCGTCGCCAGCGTCAATCGATCCTCCCATCCCAAACTCACATTCGCGGCTCGCCACACAGTTACTGCAATCCTGGACGGGCCCACAAGATGGCGCCCGGCAGATCGAGAATAAAGCGCTCTATTAAAGTCCCCACCCGGCAGCTGGAGTCTATCCATCTCGAATGCAGGATTCCGACCCGGTGAAAACATCACGTGATTAATAGCAGACAACTGGGAAGCCCAGTAATATCGCTTGATATCGGGGAGCGCCATGCCCCCGTCGTACCAAGGGATGGTGAGTTTCGCGAGGGCAATACGTGGACGCCCGTCCCAAATCAATTGCCTTTGAAGACTCTCGATCTCTCGGAAATAGGTCTTAGGGATAGCGTCATAGGAGTTCTGGAGCGCGTAAAGGAACCGCGGCAAGGACATCATTTTAAACAGGGCCGCCCTGCCCAGAGGAGACAAAGGAAGCTTACGCCAACGGGCCACGTCCAGTCGCAATCTAAGCAACGGGGGGAGGAGATTACGCTCAAAGCGGAGCGAGGAGTCCAACGTAATAAAAATCCCTAAATATTTGAAGCCAGACTGGACCACCTGGATAGGAATTCTGCTCGGCAATGGGGGTAAAACACCCGAAAGAACATACACGCAGAACTTGGCCCAGTTAATAACGAGGCCTGAGTTGGCACCAAAGGAAGCAAGAACGTCAAATAAAACAGACAGAGATTTACGCGGGGAGGTGAGATATAAAAGAATGTCGTCCGCGTAAAGCGAAACGCGGTCCTCAAAGTCCGGAGACCAGCGAATCCCCTTGAGCGAAGGTTCCCACCGAAGCCAAGCAGCCAATGGTTCCAGGGCGAGTGCAAAGAGCAACGGAGACAAGGGGCATCCCTGACGGGTACCTCTACCAAGGGTGAAAGGAGCCGAAACTCTACCATTTACCACTACTTGTGCCAGAGGTTCCGCATATAATAACTTGATCCAACCAATAAACTCAGGCCCGAAACCAAATTTCTCAAGAGCCGCCCAAAGATAAGGCCACTCCACAGTGTCGAAAGCCATTGAGGCATCCAACGATGCCAAAATGGCCGGCTCCTTCAGAAGCCCCGCCCTCGCAATCGCGCCGTGAAGACGGCGTAGGTTCAGAGCCGTGTTGCGATGCGGGATAAATCCGGATTGATCTGGATGGACCAAGTCACTAATGACCGTCAGGAGGCGGGACGCCAGGAGTTTCGCCAATACCTTGGGTTCAACATTTAGCAGGGATATGGGCCTATAGGAGGAACAAAGGTCTCGCGGTTTACCATCCTTGGGGATGACAACTATCGTGGCCAGTCGCTGATCACAAGGGAGAATACCCCGTTCCCGGGACTCCAGAAACATGGCGCGAAGATATGGCGCCACCCTGTCGGGACGCAACTTGTACAGTTCAATTGGCAACCCGTTCGGGCCCAGTGCTTTGCCCGAACGGAGTGAACGGATGGCAGTAGCTATCTCATCAACAGTGAAGGGGGAGTCCAACGCCACACGATCCAAATCGGAAACACTGGGCAGAGCTATATCACGCAATAGAAGGCGAGAGTCAGCCACATCTCTCACAGACACAGGGGTGTACACCACACGGAAGTACTCAGCAAAACGGTCAACTATTCCAATCGGGTCCGTCACACTCTCACCACTCGAAGACTGAATCACGGGTACCACACGGTTAGCTCTCTCCTTCTTATCCAGCCATGCCAGCAATTTACCCGCTTTGTCACCCACATCATACAAACGACCCTGTTGCTCCCGAAACATCACTTTAGCAGCATCCGTGACCATGGATTTATAAGCAAATTGTTTCAGACCCAGGGCATGGAGTTTCGCAGACGTGACACCAGATTCCAAAGCATCTTCCAATGCAGAAATCTCTCCCTCAAGGTCCACCACCTCCCTATTCCTCGCCCTCTTAGCTTCAACAATAAGGGAGAGGGCCTGCCCACGAATCACCGTCTTAAAGGCCTCCCATAGGGACACAGCTGAGGAAACCGACCCCTCGTTATCCAGAAAATACGCGTCCAAAGACTTAAGCAGAAGGCTGCGGGTCTCGGGGGAGGTAAGATACCACGGATTGATGGGAGCCACCCGGCCCACTGCCTCCACTCCAACCTCAAAACGAAGCCAGAGCGGAGAGTGGTCAGAGATACCCCTGGGTAGGTGCACAATCTCACGCACCGCTGGCGACTGAGCCGCAGGCATCAGGAAATAATCCAGCCTAGACAGACTCCCATGGGCCCCAGAATGAAAGGTGTACTGAAGCTGAGTAGGATGTAAAAGCCTCCAGCAATCCACCAAGCCAAAGGTATCCCAAAATCCACCCAACCATTGTTGGGCCGCAGGAGTATCTCTAGGTGGGTGGCGATCGTGGAGACCTGAGAACACCGAATTAAAATCACCAGCCAGAAAGAGGGTACTATCAGGGAGGTCCAACAAGACACGGCCCAAATCTGAAAAGGTAGAAGTCTGCAAGCCGGGGGGCACATAAACAGTAAATAAGGAGAGGGCACGACCCTCATAGCGACCCACAAGGACAGCATATCGCCCCCGATCATCTTGAATCACATCATCAATAGCTAGGGGGAGGGAAGCCCGAACAAGGATACCCACACCCCTAGAACCCGAGGTAAACCCTGAATGTGCTACGAGGCGATAGCCCCACCTATTCATTGCATGACAAACATTGCCTACCAAATGAGTCTCCTGCAGGAAAACAATATCAGGAGATAAACGTCGTATACATTTCAACACCGCACTTCGTTTGATACGATCTCCCAGACCGTTATCGTTCCACGAAACAAATCTCAACCCGCTACCCCCCATCCCACCCAACAAAGCCAAAACCCCCCACCAATGAGCATGACACCAGAAACATTTTCAAATACAGGATAAAGTCGCCTTGAAAACAGAACACACAAACAACAAACTCCCCAACCACCCTCCCCCCAAATAACAAGAAAACACCCCCCACCCTGCACCCCTGCAAAAAGCTAAAAAGCCACCCCAACCTGCAGTGTGCCTGTCGCCCAAGAACCCCTATTCTACACAAAGACCCCGGAGGAGGAAAGGCTCCGTACCACTCGCCACCCCGATCAAGACCAATGACGAGAAAAGAACACACATCAAACACATAAACAGTAGAGGAACACAGGCATACACCCCTGGAGAAGTTATTCAAAACAAGGCACCAGGCATAGACGAAATGTTCAGCTCTCTACACCACCTTCAGCACCGCCCGGGTGGGCATCGGACTCAGTCTCAGGAGGTCGGCTAGGCAAGGAGTCCAGCCAGTCATTCACAGCATCCGGCCGATCAAAGAAGAAAGTTCGGTCATTATACTCAACCCGCAGCCTGGTCGGAAAGAGCATAGCGTAACGCATCCCCATGTCCCTAAGACGCTTCTTAGCACCACGAAATCCCATCCGCTGCTTCTGGACCTGTTGGGAAAAGTCCGGATAAAAGTTCACCGTGGCATTCTCAAAGGCCACCGGGCCCTTCACCCGCGAAGCCTGCAGGATAGCGTCCCGATCTCTATAGTGGAAAAGCTTTGCAACAATAGGTCTCGGCGGAGCGCCTGGCTTACCCTGGCCCCCCGGAACACGATGAGCACGCTCCACTGTGAAAAATTTACTGAGGCCAGATGGAGAAAGGTGGTTCTGGATCAGATCTTCAACCAGGAGATCAACCGAGTGGGGTTCTGGGTTCTCCGGCACACCAACCACGCGAATATTACAGCGACGTGCCCTGTTCTCAAAATCCTCCAAGCGCCGGGTCATGAAATCGTTCACCCTACGGAGATTGCCAATCTCCGTCTGTATCTCAGAGACGTCCGTCGTGAGGCTGGATGATTTGATATCCAGCGACTTCACCTTTTCGTTCGTTTTGGAGAGATCGGCTCGAATTAGATTCACCTCGATTGCCACAGTGTCAAGTTTGTGGGCCAAGGTTTCGTACTGTTGGCCTATTGACTCCCTCATGCCAGAAATGGCGCCCATGATGTCCTGCAAGGAGGGCTCCGTCGACGCATCCACGACGTGGTCAGACGCACTGGGACCGGGCAGGGCAGCTCCGGGGGACCCCTTAGAGTGGGTATAACGGTCCATAACATTAGATTGGACCGGACCCCCGCGCAGAGGTGTCTTCGTCTTGCGCGTCTCCCGGTCCCCTCTGCCCGCCATTTTGGAGATGCGTCACAAGGAGATTCACCAGGGTCAACGGACCGGGCACCAGAAATGGAGGCCCCGGGACCAAAAGGACCGCAAGAGGGGTATCACTAGGATAGAGGCAGCCAACGAGGAGAATAGTCCAGCCAAAGGCCCGACAGCCGACGCGCGTCCTGGCACCAGCTCTGGCCCGATCCTCTCACCGATGTCCCAGTCTGAGGCAGAATCGAAACCGAAACTTAAGAAGGGGACCCACAAGTCCAACCCCCCTGCCGTTGTTGTTCAACTCCAAGACGGCCACCGAACCTCACCCAGTCCCGGGCGCCCCTCAAGGGTGGAGCCCAGAAGTTCGATTCACCATAACTCAGGCACCCGTTGTCCAAATCAATTTCTGAAAGGTCCAGGTAGATCAGCCCAACGTCCTCTATACAAATCCTCGCGAAAAATCAGGATTCATGCAGGATATTATGCCGGGAGCGGCGGGGGTCCGGGGAGCGCTGTGCTCACGCGGCCATCTCGGATGCCCGCCAAGCTCCTCCCCCCCACCATGCAATTCTTGACGACATTCTCTGCACACTTGGGAATTCCTGAATTTTGCCATACTGGAGCCAACAACTTGCAAATCCCTTTCACGCTGATATGAGCCATTCCATGAGTCATTGTAACCACTGCAAGCACATATGCATCGGGTAACAACCCTCTCTGATGCTCTGACAATTCAATCCAGCAACCATTGGCATCCATTTTACCCGTACTTTCTCTCCACATGTTCAACTCTTTCTCTGTAGCTTCAGCTTGAATAGACTTCACACTCTCTATCGTGTCTTCACACATTCCAACATCACCAACCCATCTTGCAGGGCCTGCAACATACATTTGGCTCATCACATTCCTTGCAGTTTCTTTCGCGATTTCGTCAGCAAATGCATTTCCACAACCAACATCATCAGTCACCTTCTTGTGAGCACTACATTTCACAATCGCCACTTGCAGAGGCAAGGTCAGTGATTCAAGAAGCTCATTCACCAACTGACCATGCTGAATCTTAGCTCCATGCGAAGTCAGGAACCCACGTTCTTTCCACAATCGTCCAAAACTGTGAGCCACTCCAAACGCATACTGACTGTCGGTGTAGATGGTCACTTTCATTCCTTTCGACACCACACATGCTCTTGTAAGTGCAATCAACTCTGCTGCTTGAGCTGAATTATGTGGAATACGTGCAGCTTCAACAATTGTATGCAAAGTCGTGACAGCATATGCTGCAGTCGTATCACCATTTGGGAGCTTGAAGCATGAACCATCCACCCATAATGTACCATCACATTCAGCAAGAGGAGTATCTTGGAGATCTACTCTCCCTTTCGTTTCTTCTTCTGATCTAAGAAAACAATCATGCTGTTCAGAAGCATCTAGTTCCTCTACAATTGGCAACAACGTAGCTGGGTTGAGAGTGTTGCATCTTTTTATGTGCATATGACTTGCTAACAAGGTTAATTTGTAACCTGACAATCGAGCACTAGTTAAGTGCTGTGTCTTGGTTCTGTTTAACAACGTGTCCACTGCATGTGGGACCATTACAATTAGCGTGTTATTCATCACTAAACCAGCAGACTGTCGAATAGAAACAGCTGCTGCCGCTGTTGCTCTTAAACAACTCGGCAATGCTTTAGCTACCGGATCCAAAGTCGACGAAAAATATGCACATGGACGCTGCTTGTCTCCAAACAACTGTGTCAACACTGATAATGCACAACCCTCTTTCTCATGGGCATACAATGTAAAAGGTTTACTGTAGGTGGGGGTACCCAACACAGGAGCCGAACATAATGCTGTGCGCAATTCAGAAAAACTTTTCTGACACTCTTCAGACCATGGAACGGGATTGGGTGTATCTTTATACGTTAATGCCACCAAAGGTTTGGCTAATAATGAAAAATTTGGTATCCACTGTCTACAGTATGATGTAATACCCAAGTAAGCATGCACTTCTCTCTGTGTTCTTGGCACACTCAATTTTGCTATTGCCTGAATTCTTTCTGGGGTCAGTTTCCTTCCCTCCTTCGATAAGAGATGACCTAAGTAGGTCACTTCTTGTCGACAATATTGCAATTTGGAAAGTGACACCTTGTGATGTAAATCACACAGATGGCGCAACAATGACAACGTGGCTTCTTTACAGATTTCCTCAGTGTCTGCAGCAACAAGCAAATCATCAACATACTGAATGAGAGTAGCGCCGTCAGGTAAAACAATTGTATCAAGCTGTGTCTTTAGAGCTTGACTATATATTGATGGACTTTCACAGTAGCCCTGGGGAGCGCGTTTAAAGCGGAAGCTTCGACCTCCTAAACTGAAGCCAAAAATATCCCTACTCTCCTCAGCAATCGGGATGCTGAAGAAAGCATTCTTCAAGTCAATCCCCGAAAACCAGGTGGCAGAAGCTGGAATCATAGTCAATAGGGCAGTAATGTCAGGAACAACTGGAAATTGTGGCACAACTATTTTATTCACCTCTCTAAGATCAATCACAAATCTGTAAACAGGTGGCTGGGAAGGGTCAGTTTGTTTCAAAACAGGCAGAACAGGACTATTGCAAACGTTGCCTCTTGTCTCTTCAATCACATCTTTTTCAATCAAATCATAAATGATCGCTAGTAAAGCTTTTTCACCTTCACTAGAAATGTTATATTGGGGAATGCGTGGCATTTTAACATTGGCTTTCAATGTTACAACATATGGTGGTATTTCCAAAAGACCCACATCATTAGGACCAGTAGCCCAAAGAATATTAGGAAGAAACGACAATTCTGTCGGAAGTTTATCCCTTGACAAATACATTGGAGAAACCACTTTCTTACCCAGTGTGAGTTGTACTCCTGAAGGAGAACAGTACAAAGTCGCATACAATCTTTTTAACAGATCTAATCCTAACAGGTTTTCACCACAACCTGTTGTCAGAATAAGGGGTGCTTCGAATTCACAAGGTCCAACAGAAAGGGACAAAGGGTCAGAAATCGGATTTCTAACTGGGGCCCCAGAAAAACCTACTGATACATTCGTTTCGCCAGACAAAGGTGCGCCAGGGAGTTTTGAGTGCATAATAGAACTCTTTGTAGCACCAGTATCCAACAGAAAAGGCTCTGACACACCTGATGTAATCACCTCAACGTAAGGTCCACTCTGATCTACTGGAACTGAAACAACTCCCTCTCTTTGTCTATGGCTGTCCTAGCAATCATTACCGTCCATATTCTCATCTTCTGCATAGTAATCATCAACATAGTACTGAGCCGTCCAACCAGACGCGTTATTCTGCTGATCAAACCTATTCATTGAATTCTGAGGCGGAAAGGAACGAGCGTTCTGGGGGAAATTTCCACGTCCTCTACCTCTACGCGCTTGCTGAACACCACGACCTCGTGCACCTGAGACACCATTCGCGCGCTGTAACAAAACAGGGCAGCTATACTTGAAGTGACCCTCTTCCTTACAATAGGAACATTGATTGGGACCTACAGGGACGCGTGGTTGAGTATACTCGACTCTTTGCGAGTTCCTCTGAAACTGTTGAGGCTGCTGATAGTTATTCTGATAGTTACTCTGACCACCACTATTCTGACCACCACGTGGCGGATATGCTTGCTGTAACAGAACCTTCGTTTTTAACTCTTTAGTTTTCTTCTCTGCTCTATCTTTCTCGTCCTTATCTCTATTTTCGTAATATTGTGCAGTAGCCAATATCTGTGCTGAAGAGGAAACTGCCCAAGAACCCTCTGAATCTTTCAACTTCTTACACAGCTCGGGTAACAAATTATGCACAAATGTATCGACGAACAATCGCTGACCACCTTCTGTGCTCATATCTTGACCACTGTGGTCGACAAACGTTTCTTCAAACCTGGTGAAGAAATCCGAGACCGTTTCATCTTTCTTCTGCTTACATGCAGACAACTTATCCCAATTTACATGCAGCGCAGGCATTAAAGTTTTCATGTAATCAATTATCCTACCAGGGAGATCTGCTACTAAAGGCTCAGGTTTAGCACCACCAACTTGTCGGGCATCGAGAGCAGAAATATTAGCCCATGAGTCACCTAACTCCTGATCATGATCTGCATGGCAAATCTTTCCCCATAAAGGCTGTGGAACAACGTTCCCAAATAACATGTCTATGTCGGCTAAATTCATAATGCATGAACCTGCTGTCTGCGACAATTCCTTGTAATACCCTGCAGGATTCTTACGGGGATCAGGCAATGTCTGTTTAAGGGCCAAAACTTCAGCTCGCTTCCATAGGACATGTACCCACACACGCTGAAAATGTGCTGGTACAGCATCAATATGAAGAGCGGCATCAGCCTGCGCGGCTTCCTTCCATACCAGAGGAACTTCTCTCATTGGGTACTGTCTCCCCTTCTTCTTAACAGAGGAATCAGACTCAAACAACGACTTAGAAACACCTTCAGTCCTAAGCGACAACAACGTCGCAACTGCCTTTTTAACATCTGAACCCACAACTGCGCCTTTTGAAAATTTGAACCGTACATGGCTCAACTCAGGAGGATTAGAGTCCAAATCATTTTCCTCTAAATCTTCACACAGGAAAACACACATTTTCTCAAAAACGTATCTCTGCTTCGATGTTTCCCACTGGTTGAAGACATCCATGACACATTCTAAATCATATTTTTCCGGGTCAGCAACCCATTTATGTGCCAAACAATTCAACGTTTCCTTCTCCCTAGAATCAGGCAGTTGACTACGCAACTGCTTGCGCTCTGTGTCAGGAGTTACACTCGTTGCACCAAAGAGAGGATGCAAAAAACTAGCGACAGTACTAGCCACTCTCTGACGAACAGAAGGAGAAGTTGATGAAAAGACAAGAGGGAAAGCAGAGGCAGTGTCAGGAGGAATACCAGGAGTGGTAGTCGATATAGTAGTCAAAGTTGTAGGAGGTATAGGAAGAGCAGATGTAAAAGCCGGTGGCCCTTGAGGAGGCTGCACCGGAGGAGCAGGAGCGAGCTGAAGAGTAGCTGGTGGGTGCTGTGGAGGAGCGGGAGGCAATGCAATCACAGGTTGCGCAGCTAAAGGTTGCGGAGGTGCTGTAGCATCCTGCGCATAGGGGGGTGGCGAACTTAACAAATGCGCCATTAACGGATCTTTTTCAAGCTCTTTTGCTGCATCTTGCTGAAGAGGCAGCAAAACTGGATAGCATTTATCTATTACCATTTTACGTTGCCTGTGCAACTGCTCACTCATCTGTTCTTCTTCATTGTCTTTATACTGCATAGCAGCTTGCATTATCGAAATACCCCTTTCTCTCTTATTTTTCTTCGCTAATTTAATTTCCTTCTGTTTGGCTTCCTTACGCGATAGGCGGAAAGAGTCAAACATCGCCGGCCGGGCTTTCTTCTTAAAAAGTTTAACTTCAAGATTATCTAAGATTTCCGTGTCAAAGCTACCGTATTGGGGCCATTTTAAAACACCATCTTTTCCGGTGTATTTGATCCACACTTCATTATATGTGATGGGGCCTACTCCATGCTTCACATATAATTCATAAGTTGGAGTTCCAATCGGAGGAACTGGACACGAGTCCTCTAATCGGGAATCCCTATTACTACCACAACAAAACAAATTTCCAAATCTGCTAAGACCAGGCATCTTCGCTCTCTAGTCTAGCTTCAAACTTCAAAGGATTATCGATTACGATATTTCTCGTGAATACACGAATCCTTTGGCTTTGGCACTTGCAAGTTCCAAACAAAGTGATCCCAAGGGGATACCCAAGACTAAGAACCAACTAAGGACTGGGAGACGCTCCACTTATACTTAACTGAGATATCGATGACGTCACCAGAAGACTCGTCTATCGTTTCGCTCTACCAAACTTCAAGGGTCCAAATCAGGGCGGTAGCCAGGGCAGCAGTCCTTTGTGGCCGTCGGAAGCGGGGAACCTCGCAGCAAAGACTTTCGGACCACGTCGACATGCAGGGGTCGATGAAGTGGTGGCCTTCCTCCAGAATTTTCACACGAAGCTCCTCACGAACCTCTGGCTGGACCGGTACCGCTGGTATCGCCCCACGTTGGGCGCCAGCTGAGGTACTGAGTTTTTCAGAACCGGTACCGAACCGGTAACCCAGTGGTGTCAGGGTACACACCCAAAGACCTCGAGTACTTTCCTGATTTAGACCACAGAAACTCAGAGTCTTCTAGGTGAAGTCAAGGATCGATTTTATTGGCTGCAACCAAGTAACAGGCGTCCTAGAAGTACAACAACACAGGATGTATATTCTCAGGAGACTGCTCAATCTTACAAAGCCAGGCTTCTCTTTTTATACAAAATATTGTGCTTCAGGCAAACATTCTCCACATTTTAGTATACTATTCACATGTTTCCACTACAAAGAAAAAGCAGAGTCATGATGACAAGCCCACATTTCAGTTTGTCCAGCCCACAACAAATTACCCGGCAAGGCCCAACATTTCCATCAGATATCGGTGGACCCCCAATAAAAACGGGCACCTCCTCATCATAAAGCAAGTAAGAGAGAAAAGAGCAGGGACAGGTGTGAGCAAGATTAGGCAGGGTGTGTGTGCAATGAAAAGGGTTTATGGCATGTTGTGCCTTGATGCTATCTCGTTCGGGCACTGGGAGAGGAACTGACCAAACAGGTTCGGCCTGGGGCGATGGTTTCAGCTTGCCCAGGTCAGAGAAAAGTCAATTAAGGTGTACGTGTCCTTTGATATCGAATTTGGCTTAATCATCTGCCTATGTGAAGGCAACTCACAAAATGGCTGCCGTACACAAAATGGAAGCCAAGGGTTCAGGACGAAAATGACGATTTCGAGGTGAAATCGTCACTCGAATATGACGAAAATGCTTGTACATAGTGTACTAGTCATTCTCGGTCTTTTGATACCAAAATCGTCATACTACGACGAAGTTTTATTCACGAGTCCAGAATTTTCAGAACTACACTGAACTCAAAAAGAATAGATTAGATCTCATACAAATGAAAAAGAGATGGAGGAGAGGGTATGAACAAACCTTCGATAAGGAGTTTAAGGTTGCATTGAAAGATTATATAATCCTTCTTAAAATTGAAACCCACCCTTATTATATATAACTTGGAGGAGACCTCATATGTTCCTAGAGAGTTATTTAAAATTGTAGATAAGTTGTTTTGCCATCCTTCCATTATGGCAGCTGATGATCCTGCTGCCCAGGATCTCTGCAATCATTTAGCAGAGTGTTGTTTTTAAATCTAAAATCACTAATATTATAATTAGCTTTTGAAATAGTGTCCTTAAAAGACCTGTTAAGAAGGCACTGGTTGATGCAACTTGCTGTGAGAGAGGTGGCACAATGACCCCTGACCCAGTTTGAGAGGTGACTGTTGCGTAAGGATTCGGATAAGCGCCTAAACACCGAACTGTATATGCTCTTACAGGAAGGATAGTCGGACCAGAGGTCCCCTGTGCAACTCCGGTGCGAACACCAGATAGGCAGGCAACTCACTATGAGAGAGTGGCCGAATATTTTCTACAGAGCGTGACTCACATAGCCATGAACGCTTCCAGTATGGAGTCAGAGATGAAGATTGCTACAAACTGGTATTTAACACCTGAAAGTTTACATCTGGGAACACGGAACATTGCAATAGGTGTTGGAGACGCTGTGATTCCCAGGGGAACCTGGTACACATACTGTGGGATTGTCCTAGCTCTGGGATGAGGTTTTAATTGAAACTGACACACACTTTGATATGCAGTTACCCAGGTTCCCCTCTTACATAGTGCGAGGGCTCCCTATTCCGCTCACATTCCCGCTTAGATCCAGCCGAGGTCAACATATCGCTTTGGTTTTAGGGGCAGCACATCAATCTATACTGGCCTTGTGGGGAACAGAGAGAGTTCCCTCACGACTTAATTGGCTACATAGTTTGTGGCACATCTTAGGGATGGAGAGGATCTCCCTGACTCAGCACAGAGACTCGTACCAAGAATTATGGAAGCTGTTTCTAAGACTCCTTTCACAGGAGTTCACAGAACGTACTTGCCCCAGATATCTGCGATTGCTTCGCCTAAAAGCACATCAGGAGTGAACCCATGGCCTTCCAGATCGGATGAGGCCACACAATTATAGATTACTCTGTTGTACACTTAGCTCTTGTCAGAGCACCCGGAAGGAGGGTGGGGGGGTTGTTGGGTGGGGGGATGGGAGTTGTATGTCAAAAGATGACCGAGAGGCCAGAAGATGATGTAACATTATATCAGAAATACTGTGATTGTAGTAACTTGCTTCTGGTTTCAACAATAAAACTAATTTAAACTTTAAAGACCTGTGAGTATTTGTCAGCCAGCTTAATCATTGGATGTGGTCCACTCAGGCAATGTTTGAGACCCTCCACATATAGAAAAACAACCATTAAGTGCTCCCGGTGTTTAGTCAGGCCACTTTATGATAGCTTGCTGTCTTTGAGATCCAGATCTCCAGATGAACCATACCATATCAAGGTTTTTAAGAAACTATTTCCTGTGATGGAAAATCATCTCCTCTGGGCCATTAATACCTTTCTGAAGTCAGATATGGTTCCAGAACAATTTATACATGGGTTAGTGAAATATCTGTTAAAAAAGGCCCCAGTGTTAAGAAGCTTAAATATTTTAGGCCTATAACTCTACTTCTGGTAATGTCTAAAAAAGCATCTGGCGACCTGGCTTTCTAATCTTCCCAAGGAGAAACACATTCTTGACATGTATCAAGCAGGATTCAAACCAAAACATGAAATCGAAGTACTGCTACTTGTTATTCTAGATCCTCTCAGAACTTGCCAAGATGAAGGTGTCTGTGGAGGAATCTATTGTTAAATCTCGCCACAGCTTTTGGCACAGTTAAGCATGATTTTTGACTCAAAAGGTTACATGTTGTTGGATTTAGAGGGAAAGCTCTCTCACAGTTTTTCTCTTATTTGAAAAACATGTCACAGTCGGTACTGATGTTAGCTTTCTGCTCACTTAAACTCATGCTGCCTTGTGGGGTGTCAAAAGGCTTAGCCATATCCCCAAACCTTTTTAATTTGTAGGCGCAACCTCTTTGTAGCCTTGTAAACTTTCTACAGCTTGAACACCTTCTCATATGCTGATAATAGTTAGCTTTTACTGAAATTTAACCAACAGAGTACAAAGTCCATGAATAGACCCAAAGTGTGACTACTGGGAATTCTGGATTGGTTGAGTGCACCGTGGAGGCAGCCCCTGTCAGGCGTGTGTGCAGAGCAGCTCTTGGAGCCTCAGACAAAAAGCCGCTTGCCTACCTCGCCGAGTTTGACGGGAGACCAAGAGAAGAAAGATTCTATACATTCGTCAAGACTGTGAAAATGTACGTGAGTAAAGGAAGTACAGCTCCTCCCAGGACAAAAAAGGAAAACCCCCGAGTTCAAGAGAGATCTGATGTGAACAGCCACAACATCTGCCAAATCTCTGATGGATAAGATTGCATCGCACACAAAATAGAACTCTATTTCAGAAAAGAGCTGCTGTCTTCTGTTCCAAGGCTGAAAGTCTAAAAGACTTCTATAAATGTATCATAGTTGCTCGCAGCTATCTCTGGGAAGCCTGCAATTGTTTCTGTGTTCTCGGCGCATTGGGAGCCAGCTGTCCTGTTGGAAGAAATCGGCTTGGACTAACTGCCGTTACTCACACAGGGGCCGGGACTGCGAGACCCAGGGTTCCGCGCATACCAACCCAGCGCACCTGGTGTCTCTTCCCGCCCCCTGCTCCTCCCTCCCTCACCGGCTACAACAGCTCGCGGCCCCCGCTTCGCGGGAGCCGCTCGCAGCTATCTCTGGGAAGCCTGTAATTGTTTCTGTGTTCTCGGCGCATTGGGAGCCAGCTGTCCTGTTGGAAGAAATCGGCTTGGACTAACTGCCGTTACTCACACAGGGGCCGGGACTGCGAGACCCAGGGTTCCGCGCATACCAACCCAGCGCACCTGGTGTCTCTTCCCGCCCCCTGCTCCTCCCTCCCTCACCGGCTACAACAGCTCGCGGCCCCCGCTTCGCGGGAGCCGCTCGCAGCTATCTCTGGGAAGCCTGTAATTGTTTCTGTGTTCTCGGCGCATTGGGAGCCAGCTGTCCTGTTGGAAGAAATCGGCTTGGACTAACTGCCGTTACTCACACAGGGGCCGGGACTGCGAGACCCAGGGTTCCGCGCATACCAACCCAGCGCACCTGGTGTCTATTCCCGCCCCCTACTCCTCCTACATAGCAACGCCCCCAACGCTTAGCGGGACGCGAGCGGGACGCCCGGACAAAGCCCGGACAAAGGGCGGACAGTCTGCGACAGTCCGCGATTGGCAGCGACTGGACTGGGCCAGGAATATTGACTTTTTATCCTCGTGAGTGACTCTAACTTTTCGAGATAATTCTTGAAGTACTATTGTTACTATTAAGGATCACCGACTGAGGGCAAAACAGTACTCGCTAGTAGTGACTCGTGGTAAAACAGACTTGATATCATTAGGGGCTATTCTGATCGTGGAGCGTTTTTGTTTTCAATCATGTCTAAACAGAAACAATGTATTGCCCCATCAAACACTATGGACAATTATTTAGTCCAAGTGGTTGCTAAGATAAATAATGATAGACGGTCTTCCCTGGGTTTGAGTCTAACACCTAACATGATTCTAACTGACTCCCCTCAAGTTAATACACAGGACTTAGATAATCCCAATGGACTGGGCGTGTTTACCCAGACTAGTATTGATAGCCCCGCCCTTAATACATCGTTCCCTCTCACACAGAGTAACCCCCGAGTTAACTCACAGGATGTAGAAGATGTCAATGAGCAAGGGGTGCCCTCCCAGATTGGTACTGATAGTCCTGTGAATAATGTACTGTCACCAGTCATATTGAGCAAAATAATTGAGGCTGATCACGATGATTCAGATCTAGATTTAGAAATCGTGGTGGATAGTTCCCCTAAATCTATACCTGTTCCCGCACCTAGGGTGACAAGAGGGGTCACAAAGGGACAACCTAGACGCACTGGATTACGTTCTAGTAGAAAAAGACCAGCAACCCCACCTAGGAAAAGTAATATAGACACCGTAGGAGCTGAGGACGAGGGCAGTATGATGTGGGATGAGGCCAACATTAAGAAACTTATGGGACTGTTCGACCAAAAAATGAGGGGTATCATTAAACCATTGATATCTAAGATCGACCAATTAACCTATAAAGTTCACAAACTTGAGGGGCTCCTGTTGTCCACAAATGAAAATATGGGAGAAATACCCAACCAGGTGATGGACAAAATAGAGCAAATCAAACTCATAGAAGGTAGAACTGGAGAAAGTGGGGAGTCGGTGGTTCAGACTCATCCACCTATCTCCATACCATTTCCAATAGAAAATGCCCATTGTGCACTAGATCCAATAGTAACTAGCGAGTCGGGGGGAGATTCCCTTCCTGAACCAGGCCCAGTGGAATTAATCGTAGAAGCATCTCCGCTGATTCTGGTCCTTGCAAATGTTCCAATTCTAAAACCTGGCCAGATAGAGTCTTCCCAAGCACTTCTAAGTAAAGCTTTACACTGGCTAACAAATAATATGCACATTACCCATTGGGGCAAACAGAAACTTGCAGAGGAACTACTAACAGCCAGGAGAGTAAAATGGATAGGCAATAGCCCAAAAAGATTTTAAGGTGATTGCGTGGTTCTTAATTTCAAGGGGCCAGAAGTATTGCCTGAGATCCTACCTAATCTCTTGCCCCCCACAACGTAGAACAGCAGAAATCATCCCTCTTACACTTGACTTCTTCTATAGTAGAAGAGGCTTTATTGCAAAACCAAGTGTTTTAAGAACTAAATGGACTACAGTGGCAAACAGAAGGGGTAGGGGTGTGGAAGGGAGTGTCCAAAGAGATGACTGGGGTGTTAACCTAGAAAACAGATTTGCTGCACTATCTAACTTAAATGATTGCGATTGACTCGTATATCAAGCCCCGATTCGGATAGCTAGCACCATGGAAGTTCTCAACAGTGAAATTGGGGAGGGAGGGCCTGATTCCTTGGAGTGGTGCAGATGCCTAGGCCAGTGTAATGATAGTGAGCCAGTACAGGAGAATTGCCCATTCAATCCCATAGGCATCGCTTCGGAATCCTTAACAGTAGAAATAACACAGCGGAATATAACTGAAAGTAGCCTCCCAAGATCAGGCCAGTTAGGGTTTGCCACACCTAATACATCGCTGTATTTCATTTCTTGGAACCTCGCGGGGATAGCGAATAAGGCAATATCTCCTGAATGGTGCGCTTTTATCGACCATTATGATATAATATTATTTCAAGAAACATGGCCGCAAAGCCCTGTATATCGAGTGGGGTACTTAAACTTTTTTATTTCTGCAGTGGCAAATGGTAAAGGCCGCCCATCCGGAGGTTTGCTTATCTGGGTTCGTCAGTCACTGAAGTGTACAATTCAGCAAAGATCGCTGCCGACTGGGGATATACTAGCAGTTAATATCAGATTAGATAATGGAGAAGAGTTAGCCCTTTTTAATATATATGCTAGGGGTGTCAGAGGGGGGGAAACCTCAAATGTAATAACGGTCCTCGAGCAAGAGCTAGAATTATTGCCCCTAGAACAACTTATTATTGTCGGGGGGAATTTAAATACAACCTTTGAACCCTTGGGTCAAGAGGATAAATTCATAGCTGAGGAAGAGGACATTAAATGGGGAATCCCCGAGCTTGAGATAGCTGCAGTTCAAAGATGGACCACGGTGGCTATCCAAGTGAAGAGCCTTTGCCTAGCCAGAGGCCTCAGAGCCATGAATGGTCGTACACCATCAGACCGTGATGGGAATTGTACATTTGACAACGGACGGGCATCTAGCAGAATTGACTACCTTCTGGTAGATACCAGGGCCTGGAATAAACTGATTGATATGATTGTAGTAAAAAGAATGGAGAGCGATCATAATCCATTGTGCATGGCTCTTCAAGCCCTATCTAGAGGAAAGGGTGACAAGCCTAGAAGAAGAGAGGGTGACCTTAGATCTAGTATGTACAAACAACCAGCGGCAACTAAAATGGGGAAGGCTTATAGAGGATGAGGGAAAGCTGGATGAACTTAAGAGAGTAGTGGGAGAGGAAGTAAATAATATAAAACTACTCACAAGCAATTCCAACTTTAGAGACATTTTCATGGAGGCTCATAAAAAACTCTTCTGCAGACTTCAAGCATTTTTCTTAAAACCAGCAGGTCATAACAAAGGGAAAAAAAAACAAAGCAAACAAGGATGGTATGGAAAAAGTTGCAGATTGGCACGCCAGAATCTCACTAGAGAACTCCAACAAGGGAATGCTGACACAGTCAGGAAAGCAAGAGATACGTACAGACGTGCACAAAAGCAGGCTAAGAGGCTATGGGACGAGGAACTATGGGGTGAGCTCAAAACTGCATGTGCAGCTAAAGATTCGAAGTTATTCTGGTCCATAGTGAAGTGGGATCGGGGAGGGATGCCCGCACCCCCTCAAAACAATGTTGCCATTAACAATTGGATAGAATTCTTCAAACCCCAATATGCTAGGAATGAGTCACAAGTCTGTGTCACTTTACCTCCGGATGTGTTTTATAAACATGAGGTGTTTAACAAAAAAGATGTAAATGCAGCCCTTGACTGCGTAACGAGGGGAAGAGCGCCAGGTATGGACGGAATACCAGCTGACGTCTATCTAAGTGATCGGAACATATGGTGCACATATTTTGCTTGGCTCGCAAATGCAGTGGCGATGGGCGGAGAAGTACCTTCATCCTGGAAAGGGGCTGAAATTATCCCAGTCTATAAAAAAGGTGACAAATCCCTTCCTAGTAATTACAGACCCATCAGTCTAATTGATTCAGCCCAGAAACTGATGGGACGCATGGTGCAAAATAAGCTCCAAGAATGGATAGATGAAAACAACATTTTGTCACCGTATCAAGCGGGATTCCGTCCCCTGACAAGCTCCATTGACCAGGTTTTTTACTTTACTGCCCTGTACTGGAGAAACGTCATCTTAAATAATGGCCCACTATACGCTGTCTTTGTGGACCTAAAGTCAGCTTTTGACTTGGTTCCCAGGGACAAGCTCTGGAGGGTCTTAGTCGACGCAGGGATAAGTCAAGAACTTCTTACACTCCTGATGCGACTGCACGAAAATAATTATGCCAAAATTAGATGGGGCTCGCAGGGAGAAGTAACCGAGCCTTTCCCCGTAGAGCGTGGGGTGAGGCAAGGTTGCGTCCTAGCACCTACACTGTTCTCGTTATACATAAATGGCATTGTAGAATTCCTGAAAAGATCCCCTTCTGATGCTCCCAAAATAGCCGGATCACACGTTCCCGTACTAATGTTTGCAGATGATACGCTTATACTATCGCGTACACCTAGTGGTCTCCAAAAGGCGATGAACGCATTTGGTGAGTTTTGTGACTCTCGAGGCCTAGAACTGAATACTAGCAAAACCAAGTTTATGTGCATGAATCATCATTCATCGTTTAAAGGTGTCATTACTTTCAAAGGTATCCCTCTTGAAAAGGTAGATGCCTTTACCTATCTTGGAATAACAATTCAGGGGAACTTGAAATGGAAGACACACATAGACACTGCTGTGCTAAAGTTCAGACAATTAGCAGGAGCATTATCACTGAAACATAAAGCATCTCTGACCAAGCCAGTAAATTGCGTCCTGGAAATCTACCAGATGAAAGTAATAAGTGCTAGCCTATATGGATCTGAGCTTTGGGGCCTTAGTGATTTAACTAACCTGACTACTGCAGAAAATAAGTTCCTCCGTGGGCTGGTAGGGGTACCACAAAGTACGCCAACCATCCCTCTAAAACTAGATCTTGGCAGGAAAAGCATCGCAGATTTAGCAAGGTTGCGTCCATTGCTATATTGGAGACGCTTAATGGTGACCCCAGAGTTAGCACACTATGCTTTAGCACTGTCTGATATTGTCCTATTAGATCGCTTCCATAAAATTGCCTGGCTGAAAGACCTCCGGGAGGTATTGCAGCAACTAAAACTAGATCATTTATGGTGTAACACTGATGTGTCCTGTTTCCCTACAAAATATAGGCTGAAACAAATGTATTGGGAGATGGTGAATTTTAGAATTTTTTCTAATGGGACTAACACCTCGTTGACCAGACGCTTCCTGGACTTAAAAATTTCTCCTTATCACGAAGCGTACTGGGACTTGATTGAGAAGCCGTACGACAGGAAGTTGTACTTTCAATTTAGAGCTGGATCACTCCCAGTAAATGTGTTTAAAAAGAAATGGTCTATATTTTGGGACGAGCATTGTCATCATTGCAAGGACAAAGTTGAGAATATCTCCCATGTATTGTTTTGTTGCCCGTTATATGCCATCCCACGATACAAATGGATAAGACCTGTCTGCCTCAACCTGGGGACGTGTATCCAATCAGTTGCTCTTAGAGTTCTGGAAACTGATTGTTCACCACAGTTTGCAATTGCTGTAGCTAAGTTTCTAGCTTGGGCCTGGGTGATCCGTACACGGTCTCTATTAGGAAAAATGTCGTGAGGCATTTCACCTTTTATGTTCTTGAATGCCTTGCCTTGTGAGTACGTGCCAAGGCGGTCCTTAAAAATGTTATAAATATGCAAAAAGCATTCGACTGATTTTTTTTGTTTAATTCTCATTTTACACTTTGTGTTTTAGAAATAGTATTTATTGCATAGAGTTAGGTGGAAATGCTTTTATGACTGAAGTCGAATGAAGCTTTGAAAATTGAATTGGACCTAGTTGTATTATTTTTTACTGGAATGAAAGGATGTAGATTACACGAATATTGATAAAATACACAGGGGGTGCAGGCACGCCAACCTGTGTCCCAAAACCATGCCACTGGTTGCATAATTCAACTAGGTCCATTTCTGACTCCTTGATTCACGAATGGTCTAAATCAGTATCCACATTTTCCACAGAGTTCCTAATAGCAATACCAGCTCACACACCCTACTGTGTGTCATTATTCCATTCCAAGCACTGTGCTACCCTTGTATTTCCAGCCCTCCCTCACCCTGACTTCGGGTAAGTTCCTTACTCAGAGTGTACATTGGTAGGGGTTTGTAGACCCTATTTACCCGTGATTCATGTGGCCATTGATTGAACTATACTTTTCTCTATTTTTTTCCATTTTCTCTTCTCACATATTCAGTACCCGGCTGGGTTCCCTTGCGAGAATCTTTTTCTTCCACTATCAACACCTGTGGCACAAACACTCCTCACGCGGCTGCACAGTCCCTCCACCAGGTACCCACAAACCAATTGCCTCTCTGCTCCAATTTATTGCATTGGTGCCGAATAATGGATCACACACTTACAATATTCTTTTCTTTTTTGATGTCCCTACTATCCTAGGTCCTGATGAGACCCTGCATTGCACAAAGGGTCGAAACGTCGCCGACATAAAAAGAAAGCAAACCATTAAACCAGCACTTATCACTGTATATAGTCGCAGTTCATTCTGTGAACAATTGTTGATGGTCGACTTTTACAAATACTTTGGAAACCTTGTAAAATTGTCACAGAAATGTCCCCAATACTTTAGGTTCCTGTTTTCACTGGTGACACCATGCACACTGTCTTTTTTTCTCATTGTAGATATATATTTTTCTGTGAATTATAAAACACAACTGTGGTATACTGAAATCAAGGTGTATGTGGTTCTTCTCCCTCTGACATTACTTTCACTTTTCCCATTGTGATTGTGCATTCCATTATTGACATACATCCTTATCATTCCACTGGAACCGTTGTTTCTGGTAATAATTTAACCACCCTGGTTCCTTGTGAGTAGGATCCCCTTGTCCTTTTTCCAGACACTGGAGGCAGCAGGTAGGGCTGACTTTCTCAGGTCTGGTGTCATAGACCAGTCCTGGGTTGCCATTAAGAAACCGACGAGCTCCACGTCAGGCGGTGTGGCAGCAGCGGTAGCGGCTTGCCTGCCTGAGCCGCTACAAGCCAAAAAGCAGGAACGGGCCGAGGCAGGTGCGCGAAACACGCTGTGGCCAGCAATAAGTGGGGAGACAGGTGGAGAAGCCTCGATTGAGAAGGATTTTATACTGGAGGGTGGGGAGGGGCAGGCCCTTTGAATTTAGAGGACGCGCGGACGTGCCCTCCAACTGGGGCATGGTATTTGATGTGGAGCTTCCAGGGATTGCTGGGCCTTTGGAACTTTCGACCTAGCCCCCCCTCCAGGAGTGTTCCTGTGCAGGTGCCTGGGCCACCGGGTCAAGCACTTAAGAAGTGTAAATTGGTTGGGACTGGGCCCCAGTTGGAGGGCCTGGAAGGGACGGGATAGGGGGCTTCTCATTAGGAGGCAACCACAGTGCGCCCTGGGGGGGTTCAGGGGCCCTTGGGCCTGAGGGAACCCCAGCCCGGCAGACCTTGAGGCGTGCATACGCAAGCAGCACCTGCTCATTCAGGACATAGAGGAGCACTGGGCGAGGATGTGTGAGGCCAGGGAGAGGGCATCTGCCCCTCACCCTGCAGACAGGGAGCCTCAGGTGGAAGATGAGCACAGTTAGGCCAATGGGGCAGTGGGCACAAGACCGGGGGGGCAGTGGGTAGAGGTACCTGAGGACCACAAGCAGGAGCTAGGTAGGGTTGGAGACGGTGCATCTCGGGGGCCCGGTGGTGCGAGGAACCCCTCAGTTTGGAGCAGCCTGGTGGGTGAAGGAGGCGCAAGATTGGTGCTTGAGGACAGGAGACAGACGGAGATCGCAGCAGGGCACAAAATGGCCCCTGGACTTTGGCCTGAAGCAGCACGGGGCTGCGCAGCAGCCTGCCCTCCGTCGAGGGCTCGCACCCATGGAGTCTGGCTGGAACCCCATTTGTCTCACAATGAGGTGTTGGTTCAATGGCGGAAAGGAGCGGTGCAGGAGCCTGAGTGTGCGGCTGCAGTGGGTGATGAAGAGCCGATCCATGACTATGGTGATGAAAGTGAAGGCATGTTGGACTTCAATAAGGGGTTCTGCTCCCGGCCCCCCTGTAAGTTTAAGCATGAATGTTCCAATTGCAGGGTATGCCACTGCCTTATGGAGTGAGGTAACAACAAAGCTAAGTCGTCACTACTTGGAGAATAACCACACACCAAATGACATGAGGTGGACTGTAATTGAGATGGTGAGCGGAACCACGAACATAACCAAGAGACTCTTTGAGAAAGAGCAACGCTGGGTGTATCGCTTGGGTACCAATAATAACGGCCTGAACGACGACATCCCGTGGAACTATGTACTATCCTAAATGCAATCTGTTGTGAATCACACCTTTTGAAATAACTGTCATATTTCCCCATTTATTGATTTTCCCATAAACCAAATGTGAATCCCCACATAAGGTTTTTTCATAGTGCTTTCCCATAATTAACACCCTGGAGAATTATTTTCCCTTCTTTGTTGCCCCAGGATATACAAAAGCGATTTAGCAATCTATCCTGTGTAAATGGTTGATACTACTTAACAGTGCCACTTCTCAACCACACTCTGTATTGCCCTCATGAACTGCAGAGACAAACTGGTAATTCATTCTCTGAAATTGGCTTAGATGATTTAACAACGCTATTATTTATCCTACCGGATAGATTTACTGATTTATGAGACATATATCGAGTACCAACGAACCGGTACCAACTTTGAGGCGAATCCGATTGGCCCCAAATTCCAAGCCTCTCTCTGGATTCCGGCCACGCCTCTCCCAAGGGGGCGGGCTCGTTCCAAACCTCGTTTTGGTTGGACACGCCCACCCGGAAGGGCGCGACACGGAACACCAGCGCCTTTAACACAGAGCTACCGGCCCCGCTCCCCATCGTCGGGGTCCGGTATCGAGGCAACTCCTAGGTTGGACAGTGGGTTGTGAGCGCTGAGGGCGTGAGTGGACCACTTCTACAGGAACGCTGCTACCCTACAAAAACGAGCTAAGTGTTAATCCGTCGGTACGGAGGTTTCAGTCTAACCTTCCTTTTTTCACAGGATGTGCCAGGCACGCTCCTACCCCCCTCCCGAGACCCATGGTGCAAGTAGCGCCCTGTTTTAAAGTGAGATATTTTCAAATTACCATCATAAGGGGTCACAGACCTTTTGGTCCATTGATCCCTTCATAAGGAGTACACAGATCGTGATTTTAACCCCCATTTATCGTCGTATTTTCAAAGACACCTCTAGCACTGCACTTCCCAGAGCTAACGCTATCATCCCCACAGGGCTATTTGGATGGTGTTAAAACTTAGTGTCTACCTTGGGAACACCTCATATGCCACATATTATGGAGCACCATGATCAAACATTAAGGCTGATACTGATTATATGTATGTTTGTCTATGTTTGTTTGTGTTTTTTCACTTCACAGGTGCTGATTTACTCTACAATTTGGAGTTTTTTTGGATTGAGCAACCCGCTCTCCCCTTTTTTTCAGCACTTTTTCACCCTTTTTTAGATTTTCACTTTCACGTCCCCAGGTTAGGGTGGACGATTAGAGAGTCCATACCGCCGGGGTTTAGTCCTGATGAATGCCTTGGTAAATTGAAACCACCCATATGGCAGAAACATGTTGACTGGTGTAATGTATTTATGAATTTAACCAATCCTAATACCTTGGCAGCTAAATTCATACACATAATACTTTTTCTCTGTGCCTTAGGGATCACTAATTAAAAAAAAATTCTGATACCTTTTCAGGCACTTTTAATTTTAATTTTACCTCACAGCACGCCCTTCTCACAAAATCAGCTCCGCAGTCTTTCTGGCGTCGCAGCACACCAAAGAGGCACTCGGCCTCTTTGGTGGGGCCCGATGATGAAGCATGACACTGACTAGGTCGGTGTGTGAGGGCTTTCTTTCCCACCCAAATTGGGTGTGTGATCCTCATTTGACTCTGCTTTGTGGTTTTTGAAACTGATCTGACCTCTCTGTTTTTGTTTATTTGTGTTTTACACTGGCCAGCCCAGCAGAACAGTGGAAGGCCTCTAGAGGCCGGGGGCAGTCTGGATCTTAGAGCTCTACCCCAATTAGGGAGGGGGCCTTGGTACCTTGGCTCCTCATGTACCCAGACAAGGAGGCAGCTCTGCGATTGGCATGGGGATTCACTGAGGGGTTTCGGATGGGGTACCAAGGTCCTAGGGGGCATCGGTGGGCAGACAATTTGAGGGTAGAGTCGCAGACCATTTCTCCCCTGGGCATGGTGCCTATAAAACGAGTTGGGGAATTCAGGATGATTCACCATCTATCTTGGCTGGAGTGCAGGTCTGTCATCACAATTGTGAAGGGGGTTTTGAGCAAGAGGAGTGGCCACCATGAAGTGTCTCACTACCTAGATGATTTTCTGTGGGGGCACAAGCCTCAGGAAACTGTGTCAAGGCGTTGCAGCATTTTGAGTCCTTAGCACAGGATTTCGGGGTGCCTTTAGCTCCTGAGAAGACAGAGGGTCCTATTGATGTCCAATTGTTGTGTTGACATTCCTGGGTATCGAGCTGGACTCAGTGCAATGGGTGGCATGCTTGCCAAGGGAGAAAGTGGTGCAGATACAGGGCTTTCTGACACGTGACACAAGGAAGATTGAGCATAGGGCAGTGCAGAAGCTGCTGTGCTTCCTAAACTTTGCATGCCGAGTGGTGAGAGCGGGTAGGACTTTTTGAAGGTGTCTCAGCATGGCTATGTTGGGGGCAGTGCTACCGCACTAGGTGGTGCTGATCTCTGTGGCAGTGCAGGCTGACCTGTTTATTTGGCAGACATTCCTGGATGATGTTAATGGTGTTTCCTTAGGTTTTTTAGAGGAGAATACAGTGTGGCTGGTCCAGATATTCTCTGATGTGGCTGGGGCCTTGGGTTTTGGTCTTTCCTGGGACGGGTGGTGGTGAGCTGAAGTGTAGCCAGCGCACTGGTTGACTCAAGGTCGAAGCATTGCTTTCTTGGAGTTTTTCCCACTTTTGGTGGTTTTGGCAGTCTGGGGTGGTGAGTTGATGAACAGGACACTACTGTTTCATGTGGACAATGTGACCCTGGTGGACCTGGTGAACAGGCAGAGAGCAAGGGATTTAAGGGTGTTGAGGCTGTTCGTGCTGGTGTGCTTGTGACTTAATGTGGTGTTCAAAGCAGAGCATGTGCTGGGTGCCAGAAATTATATAGTTGATTCCTTGTCTCGTTTGCAGTGGCAGAGTTTTGCTGGCTGATACCAGTAGTGGAAGAGTTAAAGACACAGTTGCCAGCCGAAATCACGGCCGGGGGGAGTAAGAGTTGTGGGACTGCTCGAGAGGTCACTGGGGGAGTCCACCAGGAGAAGTTACAGACTGGCATGGAGCGAATATGGGGAGTTTACAGGCTGTCCTTCTGAAGCAACATGATTATTGACATGGGTGAGTTCCTAGGAGGTGGAATTCCACTTTGGTACTTCCCCTAATAAAAAAAACCAATTAGGATGAAAAGGATCCTAATAGCTTTAGACCAATATCACGACTCCCGCTACCGGCCAAGTTACTAGACAAGGCTTTTAACCAACAACTAAGCACTTTCTTTCAGAGGACTAAGGCACTGGACCCCACGCATTTTGGGTTTTGTGCAGGACATAGCACGTAGCTGGCTCTTATCAAGGCCATTGAGGAGGTTAGAGCGGCTGTGGACCAGGGAGGGGTGGCTGTCTTGATTCTGTTGGACTTGTTGGCAGCCTTCGACACGGTCCACCATGGGGTGTTGATGGACCGGTTGTCGGGGGCAGGGCTGGATGGGTCGGCTTAGAGCCTCTTGAAGTCCTTTTCGACTGACAGAATACAAACAGTTGACCTGGGGTCGGATAAATGTAAGACTGTTGCCCTCCCTTGCAGGGTGCCGCAGGGGTCCTCCCTGAGTCCAACGCTCTTAAATATCTATGTCAGCCAGCTGGCGGCCTTGATAAGATCCTTTGGTCTGCAACTTACATCTTATGCAGATGATACACAAATTGTGTTATCCATGTAACGTGGGTCCCAAGTGGATATGGCAGCAAGATGTCACGATTGTCTGAAGAACGTTACCTGATGGATGGCCTCCAATTGCCTTAAATTAAACCCCGGGAAGACCGAGGTCATTATGTTTGGAAACAACCCTAATATATGGACTCCTGATATGTGGCCTGAGGCTTTGGGAAGTCTACCAGCCCTCACTGGGAAAGCAAAAAATCTGGGTGTGATCGTGGACTAAAATCTGGACTTCGGGGATCAGGTTAGTGGAGTAGTTTTGTCCTGTTTCCATATCCTTAGGATATTAAGGAAAATAAAATGTTTTCTCCCAGCTGATGGACTCAGGACAGCAGTCTCTGCCATCATTTTGTCGTGTTTGGACTACTGCAATAGCCTGTACCTGAATTTGGAAAAAAAAACACGGGTACAGACTGCAGTTGGTTCAAAACGCAGCAGCGAGACTGCTGATAGGGATCCCCAGATATGCCTCAGTATGAGAGGGTCTCAGGCAACTCTACTGGCTGCCTGTAACAAGACGTGCGCAGTTTAAAGCTCTGTGCACTGTCTTTGATCAATCAATCAATCAATCAATCAATCATTGCATTTGTATAGCGCACTACTCACCCGGAGGGTCTCAAGGCGCTTGAGATCGGGGGGGGGGGGGGTCCGCTTCTGCTCGAACAGCCAGGTCTTGAGCTGCTTCCTGAATGCGAGGTGGTCTTGGGTCAGGCGGAGATGGGTCGGGAGGGAGTTCCAAGTCTTGGCGGCCAGGTAGGAGAAGGACCTTTCTCCTGTGGTGGCTCTTCGGATGCGGGGGACGGCGGCGAGGTTGTGGCTGGTCGATCGAAGCTGGCGTGTGGGAGTGTAGAAGTTGAGGCGGCTGTTGAGGTATCTTGGGCCTTGGTTGTGCAGGGCTTTGTGTGCGTGGGTGAGGAGCCGGAAGGTGATTCTTTTGTTGACCGGGAGCCAGTGCAGGTCTCTCAGGTGTCCGGAGATGTGGCTGTGTCGGGGGATGTCGAGGATGAGTCTTGCTGATGCATTCTGGATCCGTTGGAGTCTCTTCTGGAGTTTAGCGGTGGTTCCGGCGTAGAGGGTGTTGCCGTAGTCCAGTTGGCTGGTGACGAGGGCCTGGGTGACCGTCTTCCTGGTCTCGGTGGGGATCCACCGGAAGATCTTACGTAGCATGCGTAGGATGTTGAAGCACGACGAGGAGACGGCGTTGACTTGTCTGGTCATGGAGAGGGAGGAGTCCAGGATGAAGCCCAGGTTGCGTGCGTGGTCCGTTGGTTTGGGTGCGCTGCCCAGGGCGGGGGGCCACCAGGTGTTGTCCCAGGCGGAGGGCGAGGAGCCCAGGATGAGGACTTCCGTCTTGTCTGAGTTCAGTTTCAGGCGGCTGTTCATCATCCACTCGGCTACGGCTGTCATCCCTTCGTGCAGGTTGGCTCTGGCGGTGGCGGGGTCGTTGGTGAGGGAGAGGATCAGCTGGGTGTCGTCGGCGTAGGAGATGATGTTGAGGTTGTGTTGGCGTGCGATGGCCGCAAGGGGGCTCCTGTAGACATTGAAGAGGGTGGGGCTGAGCGAGGAGCCTTGAGGAACGCCGCAGATGACTTCGGTGGCTTCTGATTTGAACAGGGGGAGGCGGACTCTCTGTGTTCTTCCGGCGAGGAAGGAGATGATCCATTCCAGTGCCTTCTCTAGGATTCCGACGTTGCTGAGGCGCTGCACTAGGGTGCGGTGGCAGACAGTGTCGAATGCCGCGGAGAGGTCCAAGAGGATGAGGGCCGCAGTTTCCCCGTTGTTGAGCAGGGCTCGGATGTCATCGGTGGCTGCGATGAGGGCGGTCTCGGTGCTGTGGTTGGCCCGGAAGCCGGATTGTGAGAGGTCGAGGGATCCGTTCGTCTCGAGGAAGGCGGCCAGTTGCTTGTTGACGGTCTTCTCGATGACTTTGGCCGGGAAGGGGAGGAGCGAGATAGGGCGGTAGTTTTTGAGTTCGGTGGGGTCTGCTGATGGTTTCTTCAGTAGGGCGCTGAGTTCGGCGTGCTTCCAGCTCTCCGGGAAGGTCGCGGTGTCGAAGGAGGCGTTGATGATGTCTCATAGGTGGGGTGCGATGACGGCGTCGGCCTTGTTGAAGACGTGGTGAGGGCAGGGGTCGGTTGGAGATCCGGAGTGGATGGAGTTCATCGTGCGTCGGGTTTCTTCGGTGTTGATCGGGGTCCATGCACGGAGGGTGGCGGTGGGGGGTGGCGGTGCGGTCGTGGGGTGCGTTGGCTGAGTGACGAAGCTGTTGTGTATGTCTGCGATCTTGTTGTGGAAGTAGGAGGCGAGGGAGTTGCAGAGGTCTTGAGATGGGGTGATGTCGTTGTTTCCGGCGTTGGGGTTAGAGAGCTCTTTGACGATGTTGAAGAGTTCCTTGCTGTTGTGTGCGTTGTTGTCCAGTCGTTCCTTGAAGGCGGTTTTCTTGGTGGTGTGGATCAGTTGGTGGTGTTTTCGGGTGGCGAGCTTGAGGGTGGTCATGTTGTCTGGTGTTGGGTCTCTGCGCCAGGCTCTCTCGAGGGTTCGGCAGTTCTTCTTGGAGCTCTTCAGTTCGTCGGTGAACCATGGTGCTTTCTTCCTGCTGGGTCTTCTAGGCGGAGTCCTCAGAGGGGCGAGGTCGTCTGCGCAGTTGCTGATCCACTTCGTGAGGTTGTTGGCGGCCTGGCTGGGGTTCTCTGAGCTGGCGGGGGGGTCCCGGCTCAGGGATGCGGCGAGCTGGTCGGCTATGATCTTGTTCCAGCTTCTGCGTGCAACCTGTTGCTGGTGGTGGTGGATCGTGTTCTTTCTGAAGCTGAAGTGGACGCAGCTGTGGTCCGTCCAGTGGAGCCCGGTGGCGTGGCTGAAGGCGATGTCCTTGCTGGATGAGAAGACGGGGTCAAGAGTGTGTCCGGCGTAGTGGTTGGGGGTGGTCACCAGCTGCTTGAGTCCGAGGTTGGCGAGGTTGTCCAGCAGGGTGGTGGTGTTGCGGTCGTCGTGGTTCTCCAGGTGGAAGTTGAGGTCCCCGAGGAGGATGTAGTCAGCGGAGGGGAGGGCGTGCGGGCTGATGAAGTCGGTGATGTCTTCGCTGAATTGTGTGCGTGGTCCCGGGGGTCTGTAGATGAGGGTGCCTCTGAGGGTGGTCTTGGGATCGGTGTGGATCTGGAAGTGCAGGTGTTCGGCGGATGTGAGGGTGCCGTCGGTGTTGGTCGTGATGCGGATGGTGTTCCTGTGGATGATGGCAATGCCTCCTCCGGTCTGATTGCCGCGGTCCCTCCGGGTGATCTCGTATCCGTTGGCCCAGAGTTTTTGAGCAGGAGTTTTAAGTGGTATGTGCCGGGGAGATCACTTCGCTCGGTCGAAGGCAGATTAGTTGCTGTGCCACGAATAAAAAAGGCCAGGTGGGGAGGAAACAGCTTCTCCTTCTGTGCAGCAAAAGTCCCTTGCTCACTTTGCCACTGGAGTCAAGCAAGCCCGGCTGAAGACGGCTGTAATGCCACAAACCGGTCCTGGGATGCTTGATTCCGGTCCAGGGAAGACATGGCTTGGCAGTTCGGGCTGGACTGTTCCCACGAGGCACAGGGTCAGACTGATTTGCATATGGCCATGTCTGAACTGGGCTGGCGGAGTGAGCTAAAGAACGGTGATGGATTAAACCCAGATCAGTTGACTGGGGGTGAGTGTTTGTATTGTCAACGCTCCGTCCATCACCACCTTTGGTTTTTCTTTGTTCGCCCTAAGTTGGCAGGGTATGCTCAGACGTGAGTCCCTTGCTCACTTTGCCACTGGAGTCAAGCAAGCCCGGCTGAAGACGGCTGTAATGCCAGAAACCGGTCCTGGGAAGCTTGATTCCGGTCCAGGGAAGACATGGCTTGGCAGTTACGGCTGGGCTGTTCCCATGAGGCACATGGCCATGTCTGAACTGGGGTGGCGGAGTGAGCTAAAGAACGATGATGGATTAAACCCAGATCAGTGAGTGTTTGTATTGTCAACGCTCCGTCCATCACCACCTTTGGTTTTTCAGCAAAAGCCTTCCGAAAAAAGCTTACGACCTGGCTATTTATGGAGTAGACTACCGTTTTCCTCTCAGGAGTCAGTAGGTAGCGCCAGGACGCCTTTGGGGCATAAGTGCACTTTATAAGCTCCTAAATAAATAAATAAATAAATTATATATCTAGGGCAACAGTAAACTGAGCAAAGAGTGTCGCGTTTTGTTTTATCTTGTATTGACAAAGGTCTGTCGTCTATAACTATTGTGGGCAAGTTAGCAAGAATCTCTTTCTATGGCAAACTGTATTAGGGTTTTGAACCTGCCAAGGAAGAGATTCTGGGCCGGGAGGGCCCGGGAGAGGGGTGCAGGGAGGGTGGCGAAGTAGGAAGCTATTACGTTCAAGCTGTTGCAGGATTTTCTGCCTGTTTTGCCTCTTTGTTGTTACGATCGTTTTGAGGTTGCAGTTTTTCGACAATGTATGATCTGGATGTTTTTTGGGGCATTACACGTTTCAGAGCTTTTGGGTAGCGCTCGCCACGGGGTGGTGTTCTATGAAGAGGTGCGTTTGAAGCAGGTGTGGATGGATATTTGGCTGTGGCAATTAAAAGTGGATCAAGTGGGCAGGGGCAAATGGGCGTGGCTACATGAGGGAGACAGTAGTGAGGTCTGCCCAGTGAGGAAGTGGCATGGTTTCCAATTTTGGCTTTTGGATCATGCATTTTTTGTCACGAACATGGCTGTAGGGTCATGGCCTTTCAGTTGTTGGCGGTGTTGCGCATGACATTGTGCAGACTTGGTAGAGACCCAACTAGGTTCAGTACGCATTCCTTCCAGATTGGGAAAGAGACAGCAGCAGCATGCTTGGGTTGGTCTTGGGGACAGATTCGTCAGATTGGCAGGTTGAGGTCAAGGTGCTGTGTGCGCTATGTGCGAAAGTAGAAGGAGTCTTTTACCGGGGGTAGGAGGTGGGGACAAGGTGTCTGAGCTAATTGCCTCCTTTTTCTGCCGAAGTGTGCGTGAGTCTGGGGCAAAGATGGTCACCTGGATTGTTGGACATTCCTTTGTGCACTGGGCAGCAAAGTATGCAACTAACAAGTGTATAAATGGAACCTGGGCCTGCTGAACCATCCCGATGTGCTTTGATGGGGTAAAGCGGGAATGTGTTGGGGTGCGCTGTTACCTTGGCTGACGAAGTTGGTTTTGCAGAGGGATAGCCCGGATATCCCCTAATTCATGTGGGGGGGAAATACCTTGATTCGTTTGTTAGGACTTACTTTGCTCCAACATATCCAGAGGGACTTAGAGGCGATCAAGAGAAACTTTTCAGGAGCCTGTTTGATCTGGACTAAGTTTTTGCCATGAAGAGTTTGGCAGGGGGCCTTGAAACGTGCTGAGATTGATAAGGCCTGAAGGAAGCTGAACAGGGCAAGGAGGGTTTTCTGCCTAGCTCATGCCATCAAGGTGATTGCACCCAAGGGGCTTAAAGAAGAAGAGCTGGGTCTTTTCAGGGTGACAAATCCACTGCAGTAAAAAGTTGCAAGCGGATGGGAGCACTTTCTGCATCATAGAACCTAGAATCTTGAGTAAACTGCAGCTTCAACTCTGAAACATCTTCTGTTTTGGGGCTTTAAAGAAGGTGTGCACTTCAGGTCAAAAACTAGTGCCCCCCCCTGTTTGGAAACCAGTCTATTTATTTGTTGTTTTCAATTCCGATTTGTGAATGTTCTTTCCCTCTCTTTTACAGCTCTTTTTTTCTGCTTTGTGTTTCGTCCTGTAAAACTGCATAAAATGTTTATATTTTGTGTTATAAGCACTGCAACAGCTGATCCCATGATGAATCACCACCATATTTTATGTTTCCCCATGTTGTTTACAGGCTTGCTCAGCTTTCTTGCTTCTGACGTACATACACCTCCTCCTTCACATGTTTGGCATTTCTAAGCAAGGATTCACAAATGAGCTCAGCGCTTGTGAGTTAACATTCTTTGTATTTTTTCATGGTTCTGTTTTCGATCTTCCCATTAAGAAAGCTGGGCACTTGCACATCTAAGTTTCGGTTTATTTGATGTGTGCCTTATTCCAAGCGATGCATGCAGAAAACTTACAAAAGTCATGCAAATAGGGGTGGTATTAGCATTAGAGACTCATTGCCTGAACAGCATGGCGCTGCTCTGATTAATAATTTGCTGTTTGCTAACTGTATTGAATTAACTTGTGTAGACTTCCAGAAAAAGGGTACAAGTGGTGTGTGCTCTTTTTTGGCTCTCCTTAGCACCCCGATGCTTTAGTGGACGTGTGCTTAATAAATATATTAGTAAACATACTACTACTACTAGTAGTAGTAGTGGTACTACTACTAATAATAATAATAATACAAATATTACAAATAATAACAAAGTGCACTATACCATACAATTGTATGGGCTTAAGGCACACACAAATAAATAAACACAATCATATATATGAGACTTAATTATTATTATAACAATAAAATAGGACTCATTTGTGCAGTACAACATATTTAGCTAGAACAGTGCAACAATAGTAGAACAATCATAGCTCATAATCTACACCATAGTCTTCCTTCTTTGTTGACAAAGGAGAAAAACGATTGTTTTCTTTGGAATATAGACTTACCGCAAGATAGTCTTTCTGCTATGTTTATAGTATATGGGTGGGTCTTTAAACATGTTTTAAAAAGTAACTACAACAATTTTTGAAGAGCCAGTCTCCAGGCGGCATTAACCAATCAAATTAGCTAAACATTCGTGTGATTTGAGTCACCCAAAATGTGAGATGATTTAGTTTGTAACTGGATAGTCACCAAGTCATTGTCAAGGGAATTTAAAAGTGTGGGCAAAAGATACATGGCCACAAATGGTAAGTTACAGAAAACTAAATTTTCTATCCATACAAGTGGCTTTAGATTTGTGATTTAAACGCTGATGCAGTCTAGAATGGGTTTTAGAAATGTAATTCTAGAAAACAGCGTGATCTAAGAGAATGGTGTTACATGAAGTGGGAGGTTAGCCTCCAATACTTGTTAAATCTACCTTCGTTGGAAGTTTTTACTGCTGACTACCCAGGGAGACAGGTATCTAATATTAAAATGCCAAGACTATGCATCAGAAAAGACTGGGATGTCTTAAAGAGTTATAATCTCAGTTGAACTGAAGAACATGAGTATCTAAGCTGCTAGAAATTCCAAGTATTGACAAACCCAATAATGTTTGCTCTTTATAGGGTAGTGTGTTTCGGGTTAAAAGCCAGAGAGCAAATGTGACCAGTGGAGAAATATGTGAGGGAGAGTGTGGATGGATAAATGGTGGATTGGGCGGAAATGGGAAACACCAAGTGGTAACGTGTAGCTGTGAGGAGGTGGTGCAGTGGTGAAGAAATAGTGGAATGTTACTAACATTGCGAGGGTGTTTTAATGCGGGGTTAGATGAAGCACTGAGGTGGAGGTGCAGTGGAGAGTTAGTAATGCTGTTTTTGGGGGTGTGAAGTGGTAATGCAGAGTTGGAGGTTCAGACAGTTTATCGGAAAAGCCTGAGTTGTCATGTTGAGAAGTTAATTATCTGATGTGGCTGAAGCACATGTGAAGTTAAGAGGCTGCAAATTCCATTGTTCAACTTTCACAAAGTCAATAGATCTTCCTTTTTTGACCATAAAAAGTTTCTTTCTAAAGACATGAGGTGATGGTGTGATAGTGGAGTAGATGACAGTGCTGGAAAATTAGTTTGCAGCAATAATGGTGGTGGTGAGGGGCGAGTAGAGTAGTGGAACGAGTGATAGAGTTGTGAGCATTGTAAAACAGTGGTAGGGGTTAACAGTGGTAACAGGGTTGTAATTCCATGTTGGAGTTGTAAAGTCCATCTGGAATGGGAATATGCTACATAAATGCACTTACCACAAAATAACACACGTACTAGGAGTTGGAAGTGAAGTTGTGCAGTTATAGAAGTATCGGGGTATTGGTTGGTTCTAGGATGGTAGTGTAGCGTTAGGGATGGTAGTGCTGAGCCTCTAGGGGGTTGTGTTCTGTTTGGCAGTGTTAGGGCAGTGCTCATGGTAGTTGTCAGCTGTGTTGTAGGACACTGATGTAGTAGAGGTGGACATTTTCCATTTGTTCCCCCATTTTATTGCATTTGTATTGCGCATAAATCACCCAAAGGTCTCAGAGCGCTAGCAGGCAAAAAGGAACCTCATGTCCCTCGGATCTAGGAAAGTGGAGTGGCCTAGCTGGACCTACTGCCTCCCAAAGAGACCTTAAGTTTGCCATCCGCTACAGGTAAAAGTGGGAGGGCGGGGATGGCGGCTGACGGACGACTTGTTCCAGAAGGTAGGAGGGGGAGAAGGGTGGCGGGTGACGGACGACTCATATGTTCTCGGGGCGGGGGGATGTGGTAGTCGACAGACACAACTAGCTCGTGTCTGCCGCCCTCAAAAAGAGTGCCGCCCGTGGTGGGCGACCGCTCACTAGATACGCCACTGCCCTCAAGATGACTCTAAAGGGGGCAGTCTAGTAGTGTTTCCCAGCAGTCTAAGGAGAAACAGTATTTCTTCCGTGGTCTTTTGGTGACCTAAGCAACCAAGGCTGCCAAAAAGGTGTTTCCTCCACTAAAGGGTGACCACACATTTGGGTCATGCGGGTATTTGTGACGACTCACAGCCCAGCTTGCCATCTTCCTTTCCCAACAACAGTGAAAAAACATCCAGTCTAATCGGGTGATTTCACAAGGTATACATTTTCTTATTCTTTTCAGCATCACAAGTGTTGCTACAGGGTCATCCTAACTCGCAAAGTGCAAGGTGCTCTAGGGATAGAAGACGGGACCACATGCATGATGTCCTCAAGCCATAGGGTACCATAGGAAGAACGTGACGGTGACCCTTTTAAAGAGGAACATTGATTTCCTGAAAACTGGGGGTGGCCTTTATTTAATCCATGTTGTCACTGGTGCAGAAAATCAAGAATTATATGGAGCCATAGTCCCAATGCATAAATGGCGAGCACTGTATGTCAAGATAAAACAAAATATGATGATTTGGGTGGCTCTAGTTTGGTTTTAAGGATGCATGATGTCCTCAAGCCATAGGGTATCATGGGAAAAACGTGACGGTGACCCTTTTCAAGAGGAAAGTTGATTTCCTGAAAACTGGGGGTGGCCTTAATTTAATCCATGTTGTCACTGGTGCAGAAAATCAAGAATTATATGGAGCTATAGTCCCAATGCATAAATGGCGAGCACTGTGTAGTGTCTTCTCTATCTTCATTATTTAATGTTCTGTAGAACTTGGAATGTTGTACTTACTAATGTTCCCTGAAAGTCAGTTACTCCCTGGTAGCTGATGGATGGGGTGTATGAATAATAAATCTCAGTGCTTAACATCATCTGTTTCTGTATTAATGAAGAACTTTTCATTGGCGACGAGGACAATTAGGAGAAAAGAGAGAGGAGAACGACACCTCAACATCAAGCTAAGTCGAATGAATATGGAGTGAAAAAAAAAGAGACTTGTGGGAGAAGGAAAAATATTTGAAAGAAAGTGAAGTAAAAGAAATTGAAAGTGGTCTTAAAAGAGAAATTTAAATTTAAAATTAAACTTCCTAAGCGGCTGTTGAGAGGATGAGAAGTTGGTAGCTTCTCCAGCGGCAGTTTAAATGAGGTGGGAAGGTACATGTATGGTGAAAATGTATACGTTTGAGTTTGGAAGAAATATGCGAAAGTAATCCTTCTCCAGCGGCAGTTTATATGTAGAGAAGTAAGCTACTTCTCCTGCGGCTAATATCTCATTTGAATTAAGAGAAGGAGGAAAAATAAACAAGACGCATATTTAAAGGATAGAAGTACATTTGTGAATTACGTCAGTTCTGTAGAAAATAATTTATACATTCAAACGTACCCTCTCTTGTGGAAGCGTTTTGGTGAAATATGGCAGTTTGACTTGTGTGGATTTTTACGAGAAAGGAGGTCTATAGTGCCGTTTACGGTGCTGGAAAGATCTTCATCGTTCGGCAGCTTCAGTGAAATGATGACGCATTAGAATACGGAAGTAGGTCTCAGCGCGAGTGAAACAACGTGAGACTTGACGGCGGCTTGTGGAATGATGACAGTGGAATGCGGAAGAAGAATTCAGCGCAGGAGTAGCTGCGTGTGACTTGATGTCTGACTGGGTCATCTACACATGAATGCGGGGATCGATGTAGCTCTGACAGGAAAGCAGGAAGGATAAGAAGTTGAGGAATAATACGGCGAACGGGAAAAGGAAGAGTGATATTGCTCATGGATGAACATTTAAAAGTTAGCATAGTAAAAAAAAAGTACACATTGACGGAGAGGTCTATATTTAGTTGTTGTTGTTTTTTTTTTAAGCATTTTTATGAAAATAAATATTTGCTTGGGAAAGTATGCTATAATACATTGATCTGTACAGAATAATTAATTTTATCTGAGTCTATTTAGTATTGAATGGTTTAGATAAAATATATAATTATTTAGTGAGGAACATTAGATATTTAGAGTTGTTTGGGTAGTAATTTTAAAAAGTTTGTTTTAGCATAACTAAAGTGAAAGGAATGCAGAATGTAACTACTCCACCATTATTTCTCAGTGATCCAGGTGAGCCAAAAGTAAAATGGAGCAAATGGAAGAAAATATTTGTGCATTATGCACAAGTATGTGGGACAAATTTAAGTGCAGAAATAAAATATTCTCTTTTAACGCATTGTTTAGGAGGGCAAGGTCAAGAGGTATTAGAGAATTTACCTGAGTTATCTGTGCAGGAACAACGGGGTTTGGATGAATATGAAGTTTGTTTATTGAAGTTAGATAAACATTATTTGCCTCGTGTAAGCACCATTATGGAAAGATATCACTTTGGAAAAAGGGAACAAGGGAAAGATGAATCAATTGAAGAATATTTGTCTGCTTTACGGAAATTGTCCTCAACTTGTAAATTTGGTGCAGCAAATGAAGAACGTTTGAGGGATCAGTTAGTTTTGAAATGTAGAGAGGATAAGATCAGAGAGGAATTATGGTTGAAGGATGAACCACCTTTAGAAGTAGTGAGTATAGCAAAAAGGGTAGAACATATGTTAAAATGTGTAAATGAGTTAAAAGGGGACAAAGTGAAAGTTGAAGCTGTGGTTGAGGATGTAAAAGAAAATGTTTGTCAGGTAAAAGATGTTAAGAATGTTGTGAAAGATTCAAGCAAAGAAGAGACATCTTTTAATGCAATATCATGTTTCAGGTGTGGAAAATCTGGACATAAGGCAAATTCAAAAATGTGCCCTGCATTAAGTTTTGTATGTCATGGATGTGGAAAGAAGGGACATTTTTTGAAGACTTGCAAATCTAAGGATAAGAAAATATTTAAAAAAGGAATAAAATAAGTTATTTGTCAGGTGAAAGAGAGCATGAATAGTGATCATCCTATTTCAAAGTTTCAGTAGATGGTATAGATATAGATATGAAGTTTGATTCTTGTTCACCTATTACTATTGTTTCGAAGGAAATTTTTGGGAAATGTTTTCAAATGAAAAATAAACTTTTTAAAATGGATGTGAATTCAGGAGGGTATGGTGGATTTCCGATAAGTATGTTAGGTTATTTTAATGCTACGATTGAAGTAGGAAAAAACATGATTGTTGGAAAAGTTTATGTTTCTAAGGTTGGTGATTGTTTGATTGGATGGCCGCATCAACGTATGTTGGGAGTGATGTCAAATCCTAATTCTAATCCACAAGTTCAGATTCAAGAGATAAAGTCTAATGAGAATTAGTTTGTAAATGAGTTTCCTCGACTTTTTAGAAAAGAGTTAGGATGTCTCAAAGGTTACAAACATTGTATTAAGCTTAAGAAGAATGCGATTTTCTGTGATTGCTAAGGTTAGAAGGATTCTGTGGTAAATGAATGATGTAGAGTCCACTTGTTAGCCAGAGAAGAACAGTGAAGAGGACATTTACTACAGATTCCTATAGCAGTGCAAGGAAAAGTAGAAGAGGAATCAAAGAAATTGCAAGAACAAGATATTATCACCTCAGTGGAGGCAACGGAATGGTTGGCGCCAGTTGTTGTCGCGAACAAACCTAATGGTGACATAAGACTATGTTGTGATTTGAGATCACTCAATAAAGAGGTAGTTGTAGATAAATTTCCTTTACCAAATATTGATGAGTTACTAACTTCTTTGGGTGATTCAAGAGTGTTTACAACTTTGGACTTAACTCAGGCTTATCATCAGATTGAGTTGACGCAGGAGTCACAAGATCTAACAGCTTTTATCCCTCCTATGGGTGCATTTAAGTATAAAAGGATGCCGTTTGGTCTTGTGTCTGCTGCGTCGGTTTTTCAGAGGGTCATGGCTTCTATTTTAAGAGGAATTAAGTCGGTAAAATGTTATCAAGATGACCTATTAATTCATGGAAATAATCAAGAAGAACATGATAAGATTTTGAGGTTAGTTTTAAAGAGGTTAGAGTCTGCAGGTCTTACATTGAAATTTGAGAAATGCAAGTTTTCAGTAAAAGATGTAAACTATTTAGGACACAATATTTCAGCTTTTGGGATATCACCTAAGAAGGATTTGGTTGATACTATAAAAAATGTAGCAACTCCAAAGAATAAAGAAGAGATTGTTTCTTTTTTAGGTGTGGTTGAATATTATGGAAAATTTATAAAAGATTTAGCCAGTAAGTCTAGTAATTTAAGAAATCTACTAGGAAAGAACAAAGAATATATTTGGACAGAGCATTGTCAAAAAGAATTTGAGGATATCAAGGAAGATTTAGTTAATGCTCCAAATCTACAAGCTTTTATTCCTTATGAAGAAACATTTGTGGTAACTGATGCAAGTTCAAAGGGACTAGGTGCAATCTTAAAACAGAATAGAGGTGGAAAAGAGAAACTTATTGCAGTTTTTGCAGAACAGGGCATGCCACCTAATATTTTGTCCTTCCTTAAGAAGTTACACGAGGACAATTTCGCCCCAATCAGATGGAGCCAGCAAGGAAATGTTACAGATAAATTTCCAATAGCGAGTGGAGTTCGCCAAGGGTGTGTACTAGCCCCGACCCTTTTCTCATTATAGATCAACAGGGTGATCAGCTATTTTGCGAACCAACCAACCGACGCTCCAAAATTGGACGGTAAGCTGATCCCCCTGTTGATGTTCGCAGATGACACTCTCCTGATTTCTAAAACGCAGCAGGGCCTCCAACAGGCCATAGATGTGTTTGAGGTCTTCTGCAAGGACCACGGACTTGTAGTAAATGTTAGCAAAGACCAAGTTTATGGTACTTCACAAGTCCAAACATGTCAGAGGTAATGTGGCAATGAGTGGGGACAGATTAGATCAGACTCAGGTGTTTTCATACTTGGGAATTACCCTCGCTTCCAAATTAGATTGGAAACCACACATTACTCAGCTGGTTACCAAGCACGCTCAACTAACAGGAGGTTTATCTAAGGAAGTATTTCTCTCCCATACAAGGCCAATACTACCCGTCTTGAAAATATATGAAGCTAAAATAGCCACAGCAATTTTATATGGGGCGGAACTGTGGGGTTTCAGCAATCTTGCTCACCTGACCTGGGCCCAAAATAAGTTTCTTCGTGGGGTCACAGGTCTACCAGTATCGACCCCGCTGACTCCCCTTCTCTACGATCTGGGGTCCCAGCGTCTGGAGGACAAGGCACGCTACAGACCGGTGGCGTACTGGAGAAGATTGTGGGTTACCCCAGAACTCTCCCAGTATGCGCGGGCCTTTCTAGATGTTAGAAATGCTGATAAGGCCCACAAAATCCTCTGGTTGCGGGAGGTTAAATCCATCTATTCTGCCATGGGTTTGGTCAGCTTATGGGAGGATCCTACAGGTAACATCTTTCCCCCCCAGTAAAACCTTAAGAGATCTTTATTGGAGCCTGGTCACAATGAAGAGATTTGGTTCCACCATTGGTCCGTCGTTGACTGCGGATTTCTTGGAACTTAAACACTCACCTGTGTACGAGGGCTATTGGGATTATATTACTGTGCCGGAGGCTAGAAAGAGATACCATCAATTCAGGGTCGGAACCCTACCAACTAACTCCTTTGTCTCTAAATGGAGAGAAGGACTTGTTCCCACCTGCCCCTTCTGCCCCACCCAAAAGGAGAACATCGGGCACATTTTGTTTATTTGCCCTGAGTATAAAGTTCCAGGATGTATATGGTTGAAACCTATTTGTTTACAGCTTAGTCTCCAAACAGGCTGTGAGGCTTTAAGGATTCTTAAAAATTATACTAATCAGCCGGTGGTTATTGCAGTTACTACGTTTTTACACTGGATATGGAGGATACGCATGAGGAAAACATGTCCAAGTTGATTATGTTAGCCTCCCACTGTATATATACTCTATCTGTTGTTCTTTTTAAAAATAATTGTATATACATTTTTAATGATTACAATGGAGGTCCGTATGTACAATACATCTTATATAATTGAACAAAATATTTTTTTTAATTCTGTGTTAAGGATATTCGTCTTGCTGCAAATCCCTGGGATGTTCTATCTGAATTGGACTATGCACTAATTATCTTGTATGCTCTGTAATGGGTCTCTTTTAACTCTACTGAAATATTTGTTTTATATTTGTGTCTTTTATGATTGTTTATCGAAATAAAGACTTTTGAATTGAATTTATTGCTTGTGCTTCAAGAAGTTTGCGTGGTGCAGAATTAAACTATTCTGTGATAGAAAAAGAAGCCTTGGCTATATTCTGGGCTCTCAGGAAATTTAAAAATTTCTTATGGGGTCAGGAATTTAAGGTTTGTTCTGATCACAAACCATTGACAGAAATTTTCACAACAAAAGGTTTAGATTGTGTATCTTCACGTATTAGGAAATGGGTAATTGGACTTCAGGAATTCAATTTTAGTGTAAATTATATTCCTGGTGTGGAAAATGTGTCCGCTGACTGTCTTTCAAGATTACTTGGTGATGTTACTTGTGAACTTATTGAAGATTAAATTTGTGAGGATGAAGTGAATGTTTGTGAAATTACATCTGGTGTTATACTTGAGGAAGAATGGTTGGAAGAAAGTAGAAAAGATGAAGAGATTTCAAAGGTGAATAATTTAATTCTTAATAATTCAGCTTTAGATAAAACTCTGGATAAAGTTTGGCACTTAGTGGTAAATGAATTATCTGTGGAAAATGGAATATTGTTAAGAGGTTCAAAATTAATCCCTCCAAATTCTTTAAGAAAAAGATTAATTGAAGAGGCACATCAGGGCCATTTAGGTACTGTTAAAACTAAAGAAATAATTTGCAGTTCTTTCTGGTGGCCAGGCATGGATCTGGAAATTGAAAGAGAGGTGAGAGAATGTGTTCATTGTAGAATAAGTGATAAAATTCTTGTTCCTAGGACGGCTCCCATGGTGTGTCGAGATTTACCTGGTGGTCCTTGGGAGGATATTGCTGTTGACATTGTAGGTCCTCTTTCTGATGAACATCGTACTCCATATTTAATTGTTTTAATTGACCTGTACTCCAGATGAGTAGAAGTTTCTTCATTATCTAAGGTCACATCTTCTTGTGTGATTTCTTTTCTTAAGGAAGTTTTCAGAAGGGAGGGGTTTCCTACAACAATTTTATCTGATAATGGACCTCAATTTTGCTCTAATATGATGTCTGAATTTTTGTTATCTTGTGGAATTAAACATAAAAGAACATCAGTATATCATCCAGAATCAAATGGTACTGTAGAAAGGTTTAACAGGGTGATAAAAGAGAATATTCAACTCTCAAGGGTAAATTCCTTGGATTGGAAGGAGGAGTTGCAGAAATTTATTTTAGCACATAGATTCTCTCCACAAATAACAACTAAGAAAACTCCTTTTGAGTTATTTAAGGGAAGGAATCCTAATACAAGTTTGAGTCCTGGTTGGATGTTCTGGGGCAAGGGTGTAAAGAATAACAGTATTGGTGTTTGGAGGGATAGAGAAGAAAAGATGCAGTTCAAGAATAAAATCTCTTTTGATTCAAGGAAAAGAGGTAAGGAAAGTAAAGCAGTAGTTGGAGATTTAGTTTGTGTTAAAGCGCCAGTTGGAGTATTATCTTGGTCAAAGTATTCTGCTCCTATGCGTGTTGTTAAGTGTTTTAAGAATTCTGTAAGATTGGAAAATGGGAAAATCTGGAATGTTAATCGAGTTGTTGTAGTCAAGGAAAACACTTTAGATTTAATTCCTGTGACAAGAATGTCTTCTGATTCAAAAGAGTCAAGTAGTTCTTGTGGAAGAGATAGTGCTCGTATTAGGAAAATACCTTCATATCTCAAGGACTATGTAAGTTAACTATGTTGTATTATGTATCTAACATCATTTGCTTTCTTTCTGTATTGTTTTTATCTTTGTTCTACTCTTAGTGTTTTTATCTAATGAAATTGAACTTTGTTATAAGAAAGAAGATGTGTAGTGTCTTCATTATTTAAGGTTCTGTAGAACTTGGAATGTTATACTTACTAATGTTCCCTGAAAGTCAGTTACTCCCTGGTAGCTGATGGATGGGGTGTATGAATAATAAACCTCAGTGCTTAACATCATCTGTTTCTGTATACTACAAAATATGATGATATGTGTGGCTCTAGCTTGGTTTTAAGGATGAGTGTCAGCTATTAGTGATCACATGATTCACCTGTATGTACACTGCATGTTTATCACTAAGCTTAATAAACTTGCAACAATTTGCGCATGCTCTGCAAGATCTTCCGATGGATCCCCACTGAAACCAGGAAGACCGTCACCCAGGCACTCGTCACCAGCCGGCTGGACTACGGGAACACCCTCTACGCCGGAACCACAGCCAAACTTCAAAAAATACTCCAACGCATCCAGAACGCCTCCCCACGACGCATCCTGGACATCCCCCGACACAGCCTCATCTCCGGCCACCTGAGAGACCTGCACTGGCTCCCCGTCAGCAAAAGAATCACATTCAGGCTCCTCACCCATGCACACAAGGCTCTCCACGACCTGGGCCCCAAGTACCTCAACGACCCCCTGACCTTCTACACGCCCACCCGCCAACTACGATCGACCAGCCACGCCCTCGCCGCCGTACCACGCAACCGCAGAGCCACTGCCGCAGGTAGGATGATCCTTCTCCTACCTGCCAGCCAAGACGTGGAACTCCCTCCCCATCCACCTTCGGCTGACCCAAGACCACCTCTCCTTCAGGAAGCAGCTCAAGACCTGGCTGTTCGAGCAGTGACGTACCCCTCTCCCCCAGCGCCTTGAGACCCTTCCGGGTGAGTAGCGCACTATACAAATGCATTGATTGATTGATTGATTGAATTTCTTTCCCCATAAAATGCTGCTTTTATGGTGGTTAGTGTGTCCATCACTTACACAAGTGCAATACTAATAGAAAGCTTTCCCGTTGGCTGGTAATCACAAAGCCACTCTATTCACATTTGATTCTGTAATCTATATTTTTGGTAATCCAAGAAGAGCATTTATGGCTTGCCCCTATTCGGATACAAACAAATGTGCCTGCAGCTTAGTCCTTCTAAGGCAGGCATTACCATATACAACTTCCTGATTCGTAAATTCAAGATAAAAAAACTGGTGTAGCTGAAAATGAAGAAGGACGTATATGACAGCTGCAGTTTATAAAAGCTTAAAATGCTTGGTCTTACCTGTTGCCCATCTAGAAACAATCAATATAGCAGTGCAATGAGGACCACGCAAACTTCTAAGAAAGCCTGATTACTTGTAAAACTTGTTTAAATAAAGGTTATCCAAAAAAGTAACAATAAAGCACATGCATAAGATCACATTTGTAATTAGTAACTCTGGTGGAGTAGATTTATGTGGAATTCTATGTGGTGTATATGGTGATTTATGTGGTGCTTTTTATAGTGGCATATCTATAGATGTATTGTTCCTTATGGTGTGTACATTTTTCATATGCGGTGTTATAGGTTGTGCAGTAGGTAGTACAAGGCATTCAGTGTAGGTGGAATACTATTTAGGTGGTGGCGTAGGTGATGTTGGGTAAATGTGGTGTTGTGAAGTGTAGATGATAGTGCAGGGTGGTTTAGGATTGAGGTGGTTTAGTTGATGGTGTAAGGTGTAGGTTTTGTAGTAATTGGAAGCAGTATAGTTGTATGTAGTTGGTAATGGGGGTGATGGTCTGTGGGAAGGAAGGGGACAAAGCCTTGTGTGTTGAGGCAACAGAAAAGTCAGGAGGAAAGCACTGCTGATTGCATCTTGTCCCACTAGGCTTGTGTGGTATCCTAGGTTATAGGTGATTATGCAGTGTGTGTAGGTTTTAGGTGGTTTCAGTGGCAGTGTGTTGGTGGCTTTTGGTGCAGCATGAGGTTGCAGCTGGCATAGGGTGTAAATGGTGATGTCAGATATAGGTGAATTCATGTTTAGTTGGTAAGGTATGGTGTTGTGGTACATTGCTGAGTATCTAATCCAAACTGGCCATAATACGTGAGGTGAAGCTTGATGCCCTATTAGACCTAAGCATGGACACAGCACTCCCAATTATGAAGAATCACTGAGACAACCAAAGAGCGATGGATGGAAATTCTTATTAAAGGGGCTATCCAGAGAATAGAAAAAACGAATGTCTTTAACCAGTCCTGAATTACTAACAATCAACAACAAACAATTGGCGCTCTAGAATGTTTTTTTTTAATGCAGTCTGCTTGAGTTTGGTGATGTACAGTGACATATTTCACTGGAGGGCCCCTTATACACTGTGATTTCCTCTCTCTGCGACCAGATAATGCAGCTAACTATACGCAATTATTCTGTAGTCAATTCCAGATTATCTGATTCCAATGAGCCAGTAGGTGCGTCACATGCAGTTATTCTTTGATAACCATGCGGGTATTGATATCACAAAATCTGCAATGTGCCTCAGTCCTGTCTTAAAGCAACCTCTGCATTGAGCGCCCATAACCTAACCCTCTGCAGCCTATAATTTCTAATGTGTCCTAGTTCCTAGGGACGAAGGTAGGACCAGTCTTTGATTCTGCATTCATAACAGGTGGACAAACAGCATACTTGTAGGCTTACCGATCAAACTGCATTGACCAGCTGTCTGTCTCATTCATTTTATTGTCTAGTTAGTTTTTAAACTTGTATTGCGCAACAGCTCCCCAAAAAGGGTTTTCCGGCGCTGACAGAATAGGATAGAATTGTCTGTTTCCCTAATTGTTCAAAAGCTGCTTGCATTTTCCTAAAAATGTGCCCCTTTTTATTTTCCACGTTTTGGCCCATCAACAGCCTGCTGATGGCTCTAAGTGCTTCCTAGCTGAGATCTAGTTTCTGACAGTTCCCCCAACTCTTATCTCAAGTCAGTAATCCTCTTTGCCTGTTCGGGGAAGACCACATGGCAACAATAGTACATCATAACCGAGGTATGGCAGTTTTACTATAGCCCCGCTGGAGTGGGCACTATACGCCTTCAACCCGTGTAAAGTTTGTGCATTCACCCATTACTGGACCTCCCTCCTTACTCCGATGTTAAAATTGGATGGCAACCCTTCTCAAATGATAATGTGGTAAAGAGTTATGCCTGCGGACATTCCTATTTTCCATCATGAGTATCCACTAACTTATAATTTGTTGTTTCTTTGATGTCAGGCTTGTGGCTGGAATGGAAATTTGATTGTTTCAGGTATTAATCTGAAGACATGAAGAGTAGTTTCTGAACACTGGAGGAGCATGATGTCCATTCCTCTCCAGTTGAGACCAAGGGGCATATTATCAAGAAACGGAGTTAAAATTATCGCTGCTTTAGCAGCACAATAGAAGCCCATGTTCTGGTGTCAATATGGGCTTCTATTGGAATTCTCAAGGGCATATTATCAAGCCCATTATCGCCGCTTTAGCTGCAGTTTTCTGCCGCTAAAGCGGCGATAATTTTAACCTTGCTTGATAATATGCCCCCAAGCTTGGAAGAAGGTCTGCCGGAGTCCTGACCTGAAATGCATTCCTGGCTAAAAATGAAATCAGTTTCACCACAGAGCTTTTTGAAGTAAGCATGGCTAGCTGTGCCTCTGTGGAGACAGACCAGGAAGTGCAGATGAGTAGTATGGAATAGCATCTGTGCCTGGTGGACAAACGAACCCTGCACCAATGTGTTATTTTGCACCCTAGTGCCACCTCTGCCACAACACTCTTTTTCAAACACAGTGGTGTTGAACCATAACCAAGGGTCCACATTTTTTTGTTGAGAGTCTGCAGTGAAACTTGTTCTCCCCCTACTCAGACTCATCCCATCACCCCTGTCAAGAGATCCATAAAGGTCCAAGAACCAGTTGCCTTGTGCTGGACCCAAATGTCAGCAACATTCACTGCCCCCCTGAACCCACAGATCGCTTGAGCCGTGCAATGCCAGTGCAATCCCTAACTAAAATTGAGGACAGGGACAGGAGTGACCTTCCAGTGAATACGAAATTGTACTGACACTAATATATCACATGACATTAGACTAAGATTTTTTCTGGTACCCAGAACCAGAGTGACAGGGTCCTAGAGCACCACCACTGTATCACCAGATAATGACTACCGCATCGCCTGGATTCTCAAATAGAGTCCTTGTTATGTTGTCGGATTCCCCAAACCTTAACCATGAGATTCCAATACGCCAAGTCACCCATACAGCTCCTGAAAATAAATGTTTTATCTGCAGTGCCCAAGACACCAGCTTATATTTTCCAGAGGTATCTCTAAACTATAGCCCCTTGGTAAATGAGGTGGTATTGCACTGGCAGGCACTAGGAACAGAGTAACAAAATCTAGAGAAATTAATGATAACAGCATAGATTTGCAAGGAGCTGTGTGTACCACCTTGTGTCACTTTGTATCTCCTAATCGTAACACAGGACACAGAAAACAAAAGCAGTTATTAATTTATCCAAAGACATGAAGCACTCAGGCTTAATGAGTTTTGGTAAATAAATAACTACTGCTATTTGTGATGTGTTGTTATAGTTTGCTAAAAATCGTTTATAATCGTAACTCTGAACTATATGGGTTAGAGAGTAAAGGCATCTAAATGTCCCCATTGCTTGCTCACCATTTTGACTGTTCTATGTAGTTAATTGGATGCTAAATTTATATTCTTTTTATAAGCAATATGTCTGACTGGGCTTTAGCTAACATTCATAGACATAAGCTGTGTAAAGCTGTGTAGGAAACCGTTGTTTTTTTTGCAGTAGTCCCCCAACATCTGCCTGGTATTTGATGCATCTTTGGCCAGACCATTAGCACCTCTGTAAGTCCCTAGTAAGTGGTACCATGGTATCTAGGACATAGGTACTAAAGAGGGTCCCTAAGAGTTGCAGCATATTTTGTGCCACCCAAAGGGACCCAGCATCAAACTCATGCAGACTGCCACTGCCAGCTGCATGACAAGGTGCATTGTGGGAGGGATGAAGGAAATAGAAGCTAGAAGGCTTGATATGCTTCTCAATTTTTACGTATTTATTGAGTTCATTTCACATATAGAATAATTAACTTTGTATTCTTGATTTCTGGTTTTCAATGCTTGCTCACTCCCTTCGTTTTTCTTTTTTCTTTCAGGACAGTCTTCTCTAGGCGGTGGTATCCAGGCGGCTCGAAAAGGAGAAAGCACAGTAAGTATCTTTGGTCTTTTACTTCTGATGAGTTGAAGCTGGGATAGTATCCTTTACCACAACCAAAGTGAACATAGAGGAAATAAAAATCAAAAAATTCATACACACTGTGATTACCGGGACAGGTGAGAGGTGATCGCGTCATGGCAGGGTTAAATCCTTTCTTCCCCTTCTTACATGCACACTCATCCAAGTTGAAATCAAAATAAAGGTAGAAATCTCCCCAAAGGAATTGAAATCACTTTGAGGCCAACACTAGATTAAGAAAAGAATAGACATCTGGGAAAAGCTTTCCACGTATATCAGGGTTTAAATATCCCAATAATCAGCCCAGGTCGGCTTTGTTCATAAGGCTCTTCTATTTGCCTCTTCTTAACTTTTAGCCCGTTTTCTAGGCTCCTTTCCCTCTGTTCGCATATCAGTGTCCCAATAAAGGGAAAAGAAGGTAGGAAACACACCATAAAATCAAAACACCCACACTTCACATCAATATTACCACTTTTTGGTTGGGACCGCCACAACAATCATGGAGAACAATGCGGTACAAAAAAAAAACAACATCTCTTCCGCGTCTCCCCACCACCACCCCACAAGGTTCTGACGCTTCGCTGTTTAAAACTCCCGCTCGACTTTACCCTAATTTGGATCACTTAATGCCAGTGCCGCAGATCTCCTGAGTTGCGGCGGCAATTGCACGTCTCCTGGGGGTGTCCACCAGTCCTCTGGCACCTCCTGTCCATCCTCAATGCCTTCCTTGGGTTCTCCGTCTCCTTCGTTCAGCGTTCCTCTTGGGCTTCCTTTCATGGCATCCTTCGGCTCTCTCTGGGTACGCCTCTCAACTCCAGCGTCCTCTCCCTTCTGGATGTGACAACCTCCTTTTCTCCTTCCTGAGAGGTTCATGGTTGGTTTCTTTATAGGTTGGATCCTCCTTCTTCCTGTACAAGAGAGTCCGAGAGGATTCATTTAACCTTTTCCTTTTCTTTTTCTTTCCAGGTCTGCGATTGTTTTGCCACTTCCTCACAGGATGCTGGGTCTATATATAGTAAGTGAAGGAGTTCTGGAATCTCGGTGGGGGGCTCTCTCACATGCATAAAAAGTGCAAACACGACATGGCACACACCCTGTGTGCCTTGTTCCCTAATACTGCATGTAATATTTGTAAGTCACCCCTACAACAGGACTTACAACTCTAAGGCAGGGTGCATTATATTACATGAGAGGACATATCTGCATGAGCAGATGTGTCTCTGTGCTGGCCCGTTGAATTACTGAAAGTACAAGTGAACAGGGAAGCCATTTTAAGGTATGTGCTGGGCACTGTGGTAATCGAGCTTCCCAGCTACATAATGGCTTCACTGAAACACATGGTGTTCAAGGCCGGACTGGCCAGCCCGGGCACCGGACATTTCCCTGGGAGGCTGGAAGGGGGGGTGTTGTCACCAGGGGGCAGGTTTTGTAACAGTGCAGCAGTTTTAAAAACACTGCAAAGTTCTTGTTTATCCAGCAGTTTTTGGGCAACAATAAAAGTGTCAAGATAACTCTGGGGATTAATGTACCATATAAAGAGAGGGTCAGGAGTTTGTCTAGTGGCAGATTTGACTCAGCTAAGGTAGCATAGCAGGTAATATGCCTGCTTCAAAGAACATATACCATGCATATCTAACACCAGTGAGTTACTGCTTTTGTCACAGATATTCTTTTATTACTGTGCAGTTTATAAGTTACCATCGTAATTTAGCACAGAGAGTTATGAACTGCCATCATAGAGCTGCATTAAAACTGCATAGGTTAGAAATGTATGCTTTTTCCCAGTCTTTCATTATCCTGGTTTGTTAAAAAAGGGTTGTTTGGGTAGAGGTACATTCTTATTATTAAAATCAACCCTATCCATTGTATTACATTCTCAATTCATTCAGAGTTTGTGCATCTCTTTTGAACAAGCCCTCTAAAAAAATACCAACCAGCGTGGATTTCAAGTGAATCCTACACCTTGTAGTCCTCTTTGCCTCATGTAACGTTTTGGATACAATAATTTACACGTGTATGATTTATTGTCTCTGTATGTGTGTGTGATAAAGTGCTCTGACACCCTACCCTGGTATGAGAGGTGCTGCTATAAAACAAATGAAATACATTCGAGAGGGGGATTATAGGGGGATGAGAGGTACTGTTGGAGGGTGATAGTGAGGGAATTATTGAAGAGTCCCAACAAGGATTGTTTTATCTTGGTGCATGGTGTGGTCATCATTTGATATGCATTCAAAGCTAATAGAATGGAATATATCATGACAAATGTATTGAAGAATGGACCATTTTCCCCCAAATTTTCTTGGGGAGAGAAATCCCCAAAGCCCCCCTCTGTAGTTTGTCAGGCTTGTTGTGTCCATCCCAGACACCAACACGGAGGAAAACCAACCTGCATGTCGGGGGACTTCAAGGACAGTAAGATTCACACTGAGAGTGGCCCAGTTGACAAGTTTGCCCCTTTCTGCATAACCAAAGACAGAGAGTGAGCCTTCGACCGCCACCAGCCGACACCTCAAAGCACCTCTACACCCGGGCCAACAACACGAGAGATAGGGAGGTGACAATGCCAACACCCCACTTGAGAGACCTGCACTGGCTCCCCATCAACAAGAGGATAACCTTCAAACTTCTCACCCACGTACACAAGGCTCTCCACAAAACCGGACCAGTGTACCTCAACATCTGACTCAGCCTCTATACCCAACCCACCAGCTCCGCTCCGCAGACCACGCTCTCGCCACCGTCCCCCACATCCGAAGAGTGACCTCCGACGGCAGATCATTCTCCCACCTCGCCGCCAAGACATTGAACACCCTCCTCATCCGCCTGCGGCAGACCGAAGACCTCCTAACCTTCAGAAGACTTCTCAAGACCTGGCTCTTCGAACAGTAGCAGCATCCCCCCCTCCCCAGCACCTTGAGACCCTCACAGGTATGTAGTGTGCTTTATAAATGCTATGATTGATTGATTGATTGAACAGGGTACTTATTATTATTATTATTATGAGGCCACCCTGGGTTTGCCTAGACTAGACTCCCAGTCACCGCCTGCAGCCTCTTTTTGCAGGCCCCCCTCAACCACAAGTGTCTCCTGCAGCGCAGACCTGATGCTTAAAGACACCACTGCATCCAAACCCTGCAGCCTGTGGAGAAGTGGACCAACGGTGTCCTTACATGCCTCAGCATCTCAAGAACAGAGCACTCTGTTTGTTCACCCAGACTGGCGGCCCAGTCCTAGATTGCAGCCTCTTTTCGACCCGACCATTCCCCATTGAACGAAATGGGGCACCTGCCACTGAAATATACCTAGGCACTCGGCCGCCCCAGTGCCGCCCAAGGTGACCTGTTAGTGTTGCCTTTGTACTTGCCACATACTCACCTTATGTCCAGGAGAAGGGCCCCGTAAGTAGCTGACAAGTGCCCGAATGTGAACTTTTGAAACCTGTAAAAATTCATAACTTGCCTGATTACAATGATCTTGGTATCTAAATTCACATACAAATCTGTGTTTGTTTTATAAATTGGTGTCTGATTTCCTTATTGAGTATGTGTCTCACTTACTGCCTTTGTGTGTGTGCAATAAATGCTTAGCACTACCCTCTGGGAAGCCTAACTGCTTGCCCACACAACCACACAGGAGAGCATTTGGGTTATCATTTATGCCTCTGTAAACCAATTTGGATTTGCCTGTTCTCTTTACACAGTTTACCTCATTTTGGTCCACCATATAAAGAGCCAGAATCCTACACCCTGCATGTTGCACTGACATTTACACCACCTTCTGTGAGCCTTGACTGCTCAACCACATCTTTCACTGGAAAGCCAAAGACACTAAGGGGGTCTGACTACCCACCGCAGTCACCGGTCTGAGAATCTGTGGGTTCGACTTCTGACACATCCAGGTGCTCCAGACAACCTGTGACGTATGGAGGGAACATTTGACTCTCACAAATGATCTCTTCCTGCAAGAGTAAAACCATGTATCCAGTATTAGGGTATCCTTCATAGATTCACATGCCTGATTCATTCCACGACGTCGAGATGGGAGTCACATGGTAACATAATCAAGCAGTATTTAAATAATGCCATAGGCTATAATGGCATTGAGCCATGTTTTTCATAGCCTATCTATGTCATTTTTTTTTTTTAAAAAGGACCAAATGTTGAATGCAGCCAATCAGCTGCTAGCACCCTCTAGAACCTTTTCATCAGAGGCAGTTTCCCTCAGATTTTTACCGCACGTCATGTGTGAAGGGAATCTCCCTGAGTTCTATTCAGTTTTTTCTGGATTTTTCCTGAAGATTGATCTTCTCAACATGTCGGATAGAAAAGGCTTATTCCACCCATGTAAAATCTGTTTCAGAAAGAGTCTCCATGTGGGTGATCCACATAAAGACTCTATTTACTGCCTCCATCTTTCTCATGAGGTAAGACAACGCAAGATCTGTCGGACCATTCTTCTAAGACTCTGAGGGTCAGAGAGGGAAGGCTGCTTCTTGGCTCCAGTCCACCAAGAAACATTAGTCTTCTGAAGGAGACATCGATAGCTCAACCAGACCACACAAAAGATCCAGGTCATAGGATGATGCCCCTGGTGAGGGCAGGAAATACCTCAAAATCTCCCAGGAGAGCAAAGGTCGTAGGAAGGGGAAACACCCTAAAGTCTCATCAGATATCAGGATCTATGATTCCCAAGTCTCCTCTGCTTGGTACTTTGTATATCTTGCTTGTGATTTTGTACCAATGCTTGTTTTATGTACCAATGCTTGTTTGCCTTATATCAATGTTTGTTTGCAATGCTTGTTTGCTCGTGATTCGTACCAATTCTTGTTTGCCTCATGTCTTGTACCAATGCTTGTTGGTTGCTCTTAGTGTACATTTCTGCCGGGAGCTCTTTTGTCCCTTCACAGTACCGGTAGCTTGGATGCAGCACTATAAATAGTGCCACGCCCTGAAATCCATGCGGATTATTGCGGAGTTTCCCGAGTCAAGACGTCTTGGTTCCTGGTCCGTTCCAGAGTCTACTGCTTCCTTCAAAGGCCTTCGTTTGCAGTTTCAAACCTATGGTAGTGTTCTACCATGAGATCCATTGACAGAAAATGCAGGTAGGATCCTTCCGTTTTCTGTGCTCGAGAGCAGTTTGTTTACACGTCGGAAAGGGCTCCCGGCTGGGTGCGCCTTTCATTTCTTAGTGCAAAACTCTTCACAGAACTTGGCAGTCATTTCTCATGCTGCGTGTTCGCTTCTAACTATTGAAACTAAATGCCTTTTCAAAACGCGAGTGCATAAATTAACATTCTTTCAGTTCGGACTCAAAAAAGTTGAACTTGGTGATAAATGTTGTTGGACAACAACTATTCTTGATATTTGGGATATATTACTGAATCTTTTATTACGAAACCAGTATTTGGGATATATTACTGAATCTTTTATTACGAAACCAGTATTTGACGTGAAACACTTTATGCATGAGGTTAAATGCTTATTTGGTGTTTCTTTCAATGATGCTTCTTTGGTGTTTCTTTCAATGATGCTTAAATGCTTATTTGGGGGTACTTTCACTGATGCCTTCCTTAGTTATTATTTTTGAGTACACGGTGTAACTGAACAGAAGTTGACACTTTAATCAAGAGTTTGACAACAGTAGTTTAAACCCAATTAAAATTACTTTTAGTATTATTGCACAGGAAAGCCAAGAAGGCGATTTGCAATTTATTGTATTTTAATTAACCAGTCTTTTCCTTAGGTAACTGAGTCTAAGTCATCTTCGGAGTTCCTTCTACAGCGCGTCAGAGGTCACGTGTTCCAGTTGTTTTATTTTTTCTCGTTCCAGATCTCCCTCCCCGCAGTACCCATCCTTACCTCCCCTCGTCCAGCCACTTTGATCCTCTGCGGAACTTTTTAAGTGCAGAGTCGAAGCTGCTGGAAGGTGGGCTTTTGGGTACTGCTCCTGAGAAACATAGATTACGATCAGATTGTTAAAGTCCCTGACAGAATAATCCGCCCAAGAATTTTAGTTCCTCCCGAGCAGTACACAAAAGATGGCCACCATGAATGATCTTTGTGCTATGCTAGGGAATTTGCAGAAAGAATTAGCTGCTAGTCGTCAAGAAACCGCTGCTTTAGCTAGTACGGTTACTCAGTTACAGGCGTGCCTGGATTCAGGGCAGTCACCCCATCCTACTCAAACCAACGCTACTGGTCCTAGCTCGTCAATTTCAGTATCTGTACCTACACCGGTTCCTTTGGCACAACAAGAGAGATTCGCTGGGGAACCAAACAAGTTTCAGACCTTTATGACTCAGGTACAATTACATTTCATGGTTAAACCAGCTTCTTTCCCAGACGCTCAGTCACAAATTGCCTTTTTGATCTCCTTTTTGAGTGGTGATGCAGCAATGTGGGCAGTCCCATTGGTCCAGTCTGATGATCCCTTGTTATATAATTGGGCACGTTTTAAACGCGAATTTGAGGGAAAAAAAATTGACGGACGGACCATCACTGGATCAGCAGATAGAGAATTGCTAGTACTTAAACAAGGAAATAAAGAACTGATCCATTATCTCACACAGAAAAAGAGAGCTGCCTTATACTACCAGGGGCTAAAGAATGAATTAAAGGACTTGATCGCACCATTCGATCCTCAACCTCGGTTTTGTGCTGATCTCATAGCTTTTAGTCTTCGTTTAGATCACCGAGTTGCTGACCGTAAAGGCGATAAAAGAAGAACGGATGTTCGAATTTTTACTAGAGCTAAGGAAAGGTTTCATTTAACAACCCAAGATAACATAGAACCTATGGAAGTTGGCAGTTTAAGAAAGCAACTATCTTCTGAAGAGAAAGAAACCAGACGTAAAAATGGTCTTTGCCTTTATTGCGGAAAGAAAGGCCATTTTGTCAAAGACTGTCTTCTTAAGCCCAAAAATCCCTGGCCACGAGACAAAAAAGAGAACAAGTCGGAAAACTAGTTAACTCGAGATCGGATCAGGAGACGTTTTCGAGTTTGCAGTGCCCTCCTGAACAGTCTGTCGCCAATACCTTACAGTTAACTGTACCACATTTGATGTTGAACGTCCAGTTCATATTACCTGATCAGAGACAATTAATGGTAGCAGTAATGGTAGACTCAGGGGCTACCGGAAATTTTATCGATACAGCATTTGTAACTAAGACAAAAATACCAATCACAGCAAAAACTAAACCGAAATTGTCTATGCGGTAGATGAGACCCAACTAACTTCAGGACTGATTACTCATTGTACCTGTTCGTTAAGTATGATCTGCGATGTTAACAACAGAAAGCATCAAGAGACCATTTCATTCGATATCATTGATATACCTCAATTTGGAGTAATTTTAGGCATACCCTGGTTAACTTTACATAATCCTGCTATTGATTGGGTTAGTCGTTCCATAGATTTTACTTCTCTTTGGTGCAAACAAGAATGTTTTTGTTCTAAGACGAACAAACTATCAGAGGAATCTTCGAGCTCGTTTCTTCGTTGTGCTTCAGCTCTTTATGTCTCTACTGCTGCAGTATTGAGTTACCACCTATTTATGGATCTTTTTCTGATGTTTTTTGTGAACAGAAAGCAGAAATTTTACCTCCTCATAGGGACTATGATTGCGCTATCGATCTTGTACCAGGAGCCAAAATACCCTGTAGTAGGATTTACGCGTTAACTGATCAAGAAAATCAACACCTTCCAGAATATCTCGTCAAATTTTTAAAAAACGGCTTTATCAGACCCTCCAAGTCCCATGCATCCTCCCCACTTTTCTTCGTCCCAAAGAGTAATGGAGAATTGCGCACTTGTATTGACTACCGAGCGCTTAACAACATCACCATTAAGAATCGGTACCCCTTACCATTGATCCCAGTTCTTCTTGATCAGGTGCGCTCTGCTACAATTTTTACTAAGCTTGATTTGCGAGGTGCCTACCACTTGGTACGCATCAGACCTGGCGACGAGTGGAAAACGGCATTTCGAACTCGCTTCGGCTTGTTTGAATATTGTGTAATGCCCTTTGGGTTATGCAATGCCCCGGCCGCTTTTCAATTTTTTGTTAATGATGTCCTTCGGGACTATCTTGACAGATTTGTCATTGCTTATATTGACGATCTCCTAATTTTTTCATCCTCTACTGAGGAACATGTTCAACATGTTAAAATGATTTTAAACACCTTACGAACCCATGGTTTGTTTTGTAAACTATCTAAGTGTGAATTTCATACTACTAATGTTGAATTCTTAGGCTTCATACTTTCTCCATCTGGTATTACTATGGCTCCAAGAAAAATTCAAGCCGTAATGGATTGCCCACTCCAACTTCAGTAAAGGACATTCAGCGATTTTTGGGGTTCGCTAATTTTTATCGTCGATTCATCAAGCATTTTTCGACTCTGGCTACTCCCCTAACTCAATTGTTGAGGAAGAATGCAAAATTTGTTTGGTCTGTAGATGCTGAGTCTTCCTTCCAAGCTCTCAAAAGAACGTTTACCCAAGCACTGGTTCTTCGACATCCAGATACTGAAAGGCCCTTTATAGTGGAAGCTGATGCTTCAGACTTCGCTATAGGAGCTATCTTATCGCAGAAGGATGCAAGTAGTAACGAACTCCACCCGATTGCATTTCTTTCCAGAAATTTTTTACCTGCAGAACTAAACTATACAATAGCTGAGAAAGAACTTCTAGCAATCCGTTATGCCTTCAAAGAATGGCGTCACTATTTACTAGGAGCTAAGCACACAGTGACGGTCTATACTGACCACCGTAACCTACAGTTTTTAAGATGTGCAAAGGCACTCACTCCACGACAGCTTCGTTGGACATTGTTCTTTGCAGAATTCGTTTTTATTATAACCTTCAGACCAGGTACAGAAGAACAATAAAGCGGATTCCTTATCACGATATGATTTCAATCAAAATGACTCTTTTCTTCCTAAAGCCACGACCATGCTGTCAAGTAATCAGATAATTGGCGTCACAATGTTGGATACCTTCTTTCACCTAATAAGACAAGCCATGCTCTTACCAAAACTTGTTTCTTGGGTACAGGAAGGCCCCAATAGAACTACTCATCAAAATCTACTGTTTGTCTCAAACTTGTTGTTTGTCTCAACAAAGAAACTACAAACTCAAGTGTTAGAATGGTGCCATACGAGACAATTAGCGGGCCATCCAGGTATTACTAAAACTAAGGAACTAGTACAAAGGAATTTCTGGTGGCCAACGTGGAAAAAAGACGTTATCTCTTTCATCCAAGATTGTGGCATTTGTGCTCAAGCCAAAGGAGAACATGGAAGCAAAAAGGGTCTCTTACTTCCTCTTCCAACACCAACACAGGTTTGGGAAGATATCGCAATGGATTTTATTACCGATCTACCGGAAGATCAAGGAATGACAACAATACTTGCTGTAGTGGATCGTTTGTCTAAAATGGCTCACTTCATAGCTTGTAAGAAACTTCCTACTTCTTCTCAAGTCGTCCAACTTTTATTACAACATGTCATACGTTTACACGGTTTACCCCGATCCATCACTTCAGACCGTGGTCCAGAATTCATTTCACAATTCTGGAAGGCTTATTTATTTATTTATTAATGACACTTATAGAGCGCGTACAATTACCCGTGGGCGTCTCGGCGCTAATATGCAATGATGTCTCTCCCTGATCAGTATGTTCAGAAGCTTAATTTACTGATTAAATAACCATGTTTTCAGTTTTTTTCTAAACTGAAGCAGTGAGGAACTTGTTTTTATGTGGTTTGGTAGGGTGTTCCAGATTTTAGGGGCCGCAATTGAAAAGCGGCAGTCGCCCCAGGAAACTGTTCTGCTGCGTTGGACCACTAGTTGGTTAAGTGAGGTAGATCGAAGTGTTCTGGACGGATTGTAGGGAATTAGTTGCTCTTTGAGAAAACGCGGTCCTTGGTCCTGCAGTGTTTTGTAGACTATGCACAATGATTTGAATTTTGCCCTATTTTGGATAGTTAACCAGTGGTAACTTTTCAGAGTGTCCGAGATGGGTGCGAATTTAGGTTTTTTGGACAGCACGCGTGCCGCTGCGTTCTGCACGGTCTGTAGTTTTTTGGTAACTCTGTTTTGTGCATTAAGCAGAAGACCATTGCAGTAATCTAACGATGTTAGGACCAGGGAGGTGACTAGCGTCTTGGCTGCTGAATCTGGTAGAAACGGTGTGATTTTTCTTATCATTTTAAGCTTAAAATGGGCGTTAGCTGCCACCTTATTTGCGTGGGCCATGAAGTTGAGCTGGTCATCGAATGTCACTCCTAGGTTTCTGACCTTAACGGTGGGGCAGGGAGGGGTTCCTAGAGCCGATGGCCACCAGGCTGCAGACCAGGCTGGCATAAGGTTACCAAAGATAACCACCTCCGTTTTATCGGAGTTGAGCTTCAGGCAATTTTTTGCCATCCACTCACCGATGGCATTCATCCCGCTTTGGAATCTCTCTGCCACCTCCTGTCCATTACCCTTTATGTCCAACACTAGTTGAGTGTCATCGGCGTATGAGGTTAGGCCCATCCTGTATGCTTTGATGACACTAGCGAGGTCCGACACATATATATTAAATAGTGTCGGACTTAGGGATGAGCCTTGGGAGACCCCACACGGTAATGACAAATCAGCTGATTGAAAAAGGCCCAGTGTAACCGCCTGGGTTCTGTTGGCCAAGAAGGAAGCAAGTAGGTCTTGGTGTAAAACCTTGAACATCAAGAGTAATACTTCAACCAGTTTTCATCCAGAAACTGACGGACATTCTGAACGGGTCAATGAGATCCTAAAACAATACTTAAGGTGTTATCTTTTCAAGAAACAATGGACAACACTCCTATGGGAGGCAGAATTTGCATACAACAACTTACAAAACGCTTCAACTGGTATGTCACCTTTTTTCGCTGTCCATGGTCGACATCCACATTTTTCACCATTATTATTGGCTCAAACTAAAACCAATATACCTTCCTTAGACTCTCACTTCCAAGGAATGAAGACAGTTACCAGAACTTTACAAAAGAATGTAATGAACGCAAAGGCTTCATATAAAAAAATTGCCGATAGAAAGAGACGAAAGGGTCCAGAGTATCAGATAGGAGATCAGGTATGGCTCTCTACCAAAAACTTCCAATTCAGAAAACGCTATAAATTCCACCCAAGGTTTATCGGACCCTATACAATTGTACAATGTGTGAATCCTGTTACGTACAAATTACGTCTCCCAAAGACAATGAAAATCTACCCTGTATTCCATACTTCTTTGTTGAAGAAAGCTACTAAAAAAAGACGATCCCATCCTCCTGCAATTTACATTGACAATGAGAAAGAGTTCGGGGTCCAATGTGTCAAAGACAGTAAGTGTGTTAGGGGGAAGTTGTGGTATCTCCGAGCCTGGAAAGGTTAAGGACCCGAGGAAGATTCTTGGGTGTCCCAAGAGAATGTCCACGCTCCCCGTTTGGTACGGCAATTTCATGCTAAACATCCAGAGGCTGTGACTTGATCCTTTTGAGGAGGGGTGTTTCCATTTTTGTTGGGGGGCACTGTCAGGATCTATGATTCCCAAGTCTCCTCTGCTTGGTACTTTGTATATCTTGCTTGTGATTTTGTACCAATGCTTGTTTGATGTACCAATGATTGTTTGCCTTGTATCAATGTTTGTTTGCAATGCTTGTTTGCTCGTGATTCGTACCAATGCTTGTTTGCCTCATGTCTTGTACCAATGCTTGTTGGTTGCTCTTAGTGTACATGTCTGCTGGGAGCTCTTTTGTCCCTTCACAGTACCGGTAGCTTGGATGCAGCACTATAAATAGTGCCACGCCCTGAAATCCATGCGGATTATTGCGGAGTTTCCCGAGTCAAGACGTCTTGGTTCCTGGTCCGTTCCAGAGTCTACTGCTTCCTTCAAAGGCCTTCGTTTGCAGTTTTGAACCTATGGTAGTGTTCTACCAAGAGATCCGTTGACAGAAAACGCAGGTAGGATCCTTCCGTTTTCTGTGCTCGAGAGCAGTTTGTTTACATGTCGGAAAGGGCTCCCGGCTGGCTGTGCCTTTCATTTCTTAGTGCGAAACTCTTCACAGAACTAGGCAGTCATTTCTCATGCTGCATGTTCGCTTTTAACTATTGAACCTAAATGCCTTTTCAAAACGCGAGTGCATAAATTGACATTCTTTCAGTTCGGATTCAAAAAAGCCGAACTGTAAAAACAGGTCAAGGACAACCAATATTTGCCCGGCGGTATCGCCTCTTTAACCCACAAAATATTAATCAATGAAGAGGCAGGCGCTGGAGACTGGAAGGCAGGAAACAAGGTTTATTTTCTCCGGAGGAGAACACATCAGTTCGGACAGCCAGTATCGTCACGAGGTGCTCTAACCGCATCTCTGAGGCCTGGCCTCTTATACACAGTTTTATGATCTTTATTGCAGGTAACACATTCTTGCAATGCTTTGAAGTATGAAAGGACATCCTCGGAATCTCCCCTTCAAGCCCGTTCCCACACACATTTACAGTTGAAGTCCCCACCCCGGTCACAACAGGTGATGATTATCGCGCAGCTGGATATTCCGCCGATTCACGGAATGTGTGGGGTTGATCGGATATCACAGGGTGGGGGCTTTGATCATTTCGAGGGTCCTTTAATGGGGGAGGCTTCCTACTGTACGGGGGGGGGCAATAAACAGTATCCGCAGAGCTAGGTGGCGGCCTGGGAACGAGGAAGACAAACGGGCACACAGGAAAGGGGGTTTGTATCAAAGGGCCTGGGACCATGAAAGGAATGAAGGGAGGTGTCGCGCTGGGAACAGGATGGGGTTCTGAGGCAGAGCTGCGCTGGAGAGGGGTTTATGACCCAAGGCATGTGAGAGCGGGGGTGGTGAGAGCGGGGGTGGCCAGTGCGTGGGGGGTTTGTGAGGGCGAAGGGCTGTGCTGGGGGCCAGTGGCGTGCAGAGGGTGGTTCTGATCGAGGCACCTAAAATGGCGGGTGCGTATGACAAAAAGTGTGGCATCAGGGGAAAAGGCAAGATGGCGCAGATAATGTTTACCAAATCGTACTAATTTTCCACAGTCCTCCCTTTAACATTTCCAAGACATCTTGCTGGCCTATTTCCTATCCATGTCTACTGCGGCGGTCATAAGTAAAGAAGTAGGGGTCCAGGTGAAGGAGCTATAAACATAACATTTAAAATCTTTCGTCTTAGGAGGCGGGCCTATCGATAAGCTCGTTTGCAGGAAAGTCATAGTAATGCAATATCGGACAAAAACGATTCTGTAGTGAGAGCGTTGAGTACATTTCATAGATGCTTATAGTCATTCGGAATATGAACTGATAGGTTATTACATATGTAAGTTCTTTTCGCATTCGGTTGGAGCACAATCAATACAATGGTGGCTGGGAGAGAAATGAGACGTAGTAAACGCGATAATCAGGCGTGTCATTGTTCGAAGGGGAAGTCCTATGGTCATGGACCATTATTAGTGAGTTCTCAGCATTCTTTGTCGTCTTCTGTTGGCACTGTGGAGCACCGGCGGTGGAGCTATGTGTCCAGCTCTATTCTAGGTCCCGCGTTGCAGGGCATGACCTTTTCCTCGCTTTCCTGGTCAAAAAGGTCCTTTTCGCCCTGTGTCCTTTTGAGTCGATTGTCAAAGAGTTCAGGTGGAAGAAGGGGGGTGTGTGAGTAGTCCTTAGGGTAGGTCGGAGGAAAAGGGGATGGAGCAGGGCCAGATCGGGAACAGACCAGGGGGACGGAAAATTTTAGGTAGGTGGGCCCATGACCGAGTTCAGAGAGCTGGGACTTTTCGGCACATGTTGATCATCGAGCAGTGGCATCAGGTCAGCCCTTTCCTCTCATTTTGTCGGAAACAGTGCCTCGTCCTGCGACTCCTTACTGTTGCGGTCTCGCCTTGGCCAATGTCGCAGATGTTCCACGATCTGTAGTCAGGCCGCGTGCTCCCACATCCGGTCTCTCTCTCCTCCGACAGTGGTACCCTTAAATGAGTTTGACAGTCTTTAGAGAATCGGCAGAGGAAGGTAATCACATAAGTCTATTTCTCTCCCAGTTCCAAGCAAATGAGAAACATCCGTTACATTGGGGTTCACAACCAACATATAAATAATTGATGATGGGCTTGCTGGATTTCCTATAACTTTCCTTCGTAACTATTTCGTTGGTGTTTGTTGGTGTTACATTCATTGTCGTGGTACGAGATCTGGTACCTATTCATTGCATTTTGCTTATTACAGTTACGTCAGTTCTTCTGGCAGAGACCCACTTTCCTAGTACGAGCCTTACAAAGCTATACCGTTCTCCAGGGTTTTATATTTTTTTTCGAAAAAGTGCAACGCGCTATCACCATGGTCTGATCGGTATCTTTCTGAGGAATGAACATAGGCTAAACAATTTTCCATTCTATCAATGCATCCTACCTTTCAGCTAAACATTTTACTTTTAACAGGGCTTATTGCAACAATTTCTTCATTTCGGTCTAATCTTAACTTTGCAAACATCATTCTAATTTCTACATCGTCTCTTACAACCTGACTACTTTATTAAAAACCGAGGTCTTATGGAAAACAACTAGGAACATAGCAAACTGTGGTGAGGGACTATCGTCTTGCTTTGTGTCATGAGGGCGTTATCTAGCAGAAGGCCACAGTTCAGTTGGTAAGCGTTCAGTGACATTTCTCGAATTCTAAACTCGGTAGCTTGCTCATCAACAAATCATTTCTAGGAACAACGGCTGGCCTGTGTTAGTCGTAAGTCGACCCATCTCTTACAACCGGTGGTGAGGGACATTTTTAAAACTCTCGTCCGGGGCAGCTGATACAAAACTGAGGGCGTTCTGGGAAGATGGGGATGTTTCGATCACTTTTACTGTTTGGGTATTGAGACAATTCGGGACGGGGAAGGTCGCGTTATCTGAGGCATTTTTTTGTTATCATAGAAGCCACTGACATGTAGTTCCCTTATTACGGGTCAGATTAGGGAACCTCAGTCGTCTTACCTGTCCTTTCCTTTTTGGCCAATTCTAGGTTTCATCAATATTTAGCAGAAAGGAGAGGTAGTGACACGGCATCAAGGTGATTTTATTTAAGACAAATTTTGGGCAAATACTTGCGGTATTTGGAGCCAATTGGGTGGTGCACCAGGGGTGGCGGTTTGCCAATTAGGTGCTAGTCGTTCGGAAGAGTGAGAGTGTGGAGGAGAGGGAGAGAGAGAGAGAGAGAGAGAGAGAGAGAGAGAGAGAGAGAGAGAGAGAGATGTGCAACAATAGGCTAAATAGTACACGTGCGACATGGGGAGTGGCCGTGTATTAAGATAGGCTATTCAGCGCACTACACAACATGAGACATTACGGGTCTGTTAGAATTTCGAAAGCATGCAGTTTGGGACGGACGAGCATTAGGCCGGGTACAGGGGACATGCATTGAGTAAAAGGCACCATTGTGTCGCACTTCTCGCACTCTCGGTCCTTTGACTAGTTAAGTCAACGCTTCAGTCGCATAAAAACATTTTCTCATAGTTTCAGACATACGTGACACGTGCCCATTCACGCAACACGGATTAGGGGTGGTCGTGTTTCATCATATCATACAACTTATTGGCTCCTTCGTTACAAGAGCAGTTTGTGGGCGTGCTTAGGTGCCACCTTGCAGCGTTAGTCCGCTTCATGTATCAGACATGGCGAGGCTTCAGATCTTCACCATACCTCAGTCGTGATTCCAATGTAACCTGTAGAGGGAGGAAAAGAGGGGAAGGGAGGGGGACAACATTCGAGCATATCAAATGCATGGGCACGAAAGTCTTTTACTTACCACATACTCGTCTTATCTCCTCGGGATAGAATCCCTGGGGTCTTGGTTTCTGAAGCCAGGGGGGGGGGGGCAGTGTGTCCTTATAGGCCGGGTGTAGGGAAACGTTAAAAATCAGAGGCACTTAGTGCGAGGTATCTAGTTGGTAGATGTATCTAGCTATCGGGGTCCTTAAATCTTTTCCAACGCTGTGATGTTCTAAGGCATATCAGCTCTTCGGCCAACTCTGTTCCCTAGTACCTTTGAGTGCCGTACCTTTATAACATTCTATCATTTACACCGCTTCACTTTACCCGTCCTCAGAAGTCGAGGTCCTTCTCCATGCACTAGTTCCTGAGCCAGTCGCATACTTGGAGGCAGAGTTTAGAGTCGATCCTCCATCCGGGGCTGAGCAACCATCTTCTAATAACCTTAAAAAGAGAACAAAGCAGGGTGCACAGAAAAACTCTCCCGCTGATCCCACATTTAAAAAAGCATGCAATACCTGTTCATAGTTTGGAAAACCTTTATTTGCACAATCGTTCAGCATGTAGATATGAGGGTGCAATCGTATTTGGCCGGACACGGCGGTGGCTGAAGCACGTACAGTAAGGGGGGGTATTTTGCAGCATTAAAAACATTTAAAAGGGTTTATTTAGTCATTTGCAGGAAACTAAAAAGGTCTATCAATAGGTGAGGGATCAAGGGGCATTCATTTCATAATTGGAAGCACAGTCAGACTAGTTGTAATCAAATTTCCTAAATGCATACCGTGGGCGTGTGTCACAAGCGAGGTTATGTATCAGTTACAATAATATCATAATAAATCGTACATTGAAACCAACATTTTAACGGGGTCCTTTTACATGATCGTCGAGTGAACCCTCCCTCTTTTTCGTCAAGTGTACAAAGGATCATATATATCTCAGAACATCAAGTCTTATTAGCTAAAAACACCACGAGGCGTTCGTAAGTTCTCATTGACACCGGCGCCATTTTGGGCGGGGCCGGGTTAGTCCGGAAGTAGCATCAGGGACAAAATGTTTCCCACAACCGGCGGTTGGACCAGAGTCCTTTTCGGCAGTTCAAAAAACTCGTGCTAACAGGAGGGGTGGCTATGTCGTGGTTATTTCGTTAGCGACCAAGGCAGTTGTTCCTCACCGGAAGCCTGCAGGGGCCAAGGGCTCCGGGGACTTTTGTAGAATCTTCAAGGCTGTGGGGATGCTGTCGGAGGTGGGGGCTTGTGCCCCGGTGGGCAAGCGTCCGAGTTACATTGCTGGTCAAAGTTACTCTAGCGGCCTAGACCCGCCTTCCAGGGGGCCCAGACGCCATTTTGAGACCCTGCAGCAGCCGCCCTTCGTCGAGTCTGCAAGAGTGGAAGAGACCCTTTGGGGTGAAAAAATGGAACGCCGTGCCGTAGGAGCAGGACATTCGGCTAGGGTGCAGCTGTGGCGCCTCCACCTGGGGAGGCGAGGGAGACTCGTTCGCGCCGTCTCCCTCTCCCGGTGCACTCCACGCTGCCCTCTTTCATGGGCATGCATGATGGCCACTCCACATCCCGTGCTCCACAAGTACACTTGAGGGCCATCGCATGTCTTGTGCTGCGCAAGTATGGGCGCCATCCCATGTCCTGTGCTGCGGAAGTATGGCCGCCTGCGGTGCATGTCCTGTGCTGCGGAAGTATGGGCGCCGCCGTTGCATGTCCGGTGCTGCGCAAGTATGGGCGCCGCCGTTGCATGTCCGGTGCTGCGCAAGTATGGGCGCCGCCCGGCTGGAGGATTTCGGCGCCGGGCCGGGGGCTGGGAAACCTCCTATCCGGGGAGGTGGGAGAGGCTCGTACGCGTCGCCTCTCCCTCCCAGCCCACCCTGTACCAATTTCAGCAGAGGTATTTGTGATGGCCGGACCGGGGCTGGGAAACCACCTATCCGAGGAGGTGGGAGAGGCTCGTTCGCGTCGCCTCTCCCTCCCAGCCCACCCTGTACCAATTTCAGCGGAGGTATTTGTGATGGCCGGACCAGGAGATACGAGGGAGGGGATCATCTGCACCCGCCCCCTCCCTACTCGTGGTCCGGGGGACGCCACCCCACGAAGAAGAGGATGGGACGGCCATTTCATGCCGGGCCCGTGGTGCCTCCTGGACATCCCACTGGCGATCTTTTCGATCGATGGCTGTCAGCAGGCCCCGCCCCACACGTGCTGTGTGTTTCACCTTCCGGATGGGCGTGACCGGTGACCTGCGGCATTTCGGGAACTTCCGGAGTGGGGGTAGGTATTTTGTTTGGACAGGCATGTCTGGGTAATGGGGGGTTGTCTATGCAGGCCTGTAATTGCTCCTTTTTTTTTACAGAGTGGGGGGGGCAGCAGAGAGTAATCAGTCCTATTGCACTCGAAGTTTGAGTTCATTAATGGAATCTATACTAATCTGTCCGAGACTACTCTGTGTATTGTTTCTGTGGGTTATCCGAAAAGGGTGGCTTTTTTTTTTTTGTGTTAGGGAACAGTAGCAGTAGTACGGGGTTCGTCACCGGGTAACTTAGAGCTAGACTGGGTTTCTCGTCTTAGCGTTGTTCGATCTATGAGGACTCAAACATGTCGCTGAAATCGGTCTGGCGAAATCTGTGCCTTCGGGCATAATCAAACGTGGTGGTTCTATCTGGCCTGTCCGTGTCAGTCTGATTCATCTTTGTCTCACGCCTTTTCCCTTTCTGCCGGCCTGTTATTTCTGTCGGCCCTCTGCTCCTACCCTCGTTCAGTAGAGTCGGGCATTGGGCTTTTCAGTGCCCGGAATATTTACAAAAAGCACATTGGTTTTGCCCTAAGTCTGGTCGTCCTGTGCGTAGTGTCGGGGGATTACTTTCGGGTCGTTGTGTCTTGGGGTTGTCCTGTCGATATATTCCTTTACCTACTCTGACTTCGTCTCTTTTCTTTCGTTGCATTGCTTCTTTGCGCCACATACCGAGACTGTCGAGCATAATAGGCGTTGTCTTATTACTACAAAGGGCTATTCCTAACGTTTCTATTTTATCAAGATCGAAGGAGCCTATCAGTGGCCACTGTTTCTCTTGATTTTCTTTGGTATACCTGTGCCACAGCTTACTATAGGCTATGGTAACTAATCCATACTTTGTGAACATGTCTTTATTAGGGGTGCCTTCCAGCGGAGCTAGATGGTCCACCTCTAAAAAACGGTCCGGGCTGAACCAACTACCAATCAGTGGGGAGAAGACAGACATGACGGCTCGCAACGAGGACAAAAGTCAGCACTGCCTATCTTATCACTGCGTGCAAAGACTAGACAGAATATTTCTATTCTACGTTGTTTGCAGGCAGTGAATACCTCATGAACCAAAACAGTCAATAAACAATCAGTGGGGAGAATAAGTAGGCCCGCAAAAGGTCTGCGTCCTCTACCCTTTCACTATCTGCAAAGAGGAACCTGTTCTTTCCTGTTTGCAGACAGAGAATCTCCAGAAAACAATCCGCGAACAGTAGTTCGGGGTCAAAAACAATTAATCAGTGTGGGAGAAGGAAATCTCCCGAAAGTTCAAAACAATCAATCAGTGGGGGAGAAAGATAGGCACGATGGCTGCGTTACCTATCCTTCACTGTTTGCAAAGAGAGAGAGCCTATTGTTTCTCCGTTTGCAGACAGTGAATCTCCAAACAAGTCAACAAAGAGTAATACTGGTATTTTCCGATCATTCAATCAATCATTTCGCAATTCGTCGTGTTTACACGACCTTACCCGGGCCGTATGGACAGTTTCTTATCTTCCGAATCCAGCGCCCGATCGTCCTCTTTTCCTCGCATTCCTCGCGGCACTCCTGATGGTTCCCAGTCAGGACCGTAGATCACTCGAGAGAGAGGTCTGTTCGGAACCAGTGAAGTTCGGATGATCGGCTGCCAGACGAGGGTCTATTGGGCAAGAGCTCTCCCGATCGTTGCAGTCGTTCACTCTGTCGTCAGGACCTCTCCCACTGGATCCACGTGTCGCTGATGGGCCCCACGCTTGGGACGCCAATTGTAAAAACAGGTCAAGGACAACCAATATTTGCCCGGCGGTATCGCCTCTTTAACCCACAAAATATTAATCAATGAAGAGGCAGGCGCTGGAGACTGGAAGGCAGGAAACAAGGTTTATTTTCTCCGGAGGAGAACACATCAGTTCGGACAGCCAGTATCGTCACGAGGTGCTCTAACCGCATCTCTGAGGCCTGGCCTCTTATACACAGTTTTATGATCTTTATTGCAGGTAACACATTCTTGCAATGCTTTGAAGTATGAAAGGACATCCTCGGAATCTCCCCTTCAGGCCCGTTCCCACACACATTTACAGTTGAAGTCCCCACCCCGGTCACAACAGGTGATGATTATCGCGCAGCTGGACATTCCGCCGATTCACGGAATGTGTGGGGTTGATCGGATATCACAGGGTGGGGGCTTTGATCATTTTGAGGGTCCTTTAATGGGGGAGGCTTCCTACTGTACGGGGGGGGGCAATAAACAGTATCCGCAGAGCTAGGTGGCGGCCTGGGAACGAGGAAGACAAACGGGCACACAGGAAAGGGGGGTTTGTATCAAAGGGCCTGGGACCATGAAAGGAATGAAGGGAGGTGTCGCGCTGGGAACAGGATGGGGTTCTGAGGCAGAGCTGCGCTGAAGAGGGGTTTATGACCCAAGGCATGTGAGAGCGGGGGTGGTGAGAGCGGGGGTGGCCAGTGCGTGGGGGGTTTGTGAGGGCGAAGGGCTGTGCTGGGGGCCAGTGGCGTGCAGAGGGTGGTTCTGATCGAGGCACCTAAAATGGCGGGTGCGTATGACAAAAAGTGTGGCATCAGGGGAAAAGGCAAGATGGCGCAGATAATGTTTACCAAATCGTACTAATTTTCCACAGAACTTGGTGATAAATGTTTTTGGACAACAACTATTCTTGATATTTAGGATATATTACTGAATCTTTTATTACGAAACCAGTATTTGGGATATATTACTGAATCTTTTATTACGAAACCAGTATTTGACGTGAAACACTTTATGCATGAGGTTAAATGCTTATTTGGTGTTTCTTTCAATGATGCTTATTTGGTGTTTCTTTCAATGATGCTTAAATGCTTATTTGGGGGGACTTTCACTGATGCCTTCCTTAGTTATTATTTTTGAGTACAAGGTGTAACTGAACAGAAGTTGACACTTTAATCAAGAGTTTGACAACACTAATTTAAACCCAATTAAAATTACTTTTAGTATTATTGCACAGGAAAGTCAAGAAGGTGATTTGCAATTTAATGTATTTTAATTAACCAGTCTTTTCCTTAGGTAACTGAGTCTAAGTCATCTTCGGAGTTCCTTCAACAGCGCGTCAGAGGTCACGTGTTCCAGTTGTTTTATTTTTTCTCGTTCCATATCTCCCTCCCCGCAGTAGCCATCCTTACCTCCCCTCGTCCAGCCACTTTGATCCTCTGCGGAACTTTTTAAGTGCAGAGTCGATGCTGCTGGATGGTGGGCTTTTGGGTACTGCTCCTGAGGAACATAGATTACGATCAGATTGTTAAAGTCCCTGACATCAGAGACTACAACTTCCGTCCCCTCTTCTCCACTGGGAAAGGAAAAGGAGCATCCCAGAGCCCCATCTACAGATTCTACAAGGCAAAAAACCATTGTCAAAAACAACCCCTACACTGTCAATGATGACAAGTACCACATTTAAGTCATCAGCTCCGTCGATGCCAGGAACAGTAACGGCGATGGCCATTTCTGGACCCATACCGTCGTCGAGAGTATCATCGACATCTATTCCGTCGACGTCCTCATCGGCGAAGATTTCGTTGATGAAGTAGGCACCATGGACGGGCGCCCCACTGAAGAGCGCCACGTCGACGAGCAACCTAATGGCGAGCGCCCCATCGGTGAGCATCTCGTTGATGCTACCAACGATGACACAGTCGACGGTAACGCCAGTGACGACAGTACCGTTGATAGCGACTATTCCCTCTTCAGGGTTATTGGTACCGTCAACGACACTGTCGACTGCAGTCAGTGTTACCAGGGTAGAGGCCTTTTCTTCGCCCAGATGTTTCATCTTTTAAAAAGATCTCCACGTTGCCTCCCTCTCACTTATTAGACTTCCAACATTCAGAGAATGAGGAGGAGGATGACAATGGTACATATGGTGTGGGTCATAGCCCGTCCGAGTTGCATGTAAAATGCCAGGATGAGGAAGACAATTATGAGGATGAGCAGCAGCAGCAACATTATCAGCAATATCTGGTTCCTCTGCGCTATTTTCAGCCTTATAGCTATTCCCCCGAACCTCACCCTAGGGAAATGGCACATTTACCACCGCTTTTAATCAATGATCTTCAAGCGAAGTTGGTTGGCTGACTATAGGCAGAGATTTCCTCCCCAGGATGTTCAGAATGGCCCACAAATTATATCAACCTCAGCCCCCGGCAACGGCAGCCTTATCCCAACCAGCAACACCTATGGTACCATATGATTTGAATGTGGGCGGGAGCCACGCTGGTTGGGATTGTGAAGGAAGATTATCGACTTCCCGGGGGCTTAATACTTTGGCCCCTACTCATGTAACATAACAAGTTTGTTTTTGGCTTACTCACCCGTAGTAGAGACTACCTGGGCACTTGTTAGCCATATAACTAGAGGGCTGAATCAGAACACAGTACTGTGCTGTGTGGTGGGTTCGGTCACCGCATATTTTAAAATTTGTAATTACCTGCATAATTGTATTTTTCTCTGCACTCATTTGTTGCACGGAACGCGCTTTTTAAAAACGGAATTTGTGCTTTTTAACGTGTTCTTAGTTCTAGTGAGCTTTCGACTTCCTCAGCGCTAACGCAGTGTATGTAAACAGACCCGCCTGAAGAGTAGTGCTGGAGTTGGAGACGCACTAGTTTTTCTCGCAGCGCCAGCGTCGAGGTCCCCTACCTCCCTCCCTCACTTCCTATATTAGGCAGCATGGCTAGTCAGTGCAGCGGACGTGCGCAGCGGGCGCGCCGGCGGCACGCCGAAGGCGCGCCAGAGGCAAGCCCGTCTGCACCCGTCCGTGACCAGCCGGGACCAGGGGCCACCCCCCTTGCTCCCGGTATAGTTATTCCGCTATGGCTTTAAGGTCCTTGGCATCGGGGGACTATGACTTGAATGAGCAGACCCTCGAGAACCTTCAGGAACATCGGTTATTGAGAGATGAGATCGTGGTTAAGCGGGAACCTGCCGCGGCGGTTCCCCCCTGATAAACTATGTGGACTTAATATTAGAGTCCTGAATACCCACTCCCTGCAAAAACACCATTTAGAGGTGTTTACCCTGCTCCATATGAGTGATATTGACATCTTAGCTCTCACAGAGACCTGGCTAGGGGATTCCTCTACCTCGGACATCATTGCGGCCCTTCCAGAAGGCTATGAGGCCTTTTGGCACAACAGACAGGGAAATGCAAGAGGAGGTGGTGTGGGTATTATCTTCAAGAAACAGCACATGTTCACCAAGGTCCTGGCTGAACATCCTGAGGGGACAGACCTACCTGGAGGGTAAAATCCTGTTTAAAAACTCCTGTCTACTGCTTATGGTTGTGTACCGTCCCCTACAGTGTCCCCCTACTTTCATTGATCTCTTCATTGAGGTAGTTATGGATTTATACACCCGTTATAAAAGGGTACTAATAGTAGGTGATTTTAATTTTCATTGGGACAATCTTCAAAAAGATCCCTTAGCTCACCAGTTGGACTCTGCTATGAAAGCACTTGACCTTTGTCAGCTGGTAGATTGCCCCGCACACACTAAAGGTCACATTTTGGACCTAATTTGGTCTTCACAGCCATTAGCTACACAGATAAAAGTCGACCCCTGTATCTGGTCTGACCATTTTTTAGTCAGTGGCTGGGTCCCGAGCAACAGTCAGCCATTGCAATTACCATCAGCTTGGAGATTAACGCGTGACTGGAAGAAGGTTGAAGCCAGTCACCTGGCTTCCGCCTTGGGCGCAGCCACTGGCACTAACCTCTATCTTAACAACCTGGCACAGGAGTACGATCAACTTACGGCGAGCCTTCACTCTGCCCTTGATCAAATAGCGCCAGTGAGAAAGGTAAAAATTAGAGGCCATGGTCATGGCGCTCCCTGGTTTAATGATAATCTTCGGGACCTGAGGAAAAAGCTCCGCCAAGCCGAGAGGAGGTGGCGGTTAAATTATAAACCAGAGGAGCACAATTCATATAAAATCCTATTTTCCTCCTATAAATCTGCCATCATGGAAAGGAAGGCAGAATTTTACGAGGGCAGAATTCAGCAGGCCACAAACATGCAAAAAGAAACTTTTCAAATCTTGAAAGGGCTCAGCCACAATACGGGGGCAAAATCATCAGTCCCCCCCGATTGATTGTGACACCTTTCAGGCGTTCTTTCTTGATAAGGTTGATAAAATCCTTATGGAGATAGAAAACTCCTCAATTAGCCGTGGCTTTACTCCGCAATCTGTAGCCCCTTCTTCCCCGGAAGGCCGCCTTGTGAAATTTCCCCCATTGGATGTTCAATCTCTCCTTCCTCTTGTGTGTCGGCTGAAATCAGGCTCACCAGAAGATCCATGCCCCCCAAGAATTTTCCAACTGGCTATTCCCAGTTTGGAAGGCCCAATCCTCACGCTATTGAATTCCTCTCTGTAAACGGGATCCCTCCCGCCCGCGCTGAAAGATGCAAGAGTCATCCCCCTACTTAAAAAAGCCGGTGCGGATGCCTCCGCCCTTAAAAACTATAGGCCAATCTCCCAGGTCCCGTACTTAGCCAAAGTGCTGGAACAACATGTCCTCAAAACACTTTCCATCTTTCTTGAGGAACATAGTCTATTACATCCTAGACAAGCTGGCTTCAGAGCCCATCATAGCACGGAGCTGGTGATGCTATCCGTTCTGGATGAGATGAGGGTCATGGCGGACAAGAAAGTATCGAGTGCCCTGATTTTATTAGATCTGTCAGCGGCATTCGATACGGTCAACCACAAAATCCTCTTGTCCCGTCTTGCTAACGTGGGTATAGTGGGATCTGCATATCAATGGATTGAATCCTTCTTGACCAACCGGACTCAGAGGGTACAGTTAGGGGATCTGGTCTCGATCGCCGGCCCCCTGGTTTGTGGTGTCCCGCGGGGCTCGGCGCTGTCACCCTTGCTTTTTAATCTCTACCTTCAACCGTTGGTGGAGATCTTGGCCAAATTGCACTGCCAGGTCTTCAATTATGCAGACGATACCCAGCTACTTGTATGGATCAACAACTCCAGTGCCTCTCAGGCACACGTACAAGAGGTGCTGCGTTTTACAGCAAGTTGGATGACAGATAACTCTCTCAAAATAAATCCTGATAAGACGGAGATCCTGGCCGTTCCTTACATCAATAGTCCCTGGTGTGACCTGTTTTGGCCGCCGGAACTGGGAGTCATCCCTAATCCAGTTCCAGTGGTTAGAAGCCTGGGCATTAAAATCGATGCCGACCTCTCTATGAACAATCAGGTGTCTGCGGGGTTGGCACCTGTACAGGGATATTGAGGTGTTTGCGAAAACGTGTTCCTCTTCCCTTAAGGTCATTGTTTCTGCCACAATCTTATCCCGGTTGGACTATGGGACTGCCCTTTACATTGGCCTCCCTTGGAAATTAACAAGGAGATTGCAGGTGATGCAGAACGACGCGGCACGTCTAATTTTTGACCAACCCAGACGGACTCATGCTTCCCCCCTGCTGGCTAAATTACACTGGCTACCCATTAGGCAACGAGACTCATTTAAGGGTCTTTGCATAGCCCACAAGGCCATCTACGGTCGAGCCCCAGCTTATATTAAAGATCGGGTGACGAGCTATATTCCTGCTCGGACCCTACGCTCTTCGGTAGCTTGTCGCTTGGTCAATCCCCGGTTTCACTTAGCCCGCAAAGGCGGCATTGCCTTTTCCACCTTGATTCCATTTCTTTGGAATGACTTACCTGACAGTCTGCGTAAGGAACCTGCCCTCCTTCCTTTTAGGAAAAAAACTTAAGACTATCTTGTTCCTGGAGGCACTGACCACGAAATAACCCATTCCCTTCAGCCCCGCACATTGTCTGTTGTAATTCTTTCCTCTCGAAGCGCGAAGAGACCGGATGGTGAACCAGCGCTATACAACAACTAACTAACAGTAACATAACTTTAATTGGAATGGAGTAGCACTTTGAATCCATTACACAGATTGTGATGACGTTGGTTTTGCTGATTTCGCATATTTCTGAATTTTGCGCTTGAGCCGTGAAAAAGTTGTATAACGACGAAACACGTGTCGGCTGTTCATTTTGCTCCATCTACGTGTCAACAATTTGCTATATTATCCACCTATGGTCAAGATTGTGCTATACCTACTGCTCTTTGTTTGGAAATAAACAGTTTACTGACTGTTTGCCAGTCAGTTTGAACTTTTAAATGTGCTGTGCTGTGCTGTTTGAATTTCTACAACCTATGGTACCAAGCCCTCCAGCACTGGCACCCACTGAGGACAACCTCTCTTCTTCAGAGGATGAGAGAGAAAAAGGAGAGATCCCGGAACCACATCCACCGGCGGATCTCTGGGATGACTATATATAGTGAAAGAGGTGTGGCGCAGCGGCCAGGGTGCCTGCCTCTGGACCACAGGGTTCACGGTTCGATCACCGGCGGCAGTTTAGCCCAGCACCCTGTGACTCTGGGCAATAGCTTGCTTAATCTTCCCGACCGCCTCCAGTGCCGGGACACCTCTCTGGAGGTAGCTGTGCATTTTACAAATGATGGCATTTATTTTATATCATCCTACACCCTCTCCTCCGGCACATCTTCCAGCGGACTCATCTCCAGAAGACATTAAAGGGTTCCACAACTTGATGAGGAGAGCGTTCAACAGGTTTGATCTCCCCATGGCTGTACAGCATACAGATTGCTTCCTGTATAATATTAAGGAAGAAGCCAGGAAATCTATTTACACGATACCAATAACAGTTTATATCTGGCAGGAGGGAGTAAAGATAATGAAAATACAGGCTACAGTAACACCAGTGTTCCCTCAAATATACAGAAGTACAAGGCCCCTGAAGATACACCTACTTGCCTGACGGGTCGCACTATGCCGGATTCCGTAATTTCGCAGGCGGGGCAGAGAAGTCCGAAAAACCCGGTTTCCCCAATCTCGACTCCTGCGGACAAGGAGGGAAGCAAATTGGACATCATGGGCAAGCGTTTTTCAGCCATGGCTAATGTTACCATTCAGGTAGCTAACGCTTTAGCTATTATTGGCCGATACGACTGACAGATGTGGTCGGATATGACAGCCTTATTGGACCTCATCCCTGAAGACAGGAAACAAGAGGCGAGGAAGATCCTGGTAGAGGGTGGAAGAGCAGCCTCTAAGACCATTGACTGTGCTTTGGACATAGCGAACACAGGCTTCTGGCAGCTGGCTAACGCAGCAGTGTTGAGACACCAGGAGTGATTGAAGGCCACCTCTTTCAGGCCAGAAGTTCAAACAAAGATCTTGGGCATGGCATTCAATGGAGATTCGGTATTTGGCAAGCAAACTGATGATGTGTTGCTCTCCATAAAGGACACTGATACAGCAAAGTCGTTAACCACCCTCCAATACAGGAAAATGCCTTTGAGGGGATGCAGGTTTCCGGAATACATAGGAGGTTTTCAGAGGCAGCAGCAATACCAGCCCTTTCAGGCTCAATATAGGCAGACTTATCAACCTTCCACCTACTGCCAATCTGCGACAGCTGGATTCTCCCATCAAGGTGCTTGCTAGAGAACACAGGGTACCAGCTTCCCCCTCCGCCATCCTTTCCATAGGTGCGAAGATTTGCAACTTTTACCAGCAATGGAAACATATAAGGTCAGATCAATGGGTGTTGGATCTAATTGCCTTTGGTCATACCCTAGAGTTCACAACCAAACCTCCAACTTCTCCACCCAAGGGAGACCCTCCCCATAGTCTTCACTTATTGCACAAGGAAGTAAATACCATGCTCTCAATCGGGGAAGTTCCTCCTCTGCAGAGGCGGTCAGGGTTTTTATTCCCGTTTTTTCTTAATAAAGAAGAAATAGGGGAGTAGAGACCAATACTGGATCTCAGGAGCCTTAACAAGTACCTGAAAAAAACAAACGTTCAGGATGGTAACTTCAGCCGATATCCTGCGTCGCCTCAAAAATGGAGACTTTATGACCTCACTTGATCTAGAAGACGCATACTCCCACATAACCATCAATCGAAACACGGAAAATTACTCAGGTTTACGGTAGCTTGTACCCACTAACAACTCAAGGTTCTTCCTTTCGGGCTCAAGTCAGCACCCAGAATATTTACAAAGTACCTAGCACCAGTAGCCGCGCCCCTACATTCTCAAGGTCACCAAGTATTCCCCTTCTTGGATGATTGGCTTCTGAAAGCACCAACAGCAGATCAAGCAGCCAGAACCACAGATGCTTGTCTCCAGCCATTCAACAGACTAGGACTGACAGTGGACATCAAAAAGTCCTTTTTTCTTCCAAGTCAAATAGCACCATTATGGGAGCCAGGTTAGACACGATCCAATGTAAGGCCTTCCTGTCGTTGCTATGACTATCTCAAGAAGAAAGTCCATTTCAGTGAGAGGGTATAAATCGCTCCTAGGGATATGTTTCTCAGCAATCGACCTAGTAGATTTAGCCAGGCTCAAAATGAGGCCTCTGCAAGAAGAGCTTCAAAAACACTGGCTACAAACATCGGTATCCTTCGAAGACACCATTCTTATAACCCAGAAAATGAAAACGGCAATGCGATGGTGGTATTACAGTCCACATCTTTCCAAGGGTCTCACTTTCTTACAAGAAATACCGGACTACATACTGACAACGGATGCTTTCATGGAAGGCTAGAGTGGTCATTTACAGGATCTCCGAGTCCAGGGCAAATGGTTCTATTCTCAAAAGCAATGTCATATCAACCGCCTGGAGCTGAAAGCTTTATTCCTCTCCTTACATGTCTTTCTACCAAGAATAGCAGGCGCCTCCGTACTGGTCTGTAAGGCCAATATGGCCATTATGTTCTACATAAACAACCATGGAGAAACCAAATCTCTCACTTTCTATGGAAGCGCAAGAACTATGGAGTTGGGAAACACAGCATGGGATTTCTCTCAAGGCCAAACATGTTCCAGGCCTTCACAACAAACTACCAGATGCTCTGAGCAGAGCTACAAATAATTTCCACGAATGGGAACTCAACCAATTCCAGCTGGACGGAGTTTTCGCACTATGGGGAAAACCAACGCTGGACCTGTTTGCAACAGACATCAATGCCAAATGCTAGTCTTATGCCAGTAGGTTCCCTTTCCCGGGCTCTCAGGGCAATGCCCTTTCAATGCGATGGTCTGGGATATATGCCTACACCTTTCCCCCATCCCATTGATTCCCAGAGTGCTGACCAAAATGAAGCTGGAGAGATGTTGCCTAATTCTCATTGTGCCATGGTGGCCCAGGCAACATTGATTCAAGGAGCTTATTCATCTTTCAGAAGCCAGACTCATATGTCTGCAGATATCCCCTTCACTTCTGACTAGGGACAGCGGACAGGTGTACCATCCGAATCCAGAGTCTGTACACTTGCATGCCTGGCTCCTGAGTTCCTGGAATTCAGGAGCATGAATACTCCACAGGAATGTAGAAACAACCTGTCGAAATCTAGAGCAGAAAGTACCAATAAAATGTACAAGATTAAATGGAGAAGATTATGTTTTTGGTGCCAACAAAATGGTCTTCATCCATTTGAAGTATCCCCACAGCAGATTTTACCAAATCTCCTTTCCTTGGTAAAATCTGTTTTAGCTTTCGCTTCAGTTAAGGTGCATCTGGCATCTGGCTTCCATCACTCGTTATAGAAGAGCTTCCAGTGCCACTTCTCTTTTTGCTTCAAGCTGTATCAAACAATTTATGAAGGGACTATTCCGTACTTTTCCTGCAGTGTGAGCACCTCCGCCGGAAGGGAACCTCAACATGGTCCTTGCACAACTCATGAAAAGATCATTCAAACCCATTCTTAAAGCTGAACTGAAATTCCTAACATGGAATGTCGCTCTTTTGCTGGCCCTTACCTCAGCCAGAAGGGTAAGTGAGATCCAAGCTTCCACCATTAGGAAACCCTTTTTAATATTTAAAGAAGAGGCTGTGATTCTAAGGACTAATCCTACATTTATTCCTAAAGTGCCATCCCAATTCCACCTCAATTAGCCGGTCATACTCCAGTCTTTCTTTCCGCAACCATCAGCGTCTGCAAAACAAACACTACATACGTTGAAAGTCAAACGTTGCCTAAAATTTTACCTTCAGAGAATGAAGCACTTTCGGAAAAATAAGTGGTCTATGGCCAAGGCAGAGAAGGGACTGCAATAACAAAGGCCACTTTCGCAACATGGATTTCGGCTGCAATACAGTTCTGTTATATCAAAGCTAACAAACCTTTGGAAAGGACAGCAAAAGCTCACTCCACCAGAGCAGTTGCTACATCAGCTGCCCTCTTCACAGGAGTGACTCTGGAAAAAATCTATTGTGCTGCAGCCTGGAGGACCACTCACACCTTCACGCAGCACTATTGCTTGGAATCCAAACAGGATGTAGTTGCGGCAGTGGGCCAGGCGGTGCTTCGCCATCTTTTCCATTAAGGTAAGCTTCTTCTAATTTTTAGAAGGAGTCTTTTGTTCTCTTGGTGATTTCATATGCTTATATGTTCTTGCTGGAGTGACACATTACTCAGTAAAGTGTATGACAAGTTATGCTGTCTTTTTTCCCTTGCCTCTTTCTAATGCTGTGTATATGGAATTATGAGTATATAAGCAATAACATACGTTTTAATAATATATACAAAATACATTTGGAAAAAAACAGTTCGCACAGCAATAACCTTTTAGGTGCTTCTGGTATTATCTCAATCTTTTGGAGTTCACTATGTTTAAAAATAAGAGAGTCACCCACCATCCTCAACAGACAAGATATTATTGGAGGTGTCTGCTTGCTACTCTGATTCAGGCATGATAATCTATGAAAGATACCTCAATACTGGATAAGAAAATGAGTTACTTACCAGTAACTACGGTTATAAAGTATTGCTATCTTTCATAGATGCACATGCACCCACCCTCCTCCACGTAGAGGCTGTTACTTTGTTATTCAATAAGAAACTCACTTCCCATTCGTGCTGGGAAAATCTAAGGGAAACTGCATCTGCTGGTTCTAGAGGATGCTAGCAGCTGATTGGCTGCATTCAACATTTAGTCCTTTTTTTAAAAGGACATAGGCTATGTAAAACATGGCTCAAGGCCATTATAGCCTATGGCATCATTTAAATACTGCTTGATAATATTACCGGGGGACTCCCATCTCGATGACGGGGAATGATTCAGGCATGTGAATCTATGACAAATACCAATACTGAATAACCAAAGTTACAGGTAAGTAACTCATTTTCATATTTAGTAAAAGTGCCCTCTTTTGGTTAGGCTCTGTTCATGGAGGCGAGGGCATCTAGAAAGAAAAAGAAACACCTCAAGTTGGGTATCTTTACATTTTTTTGCTGGGAATGGAAGAAAGTAGTATATTCAGATATAATCATCTTAATTATGTAGGAATTACACTGTGTAATTGCGTACGTATTCCTGGAAAACATAGTGTTTGAGCATACAGTGCTGTGATAAAAGGTTAAACTTATTACATTAAAGTTAAATTTGAAGCAGTTTGAGCGATGCAAATGAAAATGTGTTACATAGCAGGATGATGATGAATCCAGAGGCATATAGCTGATTGGATGGAATCATTTAGAGGCCATGGAAGTATCAAAGTTAACAATAGGTGGGTCGGCCACTTTGCTTAAAAACCTATCCTGGTTTTCTTTTGTTTCTTTTAAACAATTTACACATCCATTCACAAAATGCCTATATTATAATCTTTTTCTTTGCATCAAAATTAATACAGGACATGAAAAAACATCGTCTTGTGTTGTCACTCACACTAATTCTGGCATTTTGGTGAATTGGCGTCTGTGTTTAGCACAATAAATTGCTTGTGTATGTAGCACAAAGTTCTAATGTATAGATAGATAGATAGATAGATAGATAGATAGATAGATAGATAGATAGATAGATAGATAGATAGATAGATAGATAGATAGATAGATAGATAGATAGATAGATAGATAGATAGATATTTTTGCGTAAAACTGAAGGGCACTGCTTTCTTCTAATAGAGAGTTTTATTTGCTGATTACAGCATAGTTGTGCAGCATTCAAGCTGATGCTCTACTAGCACAGTCCACAGCATTCTTCATTGCCTCTAAATAATATAGGCAATGAAGCAATGTAGCTGAGTCATCAGCCAATTTAGATACATGTAGACAAATAGCTTCCATTTTGCTCTCACCATATCCAATTGTTAAAAAGGAATTGAATGGCAGGTGCAGTGTGAATTGAACTCCAACTCAGGAAATTATTATCCAGCAGCAGAAGTAGTACTACCGCTTGAAGTTAACCTCACATTTACTGTTTAACAGGAAACAATCAGGAATAATGTTTCATTGTCCACCATTTGCTGGGTAAAAAGAAACACATTTCACCTTTCCGTTTTGTGACTTTACCACCATCACAGACCAGTCAATCAGTCAAAAAATACTTTATTCGGTTCATAACAAAAACCATAAAAGTATACTAAACATTTTATGTCAAGACCAGAATTAGCAAAAAATTTAAAAATACAATTGAAAAGGTGCAAACTAGCATTGTATACAGTACAAGTTATCATTTCGAATAAGAACATCCTTTAAAACCTTTAAAACCATTTAAATAAAAAAGAGAGAATACTCAGTCACAATTCATTTCTTCAAATATAGTTATAATAACTAATTCCATTTAACTTTTTTCTTTAATCTTACAGCCACAGTGAGGAAATTGGCTATATTGAAAATCTCCCACACATTAGAGAGTAGCTGCAAGTAAAGGAGGGCCAGTTTAACTTGCGTAAAACCTTTATCTTTTATGAGTGGGATGATGTAGCGTTTACGAATGGGGTGAAAATGATCACAGAAGAAAATAAAGTGTGCAGTGTCCTTTATAGAAAAGCCCTCACATGAACAGATCCCCAAATCTTCCTCCCTTGTCCACCCTGGAGATTCAGTAAAAAGGAGATGGAATTTATTCAACCTGAATCTTGTCAGTAAAAAACGATGATTCGCATTATTTACAATTTTCAGGTATGGCTCAATTGTTCCTGAAGTTTTTAATAGTTAATGAGCGGTTTACCTAGCTCTTTATCCTCTCTGGCCGAGCACGCCACTAACTTATAGGAGTCCTTGGCCCACTTAATATCCCCCTTCACTAGCTTATCAGGCGAGTTAAACAGTTCAGGTCGGCCCAGTTTGACAGCTAATTTGTGGACATAACTCAGCCAGGGGATACGATGGCCATAATCGAGTGCTAGGCAATCTCTAGGTATTTCTTGGTTCAGCTCCAGCTCGGGGTTCAGCCAGGTGGAAATTCATTTTAAAAGAGGAGCTATAGCTTTTCGGTCTGCCAGGAAACCTATCCCACACTCCTGGTGAACGATGTAGCCAGATGTGGATTGGGGGACAGATAGAATAGTTTTCAAAAACGTATCCTCCGCCACTTGGATGGCCTTCACGTTCTTAAAATCCCAGAGGTCCGCCCCATACATAGCAAGGGAAGAGCATTTGGCGTCATATATCTTTAACAGAGCTTGGAGCGGTTTAACACCCAGTTTTTGGGCAAAGCCCAGAACAGCCAAGATGGATCTAGCAAAAACATTACGTTTAGCTACTATCTGGGGTAACCATGTGCACTTATCATCAACGATAACGCCTAAGTATGGAAAAGTGGATACCCTGGACAGGACATTCCCTTCACAATGCAAGGTTTTTACACCTTTCACAGACCAGATTTTGACATGTTTCAGTAAATGAGCAAGCATGACGTACAAAATCTACCATAATGGCACTCTGAATAATAATTTTAGTACAGACCTGAATAATTGTAGCATAGATTTTTAGGTCGATCCTGGGCAGCGCGTGCGCTGCTCTGCGCCATGCTGTATTGGAGTATGGAATTAAAGCCCCACCCGCTCTCCACCCATATTTGTCATGGGCTTGTGTCATTGCCCTTCGTAAATGCTGGCGTCTGATTTGTTAATAGTCTTGTTAGTCCCTCCTTAGTACCGCCTTGTCTTCATTTCTAACCTCCCATGAGGAATCGCCCTTTTACTTCGCTTGTTACACGGGTACATCTTTTTAGTCTGTAAGCACTCATTTCTTTAATGAGTTTCTCCTACTGGCGGCACGACATGCTTTCCAGCAACATTCAGCCCGAAATGCGCGATTTAACTTACCGAGCAGCCCGGGACAATGGCTGCTGCTTCTTTGCATAGGTCTCACATTTACAAGAGTTTGAGCTGTTGGCATTGTAAATTACAATGCCTTTTATTTATGTGTTAATTAGCAAAACAGATAAATAAAAGGCATTGTCATTTACAATGCCAATAGCTTAAACTCTCGCAAAGGCAAGACCTATTGCATTGTGTTGTAATTTGGAAAATTATTGCTTCAAGGTGGAGTATTTACCTGGACCTGAAAATGTTGTTGCTGATTACTTGTCCAGGTCTCCCCTTGATGTCTGCCATGGTGAAGACAAACTAGATGTTCCAATTTTGTCCACACATCTTACATGCCTCACCAAGGAGGAATGGGACGAGAGTGTGAAAAATGACAAGAATTTATGTATTCTAGAAGACTTGATCATCAAGGGTTGTCCAAGAAACAAATCCCAAATTCCAGACTCCATTAAAGACTTTTTGGAAGTTAGATATGAATTATCTCTCTTGGAGAACAGAATATACCGCAATGAGAAAATTGTTCCACCCAAAGACATGAGGAATAAAATAATTGATCTTGCCCACGAAGGGCACCTAGGCAGGAGCCTTACAAAAAATAAACTCAGAAGTTGTTATTGTGTCCCAAAACTGGACTCTTTAGTAGAAGTAAAAGGGAAGGATTGTGCCAGCTGTGGTAATAGTGATAAGAGCAAAATCTTAAGGAAAGTGCCTTTCTCCCCTGTCGAAGTTCTACAAGTACCTTGGACCGAGTTAGCCTTAGATATAATTGGTCCTATGGAAATGTTAGAATCTCAAAAGAGGTTTATGTTTGTCCACATCGATTATACATCCCATTTGGATCAACATCAAATTTACTCCCACCACAAACAGTGCAAATCTCATTCCCTTCTTGGAAAATATATTTTTCTTTGAAGGTGTTCCAGCTACACTCATCACAGACAATGGCGTACAGTTCACCTCTGAAATGATGAAAGACTTCCTTGTCAAATTCAATATAAAACATGAGAAAACTGCGCTATATTGTCCCAAGGCCAACGGGTTGGTGGAAAGAGCTAACCGAATGATCAAGGATCATGTACAATTGCCAATCTCAAACAACCTCAAAATTGAAGAGTCATTGAAAGAATGTATTTGGGCATACAACACAACTCCCAACCTCATCACCGGAATTTGTCCTTTTGTAATGCTAAGAGGGAGAGAACCCAGCACAAAATGTAATCCCAGGTGGTTGGATGGAGGTAAGAAAGTCACCTTCAATCAAGAAACAACTCACTGGAAGGTTCAACAACATCAAAAGAAATATAAAAGTTGGTATTACCAGAAACATGGAGTTAAAGAGCATGACTTCCACCCCAACACACCTGTTGTAATAAAGAAACCCACTCATGTTCTACCTGGGTTAAGTAAGTACCTACCGTCACAAAGAATGATCAGATCCAGCAAAAAATGTGGTTCATCTTGACAATGGACAGACTTGGAGTGGTGATAGGCTGGTCAATGTTTCTGAATTCCTTTTGGTCTGTATCACTAGCTTGTTGTGTCCCTTCTTCCCCCAAGGAAGGGAGATGTGTTGTAATTTCCTCCACTTTCCTTGGGTTCCTCCTTGGTACATTCCGACCTCCCCTCCCTCTCCTTCCCTCTTCGTATGTTCCACTGGGAGCTCACCTTAGAATGTTCACACCTCAGTGTTTTGTGGAGACTGGATGATTGGAATAAAGAAGAGTTCTTACCTTCACTGCTTCTTCTCTTCATTTCTTGGAAATTGCAACACATTGCAAATACTTGTTGTACATAGTGAATGAGTCAGTGGACAGGGTATGCGGTGCAGTGTTCAATGTAAAGGACAGCACGTCACCAAAATTATTGTCCCTTCTCAGATCCCTTTTCAGTCAACATATAAATGAAGTTCCATTTTTGTCGCTGCTCAACTGACCAATAAAAGCTTAGTCTGCAGGAGAGTTGTAAACTGTTGTAAGGAATGCAGACTCTACTTCTTATTTTGATAACTTAGAGGTAGTGTTCTTCTTCCTCTCCCCGTGTGAATCCTTGCATGATGAAAAGAGTCCACTTCAAAAGACAGACACCCTACTAACCCAGCTCAAAGTTCCTGGGCTAGTTCACAACACTCTGACAAGCCCCCCTAAAGCACTAGGTTAAAGTTGGCTTCACCCACAAGTTATCCAGTTTTGTATCTGTCTCTTCAAGTACAGACTCCCTCACCTGGAGAGCATGTCCTCTTTTTATGGTTTCACTTTTCACTAACCCAGTGCCAGGAGAGGGAAGGACTGGTGCACCAACTCAAGTACTCCTGATTAGTTTCAGAATACACTGTAACCCACATACATGTTCTTTGTCAGCCTTGAGTATCTCTTCCGGTTCCCCCACTGGATCCCCTCCCACATAAAATCTGGAAGGAATCCGCTTTAGAGCTCTTTCCTAGACTCCGACTGATTTGCAATCAGTCACTATCCTGAGGATTGTACTATTGGGCTGGAAACAGGCTGTGGTGACGCCACTCCTGAAGAAGGCCACTCTTGACCCCACCAGCCCGGGCAGTTAACAGACCATTCCTCTCCTTCCATACCCAGTGAAGATTCTTGAATGACTGGTCAGCCAATCTCTGTCACCGTTCCTTGACCTTAACAACAAGTTGGCGCATGTACAATTTGGCTTCCGCCCGGAACATGGGACAGAGACTGCCTTGGTGACCGTGATGGATGATCTTAGTCAATTGGCAGACAAGGGACAATCGGCAATTCTTATTCTGCTCGACCTGCCTGCCGCTTTTGACACGGTCAACCATAATATTTTGCTGACCCGTCTAGAGGAGGTGGGAATAGTGGGCACTGCTCTGGACTGGTTTCGCTCTTACCTCTCTGGCAGGTGTAAAGCAGTGGCTCTTCCTCCATTTCAATCTACCTTCGCCAATATCTGGCATGGTGTTCCTCAAGGGTCTGCCGTCGGCCCAATTTTGTTCAACGTCCACTGATTAATATAATCCTGGCTCACAATGTAAAATTGGTGAACTATGCTGATGACACCCAGATTATTTTGTCCCTTGATGGAACTCAAGCAAATGCCTTGGAGGACTTTCACGTCTGTATGCGTGACACTGCGCAGTGGCTTCGTGACAACTCCCTTCAATTTAATTCGGACAAAACCAAACTTCTACACTGTACAGTAGGGAAGGGTCCCCGGCCTCTCCCTCATAATTTCTGGCCCACTACTACTTCCTCTCCTCTAGTCCCGACTAAAACAGAGCACAATGTAGGAGTTATGTTCTGTGCCAATTTGTCACTGGAGACACAAGTGGATAAAATGGTGGGGTGCTGCTTTGGTCTGATTAGAGCACTAAGAAAGATTTTTCCGCTGCTTCCAAATTCGGCCAGAGCCCCAATAGTGCAAGGTGCTATTCTAAGCAGACTTGACTATTGCAATGCCCTACTGTTGGAGTCACCTAAGTATCTGAGTCAGCGACTGCAGCGTGTCCAGAATATGGCGGCCAAATTAGTCCTGTCCAGACCACGAGACTCTTCTGCATCATTATGCTTAGCTGAGCTACACTTGCTCCCAGTGCGGCAAAGAATACATTTCAAGTCTTTATGTATAGTATTTAGGGCCTTGCATGGATTTGGCCCTAAACCCTAACAGAAGAAACTGGTCTGGTATACTCCCATCCGGAGACTCTGTTCCTCTTCGGCCTGTCTAGCGAAGGTTTCAAAGTAAAACAAGGTCAGAATGGGAGGGAGAGCTTTCAGTGTTGCTGCTGCAAAACTTTGCAATGAACTACCACTTGACATCAGACAATGTAACACTCTGTCTCTGTTCAAGAACAGGATCAAAACATGGCTGTTTCCCAGAAATAGATCCTTGACCCTGTGTGATGTTTCCCAGAAATCAATCCCCTACTTGTGTGTGCTGTTTATGAGAATTCTACCCGTTTAGTCTAATGTTGGTTAGAGTCACGGCCTATAGCGCCAGGGTAACCGTAGGGTGTTTGTTGCGCTTTATAAATGCCATATACAATACAATACAATACAATTGCCAGGAGGTAGTGGCACACACAAGAGACTGCATGAAGCTTCTTACTCCCCTCTCCGTAGAGATTCATTGAAAAGAAAAGTATAAGAGACCCAGGTGTTTGGGAGGGACAGACATAAAGACTGATTACTAGTGGGGATATGTCAGAGCACCATTATCCAACTGCAGCCTGACGGCTTTCTGAGGTATATGTAGAGGTAGTCACATGGCATGGCATAAAATAGCTAGGGAGATTACTAGTAGCTCAGCCTGCATATTAATCCTGAGGGTGATAAAGTATGTAGCCTTTCCAACATAGCTATTACAGGTAAGAACCATGCAAGTCATTACACCACAGGTAAGTATCACAAAAATTTCTTTGTATGTTTACAACATGGTACTACGCAGGTAAGTCGTGTTTTAAATGTATATATATATATATATATGTACTCCAACCTGTCCCTGAACGCACTTTCCGTGCAGACTCGTAACGGGGACTCCAAATAACGCCACAGCCAGTCTAGATTTTAAAGGTGATAATCTTTTATTGGTGCATGCAGGGTGCAAAGCCTCGTCATACGCGTTTCGGGCACCGGCTGTGCCCTTGCTCACTGACAATTTGCTAAGAAAGTTCCACAGTTTTAAATACACGTTAGTACAGCAGATTGCGCGCCAACTCTCCATCATAGACATAAACATAGTCGAAGGACTCATACCATTACAGATCACAAAAGTAATCAAAAGCGGATCCGCCATATTGAAGCGGTGTAAGGCATTACATTCCCATGTTTAAATTAATGGCTGTGTGCATCCACCATGTCTGTTTAAAATGCAGATGCCTTTAACAAATAAACTGTTTGAGTTCATGTAGCTCATGTTATAATTTACAGCATATTGCGTCCTACAGTTGTTTGTTGAATTTATCAAACTTGTACCATATTACTCGAGTAATTTGATAAAATGACGTTCCTATGAATGCATTTTCATGTTAGATTATACGATTTCTCTAAAAAACCTTTAAGGTATATACATGAACCAATATATACATACAACTGATCAAGTAAAAACATGCTGAGGTGACACCTAAGAACTGTCGGTGCATAAGAAACATGACAGGAAAAATATAAATTTATGCATAATGCATGTCATTTTCTAACATTTTGTTTATATCGCTGTGGATATGCTGTGTACAAATACGGACTCAATGGCTCAGCATGTAAAAAGAGATGTTACAAACAAATACGGACTCAATGGCTCAGCATGTAAAAAGAGATGTTACAAACCAATAAAATGTATATCGTGTAATACTATATACTGAATTGTACTGTACTGTAGGTAGGGTCTACATGAAGATATATAAAATTGGAATTCGTCGGACATTCTCTATTACAATCAACTGCCCATAGATATGGAATGACAAAATAAATCTTGCTCAAATGCTGAAATAACTCGTGGGATATTACCATACTAAAGGTGTCATCAATGAAGTGAGGGAGTTGGGATGCTGTCTGCATCTAAATATTGCAGATATTGTAGTGGAAAACGAATTAAATATAGGAGGCTTGCAAAAAAGAGGACATTTCATGTCATAAATACCTGACAAGAAAAAATAGTGCATAATGTGATGAACGAACAGAATTTCATTAGGGTTAAAAGAACCACACACAAAATAGGTTGTATAGTGGGACATATAACAGTTGCCTAATATATTTACAGTGCCCTTAGAAAGTTGGGATACTTGCACAGATATAACAGTACATATAAGTTGAGCGAGTTAGGGCCTGACTGAATGTGGTCGTCTAGCAGAGATCCCGTAAGGTCTTAGTTATAATATTTACAGAAAATTGCGTAGGTCTTCCCCCATGTTCAAACCCCCTGGAGTCTTACTGTTAAGCTTCATGATGTATTTAGACTCGAGTTGGCGCAATTTCTTGTCTATGTCCCCTCCCCTCTTATTCTGTTCCACCGCATCAATCACAAAGTATTGAAGGTTAGATAAATCTTTGTTGTGGGTGGTCGCAAAATGTCTGGCCTCGGGATATGTTGTGTCCGTATTGACTATGGCTCTTATGTGTTGCAAGATTCTAACGTGAGCTGGGTGTTTGGTGCTCCCCACATACATAAGCTTGCAAGAGCATTGCAGTACATACACTGCATTTTCAGTGCGACAAGTAAAATGGGATCTGAGGGGAACAGGAATGTCATCAAATGGGGTAGTGTAAGATGTTGTGTTCACCCCAAAGGTGCAGGCCCTGCATGAACTGCATTTGAAGAAACCATGTCTTTGAGACAACCAATTTTTACTTTTTTTGGTTTCTGGGCTGCTGGTGACCAACTCGTTGCGCCTTGAAAATGCGCACCTAAAAGTGACAGTGGGGGTTTTGGGCATGATCTCTTTTAGGACCAGATCAGACATGATGATGGGCCATTCGCGTCTGATAATGTAACTAATTTGTTTCGCCTGCCTACTGAAACCAGTGATAAGTCTGATTTGGTTGTTGTTTGGATCATCCTGATCAATGACATTGTCTTTTCTGTTGGGATTAAGAAGCACCTTCTAACAAAGATGGTGAATATCCCCTGCTCATGAGTCTTGCTTTGGCCTCCTCCTGTTGGAGATCTCTAAGGGATATGTCACTACATGTACGATGAATACGCAAGAATTCACCGTAGGGTATACTTGCTATCGTATGTTTCGGGTGAAAACTCCTGGCATGAAGGATTGAGTTCCCTGATGTGGCTTTTCTAAAGATGCTGGTAGTTATCTGATTGTTGACAATTGACACATGCACATCAAGAAAATCTGCCTCTGTTTCACTCATGTTGGCTGTGAATTTTAAGTTAAGTTGGTTGTCATTGATGTTCTCGACAAACAATTCCGCCTCCAATATTTAAGGATGTTTTCTGAGCAGGATGTAGCAAAAAGCACCCTAAGGACATGTTCCTCCCACCAGCCCATGTGGAGCCCCGCGTAGCTGGGGGAGAAACATGCCCCCATTGCCACTCCTCTTAGTTGTTTATACAGATTGTTGTTGAACAAAAATATGTTGTTATTGAGACATTTATCAATCATATTGAGTAGCATATCATTGTGTTTATACATTTCAATGGGTCTTTTGCTTAAATAGAACTTCACTGCTTTGAGACCATCGGAGTGCTTTATACTCGTATAGAGCGTCGCAATGTCCATTGTGATGAATACCAAATTGTCTGACCACTCACATTGGTTCAAGAGAAACAAAAAGTCTGAAGTGTCTTTGAGGTAAGCAGGTAAACATGTCACAAATTCTTGGAGATAGTGGTCAATATATTTGGATGTGTTCTCAAATATACCATTGATGGAAGAAACAATAGGTCTTCCCGGAGTGGGTGATATCTTTTTGTGGACCTTAGGGATGAAATATATGTTAGGGATTGTGGGATGTTCTTTACACAAAAATTTAAATTCATCTTTTGTAATAAGGCCCTCACGTCTCCATAAATTGAGTTCATTTTTGTATTGGCCATGGATGTTGTTGACAGCTTTCATGTCTATCCTAGTGTAACATTCCTTGTCGTCTAGGTGCCTCTGTGCTTCAGCCATATATTCTATTTTACTCCATAGGACGATGTTACCTCCTTTGTCGGACTGGTTCACGACTACAGTGTTGTTTTGTTTCAATTTCCGCATGAGGTTATTGTACTCGTCGTTTTTGGACCTCTGAGGTTGATGTTCACGGGTGGTCTTGATGTGTAACAACTTAATCTCCTCTGTAAGGCGGTCGGCATAGATGTCAATTGCATCACGCGGCATGTTAGGAATGAATGTAGACGGTATCTTGAAAGGACTGCTTGATGCTTGGCCAATTGTAATATCTTCCTCATTGGCCATTTCCTGAGTGCTGGTGGTTTCATTGTCAGCTCCTTGTAGAGATCGCATTGTGCGCATGAGTGGAATGTCTTTAACTGCAAGGCCACTACGGTCTGTTGTTTTTGGGGTAGCGGTTTTCTTTTTGATATCTGTATTTGTTTTTATGGAATAGTATTTTCTCAGTTTGATCTTTCTGATGAACTTGAAAATGTCCACTCGTGTGTTGCAATAGTTAAAATTGCTCTCTGGGCAATATGAAAGGCCTAAGGAAAGTAATTGTTTTTCAGCCATAGACAAATCAATTTCAGTGAGATTAATAATGGTGTTTTCCTCTACTGATTTTTGTTGTGGGACGAATAAATACCAGCACAGTATTACCTATAGTAGGTTGTGGGTCATTTGGGCAGATAAATTAGCATTTCAAACGGCGTGCCAGGCAGGTTTAGACAGTTCGTACCTGCAGCCTCCTCAGCTGGTTTGGCCACTTCTCCCCCAACTGAGGATGGTGCCTCTCCCCACGGCTGGGCTGCCGTGTGAAAATATGTGTACCAAAGGCCTGCGGCTTCGGGAGAGCACACTACGTCGCTCATGTAAGATGCAATCTGTCCTCACATTCCACTGAGTACATGTTTGCCAACGCGTTTCAAGGTAAGAAACCCCTTCTTCAAAGGCAGCAAATTTCACATCTGACGCTCACATTCACTTTTGTGACAATGCTGGTATTTATTCGTCCCACAACCTACTATAGGTAATACTGTGATGGATAATGAGCAAACGAACATTTGAATGAACTGAAATTGAAATCTAACGCTCACATTTTGACTCTATGTCCCATGATGCATTGTGCTTTTTGCAGACGCCCAGTGTGAGGCGGACGAATAAATACCAGCATTGTCACAAAAGTGAATGTGAGCGTCAGATGTGAAATTTGCTGCCTTTGAAGAAGGGGTTTCTTACCTTGAAACGCGTTGGCAAACATGTACTCAGTGGAATGTGAGGACAGATTGCATCTTACATGAGCGACGTTGTGTGCTCTCCCGAAGCCGCGGGCCTTTGGTACATATATATATATATATATATATATATATATATATATATATATATATATATATATATATATATATATATATATATATATATATATATATAGATATATGTATATAGATATATATATATAGATATAGATATGGAAGTATGAGGTTTAAACCCTCATTTAAAAAATATCTATCTATATGGATATGGGTATATCTCTATATCTCTATATATATATATATATATATATATATCTATATATATATATATATATATATATCACTTTATATAAAGATAATGAAAACTAAATTGATAAATAAAGATGATAAGCTGAAATAACGAAGGAGAAAAAAGTAAAAAAAAGTAAAAAAGAAAAAAGACTATGCTGTAACAATCTTGTGCAAAAAGTTTTCTACTATGTTTACTGTGTTCAAAAATTATGTGTACCATTATCCTTATGGTGGGAGCAATGTGTGTGATCAAGGCAGCAGGAACTGCCAAAACGCGTTACAGCTAAATTAAAAAAAGTGCGAATAACTTTCCTCTCAGTATCCGTGTCTGGTTTTTCAGGCCGGTAATAAAGATTCCAAAACTGCATGCAAGAATACTTGCAAAGACGCACTCTGATGACGCCGAGAAACCTGGTAGAAATAACGTTTTTTAATTCATCTTACCCGTTATGCGTTTCGCCTGCAACACATGTGATCATGGTTGCGTTGCAGCCGAAATGCGTAATGGGAAAGATTAATTAATAAATCTTTATTGCTACCAAGTTTCTTGGCGTCCTGAGAGTGCACCTTTGCAAATATTCTTCCGTGCAGTTTTGGAAATATATATATGTATTGGATGCCACAGTTCCCCTCAGTCTGGAACCCAGCAGCAGTGGGTCGTGACCAGGGTGAGGAGCCCGCCAATTTCAAATGTAAACTCCAAACAAGCAGGAGACGCGCACTCTGGTGCAAACAATCCAAGTAGACTCGAATTTTCAAAGCTTATGTTAGTGCGACCACCATGTACAAAACAGTCCAATGCATTTCGGCGTTACTCACGCATTGATCACAGGTAAATCATATGTGTCTCCTACACTAATAAAAAGTGTGCACAAACAACATAAAGATGGGTTGGCGGCACCCAAAATCATAAACAATTCTTGGGCATTTTAACATAGTGTTAAACTGCATGAAACACATACGACATGAAGAGAAATGTATATCATTCATTTGCTAATACAATGTTAGCATGATTCAAAATATAATCTGTTAAAAAAAACTATTTTTTTAAACAATATTTTTGCTCTCATACTGAAACACAATTCAGGTAAGGTAATAAGATAAACTACATGGATTGCTGTACAGCACGCAAATGGGCCATTCATGTCTATCACAAACAATGGTCTAATCATAGAAATAATCTTATAAATCATACATGACAATATATCTAACACAACGTATGAGAAAAAATCCACATTTTGATACCTTGTGTAGTATGAATGACAACGTTGGGCCAATGTCTGCACGTTTCACTGTACCTAGGTTCACAAATAAACATCCCAACAAACATGCTTGTTACATAAACCTGTTTCATACAGTTATACAACATGTTAAGATGGCTGACAATTGTTTATGATTTTGGGTGCCTCCAACTCATCATCTATGTTATTTGTGCTCACTTTATGTTGGTGTAGGTGACTGTTAGACCTGTCATCGTTAGGGTGGTATTCCCCTAAAATGTTTGCCTGCTTACCTCCTGTTTTTGCTGATTCTCTTTGTTTGCCTTAGGACTCTGAGCACTTTACTACTGCTGACCAGTGCTAATGTGCATGTGCTTCTCCCTTAAACATGGCCCTCCTCCCCTTTATAAGCAAACATTTTATTGCCAATGTTGCAGTGATATTATCAATGTGGTCATAGAAGGCGTCATGCGTGAGGCAATATGTACGGTAATTAGCAGTGCGTGGCAAGGGAGCGAGTTATAATTACCTTAGGACACAAGTTATACTTACTTGAGATAACTATATCTGGTGATTTTCTGTGTTTTTTTTTGTTTAAAACATTACATTGTTACTGAACATTTCATCTAACTATACCATTACTTTAATCTTGGTTTTTTTCAGTGACGAGATATAGATATATATCTATCTATATATCGTCACTGAAAAAAGTAAAGGTTACCGGTACATTATAACTAGGAAATAGAATTTTAAAAAACCTTAGAAATTCACTGAAAAAAACATGTTACAGGGGCGTTATAGTTAGGCTCAGGTTTCACTCGTACAAAACCAGAGAAATTTTGCAGTTGTAGTTATCCAAGCTAACTATAACTTACGCCCCCGCTAGACACTGCTTATGACCTCACACATTACATCACTCATGACATGATCAGTGACATCACTGATGACATTTCAAATGACATCACTCATGACATCATCCAGTGAGTGTACATTTTTTCTAAGACTTTATGATTGTTAAACATATATAATAAGCTACTACAAACTTTACTTTAGAATACTATGTGTATAACTAATGAGTGATACAATTTTTAACATATTTTATGTGAGTGGCTGTGTGACTGTGTGTATCCATGTGCTAGTGGGTGTCTGAGTGGCAAGATAGGCGTGTGAGTGGGTGTGCAAGTAGCTGTGTGAGTAAGTGAGTGGCTGCATCAGTGTGTGAATGACTTTAAGGGTGAGTAAGTGGGTATCTGAATTGCTGTATGAGTGAGTGACTGGGTTAGTAAATGGCTGTATGGGTGAGTGAATGGCTGTTTGGGTGGGTGTTTGGTTAAGTGAGTTGGTGTTTGAGTAGCTGTATTGGAGAGTGTTTCTCTGTAAATAGCTGTCTGGGTGTGTAAGCTGTTGTAGGTAGGAGTGCTTGTATGGATGTGTGAATGAGTATGTAAGTGGTTGTGTGAGTGAGTGTGTCTGAGTGCTTGTATGGGTGAGTCAGTGGCTCTGTTGAGAGGTGTTATGGATAAGTGAGTATGCATTTGAGTGGCTGTATAGGTGAATAAGTATAAGTAGGTGTGTGAGTACTTGTATGGGTGAGTGTGTGGCTGGGAGTGGCTGTATAGGTGAGTGACCGAGTGAGTGGATAATCAAGTGAGGGTGTGTGAGTGCCTGTATAGGTGAGTGGGTGTGTGAGTGGCTAAATCGGTAGGTTAGTGGGTGTGTGAGTGTCTGAGTGGGTTTGTGAGTGGTTGTGTGAGTCTCAGAGTATATTTTTGAGTGGGCCCGTATGTGTCTGAGTGCACCTGGGAGTGGGTGGGTGAGTCTCTGAGTGAATCTGTGAGTGGGTTCATGAGTCTCTGAGTGGGTCTGTGACTGGGCACATGAATGTCTGAGTGGATCTGTGAGTGGGTGGATGAGTGTCTGAGTGGATCTATGAGAGCATGCAAGAGTGTCTGAGGAGATCTGTGGATGGGAACATGAATGTCTGAGTGGGTCTGTGAGTCGGTGCATGAGATTCTGAGTGGGTCTGTGAGTGGGTGTGTGAGGCTCTGAGTGGGTGCATGAGTGTGTGACTGGGTATGTGTCTCTGAGGGGGCCTGTGAGTGTGCATGCGAGTCACTCAGTGGTTCTGCTCATTCTGACCATTATTTTGCCTCTTTCTGCTCACTCCTGATCTTGATTTTGCCTCTTTCTGCCCTATATTCTGACTCTTGCTGCTCGTTTCTGACCTCTATTCTGCTTCTTTTGGCTTATTTCTGACCTCGGTTTTGCCTCTTGCTGCTAATTTCAGACCTCTATTTTGCCTCTTTCTTGCTTGTTTCTGACCTCAATAATGCCTCTTTCTGCTCGTTGCTGCCCTTTATTTTGCCTCTTCGTAATTGTTTCTCACCTCTATTTTGCCTCTTTTTGCTAGTTTCTAACCTTTATTTTGCCTCTTTCTGCTTTTCTTTTCCCCTGGACCATGGCAGGAGACTCAAGGCCACCCCAGGCCCATCCGGCTCCTGCGGGAGTCAGCATTGCTGCTGCATGGAGAGAGCTGCTGGAAAGGCAGCTCCCTTCATGCTGAAGCAATCTGTTTCATCTCTTTCCCTGCCTAAATGTCTGCGGGCAGGGAAAGAGATGAAACCTCCACTTCCAGTGGGCGGAAGCACATTGACAGCTCCTGCCTGCTGGGAACCTGAGTGTTTGCTTTAGCTTGGTGGGAGCTGTGACAGCTCCTGTCAAGGTAAAGCTAACAGCTATGTCTTTGGGGTAGGCACCGCGGCACATAGCAGAAACTGGGGGTAGGAGGGGTGGTCCTCAGGGCCATGTATGGCTGAACGAATTTAAACCAAACTAGCACAAGGCACCTCCCTGGACTAAGATCTACCTTTCAGCCAAATTTGGTGTAACTCTGTTCAGCGGTTTGGGCTGTAGTCGTGTTCAAAACCCCTATGGAAATTAACATGGGGAAAACATGTTTTGGACAACCCTCTTTTACCCAGCTCCCACTTCAGAAAACACCCCTAACTTTCCAAACAGCAACTACAGTGAGCATTAAATCTTTGGGGCAAATGTCATAAAGATTCGTCAATCGATGACAAATATATAGCCAAGGCAATTAATATGAACAAGCGAACCCAAGAATCGATAGGGACCAAGGTTAATAAGTATTTTCAGGTCCCTAGAGTCAATGAATAGATAAAAATGCTCTGGAGACACGAATAATGTCCAGGAGTAATCAAGAATGGATATGTACTACAATTTTAATCAAACATATATATCTGTAGTAGATTAACTCCACTGGGGTAATCCTAAACAGGTGTTAAAAACATGAAAACAAACAGGCCTGAGACATTAAATGACCATCAGTTGTATCTACAATGGGGGGTCACCTATTTACATCAAGGAGAATACTACTGCACCCAGAAGTCATATACAATTCTTGATTACTTCTGGACATTATTCTTGTCTCCAGAGCATTGTTATCTATTCATTGACGGGGACCTTTGTTCCTGAAAATAAAAAGATATAGCCAAGTCAAAATACGCTCATCCTATGGAAACAAGGTCCTAACTATGACTACCTACTGGCACGATATATATATATATGAACAACAAAAAAAAACCTAGGAGGTCTATAAGCCAAGTATTCTTGCCAAACTGGCATATATTCCACTATGTCAGTAGGTGCTGCAGTCATCATTAAACAAATTCTAAGGAGCAAGATAAAGGAGAGAAAAACACGTGTGCAGAGAACACAAACTACGATGCATAGAGCTAAGTCAAAAACTGGTCAACAAAATCCAGATAATCTATTAATGGATAACCATCAAACAGACCAAGTGATCAGTCCTATCATTTGGCCGTCCAAACTGTGACCGTTGATCATCTAGACCCCATGCCACACAGTAAGTTGTTGGTACTGGATCAGGTCCACAGTTAGCTATGAACCACCAATTGTTGGCCAGTTTATGATGGTAGAGGGAAAGTAGTGAAAACACAGTCCTTGATAGCCTGGAGATGCACTAGAGGCTGGCTGATCCTAATTATCAGCACAGCGAAGAGAATAGCTGATACTATTTTAGTGGGGATCCAGGTCCTGGAAGCTTCAATTAAAGCTACAATTACACACACGCTATTCAAGAGACAACAGGACGAATCCAACAAAAATATGACAGAATTCAAAGACATAATTCTACAGACTAAGCTTGACAAGTTTAAAAAGGACCTGGCTAAGTTCAAGCATGAGCGAGTGTATCCCTACACAAGTGATAGTTACAACCCCCCTATGTTTAGGAATAATGGCAAACGGTTTGGGTCAAATTATTCTGGCTATAGTTCAGATGGCAGTTACTCGGACAATACCAATCCACCGCAATTCCAACAGAGGGGGCGGGGGCGAGGCAATAGAGGCTTTTTATATGGGAATCAACCACCCAGCCACTTTCAACAATGGTGGCCACTTACACCCTGGGGATATCGATGGAGCGGGATAGAAAATAAAATTTTGTTTAAACTCGTGAAGTCACACTTTCATAACATAAATTAATAATATTAATGATTTGTGATGTGTTATGCTAACTCAATCTAGATTAAACTTTACACACGGGGACATTAACATGTGTGCTCATAAACGTGCATTATTGTTGCATCTTTTGTTCGTGCAAAAATAATAAATTAATTTTGTCGTTTTCATTTTGTCATTACTAACTGCAGCAGATTTAAAAGTGGCATGTGCTCATTTTGCTTTCCTTGCCTATGTGATGTCATTTCTACTATTATAGGTGCATATAAGATTTTATGGATTCTTGAAGACTGGTAGATATAAAATGCTGCTTTATTTGTTTGCTTCTTGCTAGGTAACACTAGACTAATTGGGTGGGTTAATCAATTAGTAAACGAAGGGTGGAAACAGAATGAATAATATTTCTTATATTAATACTTTCCTTGTGTTTGTTTTATACTAGAAAAATAAGTTGCCTGCTTTTGGGCCTAGTTTGCTCGAGTTTGCTAAAAGATGAATTTAATTTCTGCAAGGAGCACGAGATGTCCACTCAAAAGTTTTCCATGAAAGTTACATTCACTTAACAATGAAGAAGCGCTGTCATTATTTTTTGTCGGACGTGGCCAAGGTCAGGAACCGGCAGAGAGAACATTTGATAACTTGGCATCCGAGGAAGTGAAATGAAACCAGTGAGAACTCTTGTTCAAATTTGTTGCAAACTAAGGAAGCATTGGAACACGTACAATAAAGACAATGGTCTCAAAGAATATGACGAAATGGAAGTTTTGAAATATGGGGTGACATGTCACTTGTCACTCACGGACCAATGGGACATCGACTTTTGCAGAAAATTTTCCTTTACTTAGATTAGCTAGCGTAGAAAGGTATAAAAAAACCATGCCCTATGGATGGGTCTCGCTGCTGCTTTTCAACTTTCGGATGAGGGTGTCGTGCTGACGGACTTTGCTTGGAGCACGTAAGAACCCTTAAAGACTTTACTTTATTTCCATTTATTTAGCTTAGCTAGGGACTTAGGATTTTAGAAATGCTAAACTTATAATTTCTCGCTTAAACTGTAATTTTCTATGATGTTTTTAAACATGCTTACTATGATTCTAATAAAATTGCATTTATAAAATTATATTCTCAACAATCTAAAACGAGTTAATAAAATCTTACTTTTGAAAACAAGCTGGTCTTGGTTATTCAGAAGTGCGGGTTACTATTAGCTAGATGCCATCGCCATGGTGGCCGTTTAAATAGTTAGGATTTGTTCAAATGATGTCATCTTTTACCGCAGTTGTATATAATTTGTAAATAAGTTGTATATAAGTTTAATTTGGCCACCTGATTCAGTAGGTCAAAATATGTCATATTTGATTAATGGGTCCATGAGTTAGAGTAGTGTGTTATGAAGTAGGTTATAGAGTTAGGTAGCGTTGCTTATGACATATTTCCTATAGGCCGCTGGATCAATTCTTCTGGTAGCAGAGATTGATGGTTGCTAAAGGTAACCAATGTGTTATGGTATGAATATAGGATCGATGTTTAACACATGTTGAGTTTGTTTTCGTGCTATATGTGAGTCGTACCGGTACAGATTGTGTGATGAAAAGGTAGTCACACAGGGCATATGATCTGTTTCAGAGTAGTGATATCGCCGTGTATCACAAGTGTTGTGGCCGTGCAACACATTTTAGGGCTAGGTGTGAATGTTGTATAGTGAGGATTATCTAAGAAATTTGAACAGCATGAGTATAGGGACTGAGAGCCTGTTATAAAACTCACTGTGATAAAAGTATTAGTATATATTCGAACTCGAGTGAAGGGTAGGGTAACGTCGGTGCATGATTATCTATAAACAGGTGAGAGTCCTGTAGGGGTACATGTTTTATATCTATAAACAGGTGAGAGTCCTGTACGGATAACGTTGTTATTCTACTAACGGTGCATGATTTCTATAAACAGGTGAGAGTCCTGTACGGATTTCATGTGTGTTTGAATTTAGGGACTTTTTCCGTGTGAAAGTGCGAGTTTGTTTTGTAAATTATGTTCAAGTGGAACTTTCGAACAGTCACTTAGTTGTGCGTTCTGAGGGAAATGAGTTCATAATTACTTGTTTGAAGGGTAGAGTAAAAAGATTACTGTACTTGCAAATGTATATTCTATGGGAATAGCGCCTTCTATTCCGAGCAAGAGAATACTTGAGTGATTGAAATTCTGTCACTTATTAGAGAAACAGACAGATGAGTCTTTACTGTCGTTGTTAAAATTAATTTTCACTGAAAAAGCGTTTTCAAAATGGCGCTGTGAAAAGATTTTGTGAAGGAGGGGGGAGCGCTAAGAGTGAGAAGTGAGAAACCGCAGCTGCTGTGTACGTCACAGAGCCGCGCTGTGATTGGGTGATATTCGTCACAAACTGTGTTCTGATTGGTTCTCAAATTTCTGACGGACTGTAAGTCGATTGGTTTTTCAGAAAATCTCTATTTCTATTGGTTGAGTAAAAAGGTGACGTAGCTCAACTCTCATTGGCTTGTTGGTGTGTTTCGCGCACGGATTGGCTGACTTTGCGGAACATCCCGAAAATATTTTACGAACAAATTTTTAATTGAATTTAACTTTTAAAAATGAGTTATCATTTTAAACACGTTGAGAAAAAGCCAACGTTGTTTCAGAAACTTAAAATTTTATCTCACCTGACAAGAAAATCGAGACGCGAGGTGGTAAATTACTTCATAAGTACAAAACACCTGCAGCGTATATGGAAGGTGAATATGGTTATCATACTGTTTTGTGGTTTGATATTTGGAAACACTACACTAAGGATGATGGTGTTTTGGCTTGGCCTGACGATGGTTCATTTAATGTAAAGGTTTTGAGAAATTTGAGAGAGAGAATGAATGCTCTTATTCCAAAACCGAGACCCATTCAATTTGAAGCTTTGGTTGAATGGGAGGATGAGATGTTTCAATTACAAAGAGAAGGAAGTGGAATTAAAAGACCTCCTAAAATTCCAAGTTATAGAAGGGAGACACATGAAGACAGGATGCGAATGTGGAGACAGGGAAGCATGAGTGAGGGACTCTGGTTAATTAGAGAGATGGTCTTAGGTTCTCCTGATGGAAAAAGAACTGAAAAGAAGAATAATGCCCCTGTAGAAAGTGAAACTGAAGATGCAGTTTTAGAAGAAATTTACACTTCAGATAAAAGGAATGAGCCTTTGAGACCTCCTAGGTCATGGTCTACTCCGATGGTTTCTACAGAAACCACACCGAGTGCACCTCCAGTTAATGAAACTTCCAAAATTTACCCAAATAATTCTGAATCTTTTGAAACTCCAAGAAAATCGGAAACTGAGACAAATGCAAATGTCTGTATTGGAGGTAGACATTTTTCACTAATTCCTAGAGAAAGGGAAGCTCCAAAAAACTATGTGAGAGAAGTCAGAAATGTGGAAGCTGAGAATTCTTCTGAGTATTTACGATCAAAGGAAGAATTAATTCGACAAATAACAAAAAGCATGGAAGCTGTGACAGTTCCAGTAACGATTGGTCCTGTTCAACCTGTTTTTGAACAAAGAGAGGTTAATAAGCTAGGTTTGACTGTTCCTTTAAATGCAGAAATTCAAAAGGTTGCTGAAAAAGTATACTCAGATATATCTGGAATAAATTCTTCAAAAACGAGAATGCCTGATCTGACTTGTAATGAGGGCTCATTTCAAAATTCACCGATGGGTGCAGAATCTGATGCTGAGTGTTCTGAAGTCAGAGTGTCAAAACCTAAACTTGATGTTGCAAAATTAAAAGCAAATTTGGAGGAATTAATAATTGGTACAATTGGTCCTGACAGTTTACATTTTTATCGAGATGATGAACTTCTGTTCATTTGCAAGAGTATTCAGTGGAAAACAGAAAACAAATATGATCAGTTGGATGAACTGGCAGCAGAACTTGAAATTGATTTGAGCAGGCAAAAGAATTTTGCAAAACATTACAGATTAGACTTTTCAGAAGGTGACATTGAGAACTTGAACTCAATGGGAAGAATAATGCACATAAAAGATTTGATTGTTTACAACAAAAAACTGGGAGTTGAGTAAGTGGAGAGTGAAATGGACAAGAAAGAAGGAAGATGAGAAATTGGAAAAACTGTTTACAAATGATTTTCCAAGACTGAGAGAGAAGCCTGTTGAGTGGTACAGACAGGTAGACAGGTTCATCAAAGTTTCAAAAGTTCTGTGGATTGATCTGAATGGATTTTTTGACATTGTTGTGGCATCAGATCTTTGGACAGAATGCAAAATAGCCATAAGTTGGCCGAAAGTAGAACCTGAGCGAATTAAAGAAACAGGTGCTCCTAATCCAATTGTAATTGATTTTTATGGAAAAGTGATTTACTGGTTGAAAAACAAAATTCCACCAAAAGAGGTTGATTGGGTTAAAATTGAAAGAACGAACCAAGAGCCAAAAGAATCAGTTCATTCATTTTACGAAAGGTTACTGTTGATTTTTAAACAATACAGTGGCTATGAAAAACTAGACGAAAAAGATATGAGTCATTTCGTCTACAGATTTGTTTATGGTCTGAAGCCAGAAATTGCAGACATGATCAGGAACAGCATTGTCGGATGGCAAGCACTTTCTGTTGATGACATTTTGAGAAAAGCAAAATACTGCAGTGATGAGTTAGAAGTGAGACAGAAGAAGCTCAAGGAGAAAGCAATGTGGGCTCAAGTAAAAGTGGCTGAGCAACAGATTGCTAATCTTGGAAATAAAAACACAGATTTTGTTCAAACTACAAATTCCAATCAAGGTCAAGGAAAATTTAAAGGTAATAATATTATCAGGAAATTTAATCCCAAAGTTGAAGAGTTAAAGCAAAAATTACCTTGTTTTAATTGTGGCGAGATTGGACACTGGAGGGACGAATGTAAGAAGCCACCCAGAAATTTAAAAAATCCATTGTTAAATCCACAGATGCAGAGTGATGTTGATCTGCAGCGACAGCTACAGTTGCAACAGAATATAAACGAGTTAAGTCTTCAGCGACAGCTGCAGCAACAGGTGAATCACCATCAGAGCCAATTGCCACAGCCTCCTTTTCCTAATTGTGGGGGAACTCAAAAATATAATTCTGGTGTGGGATTTCAAGGAGATGAACAGGTAATAAAATCCCAAAGGCAAATTGTGCAAAATGCTTCACAACAGTATTTGTTAACAGAAGGAAAGGGAAGTGACTCTGATGATTATTTCTGACGGTGCCCGAGAGAGGGGGAAGAGTGTGTTGTTGGAGCCACTCTTGAGGTTGACCAGTCTGGTCCATTCGTAAACTGGAAAGTTAATGATGTAGACATCACTTTTCTAGTGGACACTGGTGCTACCCGTTCTAATGTTAGATCAGTGGAAATTGAAAACCTACCTCTCTCTGGGGAAACCATCCAAGTTGTCAGAGTAAGCAATCAACAGATCAGAACTGATTTGACTGACCCAGTACCAGTCGAAATTGGAAATTTTAAAGACAAGCACAGGTTTGTGGTTTGTAACAGTAGTCCAGTAAATCTATTGGGCAGAGATATATTGTGCAAAATGAATTGCAGAATATATTGTTCTCCTGAAGGAGTTGAATTGCAAACAATGGAGGAAGATGGCTTGTACAGAATGACAATGATGTTGATGGAATCAGAAGAAACAAAATTGTTTCCCGCATTTGAAAAAGAAAATCTGCCAGAAGAGCTCAAGGAGACAGTGAAATCTGAAATTTGGGATTTGACTGGAAATGAGATGGGTCTGATGAAACATGTCGATCCAGTCAAAATTACACTGAAGCAGGGAATAGAATTTCCTAATATTCCTCAGTACAAGATGAAAGCAGAGACAATTGAGGGAGTCATACCTGTGATTGAAAAATTCATTAAACAAGGTGTTTTAAAAGAAATTGAGAGTAGCCCTTGTAATTCACCGATCATGGGAATTAAGAAATCGAATGGAACGTACAGGATCGTTCAAGATTTGAGAAAAGTCAATCAGATTGTTGTTCCATGTTGTCCTGTGGTTCCAAACCCAGCAGTCATTTTGTATCAGATTCCACATGATGCTGAATGGTACACTGTCATTGATCTTTGCAATGCATTCTTTACTGTTCCTTTACATCCAGAGAGTCAGGAAATTTTTGCTTTCAGATTCCAGAGTAGGACCCTCGCATGGTGTAGAATTCCTCAGGGGTATACAGAGAGTCCTTCAATCTTTAATGAGCTGTTAAAAAGGTCTTTGGAAGATTTAAATTTACCTGGCAGGTCAACGTTGGTGCAGTATATTGACGACTTGTTGATTGCTGCTAAAACAAGAGAAAATTGTGTGACAGACACAATAATACTTTTGAACCATCTTGCAGATGAGGGACATAAAGTGTCTCCAGCAAAATTACAGTTTTGTAAACAAGAAGTGAAATATCTTGGTCACAGAATTGCTAAAGGAAAAAGACAGGTGACAGTTGAGAGAATAAAAATGATTCAAGCAATGCAACCACCAAGAACACAGAGACAGGTCAGGATGTTTCTGGGGATGGTTGGCTACTGTCGACAATGGATAAGTGGATTTTCAGTAATTGCAAAACCACTACAGAGATTGACAAAATCTGATGTGAAAGATCCAATTATTCTTAATGAAGCTGAGTTGGAGTCTTTTGAAAATCTGAAAAAGAGCTTATGTCAAGCTCCTGCTTTAGGCATGCCAAATTATGAGAAAGGTTTTGAACTGTATTGCAGTGAAAGAGAAGGATGTGCATTGTCTGTGTTAATTCAGAGACATGGGAATCTGAAGAAACCCATTGCATACTTCTCTGCAGTTCTTGATCCTGTTGCAAAAGCCTTACCAGGTTGTTTGAAAGCAGTTGCAGCTACAAGTTTAAGTCTTGAGCAAAGCGAAGGAATCATAATGGGATTTCCTGTGAAAGTTTGTTTGCCTCATTCAGTTGAAATACTACTGACGAGAGGTAAAACTCAACATTTAACCAGCAGCAGGTTGACGAAGTATGAGAAAATCATACTAGGAGCAGACAATGTTTCCATTTCAAGATGCTTGAATTTAAATCCTTCCACATTATTACCTGATTCTGAAATTGTTGATGAAAATGAAGTGGAACATGAGTGTCTGGATGTCATGGAATTTTGCACCAAACCCAGGCAAGACATTAAAGATGTACCTTTGCCTGAATCAGATGTCGTTTACTTTGTGGATGGCTCCTGTCTGAGGACAGAGGGAGGTGTTTTGAAAGCAGCGTACTCAGTCTGTACAGTTGCAGATGTTGAAGAAGCATCATGTCTTGAAGGAATTCGTTCAGCACAAGTGGCTGAATTGATTGCTTTAATTCGTGCTTGTGAAATATCAAAAGATTTGAGAGTTACCATCATTACTGATAGTCAGTATGGGTACGGAGTTGTGCATGATTTTGGACAGCTCTGGTCTCAGAGAGGCTATTTAACTTCAGCAGGGTCACCAATTAAAAATGCAGTTTTTATCATAAGACTAATTGATGGTATACAATTGCCAAAAGAGATTGCAATTGTGAAATGCGCAGCACATACAAAGGGAGTGGATTATATTTCAAAAGGCAATGCCTATGCAGATGAAACAGCAAAATATTGTGCGAAAAATTGTCGTGCATATAATCGGGAAAAGAGTAAAGAATGTGATTCAAATTCATTGATGCTAACAACAGCAATAGAGACATGGCAGGAAATCAGGGACTTACAAAACGAAGCAGATGATGAGGAGAAAGATTTGTGGTTGAGAGCAGATTGTAGACCACGTGATGAGGATGGAGTGTGGACTTACAAAGATGGCAGAATAGTTTTACCAAATTGTTTGATTGCTGATATGGCCAGATTGTATCATGACCCAGCTCACCTTGGAAGAGATTCCATGATCAGACTTTTCCGAGAGACTTGGTTTAATACGAAATTTAGAACGATTGCAGAGTCTCTTTGTCAAAGGTGTTTGTCGTGCCAACAAATGAACCCCAACAGAAAATCAGTTGTAGGTACAGGAGTAATTGGTCGAGAGGGTGGTCCCTTTACCAGGTTGCAGATGGATTTCATTGAAATGCCTCTACACAATTGTTTGAAATATGTTCTTGTGATTGTTTGTTTGTTTTCAAGATGGGTGGAAGCATTTCCTACAAGACATTGTGATTCAATTACAGTAGCAAAACTGCTGCTCAGAGAAATTATCCCGAGGTACGGTTTTCCAGTCACTATTGAGAGTGATGGAGGAAGCCATTTTGATAACAAACTTATGAAACTGATATGTGAGGCATTGAACATTGAGCAGAAAATACACTGTGCATACAGACCAGAGGCATCTGGGGTGGTTGAACAGATTAATGGGACAATAAAAAACAGGATTGGAAAAATGTGTCTAGAAACAAGTGTAAAGTGGACCGATGCTCTTCCACTTGTCTTAATGTCATTGAGAAGTACACCTGATAAAAAGACAGGTTTAAGCCCACATGAAATACTTATGGGCAGAGTCATGAGGCAAGCTTTTGTACCTGTAGGCAAATTGTTAAGCATAAATGACAGTGCTATTTTGGATTACTGTAAGAGGTTATCTGATATAGTAACTTCTGTGTCTAATCAGGTGGGAACTGAAGCACAATCAGATGAGAAAGTTCAGACACATGATTTGAGACCTGGTGATTGGGTCAGAACAAAAGTGCATCGAAGAAGAAATTGTCTGGTTCCTAGGTGGCAGAAACCTAGGCAAATCATTCTGGTCACTACAAATGCACTGAAATGCAGAGGATTGAAAAGGTGGATCCATCCTAGTCATACGATTCCAGTGCCTACTCCTGAAAATTCTGATGAGGAGAGTGATTCTACAGAAGATTCTGATTCTGAAGTAGAAAGTGAGAGGAATCCAGATTCTGAAGATCGACAGAGAAGTCGACATCTGGAACCTGTGCCTGTGAATGGAGAATTGACAAGAAAAGATTTGGAAATTATTGAAATAGATTCTGGAGATGAAGAGAATCTGTTAGAAAGAAAAACAACTGAAGATTCAGTTAAGAAGAAAAGTGGAGTAAATTCTATTGAAAATTTTGAAGAAAGAGAAGCTGAACCAATTGAAATTTCTGACCAGGAGAGTATCGAAAAGCAGAAGTCAAGCTCTGAAATAAGGAGCAGAAAACCTGAAACTGGGAAGTTGGAGGTAATTGAAGAAGAGGAAGAAGACGAATTACCGAGTCCCAGTGATGGAAGACAAAGTATAGTTCCTGACGGAGTTAAACTGCCGAATAGAAAAATTCCCGAGTCAATCATTGAAGTTTCAGACTGCGAATCTGAAGAAAGTGACGTGGATGGTGAAAGTGGAAGTGCGAAGAAAAGATCCTGGAAGTCAGAAACAAATGTTTCTGAACCAAAAAGAAAATTCTTGAGAAAAACAGATTTTTGGCCAGGTGGAAGATTGAGAGTCAGGTTAATCAAAAAACCAAAGGAGCAGGTGGAAGAAATCAGTAGTCAAAAGGGTTCTGAAAAAGAAGTTGGAGTTGGAAGGAAAATTGAAGTAGTGACAAGAAAGACAAGGAGGATCATAAAGCCAAATCAAAAATATAAATCTCCTGAGTGGACTTATCTAGTAATTCCACCTGTTATTGATATTTACGGTAGCAGTCAAGAGGAAGAAGAAAGTGAAGAGATTAGTGACAATGATTGAAGTACAGAAATTTTAATTGGGGTTTTGGTTTTTGATTTTGGCAGAAGGCCGAAGAAAACTTGTTAGGTGACACAAGGTCGAAGAAAATTTGTTTAGCTGGGAAAAAAAAACTTATTTGTGACATAAGGTCGAAGAAACACTGTTAGGGTTTAAAAAAAAAAAAATTTCTTTTAAAAAGGGGGGTGTAAATAATTAGTAAATAATTAATCATTTTTAAAATAATTTTTAAAATAATTTTTGTTGTTTTCTTTTGAGGCAAAGCTAACAAAAGATGCCTTACGTCAAGGAACAGAGTACTTCAAGGTGTTCCATTTTTAAGAGATGCTGTAAGATGACTCTGGTGTGTGTGCTCATTTTGATTCTGCTCTGGTTAGTTTTAGCTGTTATTATTCCATTTGAAATTAACAAAGATTTTCACAAAGCCAACATGACAAGCAAAGCTTCAGTTAGTCAAAACAAACATAGTGCAACAGGCAACGTTATTGATCATCGACCTAACATTCACCAGGACAAATCTATTAGTGATTTTTCAAGCAATACATTCACAAGGCTTTTGAGTGAATATGTCAAGGTAATGGATGCAAAAGATTGCTACGTCTGCGTTAAATTACCTGCTTCTGTTTCTGAGGGAGTGACATACAATATGCTTCCTCTTACATATGGTGTGACATGCAGTGTGTTAGCTAGCTTGTTCTATCAAACTGGACGCTTAGAATATTATTATTCAGATTTTGATGAAATTTTTGCAAATTTAAAAATTGAGGGTGCTTTGAATAAGCATAAAAAAGCTAAACAGATGAGGGAATTTTTCCTTGTCACTAATGAACTCACTTATGAGTATGCTTACAAGAACAATCTAACCTGCAAATTAAGTGTTGAGGGAAAGAAATTTTTGAACCTAGTTGAGGAGAGGAGAGCAATTTACAAGAGAAATGAAATAGTCAAGCAGACTAAATCTAGGTTCTGGAAAAAAGAGGATGAGAAGTTAAATGGCAAAACACTTGATAATGTTGCAATTCACATAGACAAACCAATTAGTGGTAAGCTTTGCATTAGAAGAGACAATACACTTTTTGACAATCATTTTGTGGGAGCAAGCAATTGTGAAGATACATATCAGATCATGGGAGGTTGGGGATTCAAAGGTGGAAAAGATCCAATTTTCTCTGGGATTTATTTTGTTTGTGGTGACAGAGCTTACTACAACCTTCCTGACCACTGGTATGGGACTTGTTATGTTGGGATTGTTTTTCCTAAAATCTTTCATGTTGACAGAGATACAAAAGGATTGTTCAAAATTAATAATTATGTAAATAGGGCTAAAAGAGAAACTTTCACAGAGATTTTGGGAGATATTTTTGAAGCAGTGATACCTTTAGTAGGTATAACCCTGAATGCAGGAAGAATCAGAAAATTATCTACAATTGTTGACAGATTGTCAACAGATACAGCTGATGGTTTCCAATTAGTGAATGTTGAGGTCATTGCAATCAGATCCATGGTGATTCAAGATCGCCTTGCTTTAGACATACTCCTAGCAAAAGAGGGAGGAGTCTGCGGCATTTTACATGTGCAACATTGTTGCACCTATATTCCCGACGAAAGTAAGAACATTGAGATGTACATTAAGAACATTACAGAAATGCATTCAGAGATAATTCCATTAGAAGAAGAAGATTTTTCAGAAAAACTTTCAAAAAGATTCCAAATAATTAAAAATTGGTTTCATGACATTGGAAGTTCAGTTCTTGGCAAGATTTTGGCACCTTTGATTGTGATAATATTCATATTTGTTCTGAAAAAAATTGGTTGTTTGTTGCATAAGAGAAAGAAACAAATGAAGGAAAAGAGAAGAATTTATTAAATCAAAAAAGAAGAAGAAAGGGAGATTGAGTTACAAGAATTACACAGAGCACAATATGACAATTGCAAGGATTTTGCAGAAACAAATTTCTAGAAATACTAACTCAAATGAATTTGAATCATTTTCCAAGAAGTCTAAATTTTCCAAATTTTGGGTTGTGGTGTGGTGATTTGTTAATCACCAGATGAGGGAGTTGATGGAGCGAGATAGAAAATAAAATTTTGTTTAAACTCGTGAAGTCACACTTTCATAACATAAATTAATAATATTAATGATTTGTGATGTGTTATGCAAACTCAATCTAGATTAAACTTTACACACGGGGACATTAACATGTGTGCTCATAAACGTGCATTATTGTTGCATCTTTTGTTCGTGCAAAAATAATAAATTAATTTTGTCGTTTTCATTTTGTCATTACTAACTGCAGCAGATTTAAAAGTGGCATGTGCTTATTTTGCTTTCCTTGTCTATGTGATGTCATTTCTACTATTATAGGTGCATATAAGATTTTATGGATTCTTGAAGACTGGTAGATATAAAATGCTGCTTTATTTGTTTGCTTCTTGCTAGGTAACACTAGACTAATTGGGTGGGTTAATCAATTAGTAAACGAAGGGTGGAAACAGAATGAATAATATTTCTTTCATTAATACTTTCCTTGTGTTTGTTTTATACTAGAAAAATAAGTTGCCTGCTTTTGGGCCTAGTTTGCTCGAGTTTGCTAAAAGATGAATTTAATTTCTGCAAGGAGCACGAGATGTCCACTCAAAAGTTTTCCATGAAAGTTACATTCACTTAACAATGAAGAAGCGCTGTCATTATTTTTTGTCGGACATGGCCAAGGTCAGGAACCGGCAGAGAGAACATTTGATAACTTGGCATCCGAGGAAGTGAAATGAAACCAGTGAGAACTCTTGTTCAAATTTGTTGCAAACTAAGGAAGCTTTGGAACACGTACAATAAAGACAATGGTCTCAAAGAATATGACGAAATGGAAGTTTTGAAATATGGGGTGACATGTCACTTGTCACTCACGGACCAATGGGACATCGACTTTTGCAGAAATTTTTCCTTTACTTAGATTAGCTAGCGTAGAAAGGTATAAAAAACCCATGCCCTATGGATGGGTCTCGCTGCTGCTTTTCAACTTTCGGATGAGGGTGTCGTGCTGACGGACTTTGCTTGGAGCACGTAAGAACCCTTAAAGACTTTACTTTATTTCCATTTATTTAGCTTAGCTAGGGACTTAGGATTTTAGAAATGCTAAACTTATAATTTCTCGCTTAAACTGTAATTTTCTATGATGTTTTCTAACATGCTTACTATGATTCTAATAAAATTGCATTTATAAAATTATATTCTCAACAATCTAAAATTAGTTAATAAAATCTTACTTTTGAAAACAAGCTGGTCTTGGTTATTCAGAAGTGCGGGTTACTATTAGCTAGATGCCATCGCCATGGTGGCCATTTAAATAGTTAGGATTTGTTCAAATTATGTCATCTTTTACCGCAGTTGTATATAATTTGTAAATAAGTTGTATATAAGTTTAATTTGGCCACCTGATTCAGTAGGTCAAAATATGTCATATTTGATTAATGGGTCCATGAGTTAGAGTAGTGTGTTATGAAGTAGGTTATAGAGTTAGGTAGCGTTGCTTATGACATATTTCCTATAGGCCACTGGATCAATATCCACCACAACAACAACAGGTGTGCCCACCACCACCGGGACCATTCCAAGGTTTTCCTAATGCATTCAACACACAGCCTTTTTTAGGGTTTGGCACGCGCAGGACAAGGGGCAGACGCCGGACTTCACAACAACCAGGGGTCCAGTGGGAAGACCAAACAGGCACCCATTCGGGGACTCGGAGCCATACAGCCAAAAATCTCCAGAAAGCAGGGACATCGGCAAATCTACCCTCGTAGTAAACCTTTCTACGAAGGTATTAAGCCCTTTGGAGGAACAAGTACTCAATAAGGGGCTGGGCTTCGTAATGACAAATAACGGAGACCCGTTCACGCTTCAATGCGAGTTCAGCCAATTCTACAGGAAATTGAAACTCCACTATTTCTTCAAGAACAAATCTGATGACCAAGAGTGTGTTCATGAAGTGAACACGGGGTTGAAGGTGAAATCTAAATTCCAACCACCCGCACATACAGTTCCCCCACAGGTTTTAGCTTTTGAGAAAGCTGTAGGTGATGAAGTCTCCAAACTATGGAAGACACAGGATAGGTCCTTTAAGAACTTGTCAGGACAAGAGCAGAAGGCATTGAAAAGTTTGTCTGAAGACCAGCTAATAACAATAAAGCCTGCAGACAAAGGCGGTTCCATTGTTATTTTAAATACTGCCGATTATAGATCGGAGTGCTTAAGACAATTGGGCAACAGACATGCTTATTTGCCCCTACAGGAAGATCCTACCGATGGTTTAATGAAACGGATTAAATGTCTGATAGAAGAAGCATTAGCGGAAGGATGGATCAATAATAACGAGGGTTTATTTTTGATAACAGAGTTTCCCGTTATGCCATATTTCTACCTCCTATCAAAGGTGCATAAGCCACAGAGACCTCCCCCCCCCCCCCCCCCCCCCCGCAGGGAGACCTATCATTTCTGGGTTAAGTTCGGCCCTGGAACCTCTCTCCACTTTTGTGGACTTTTTTCTAAGGCCTATCGTGCAGAAGATGCCTACCTACCTCCAGGACACAAAGGATATGTTGAGGGTACTTCCTGAAATTGATTTTGACCCTGAAAGAGACCTATTGGTCTCTTTCGATGTTGAGTCTTTATATACCTCCATCCCCCAGGATGAAACTCTTGAAGTTGTTACATCCATCCTGGGGGATAATATCTGCGATACTATAACACCAATAGCCTTCATTATGGCTTTGGCTACACTGGCCATGAAAGATAACTACTTTCGTTTCGAGGACACCATATATCTACAGACCTCTGGAACGAGCATGGGCAGCGTTTTCGCGCCGAGCCTAGCTGCACCAATTCGAGCAACGGCACGTTCTTACACCTACCAACCCATTTCGATCCTCGATAAAATGGTGGAAACGCTATATCGATGATGTGTTGGTAGTGTGGAGAGGGAGTCTTGAATCCGTGAGTGAATTCCATCTCTGGTTGAATAGTAGGAATCAGTTCCTAAAATTCACGTTTGAGGCTCACAGAGAGAGGTTGTCCTTTTTGGATCTCTCGATTTATGCGACACCAACTGGCTTGCAGAGTGAGCTATACAGGAAGCCGATGGCAAGAAACTTGTTACTCCTGTACGACAGTCACCACCCCAAATCCCTAAAGGACAATTTACCATACGGTCAGGTCCTCCGAGTTCTGAGGAATTGTTCTAGGGTGGAGGACTTTAAGACTCATGCCAGGAATTTGTCTTCACAATTAGTGGAGAGACATTATCCGCGATCACTTATCAAGCAGGCTCTTAAGCGAGTGCACAACAACAATCGGGAGGCGCTCTTAGAACCGCCAGTTCCGAAAAGCCCCACTGAAAGACTAACTTTTGTGAGTACCTTTAACACAAGAAGTAATAGTCTGCAGAAAATCATCAGGAAGCACTGGCGTATCCTCAACCACAGTAATGACAAGATTGCATTGCCTTTATTTTCTTTTAAAAGATCAAATAGCATAAGGGATCGTTTGGTGCATACGCGCCCCAAAGAGACATCGAGGAGAATTCTGGGTACTTTGTGGGACTTACCACCTGTAGTTGGGCATCACCCTTGTGGTAACTGTTCAGTCTGCCCACAAACGAAACACTCTACTGAGATAGACATAGGCATGGACAGGTCTTGGTCACAAACTCACTTTACCAACTGCAACAGTGAAAACCTTATTTATTTGTTAACCTGCCCGTGCTCTACTCAGTATGTCGGAATGACCACCCGCAAGGTGCGAATGCGCATGCTTGAGCATAAGAGCTCTTTTCGCTGTAAGAAATCTATGACGCGACTAACTAGACATTTCCTAGAGAAACAACATGGGGAATAAGAATTTGAATGGACGGTTTTAAAGAAGCCCTTCATACCTTCCCACGTGAGCAATGTTTCTAGATACCTTTTCCAGAGAGAGCAAAAATGGATCTATAAGCTCTCTTCTGATACAGCTGGACTCAACGATTTGATACCGTGGAGTGCTTTATAGTTCTGATACCGTTGAGCATCCCCACTATATTACTATAGACAGTACATGAATAGACCGGAGTCTACCAGTTCTGATATTACACACTTACATACATCTAAGTGCTGTTGTCTCAGCAGTGTTAAAATGCAGAAATACATAAGAGATGTCTAGGCTGCTCTTACTTAGGTACTCCCTTTCTCTTTTCCCCTCTTTTCATAACACCCATAACTATATTGAGATTCCATCTGAGCACTCTTTGGTGCAGTAAACTATGTGAATGACTGCAATGAGGTCACTAGGCAGTCATGTACATTTTTTGATTGGACCAGTTATGATGGGGTAAGCGTAGACGCATAGCGTCTAACATATCAGTGGGGTTAGAATACTCTTTCCTTAGAGACAATACCTATTGAGTACTACCGCATACCGGTAGAACTACAAAAATGGCAGTTTTGTGGTCATCTTGTAGTTTTACTCCTAGCCATATGGTATGAGCCGAGATACAGGATTGGTTATATCCGGTATAATTCCTCTTTCGACCTTTCTTCTAGTGAAGAACAACTGAACACATCAATAGAAATTGTTTCTCTCGCTAAAAACCTTGATTTGTGAAATACCGGCATCTGTGAGAGCACGCGCTCCTCCGGAACTACAAACATGGCCGTGTTTACGTCATTCTGTAGTTCTGCGGAAGGTTTTGCGCGCCCGTTTTTTTACTACTAAAAGGTTCCCCGTGGGTATAGAGCTAAACGGGGGTTACCAAATTAACTATGTCATCCACGTGGATGAGGGACCCTATGTGGAGTGGTGCTGGCCCGTACTGCATTACTGAACAAACAAGCAAAAACGGGGCATACACACACGAAAGAAAAGTAGTCCTCTTTGGTGAAATAGTATATACACGCATATCTCCTCCGGACCGGCGCCTCCCCCAAGCCTCAGGATAGTTTGGTGGCACCGACGGAGAGGTGAGAGAGCAGACGGCTAGTCACTATAGATCTCATATGCAGCTAGTGACTGACTTTGATTTTTGAAAGGGATGAGTTATGATTAGGAGTGATTTGGACTGAATAACTCATTACAGACTGAAGGAGTGAACATAACAGCATTTCTCACTACCTTCAAGGGAGATAACTTTATTGATTTAAGATGAAGTATGTGTTTTTGAGATGAAAGACAGGCGTTTTTGCCATGCAGGTCTATGGGGTGTCTTCCAGAGATTGGGGGTTGCTTTGTCGTTGAGTTCATATGTGGATAAATATGATGAATTTGGCAGGGAATTTAGATAGGCATCTCTGGATTCTACATAATTAGTGAAGATTTGATGCCTTCCCCCTGTTTGCATTTATTTGATCCACAGTGCGGGGCCTCGTATACCTGAGCACGGTCCAGGTGAGGTGAGGTCCAGTCCCCTGTCATTCTGGGTGAGCAAAATGTATTTATTTCAATACATATAAGAGATGATGAGAGCACCTGTGCCTATTAATCATGTAACATATGGTACTAACATCAGTAATACATATATATTTTTCCTTAGATCACGTTTAATATCCATTGAAAAGGAGGATGAGTACATAACTATAGGTACAGGTTGTATCGTTCCTAACAGTTATTATATATATTCTTTTCACTTATTAGGTTGGTGTATTATTTGTTCTACACATTTATAACAGTAGCAACTATTAAAGAGCAGTGCCCCTGATGAAAGCCAAGGGACGTCTTGCCCGGTAGGCAGAAACATGTTGGCCCATATTGCGACAGTCATTTGTTCCATACTGTCGTTTGCGCTGTCCCTGTTTTTTAATTAGGGGGTGTGCCTTGTTTCCATGAAAAAGTTTTTTTAGACACATCACCCTATTTTAAGCTCACCCCTTTCGATTTGTTGCTCTGTGTTTTCACTACTTTTCCTCTACCATCATAAACTGGCCAAAAATAGGTGGTTCATAGCTAACTGTGGACCTGATCCAGTACCAACAACTTACTGTGTGGCATGGGTTCTAGATGATCAAAGGACCTGCCAGGTCACAGTTTGGACGGCCAAATGATAGGACTTGGTCTGTTTGATGGTTATCCATAAATAGATGATCTGGATTTTGTTGACCAGTTTTTGACTTAGCTCTATGCATCGTAGTTTGTGTTCTCTGCACACGTGTTTTTCTCTCCTTTTTCTTGCTCCTTAGAATTTGTTTAATGGTGACTGCAGCACCTACTTACATAGTGGAATATATGCCAGTTTAGCCAGAATACTTGGCTTATAGACCTCCTAGGTTCTTTTTTGTTGTTCATACTGTGTAGCTGGGGAAGTGAACCAGTAGTAGGTCTTTAAACTCGTTTTCCCTATGACCCTTCTCTCTCTGTTTGTTGTGACCATATATATATATATATATACATACACACACACACGCACACACACACACACACACACACATATATATATATATATATATATATATATATATATATATATATATATATATATATATATATATATATATAGTGATCACGGTCACATGAGGTGACCGAAACTCGTCATGACATGATGTGAGCTGCAATAAACTTTGCACAGTAACTGAAGAGGAGTTTGTGCCCTTGTGTTTTTTCCTTTGGAATGAACGGAAGGGATCCTTGGTATATATATAAATATATATATATATATATATATATATATATATATATATATATATTCAACAAAACAAAACATAAACAGAACAAAGTAAGAGGTTATAGTGAGAAAGTCATGTCACAGACTCTGTCAAGAGTAGAAAAATTGATCGTAAAACCCTACTCACTGACAGAGAGGAAAGCAACAAAAAGGAAAATGGTTCCTTTAGGATGATTACCACTTATTCAAGCATTGCCAACCAGCTTAAAAGAGTGATGCGTAGGAATTGGCATATCTTATTTGCCGATAATATCATTGGAGAGGATCTTACATCAAATCCGTTGGTAACGCTCAAAAAGGCCAGGTCCCTCAGAGATGATTTAGTACACAGCTACCATGAAGCTAACCCCAAAAAAGCCATGTTTAAAGAACTACATGGATTTTTTCCATGTTGTAAATGTAAAGCCTGCAAACCCAGTAAGCGTGTTGTTTCTTATACTGTTGCGGGATTGAAGAAACCTAAAAGGATAGGGAAGTTCCTCACTTGCACCACCCCTTATGCTGTTTATTGCCTGGTATGTCCGTGCGGCCTGAGATATATTGGGAGCACAATCAACCCGGTGAAGATGAGAATATTGGAACATATGAGGGCAATAGCCAATAATGATGAGGCCTACCCTGTGGCAAGGCACTTTAATAAAGTACACAATCGGAATAGAGATCTTCTTGTTTACTTTTGCCTTGACCATGTTCCCAGCAATCCGAGAGGAGGAGACAGGATTCAAAGACGGAGGCGCCTTGAATCCAGGTATATCATAGACCTCCAGAGTAAGGCTCCTTTTGGCCTTAACAGCAGTGAGGAACTTGCAGTACATCTGGGCTGAGACTATCACGGGTGTATATATATATATACACACACACATTGTAGGTCCTTCTGGGATCAGTCCCATCGTCAGTTGGCGCATTTCCGGCAGGAACCCAAGCCGGTACCAAATATCCAAAGTTTTTAGAAAATGAAAAATGCGCACTCAGAAGGGTGTTTGAATCACCAGGTGTTTAATCCATGATATCGTTACACGTTTCGACACTCAGCGGTGTCTTGATCACACGATATATATATATATCCTCTTGTCCTCAAAGTGTCAGAAACAAACCAAACGTGCATTCCGGACTGACTAATACGTGTTTATTCCAACAGTGGCAGCTTCAGCGTCGCGATTTGGCCCACTAACCTTGATCATGCTCACTAGCTCAAGTGCATCACACCATGATATGTGTACAATAGACTCAGAGACAGGTCCTACACAGTTCATAATCACGTGCGCCATCTTTGAATGGAAATAAATCTATATCATTTAATGACAATGCACCAAATACACTACAGTGGCTGGAGTTTATTCCATAGTCAAAAGTAACATATCTGTAGTAAATACCACAATCAAATTATATATATTTTACTCAATGGTAATTGGTGGTCCATTACAAAAGAAATAGAAAACAATTTAATTACCCCAAGAATAATGCAAATATATGGGTTGAAATAAATGTTGCAAAGCCTTATACCAGTCGGTAGGAAACACATCAGTATGTCGTAGAAGTAGGTAACCTAAGATTCAGCCCAAGTGAGCACTACAAACGTCACAGCTTATATGTTTAAATAAAGATGCACCAAATACCCAAATAATGTGACTGACCAAGCACCGTGCTTGGTGTAACGCTTCACGTCTGTGTTGGTCAGACAGAGAAAGCGGAAGTTGTGTATAAATATATATACACATACAGCCACATGCATCATTCTCTGCATTTGCGATTCCTTAATTGCGATTTTTAAGGAATCGCAATTAAGGAATCGCAAATGCCAATGCATTAAAAAATCGCTAAATTATGTGCGAATCGGTATTTTTCCTTAATTGCGATTCACAATTTGCGAATCACAATTAAGTAAAACCTTTCCATTGATTCCTATGGGCCAAAAGGCCCATAGGAATCAATGGGAAGGCATTTACAAATTGCGATTTTCTTTTTGTGAATCGCAATTTGTTAATGCATTTCAAGGATGCAGGGGGGGTCCAAAGGACCCCCCCTGCACCACTAAAATGTATTTTTAAGTACAAGTTTCACACACACATGTCCCAAGGACATGTGTGTGTGTAACATGAAACTGAAAAAATTAAGATTTCGCAATTCCTTAAACATTCATGCATTGCATTTAAGGAATCGCAAAAATGCGATTCCTTAAATGCAATCGCATTTTAAGAAGTCGCAAAAAATAGCGATTTCTATGAAAAAAGATGATGCATCCCAAACAGCGATTTAGGAATCGCAAACGGCCAATTTTCGCGAATCGCACCGTTTGCGATTCCTAAAACGCTTGATGCATGTATCTGATAATGTACAACTGTACTCTTTTTGATAATATAAATATATTTTCTTCCTACTGCTCTCAGTGTCTGCTTGTGGGCTGGGCAAAAATCAGGGAATATTTACTGCATGATATCATGCAGTAAATATTCCCTGATTTTTGCCCAGCCCACAAGCAGACACTGAGAGCAGTAGGAAGAAAATATATTTATATTATCAAAAAGAGTACAGTTGTAATTCAGAGCAGGCAGACCAATGAATGCGTACAGAAAAATATAGATGTTTATATAATAAAGAATGAATGCGTTCCAGGCACAAGTAATAGTGAATTCTAAAAGGTTAAGATCTATAGATAGGGGCAATAAAATATAAACATTTGCAGATGGTGGATACAGATACTATGATGTAGGGATAAAAACAACAACATACCGTAAGAAATGTTCAGAGCACATATGGAAGGACCTTTAAAGTATAAGTTTAAGAGTCACTGTGACATGGAAAGCTGCCATGCAGTTTCTGTTACAGGGGCAAGGCAGCTGAGGCCCTGAGGGTAGAAAACTCTATGCAGCTGGTGGTTAAACCAACTGAGCCGTGTCATCACCTAAGGAAGGCATATCCCGCTGTGGGTCAGTTGTGTTATTCCAGAAAAGCACACACCCCGCTGCGTGTCATCACAAAATGAATGTACGTCCTAGGAGGTGTCAGGCCTGACCAGTTGTGACCTCTGCTCTGTGTTACCAAACAAGAACCCATTATGGTGTGCGTGCGCTAGCCAATAGAAACAACTCTCCTGAAGGATGCTGTGTATCTGTGCAGAACCTACGGGCGCTGTTGTGAATTGGTACAAAGACAGCAGGAGCTGCAGACCATCAGTACAGAAACTAAACACGCTGCTGTGTATCGGTACAAACACAACAGCAGCTGCTTTGTATCAGTAGAGAAACTACACACGCTGCTATGTATCGGCACAAACACAACAGGAGCTGCGGTGTATCAGTACATAAACTACACATGCTGCTGTATATCGGTACAAACACAACAGGAGCTGCGGTGTATCAGTACATAAACTACACAAGCTGCTATGTATCGGCACAAACACAACAGGACCTGCGGTGCATCAGTACATAAACTACACACGCTGCTATGTATCGGCACAAACACAACAGGAGCTGCGGTGTATCAGTACATAAACTACACATGCTGCTGTGTATCGGTACAAACACAACAGGAGCTGCGGTGCATCAGTACATAAACTACACAAGCTGCTGTGTATCGGTACAAACACAACAGGAGCTGCAGAGCATCAGTACAGAAACTAAACACGCTGCTGTGTATCGGTACAAACACAACAGCAACTGCTTTGCATCAGTACATAAACTACACACGCTGCTATGTATCGGCACAAACACAACAGGAGCTGCGGTGCATCAGTACAGAAACTACCCAAGCTGATGTGTATCGGTACAAACACACAGGAGCTGCAGAGCATCAGTACAGAAACTAAACACCCTGCTATGTATCGGTACAAACACAACAGCAGCTGCTTTGTACCAGAAGAGAAACTGCACACGCTGCGATGTATCGGCACAAACACAACAGGAGCTGCGGTGCATCAGTACAGAAACTACACAAGCTGCTGTGTATCGGTACAAACACAACAGGAGCTGCGGTACATCAGTACAGAAACTACACACGCTGCTGTGTATCGGTACAAACACAACAGGAGCTGAAGAGCATCAGTACAGAAACTACACAATCGGCTGTGTATCAGTCCAAACACAACAGGAGCTGCGGTGCATCAGTACAGAAACTACACACACTGCTGTGTATCGGTACAAGCACAACAGGAGCTGCGGTGCATCAGTACAGAAACTACACACGCTCCTGTGTTTCGGTACAAACACAGCAGGAGCTCAAGAGCATCAGTTCAGAAACTACACATGCTGCTATGTATCGGTACAAACACAACAGGAGTGGCGGTGCATCAATACAGAAACTACACACGCTGCTATATATCGGTACATACACAACACGAGCTGTGGTACATCAGTACAGAAAATACACAGGCTGCTATATATCGGTACAAACACAACAGGAACCGCAGTGCATCAGTACAGAAACTACACAAGATGCTGTGCATCGGTGTATCGCTCCACACAGGAGCGGGTGTGCATTTGTACAGAAACAACAGTCACTGCTGTGCATCAGTACACAAACAAGAAGGCTGCTGCGTGTCGGTACAAAAGTAACAGGCGTTGCAGAGTATCAGTACAGAAACTACAGACGTAGCTGTGTATCGGTACAAACACAACAGGAGCTGAGGTGCATCAATACAGAAACTACACACGCTGCTATATATCGGTACAAACACAACAGGAACTGCAGTGCATCAGTACAGAAATGACACACGCTGCTGTATATCGGTACAAACACAACAGGAACTGTGGTGCATCAGTACAGAAACTACACATGCTGCTATGTATCGGTATAATTACAACAGGAGGTACGGTGCATAAGTACACGAACTAGAGACCCTGCTGTGTATCGGTACAAAAACAACAGGAGCTGCAGAGCATCAGTACAGAACCTACATACCCTGTTGTCTATCAGTACAAACACAACAGGAGCTGCAGTGCATCAGTACAGAAACTACACACGCAGCTGTGTATCGGTTTATCGGTACAAACAGGAGCTGCTGTGCATTTGTGCAAAAACAACAGTCACTGCTGTGCATCAGTACACAAACTAGAGACGCTGCTGCGAGTTGGTACGAAAACAAAAGGAGCTGCAGAGCATCAGTACAGAAACTACAGACACTGTTGTGTGTCAGTAGAAACACAACAGGAGCTGCGGTGCATCAGTACAGAAACTACACACGCTGCTATATATCGGTAGAAACACAATAGGATCTGCTGTGCATCAATACAGAAACTACACACCCTGTTGTCTATCAGTACAAACACAACAGGAGCTGCGGTGCATCAGTACAAAAACTACACATGCTGCTGTGTATCGGTTTTTCGGTCCAAACAGAAGCTGCTGTGCATTTGTGCAGAAACAACAGTCACTGCTGTGCATCATTACACAAACTAGAGGCGCTGCTGCGTGTCGGTAGAAAAACAACAGGAGCTGCAGAGCATCAGTACAGAAAATACAGATGCTATTGTGTATCAGTAGAAACACAACAGGAGCTGCGGTGCATCAGTAAGGAAACTACACATGCTGTTGTCTATAGGTACAAACACAACGGGAGCTGCAGTGCATCAGTACAGAAACTACACAAGCTGCTGTGCATCGGTTTATCGCTCCACACAGGAGCTGGTGTGCATTTGTGCAGAAACATCAGGCACTGCTAGTACACAAACTAGAGACGCTGCTGCGTGTCGGTACAAAACCAACAGGAGTTGCAGAGCATCAGTACAGAAACTACAGACGCTGTTGTCTATCAGTATTAACACAACAGGAGCTGCGGTGCATCAGTACAGAAACTAGTCATGCTGCTGTCTATCGGTTTATCGGTCCAAACAGGAGTTGTGGTACATCAGTACACAAACTAGAGACGCTGCTGTGTATCGGTACAAAAACAACAGGAGCTGCTGTGCATCAAAACAGAAACTACACACCCTGTTGTCTATCAGTACAAACACAACAGGAGCTGTGGTGCATCAGTACAGAAACTACACGCGCTGCTGTTTATGGGTCCAAACAGGAGCTGCTGTGCATTTGTGCAGAAACAACAGTCACTGCTGTGCATCAGTACACAAACTAGAGACGCTGCTGCGTGTCGGTACACAAACAACAGGAGCTGCAGAGCATCAGTACAGAAACTACAGACGCTGTTGTGCATCAGTAGAAACACAACAGGAGCTGCGGTGTATCAGTACAGAAGCTTCACACGCTGTTGTCTATAGGTACAAACACAACAGGAACTGCAGTGCATCAGTACAGAAACTACAAACGCTGTTGTGTATAGGTACAAACACAACAGGAGCTGCAGGGCATCAGTACAGAAACTACACAAGCAGCTGTGCATCGGTTTATCGCTCCACACAGGAGCTGGTGTGCATTTGTGCAGAAACATCAGTCACTGCTGTGCAGCAGTACACAAACAAGAGTTGCTGCTGCGTGTCGGTACAAAAACAACAGGAGCTGTAGAGCATCAGTACAGAACCTACATACCCTGTTGTCTATCAGTACAAACACAACAGGAGCTGCGGTGCATTAGTACAGAAACTAGTCATGCTGCTGTCTATTGGTTTATCGGTCCAAACAGGAGCTGTGGTACATCAGTACACAAACTAGAGACGCTGCTGTGTACCGGTACAAAAACAACAGGAGCTGCTGTGCATCAATATAGAAACTACACACTCTGTTGTCCATCAGTACAAACACAACAGGAGCTGCGGTGCATCCGTACAGAAACTACACACGCTGCTGTGTATCGGTTTATCGGTCCAAACAGGAGCTGCTGTGCATTTGTGCAGAAACAACAATCACTGCTGTGCATCAGTACACAGAAAAGCAATGCTGCTGTGTATCTGTACAAAAACAACAGGAGCTGCAGAGCATCAGTACAGAAACTACAGACGGTGTTGTGTATCGGTACAAACACAACAGGAGCTGCGGGGCATCAGTACAGAAACTACACACAATGCTGTCTATTGCTAAAAAAGCAACAGGAGCTGCAGAGCATCAGTACAGAACCTACAGATGCTGTTATTTATCGGTACACAAAGAACAGGAGCTGCTGTGCATCAGTACAGAAACTACTCACACTGTTGTCTATCGCTTCATCGGCCCAAACAGGAGCTACTGTGCATTTGTGCAGAAACAACAGTCACTGCTGTGCATCAGTACACAAGCTAGAGATGCTGCTGTGTGTCGGTACAAAAAAACAACAGGAGCTGCAGAGCATCAGTACAGAAACTACAGACGCTGCTGTGTATCGGTACAAATACAACAGGAGCAGCGGTGCATCAGTGCAGAAACAACAGTCACTGCTGTGCAGCAGTACACAAACTAGATATGCTGCTGTGTATCGTTACAAAAACAACAGGAGCTACAGAGCATCAGTACAGAACCTACAGAGGCTGTTGTGTATCAGTAGAAACACAACAGGAGCTGCGGTGCATCAGTACAGAAACTACAGACGCTGCTGTGTATCGGTAGAAACACAACAGGAGCTGCGGTGCATCAGTACAGAAACTACAGGCGCTGCTGTGTATCGGTATACAAACAACAGGAGCTGCTGTGCATCAGTACAGAAACTACAGACTCTGTTGTGCATTATTACAGAAACAAGGTGCCGCTGGGTATTATTATAAAAACAACGGGGCATATTATCAAGGGATTTATCTCCGCTTTTTTGGCTTTAAAAGCCAAGAAAGCGGAGATAAAATTATCTCCCTATCAGCAACAGAGTGCTAACACGCAAATTCGCATGTTAGCACCCTTTTTCTCTACGCTTCCCCTTGCATCTCTAATGAGATGCAAAGGGGGCGTTCCAGAGAAAAATAATAGGAGAAATGTTGTTAAGCGACATTTCTCCTATTATCAAGGAATTTGCTAACCCTGTTAGTGATAAAAAAAGCAGCGCTAACCGCAGTTAGCGCTGCTTTTTTTACACCTGGTATTTTCCTGACTTAGCCATGATATCCTATGGAGGGTGGATATCATGGCTAAGTTTGTGAGCCCCTATCATCAAGCTGACGCCAAACTTCGAGAGATTATCGTTGGTTTTCCAGCGATAATCTCTCATTTGGCAGTTAGCGTGAGGATTTTTATCACTTCTGAGATAATCCTTGCTAATAGCAAGTTATCTCTGCGATAATTTCCGGCGATGCTTAGCGATAAAAAAATCGTTGCTAAGCCTCGTTAGCGATAAATATCGCTAATCGTTGGTAATATGCCCCAACTTTCGCTGCTGTGTATTAGTGCAGAAAATCAGGCGCTGCTGTGCATTAATACAGAAACACCAGGAGACAGAAAGAGCAGGCTAAGTACAGAACTAAGGTGTGTATCCGCGAAAAAATAACACATTTTTGGTACTTATTACTTGAGAAAAAATACGTGCAACTGTGTGTTAGTGCAGAAAAAAACACGCCCTGCACCGTGCTTGTGCAGAAATAACAGCCGAGAAACAACGGGTACGACTGTGTATTTTACTCACAGCGCTGTGAATTAGTAAATAAACTGTAGGCGCTACCGTGTATTTATACAGTAACAACAAAGAGCGCTGTGCACTAGTGCAAAAAAAAAACAAAATTAGGAGCTTCTGCATAGAAACAAACGGTTCTGGTCTGTTTTAGGGCAGAAACAACACATGACGTTGCAAATCAGCGCAGGCAAGGAGCGCTGCTGTGTTTCAGCGGGCAATCAACAAATGCTGCTGTGTGTTATCACAAAAGGAACACATATGATGAAGTGTCGAAATGGAACTCAAGCCACTGTTTTGTGTTACTAAACAAGAAACGCTCATTTCGGAAAATGAGTGATTTTACACTCCCTTAAGCTTTGCGGAAAAGGCTGTTTTATTTGGAACCAGGCAGATCTCACAAGAAACACAACCTTCGGCCTAGCAAAACATGATACTCGTTCCACCGTTGGGAGGGGCACGTTATCAACCATCAAAGTCTGAAACAGCCACCCAAGTCAAGGCCCAGTGTTTCCCTTTCAGGGCATGACATAGCGTGTATCCACCATAGGGGCCACTGTAGCCGAGCAGCAGCCTAATATACCTCATAATTGGGAACACCCAGGCCTCCCATCTCAAATTCCGGGGTCATCGCTTCAATCTTCACTCTGTCTCTTAGGGCCCCAAATTAGGGAAATAAGAAGACGTCGGAGCTGTTTAATAAAAGGGTGTCTTTAACATTACCAGAAGTGACATGAAAAACTAAAGACGGCGCAGGAGTATTAACATCTTAGCAATGGCTACCCGGCTCATTGGTGAAAGTGGCAGCTGTGACCAGAAGGGCAATGATTGATGGATGGACGTGAGTTAACCCTGGGCGAAGAACTACGCTCCGTTCGCGGAGCTTGCGGAGTTTTGGCAACTCCGCGTTCTACGGAGAACGCGAAGCTGTCGATTACTCCGCGATCCGGTGCGTAGCGTAGTTCTCGCGCGCTGAATAACATTATCGCGTGCGCCGGGGGTAAGTTCGCGCGATATTTGACGCGATCACGCACTTTGGAAATAAGGGAACGCAAGCGGGCGGGACAAACCTCTTGAGTAACTTAGCGCGCTAGCTATCTCGAGCATGCAGGCAGCGCCCCGAACACGCGCACCGCGCTCCCGAAGACGAAAAACGGCGCGCGAACGGGTCTAGCAAGCTACTACGCATGTCCGCGGAGCTACGCGAAGGTCGCGGAGTGCAACTGCGTCTTCGCGTAGCTCCGCGGAGTGCGGCTCCGCGAACTACGCCCAGGGTTAACGTGAGTGCCTTGTCTAGTTACCAAGTCTTTCTCCATGTGAAAAACATCCTAAGTACTTAAATTTGTCAGGGGCCCACTGTAAAGGGAAGTGTATCTCCAGTTACCACAGACATGAGAGTACCTTCAATAAGGGAAAGAGGCATGACTTTTCCCAGTTGATTCTCAGTCTGGATACTCAAACAAAATCATCCAAAGCCGACATGACTGCCGGCAAAAGCAATCGATCGTCCTGCAAATAAAACAATGTATCGTCGGTGTATATGGAAACTACCTGGGATAAATCAACCGTCTGATATCCCCATTCGATCAGTCATTCCCTGATCATACAGTCTAATGGTTCCATAGCCAGGGCAAATAGTAAGGGGAGAGGGGGCATCCCTGCCTGGTCCCGCGCCCAATAGGAAAACTGTCTGGCACAAAATCACAGGGCATACACTGGCCATGAGAGCAGTATAAAGTATCCATATCTACTTACAGAAATCCTGGGCAAAACACAATCTCTGTAGGACACCCTGTAGGAAGGCGTTGAATGCCTTCTCTATGTCGAAAGAGGCCACCCACCCCTGTGTGGATGTTCTGCACGCCCAATACATTACATTGAAATAATCAACAAATATTAAGGAACTTATTGCGGCTCAGAATAAATCTGTTTTGGTCAGTATGAATTACTGTGCTCATCATCAGGGTCAGACGGTTCATTAAAACCTTACCCAGTTCTTTGTAATCTAGGTTAAGAAGAGACAATGGACTATAAAATGTTGCCTCCAGAGGGTCTCTCCATGGCTTCAGGAGCACAGTGATCACACTCACGTGCTTTCCGGTAGACTACCCTGTGACTTGGCTCGTTTGTACAGTGCTAATAACGTGGTGCCAAGAGTGCCTAGTATGTGGCGTAAAATTCAATAGATAGCCGATCAGTAAGGGACGAGAAGGGGGGTTCTATAGGTTGCAAATAGGCCAGAATTGTGTCAGGAGTCACATCTGGTGGGGCCTGATATAGGTTCCTGTAATAAAGGTTAAACTCCTTATTGTACTGTAATTGGGAGTTCACTTTGTGAGCAGTGCACGTGCGAATAGCACCGACCGTGGTATGGGGACATTCAGATTTCAACAACCAGGCCAATAAGCTGCTGGCTCTATCACCCAGTTCATGCTGTCACTTGGTGTATTCTTTAAAATCAAAATTGACCAGTCGTCCAGATAGGACTCTATAATCATTCCTAAGGGCAGCTAGTACCGGGTCGGCTAGTACCGGGTAGGAGGTCAGATCATTCATTAAATCCCTTTACATCCACTCAGTCTGTCTTCCAGAGCCAGCAGTTCTCCCTGTACTCTGGCGTACTCCGAACTGAGTCGACGTACATACCCCACTAACCACCACCTTGAAGGCGTTCCGCTCCAACCCTTCATTTGAAGAAGAACTGTTGTATAGCGTTTTAGGACCCTAGTGTAATTTTACCGATTCATGCCCTTATACAGGTATAATTCACATTACCCTCATATAGGCATAGCGATCATAACCATATTTAGACATAACCCATCCAGTCCAAATACAGGCATGGCTACTTCCACTAGTTCCAAAAAGCCACAATGATTTCTTGGAAAACTCGGCTTCAGCAGTCAGGGACATCCCCTTTCTTGAATATTGATTTGTCCTAGAAATCATGGCGTTTTCAAAGAACTACCATTCCCTTGGGGTTCTTTGGTGACGGTATTATGTCCGACTTTACGTCAAACCAGGCACCTTTAAGGTATAAATATGCCTATACTTGCCCTAGCAAACACACGGTGGTTTGGAGCAGTTCGACTATCTACTTGCCCGACGCGTCTCGCTACAGCAAGTGCCGACGTAAGCCGACCCTCCAGCTGACGCACTGACAGAGAGGCTGCCTTTCTCTCGCTGAGAATCCAGCTCCAGTGTTTCCAAGCTCCCCTTGCTGGGTGTTGGGAAATCGATTCCCGAGACAGAGATACCAGACCTCCTTCATTCTAAACCAAGGTACAGAGCTGATTAGACCCTAAGAGAAATCTTGGTTAAATTCTTGGCCGGAAAACTAAACCTATGCTAACCATACTTACTTCTTCCCTCGTACTAGACTCAGGTTAGGTACATCGGGGTAGACATATTTTAGAAGCACCAGTTGAGTACTTTTAGTCTTTGTTATTTATGTTTGTATTTTATGGCTTAGAAACCATACCATGCTTTTACAGTATTATTTCATAATAATCTTCTTGCTGTACGCATTATACTTTACAGACAGTATCACGATTGTAGCAGTTCATTTCTTCTGCATGAGAAAGAAGACTGTTCAATACATACTTTTATTGAAAACGCCCGTCTCTCTATTTCCCTGCACCTCTGATGACACAAAGTATGCAAGATTGACTGAGTAAAATATCTATCTATTGTTTCCACGACTCTGAAGATCAGTCTTATTCTTGGGGAAACAAAGTTGTCATGTTTATGCGGTTGTCAGAAACTAATCCCTTCTTGTGTATTCGAGAAAGTTTCTAGTGACCTCTGAGCTAGCTGGCACTAACAATTAAGTCTAATATATTAGATAGAGACCCAGTCGAGCTAAGTCCTACGTCAAATCTATAGGATATATTATTCCAATGCGCAGAGCCTATTGGGAATATAGGAACTAACAAACCTAAATTGAAATCATCCCCTGGCGCACTACTCAATAATCTCCTGGAACAACCAGGATTCCTTTATTCAAATGATCCACGATCAAGTCGAAAGTTCATGTCCTCAAATGAAAATATTTATTTCATAAATCATTAGAGTCCTTTAACTCATGATATCCATTTTATATCAATCAACAGTATTTCATCAGTCCAATGCATTTCGGGCTTCAGAGCCCTTCATCGGGGACATTCAGCTGAAACAAAATATGATGATGACATTATAAAAACCCAAGTACATGTCACACATAACGTCAAAACAAAAATAAAAATCACATTACATGCTTGGTAAACATGAGGTGCACTCATTTGGGAAAAAGCCCAATGTGACTGTGTGGTATAATACAAAAGTAAACTGCCCTCAGGCACTCACATGAAGCTGTGATATACTGTGCTATGTCGTCAAGCTATCGACTATCAAACTCTCCAAGCTGTTAGGGTAAAATCGTAAGCGTTATATTATCAGTTAGTTAACAAGCTGACATGAAACAGAGGTCTCCGTTCAAACGCATTCTGAAAACTTACTGGTAAGACGCAAAACGTCTCCCTCACAATCTCACCATCTGTTCGGTCTAATCGAAGCATTTCCGAGCAGTCATGCACGACCGCCAATCACTATATAGGTATCTGAGAGAAAACCTGCAGGATAAGTTAACCAAGTGTCGATTGGTCTGGTTCCCGATCACGTGATCGGAAATCAGCCAATCAAATGTCAGATGTGTTGAATGTGGAAACTGAGTATGACAAAAGTTCGCACTGTGTAAGCCTGAATATCAATAAAGTTGAAACAAGAAAAACCAAAAAACCAAAATAAAAATAAAGGGTGATCTGTGCATGTATATGGCAATGTCAACAAACCTCACATTCTACAATATAGGTACCAGGCAAAATCGAATGTCAATGATTACAGATAACACGTAAATTCTGTTCGGTCCTTAAGACCAAATGGTTTGTGAGAGTTTAACAGATACATCCAGTTATTCTCTCTTTGTAGCAAATAGCAGTTATTATCTCGCCCTTCTTTCTTTTCAATGACTTCTAGAATCAAAAATTGTAACTGAGATACATTGTGATGTGCTTCCTTGAAGTGCATGGCTACACATGATTTTACATTACCAGTTCTAATGTTGGATTTATGTTCATGCAGTCTCACTTTGATCTTACGTATGGTCTTCCCAATATATACCTTACCACATGGGCATTTCCACATTTAAATTGCATTGGCTGTATCACAAGTAGCATTAACACGAAGTTTGATTTTGTGCCCTTTCATTGGGTGGGTTAGGCAGTTTCCTCTGATGATGTTGTTACAGTGACCGCATTGCAGACAGGGTCTTGTTCCATGATATGACACTTCTGGGTTAGCATTGGTCTTCAATAGTTCACCAAGATTTCTACCCCTTGTGAAAGCGAAAATGGGTTGTTCATCAAAAGCATTTTTGAAGTCTGGTTCAGATTTAAGAATTTTCCAGTGGCTTCGAATGATTTTTTTAAACTTATAACTCACAGTGGAGTATTTAGACACGATGGTAATTTTGTTTTCTTTGTCTTTGATGCGTGTCTTCAACAAGTCGGCTCTCTGCATATTATTCACTTTCTGTATTGATTGATTAATCAAGGTGTCTGGATAACCTCTGTTGTGAAATCTGTCACCCATTTCCTTTAACTTCATCTCGGCTTTATCCGGATCGGATGTGATTTTTTTCACCCGCATCATTTGAGAAGTTGGTAAATGATGTTTTAATGGCTCTTGGTGAAAGCTCTGGAAATGTAAAATGTTATTTCTGTCTGTTTCTTTTCGGTACATCTCCGTTTCTATCCCCCCTGAACGTAGATTGATACGTACGTCCAGAAAGGTGATGGTTTTGTCAGACATTTCCCAAGTGAGCTGTATCCTGTCGTTTTTAGTATTCAGTTCTGTTAATGCTGTTTCAAGAGATTCTTTGGTACCCTTCCAAAGGATACAAATGCCATCAATATAGCGAACGAGCATTTTCAAGTTGGTCATCCATGTGTGGTTATTCAATATATTCTGTTCTTCATAGTATTTCATGTAAATGTTGGCATACACTGGGGCTGCGCAATTGCCCATAGAAGTTCCAACCAGCTGTTGGTACCAGATGTTGTTGACTTTAAAATAACTGTGGTAAAGAGTAAATATAACGAGTTCCATCAAGAAAGTTTGAAAAGGTAGATCAAAATCTGTGGTAAGTATGGCTTCCTCCATTGCTTCAATTCCTGCGTCATGCGGAATCGAAGTGTATAATGACTTGACATCCGCAGTGCATAGCACTAATTGTTTGTTGGTCTCAATCTGTTGCATGTTCAGTCTGGTTAGAAAGTCAGTGGTGTCCCTGATGTAGGTTACCATGTGTTGTACCGTGGGTTGCATATATTTGTCAATAAATTGACCTGTCGGTTCGTGTATGCTGTTTTTAGTTGAGACGATGGGGCGTAGGGGTGGATCAAACAAGTTCTTATGTACTTTAGGCATCATGTGAAAGGTAGGACTGCTCTGGTTGGACTTAATCAAAAAATTCTTGGTTCTTTCAGTGATTACCCCGTTGTCTTTGGCTCTTGAGATGATGTCAATAGGTTTCTTCAGGTATTCCTGTGTCGGATTGTACTCCAATGGAGCATAGATGTTACCATCAGATAGATGTTCTATAATTTTGTTCTGATACATAGTGGTGTTCATTACGACAAGGCCTCCCCCTTTCTCTGCCTTCACACAAGTAATGTTTGGATTGTTAGCCGGATTCTTTAATAAGCTTAAGTCTTTGTTGGTCATGTTTTTCTTCCCTTTCCTTTCACACTTGATCTTGGTTAGGTCTTGTTTGACCATCGTTTCAAATAAATCTAAAGTTTTGTGGCTCATGGGAGCCATGAATACACTTTTGGGTCGTAGACCTTTAAGTTGATCTGGTTCTTGAGTCAGTGGTTTCGGAGCAATGTTGTCAACAAAATGACGCAACATCAGTTTTCTCATCAGCCTAAAAAAGCTGACCTCAAGTTCTAACGAGTTCGTTTGAGTGGTAGGGATAAAGGACGTCCCTCTTTGCAACACTTCAAGTTCTTGGTCTGTCAGTCTGTCGTCGGAGATGTTGATCACTAGGTGTTCCTGTTCGTCAGTTTTTTCTTCTCTGGTTTTTGTGGTTACGCTTCTTGTATTTGGAGGGTCTTTGTCCCCTCCTGGGTCGTCTGTTGGTGCGGGGCTTTGTTCTAAAAAAGGCACTTCCGCAGGGTCTGTCTCTCTAGATGTCGTTGGTCCTACAGCCGTACTGGTACCTTCATGGATAGTGAGAGATCTTGTCTTAGGCACTTGACCTTTATTGAACGTGGGTTTGTTGGACATGTCACTCCCTGATGAGGACGTATCGGTGTACGGTGTATAAGGGCGATTTCTCCTCCTCTGTGCGTACACATCTGCCCATGTGTACACCTCCCCTAGTTTGTAGTCCAAGTGTCACGTTTAAACTTCCTGATTTTGCGTTCATTGACTTCTTGGGTGTGTTTATCAATTTGTTCATTAATATCCTTCAAAGTTGATGCTAATTCTTCTGCGCTCATCATCTTGGAAAGTTCTTCTGATATCTCATCCATTTCTTTGTTTAGTTCTATAAAAATTCCTGAGGGTTCTTCAATAATCAACAATATCAGGTCAAGCGAACATTTGTTTAATATCGCGTACCATTTGTCCTGGAAAATCTTAGAGTTCTTGCACAACGATGGTTTCAGTGCAATGCGCAGCCCTCTAGGTATGCGTTGCATTTTATGATAGCGGATTAATGTGCTGGCATGCATTTTCTGATTGACATGTCTTTTCGAGATATACAACAATTGTTTTATACTCTGTGCCTTGGTCCTATTAGAGGATGTGTGGTCAATCTCCTCTTGTATCAATGAATATATCCGGGACGCCTTCCCTTCTTGGAAGGCCAACTTATCAGCCCTTGCTTCTGTGCTCTTGTTAATCTCCTCATATTGCATTGTGTGTTTCACGATGTGGATGTTGATGATCTATTCTCAATTTGATTCTGTGGCGTGCTGCTGACCTCACAGAACAAGAATAATACAACAAGTGAATTTCGAGGTTAAAGCGCACAGCACTTAGGTTAGTGACGTTTTAAACCAACAGTCTCTTAATGTTCGAGCGTGCAGCCCGGGTGGCGCCTCTTGTCTAGGGCGTAGAGGGCTGCGCATTGCACTGAAACCATCGTTGTGCAAGAACTCTAAGATTTTCCAGGACAAATGGTACGCGATATTAAACAAATGTTCGCTTGACCTGATATTGTTGATTATTGATTATTGTTGATTATTGAAGAACTCTCTGGAATTTTGAAAGAACTAAACAAAGAAATGGATGAGATATCAGAAGAACTTTCCAAGATGATGAGCGCAGAAGAATTAGCATCAACTTTGAAGGATATTAATGAACAAATTGATAAACACACCCAAGAAGTCAATGAACGCAAAATCAGGAAGTTTAAACGCGACACGTTGGACTACAAACTAGGGGAGGTGTACACATGGGAAGATGTGTACGCACAGAGGAGGAGAAATCGCCCTAATACACCATACACCGATACGTCCTCATCAGGGAGTGACATGTCCAACAAACCCACGTTCAATAAAGGTCAAGTGCCTAAGACAAGATCTCTCACTATCCATGAAGGTACCAGTACGGCTGTAGGACCAACAACATCTAGAGAGACAGACACTGCGGAAGTGCCTTTTTTAGAACAAAGCCCCGCACCAACAGACGACCCAGGAGGGGACAAAGACCCTCCAAATACAAGAAGCGTAACCATGAAAACCAAAGAAAAAGACAAGAAAAAACTGACGAACAGGAACACCTAGTGATCAACATCTCCGACTACAGACTGACAGACCAAGAACTTGAAGTGTTGCAAAGAGGGACGTCCTTTGTCCCTACCACTCAAACGAACTCGTTAGAACTTGAGGTCAGCTTTTTTAAGCTGATGAGAAAACTGAGGTTGCGTCATTTTTTTGACAACATTGCTCCGAAACCACTGACTCAAGAACCAGATCAACTTAAAGGTCTACGACCCAAAAGTGTATTAATGGCTCCCATGAGCCACAAAACTTTAGATTTATTTGAAACGATGGTCAAAAAAGACCTAACCAAGATCAAGTGTGAAAGGAAAGGGAAGAAAAACATGACCAACAAAGACTTAAGCTTATTAAAGAATCTGGCTAACAATCCAAACATTACTTGTGTGAAGGCAGACAAAGGGGGAGGCCTTGTCGTAATGAACACCACTATGTATCAGAACAAAATTATAGAACATCTATCTGATGGTAACATCTATGCTACATTGGAGTACAATCCAACACAGGAATACCTGAAGAAACTTATTGACATCATCTCAAGAGCCAAAGACAACGGGGTAATCACTGAAAGAACCAAGAATTTTTTGATTAAGTCCAACCCGAGCAGTCCTACTTTTCACATGATGCCTAAAGTACATAAGAACTTGTTTGATCCACCCCTACGCCCCATCGTCTCAACTAAAAACAGCATACACGAACCGACAGGTCAATTTATTACGGTACAACACATGGTAACCTACATCAGGGACACCACTGACTTTCTAACCAGACTGAACATGCAACAGATTGAGACCAACGAACAATTAGTCCTTTGCACTGCGGATGTCAAGTCATTATACACTTCGATTCCGCATGACGCAGGAATTGAAGCAATGGAGGAAGCCATACTTACCACAGATTTTGATCTACCTTTTCAAACTTTCTTGATGGAACTCGTTATATTTACTCTTTACCACAGTTATTTTAAAGTCAACAACATCTGGTACCAACATCTGGTTGGAACTTCTATGGGCAATTGCGCAGCCCCAGTGTATGCCAACATTTACATGAAATACTATGAAGAACAGAATATATTGAATAACCACACATGGATGACCAACTTGAAAATGCTCGTTCGCTATATTGATGACATTTGTATCCTTTGGAAGGGTACCAAAGAATCTCTTGAAACAGCATTAACAGAACTGAATACTAAAAACGACAGGATACAGCTCACTTCGGAAATGTCTGACAAAACCATCACCTTTCTGGACGTACGTATCAATCTACGTTCAGGGGGGATAGAAACAGAGATGTACCAAAAAGAAACAGACAGAAATAACACTTTACATTTCCAAAGCTTTCACCAAGAGCCATTAAAACATCATCTACCAACTTCTCAAATGATGCGGGTGAAAAAAATCACATCCGATCCGGATAAAGCCGAGATGAAGTTAAAGGAAATGGGTGACAGATTTCACAACAGAGGTTATCCAGACACCTTGATTAATCAATCAATACAGAAAGTGAATGATATGCAGAGAGCCGACTTGTTGAAGACACGCATCAAAGACAAAGAAAACATAATGACCATTGTGTCTAAATACTCCACTGTGAGTTATAAGTTTAAAAAAATCATTCGAAGCCACTGGAAAATTCTTAAATCTGAACCAGACTTCAAAAATGATTTTGATGAACAACCCATTTTTGCTTTCACAAGGGGTAGAAATCTTGGTGAACTATTGAAGACCAATGCTAACCCAGAAGTGTCATATCATGGAACAAGACCCTGTCTGCAATGCGGTCACTGTAACAACATCATCAGAGGAAACTGCCTAACCCACCCAATGAAAGGGCACAAAATCAAACTTCGTGTTAATGCTACTTGTGATACAGCCAATGCAATTTACATGTTGAAATGCCCATGTGGTAAGGTATATATTGGGAAGACCATACGTAAGATCAAAGTGAGACTGCATGAACATAAATCCAACATTAGAACTGGTAATGTAAAATCATGTGTAGCCATGCACTTCAAGGAAGCACATCACAATGTATCTCAGTTACAATTTTTGATTCTAGAAGTCATTGAAAAGAAAGAAGGGCGAGATAATAACTGCTATTTGCTACAAAGAGAGAATAACTGGATGTATCTGTTAAACTCTCACAAACCATTTGGTCTTAAGGACCGAACAGAATTTACGTGTTATCTGTAATCATTGACATTCGATTTTGCCTGGTACCTATATTGTAGAATGTGAGGTTTGTTGACATTGCCATATACATGGACAGATCACCCTTTATTTTTATTTTGTTTTTTTGGTTTTTCTTGTTTCAACTTTATTGATATTCAGGCTTACACAGTGCGAACTTTTGTCATACTCAGTTTCCACATTCAACACATCTGACATTTGATTGGCTGATTTCCGATCACGTGATCGGGAACCAGACCAATCGACACTTGGTTAACTTATCCTGCAGGCGTTCTCTCTGATACCTATATAGTGATTGGCGGTCGTGCATGACTGCTCGGAAATGCTTCGATTAGACCGAACAGATGGTGAGATTGTGAGGGAGACGTTTTGCGTCTTACCAGTAAGTTTTCAGAATGCGTTTGAACGGAGACCTCTGTTTCATGTCAGCTTGTTAACTAACTGATAATATAACGCTTACGATTTTACCCTAACAGCTTGGAGAGTTTGATAGTCGATAGTTTGACGACATAGCACAGTATATCACAGCTTCATGTGAGTGCCTGAGGGCAGTTTACTTTTGTATTATACCACACAGTCACATTGGGCTTTTTCCCAAATGAGTGCACCTCATGTTTACCAAGCATGTAATGTGATTTTTATTTTTGTTTTGACGTTATGTGTGACATGTACTTGGGTTTTTATAATGTCATCATCATATTTTGTTTCAGCTGAATGTCCCAGATGAAGGGCTCTGAAGCCCGAAATGCATTGGACTGATGAAATACTGTTGATTGATATAAAATGGATATCATGAGTTAAAGGACTCTAATGATGTATGAAATAAATATTTTCATTTGAGGACATGAACTTTCGACTTGATCCTGGATCATTTGAATAAAGGAATCCTGGTTGTTCCAGGAGATTATTGAGTAGTGCGCCAGGGGATGCTTTCAATTTAGGTTTGTTAGCACTACTCTGATACTGTAACAAGGACGCCATAGACAAGAGGCGCCACCCGGGCTGCACGCTGGAACGTTAAGAGACTGTTGGTTTAAAACGTCACTAACCTAAGTGCTGTGCTCTTTAACCTCGAAATTCACTTGTTGAATATAGGAACTACACTACAGAACCTACTCTCTCCGTAAAATATCTACTGACCTGTTCCCCAATGGTAGTCCTAAATACAGTGTCTGACAATGCCTGTGATTGCAAGTGTCAGGTGGGAATGGTTTCCCCCACTTGAAAGCTGCCAACAATGGACAGTGATCCGATGTCTGCCCCAAATATTCTTACTGTCTGCTTCAGTTACAGTGTGCCTGAACCAAACGGTAAACCTATCCTGGTGTGGAGAGCATGTAGTGTAGAGAAAAGGGAATACTTCAGTTTAAGTGGGTTCAGCGTGCACCAGATATCCAACTCATGTATGTTCTGTGACCAGCGCTATAGGTGCTTCGAGGTAGTGTGAGATTGTGTCCCCAGAAGTGGAGGAGTGGACCTGTCATGGTCTAAATCAGGAACACAATTAAAATCTCTGCACCAGAATGTGGGCGATAGTGGTGAACGAACAAGGGCAAAAGACAATGAGGTAAAGAAGAGAGAATGACCCACATTAGGCGTGTAAAGCACCACCAAAGTAAGAGGTTCCCAGTCCAACTTGCCCTCCACTATGACATACCTGCCTTCAGGCTCAATTAAGCAGAGTAAGTCGATCGTTTGCATAACTTCTGGACTTCCCCTGCCGTTAAATGTATCTCTTGAAAGCAAGTAAACTGAATGTGACGCCTCCTAAGATAGTAGTGAATCATGTGTATTTTCCTTTATGTGCCTATACCCCTCACATTCCATGTGAGTAGATTATAATCTTTAGTAGTAATGTAATAGGCACATAATGAAAGGCATCATTCACAGATGACATGGTGGGGGAGTGATAGGACAACAGATACATCTGGCTAGGCAAAACATTCGAAAATAAGGCAAAAAGGAAACAGTAAGGAAAATATTCCTGTAAATATCCCCAACAAACTCACAGTCCCAGGCCACAATGTCAGCTGGTCACGGCCCAATATATCGCCATAAATGATCGGGCAACCAAACTGGATTCCATTCAACATTAAAGGGGGCACCAAGACAGTCCACGCTTGAAAACACATGCTGCAAGAAAAAAAAACTAGAGTGCTTACCCTGCCGAATGGTCTAGAACATTTTAGAGCAAGGGGCATTTTCTAAATTTAGAGATTTCCCACATTGAAGAAATCTTGAAGGACATTTGAGAGTCATTTGTATATTAGTGGAAGGCCATGTTTGCCTTCTCCATTGAGATTCCCAATGGCTCCAAAGACGGATTGTACAGCATAGGTACTCTGGCAGGATCTACGACAAAACTCCTAAGCCTGGCCGTCTGCATACAATTTGTCGGGAAGAATGAGACCCAGTCGATGACCTCACTGCGTACATACAAGTGTTGCTCTAGAATATGGAGGAGCTTATGGTAATAGACTTTGTCAGAGGAAGCCAACACATCCAGAAGGATGAGGAAGCAGGCAGCACTATCATCCAATGTGCAGTGAATGTCATCCAAGATTTTGGGAGTTGCTGTTTCCGTGATGCAGCTCTTACGAAATCCCTATTGGCACAGGAGGAGGTCAACAGTTTGTTCTGTTCAATATGAGGGTTCAGTTGCATGGCCACACATCTCTCTATGATCTTGCAGATTAGTTAGCAGGACGTTGTTAGTCAATATGTTAGGATCGTCTTCTGGCTTCTTTAACAAGGGGTCATTTAGCTTGCTCCAGCCAATCTGCCTGAGGATTACCCATTCTAATATTTATGCCAGATTACATTTCGAACTTTGCTTGCTCTAAATTACTTGCATATAGATTACTCATTCTAATATTTAGTTAAATCACCCTTTGACCACTGCTTGCTCTACTCAATCTACCTACTTCTCAAATTTTTTATAGTTTATAACAGATAACCTTTGAATATTGAAAACCCTAAACTGCCAGTTTATGGATTATGTATTCTAATGTTTATACCTGGTTCCCCTTTGACCTTCGCATTCTCTAAATGACGTGCCTGTGGATGATCTTTTCGAAAGTGAATGTTTGATTACCTCCCATGAGGTGATGTTCTGTAAATGAACTCGCAGATGCAGTATTTCTGCCGGTAATATTTGGTGATGATATTTTGGTACCACACATTTCTGGTTCTTAACAACCTGCATGGACACATGTTGTGTAGGCACCAACTGTTGTTACCAGTTGAAGGTTTGTGGTGTTTGGATTGGCCTCTTGGCTCGCTTCAGTGAAAAGTGCCAGAACTTCATGTTCTGTGCAGTGCTACATTTAGAATATTCTGTTTGTTACAGTTTGTAGATTAGTATGGTCCTAGTCTGGCAGATTATCCATTTAGTGTTTTATTCCATTGCCAGAAGTGTAGGCTATTGGTTTTACTTATGACTATGTCTGCAAATCATTTTCACACATATATTAGTAAATATGTTTTCTTGTAGTTCTAAAATATGTTTGTGTCTGGTCTGCGAAACACAGGCATCACTGATTTCCCCTTTCAAATTAAACCCATTATTTAAAAATCAGCATTGGATTGATGGATGTCAGGTCAAAAATATAGTAACATCATGGAGACATATCTTCATACAGGAACACAAAAATTGCTGCCAAGTGCATACCTGCACATGAGGGCAGTCTAGGAGGAGGTTGGCATTAACCTGAGAAGGCTCGAAATCATAGTTCAGAAGAATGAAACCAGAGTGCATGGTGAACATTCAAACATTTCTTAATCTTACCTCTTCTCCAGACAGGCGCCTGGCAGTCCTTACTGTTTCTCTGGCTCTCTCATCCCCAGGCTTGAGTTCGATCACCCTGTCAGGCCTTGGCTTGTCTGGAGTTATCACCACCAGATGTGAGATCCCCATGTTAATATTAACCTGCTTTTTATCCATTCCATATCATATCATCGACTATCAACATAGGTAAGTAGATGTGAAGTTAGGAACATTACATCTATACTTCCCTATGTCTGCCTCCGTTAACAATGTTTTGATAGTCGATATTCTAGAGTCAATATTAGTGAGTCAATATTATAGACCTCAGAATTCTGACATACAATAGCCCACTTGACAAATAGGCAGGCCTTTGTATTGCTTTGTGAGTTTAATTGTCCATCAAAGAGACAGTCCTTGGCCTTTTTTTTTATATGTAACATCAAGAAGTGAGTTCGCAGCTTTTCCAGGCAGTCCTTGTTCTTGGTTTGGTTGTATACTTCTTGATGTGAATCTAGTCACCTGGGAAAAGGGCCTGGCGTTTGTCATAGAAGTATCAGTTCCATTCCAGAGATGAATTAATTTGCTATATCACACATATGATCGCTCTCTACATCGCAGAAGGGATTCAAATAAGCATGTCAGACCGCACTTACTATCGCCAGTGGCGTAGCTATACCATGTGCCGCCCTGCGGCGCGGCATGTAAGAGCGGGGGGGGGGGGGGGCTGGTGATTTCTGTGGCACAAACTCGTGGCGCCTGGACTGGGTGAACCGCCACTGACTATCACACTCTAAGTTTGTCACTCCCTTGAATAGAGTGATTTTTTAAGTCTTAAAACGTTATACAAAATTAGTAATACATTATGTTATTATCTTTATACCTTATAATTCGATTGAAAAAAATGTTACATTTGTAAACGTTTGTGAAAAATTAAACATTCGCTTACATTAATTATACACAACTTTTAATTAAACTTACTAAACAGGAATTCAAAACAAACGTGCTAGTGAAGGTGGTTTGATTTTGTTTATTAAAAATGTATATTAGTATACCTACATTATTTAATGACTAAATATATAGTTATTCTGAAAAGTTTAATGTGTTCTAAAATGTTATTTTATTAGTTCTGATGTAACAATGGCATTAATATTTATTTTACAGTTATATTCTTGGACTCCTTTATGAATGAAAAAAATGTTTGTTTAAGAGGAGGCAGTAGTCCATGAGACCACAGCTTCTTCCTAAACAAGCCCCCCCCCCAAAAAAAGAAACTTTTCTTTTTAAATGCGGTCTCATTTCCTTTAAGAAAAACAGGCTGCATTTTTTAAAGTCTGCTTTATTAAAAAGCTAACACAGACATGGTGGTCTTCTGACCCCAGCACACAACCATCCCTGAGATGGCTGAGATTCCTAATGGGTTTCAAATTGTGACCTACCTCATTAATATTCATGAGGTAGGTCGATTTGCGACCCACTGGAAATTGCTAAATTACATTGAATACTTTAATACATTTGGGGCCACATGTATAAACATTGTGATTACCTAATTGCGATTTTCTGCTAAACACAATTAGGTAATAGCTATTACAAATGTATGAAACTCCGAGAGTTTCATAGAGAGATTCGTTGGGGGTTGCAAATGGACTTACCTCATTATAAACCAATGAGTTAGGTAGCAATTTGCGACGCCTTGGAATCGCTATAATCAAGTGGATGGTGGCCTGCTGGGGTTAGCAGACCACCATGTCCGTGATTTCTTTCAAATAAAGCAATCTTTTTTATTTTAAATGCAGCCTGTTTTCATTTAAGGAAAACGGGTTGCGTTTAGAAAAAAAATGAAAAGTTTTCTTTTCATTTTTTAAGAGTAGGCAGTGGTCCGTAGGACCGCTGCTTGCTTTTAAAAAAAACTTGTTGCATACATTCTCAAAGGGGAAGGGGTCCCAAAATGCGAATGGTTTGTGACCACATTTCAGTCGCAAAACATTCATACATACCGCTGCGATTCGGTATTTAGAAGGGACGCCCTGAACACGCCCCTTCCAAATACTGAATTGAAAACCCATTTTGCGAATCAGTACAGGTTACCGAATCACAAAATAGGGTTTGATGTATGAAAAAAGCCTTTTTTGCATTCGCAAACAAATTGGTTGATACATGTGGCCCTAGGAATTGCAATTTCCAAATACTGATTCGGTAAGAATCGCAATTTGAAAATCCCAATTTCTAATGTTAGTTCATCTGGCTCCTGACTTCCTTGAAGGACTCTGCATTTATTAAGACAAGGGAACATCTGGAGAAGGAACTACTCAAACAAATGGAGTGAAAATACCATTTAAAAAATTTTTTTCAACTCTGCCGGGTTGGTGTCTGAATTCTGAATGACCACTCCGCCACCCCACAGGATGGCTATCTTCAAGGGGGGCACTCATTCTCACACAGGATGGTACCCACAAAAATATGGGTATGGATCTAAGAATCTATAGGTAGGAGAACCACCTAACATTTGACCTTGTTAGGCCCAAGAAAGAAGCTTTTCATATTTATAAAAGTTGTGCACATGTAGCTGGGTACAGCAGCTATTCATTTTAAGGTCATCGACGACTCTCAAAAATTTGAACAAGTTCATCATCAAGGCTGTGTGGCTGCACACAGAGCTTTTTGAGTGTGCTTCACACGGGTTCGTCTGAAACTATTCTGCATCCTGGAGGTGCCTGCATGTAGGGGCCTGAGCAATGACAAGCTACAGTGAACAGATACAGTAGCCTGTTAACTTTCATCACTCTCGTCGGTTCTACTTCTTTTGGCCAGCGAGACCCACAATGACTCGAAGCACACAGGTGCTGCATTAGACAGCACTGATAATGAGGATGGAATTTCCGGTCGGGGTGGAGGCACTTTCTGATATGATTGCCCTAACAGCCATGGCTGAAACTACTACCTGCTGAACGGGAAGCCCAATAGTTCGACGGTAGCCTTGCTTCCAATTAATGAGCTATTGTACCGGAAGTTGAGTACAGCAGGCTCTTCCGGGTTTACGGTCGTCCTCTCATAAACAATGGCCCAGTGCACTTGGTTTCGTGTATCATAGACTCCAGATGAAGGAATTCCCCTCCAGTTAATATCAGAGGCTCAGAATAAACAGCTCCCTTCCATGGAGCAGCCGGGTGACTTGAAGCTACGTTTCCAGCCACCTGCGGGGATATGGAGTGCAAATATGTCTGATATTCAGCAGTGCTGTGCAGAGGTGCAAACGTAACACCCTCTCTATCGCTTCTCCCTCAGGATCCAACCTCCCCCACCAGCGCAGTCATGAAGATTGAATTTATGAGATAACTCGCAGCACCTGCAGTTCGCTCAAGCCTCTGCTTGTTCCATGAGTGAAGGCAGCAGCGTTTGCACTGGAAAAATACTTTATCTAAGGATGTCTGTGTTACTTCTGCCTCCTCACCCCTCTGCAGATACTTGTGTAGGCCACAGCACCTCATTCAAACTTTAGTACCTATAATTCGGTATAGGTTACACAGGGGCCAAAAACTAATTTAACCATTAAGCCCCCTAGGCCCACTGCTCCCTTTGTTCACTAGACCCCATTCCCTTTGCACCTTCTATTTATTTGGGTGTTCAGTATAGTGTTGTATTTTATTTAATTGTACCATTTATATAGCTCTTACTACCCTAAGTGGAGCGTTACGTAGCTGATCCATACAGGTAGCATGTGACACTCAGGGGCTGATTACGAGTCTGGCAGTTCCACAAACCGTCAGACTGGCCATGGCAGTCTTACAACCACCCAATTACGAATAGGGCGGCCAGACCGCCATTTCACCGTTGCAACCGCCAGGGATCAGAGATCCCTGGTGGTGGCATGGCAGTCTTGAGGCCGAAATATGTTTGGCGGGTCCACCGCTATCCCGCCAAGCATATTACGAGTTTCCTCTCTGCCACAGTTTCCATGGCGGTTCCTACTCCATGAAAACAGTGGCAAAGAGGAAACAAAGGGGGCTCTACAGGACCCTCTGGTGCCTCAGGGCCATGGGGTGCATGCAGGAGGCACATGCCGTGCATGCACGGTATGGACTGCACCAGTCCATGCAGTGCGAGTACTGCCTTTGACATTCCTATTGTGGCGCCTATTTCATAGGCACCACTGAGGGAACGCCAAAAAAACGCCCACCAGTGAGTAAAAAAGCCATAATATAGCAGGAGGCGCGCACACATGTTTGGCAGTGCGGCGGAGGCGGGGCGGTCCTGCTCCTGCACAGCCAAACGCGTAATCAGGCCTTAAGTGTGTGTGGTTGGAAGTGCGTTGTCTTTCCTTTGAGCCTATGAAGGAAGTATTTCCATGTTGCATGATGAACATCGAAGCGTGGCTATTCTGTTAGGGGCTGCAGCTCTTGTTGTGTGTTGGACAAGGACGTGTGACAGATAGACACACATTTTTATAGCATGTTGGCAGATTTGATCATCTCTGCAAGTTCCTTTATTGTGAAGGTAGTTTTCTATTTATGTTGTTCTCCTAATTTCTCTGCTGGCTTTGGCAGGAGGTCATTCACTCTGAGATCTTACAGATCAGAGGGAGGTAGCAGGTGAAAGTAAAAAGAGTGAAGGGACACCGAGTTCTGTCCCGATAGACTAACCTGCAGTCATCTTTCATATGATGCCTTTCTAAGACTTCACATAAGGTAATTTGGCAAGATGCACTGTGCTATAATCATCTTTCTAGTCATGAATCAATGCTTGTGCTCAGGATATGTGATTATCAGGAGCAGCTCCTCTGTTTGGGCAAAGGAGTGCTGACCCACTAACCAAAATGCCTCCAAAAAAGCCCCAGAGAAGAAAAATACGATGGTAAGAAAGTTAATTTACTACCATTTTATTTTCATCCTCCCCGTCCTGAACCCAGTGTCAGGACTGGGCGGGGCTTATTGCGTGGTAGCAGTAGGGAGGAGAGTGAGCTGCCTGTGCATTTTGCAAGTGCACAAGTCCCTCTGGCCAGCCGTCTTGTGACAGCCAGCCAAATATGTGCACTTTGAAAGCTCTAACCCTGGGTTAGAGCATATGCAGATCTCCAGTGTCGTCAGGAGCGGCAGAAGAGACGGTTCCCTCCAATCGTCATTTTAAAGCGACATTTGGTGGGCATGGAGACAACCAGACCCAAGACTTAGGGCCAGATGTAGGTGGCTCATTACCGGTCGGTAACGGCCGAAATTAACGAATTTCGGCCGTTACCGACCGATAATGGGCTTTTCCTATGTAGGGGGCCGAAATTAAGGATTCGGTAATTTACCGAATCGGTAATTTAAGGAACCGGTAAATTACCGATTTCTTAAATACCGATTCGGTAAATTACCGAATTCCTAATGTAGGGAGCACTTAAATGAGTGCTTATCCCATGTTAGGATTCGTTATTTACCACCAACTACAAGTTGGTGGTAAATAACGAAAACCCACCAAAAAGCAATTTAATGCAAATTGCTTCAGTGCCATGTTGCAGACATACATGCCCTTAGGGCATGTATGTCTGCAACATGTGCACCTATAAACAATTGAGGGGTGCAACAGGGTGTCAAAGTGACACCCTGCCACCCTTCAATGTTTTCCCCCTTTTACCGAATCGGTATTTACCGATTCGGTAATTGACATTTATTCCTATGGGCCTCCAGGCCCATAGGAATGAATGGCAATTACCGAATCGGTAAATACCGATTCAGGAAATACCGAATCTTAACGATTCGGTAATTTTTACCGATTTTTTAGCTACATAGCATTTACCGATTCGTAAATACCGAATCGGTAAAATTCCGTATTTACGAATCGGTAAATACTATTTACCTACATGAGGCCCTTAATCTCTTACTAGGAACCCCATTCCTGCCGATTGCCCTAAAACCGCACTTTACGAACTATCATATTGCCTCCAATGGCTTATATTGAATGCTGTGATTGCTTCGGCCAATAACACTGCTTACAACGCGGGCACTAGGTATGGTTGATTGTCTGCATTCTAAGTTCAGTGGCGGGACATGGAGCAGATATAGCAAGCATGTTTATTTGCTGTGTAGGATGAGATTACGGGTCTTTTTTTTTATTTGACGTTTTTATTGACATTTTGTATTACCCATAACAACCATATATAACACTGCATTGTATTTGTTACCAAGTACATTGACCGTTGTACAACGTTACAATCAACTGTAGTCAAATTAAGCAACACGGTCCGTAGATTAATTAGCACATCCGAAACAGAAAAAAAAATTAGCATATAAAGTGGGAATACACGATCGCATTCGTCTTCCCCCATTGCATTAATTCTACAATGTCCTCTGTTTTTTACACCATTTACCATTCTGTCATTGCATTACCTCGAGTGTAATTCGTAGATCAATATATGTATTTAACCAACAACTTAAACGTTTACAGGTTACATCTGTAATGAAAGGCATCCCTCCGTATGTATACCGTGCACATATATAAAGTAGGATGAGATTATGGGCCATATGTATCATACTTCTGTTTTGCGAATTCTAAATAGCGATTCTTAAGGAATCGCTATTTAGAATTCGCAAAATGGTATGTATATACAAAATCGCTTTTTAATAGCGATTCCTTACCATTCCTAATTTGCGATTAGCAAATTGCTAATCGCAAATTACCCATTCATTTCTATGGGCCAGGAGGCCCATAAGAATGAAGGGGCAATTTGCGATTAGCAATTTGCTAATCGCAAATTAGGAATTTTTTCAAGGGTGCAGGGGTGTCTCAAGAACACCCTGCTGCACCCCTGAAAATGACATGTGGGGGCATATGGAGCACATACATGCCCTAAGGGCATGTATGATCGTCATATGGCACCTTTGGTTTTTTTGAAAAAAGCTTTTTTAAAAGAATTCGCAACTTACCACCAACTAGAAGTTGGTGGTAATTTGCGAATCCTTATGGGCATTTTTTGCATATTTTTTCTTTGATATATTGCATTTAAGGAATCGCAAAGTTTGCGATTCCTTAAGTGCAATCGCAAAATAAGGAATAGCAATTTTTGCGATTCCTTATTTTGCATCAAACATGTTTGATACATACCATTTAGGTAATTAGCATTCGCAAAGGCCGAAATTCGCAGAATTTCGGCCTTTGCGAATGCTAATTAGCTTGATACATATGGCCCCTAGAGTCTTATTGCCCACCAGCAGTCAATATATTAACTGATAGTTCCCCTCATTATGTGCCGTTGCCTTCGGCTCGGGCTCATAATTATGAGACTGATAAAGCACAGTAGTTAACTCACTCTCCAGTGGAGTTATCCACTGTTAATGTCCCAAGCAGAAGGCAATACCACTTACTTAGAATGTCTCTATTATCCTAGATAACATATGGCAATCAGGAATCAATCCTGTTCTCATCAGCGTGAAGCCTTGAAAAGATCTATTTACAGCAAGATGGCTAAGGGACTTAAAATTGCACATGTGGCAATCACCAAACTGTAAATGTGGGAGCGCCTCTTGGGGTTCTATGGACAGCAGGTTCCCGTTTGGCAGGTCTGGTGTTTCACTGAACTTTGGTATGGAAACTGAAACTGGATAGTGAGAGGTCGATGCAAAATCAGTGGTTGTCTTTAGTTCATGAAAATAACATGTAGGCCTTCACAGCTGCTGAAAAGAACTGACATCCCTCAGAGTGGAAGCCTTTGTTGGCCCAGGGTAAGATTCCTCAAACTCAACCATGCTTTGTCTCTTGTCTGTTTCACCATTTGGGGTCGAGGATTTCAGGATGATGTTTCGTCTTTAGGGATACCCTCGAAAGGGCAGCCGTAGCTTAGTTCAACCATAATGCACTTTCGAACAGTATCTTCTCCTTGTGGAGTATTATTCAAAAGAGAAAAGCAGCTCAGACCTCGCTATCCTACTTTGTGTTGTCACTTGTTGGTGTGCAGGAGGAATGCTGCATCAATGCCTGTGTACTCCATGGCTTCCTTTAGGGTGGTGTGCCAGGATTCACTTCACAAGGATCATGTCATCTATAGTGTCGCAGGAGAGGCACTATCATAGGTGGTGAAAAGCTGGCATCTAACATTACGGTGCTTTGTTTATGAATCATTGTATGATGTAGGAGAGATCAGGCACCCCAGCTTCCTTCTCATGGTGGGTAAACATTTGTCTCCAGACAGGTCATTAATGCCCTATAACCTGCAGGGATCACTATTAGACTAAGGTCGTGGTTCATTCTCAAATCCCATTCAATGACTGAGCTGTACTTTGAGACTCCAATACAGGGACTTTCTCTATGCAAGAGCTATTTATCACCACTGCACAAGAGTGGGGAGCCATGCCCTCCAGTCCACTCAATCCTTGTCCCTTGGGGCATGGGGATAGTGGGCTGCCTCACAGTCCTCAGTTGCTTAGGGCACACTTTCTAAGACTAGATGTTGTATGGTAATAATTCCTCCCTGTTCTATCCGTGGCAAATCCTGGGTCTCAACCAGTGTAGGGATGGCTACTATAGGATGTGAAGAAGTTATGCCTTCATACACATCCAATCCTTATACCCTCCTGCGATAGGCATGAGGTCTATAAATGTAGACAAAGCAGAATTCTGTCTACCCGGAGTCCAATCTCTGAGCGTGCATCGAAGGGCAAAATTAGGGGTGAAATTTTACCTGTTCAACCCCTGAAATCTTTTTAGAGGGGATATCCACATATGTATGGAAAATTGTTGCATACTCATTCCAATTTTTGTGTATTGTGCTTTCTCAGGCTATTTGCCGCAGGAACTTGCAGACAGATGAAGTCTCAAACCAATAGATTCAGTTGTTAACCTCTTTCCAGTTAGTTCCTCCATCATGTGTTACCCAGAGGATTTTCCTAGCAATGGCAGGTGTGGCTTCGAAGTACTTGAGAGACTTGATGACCTGTGTATCCAGTTTTATTTGTATTTGTGGTCTCTGCTGCATACACTTATGTCACTCTAGAAATAAATGGTCCTAAAAAAAATTTGCTAGCACCCAGTTTATTTCTGAAATCTGTTTTCTGAGGTGATTTCTGATCATGCATTAGACGAGAGATTTTCAAACATGTTGAAGGTGTGACTTTGTGGGGCCTTTGATGGACCCACATATTTCATGTTGTTTCTCTTACACATAGATCTGAAGTGCTTTCTAAGATCCGTCAGTGGATGCAGGCAGCAGATGTGATTTCATGTGTCGTTTATAGAGTCATGATGCAGATCCCCGCACCAGGTTAGCTTTGTCCGTTGCACTTATTGGATGTTCCTACTCAAAGCCTTTGACTGATCACAGGGCAACGTGTGATTATTGGGCGCATTGACTGATCCATGTGCCATACATGAGTTTCCACGCCCTTTAAGTGATCACTGCACCAGATGTGATTTCGCTGATCTTTTGAGTGATCGATCAATCTGAAGTTTATCTTATGCCTTTCAATGGATATGTGCAGCAGGTGCGATTTAACTAGCTCTTTGACAGATTCCCAAGCTAGATTTGATTTTCGACAATCTTTGGAAGACCTATTTTTGTCTGATGTATTATTCTATGGCTTGTGCTTCATGGCCTTTTCTGCACCTCTGCATTGACCTGCTTCAACTCTGTGTTATCAGTACAACAAAGCACCATGTTCCCAATAGAAAGACACATCTTCCGCTGAGCCAGAGTGAGGAAAATATGTGCTATTATTATAGTTCTCATAAGAAAATTATAACATTTATAGGGATGAAGTGCTTGCAGCCAGCTTGTCAGAGGAGTGGGAACAGTGGTCACTAGTGGTACCATAGTTCAGTGGTGTGGATGAGCACTTTCCTAACAATCCAATCACAGGCGACCACTTCTGTAGGCAAAGGCAGATGTGGTGTAGTGGCTAATGTCCTGACTCTGAAACCTGGCTTCTAATCCTGCTCTGGCACTTCACTGGAAATGGTGTGACTGGGTATATGGCTCGCTCTCATTGTGCCCACAATTGCATTTATGTGTGAAATGTAATTGCCACTGTGTTGTTTATAGTTTTAATCCCAAATGTGTGTCTCCGTTGCTATCCAGCTAGTTTTGTGCCATATATAAACCACTAAATTCATGACAAACAGTTGAGTCTAATGCATTGGCCCGGGCACACATTTCTACTTCTGTATGTCAATTTTTTTGATAAGGTAGTTTGGTCGGTCAATGTGCCAGTGGAGGACTATCAGCAAACCTTGGGTTCACAAGTTCTAGCCAACGCCTGGCTTAGGAATTATGTTAATTTTGTCAATGAATGTATGCTAAAACTCGAACTTGAAGCCAGTACCCACGTGAAAGAAACATCCCATTTAGTTCTTATATCACCAGCTCTAATAACCATGCGGGGTCACATGCAGCACTGAAATAAAGAGGACAGCAGGGCATATTAACTAATATTTTGCGCAGCAAGGGAAGCTACTGTGCTGCGTTGGGTGTAAGGACTAGAGTAGACCCACACCACTTCTACATAGACATTGCACAGTTTTGCTTTCTCTCTCCTAGTGCTGGCACTCTTTTGGCTGCCTAGCGCCAATGCCGGCACACTTGCGTCATGTTGTAAGGGTGACTGTGTTGTGGTCAAGAAAGGTTTTGTGCATGAAGGCATGCCTTCCTGCACAAAAACTATAATTTGAAGCCATTTCCTCTTTGTTCTTCAGCAAATATAAAAGTCGGAAAAAAGAGGAAAAATAAAGAGATTTATCCGTGTTATACCCGACTTGGGTAGGCGCATCATTTTGGTGCAAACCCATCCTTACAAGTCTTTGTAAATATGGGCTTGCGTAAAAATACATGTGTCTATGAACAGGAATGCCCATGCTCCACCCATGTAGCCCCCACCTGATTCAAGATAACGCAAAGCAGCACTGCTTCACTTTGTACATCCCAAAACAGATTTAGAATCAGGGCTGCACCAAAAGTGATGGAACCTCAAAGCAAAATATTAGTAAATCGGGGCCAGAACCTGAAGGTTGCCGCTTTTGATATGTTTTAATTTATGAAGCTAACCCCTATGCCCAAGCCATTCCAAACTTTCGAAGTGGCAGCCTGGGAAGAATTCTCTTAAGTTCTGACTGTCTGACTTTTTCCCCCCAGCCCCTGAACTCCAGTCCTGATTTTACACTCCTCGATTCTGCTGATCTCGTTGCCTTTCAGAGGCACCTGCCTGTCGAGAAATCTATATATTTCCATATAGCCTGCCCCATCTCAAAAACGAATCTGTTTTCCTATGTTAGCCTTGAGCAGCAGCATACTTTACTCTTAAAAGCCCGGCAGTGTCTGCATTCCCCAAAGCCTCGGGCCTGCCAAACCCTCACACCCCCGCCCTGCCTTCCCTCCATCCACGCAGGCTCGGAGCTCGTGGAGAGGGCAGGCTGTGGCCACCATCGGCTGCCGACGTCACCCTGTGTGCGCTGCCAGACAGACCCATCCCCGCGCGCGCTCCCTTCAAAGGAAGCAGCCTGTGGCTGCCACGTCTCGGGAAAGAAAAGAACATAGCCCGCCGAGCTGCTCTTCGCTGGGCTGCGGCCACTGCTCGCGCTGCCAGCTAAGACCTCTCTGCTTTCTTCCACTTCAGCGCTCGGGTGCGCGCGGCTGGCCGCCACAGAACGCCCGGGCCCTTCGTCACGTTGGCATCTGGGATGGCTTCTGGGCACGCGCCGTTCACAAACCAAGCTGCGCATCGGGAACACCTGAATTCTCTTTTTCTAAAACGTTTGTAATTGCATGGCCAGAACCAGCTGATATTTCTCATAAAAACCATGCTTGACAAGTATGAACCTGAGAACCCGTGCAAGCGCACTAGGCTTGCTAACTACAGGGAAAACACACAAGGAGTCCCTGGTGGGCCAATTAATTGGACAAGAAGATACCTGTTATAATTCAATGTAAAGGAGAGTATTCACATCTCCTTAAATGCCATAACCACATATATAATAAATCACACTAGTAGAGGAAAAAATCATTAGAAAACTTAAAACAAAGTGTAAAAAATTGTACAGTTTATTCCGACAAATATACATTCATAAAAACTTTTCAGTGCCATAAAAACAGTAATAAAATCAGTAATAAAATATGCAGATGCTATCAGAATTACAAAAGAATTACAAAAGTCATGCAGCAATACAGAAAGATCATAAACAGGGGTGTCGACGCAGCGTTTCGGTGTTATGATGAAACCTTCATCAGGAAAAAATTCTTATCACGAGAATAGAGCAATCCTTTCTGTAAAATTCGAGGATTCTTTGTTGATTTTATCTATCACCTTCTTGTAATAGTATAGTCTCTCTGGATATGTGAATACTCTCCTTTACATTGAATTATAACAGGTATCTTCTTGTCCAATTAATTGGCCCACCAGGGACTCCTTGTGTGTTTTCTGTGTACTACTCCTCGTCCCCTATAGGATTTTGAAGGAGACCTCCCTTATTTTCTTACTTGCTAACTACAGGGCCACTGCATTCATTAGTGTGCACCATGCAGGTCACACAGTCTCTTCTCCCTCATCGTGATAATTAATATTGTTAAAAATGTGTTTAGTGTTATTAGCATTACCTTTGGCATTGTTAATCCACTGCTGTGACCAAACATACAGTTACCAAGGGCTCATATTTAAGATGGAGGTTTATTTTCTTTTTTTAATTTCTGTAATTTTTTATTGTAGACAAAATATATATTTACATGGAGCATAACATATACATGGGTGGAGGAAAGAAAGAAGAGGAAAGAGAAAGAAGAAAAAAGAGAAAAGAGAAAGCGGGGGGGTGTTGGGGGGGACTGGTTTATTTCCAGATGGAGGTTTATTTTCTAAATTAAAAAAGCAGACGTAGCCAGTTGGAATTTGTGCCCTGAGATATGAGATCTGGTCAATGAATTAAGTGAACATTATGCCTCTAAAACTGCTGTCAATGTTTTCATTAGTATGTGTGCACACAGACACAAGGCATGTTTTAACTCCTGAGAGGCAGCCTACACTGAATCAAGCCTAAGTGGTCTTTTATGCTGTAGGGCGGATCGCCACCGCCGGCATGGTGGTGGCGATCCGCCCTACATCATCCCCCGCCTGCCTCCCATTTCCTCCGGCCATATTATGATGGCGGGGTGGACTGCGGCGAACGAGAAGACCGTCCGCCGCTTTTCCGCCCGGTCGACGGGTTGACCGGGCGGAGAAAGGTTGCATATGGTGGCAGTGTCTGCTAGACACCGCCAGCCATATTACCATGACAGCGGGAAGCAGACTTTCGTAAAGACATGCGTATTCCTGGTTTGGGGGCCCGTAGCAGGCCCCCAGGATGTTGGAAAGGGTGAGAGGGGCACATGGGGTATATGGTACCCACCCAGCATTTGCATGCACAACGTAGCAGGCACCGTGCGGTGCCTGCCACATTGTGCCTGCAAATGCAGAGTGCAGTCACAGTATTGTGGCGGGCGGTGCAGTGAGCACTGCCTGCCACAATGTTGTGCATGGGGGATGCCACTGTGGCGGTAGCATCTTAATTGCCGGTGCGGGACCGCTGCACCACTGGCAGCCGGTCCCAGCACCGCTAGGGTTCGTCCGCTCACCATCCTAATAGGCCTCTAAATGTGTAGAGGTCCTGGGGAAGAGCACGTTCAGTTGTGTTGCATGGGTGAAACATGTTGTTATTTCTAAATCAGAAGTGCAGTGTCTAATATCTGTAACATTCCTTGTGTATCTTCTAAATACAGAGGAAATTTATGTTATACGCTTATAACAAGTCCCTGGCAAGAGTAATGATAACAGAGTTTAAGACCAGAGTAATGTAAAAGAAACTGAAATGTTTAAAATCAAAATGGAAATATGATGCATGCATGCATAAGGACATATTTATATTAATAAATATCTTTATCAAGATTCCTCTTCTCCACGGCTATAAACACACACATACTATTTGCTTTTAGAGTACTCAGAGTAAGTAGGTTGTGAGTCTCATTACATTGCAGAAGAACAAAACCTTTACCCAAGGCACTGTCCTGCACATTTGTTTTATATTCAGTGCTTTAAAGTGGCAGATGCTGTCAGCTGCTCAAAGACTTTAGGATTTTAAAATGAAAGGGAAAGTGCTAGCACTTTACAGCATTGCTGCATCACTTTGAGCGGGAGAATACAGGCACTTCTGTGCAGCCAACAGGCACTCTGTGACAGGAAACAACCGCACTTCAATATTTCTATATTAAGCACTGCACTGTGTATCTTATCTGCTCCCTGATTAGCCCACATTTGTTCCCGTCTTCACTTTGTGCACTTTCATTACGCTTTTCTACCACCCCAAAATATACATGTTATTCATCCTGCATATTTTACGGACCTTTCTCGTCCCACCTACATGCCACACTGTCTCTCCCATCCCCACCATAATCTCACTCAAGGCTCTGTTCACAAGCCCTCCCATCCTGCGATAGGAAGGCAGGCGTGGGGTCTCTGTTGAGACTGGTTCCACAAACTTGGCCTCCAGCCAGGCTTGTGCTGTCTGAAAAGAACTTGCCCCGTGGCTGTGAGAAGTGAGAATGCAGAGAATGAATGAGACCCACTGACAAGTCGCTTCCCTGTACCTGCGAGGCCTGCGTGTCAGAGTACAGTCAAGTCAGGAGACTGCATGCTCCAGCAGAAGGCCGCACAAAGCTGCAGAAAAGGGAGGTACACCTTGTACACAGCCTTCACTGCTGCTGGCAGCCGGCATCTTTGAGGCTGCTTGCAGCCAGCGCCATTACTTACAACCAGGTCTTACTCACCAAAAGCCACTTCTTACATGCAACTAGCTCATACATCATCTTTATAGCCTGCACCATTCCCTACAACCAGCACTCACATCACATTTGCTGCTCACTCCCCTTCAGTGTAGGGTGATCAGACATAGAAGTAAGACTAAATGCTGCCAACCCAATAATCAAGGTACAGAGAGAAGGAGAGCAACACACAGTGCGTGGCAGTAAAGGTACATTACTTCAGTTGTTTCAGTTGTTTCAGACTCAGTGGCTGTGGGAAGGAGAGCATATGTTCCAATTCTGCGAAGCAGGATGACTTTTATACTTGTCCCAGAAACTGGGGCATGTATTAAAACTGAGAAATGGAAAAAAAGGAAGAGGCACCCTATAGACTGAAAGGGTAATCAAACGTCAAAACTGAAAAAATCCATACCTGAAATCATATGTGGATCATGTGTTGTGTAATGTAGTGCTATCCAATATTAGTGATTTATGGCATGACACGGAGGTCAATATTATGCAAACTCCTTTATTGCGTAGCTCACAGCAGCAACAATGAAAAGATCTAGAACTTGAAGAAACATTCCAACAGGGTATATAATCCATGTGCACGCAGTGGTCTCCCTTCTTTGTTGCTGCTGCTCACAAGATAAGTACTCATTTTTTATCCCCGCATGGTGTGCTTGTTTGAACTGATCGGATTTTGGCTGTGGGAGGTCTGTGATCGGGTGATTGAATTCCCCTTTCCCCCCTCCTCCCCTCTACGCAACATTGAATTTGTTGTAGTTTGTTCCACTGCTTATCTCATGCTGTCTTGTACTGTCTATCTAACATGCTTTGCCCTCGTTATCTGGTCTCTCGGCTCTGCGTGATCTCTCACTCGCTCTGAACTTCAGAACTTGTGCCTCTTTTCCGCGCTGTACGTCTCGCCACCCCTGGAGACCAGCAGAGGCTTTCTCACCTCTGTCTGCCCCCACCTTTTTCCTTTCGCATTTCATCGGAAATCCTTTTCGATCGGGACCGGTGTTTGAAAGACACTGGTCCCCCTCGGGACGGACGAAGGCATTCTCGCCTCCGTCCGCCCCCACCCTCTTGCGCTTTTTCTCGGCTCTTTCAGGCCGAGGGAGAGCCCTTTTCGGACGGGACCGGCGTCTTTTAAAAACGCGGGTTCCGTGCTGAGCGCGCTCCTCCCGTCTCCATGGTGACCCTGCGGCCTTTCCCAGAGATCGGAGGGCCGCGCTGGGTTACCATGGAGACAGAAGTCAGCAGAAATCTCTGTTGGCAATCTGGAGAGTCTGCTTAGTGTCCCACCTTCCACAACGGCCTTACCTTGATCTCTTCTTACCCCGCACCGCTCCAGCTTGCAGTTCTTTCTCGCGGAGTGCTCTGCACGCCACCTCTCTTTCTTCGAGTGCCCCCTTAAAGCATACTAATAAAAAAATAAAAAAATAAAAACAGAATGAAAGATCCACTATAGGTAAAAGGTCACGAACATAAAAGAGGGACAAACAACTTCCTATGGTACCAATGGGAAAAGGACTTTCATATACTAAAGGAAACCTCCTTAGCACCTGACTCTGTTACCATAACTACTCAGCATCCATTTTATTGCCAACATTCCTGCTTTTGTCAGTTACTATCCATTTCTCAGTCACCTCTTCCAGACCTCACTTTTACTATGGCTTCTGATCCTTCTACCTCCACTATGGAAGATAAATTGGAAAGACTTATCAACTTAAACTACAGTCTTACCCCTGAGGCGGAAGCCGGGGGCTCTGTCTCGCTATTTTAAAAAGTGTGCATTTGATTCTATTTTTGACATTTATTTTCAAACTTTGTCCACATTTTAATACTCTTTCAGGCCGAGGGAGAGCCCTTCTCGGACGGAACCGGCGTCTTTTAAAAACGCGGGTTCCGTGCTGAGCGCGCTCCTCCCGTCTCCATGGTGACCCTGCGGCCTTTCCCAGAGATCGGAGGGCCGCGCTGGGTTACCATGGAGACAGAAGTCAGCAGAAATCTCTGTTGGCAATCTGGAGAGTCTGCTTAGTGTCCCACCTTCCACAATGGCCTTACCTTGATCTCTTCTTACCCCGCACCGCTCCAGCTTGCAGTTCTTTCTCGCGGAGTGCTCTGCACGCCACCTCTCTCTCTTCGAGTGCCCCCTTAAAGCATACTAATAAAAAAATAAAAAAAATAAAAACAGAATGAAAGATCCACTAAAGGTAAAAGGTCACAAACATAAAAGAGGGACAAACAACTTCCTATGGTACCAATGGGAAAAGGAATTTCATATACTAAAGGAAACCTCCTTAGCACCTGACTCTGTTACCATAACTACTCAGCATCCATTTTATTGCCAACATTCCTGCTTTTGTCAGTTACTATCCATTTCTCACTCACCTCTTCCAGACCTCACTTTTACTATGGCTTCTGATCCTTCTACCTTCACTATGGAAGATAAATTGGAAAGACTTATTGACTTAAACTACAGTCTTACCCCTGATGCGGAAGCCGGGGGCTCTGTCTCGCTATTTTAAAAAGTGTGCATTTGATTTGATTTTTGACATTTATTTTCAAACTTTGTCCACATTTTAATACTGAGAGCCTTAATTCCTGAAACGGCCGCATACTCGTGCCGTATATTCACGCTGTCTACAGCGCAGCAGATTGCTTGCTGATGCTGGGGAACAGAGGGTGAGCAGCCGCCATATTGGGGGAAGGAAAGGGTGGCGTTCCAGTAGCTGGCCGCCTCCCGCCCTCCCTGGCTATTTAATCACCTTGACAGCGCGAGCGCGCTGACTTAAACTACAGTCTTACCCCTGAGGCGGAAGCCGGGGGCTCTTTCTCGCTATTTTAAAAAGTGTGCAATTGATTTTATTTTTGACATTTATTTTCAAACTTTGTCCACATTTTAATACTGAGAGCCTTAATTCCTGAAACGGCCGCATACTCACGCCGTATATTCACGCTGTCTACAGCGCAGCAGATTGCTTGCTGACGCTGGGGAACAGAGGGTGAGCAGCCGCCATATTGGGGGAAGGAAAGGGTAGCGTTCCAGTAGCTGGCCGCCTCCCACCCTCCTCAACACTGGATAAAAGGGTAATATCATCGCGTCCGCGCAGCGGGCGGCGCGCCGACGTCCGCGCCAGTACCGGGCCGAGGGCCACTCCCCCTGGCCCAATGGCTTCGGACGATCGTCTAACATATTCTAGATCACATCTATTACATTTGGGCTTGTCCCCTATAATCCACTGTACAAGGCATGATCCGAGCCTGCCATAAATTCCACATCATTGAGCTGTCCTCAATGCAACACCGTCATTCCCATCTACACTAGCAAGGCATACCCTACTGGAAAGACCAACTCAAAAGTGGTCAAGATTTGTATAGGACTTATTAATGCTCGGTCCTTGGGAAAGCTTAGGCAGGAAATAGCGGACCTAATCACAGATAGGAAATTAGACATCCTGTTGATCACGGAAACGTGGATGGATGAAGCATCTGATCCAGATCTAGTGATTGCGGTCCCGCTAGGATATAAGGCCTACCGTCAAGATAGAAAGGGCAAAAGAGGAGGTTGGCTGGCCATAATCGCCAGGGAAAGTTACTTAGTAAGGACCTTGTCCATCCCTTCTTTATGCTGTGAGGCATTACACTTTGACATTAAGTTAACCTCGTCTTACAATTTTAAAGGAGTGTTATTATATCGACCTCCAGGAGCACATACAGGCTTCCTTTCCAATCTATGCTCGTTACTGGAGTCATTAATGACTGAAGAATTCTATACAGTCATGGGTGATTGGAATTTCCACTTTGAGCAACTTGATGATAAAGACACCTTCTCCCTACTCACAGACATGGAAACGTGGGGGCTCCACCAAGTGGTTACATCCACCACCCATGAGGCCGGCCATATTTTGGACGGCATTTTTTCCAATCTCGAGGAATTGTGTATAACAGATATCCTCCCTATGCCATGGTCTGACCACCATGCCATCTTAAGCAGAATTACAATTACGGAGAGCCCGATTCACAGAGCCATTATCCCCAGACCAGAATCGTTAAAGGTCTGGAAAGATATAAATAAGAGAGACCTAAAAGAACTACTGGACAGTACTCGCCCCACTTTAGCCACTGATCCTAACATTGCCACTCTTCAATATCAGGACTGGCTAGGGTATGCTACTCACTCACTAGTACCTACTAAAACATTGTCAAGAAATAGGGCCACCCCCTCGGCCCCATGGTTCACTGACGATTTAAGGAAACAGAAACAACTATGTAGGAATAGGGAAAGGCATTGGCGAAAATCCTACAACTTAGAGAGTAAAGCTAGCTACAAGGAAATTCTCCCAACCTATAAATCTATGATCATAGAGGCAAAGAAGAAGTTCTTTGCCAAACGAATTGAGAAGGCGAAAAACTCAAGCAAGCAACTTTATGAGATCTCACGGCAGCTTGCTGGAAATGTTCCTGATTTAATACCTCCACCTTCCCAATCACTTTGTGATGCGCTTGCAAATTTCTTTTTTACAAAAGTAAATGATATATATTTAGCTTTCTCCTCTAAAATAGATGTCATCTTAAACTGTACCAGTAACATCCCTACTCACCTTTTATTCACGTACTTTACTGATCTCACGGATGACCAAACAATGGAGATTATTACATCCATTAAAACTGGATCAGCTTTGGACCCCTGTCCTTTCAAAGTCCTGCCCCCGGTGATGGACTCCCTTGTTACGGTTATTACACAAGTTTGCAACTCCATGTTTAGATCCGGGATCTACCCCGATATACTGAAAAAGACTCTTTTAAAACCCCTTTTAAAAAAGCCGCTCCTGGATAAGGAAGAGCTAAAAAATTATCGACCCATAGCGAGTCTCCAATTTCTAGCAAAAGTAGCCGAAAAAGCTATGAACCACCAATTGTCAGATTTCATCGAGAAACATCTTCAGCTGGATAGAACCCAATTTGGATTTCGAAAATTCCATGGTACGGAAACAGCTTTAATTAAAGCAGCCGATGATATTAGAGCTATCCGGGATCAGGGAGGAACAGCTGTCCTGGTGATGCTTGATTTGTCCGCAGCCTTCGACACGGTCGATCATAAGATCTTGGTCGACCGTGTCGGAAAAATGGGAATTCAAGGGATTGCAAAACATTTGTTGGCCTTATTTTTAGCTGGGAGAACTCAGGCGGTCTCCCTGGGACCTTTCCAATCATCCCAGCTGTCATTGCCGTGCGGGGTTCCTCAAGGCTCATCCCTAAGTCCGACACTGTTTAATATCTATGTGTCGGACCTGGCCAAAGTCATCAAAGACCATGGGATGAGCCTAACCTCCTACGCAGATGACACGCAGCTGGTTCTGGCAATAAATAGTGATGGAGACAAGGTGGCAGATCGTTTTCAAGGAGGTATGTTAGCAATTGGAGAGTGGATGGCCTCCAATTGTCTCAAACTAAACTCTGAAAAAACGGAGGTTGTCATCTTCGGCCCACTCTCACCAGGCTGGTCCTCATTCTGGTGGCCCTCATCCTTCGGAGCTCCCCCTAAACCGGTCTCTAAGGTGAGGAACCTGGGAGTGGTTTTTGATGAAGGCCTCAATTTTATGGCCCATGCTAATAAAACAGCAGCCATAGCCTGTCACAAACTTAAACTAGTGAGGAAAAGTATTCCTTTTCTTCCTGACACAGCTGGAAAAACTCTAGTAAGCTCCCTAGTCCTATTCTCCCTGGATTATTGTAACAGTTTATTGGTAAATGCCCAGATTCGTGTGACTAATAAAATGCAAACTATACAGAATGCAGCTGCCAGACTCCTGTCTAGAACACCTAAATTTAAATCTATCTCAGAAACAATAAGGAACTATCACTGGCTGACAATCCGCAATCGGATTAAGTTCAAGACTCTATGTATAGTCTATAAAGCACTCCACAATCAGGGACCGCAGTTCCTTAAGGATCAATTGATTACCTATATTCCCTCCAGACAACTCCGTTCTACCACCTTGAATCAATTAGTGGTGCCCCGCACAAAAATAGTTTCGTGGGGCGACCGTCGCTTTTTGGTTTCTGCCCCCAAGTTATGGAACACATTGCCACAGTCAATCAGGACAAGTCCTACACTTCTTCTTTTTCGCAAACAGTTAAAGACTTGGCTCTTTAACCAATAAAACCATAGCGGCACTTACTGAGACTCACATAGTTGGTTTTTAGCGCCGAGACGCCTACGGGTATTCGTTCGCGCTTAATAAATATCAATAATAAATAAATAAATAAATAAATAAATAAGGCCCTAGATAGGGTAATGGGGTCTTTAGACAACACCATTAACAAAAATGTGAAACCCTTTCCAAATCAGGCTGGCCACACATGAGATCTCAAGGGGAACCTACCAAGGCTACGACTAGCCAAAGGAAAAGACAGATTATTGTAAACCCCCCTGAGGGTGCCAAAAAGTCCAGGAGCTCCAACCCTGTATATTTGAACTCACGCTTTGGCGGTGACAATGTTGGTGCCTCTGGCACGCTGGATGGGCAGTCCAAAGGCCCGAACCTTCCTATACCCATCGATAGTGACGATGTGATAGAGGACGAGATTGACCTCTCTAGCTCCTCGGATTTTAATTCTGATGAAGAGGAAGGCAAAATCAGAGATACTTCAGGTGAGGCATCAGGGGCCTTGGAGTCTAGAATGGGAATCCTTGACCCCTTTGGGGAACACATGTTTGACCCGCTCCTCATTAAACACCCCACTTTCACCAGAATGGCCCCTGTCCCAGCACATTGGAGAATACCTCTCCTTTTGGCTCCGCAAGGAAATGCCAAAGGAGGTCAGAGCTCGTCTCAGATCCAAATGTCCCCGCCCATCCCTTCCCGACAAAATAGCTATGACCCCTGAGTTGGACAGCAAGGTAGTGGCATTTATTGCCAAGACGGGGAAGGACCAGAGGAGGGGACTCGATAAGGGCCTCAAGTCCTGCCAGGACAGGCTGTTGGACATCACGGGTCCACTGACCAAAATGTTCGAATTGGCGGAAGGGCCATACATTACTTCTACTCCCATTGACCCAAAAGAACTGCGTCAGTGGGCACAAAGGGCAATATGCATTTTAGGCAACGCAAACACTGCGCTTTCCAACGAAAGGCGTAAGAGCGTGCTCTTAAAGATCGACCCCAAACTGGCTGAACTGGCTACCAAAGAAGTAGGTGCATCCTCACAGGGCCTTCTCTTCGGAGAGGAATTCATCAGAGAAATGGCCAAATACGTGGGAGTTTTTAACTCCGTTCCGAAATCACAGAAGGATATTAAGAAGGTGTTTAACAATAGAGTTTTTTCCCGGGCCGGGAGGATGCGGGGTCGATTCCCCGGACGCGGAAATTTTTCAACAAGGCCCTTTGCAGGACGAGGGGGAAGATCCTCTGAATCCGGATTTGGTTTTCAGTCATCCTTCTTTCCCCAAAGACAAAGGTTCAGAGGAAGAGGATTCAGAGGCCAAAGGAAGGCGAGAGGCTTTTCAACAGGTAAGAGCACCCAAAGACGTTTCAGATACCCCTATAAAGGTGGGCGGGAGATTAGCCCTTTTCTCTGGGAACTGGACCATGGTGAGTCAGGACCCCTGAGTACTAGATACCGTCAAGGGTTACAAAATAGAATTCGTAGACTTGCCTGTTCAGGAGAAATCTGCTTCTTGGAAAAGGATTCCGCTTTAGTGTCCCAGGAGGTAAGAGACCTATTTGCCAAAGGTGCAATCCGGGAGGGAGAAGAAATTGGCTTAGTCAGCAATGTCTTTCTGGTGGAGAAGAAAGACAAAAAGATGAGGCCCGTCATAAATCTAAAAGACCAGAACCAGTGGGTGGTTTACCGCCATTTCAAAATGGAGAGAATACACCTGCTCAGAGACGTGTTGAGGAAGGGGGACTGGCTTACTCGTCTAGATCTCAAAGACGCTTATTTGACCATTCCCATTTGGCCCCCTCATCAAACATTTCCCCAATTCCTTTGGGAGGGCAAGCTGTGGCAGTTTTTCAGCCTCCCCTTGGGTCTTTCATCGGCCCCAAGGTGTTTCACCAAAGTTCTTCGCCCAATAGCAGGGTGGCTGAGGAACAAGGGGGTGAGATTAACTCTATCTCGACGACATCTTAATAATGGCCCAGTCTTGGGAGGTCGCTTCCCAACACACTACCCTTGCGATAAATCTCTTGGAACACCTAGGTTTTGTTATAAACACAAAGAAGTCCTCTACGACTCCAGACCAGGTCACTCAAATCTTGGGCTTTTCAGTCGATACAATCCAAGCGGAATTAAAACTACCGGGGGACAAAGTCAGGAAACTCAGGAAGGAGTTAAGGAAAATGCTAAAGATTAGTTATTTTCCTCTAAAGACTTTGGCGAGGATACTGGGTCTGCTGTCCTCAACTATCCTAGCGATATATCTGGGTCCCCTGTACTATCGGGCGCTTCAGAGGCTCAAAGCCAAAGCCCTCAGGATAAATCCATCCTATTATCAAATGGTTTCCCTGGACACAGACTCCAGGAAGGAAATACTATGGTGGTTAAGGAATGCAGAAGCCTGGAACGGGAGAGCGATCTCCCGTTCTAGATTATTCTAGATTATTCTAGAAAATCTAGATTATTCTTTCCCAATCCTCTTTGCTGTTTAGTCCCTGTTTAAATGTCTTAAATTTCGACATGTAAAATTGCTCGCGTTTTTTACGTTTTGTATTAAGGGCTCCGCCTCGTATGTCTGTTTCGATTATTTCTATGACACACCATCTCAACTGTTCTATACTGAGTCCCCTCTCTATCCAGTGATCTACAGGAGGGGCACTCTTCTTTTTTGTTCAAAATTGCAGACTTGTGTTCATTGATTCGAATTCTGACTTCTCTCGAGGTTTCCCCAATGTACCCTAGATTACATGGGCACATGATTAAATGAAAGGGATTTTTTGTACGACAGTTGGCCATCTTTTTAAAGTTATGAGGTACATCATTACGGATAATCTTCTGTCCCTTTATAGTGTTGGTGCAATTGGTACAGGAACTACAGGGAAAAGTACCTATAGGTAAAGGAGTATTGCTAATGCTCAATTGTTTTTTTAGTTATCCTTTCTGTGAGTATGAACTAAACAATTTTTAATTGTCCTATTTCGCCTAAAAGAAAACAGGGGCTTCTTCAGTGTTGTTTTACCTATACAGACAATGAGATGCCAATTTCTATTTATGATGTTTTTGATTTTATTGCTGATGGCACTATAGCTAGTAACAAAGACTAGAGGCATGGTCAAAGGATCTTTGTTGCATTGTTTAGTATCGAAGAATAAACCTCTGTTATAGAATTTCCCGCGTTTGTATGCACATTTTATCTCTGTTCTTGGAAAGCCCCTATCTAAGAGTTTCTTCGTTAATACATCTGCATGTACGTTGTAGTCATTAATATTGCTAAAGTTATGTCTTATTCTAAGAAATTGGCTGAAGGAAATACTGTTTTTTTGACTTGCAGGATGATTACTATTATAATGAAGGATAGAGATGACCTCTGACATTTTTAATCTTAATGTCAAGAAAATCACAACTCTTAGTATTAATCGAGGATGTGAATCGTAAATTCTGGTCGCCAAGATTGAGCCAGTCAATGAATTCCATGAGGGATTCCTCTGTACCCTCCCAAATGAAAAAAATATAATCAATATAATGCGACCATGCCGTTATATTTTCAAAAAATGGCGCTGCTACATTAAAAATGTGTTTCTCTTCAAACCTGGCAACACAAAGACATGCCAGGCTGGGAGCACAGCTTGCTCCCATGCTGGTCCCTTTCGTGTGTTTGAAGAAATACCTGGTAAATAGAAAAATATTATTTTTAAGTATGATTTCTACACAGTCAATTATGAAGGTGGCATGATAAGTGTGGGAGGACTCCACCATTCCCGAGGGGTACGCCTTCCCACCTCGTTACAATAAGTCTCCTTCATTCTTGCTCATTAAGTCTTTGATCATTTCTATAATGTCGTCCTGAGGGATATTAGAGTATAGGGCTTCAATATCTAAAGTCACCATCCATTGAGTTTCACTATCAAATGAGAGGTTTTTAATCTTATTAATCATTGCTGTTGTATCCTTAATGTATGCTTTCTGTTGTGTTACTAATGGTTGTAGGAGAACATCAACATATTGCTTAGTGGTTTGGTGAGCGAATCTATGCTGGACACTATGGGTCTCATGGGTGTGTCATCCATGTTCTTGTGGACCTTTGGTGGCCCATATAGGGCTGGAATTACAGGGTGTAAGTTATTAAAAAAATTATATTCATCTTGACAGATGATATCATCTTCTTTGGCCAGTAATAGATTAGTCACCTTATGCATTAAAACATTCCATTCCTCTCTCCTGAATTTGCAATAATGATGTGTGTTTTTGAGGAGAGACATCATTGTGTTATTATAGTCATGTGTATCCATAACTACGATGCCTCCCCTTTATCTGCCGGGTTGATAGTTATACTTTGACACTGTTCTAGATTAGATAAGGCCATCCGCTGTTGGGTAGTAAGATTATTATCGATCCAAATTTTTTTATTTAGGAGGTCGTCTATACTTTTTTCCACTATTTTTTCAAACACTTCAATGTCTTTCTTCACTAGTTGTATTGGGGGTGTTCATGTGGATTTTGGTTTTAAGCCTGATTTATTTGTAGTTGGTATTTTTTCTTTGCCATCAAAGTAACAATTGAGACATAGTTTTCTAAAAAAAAAATTAATCTCTCTTTCAAGTGTGTACCTGTCCATAGGAGACGTGACTGCGTATCCCAACCCTTTTTCCAGTACCGTCACTTCTTCCTGTGTCAGAACCCTACTTGAGAGATTAATGATAGGAGCTTTTTCTGTTCGTCCCAATGTTTCTGGCTTCTGGTATTGGGGAGATTTTGGGCAGGGTTCGGGTTGAAAAAACCATCTCTGACTCTGTCCCTGATCTGCCCATGATTGTTGGGGCGTTTCGAGTTTCTCTAAAAAAGAGAGAGTATGTCTGCTGTTACCCGGGGTCACCTCCCTACTTTTAATGTTATAATCATCTTTAGTTTGTTCATTTTCTGAGTCTGAGCTCATGTATGAGGTGTCAAAAAATAAGACCCTTTTGTTTGGGAAATTTCTCCTGGGTTGTACCCAGGTTCTTCTATTGTAAGGTTCTTCTCTGGGCCTATCATAAAAATGTTGTTGAAGGTAGGGGTAGACCTATTCCAAACTATATTTGGAGATGTCATTTTTAAGTTTGTTTACTTTTTTGTTTAGTAAATACTCTCTATATCCAGTGATATCATGTTGGATTTCTTCTAATTTCTCTTTTGCATTTTCAAGAGATGTGCTCTCTTTCAATTTTAATTCCATCTCTTCGATTTCTTTATTTTCTATAATGAGGACCTCATGTGCTGTCTCTGTTATTAAGAGCATCCAATCACTGCTGCACCTAGTTTAAAACTCAGGAGGAGTTCAAGATGAGCATGATCTGAGACAGAAATGTCGGACATAGAGGCAGAGAGCAATTTGCTGATCAGGGCATGGGAGAAATGTGGTCGATGCGGGAATATGATCGGTGCAATGTGAGTAGTAAGAGTACTCTCGTACGTCAGGGGAGAGGTAGCGCCAGGAATCGGGCAGGCCAAGGTCAGATAACTGCCTCTTGAGAGCCAAAGACTTAGCCCCTATCCCATGAAATAAGGCGCCGCTGCGATCCATTGTGGCGTCCCATACCATGTTAAAGTACCTCCCTATGATTAGTGAGGGATCTGCCTGTGGGACATGCTCCCGCAGGAGCGTCTGGAGATATGAGTCCTGCGCCTGATTAGGCGCAGAAATAATACACAGTGAAAAGGAGCAGTGTCCGATCCTGACCCCCACCTTGACAAAGCGACCGTCTTGACTACGAAATACTTTGGATTCCCCCTGCCTGATGCCAGGTCTATAGAATATAGCCACTCCAGCCGTTTTAGAGGATGCGGTAGCCCAGAATTGAAGAGGATAGCGAGGGTGGGCCATGCAAGGGATATCAGCCTTTATGAGGTGAGTCTCCTGGAGGAGGATGATGTCTGGATTTTGCTGCAAGGGAAAGCGTCATATCTGGTCCCTTAACCTCTTCCATGCTCATGATGGCTCCCGGCCGACATGAGTCACGGTGGGTGTGTGCTCATGACGGCCGGGAGCGGCCATGACCAATGTTCCCTCTAATTTTTTTCCTCTGTGTGCGGCACTGTAAGGTCTTTGTGCGCTGCAGCCAAGGATATGTGCCCGGAACCAGTCGCGTGTGTGGGTGCAGCATCTAAAGAAAGGGGCGAGGCCAACCTTAAAGTGAAAATGCCTATGGGGTGCTTTTACACAAAGTGTAATAAAAAGAAAGAAAGAAAGCTAGCTTTTGTATTGCGCCCGCTGAAGTAAAAGTGGTTGTGCTGTGAATTAAATAAATAAATAAAGAAGTGCAGCAACTAAAAGTGATATTGGCCTGAGTTGTAAATTAAATAAATAAATAAGCACAGCTGCTAAAGTGAAAGCGGACCACGTCGTAAATTAAATAAATAAGCGCAGCTGCTATAGTTAAAACGGGCTGCACTGGAAATGAAAAAATACATGAGTAAATGACATGATATAAAAGGTGGCGGCGTGCTGCGACATCGTGGGTGGAATAGGGAAGATCATTAAAGAAAACAGTGCTCACCCACTAGATAAAGCAGTCCTTGTAACAACACAAGTAAAAATTCCAGTCATTATGGGAGAATACAAATGCAGACAAGGCGGTACCAAGGAGGGACTACTAAGCCTATTTACGAATGAAAAGTGACGATTTTGAAATGTAACTTAGAACTTTGGGTACTTCAACTCCTTAACAAACTGTCTGTTACTTATCCTGGCTATTATTTGCTTTCCTCTTCTTGTGTTTGTACCGTTCTTGGTGTATAGCCTCTTTTTCATTATTTTGACTGGATGACTTATATCCTTCCACTGCTCAAAATAATGGGTCTTCTTTTTCATTAAGCACTCTATGAGGGTGCTTGTTTTTTCTTTCTTGCTTTGTCTCATGTGCTGATTCCCCCTTTCATATTCCTACCCTTTTGTTGCTTCCCTTTAGAATGACCCCATCTGTTCCTCAATTGCTCTCCTACCGCTAATGGCACTTTAAATAAAATTGTTTAACTTTCATTGTTTTTTTTAGAGCTGTGCAGCTACTCTTTGCTGGAGGGCGACTTTGCGTTCCAAAAGGCGTTTTTACACACCTCTGTTATTCCTCGCCCACACATTGTTGCTTCTTCCCTGAGAACCTGCCCAACAATTTTCTCATTTTTCTTTTGGGGGGAGGAGGTCGGGGGGGGCAGCAACTGCAATATACTGTTGTGCCACGCTGCATTCCAAAAAGCACTTTAACCCTAATTAAATGTATTATTTTAGTTACCAGTCCAAGTAGTGTTTACTATTTTAGGTTACTAAATAAAAATAATAAAATGGCGTTTCATTCTGTAGGAATGTCATGTGGGTGGGTATGGAATGATATCGCTACATTATCGCATCTTTCATGTTTTTTTTTTTTTTTTAAGATGCTCCTCACCTTCGGCAAAAAGCTTTGGAAAAAGTCAGTTGACAAACAAGACAACAACTGTTTTCTGTGCCAATGCTTGTTTGTTGTGAAAGGTATTTCATTTGCACACAGTCCCAGTGAGTCAGAGGGAGCGCTGGCACAGATTTGCTGATTTATATCCCCTCGAGGCTATTTCTTGTGTCTACTGATAATCGCCTTCTGAGATTAGTGTCAGAAAGAACGTTGGCATCCTTGTCTTTAATCGTGCAATGCTGCGGGGCTGATTGTGAACCCTTTGAGGTAGAATCCTTGTTAATTGCAGCGCACAGGGGCGCCGAAATTATCATGAATACTAACACAAAGGGTCACAATCGGCCCCGTAGCTGTACAATTAAGAAACGAAAAGCAGAGTCTACAACACAGCGTGTGCTAAAGCACACGTTGTGTTGGAGACACTGTTTTTCCTTTCTTAACAGTGCAAGCTGCGGGGCTGATTGTGAACCCTTTGAGTTAGTATTCTTGTTGATTGCAGCGCCTCCGGGCGCCGCACTTAACATGAATACGGTCTTGGAGATGCAGGGGCTAAGAAGGTGTGAAAAAACGGCAAACCTCATTAATGTGCAAATGGTCTTTTAAAGACCCGGCAAGTACTTGGGTGCGACTGTTGAGTGCCATGAAGCTGTCTCAGCCTGGGGGTCCACACATGAGGGGAGGGGAAGGGGGGAGAGGGGCTAGGGGGGCCGAAGCAGAAGTTAGAAGCACTTTGAGCACAATGGGCTCTTCCTCTGCCTCCCGCCTGGATTTCGTGCCGCTCGCGTTTTAAAAGCGGCGGCGCGAACGGTCTGGAAGGGGTGTGCGCGCTAAATCCTGGACACTGCGCGCTCCAGGTGACCATCGTGGGCGCGCGCCCACGCGCGCAGCTTAGTGGGAACAGTGGCCATGACCATGCCCACGATTGGAATGTCCAGCACTGCAGCTGAATTCGCTCCGCAGTGAAGAGGTTAACATTGAGGGACAGGATTTTCAGGCAATAGGCAGTAGCCATGGTTGTGTCAGGGCCTGAAGCAATCTGTTGTGCCCTTGCAAGGAGCGGGGTGGTGTAGCAGGAAAGAAGGGCAAAGGGATGTCGCTCCCGTTGACAGGGACGGACCGTCGTGAGGGGTACCCCCATGCGCAATAGAGAGGGATAGAAGAGAAAGAGGAGGAAAAAGAGTAAGCATCCAAAATATGTAAAACACAACATCGGCCAACAGGCCCACAGTGTCCTGTTCCAGTCCAGGGACAATCGCGGCCCAAAGGCACAGGTCATTCCGGAGAAGTCACTCTCCCAGGAGCGGGGGAGTAGATCCTCCAAGCTTAGAGCGTGACCGCAAGGAAGGCAACCCTGCGCCACCAGTCCTCAAAGTGTGGAGCTGGGTGATCGCCAGACACAGAGCAGGGCACCGACTTTTCATTTCCAGACATCAGGTGTGAGCGGTGCATCGGGGCAGAGCAGGTAGAAAAGCGTATCCGTTCTTTCAGGGCGTGGCGGGGCGAGAGCTAGCTGGTGAACGGCTCTCTTCCATGGAGTGTATGTGCTGAACGATGTCTTGTTAAGCTTGGGAAGCAGATTGCTCCCCTGGATGTGAGTGTGAGGATCTCCTATAGCGGCGTACCTTGGACCAAGATAGTTTTGCAGGTTCCAGGTTGTGGGTTGGTAGGCGCATTGGGCTTGATGGTGGCGTGAGGGAGAGGTGCAGAAGTTGCGCTGCTTCATGGAAGGATCGCACCATCCGGCGTTTGGACTCTCATTAAAAAATGAGCACGAAAGGGTGGCCTCATTGATAATGGATGTTTAGGCTCCGCAGTTTGTCTGTTATTGGTTTAAAATCTCGGTGCCTGAGCAGCGTTGTGGGAGCAAGGTCTTGGAAAACCTGTATGGCGGTACCTTTGTGAGCTCCGGTATGGAGCGCGCCGCTTTGAGAATTAACTCCTTCTCCGTAAAAAAGTGTACCCGGGTCAGGATGTCATGTACCAGGCCCGTGCGGTTGGAAGGGCCCCAGACTCGGTGGGCCCGGTCTAGGCCGGTGGGGAGGCATCATCATTACCCCATATGTCAAGTAACCATCTCGCAACAGATGTCTGACCCCTCGGCACCAATCGGAATCCCCCTAATATGGAGATTGTTGCTGCGACTCCGGTTTTCCAAATCCTCTTGCTTCAATTGTAGATTAATATGCTGCTCTTCTAGGGTGGCCAGTCGCTGCCAGAGGTGTTCTTAGTCTTCCGTTCGGGCGTCTACAGTCTTTTTGAGGCCATCCACTCTCTCGCCTAGGTCAGTGACCTGTTTTCTGAGTTCCCAGACACAGAAATGGTCCTCTGAATGCAAGGAGCCAATTTTGGACTTAAGTTCCAGCATGAAGTTGGCCATGAAGGACTGCGTGACTGGCACCGAATCTTCCCTGTCGATGATGTCATTGCACCAGGAGCAGCAGGGCCCGCCTTGTTCCAGAGCGATGCAACCGGGTTATCCTTCTGGGATGCCGCAGAGTCTTTCCCTGTTTTTGTGCGCGTCATCTACCCTCGAGGCCGAGCACTCTCCGATCCCCCGACAGAGTGGCAGAGTCAAGTGGGGGGACGTTGGGGGCCACCCAAGGGTACCTAATGCTCCCACGCGGTAGGGCGCTAGCTGTCACAAGGGGCACTGCAGGTAGTTATCCACCGGTTATGAGGGAGGAGGGTGGACTAGCAAGGTTGCAGGGGTCGATGATGCTGTGAAGACCTTGTCATCAGGGATGCCAGTCGCTATATAGCCAAATTGTAGGGGCCGATGTCGTAGAGGGCCACACTGCAAACGATCTGTAGAGTGGTCTCAGGGAATCGAGGACCAATGTCACTCCACGATGTCCAAGGTAGCAAGGCAGGTGACAGTGTTGGGACCACTAGACAATGAGGGGTGAGCGAACCACCCACAGCCGGCCAGCGTAGGTCTCTAGGAGTGGAGACGGTGCGAGGAATATCGCCCCCGCGTCATGGACGTTAGCAGGGAGGCCCTCAGGCCAGGCCCCGTCCACCTGAGCCGAGGGGCCTGGGGAGTCGGGGCACGCGGAGGGCCCACCAACAAAAGAGGGATCAGTCGTCATCAGGATCCGTCGAACTACCAGTCCCAGTCCGCAGGAGGGTCTAGAGTGCCGCTGAGATAGGCCTCATGCTGGTGCGACACACTGGGGACACATGTATCTAGTGAAGTGTAGTTTCCACGGGAGGGCCCTGTTCAAAAGGGCCAGTATAACAGGGCCACAGCACGCAGGGGCGCCCCCAACCCTACACCTCACCTGCACAGAATGTCAGTGTCACAGGCATCCAGCAAGGAGGTGGTGTGGGCTGGGTATGGGGATGCAGGCTTGTGCTCACCCGCTAGGCCGGAGGGCCACTATTCACAGGCTGGGTCTCTGCAGGGACGCTGTCTCCCCTCCAAGGGCCCATATTCGCCAGGCTCCCCTCGAGATCTCCTCCATCTTGCCAGCCATTGGTAGGAGAGGCCGCCGCCTCAGGGGCTCGTGGCAGCTGCTCTTCGCACTACCTCTGCTCCGGTAGGAAGGATAGGCCCAAGACAGCGGCCACCGCAGTCAAGGATGCCTGGATGTCCTTTAGTCCAGCTGCGCCCCAGGCATTAGCGAGTCCCACACGGGGCCCGACACTCTCCGCAGTAGGTGAAATTCGTCAGCGGGGCCAGGGAGAGCAAGCGGCAGCACACTGTTTTGGAGGAGGTCCAGTACCACAGTAGGCAAAATGGCGGCGGCCGCCGCCAGGTCCGGTCGTTAAGGGCTGGAGGCCCGCGCCCCGCACTGGGCCGACCCGAGCAATAGGCTTTTGTAACCTATTCATATCATTATATATTATCCAAACAAGAGAGATCAGCACCGTAAGATGTTCCATTGCCAGAATCTCATATTTTTCTAGCACATTCACAGTGAGGAACCTTTAGAATATGTTCTCTATTTAAAGACTTTTCTTTAGCACATTCAACTCCACTTTTATTTCTCCAACATGGCAGTGCAGGGAGAGAAGAAATCTCTTTTCAGGGCATGCAGGGCATGTGAAAAGAAAAAGATCTACATGGATATTCCACACTCTACCGTTCGCAATTACGATGAGACCGCACATGTTTCAGTCACATCACATACTACCATTTCTTAATGAGAGCTTGGACTGCGGCCATAAACCCGCCGAAGCACAAGCTCCCATAGAGAAATGGAAGTTTGGGCAAATCCCTGCATCGTGTGGCAGGCACCTCATGAGGGAGAAGGGGGCCCTCTAGGTGCCACCAAAGTCACTTTCCGACAGGCCTTCCATGTCAGAAAGCCCGGCCTGGAAAGCCTGAAAGAAACGAACATCGTAATCCCGACGGTGGAAATGCTGCCATTTGGGATTACATTGCAGTCTCCGACTGGCCAATGGGCTCCTGGAGCCTGTCAGAATCTAGCCGAATGAACGGCCGGTTTCACTTTCAACCGCCTAGATTGTTATTAGGCGGTTGGAAGTGAAACCTATATGTGATTCTGAAAAGCCTCCGAAGTCGGAGGCTTTCCGAATCACATTGTATTAGGGCCCTAAATGTCCTTATTGCCTCCAACCTAGCCATAATCCTAAAAAATACGACCTTTGACTCACCTTGTCCTCAAAGACTCTTAAAGACAGGTAAACAAGACTGTCTTTAGCCATTTTAAAGGATGAGGTAAAGACCTCGCCTTCAGGTAAGGAAAAGGATACTGGGCCTCATTCAATGAAGTCACTCACCAAGACTGCAAAGCCATGCTGAAAGACCTTCTGACATGTCTTTTAAGGGCCAGACAACTGGCTAGCCGCTTTCTGTCATTAATCTGCAAGACTATGGCAAACCTAAGCAGTATAGTGACAAAGTACAGTGAAAAGCTGAGTCAGGTGAACGGTCGCTGACTAAAAAAACGTATATTGGTCATTTAGAGAGAGACACAGCTACACAGAAAGACCAAGAGCACGGTGGGTCGTCTGCTACAGAATCCTAGTCAACAACTGGTAACCAGTCTATAAGGGACTTAACCTCAACATCATCGACTGCAAAGCACTTTTTGACTGCAGGTCAGTCATCACCGCCAGTACGGTCGAAAGTAACACCCTTGTCGACAACACAGTCTGCTTCAATTCAATCATTGACAAAGCAACCGGTGAACCCGGCTCCGCCGACACACCCGTTGACAAATTTAATACTGATAAAGACAAGGACTACCTCGTCGACAAAGCAATCATCAACGACGATTCCAACATCATCGATGACACACGTAAATCTCTTGTTGACAACAGCAATTTTACCTCAACAGGACCTACTGACTGCACACATTTATCTCTCTGGTGCCTTTAATTCCACCAAGAAAATTGTTGCAGGACGTGTCTTCAGGTCTTTAATTAGAAAGTGAACCGCATATAGACGAAATACTTTGTTTCAGCGCAGAGGACCATGACTCTGACAATGAGGTTGTTCTGTTCTTGAAATGAGATATGTGGATTTATATATTTATTATGGGCCATGCACCCTGGTTCACAAATCCCGAGAACTAAAGTCACGTAGATTATCCAGTTACTGTCAATAGGGTCATGGTTCAAAACAACCTATGACACAAATGGTTCAGATTCAAGATGTTCAACAATCTCCAAGAAATGATCAAGGATGTCTATCAATGATTACCACCACTGTCAAAGTCAGGTTTGGATGCACCAATTCCATATCACCTAATCTACTGGCAGGGGCTCCAGCTTCAGTCCCACCAAGCATTCCCAAAACTAAGCATCTAGATAAAAAGGAGCCAAAAATAAGTTATCTTCGATCATTAGGTTGTCTACTGACTGATGGGGATATGTCTGTTACATCCTTATGTGTTTCACTGATGTTCCTTTAAACTTCCTTAGAATGTTTATATTTCTCTCTGGGTAGAACGTTAGATGAGCAGTCAGTGGTTGGAGTGAGCAGTTGCATGATGCTGTAACTCGGGGTTTTTATTATGAATAAACTGCTTATAAAACCAACATGTTCGAGTGACTCCACTTTGTAAAAGTGGCGACGAGGATGGGATCAAGCATCAAGTCAAGTTTATTTTGTGAAAGTGTTTGGAGAGATTAATCCCGGCTGAAGATAAAACAGTTCTAAACCAACCTGCATTTTTTAAACGTCGGCATCGTGCAGCAAAATCTTCATCTTCATCGTTCGTATGCGGAAGACAACGTGTCATCTTATCTGGAAATATAATTCAGGCTGCGTTGTGCATTCTGGGCGCGTCATCTCTTGCAAGGCATTCTGGGTAGCGCAATGCATTCTGGGGCGCGTTTCCAGGCAACCAAACACAAACAACCAAAACATCGCGTTTGAAGCTGGATTTCTTCTATTTAACATTTCTAACATTGTGTTATTTTAATTTATGTTATTTTAACATCATTTGAACACTCATCTTTCTTCAACAAAACTACAATTGACTTTCTGTTTCTACAAAGTGACAACGGTGACTACTTTTCTTTTGTTAGTTTATTAATTTATTTATTGCTGTATGTATATTTATATGTTAATAACTTTTGCATATTAGTTACCTATTGTTGCCAATTATTCTGATTTTCAAGGGTTAATATGGAGACAAATACCATTTTGGCCCCTCCAAACTTTTAAAAAGATCCTGGCGTTCCTCCTATGGTATGGGAGGATTGGCAGGAATCTTTTGAAACTTATTTGGAAGCCATTGGCGGAGAAGTTTTTGTTCCTTCACGCAAATTAGCATTATTGAAACACAATCTTGGTGTTGAAGGAAGGAAGGTATTAAAAATTTTACCTATACCTGTTTCCAGTACTACTAGTATCATTTTAAAAGTCACTGAGGGTAGAGATGAAGATCCTAGTGATGAAGAAGTTGTGTTTGACAGTTCAAAAGTTGAACAATTTATGTCCGATGAGTATCTTGATGCGTTAAAAGCGTTAGAAGAAAATTTTGGAAGGAAAACAAGCATTGTGGTGGAGAGGCACAAGTTCTATTCAAGAGCGCAATTAGTGGGTGAAACAGTAGAACAATATGTTGCTGTGTTAAGAAGATTGGCTGCCACATGTAAATTTAGAGATTTGCATGAAGAAATTATAAGAGATCAATTTATCAACAGAACTAACAATGCTAAGATTCAAGAGAAGTTGTTAGATTTAAAGGATCCGTCTCTTCAAAAGACCATTAGTTTAGCTAAAAGGGTAGAGAACAATTTGCGCTATGTTAAGGAATTAAGTGGTGAACATAGCAAGGATCGCAAGCTTACAGATGGGAAAGATCCATGTGATGTTTGTGCTGTTGTTAATAACAAACCTAAACATTTTGATAACAAATATAGTGCTAAATGTGATACTGTCAAAGTTAAACCTCAAACTTTTTCTATTAACAGCATAAGTACAATTCCACAGAGCAAATCTTTTCCCAACAAAACAGAAAGTTTTAACAAACTTTTCTGTTTTAGGTGTGGGAATAGTAGACATGTTGCTGAAAATTCTTGGTGTCCTGCGTCAAATGTCACATGTTTTAAGTGTAACAAAACAGGGCATTTTGCCAAAATGTGTAGGTCTGACAATCCAAGTACATGGAAAAATTCTGTTAATTTGGTTAATCAGTCTACTTATGCAAGTAGTGATAGGGAAGTTGAGGTTATGGCAATCTGGAATAGTGAGGTGAATGAAATATCGGGTGATACTCAACCACCTAAATGTGAAGTTTTCATCAACAATTGCAGCATGTTTTTGTGGGCTGACTCTTGTTCACCGTATACTATTATTGACAGAAACATGTGGGAGTCATGTGGAAAATGTGATCTGACAGGCCCTGAAAAACCCCCTGTAGGTTATTGTGGTATCAGATTACCTATAATTGGATGTTTCATTGGTGATATTTTATTTAAAGGCAGGAATATACAAGGAATAGTATATGTTGTAGAAAAGGGGAGAGCTTTGTTAGGGTGGAAGGAATAAAAGAATTTGGGGATAATTCTTGATCCAAATCATCCTGATCAAGTTCTGTTAACCTCCAATTGGCATAAGAAAAGTCCGGACCAGGTGTTGTTAACTCAAAGTGATTCAGGGTTCAAGTGGCATAAAAAATTTCCAGAGGTATTTAGTCCAAAATTGGGATGTCTTAAAAAGTTTGAACATCGGATAATCCTCAAACCTGATTGTATACCTGTAGTTCATAAAGTGCGCAATGTTCCCTTGGTGTTAAGATCACAACTAAAGACAGAACTGGATAGATTATGTCAACAAAACATCATTGTGCCCATAGAGGTGTCTGATTGGCTTAGTCCAGTGGTTTTAGCGCAGAAACCCAATGGCAAATTACGCATGTGCGTTGATTTAAGGGACTTAAACAAGAACATTTGGGTGAATCGCTACCCTTTACCCAGAATCAATGAAATGGTTGCATCAGTTAAGGATGCTGTGTATTTTTCATCGATTGATCTATCTAATGCGTACCACCAGATAAAATTGCACCCCGAATCTCGTCACTTAACATCTTTTATAACTCCTGAGGGAGCTTTCCAGTTTTTAAGAAGGCCTTTCGGTTTATCCTCTGCGTCAGCTGTTTTTCAGAGAGTTATGTGCCGAGTCCTTGAAGGCATATCCAATATGTTAGTGCTTCAAGACGATGTGCTTGTGTGGGGGAAAAGTAGAGTTGACCATGACAACGTTTTAAATGAAGTCTTGTCCAAACTTCAGTGTGCTGGTTTGACTGTTGCTGCTGAGAAATGTAAGTTTGCCACGAATGAAATTGAGTATCTTGGGCATACTTTGTCAGCAGAAGGTGTTAAACCTAAGAAAAACTTGTTAGATGCAATTAAGAATGCTCCATCACCATCTGACAAAGACCAACTGCGTTCTTTTTTAGGTTTAGCGGAGTATTACTCCAAATTTGTGTCCAATTTTGCCTCAAAAGTCTTTTGTTTAAGGTTATTAATGAAAAAAGGGGCTACATTTTTGTAGAATGCTGAGTGCCAATCAGTTTTTGAAAATGTTAAGAAGGACATCATAAATGCGGTAGCACTTAAACCTTTTGATCCCAACAAGAAGTCAGTCATTGTAGTGGACGCGAGTGCATATGGACTGGGGGCTGTCTTAATGCAAGGGAAGGGCAAGTTTGAATGGGCAGTAGCGTTTGCATCGCGTACTTTAAAAGGTGCTGAACCCTCATACTCGGTCATAGAAAAAGAGGCGCTAGCTTGTTTTTGGGGTGTAAATTATTTCAGGAATTATGTTTGGGGTACAAATTTTGAATTAAGAACTGATCATAAACCCCTTGTGGATATATTTTCAACTAAAGGGGCAGGCAGGGCTACTCCTAGAATTGCAAAGTGGATTTACAAATTGCAGGAGTATGATTTCCAGATGAAATATGTACCTGGTTTTAGGAATGTCAATGCTGATTGTTTATCTCGTCTTCCGGTCTGTGAGGGTGACATTGTAATGGATCAGGATGAAGATTGGTCAGTAGCTACGGTGGATGAAGCTTGCAATGGTGCTATTGATTTGGAGGAGTGGAAACAAGCTGTACAGGAGGATGTTGTGTTGAAACAAGTGATTGCACGTTTAGCTTCAGTGTGCAATCGTTTTTCATGGAGTGATTGTGAATTATCTGAGTATAAGACGGTATGGTCAGAACTTTCTTATGATCCTGTTGTTGGCGTTGTTAGGAGAGCAGACAAACTTGTTGTACCATCAGATTTACGCAATAGGTTGTTAGATCTTATTCATGAGGGGCATTCAGGTATGTCTGGTATGAAGAGAAGGTGTAGGTGTGATTTCTGGTGGCCTGGGATGGATAAAGATATTGAAAGGTGTGTTAGGAACTGTACTGCGTGTACTTGAAGTGACAAGTCTCATGTTTCACAGGAATCCAACATTAGTCCTGTCCCATTTCCAGACAAACCGTGGCAAAGATTGGCTATGGATATTTGTGGTCCATTTAGCATTGGTAACATTGCTGGAAAAGTTGCCATTGTTTTAATGGATTATCACAGTAAATGGCCTGAGGTAGCATTTGTTAGAGAGATCAAAGCTTCTAATATGATTAGTTTTTGTGAAGAGCTATTTCATAGAGAGGGATTTCCTGAGACAATTACTACGGATAATGGACCCCAATTTGTAGCTGGTGAATTTCAAAATTATTTACGGTCGTGTGGTGTAAAACATGTTACTACTGCGGTATATTGTCCAAGGGAAAACGGTATGGTAGAAAAATTCAACCGTGTATTGAAGGAATGTATACAGTTGGCAGTGGTTGAAGGTGCAGATTGTAAAATTGCTGTCAAGGATATGATTTGGAGTTATCGCAATACTCCACACTCTGCAACTTTGGTGACTCCGTTCAATCTTCTTAAGGGACGTTCTGCATGTAACAAGGTAACTCCTGCATGGATGCTCAAAACTTCTTCTAGACATATTGCCAAAGAGTGTCTTAGTGATAGAATGAATGTGTATCAGGGGAAGTATGTCGACAGACACAACAACAAAATTAAGAAACGTGTGCAAAGGTTTTGTGTTGGTGATTGGGTGAGATCTTCTCGTTTGGGTTTGTCTAAGGATGGTTCTTCCAAATGGTCTCAACCAAAAAAGAATTTGGAAGTAAGAGGGAATTGTGTGTTATTAGATGATGGACGTGAATGGAATCTTAACAATATTACCATGTGCAATGATTTAGAACGTAATGTTTGGCTGAACAAGCACAGTGATGTATCTGCACAATCAAGCTCTGTTCCTTCTAAATCATCAACAGTGTTTTCTGGAAAAGCTCAATCTGGTGAAGTTCAAGGTAAATCCGTCATCATTTATCCAAAATCTCTTGTATTTGTTGAAAAAAACGTTCCTATTACAAGAAGGTTATCAGGGCGGATTGTGGAGAAACATATTAAGCTTAATGACTATGTTTTATATTCTTGAATGAATTTAGCATGTATTTTATCTATAATTTTTATCATTAATATTTAGATATTATTTTTTTTGTTTTTATTTTTCTTTAGAAAGGGAGATGTGTTACATCCTTATGTGTTTCAGTGATGTTCCTTTAAACTTCCTTAGAATGTTTATATTTCTCTCTGGGTAGAACGTTAGATGAGCAGTCAGTGGTTGGAGTGAGCAGTTGCATGATGCTGTAACTCAGGGGTTTTAATATGAATAAACTGCTTATAAAACCAACATGTTCGAGTGACTCCACTTTGTAAAAATGTCTACTTCAGATGATGGCCAACCAGGTTTATCAGGGGCCCTTGAAGTTTCAGGCAGCGCAAATGGTAGAGATTCACCACATTGTCACACATTAAATAGGGATGGTGATGATACAGATCATTGGGATGCTGTAGGTCCTCTTAGGCACAATGTCTTCATGCATTCTTCTTCTACCACATTGCCATTTGCACATGAGGATTATCCAGGAACAATTGAATGTTCATTGGCAACAGTTTTCAGGAGACTGGAACGATGATATCTCCTATGAAAAAGTCGCTTAGTTGTAGTCAGGAGATAACATTTTCAAGGGTCAGCTGTTAAATTCGGTAATACCTCGACCTGTTCTTGACAAAGGATGTGTCTCTCTTGGGATGGGGTGTTCATCTCCAGGGATTAGAAACAAATAGTTTAAGGTCAACTAAAGAATGCAACATGTACATAAACATCCTAGAGCTGAAAGTAGTAAGATTAGCATTGAAAAAGCCTTCTTGCCACTAGTGCAGAACACGCATATCAGGATTCAAACAACCGACACCACAACAGTGTTTCACATCCTGAAACAAGGAGGAACAAGATCACTCATGCTTTCAATGGAGGCCTACAATTTATGAGGATGTGTCATGAATTACAATGTAAATATTTCAAAAGAACGATCCGGGGGTGCACAGCAATATAGCAGATTGATTGAGTCGACATTACTCAGATGTTCACGAATGGCAGTTGAATGACAATCATCTGCATCTCATATTTCACAGATGGTACATTCCTCAGTGGTACATATTTGTGGCACACATAAACAGCAAATGCAGAATGTTTGCCAGTAGATGTCTGTGTCCAGGTTTGAGCGGCGATGCGTTCGCAATAGATTGTACAGGGATGTTCATATATGCCTTTCCCCCAATACCACTGATATAGAGGGTCATTTGCAAAATGAAAACGGAACGATGTATGGAGCTTTTGATAGCTCCAGCTAGGCCTCTTGAGGACTGGTACGCTGAACTATGGAATATGTCATCACAAACACCGTCCCAGTTCAAATCCGTTCCACGTCTATTGTCAAGGAACAATGTCCAAATGCTGCACCGTGATCCTCAGTCCTTAAAATTGACAGCATTGCTCATCAGGACATACAATCCAAACACTTTCCGATTCCGAAGAGTTGTAGGCAGTTTATTGATGCTGCAAGACCACCTGCCACAGTAAAGTCATACTACAATGCAAAATGGAAACGTTTAGTCATATTGAAGGATTCAAAATTAATTCTAACGGGCTATACTTACCAATAGCCCATATGCCTTTATCAATAATAATAATTCAGTCGGCAATGGAGAAGGTTCAATCGTTTATTCATCAAATACAAGCCCTGACAGGGGAGCCTCAGTCTGCACAACCCTCGGAGGTGCACAGAGGAGACTGATTACATGTTCAAAATACAAAGCATATATACGTTTGACACATTCACGATGACACCCTACAAGGAAAGATACAACTTGTCAGTAGGCCAAGAGGAATACCCATATGAGGCACAATTGATTTGCTAGTAGCCTAGGCCTAAGCTATTCCGGGGGCAGGTCAGTAAGGTGCCTCCCTGTCTATCTGTAGCCCGGGGAGTACAGGAACGGGAACGGGCTCTGCTAGAATGTGGGCAAGAAGGGCAGGTGTGACCTTGGGTTTCCTTGAGCTACAAGCTAACAGTTATAGTAGGCAGCTTGACTGGCCGTCGTTGTTTCGAGCAGAAAGCGGAATTACGTGATTTCAAGGAAACAGCACTTGCACATAAAGAAACTAAACAAACGGCTCCGGTCATACCAATAGGAGCAAACAAATCAAAAGTGAATCATTGGTTAATATGCGATCATAGTGAACTCTAATTATATGATTATATAATTACGGGGTTATATTGTATATATTAGGCCAATAATACATGTGTATCGAATTTTAGATCCCATCAATATGGACCAAAAAGCAAAAGTTAGATCAACATAAGATGTTGCCTTACGAATTCATGCAGTATCTTTTAAGCTTAGCTAGCAATGGACGGTTGGTAGCATCGATTAATGTACATCTGGCTGCAGTTTCCAATTTAAAAAGAAGTTGAACAATTTGTCATTATTCTCTCAAAAATAATTAAAGAATGCATGCAAGGACTTTTCAGAATATTTTCCTCCATCTCCACATTTAGCACCAGAGTGACAACTGAATACAGTTTTGACTGGTTTGAGGCATTTCCCCTTCCTTTCGAGTACAAACATAAAGCGTATTTACAACATTTCTCTTGGAAGACAGCCTTCTTCTTTGCCACCCCTTTAGCTATGAGAGTTAGTGAGCTGCAAGCACATCATGCGAAGAGCCTTTCTTGCATTTTGCACAAAGAAAAGTAACTTTAGTGACCAATCCAATTCCGAAGGTACCTTTTATATTCCAGTTAAGACAAAGACTTGTACTACCTGCTTTTTCCGCATCCAAAGATGGTAACGGAAAGATTCTTCCACTCTTTACACATAATACAATGCTTTAAGTTCTATTTAGAGGCAGCAAAGTCTCCTGGCAAATCAGATCAACTGTTTGTTGCTTGTGGTGCAAGTCACAGAATGAAACCAGTTTTGTCAGAGCTCATTTTACAAGAGCAGTAGCAGCAACTACGGCCCTTTTTACAGGACTCTCCATCAAGAAGATCTGTAAGGCTGTCACATGGAAGACTACTCGTGCCTTTGTAAAGCATTACTGGTTCAACGTTGATGTGAACAAGGATTCAGCAGTGGGAAGGGCTGTGCTGCAGAATAATTTCAAGTAAGGTAACCTCATGCCTGCCATCTACTATTATTGTTTACTGCCACAATAAGCTTAATTCAAGCATGTGAATCTGAAATATCCAATGCTGGAGAAGGAAGTTACTTAACTGTAACTCTTGTTCTCCAGCATTGGTATCTTTCATAGATTCATGTGAGACCTACTCTCCTTGCCTTGTCATGAGGCTTCGTTTATAGTAACCCAGAGTGCATGTTACGGGCTGGAAAAATCTGACATTTGGAATCCCCTGGCAATGAAACACCCGAGGGGGCTGATATTTAATTGGCAGCACATACAAAACGATGTGAATGGGTTAATAAAATCCTCTGTAAAACTCAATGTTAATGAGTACAAGGCCTACACTGATATGTTAAGATTTTTTACTGAGGGTTCCCAGTTTAGCAACAGGGAATAATTCAGGCATGTGAATCTATAAAAGATACCAATGCTGGAGAACCAGAGTTACAGGTAAGTACGTTTTTTTCTTCTTCATTCATCCACTTTATTGTACACATTGTTTATTCAGAAATATTTTCAACATATTAAACAGTACTAAACATCATTTAAATTATAGTTTGCATTTTTGGGTATACTTATATTTTTTAAGGTTAACACTTTTAAATTTTTTAAATATATGTATATAAAAAATAAGAGATATGTTTTTATTTTACACTGTTCTCTATGGGGTTCTGGGGTTTTTAGGTTTATTTGGAGGCCATGGTTTCCCTGTATTAATAATTTTGTAGTCTATCCTTGTTGTTTTTGGCTGTTCCTTAGTCTCTGTATCAGGCTAGATTATTTTGTAATAGTTTTGGGGGATTTAATGTTAATGGGTGTAATAGGATTATTGTAGCTGGTTTAGGGTAGTGGTTTTTAGTATTTTGTTTGGCTAGTGTTAGAAATCGGGTTTGTTAATCGAGTGTGGTAGGTCTCATTATATTATTTGTCTAGGCTTATTGTGTTTGCTAGTCATGCATTGATTCAATGTGCTTTTCTAGGAAATACATCTGGTTACTTTTTAACCAATGTTATTTTTAATTTAATTTTATTTCTAGTTTTACTGGAGTGGATTTTTGTGTTGTTGGGGGTGGTTAATCACCTTTGATTTCTTTCACTTTTTTATTTATTTATTTTTGTCTGATATTTTTGCATTTTTTGTGGGGATTTTTATTTTTTATATTTATTTTTCCTGTTGGATTGTCATGGGCTGTCATCTCTACAACTATAAGACTGTACAAAACATTTTTCTTTTATTTAAGGCGTGTGATATATTATTGGACTGTTTTGTAGTATATGTGAATTTTTGTTAATTATGTTTTTTCTGCTCAGTTAATTCTATAATGCATTGTAAATTATGTGCTCTTGCTTCAACAGTTGGTATTTTTTCTCAATATTTAATTACTTATTCTTTTTATTTCAGAATGTTTCACTATTCAATCTGATTGACTCATTTTGTTTGCTTATTTTTTAATTGAGTTTGCATACCAAAGATATTCGTAAGTAAAAACATGTTTAGTTGTTTATAGGTTTCTTGAAGGTTGTTTTTGGTGTTTTTTTAATTAGTTTGTTTAGAATGAGGTTCTTACTGTGGAGGCCGGGTCGAAATTTCAATGACAAGCATAAGTCAAGTCATTTTGTGAATTTCATGTTATGCTTGTTACTCGAAATTACGCCATTTTGCATATTTACCCAAAGTTCATGGCCTAAAGTTATTGCAAATGCACAATCACGGTAAACCTTTACAACAAACGCACGGGAACAACAGAACTTGAGCAGCTGTTGTTTTCTGTACTTGTGTTTAAATGCATACTCATTCCAAAAATTGTCAAAGGTCACACTATACGCTACAATATAGTGCAAAATGACAGATTTGTATGTTGTATATTTATGCATAATTTCGCAGCATCTTTCATAATTACGTGAAAACAAATTATGCAACTTTCGCACACCTCCGGTATGAATTCCAGGTATGTTACCCTTGAGTGTTTACAAAGAGTTTCTTTGCTTCCCAATATGTTGTGCATTCCTTTGGTTTGTTTTGAGTTTTAGTTAGGTTAGTAATTATTCCATTCTTAGGGCCTGATTACGAGTCTGGCAATCTTGCGACTGCAGACTTGCGGTGGCGGTCCTCCATCTGCCGCATTATGATCTGCAAAATCGTTTTGGCAGAGGACTGCTGGCTGCGCCAGGGAACAGTCATTCCCTGGCGGTGGCGCAGCTGCGGCACACCACAATATGCTGAGTGGGGTTTGGCGCAGTCCCGCTCAACATATTACAAATTCTTCCACTGCCAGCATTTCATGGCCGGAGCCCGCCATGAAAAGGTGGAGGAACCAAGGGGGCCCTACAAAGCCCCCATGTGCCTCCTGCCATGGGGATACATTCAGGGGGGTACAACATGTGCCCCTCTGTCTGTATCTCCACAAAGTTCTACCACAGCACGGACATCCACGTACATGCCGTTGCCGGGACTTTTTTGCCGTTCCCATTGCGTTGCCTGTTTTCCCGGCACCGCCATAGGAAAGGCAAAGAACCGCTGACTGTATTACGAGCTGAACTTGTGTAGCACGAATTCAACTCATAATGCGGCCGACAGTCCTTGCGCTGGTTTGACGCAGCGTAGGTGGCATTGTGCCGGCATTGCTGCACCAAACTCGTAATCAGGCCCTTAGTTCTTGCTAGCTTTGTTAATGTATTAAATTTTCTAAACATTGGTATAGTGTAGGGTTGCTGTGTTGCAGAAATAAATTGTGCCACCCTACAACTGCGCTGTTTGGTTTTTGCCATTTGTGCCAGGGTACTGTCTTAGATTTCCCACCATGGTATATGCAGCGATCAAAGTATGGGAACTGTGAACCTGAGTACAATGAGGGTGTGGTCAACAAGTAAGTGAGCGGGGTCATTTACATAGCTAAAATATCCTCATAACTTTATTTTGATCTACACATGGATCATAAAAGTACACTTCAACAAGAAGAGAGGTAGGGAGAGTAGTATGACACTCTTATTCCCCGGTTATTCATCAATAAACAAAACAAGAGTGTCTTAAGGAGTAGGCTTGACCACAGTAGGGAGCAACAAACTTAAGGTACAGGATTGACCTCACTGGGACGTTAAAGAAAGCCCTCACTCACCACCTAGTGATGACATGCTTCATCATCGGGCACCACCAAAGAGACAGAGTGTCTCTTTGGTGTGCTACAACGCCAGATCTACTGTGGAGCGGGATAATGAGTTCAGGACGTGTTGTGCAAAGATAAATTAATGAGTGGTGAGGGTATTAAAATAGTCAGTAGTGTATCAAAAAGTAATTTTTATTCTATGATCACTAGAGACAGTATTTAAAATGTTATGTGTATGGAAGCAGTCCACATTAAGTTGAGTGGTAGATTCCTATGTATCAGTCGACATGTTTCTTGCCATAGAAGCGGTGTAATTTTACCCGGCAATTCTTCAGGACTACAAGTGTTCTAAACCTGGTGGTATGGACGCGCTAAGGCCCACCCTTACCTAGGGGCGTGAAAGTGAAAATGAACAAAAAAGTGAAAAAGTGCAAAAAATTAGGAAGAATAAATGTCTTCCTAATAACTCCTGGTTTAGGAGGCTTCAACTTTACGGTTTCTGCACCTGGAATGGAAATGGGGGACATAGACATACATATAGGACAGAACAGACATTTAGTACTGATACTGATTGCTACTGTAGGTCTATGGTGCTCCATTTAGTGGCATAGAGACGAATGTGGTTGAATAGCGCTATTGTTATCACCACCCTTTGTCCCTGGGTTCATAGCTGCTAATACGTGGGAAGTGCTGTGCACTATATGTGATATGAGCTAAGTGTGACTGTGGATTTTAAAAGCAAGAAGTAAATCTTCAGAATAGCGATCAAGTTAATGGTCAGAGTTCGATCACAAAAAGTTAATTAAAATGTCTCACTTTTCTGGTATTTAAATAAATCACCATTGGTCTCAGGAGGGGGGTGGGAGAGTATTCGCCACACCCTGCTCAGTGTCGGAACCAAGGGATAGAAAAAACATGACATAACTGTAAATACAAGCAGTCACTAGTAGCAGGATCGGTACTTAGCTTAGCAGTCTTGTTCACATGGATTGGAAGGATTTACTCATGCCCTTGACGCTCGGCACCCTCAGTCTACCTGCATCGCCCTCGGACTGAACCCTGAAGATGTTGGTGCGGGGTCCGGTAGCCGTTTATGTAAGTAAAGCGGCGAGGCGGCGATTGCTTCCGGGTGGGCGTGGCCTGGAACAGTGCCTCGTCATCGGACTGTCGCAGCCAATCGGAATGCCCGGAGGTTAGTGGCGTTGTGGTCACATGAGCGGGACTCTATGGAATTTGGTTGCTAGGTGACAAGAGGTAAACGAGATAAACGCGCTTCATAACGCAGACAGAAATTACTCGCATAGAACCTCAGGAGATGGATTCGGGTGGTATATTGATACAGCGCGGTTATATTAATGGCTCAAAAGAGTCTGACTTGGTCAGTACTCCAAAAGAGCTCGTCGCTGACGCTGGGTGACAGTTTATAAAAGTACAACATAGAAAATCCTAAAAAGTACATAAAACCTCCACATCTCCTCCATAATACAATAACATATTATATTTGATACAAAAGATTTCTAACATATAATAACCATTTATCAAACAATAACATTTTATACGTAAGATAAAAAACATTAAAATCAAAAGATGATGTGCTCTCTCCTATTTCGAAGGGGCAATCCAAGGCGAATAGGTTTTAATAACTGCCAATTCCTTCAGGAAATAAATGTAACCCATGGCCATGTAAACTATTAATGCAAATGAGGAACGGTGCATTAATCATATAGGAAGGATTGCACGATGTAAGGAAATCACCCAAAGCTGCAATTCGACCCCCCCCCTGGGGTGGGTCCCAAAATGCACAGTGCCCCTTGCTAAGCTAGCATGGCAAAAGAAAAGGACCAACTTGCCCTATTAGTGCTCCTTTTAAAATTCTCTAGCATCATTTGCGCAAATGCATTTAAACGCCAAATCCAGGCTGCCTGGAGATACCCAGCAATTGCTTACACCTCCAACTTCAAGGTGTCAGTTCTTAAAATCCTAAAGGCTACTGGGTAGCTCTTAACAACCAGGATCCTACACAGTGACACTTGCCATCTTTTATACGCTGGGCAAAAGAATAGGAAATGGGGTAGATCTTCAAGGGGGCCCTTACACAACAGGCACCCACTGCTCTTGTGTTTCTCATTTGCCCACTTTGCACAGAAGGCCATAATCGGTAGGGACTGATATCTAAATTGTAAAAACTGTTTCCTAGTTCAAGGGGGCGTGATCTCATCAATCCTATCCACGTAGATGGGGGTCAGCTTAAACTCCGAATAATCGAGGATTGTGGTACCTCTACTATCACCCAAAAATTCTTCATATACATCAATCAATCAATCACTGCATTTCAAAAGTGCGCTACATACCCGTGAGGGTCTCAAGGCGCTGGGGGGGGGGCTGCTACTAATCGAAGAGCCAGGTCTTGAGAAGTCTTCTGAAGGCCAGCAGGTCCTGGGTCTGTCGTACAAAATGGTACAAAAGGGGGTGGTGATGGATGGAGCATATGAACCAATCAAACACTCACACCCAGTCAACAGATCTGGGTTTAATCCATCACCGTTCTTTAGCCCACTCTGCCACCACAGTTCAGACATGGCCATATGCAAATCAGTATGACCCTGTGCCTCATGGGAACAGTCCAGCCCGAACTGCCAAACCATGCCTTCCCTGGACCAGAAACAAGCTTCCGAGGACCGGTTTCTGGCATTTCAGCCGTCTTCAGCCCGGCTTGCTTGAATCCAGTGGCAAAGTGAGCAAGGGACTCACGTCTGAGCATACCCTGCCAACTTATGGCGAACAAAGTGGTACAAAAGGGGGTGGTGATGGATGGAGCATCTGAACCAATCAAACACTCACACCCAGACAACAGATCTGCGTTTAATCCATCACCGTTCTTTAGCCCACTCTGCCACCCCAGTTCAGACACGGCCATATGCAAATTAGTCTGACCCTGTGCCTCATGGGAACAGTCCAGCCCGAACTGCCAAGCCATGCCTTCCCTGGACCAGAAACAAGCTTCCGAGGATCGGTTTCTGGCATTTCAGCCGTCTTCAGCCAGGCTTGCTTGAATCCAGTGGCAAAGTGAGCAAGGGACTCACGTCTGAGCATACCCTGCCAACTTATGACGAACAAAGTGGTACAAAAGGGGGTGGTGATGGACGGAGCATCTGAACCAATCAAACACTCACACCCAGTCAACAGATCTGGGTTTAATCCATCACCGTTCTTTAGCCCACTCTGTCACCCCAGTTCAGACATGGCCATATGCAAATCAGTCTGACCCTGTGCCTCATGGGAAGAGTCCAGCCCGAACTGCCAAGCCATGCCTTCCCTGGACCAGAAACAAGCTTTCGAGGACCGGTTTCTGGCATTTCAGCCGTCTTCAGCCCGGCTTGCTTGAATCCAGTGGCAAAGTGAGCAAGGGACTCACGTCTGAGCATACCCTGCCAACTTATGACGAACAAAGTGGTACAAAAGGGGGTGGTGATGGACGGAGCATCTGAACCAATCAAACACTCACACCCAGTCAACAGATCTGGGTTTAATCCATCACCGTTCTTTAGCCCACTCTGCCACCCCAGTTCAGACATGGCCAGACAGACCGGTTTCTGGCATTTCAGCTGTCTTCAGCCCGGCTTGCTGTCGTAGGCTGGTAGGGAGAGCATTCCAGGTCTTGGCGGCAAGGTAGGAGAAGGATCTGCCGCCGGCGGTGGTTTTCCAGGTATGAGGAACTGAGGAGAGGGTGAGGCTGACAGAGTGGAGGCTGCGGGTGGGGGTGTGGAAGCTGAGTCTGTCGTTGAGGTATGTAGGTCCGGTGTTGTGTAGCGCTTTGTGTGCATGGATGAAGAGTTTGAAGGTGATCCTCTTGTTGACGGGGAGCCAGTGTAGGCTTCTCAGTTGGGGTGCGATGTGGCTGTGTCGGGGGACGTCGAGGATCAGTCGTGCCGAGGCGTTCTGGATTCGTTGTAGTCGTCTCAGGAACTTGGTTGTTGTTCCTGAGTAGAGGGCGTTTCCGTAGTCGAGTCTGCTGGTGACGAGGGCCTGGGTGACGGTTTTTCTCGTGTCGGGGGGATCCATTTGAAGATCCTGCAGAGCATTTGGAGGGTGTTGAAGCAGGACGCAGAGACGGCGTTGACTTGCTTGGTCATGGAGAGGGCGGAGTCGAGGATGACCCCCAGGTTGCGTGCGTGGTCGGTGGGTTCCGGGGCAGTGCCTAGCGATGTGGGCCACCAGGAGTCGTCCCAGGCTGATGGGGTGGGTCAGAGGATGAGGACCTCCGTTTTGTCTGAATTCAGTTTCAGTCTGCTGTCCTTCATCCAGTCGCCGACAGCCTTCATTCCTCTGTGGAGATTGGCTTTGGCGGTGTGGGGGTCTTCGGTGAGGGAGATGATCAGCTGGGTGTCGTCGGCATAGGAGATGATGTTGAGGCTATGTTGTCGTGCGACGTGGGCGAGCGCTGCCATGTAGATATTGAAAAGCGTCGGGCTGAGGGAGGATCCCTGAGGCATGCGGCAGATGATCTCAGTGGTTTTTGAGCGGAAGGGTGGGAGGCGCACACTCTGGGTTCTGCCGGAGAGGAAGGACGTGGTCCGGGCCAGGGCCTTCTCTTGGATTCCGACGTCGTGGAGGCGTGCTGCAAGGGTGCGGTGGCAGACCGTGTCGAAGGCTGCTGATAGGTCCAGGAGTATGAGGGCGGCTGTTTCTCCCTTGTCCATTAGGATCCTGATGTCGTCGGTGGCGGCAATGAGGGCGGTCTCGGTGCTGTGGTTGCTGCCAGTAGGCCGATTTAATGTCCAATTTTGAGCCAGGGATAAGGGCCTCTGGTGCTGCCCAACACTTTTCCAATCCTAGCTTTCTGAATGCAGACCTGATGTACGCCAGCCAAGGTATGAACAGAGTACCAGGTAGGGCTATTCTTTGAGAGGATCTCTATAGGCTCCCAGGGCGGGTGAGGGCCTAATTCTTTGCCAGTATCGTAGGGGTCGGAGCTCAGCTTTCCAAGTGATTTTCTTAAATACCAGATCAAAGGAAAATGGAACTCGTGGCTTTCTCTTTGGGACCACGAAAAGCTGCCTAGTACAACTTGGTGTGACCCCATATCTCTGCTCTATAAAGTGTTGCCCCCAAATCCTTTATATTGTAGATGTCAATCGCTGGGGCAACTTGTTTGGATAGAGTTTTATTGTATATTTTTGGCAGATGGGATCAGCTTTGTGGACCCGCATGGACCAATCTAGGCTAGGTGTTAGCCTGAACCCTAGATAATCAAAGTTAGATACCTGCTCAATTGGGCCCGCGTTTCCAACTAGTGTGCATTTGTAATTTTTTGCTATAGCAGGTTTAACAATCACAAATGTTATTTTCACACTATTACGCTTGAATCGCCGCTCGTTTCAAAAAATATATTGAAATCACCAAGTAGCTGCTGTAAGCGATTTAGTGATTTGGAAATCAGGAGGTTTTAGTTAGGTTAGTGATTATTCCATTCTTATTTCTTGATAGCTTTGTTCATTTATTACAATTTCTATATATTGGTATAGTGTAGGGTGGCTGCGTTTCAGAGTTCCTTGAAAGGAATTGTGCCACCCTACAACTGCGCTGTTGGTTTTTGCCATTTGTGCCAGGATACCTTAGATTTTCCACTCTGGTGTATGCAGCGGTTGAAGTATGGGAACTGTGATCCTGAGTACAATAACGGTGGGGTCAGCAAGTGTGTAGGTGGGGTCAGTGACATGGCTTAAATATCAAAATAATCTGTGACTATTTTGTTGGCCTTTCGCCTACAGTTAACTGCATATAAATATAATGCAAGTCACAAAGGATAGGGACGGGGAGCAGGAAAAGAAGTCCAGTATGCTACCTCCCAAGTACAAGTATGTAAAACACAATGAGGTAGCTGTTCCTAAAGAGACTCAAGTCAAGTTGAGGAGTGAGAGAAAGTTGTTTAAGGATGGATGTTCAAGTGGAGGGGAGTTCCCTTATTTGGAAGTGTTGCCCTCCCACACCTGTGAAGGTGTCATGCTCCATTATTGGGAGTTTCTGTTCGTCGTGGGGTCGGCGCTGATATACCTGTGAGAGGGCTCTTTGGCAGAGATCTTTTAAAGTAAAAACCGCCGCCATGAATATGTAAAACATTAGTGTAAAATGTATTAGACACAGTATAAACAAAATGCCACAAAATGTTTGTGTTTAAACGTTTACAGCGCTTTCACAATTTATGTTTTTAGTCATATGCTGACTTCAACTAGTGCTAATCTTTTTATAGGTTTTCATTAAAAGGACACATTCCAGATTCTATCTTTTAAAGCCTATACTGCTCCCAAGCAGCCTTGCAATTTAATGATAACAAATTGCACACATTTACATTTCTTTCATGAGCAGGGACCCCAGAGAGAAAGCTTGCTTCTAATTTAGCTCTATCTTCTCTTCCTTCACAGTAGAAGAGACTCTTCTTTTCCCCTTTCAACCTGTGGCAACTCAACCTTTCAGCGGCTGTCGTTTTAAAAAAAAGAAAAAGTATGGGAACTGTTTTTATCACATTAATAAAGCTTGGGAATATCATTTACCCTTTCCCCTGCCCACTTCAATATCTGGGTATATGATGCTTGGGTTGGCATCTGTGACAAGAACGATGCAGTCTGCAAAGTGTCTTCAAAGCAGTCCATTAATTTTGTTTGTGTCTTTGCTACTAAGGTGATTCTGTCAATAGTCTGAATCATTTTGCTACTTTGGTTACAAGGACATATATCAGGGCAAATAGTTTTTTTTTATTTCATGGAAAATTCAGCATTAGTAGTGTATTCTGCATTTAATGCCGATTTGTCTCCAGATGCTTTGATCAAACTGTTGATAACATCCTTGAATGATAAAATGTGGATATATTTTTAAAACCGTAGAAATCATTGCTTCCTCAAATTTGATAATTATCTTTTGAAGACTATAATTGTTGGGTTTGGATTTTATTTTATTTAATAGTTCTTGGTATGTTTCATTTTATTTATTTGGTATAGTATGTAGATTTAGGAGATGGTAGTGTTTGTTACAGTCCATGGATTGTGTAGGTTTTTGTGAATGGCAGGATTTGAATGTACCATCCATCATCGACTTGTTGGTATAGCTAAGTTTTAGTAGATCATTTTCAGTAGAGTATTTCATTATTCTTCTCTTGTTGTTACCATTGTTGCATAAAAGGAAAGTATAATTTCTGTATATTAAAGTTAGGCTTTCACGGATATTATACCCTCAAATCTTTTTGGAGCAGCAAATGTTTTCCTAGTTTCTTTTCTAGTTCCGACAATGAGTCTTTTTAGATTGGGAATTGTGAATCTGGCCCATAGTATAATCAGGAGCACAGAGGATTATAGTATGCTCTTGGTAGCTGGTACTAGCTTCCATGAGTTCTTGCAATTCCTTTCTTACTTTAATTTCTGTTATGTTGGGAGGATGAGTATGCTCCCTAACATTTCCAACAAGTACATTTGTTGTCGTTGTTCTCCTGTGACATGCATTAGAATATTATTTTGTACATTTAGGGGCTCATTACAATTGCGGTCTCACCACCAACCACTATCGCAGCGGTCAGGAGACCGCCGAACAAGCAGTCGGCGATACGACCACCGCAATAGGATGCGACCGCTGGGCTGGGGGTTGGAACGTGCTCCTTTTCACGGTGGCTTGTGTTGCAGCCCAGGTCAGGGTAGCAGCACATGCCACAGTGGACAGGCACACTTCCTGCCCTTCCATGGACCATGTAAGTAAGTAAGTAAGTAAATCTTTATTGCTCAGTTAATTAAAACCATTGCACATTTTTAGCATATAAAACATTAATTAAATACTGTTATTATAAAAAATTATAAAAGTGAAAATGACTTAATAAAAAACAAGTAGTTATTACTACAGAGATTTTTACTTCTTTCAAGCTGAGCATTGTTTTGCCTGGACTGGTTGTGTCAGGAGACTTACATCAGGGTGTAGACCGAACTGTAATATATGATTCTAATGGAAAAAAACTTGTTTTTCACCAGAGTCTTATTGGTCCGTAGCGATCCCCTACTGTTTTATTGTGTGCTAATTGGCATTCGGGAGTCTGTTCAATCCCATATTGAATGGTTGATTCCTAGCCGTAGCCCCTTTAAGTTTTGCTTCTTGGCTTGGAATCATCCAGTGTCTGCCTTCTGTCGTTCTTGTTTTTTTTCTGCTTCCTCCAGGAATTTGACAACATGGCTTGCTAGTTGAATATTTTTTCCCTCAAAGCAAGCCTTGACCGCCTGCTGGCATGTTCTTATGCCCAGCTGATTAAGGGGCTTTTGAGGTGAGATCTGCGCTCTGTGTCCAGGCCTTTAGAGGTGCATATTAGGTGCTGGATGTCTTCTTTTGCGTTCCCACATATTCGGCAATTGGTTGTTGCTTGAGGCCTTTTCCATGGGGGTAGATGGTTTTGTGCTGGGAGTTGGCCCAGCCGTAATCGTAGGAACTTCTCCTTTGTGCGCCTGGTGAACCCGGCTCCTAAATAGTTTTGGCAGAGACTGCTTGTGTAGCTTTGGATGACTATCCAGCCATGTGCCCGGTTAGCTAGGCTTGCTTTATCCTCAATTAACGAGATAGATCTTACTGATTTGTTGACTAGCTGTTTAAACGTGTTGTGAGACACGCGGAGCTTCCAGGCTTCTTGTAGGCACAAGGAGTTTATTGAGTGCTTAAGATATTTTGCGGCCGCACTATTGCTCTTACTTTCTATTTCATTTCATAGATAGTGATTTAGGCTTATGGCTTCTCCTCTCTGGATCTTATGCGGTCTTTTGGCGTATGCACCCATTCGCTCCATCGATTGATTTCTCAGGCCGAATTCCAGACTTATTTGTGCCTGAGAGGTGTAGTTGGGCAGGCTGAAGATCATTCTCATGGCCTTTGCTATTGTACTGTTCAATAGCTGAGCGTCCCTCCCTCGGAGGCATTTGCTTCCGTAAGTTACTGGCGATGTTAATTTTGCCTAGAGCACTTGAAGCAGGGGGGTGAAGCTTCGGCCGACTGCTTTCGTTTTGAGGCTCATTTGTGCAATCGCTATGCTGATGCCCCTCCGTTTTATTGCTTCCTTTTGCTGTTGGAATGAGCCCTTTCTGTCAAGGATTACCCCCAAGTACCTGTACTCCTCCACTATTTCCAGGGAGATCCCTTCCATGTGCCAAGTGAGAACACGCAGATGAGATCAAGCTGGCTCTTGCAGGCTTTCGTGATTAAGGACTTTGTTACGGAAAAGTTAGAACTGCTCACCAGGGATTGCGGGGGTGCCTGGAGCTCGGTGCTGTGGAAAAATACCGGGAATCGGGACTCCGGCATGTGTGGTGTATGCGGCGGCACCCGGGTGCTCAGCGGCACGGAGCACAGCACGGAGGCAAGGACGGAAGTGGAGGCGGGACCAGAATGAAGTCAGCGTCCCAGCCTTCCCAGAGTGCTGGGAAGAGTGGGAGACTTCTGGGTGGCTGCTGTGGAGGGATATCGCTACCAGAGGGAAGCGAAACTGAAAGTGAAATTTAGAGTCTCCCCAAGCAGCCCCATATGTAGCCAACAGATACACACACAGTTTTTTTGCAATAGCACTAGCACTAATGAAGGGCAGGCATATAGGAGAATCGATAGCAACATTAAGGAGAAAAGCAAGGAAAACATAGACAAAGAAAGCGCTGAAGAGATTGTGTGCATGAATTTAGTCAAGAAAAGATTAAGGGGCAAGCGAAGGGATCTGTCTGCCTCTAACTCTAACTCTGTGGTGAACTCGCTGCAGGGAGACTTATCGGGCCCAACCGCATTAACGCTTAAAGTGCCCCAGGTGCTCCAAGTGAGGGATTTTTCCAAAATTGGCAAAATAGATTTAAGAGCTTCTGAAAGGGAAGATATTATAGACAGCAGTACCCAAGATATTTGCTACACACTAAGGAATAGGAATTCTAATTTGGGACAGCCCCCTATAGGTGACGATGTAGCTCTTTTGACAGGACAGGGGTAGAGAGAGAACAAGAGCAAGTGCAAACAACTTCATCAGAAGGCAACACAGGGAAATACAATAATAAAAAACAAAGGGGCCAAAGAGCTAAGGGAGGCATAGTGGTGGTGGTCTCAACTAGAGCCGCCAAAACAGACAAAAAATAGCAGTTAAAAAAGGGATCTAGTCTAAAAGTTACTCCTTCTCTTCGCTCATTCTTTAAGGTGCAAGAGAAGTCAACATCTGGACACGGGACACTCAAAGAAGGGAGTGCCAGCAGAGGGTCCCCGGCCAAACAAAAGTTAATGTCCTCCTCAATTTTAACAACAATGGAAACCCCTAACAGGTTCCAAGCCCTTATGTCAAAAGACCCCATGGACGAGAATGGCTTAGAAATAGAGGAGGTACTGGAGAGTGAAGACAATTCACTTCAGAATACGACAAATAAGGACCAGGGTTTGGAAACAGCCACGCAGGCTGAAATCGGTGACCCGATGAGGTCACTCTTTAAGGAAATGAAGCTCAGCTTCGCAAAGTCGAAAAAAAAACAAGAGAAAATTCAAGCTACATGTGAAGCTCTGGAGTCCAAGATCAATGCCTTAGTAGACTATGCACTGGAGTAGACTAGGGAAGAAGTGAAAACCTGAACTTAGATCAACTGAGATAGAACTCAGGGATAAAGTTGAGACCTTTGAAAATAACTCAAGGCGGAATAATCTACGACTGCTGAACATTCCAGGAGGTTCGGTAGGGCATAATATAAGGAGTTTCATAGTTAAACAGCTAAAAGAATTCACCCCAGAGCTGGATGAAAAAACCCTAGATGAAGATATACAAAGGGTACATAGGGACCCTTTTAGGCCTAATAAACTAAGGAAAAATCCACGGAGAGTACTTGTTAATTTTAAGACCTACACTCTAAAAGAAAGTATTTTGAATAAGGCTTTGAAATTAGGCACCCTCTCCAAAGAAGGCTATAATTATAAAATTTGCTCCGACATCTCCAAGGCAACTGTGGTTAGACAGCGGGCCATAGGGAACTATATGGAAGACCTGAGAGCTGAAGGGGCAACGGTCCAAATGAAATTCCCAGCCTTTTTGAGGATTATGTGGAATAATCAGACCTACAATATTACGGAGGCGAAAGAAGTGGAGTTATTTTTAGAACGACTGAAAATGAAAAAGTAACAAGTAAAAGCAAGAGCCAAGACAGTTTAATAAATTCTCACGACAGCGGATCACAAATAGGGCAATTAGGTTTGTCCAATGACAGTAGGGAGGGTTCTCTGGGGTGGGGTTAGTGGTGTATGTTTATTTAACTTTTTTTTTAGCACAACTTAAATATTTTTTGGGTGGGGAGCATTTGAGGAAAAAAGACAAAAATATTGTTCGATATGCAAGACTTACGGCAAACACGGTCATGGTAAAATGCAGGATAACAAACCCTCATTAAGATAGGTGAGCTAAAAATCACAACTTGGAAGGTAAATATGTAAATGGGCTAAGAATAAAGAGAAGGTGACAAAAAATCTTTGAATATTTTAAATTAATAAAGAGCGATATTATAATATTGCAAAAAAACCACCTCCTCAAAGCAGAGTGGCTTGAAATTATAAAACGTGAGAAATGGGTTGGAAACAGTGTTTGTGTCAGGCGCTGACTTAAGCGCCTACTAGAATTCTCAGGAGACTGAAAACTACATCTCCCAGAATCCCTGTTTTGCTTGGGAGGAGCCAAGGTTATATTACCCAGCAAGATCAAAGATGGTGTGCGCTTAATTCTGTTGAAGCAGCTGGAGGCTGCTCGTCCTGGTATCCTGTGTTCTCTATGTTTCAGCATCAGTTCTAGGATCCTTCCGTTCTTTTGCTGATCTGTTCCTGTGTTGTTCTGAAGCACTGGTCTGTGCTTCGAGGTTTGGAAGGGATCGTGTTTCAACTGCAGCTCACTGCTTTGGAGCCTGCCTGTCCATTCCAATCTTTGCCGCGCTGAAGGATGCGCCGGCGAAGATATTTCCATTGATGTCGTGTTGAAAGTACGAGTCAAGCGCTGGCTGAGCGCGACTCATTTTCTGTTCATTTTTCCTTACCGCGCTGAGGGAAGCGCCGGCAAAGGAAATCGTTCCCTCCGCCGCGCTAAAGGAAGCTCTGCTGTCGAGGTACTTTTTGAGCTGTTGTGTTTAGCCTTCCAGCGCTGTGGAAGCGCGATTTAAAGTATAAAGCAGTTCCTCGCCGCACTGAGGGAAGTGCAGGCTGAGGGAACCCATCTTTTTCAGCATAAGGGTTTTTGGTGCAAAGAAGAAGCATACCGCGCTCAGAGAAGCGCTTGTTGAAATCCTCATTTCTTGTGGCGGCCATTCCTAGGCTTGGAACACATTAGAACTGCGCTGAGGTAAGCGTTGGTTCTTTGGAGAAAGTAAGGGGAGACCTTATTTACTGTGAGAGACATTGAAACTAATAGTTCTAAGGTCTGGGGGAATACCTGTTTTCCTTGGAGTGAATTAACTTCCTATATTGAATCTAAGTGGATCGCTAAGCCTCAAGCTGGTCCCTGATATCTTACTTTTCCTTTTGTTCTTTCACCTCTTACCTGGGATTTATATACATATTCTTTTGTATGTATGTTATAGTTTTCTAAACTAGTAGCGTAATGCTAGTTGAATTGAATGTATCACTAATGTTGTGCCTTCTTGTTGCAGAATTACCTTGAGGTCAAGGAGAGAAGTATCTCCAGTAAGACTGTTGACTCAGTTGTCGGAATACAGATATTGACTCAACTTAAGCCCAGGTAAGTTTATGCTGTACTAATAGATGCCTTTTTGTTGCAGGTATCCCTCTCCCCGCTGTTCCCTTCCTAATACCTTCCCTTGCCTGACTACCTTACTGCTCTGTGTTGAGTTCCAGAGTTGGGGACATCAGGAGGTGGACCCCTTTGTGCATCATTCGGAATCCAAGGAGAGGACGTGCATATTACAGATTGTGCAAATCAACCCTATAGTATCAAGGGAGTAGCAATAACTATTAAAAAATCATTAAAATTAACAATATTAGAGGAATGCACTGACTCAAAATGCAGATGGGCTTTTGCTATAAGATCAAGTTGGGGAGATAGCTCTTTCTCGGTGGCCGGGTATTATGGCCCTAACATGGATGATCCCACTCCACTTCAAGCCCTATATGCACAGTTAATCACAATGTCCACACCAATTATCCTAGGAGGTGATTTTAACATTTTATTAGATCCTACAAATGATAGGCACCCGCCTGGTAGAGCCTCAAATCTTCCTAAAATGAGAGATTGGCTGAATAGACTTAAAGATGATTTGGGGTTGGTTGACATTTGGAAGACCAAAGGGGATCACAGTAATAGATACACTTATAGGAATCATAAATATGGTCATGCTTCTAGAATTTATTTCTTTTTAATAGATAAATTATTAAGCAAAAAGGTGAAAAAGTGCTTCAGGTTCCTGCCAACCTTTCTGTCTTCTCGCTAGTCCAGTTAGACATAAGCCATAATTTTTTTCAGGGCGAGACAAGGTAGACACTAGATCACACTCTCTTGCTAGACCATCAAGTCACGGAAAAATTGAGAGATACAACAGTAGACTACTTTAAAGCCAACGTTAATGGAGAAACACCTAGCCATGTAGTTTGGGACGCTTATAAAGCCATGATTAGAGGGGTCTTAATTGGTCTGGCAATAAGTAGGAATAAGGAGAAAAGGCTTAAAGTCATTCAGTTAGAGGCTGAAATTTTAGATAAACAAGTGAGGTGGGAAGCCGCAACTTCGGAGGAAGAACAAAATAAAGCAAAAGAAGAGATTTTAAAAAAGGAAAAACGATTTAGCACTCTACTTGGAGGACAGGGTAAGGAAGAGGTGGCAGGTCAGTTGTTTGTCAAACTATGTTATGGAGAAAATAGCGGGAAACTCCTAGCATGGAAGCTTAAAACTGACTCGAACAGAAATAAAATCATGGCAGTATACAAGGGCAGGGAGGGGGGAAAAGAAGAAGACAGGACAGGCATAGAAGAAGCCTTCGTAGACTTTTTTCAGTCACTGTACGAGGGAGACCTTTCACCCTTAGTTCCAGCAGTGGATCTCTACTTAAGAGACCCACAAATTCCTAAGCTGGATGTAGACTCCTGCGAATCATTAAACACAGCTATCACAGCGGAAGAGGTTATGGAGGTGATTAACAGATTTAAAACAGGAAAGGCTGCTGGCCCAGACGGTATCCCAAATGAGCCTTATTTAGCTTTAAATGAACCCTTAGCCCCTACATTAGTGGACCACTTTATTACTATCTACTTAGAAGGTTCCCTGCTTCCAAAAACTTGGAACAAATCGACAATTAGCTTGATTTTAAAACCTGGTAAAGATCCCCTTAAATGCAAGTTGTATAGGCCCATATCCCTTCTGAACAATGACTATAAAATCTTTACACAGATCTTAGCAAAAAGACTTGGATCCATATCAGATAAACTTATCCATAATGACCAAAAAGGATTCATCAGGGGGAGACAGTTGCATGATCTCACTCACCAACTTATTGGAGCTATCGACATTGCTGTTCAGTAAAAGTCCCTGCTTGCAGTTCTCACCTTTGATGCTGCAAAAGTGTTCGACCGTGTGAACTGGTCATTTCTGCAGGAGGCCATCTTTCATTACGGCTTAGGGGAAAATTTCTCAAGAGCAATAGCGAATATATATTCAGCCCCTGTAGCAAAAATACTTATTAATGGTAGTTTATCGGAAGGACTCCAGATCAAAAGAGGCACTAGACAGGAATGCACGATTTCCCCCCCACCTTTTTAACGTCTATATAGAACCTTTAGGTAACATGATAAGGAGGTCACATGAAATCATTCCCTTTAAATTTAACGGATTTGTTTTGAAAGTGGTACTATATGCTGATGATTTAATGATCTGTACAAGTAACCTAAATAAATCCCTTAATAGCATAACAAGATTATTATCAGACTTTAGGAGTATTTCCGGTGACCAAGTTAACCATCAGAAGACTGAGACCATGCATTGAAATATGAAAACGTCAGTGATAGGATCTAAAATAAAATTAAATACCTGGGAATAGGAGTCCTAAAAAATATAGACAAAATCGCTTAAGTAAACGTGGACTTAAAAGTAAAATAAATGAGGAAGCTATTAAGATCATGGAGCTGTCTCTCTCTTACTTTTATAGGAAGGGCCAACGTTATCAAAATGGCGATCCTGCCAAAGTTTACTTTTGTATTTAATGCTATTCCGCTGGAGTTCAAACCCCATTGGATAAGAAAGATTCAAAGAGAAATTAATGCCTTTATGTGGGCCTCCTAAGGAGTAAGGATAGCCTGGAAAAAGCTTTGCCAAAGGAAAAATTATGGGGGGATAACCAGCCCAGATCTCATGACGTACTACAGAGCCTTCCATTTTAAGAACATCAGGAATCTTCTCAGACCGCATGAACTTTACTCTGCCTATTGGAAAGCAGTAACTGACAATGACCACTTTCTATATAAGTTTGACCACCCGAAGTATTTAAAAAAAAAAAAATAAAGGTACTGGGATCAGCGTACAAACTATGGTACGAGATAAGAAGAGTATGGAAGTTTCCGTATTATAGTCCCCTAGCACCAATATGGAATTCACCGGGAGCACCGGAATGCTTGAAAGACTCCCTAGCAGGTCCTTTTAAAAAAGCAGGAATAACGAAATGGGGAGAACTTTTAGAGTGTGGTAACTTAAAGAGCTGGGACTTATTATCGTAAAGAACCAAAGCGGGAATATCAAGGTTTAAATACTATCAGTTGGCTAGTTGGTCGAAGGAACAAGACACAAATTCAGAATACATTAGGAAACTGGAGGAAGAAATACAAAAAGACCCAGCCCGAAAAGCAATATCAAAATGGTCCTAGCACCTGACCGAGAGGGACGAAGATGAATTCACCACACCAGGGGATAACTGGAAGAACATTTTTCCGGCTCAAGACTTGCAACAACTTTGGCAAGTATCCTGCACTTTTATATGGTATATTATAGTTTCTGCACCACTTAGGAATTTTTTTTTTTACTTTACACAGGTCCTATTGGACGCCTGAAAAATTATCTAAAATGAATAACTAGGTGACGAAAAATTGTCCAAAATGTGCTGAGATAAAGGCGAACGATACTAATGTGCTCATCTTGATACCTATTGGAATGAAATTGATAAGATCATTGACAAAGCTTTAGACACAAATATTAAGGTAAGCACCTTTACTGTTATATTTAGCATTCTGGACACAAATGAACCTATTATTGTTTTAAGTAAAAAACAGAAATACTTACTGTTTATTTTAATCCTATTAGCAAGACACGAGGTGTGTATAAACTGGATTCTCCCATCTCCTCCTAAGGTGGCAGACTGGCTCTGTTCAGTTGACGAGGTCAGGAAACTGGATAAATCCATAGGGGAAGCAAACGTCCTAAGTATTGGGAACTTTGGGATAATAACTATGTGGCAAGGTAGGAAGGGATGTCCAATGATTCCAACAAATGCAATCCAACAAATTCAAGGGAATCATCATGGTGGATCCGTGATTGGTAAACTCAAAGAATTTGTAGGTTCTTAAGACATGGTCTTACCTTGTTATCCAAGGGCGGACCTCACTCCACTCAATACAAGGTGACCTTGTTTGTCATAAACATGAAGATCGAATAAATGAGGACTAAAAAAACGACAAAAAGAAAACCTGTGAAGACGGAAAAATTACATAGCTGACAAAATGAATGCCACAAACAAGATGGCTTCAGCTCATGCTAACGCCAATTATTTTTGATTTCCACAGTATCACCAAACAGAAGGCAGTCAGCAATACACACCAGCTGAGTCCTCCTCTGCTTCCGCTTGTTCAGCTAAGTGGCAACTGCCAGAGCTAAGAAGGAACTTGAAGGTGGCCACATAGAACGATGTTCCTGCCAAGAAAGTGGCCAGTGAGGAGGAGGAGAAGAGACAAGGGAAAAGGAAAGTTCTTGAAAGCCTTAGAATTATGGAAAGTGACAGTGATGAGGACAGTGATTGTCAGTATGATGCAGCTCAGAGGAATGTGATTCCACCACCATCGTCTTCCATATTTGTAAGACCCATTCGAGCCCGGTATCCACCACTGCCACAGTCAAAGTTCGCCCTGTAGAGAGGCAAACAATAGTCACCTTCCTCCAGTTCTTCAGGCATTGGCACCCTAAACAAAGTTCTCCTCCCCAGTTTGAGACTTCTTTGTGGTTAGAAAACAGGAACATAACATTGTAATATGCTCCATTTGCCACACAATTGTTCCTCAAAGTAAGCCAGGTTCACGCCATGGTATTGGAGGCCAAGCATCCCATCCAAGAAAACATCACACAAGCTGGTGGCAGGAGCACCATAAAAAACTTGAGGCATGGGCACAATCCCTCCTTATGAGGGGGCATGCAGAAATTGCGGCCTTACACAGAGACGATGCCGTGGGATTGCACAAGTACCCTATGGCTCCTAACTGGAATATTATACTGACGTATCTCCAGACTATCACACAGAAGGGGGACAGGAGCGATATGGGTCCGCTGGATGGCAGAGATGACATGGCAGTGGATCAAGCCCCACATTAATCTACTGTTTTCTGTAGAGATCCGACAACCTCACTGCTAACGTTTCTTCAGGATTTTCTCACTTGCATATTCAGCAGTGTAATCTTGTGCTCTTTGCATTTGCGTGCTGCGCAGGGGAGATAGCATAGGGGTCCAAAGTTGTGGTTTCCTTTTGTCACTGTTGTTCTACTTTCATATAACCAAACCTTTTGGAAATTGCATTTACAGTGTGACGTGAGCCAAACGTCCCATTTCCCCGCAAGCGGAACGACTCTTGCCTTAACCACGCATATGCCTTAAACATGCAAATGCATGGTTAAGGCAGGCTAGATAGGCAGATTGGCGGCGATAGGAAGAGGAAGGATTGGGAGAGAAAGCTCAGGGACGCAGTCTGGTAAGTGGGGCTGGGACTGGGTTATGTGGGTGCGGTGAGGTAGTTTTTAGGGCTCAGGTCTGGTTGGGGTTGTTTTTAGGGCAAGGGTCGGGTTTTAGGGCTCAGGGCGGGGAGTCATGGTAGGTTTCAGGGGTGGGGGTTCAGTTTTTAGGGCTCAGTGCGAGGGGCTGGGGTCGTGGTCGTTTTTAGGACGTGGAGGCCGAGATTTAGGGCTGAGGATGGGGTGGGAAGGGACAGTGTTCAGGGCTAGGGGCAGTTTTAGGGTTTAGGGCACGGAGGTGGTGGTATCTTTACCACACATATCCCTATGCCAATCATGCCTTAACCACGAAATTGCGTGGTAAAGGCATGTGTTGTTAAGACGCATTTGTTGTTGAGGCCACATTTTAAAGGCATGTGTGGTTTAGCCATGCATGCTTCTATCATATGTCAAATGTCATGTCAAATGTCAAACGTTCTTATATAGCGCAAATAACACCGTGAGGTCTCATACAACTGGTGTGTATATGGCTTGTCCCTCATTGGATCCATGTAAACCATCCATTGCTTATTCTCTAGAGCTAGAATGTTTAAGTTTGTCAGTCAAATGTAACCTGACGGTTGCTTGGTCAGCTAGTTAAAATACACTCTGTAATTACTAGACACTGTACCTCAGACTCTAATTATCATTACTGTGTTGCATGTCAGTTGTACCTGTGATTGAAGTTGCTACTTATTTACTTGGTTGCGATGTAAAATAAGTAAATCAAATTAAAAAAAAGTTTCAAACACAAAAGAAATAGATGGGGGGGCGCATCAGTATCTACTATTTCAGTTCCTTGACTTTCTGAACTTTTAAGTTTGCTGAGGACAGCTGAAAATTGATATTTTGTTACATCTCCTATTTGAAGCCTTACTTCACTTGCTATTGCCTTAAGTAACTTCTGAGACTGGCGGGGAAATATCTCTTCGTTCCGTTCCATTCCAGAGCCCTTGGATGAAGGCGTGGGTAAATCCTTTCCAGCTAAAGCCAGTTCTCTGTGGAATACCCATCAAGATGAACTGCACAAGATTCATCATATTTTCCAATTTTGGAAGATGCTAAAGACTCACCTGTTGTAGTAACATCTTGGAGAAAGGGTCTCTACATCTTTCCCGTGGTCCATGGTGCAATAGAAAAGCTGGTTTGATTTGATATCGACAAAGCTCCAAAGTTAATCTCGTTAGAATGACATTAAAGTAGCGTTATTCTGACTACTGAAGTTGCCTAATGCAGGTATTTTGGGAGCCCAGAGTAATAGTACTAATATTTTTTATAGTAGCTATTGGGAGTGAGGCTATGCTTCTAGTAGGAGATCCTACTTGTACAGACGGTCTCTCAACAGAATGTTCCCCTGCTTCTGTGTTTATTTATGGGGTTCCATGAGCACCACTAGGCAGCCAACCACACTCTTCCAAAGACTGTCCTGGGACATTCTAATATTTTATGTGGTCTGAGGGAAAATCGATGTTAGCACCAATGAGTCCAACAATGGCAAATCGGTTAGCTCGGGGTCTGGGAAAAGAGCCTTCAATCAGCCTTGTAACAGCTCTACAGACAAATAAAGGGGCAGATTTACAAGTCCCTTGTGCCACTTTTGCGTCAATTTTAACATGGGATAAATGACGCAAAAGTGACGCAAAGGGCTTGTAAATCTGCCCCAAAGTGTCTAATAGAAAAATGTGTCGCATCCGCCGCAGCACCCCTTGGTAGATTCTCAAACACAAGAGATGAACTTCCCCCTCAGGAGATGTCCCAAAAGGGTGGGCCCTGTGATAGGCCGAAGGGACTGGGCCGGGCAGATGAAGGAGTATCCAGTCAGGTCGGGTTCTGCTGCCTGGCTCTTCAGAGGCAGCAGCATATGAAATGCCCCACTGCCCTCAGGCCAGACAGCCTCAGTACCTCACCAGGCGCTGAATGAAGTATTACCAGCGATGGCAGCGACAACATTAAAATGTGGTTATTTAGAGGAAACATACAGTTCTCAAGTCCTGGGCTCATTTGGCAGATATTAGATAAGAGTACATCAAAGTTTCCTGAAACGTTTTTAGGCTACAATGATAATGCTAGAAGGCGCCAGCTCCGAGGAAAGGCACACAACAATGTCACATGACAGTAAGCTTTGAAAAACAGCATTCCACAGTGCAGCTCTCATTTGTGTCTAGGTCCTCCTAAACGACACACAAAAATTGATAGTGTTAACAGACGATCTGGTTTGCCCTGCTCCACCGAGCACGCAGGCAACATAAAACGGCACAGGCAAGCTCATTGGCTTCACTTCTCATTATAAGAAGTTCTGTTCGACAAACTACTTGATACCACGCGTCGCTTCCATTCGCACAGAGGCAACTGAGTTTGCGATCAGGCATGGGACGAGGGTGCGGGCACGCGCGTCTGCACGTGTGTGTATAAGCGTGCCTGTGCACGTGTTTAAATGAGAGATTAAATACTGAGTGCCCGGACTTTGCTGTTTTCAGTTCATTGACGGTGCGTTCGTTGTCCTTAAACGTGAGTGTTCAGCCTTTATTTCAGAGCCCGAGGGCGCCCACTGAAGGGCCAAGACTCGGGTCAGACTCCGGCACCCCTTCATCGTGCTTCGATCCTCCGACGGAGATTTATGCTCATGGGTCGGAGGTCACAGTTTGACTGGCAGGTCACAGTTAATTCTCATTTACCGATGGGAGAGGAGGGGCATATTTTGCCTTCCAGGTAAATGTCCCAGACCTCTCTGCGTTCCTGACAGCGCTTGCCAGGCCAGCTGGGAAGAGAACGTGATTCCACCTTCCCAGCTTTTTGTGTTTACACGTCCGCGTAGCCTCACAGGTCCAATACTTGCAAACCTTACCATGGGAGTGATTTAATAACCATTCAGAACTGCGCTCCCTTACTAACACATGGTATTGGAACTATGCAAAGTACGATTTTGCAAAGCTAATAGGGCTTGCTTTGGTATGCATGCGAGTTTTCTTTATATATTTTTTATTTTATGCATATGCCACAAAAATAAAAACGAAATTATGGCTGGCTTTGGCATGCATGTGAGTTTTCTTTATATATTTTTTATTTAAAGCATATGCCACAAAAATAAAAACGAAATTATACCATCACCTAACCATGGCAGCTTTTGTTTTCAATTGAAAAAATAAACATTCAGTGATGTGACTACTTTGCACTGATGTTTTTAAACAATAAGCATTTCAGTTGTGCCATGCATATTATTATTGTTATGTTATTATTTGCGAAGACATCAAGAATAAATCACAATTTAACAAAGCAATCAAATTTCAAACAGCTCTGATGTTACAATATCATTTGAATACATTACAATACAAACTTTAAAAAGGAGTTAAAGTGATTATAAAACATAATTAAAATATACAAGCATTTACGATTCAATAGGTATCGCATTTGCAAGTGTTTAAGCTACTCTTGATAATTAACACATAAATAAAAGGCATTATCATTTACAATGCCAATGGCTGAAACTCTTGTAAATGTGAGACCTATTTCATTTCAAAGAAGCGGCCGCCATTGTCCCGGGCTCCTTGGAAAGTTAAAGCACACATGGCGGGCTGAACGTTGCAGGAAAGCATGTTGTGTCTGAAGAAGGAGAAACCCATTAACCCCTTTACTGCGGCGGCTATTCCGCCGCAGTGCTAAGGGGGCGGGGCGGCTGCGCGGCGGCCGCATGCTGGTGACGGAACCGCTCCATCACCAGCGTCGGTTGAGCTGTGCTCGTGACGGAGCGGTTCCGTCACGGCCCGCCCCGCTCAATAGAACGCTCAGCGCAGGCGCGGAATTAACGCCGCGCATGAGCGTTCTATCGAGCTGGGCGGGCCATGACGGAACCGCTCCGTCATCAGCACAGCGCACCCGTAGCTGGTGACGGAGCGGTTCCGTCATCAGCATGGAACGGGTTAAATAAAATAGTGCTTACAGACTGAATAAGACATACTGTGTAACACCAGAGGTAAAAGGGCCAGTCCTCATGGGAAGTTACAAATGAAGACAAGGTGGTACTAAGGAGGGTCTAACAAGCCTATTAACAAATCAAAAGCCAGCATTTATGAAGCACAATGACACGCGCCAATAACAACTATGGGCGGAGAGTGGACGGGGCTTCAAGTCCAAACTTGAATACAGCATGCCTCGCAAAGCAGCGCATGCTCTGGCCAGGATCTACCTAATAAAGCACATTTTGAAGTGGCTTTGCAACTGAAGAGAAAGGAACTATTTTCCGGCAGATGTGATCAATGTGCAGAAGCAATGTGCAGTCACTCAAAATAAAGGGAGGCAGTGGGTAAAGTGGTCTGACTGAGGTCTAAACTTATACGACATCAGGTCTAAAGATAGACCTTAGGTCCCAACTTAGACTTCAGGTCTAAATTTACCATTGTGAATCAGGCCATGAATGTCTGTAGGACAGTAACGCATCCATACAACGCACTATCCTACCATTGTAAAAAGGCTATTGGCAGGCACAGCACTTTCTATTAGCCAGCTATTGTTATCATATTGGCACCTCTCCCAGGAATATATTGCCTAATCCCCATGACCACACAAACAACCTTAGGCCACATTTTGTGTGCAATGAAAAGGCATACTGTGTACACAACAGACAGACATGTACGGAAATACTCTTAATGTGCCCTCTTGAAGTGAAGGAGGAATTGCGTTGAATAAGTGAAGAGATTCTGCCATACGGCTCCTATCTTACACTGACAACTCATTATAAACTAGGAATGTTAAACAGGAAAAAATATGCAATACCAAAAGGGGAACCAACATGTGCAACATGAAATAGCTCTGTTCAAATATCATAGCAAGTGAACCGGCCAGGGTTAGCTACCTTTGGAAATGAACAGGTCCCCCAAGGAAATGACCTCACCGTAACTGGGAAAAAGAACAAGCAGACTAGCAGGCTACCACCAATAATTACAATACAGGATACGAAAAGAGTAACAAGCCCAATGGTGTCAACCGGAGAATACAAACATCTACATCTGCGGGAACAGATCAAGAAGCCAGTACCACAAGCTCCACAGGGCGGCTAGGACAGCAATCACAACAAATATTATTAATACCAGAGTACTAGTCCCTGGGACGGTACGATACCCTTAACAGGGCCAACATACTCAAATTGATAGCAAGTATCCCAGTGCTAAAACATTTAAACTCAGACCATCTAATCTCTGTGGAATTTTGCCAGGCAGGAAACGGTAACTATAATGAGCAAACCCTCACAACCTGGCAAATGGTGGAAGTTGCCCAATTAATTATGACCTTTAAACAACAATTTGACACATGGGGCATAAAGCTCTCTAAACCGGCCAAACCACACTACCCTGGCCCACTAAGGGAAAAATCAGCACAGAAGGGAAACGTAGGGCACTGCACGGCAAAAAAGGAACAGGTTTATTCAGTTCTACGGAATGCCATGGGGCACAGTCCACCACCAACAAGTTGCAAAGTGGGCGAGCCCGAGGAAAAAGCAATCCTGGAACCCAATACGGACCACTGGAATTGGATTGCAGGTACGCTAAATAAAGGGAAACCTAATTGACCTCTACATAAATATACAACAAACAATAGCCAGGGCTTTCTCCATGGTACATAGCTGGAGCCAAGAAATGGCTAGAAGATGGCCGCCCCTTTCAAAGCTGGGCGGCATGCAACATAATTGCCCTAAAGGAGACTTGAGCATTTGAGGAGCTGCCACTTGTCGGATTTACACACTTCAGTACTCCAGCAGTGAAAAATAGGAGGCATGGGCGTCCAAAAAGTGGGTTCTCAGTCTATGTTTCAACTGAAATTAACCTCAAATGAAAGCAAATAGCTGCTTATGAATCAAACGTGCAACTAATAAAACTGTCTCTACCACACAAAGAGGCACCTATACTATTAGTCAACACCTACGTACATTCATCGGCAAAAGAAAAGAAAGCCCACATTCACTTGTTAACAACTATCATCAACGACATACGAAACAGCAATCACTTTTGGGAAATCATTATAACAGGTGATTTTAACTCAAACTTATTGCATACACCGGAAGAGGAGGAGATACTAGCAGCGGATAACGAGTTCTGGGATGTGCAACCTCAATACCAGCTTAAGCCAGATCGTCCCGACCTAGTAGGACAACAACTGGTGTCAACCTTGGAATATCTGGGGTTGAGAGTAATAAATGGTAGGACACCAGAAGACTACCCTCCAAAGAATACTCACCTGGGAGGGAATTCGCAATCAAGGCTTGAATATACAGCAATATCACTACCATAATTGCCCTTCCTCACCCGGTTCTCAATTGAATTCACTACCAAAAGTGACCATTCATACCAACGAGTTCACCTCAATCTAAAGCTCCCAAAGCATCAAAATAGTGCGATAATTGCAGAAAGCATGATCAGAACCGACTTGAAACTACTGAAATGGTCAACAGAGAACATAGATGAACTACAGGTAAAAGTTCAGAGAATTAAAATAGAAAGTGAAACAAGTGAATGCAATACGATACAAGAATGGGCAAGTTTCACTGACAAATTGACAACAATTATGTCAGATAAATCCAAACAAGCCTTGGAGATGAAAAACACCATTTTAACATCAACTGAACTAGTTAAACTTAAGTGAGAAATAAAGAAAAATGTAAGGAGTAAAAAAGGAACTGACAGGTCCCACCTGGACTGGGAATTAATACGGAACCTGAAGAAAGAATATATAAAAAAATTGTGGGAACATAAAAGACGGCGGGAGGACAACTTCTGCTGGGCCAAACTACTATACACCGCGAAGAAAACAAACTCAAATGCATTTTGGCGAATAATAAATGGTCTAGGGGCGTGGCCAACAGCATGGCTGGTTAGGACGTGCTACCGCGGAGCTCCCGATGAGCTGCTTCCAGATCCAACTACATATTAAGTGCTACTATCCCAAACTGATGGTGGTGAGTCCGAAGGTGTCCTACACCTGATAGGAGCAAGAAACTAGCGGAATTTCTGTCCTCCGGCGGAGAAAATCACTCCGGATTCCTCCGCTCGTGCGCCCGACTGTACCAAGATGGCGGACGTCAGCGCTGAGATGAACCGGGCACAGTAATAGCTGGATCCTCGCCCCATCACTTAAGGCTGCCGAGTGTGGGAGACACAGCGAAGAGCCTGTGCACCCATAGCGAACCCTGGAGACAGCCCCCCTGAAGGGAACGGGCAGCACGAGACGACCTACACCAAGATGGCGCCCGGAGGCGCGATGGAGCTCCGGCAGTGCTGAGATGCTCGATCCCAGTCCCCGACTTGCTAACGTTGAGAAGGTGGTGGCGGCGTGGGATCTGGAGAAGCACTGCGGCACACCTGGGAACTGCTGCGAATCACCCTCTCGGCGACGGCGGAGCACCCCGGATGTGAGGGGCCGGACGTACCTAGAACACTGCACGTCGGGCTGCGAGAGAGCGGCGGCCTGTCTGCTGTCAGGTCTCGACATATGTCTGGTTCCTGGAGAACGACGGGTTACAAGAAAGGGAACGGCAGACAACGCTCGCCCGCGACGGGACTACCGAGATAGAGGGTGAGACTGGCAGGGCCCGGGACCTCCACAGGCCGCATGGCACCACAGCGGACATACCCCTGAGGGCTTAGGTCTGGATGGGCAGCGGTGGTGCACAGGGAGAGGCCTAGAGGCATCAGCGGATAGCCACGCAAGGGTGGTCTTGGTATGACACGGGGACCGGCTGCCCTCTCCCGCTGACCTGGCCTGTCCCGGGACTACATCAGAAACCACTGAGAGTGGCAACGAGGACATAAAAGGCGCTACCAGACCCTCATAAGGCGCCTGAACACCTAGGCACCCCTGGGAACTGCCAGCACACGTCAGCACTCAGTGACACTGTAGGGGTGCAGAGAGAGAGGGACTGAGCCGCGAGATCCAAAGCCGGAGGTGAAGGACTTGGGGGGAGCGAGAGGCCCGGATTCCCCCCCCCCACCTCGGATTCCCCCCTCCCTCGGCCTAGCGGCAGTCGGAGTACCGCAGTAGAGGGACTCATCCGGAAGAGAGAGGTCGTGCGTGCGGGTGAGATGGGGAAAAGAGACCCGATACTCAAGCCCGCGAGGCAGGAGACTCTGGACAATTATGCCACAGTCCGTCCACAGAAAGAGGCCCCCTCGGTGGCTGCTGGGGCACGTTCGGACTCTGAAATGCTCTTGGAGGCGATACAAGCGTTCAGACCGGACATTCAAGACACGAGAGCGGCCCTGGAGGTCAAAATAGGCGAGGTAGGTTCGGAGGTTCTGCTCCTGCATCAGGATTTCCGGAATTTAACGGAGAGGGTGACCGCAGCGGAGACAAGGATTGGAGAAGCGGAGGACTCCCTCAGCACACTCAGAGGGACATGGCGGAGCTCCAGGCCTCACATCGGCAACTACTCTGGAAAGTGGATGACGCGGAAAACAGAGCGCGACGCAATAACCTCCGCTTCGTGGGATTTAGAGAAGGAATCGAGGGGGCGGACATGCCATCCTTCCTGCACTCTTGGCTGAAGAAGACGTTCCCACAGGCGCAATTCTCGAACTGTTTTGTCATAAGGAGAGAACATCGTGCGCTGTTGGCGAAACCACCGGAGGGAGCGAGACCGAGACCGGTGATTGCGCGATTCCTGAACTTTGCAGATAGAGACCTAATACTTAGGGAGGCCAGACAGCTGGGGGAGATACTGCTAGAAAACACAAACATAATGATCTACAGCCAGGAGGTCCAGAAACAGCGACGTTCCTTCGACACGGTTAAAGCAAAACTGAGAGACTTACACATGTCGTACATGTTGCTGTTCCCGGCAAAACTGAATGTAATGTTCGATGGCAAGTCACATTTCTTCAACCGACCGGAAGAGGCCTGGCAGTGGCTTGAGGAACGTCCTATACTCCGAGGGGCTGCAGAGGAAGGTCGCCGGATAAGGGACGAGATGGCAGCCGTGAACTTCAGAGGCAGCCCCCCCAAGACTCAAAGAATCAAAAAGCCGCGAACAAGGCGGCGTATGCAGTCCACACCATACCCAGGAACCGGTATCTCAGGACGAAGGAGACAGAAATCAACATCCTCAGTGGAAAACGTAGCGACAGCGTCTGGAAATAGATTCACCGGCCTGGCCAACCACAAGACTTCGGAGGAGGACGAAGAATCGGAAGGCAGGACATCAGGAGCAGAGGAGGAGGCAGACGGACACTCATTACATCCTCTAGAAACTGCAATCCGGGAGCTAGAGAAAGAAACGCCTGGCCAGATGGAAGACCTGGGCAACGGGACACAGGACTCACGATCCTGATAGAAACTGGGACTTGTACCAGAGAAAGCAGCTCATCGTTATGGGGGCACGCAAGTTACATAACCCCCCTTTATTTTTCTATTTTTGTTTTTGTCCACCTTCCACACTTCCTAATTGTTAATTTCCTAACTGGAAGTTGGTTATTTTTATACCTTCTCTTCTCTGACTGCGAACTGCCAAATAGAACTGTGGGTACAGTGGGATATTATCCCTGCTAGCTTCGTTTTGTTTGACAAGTTGGGTTAGGTCAGGAGAAGGGAGGGACACTGGCGGAGGGCGACAGACCTTTTCCTGCCAATAAGTCCTGCCACAGAAGGGGGTGGATGGCAGGACTGAAGGGGGAGGAAGGTAGGGAGGGGGGAGCAGGGGAAAGTTGGGGATGTTTACTATGGTTTATAGGAGGAATAGTAATGTTTTTTCACATGTCATGTCAAGCACACACACGCACAACACGGCAAATCCCACCACAAGATGCAAGATCCCACCAGTTAATATTCCAAGACTATCCCTATGGGTAGCCCAGAACGAGAACCCATACACAGAGGGGGTTTTAAGGTCCTGACCTGGAATGTCAACGGTCTAGGCTGTAAGATAAAGCGAGGCCTGGTCAACAACTACGTGAAGAGGTCAGGGGCTGACGTGGTGCTCCTCCAGGAGACACACTTGCAGGGCACAAAATGTGCCTTCCTGGCGAGGGGACAGTATAGAGTCCTAGCACACGCAGGGTTTACTACAGGCTCGCGAGGAGGGGCAATCCTGATTAAAAAACAACCACCTATGAAAGTGGCGCAGGTATGGACTGATCCAAAGGGCACATACGTAGGGGTACGCGGCATATGGGGGAGGCAAGAATACACGTTTGTCTCGGCCTACGCCCCACCCAAGTTGCAGGCCGGAACACTAAGAGGGGTATCGGACATCATCCTTAATACGTCAGACACGATCCAAATTCTTGGGGGCGACTTCAACGACGTAATGAACCCCACAGTAGATAGGACAGGCATTCGTGACAGACCACAGACTGGCCAAAACCATACATTCACTCGGTCTCCTTGATGTCTGGCGATGGCTCCACCTGGAAGCCACGACATTTTCCTTCTTCTCTGGAGCACACAAGGTGTACTCCCGCCTGGACTATGTCTTTATGGCACGGCAGGCATTACAGGTCTCAGATTCAGCAGAGTACTGTGCCCGGGGGGTTTCTGACCACTCGCCACTGCTCCTGGCAGTGGATAGAAAGACTAGAGAGGGGCCCAAAATACCTCGACTGTCGGCCTGGGACCTACAAAACCCGGACATCCTGAAGGGATTGCGTGCGGACGTGAAAGTATACCTGGCGGAAAACATAAACTCGGTGGACTCCCGAGTAGTTCTATGGGAGGCACTTAAAGTGGTACTAAGAGACAGGGCGCAGTGTAGACTGGCGGAAGATAAAAAAAAGGTCCAGGCCGAGATACAGGATCTGGAAGCGCAAATACTGACGCTGGAGAACGAACACCTACTTACTAGGGACCCGGGGAAACTTAGACGCCTCGCGGACCTACAATCTCAATATAGGCACCTAGTAACAGGGGAGGCAAAGTCGCAGGCACTCGTGCCCCTGCATCGTGTCTACGATATAGGAGATAAATCTGGCAGGTTGTTGGCATGGCTAAACAGGAGAGAGAGAGACGAGAGATGGGTGGAGAAGGTACGAGATGGTCAGGGTGGGTAGGCGCACACGGACATCACAATAGCAAACGCATTTGCAGAGAGCTATAACACCTTCTATCAAGCGCGCGACCTGGGGTCAAAAGAAGAGGCACTGCAATATATGGTGCCTCTTGATCTTGATCTTCCTACACTAAAAGAGGCAAATCGAATAAACCTAGAGGGAGATATAACAGAGGAGGAAGTTAGAGTCGCATTGACCAAACTTCGGGCAGGGAAGGCCCCGGGCCCAAACGGCTTCCCCGCGGAGTTCTTTAAGAAGATGGCGGATCTCCTGACGCGACACTTGCTGCGCCTCTTCTGGGGCGCAGAGGAGGAGGGTCTATTTCCGCCGGACCTTAGACAAGCCACTATTGTCCCAATTCATAAACCGGGGAAGCCAGCAGAGGAGTGCTCGTCTTACCGCCCCATTTCTCTCCTGAATGTGGAGGCAAAGCTTTACGCAACAATCCTGGCTCTCCACATGGGAAGGGTCATACCAGGACTGGTCCATCTTGATCAAACGGGGTTTATCCCGGAAAGGGCAACTAGGTATAATTTGCGGAGGACCCACAACTGGCTTCGGGAGGTAGGAAGCAGGGAGGAACCCCACTGGTTCCTGTCCCTGGACGTTGAAAAGGCATTTGATGCTGTCCACTGGCCTTTTCTGGAGGGAGTATTGGAACGTATGGGATTTGGCCCCAAATACAGACACAAAATCAGTCTCCTATACACGTGCCCAAGCGCTAGAGTCAGGGTCAACGGGACAATGTCAAAGGCCTTCCCTTTACAACGGGGAACAAGACAGGGATGCCCCCTCTCCCCCTGTTGTTCGCCCTATCTATTGAGGTGATGGCGTGCGCAGTCAGACAGAACGTATTTATTTATTTTATTTATTTATGCGATTTGTATAGCGCGAACAAATGCCCAAGGGCGTCTCGGCGCTGTGGACTGAGCAGGGTGTGAATAGAGGGGGGGAATTTATTGGTTAAAAAGCCATGTTTTCACTCAAGGGAGTTCCAAAGTTTAGCTGTAGATACTGTGAAACTGCGATCGCCCCAAGTGACAGTTCTGGTTCGAGGAACCGTCATGATGAGTGTATATATTGATCGAAGTGATCGTTTGGGGACGTGAAATGCAAGGGGCTTTAATAGAAAATGCGGACCCTGTTTTTGCGAGGCTTTAAAGGCGATACATAGAGCTTTGAATTTTATTCTGTTCTTTACTGCTAGCCAATGAAAGCCTTTGATGATGTGAGCGGTTCCAGATAGGGACCGCGGAGGCGTAGGAGGAAAAACTGTCCCTATACGTGGACGATGTTCTAGTATATATTACACGACCGGAGACCACGATCCCGGCACTGTTTGATGAATTGGACCGATACTGCACTAATTTTGGGTACCAGATCAACTGGCACAAATCGACTCTATCTGACCCTCGGGGTAGATGGCCCAGCCTGCCTGAGAGACTGCAGACAACTGGAGAGGGATTTATGTACCTAGGGATCTTTATTACGGCGGACGGAGACCTTTCCTACGACCGTAACATTGCCCATGTCCGACGTAACTTCAAAGTGGATGCTAGCAGGTGGCAGTCACTCCCCTTGACGATCCTCGGACGGGCAGCCATGTTTAAAATGGTTTCTCTGCCGACATTTTTATACACCTTCCAGAACGAATATTTCCCCATGAAAAACTCTGTATTCCGGGACATGCACGCAGAACTGCGGTCATACCTTTGACTGGGTAGGCACCCTAGGGTAGCGCTGGCGACCCTGCAGAGACACCAGTACGATGGGGGGATTTCGCTTCCAGATCTAGAAGCCTACTATTGGGCGGAACACCTGGCCCCCATAAATGAATGGATACACGCACCGGCCACACACCCCACGTATGCGCTTGAACGACACACCATGGGCACTCATACATGTCTCCATTACATCTACGGAGGGAAGGGACAGGCCAGACTACTACCGGCTACTAAAACCACGCTAGGGGCGTGGAAAAGGGCGACGAAAGCCATTGCATGGGAACATAGACCAACAAAACAGACGCCGCTATGGGACTGCGCCTGGCTGAAGGAACTCAGCAAGTTAAAAGGGTTTCAGGGCTGGGACGCCATAGGCATCTCTACTCTAGGAGACGTAATTAAAAAGGGGGCACTGCAATCATTCCCGTCATTACAATCAGACTATGGGCTCCACCTGTCCCAATTTTTTAAATACATACAACTAAGACATGCATGGAGAGCGGAGGGGACATTGTTAGAGGCACTCCCCGAATACGCGCCTTTGGAGGGTCGCCTCCTTCAGGAAAAGATCGCCGAAAAGGCCGTATCCCTCACGTATAAAACCATTATGAACAATAGGCCTAACAAACTGGAGGGACTCCAGACCACATGGGAACAGGAGGTAGGGGACATGGACGATGTAGACTGGGGTGTGGTACTGATGCACCCCAGGGAGGTGGCGATAAAGTCACGTCTCCGTTTGATCCAGTTCAGGATCTTGCACAGGGTCTACTTTGATAGAGTGCGACTATATAAAATGGGGAGAATACCTGACCCCTGCTGCCTGCGCTGTGGACATGAAAGGGGAGATTTCTTGCACACTGTTTGGTCCTGTCCACGCATTCAAATATACTGGGGAGAGATTCTTGCTGAGTTGGGAAAGGTGCTTGGGACAGACATTTCACCAGACCCAAAGCTCATACTCTTGGGGATGACTAATGATGTAGATGTACCCAGGCCACAGCTGATCTTCCTAGTACTAGCCCTGGTGGTGGCCAAGAGGGATATAGCCAGGAAATGGGGGGCACCAGATATACCACAACTGGGGGAATGGAGGAGAGGAATAGACCTATACATGGCGGCCGAAAGGGTTACATACAAAGCACAAGGGTGCCCGAAGAAATTCCGTAGAATATGGGGCAAATGGCGACACTATCATGGGCTGGATGGAGGACTTTAAAGGGACACGAACACTTGGCTCCATGGTTGGCATAGCAGGGGTGAGCGTTGAAGGTCGGAAGCCCCTGCTGCAAGAGACTTTGGGAACCACATGGACTGAACATTTGATTGATGGCTACGGGGTCTTGGAACAAGAGGGAGGTGGGAGGGATAAGGGGTTGGGGTCGTGGGGATGTTGCTTGATGCTGACATACTTGTTATATATGGCTTTTTCTTTGCTGCAAAACAATAACAAATTAAAAAAAAATAATAATAATAAACGGTCTAAAGCGGTCCGCTAACCCAATTGCCTCAAGTGTACAAGAAAATGATTGGGCCTCATTATTAATAAAAAGATTAACAGACACTGAACTGTCAAATTACTTGCCATGAAGGGAGAAAGTGAGAGGAATCGCTGAGGAACAAGAGGAACAAAAGAACCATGACAGGATTGTCATACAAAACATAAATAGTACACCAACTTGCAACCGATCAGAATCGCAACGCACAGACGCTGCACAATGGAAAGAGCAAAAAACACAGTTGATGGACAGAATGTAGAACAATGTCATACATTCATCCCAGTACAAGGATCTGGGCCTAAATTCTGTCCATCAACTGTGTTTTTTGCACAATGGAAAGAAGCTTGCGGTTTAGGGTCCACTCTTGGAAACAAGGGCTTCAATGATGAAGACGTTAAAAAAGTAATCTTGAAGGATCGTGGAAATGGGGCCCCTGGTCCAAATGGTATTCCCCCAATAATCTTTAAATTAGCCCCAGACTTCTGGAGCAGAAGACAAAACTTGAATTCCTCCAAGCTGGCAAGGATCAGTAATCACGTCGATCTTCAAAGGAGGCAATAGAACATCTGCGTCCAACTCCAGGTTATTAGCAAAGTATTACGCCTCATTACTACTGGAAGATCTGACTATTTGGTCTGACACTTTAAAACTGATACCACCCGATCATACAGGGTTCAGAAAAGGGTGTGGCACAATTACAAATATCCTGTTGCTTTCGCGACATTTGACAGCGTGGACCGTCATATCTTATGGGGTAAACTGCGTAAGTGGAGCATCCCAGAAAAAACTCTCTGAGGAATACTGCTTCTATATTCTAACACATGGATGAGAGTAAAGGAAGGAGATGGTTCAAGGCTATCAAGAAAGGTTATAACTACAAAAGGGCTGAAACAAAGATGTGTTTCAGCCCTGCATCTCTTTAACCTTTTCACGGCAGACCTGGCACCAACACTCAATACGATCACATCTCATCTACTCAAATTAGGTACCCTATCATTATCACTCTATCATACGCAGATGACATCGTACTGATAAGCCTAACTAAGATCGGCCTATTTAAGTTGGGATGTATAGTTTTCATGGCTCGCGCCCGCACGGCCCCTATTTTTCATCAATTCTAGGATCACCTACTATCTCCCTTGCCGCGATCTCCGTTCCTCCAGTCAGGCACTTCTCAGTGTCCCCCGCTTCCGTAAGTCCAGAACTGGTGGCACGAGATTCTCTACCCTTGCCCCGCACTTCTGAAACAGTCTCCCATTCTCCATCAGGTTTATTACCAATTATCTGTTCTTGCGCAAGGCGCTTAAAACTCATCTGTTTGCTCAAGCTTTTTCTCCTCAGTTTTCACCTGGTTGCCCTCTCCTTCTGCTACCGCCTAAACCTCCCAGGAAGCCGCTTGGTCGCAGTGCTCTTTACAAATACTTTCAACTTTCAACTTTCTTTCCTATAAAAATTACTTGTAGGAATGCTGGAATATATAGCAGACAACAGGCCGGAGATAAACACTGCAAACAGCAAAACATTGTCGATCAGTAGACATCTGACGGCCAAACAGCAATTTAGAAGGCAAAAGATTTGGAGCAGTATCTAATTATAAGAACCTGGGTTTCTACACTGACAACAGGCATAATTTCTGGGAGCAAAAAGCATACATGACCCAGAGGTCAAACCAAACGCCTTATCCTTCGCCTTCAGGTCTCTAGCAAAAAAACTGAAGGGGCCTTCATTTAAAGTCTTATTAGCAGTAATAAAAGCCAAAATTCTACCAACACTATCTTATGGCAGTACTGCACTGCACGGGAAAGATGCCCACCTGCTAAACAAATCTCAAGTTTTGATTTATAAAAGTTTTATAAATTCATCAGGCTGCATCTCCAGCAGAGGTGAGGCTAGAATTCGGGGTAACCAACGAAACGTTGGGGAGAATGTATGCAACCATTAAACAATGGTATAGCCTGAAGCAAAACGCAGCCGAATCAGAACTGAACAAGGTGCTGTGGTAGGAATTAGAAAAAGATGGAAAATCTCCATACAATCAATATTTAAAAAAAGAAATATGTACACGTGAGCTTTGGGAAACCAACTTGTCTTATCCATCTTTCAAGCAAGCTAGAAAAAATCAGCAAAATCTCACTCTTTGCTAGTCGATAAAAACATCCTCAGTAAGAGAAAACACGCTCGGATAGTAATTACCAATTATAAGACACTTACCCCAGCGCCGTACCTAAACATCACATTCTCAGCCTACCGAAAGTTACAACTAATGGCCCTGCGCCTAGGCAAACTCCCGTCCATTGCAGATCAGCCGACATGGGTCCACAAAGGCCCGAAAGAATGCAAACTATGCAGGAGCAGCAAAGAGGACTTCATTCATCTAGTCTGCATTTGTCCTAAACTATCACAAGCACGAGCCACTTTTTTAAAACATGCGAGGTATAAGGACATGCAGAACCGCAATCATAGCAAGCTTGGGTCCAACAGACATCTCATTGAACTTTCAACTAATAAAGTTCCTCTCTGCACAAGTGAATGTACTAAAAAATGAATCTTGAGTATTGCACCTTAAATTCAAATAAGACTGATTGGTCCTGAGCCAGAATTTCGTATTCTAAAATAACGGAGAGCAGGGCGTCTAGAGAAACATTCTCTCTCACAGTTGATTATGTGTTAATTAATGCTTGGGTCTAATTAGCCGTCAATCATGAACTTTTGAAAACCGTAGTATATTATTAGGAGATTAATTAATTGATTTATGATATCTTATTCAAAGCGGAGAGCTGATAATTGTTAAAAAAAATATTTTTATCACCTTTATTAGGATTTATATAAAATTATTTTTACTGCAGTTTTTTTAATGTATTAAAAAGTGTATTGTTTTAGTTTTAATTAACTTAAACAATAACAAATTCTTCTTCTTCATAGCAAGTGATACTCTGGCTGCTAAATAAAGTGTGTGACCTTTGACACCAGAGGAAATAATATAAAATTCTGTCTGAAGACCTGTAACATGATTGAATGTGTATTTTTACTCTTCGAAGGACTTGTTTTAGAGGCCCCAGCACACAAGAGTAGGAGCTAGTGACAGGAATGATCCCTCATTTGGTCCTGCTCGGAGTTCTCATCTCCTCCTTCTCATAAACATCAGCACCATTAGAGTGTTGTGCGCGATTTTAGATTCCGATTGAATTTCCTAATTCATGCCCTTATATAGGTACAATACGCTTTGCCCTAATATAGGCATAGAAATCCAGTCCTTATTTAGGCATAGCCCATGCTGCCCAAATACAGGCATGGCTATTTCCATCCGTTCATCAACGTCACAACGATTTCTTGGAAAACCAGACTCTTAAGCCGTTAGGGACTTCCCCTTGCTTGAATACTGATTTCTCCAAGAACTCAGTTATTATACATGAACATCTTTTCCTTAGGGGTTCATTCATGAGGTTCATATGCCCAACTTTACGTCAAAGCTGGCATTCCTGAACACCTTCAAGTTATAAATATACCTTCACTTGCTATGGCAAAGCACGGTGTGGTTCGCTGCAGTTCGACTACCTACTTGCATGACGCAGCTCGCTACAGCAAGTGCCGAAGTTAGCAAACTCTCCAGCTGACGCACTGATCAGAAGCTGCCGAGAAAGCGAGCTCCAGTGTTTTTAACCCCACTTGCGGGGTGTTGGGAAATCGAGTCCGTGAAAGAGATACCAACCTCTCTCATTCCAAGGTATGGAGCTGATTAGAACCTAGAGAAACCTTTGGCAACTCTTGGCAAAACTTAATCTATGCTAAAGACCATCCTTACTTCCTCCCTCGTACTAGACCTAGGTTAGGTACATTGGGGTAGGCGTATTTTAGAAGCACCAGTTGAGTATTTTAGCCTGTGTAATTTATGTATGTATTTTTATGTCATAGCAATGCTATTACAGTATTATTTTATATTACTGTTTACGCTGTACGCATTATACTTTGCATTCTGTCTAATGATTGTAGCAGTTCGCCTCTCTTGCATGAGAAACAAGACTGTTCAATAAACCCCTTTTATTGAAACACCTGTCTCTCTATTTTCTATGCACCTCTGTAGAAACGAAGCATGCACGATTGACTGAGTAAAATAGTTATCTATTGTTTCCATGACTCTGAAGGTAAGTTTCGAATCTTGAGGAAACAAAGTTGTCATGTTTATGCGGTTGTCAGGAACTAATCCCTTATTGTATATTCGAGAAAGTATTTCTAGTGAACTCTGAGCTAGCTGGCACTCACAATTAAGTTTAGTATACTCGATAGAGACATATTGACCTCAGTCCTATGTCAAATCTATAGTGTATATTATTCCAATACGCAGAGCCTATTGGGTATATAGGAACTACACTAAAAGATGAGCCATCTTCCAAATTTTTAGGAAGGGAATCAACAATAAGGAATGACCTATGACCTCTGTGATATCACAAGAAGTGAAATTACCTGGTGAAGACATCGTCAGTGATGGCTCTGGTGCAGGGTTCGAAGTGCATTAAAAAAAGTATGGGAACTGTGATGCTGTGCGCAATGGCGATGTAAAGGTGGGCTCAAAGACATGGCTAAAAAACCTTCTGGTAACTACATATCATATAAGGCCTATCTTAAATGAAAAACAAATGCACGTTCACTTAATCCGTGGGAACAGCACTATTGTACAATATGAAACCTCTATTAATTAATGTCCTGGAGGGGTCTGTGTCTATAAACAAAGAGCCACAGAATGTAATCCTGGTTGATGCAGTGGAGAATAGTCACTTATTTATGTTTAGAGCTACATGGTGCTAGTCTATGACAGAAAGCATTGTGAATACATAGGTAATTATTTTAAAATTACATTACACTTAGTATAAGATAGGGTGCTATAAAATGTGCAAAAAGGTTTAAGATTTAAAAAGTGCCAGCACCCTCAACAGCAGCAGTACACATACTACTCAGCATACCACGACAGACTTTATTATTTAATCACGCAAGACGAAAGGGTGGGGGAATTTTCAGCATATATCACTATCAAAGGAGAGAGAGAGGACTAGGTAGCTAGTCCGTATCCCCGGGGTTTTGTATGTGACATCAAAAAGGACTAGCCTATTTGTGAATTTACATAGGCCCAAGACTGTAAGACAGGGTACAAACCCTTTTGTTTGTTCATGAAGCCCTCACCTACCAACCTGGTTGGTGGCATGCTTCATCATCGGGCCCACCCAGCGACACCGAGTGTGTCCCGGGTGTGCTTCGACGCCTGAATACAGCAGAGCAGGTATGTTTCTGAGTGTGCAGTGTAGTGACGTGAAGGTGAAAATGTAAAAGCTATACAGGGGTCCCAGTACCCGAGGGTAAATTATATTTTAATAACTGGGTCACTGCTAGCATTAAAAAGGCTGTTGGATGTTATAGGAGTGTTAATTAGGATCTCCTACATCCAGGTGTGGTCTACATGTTTCAGCCAGGTCTTTATGATTAAAACTGGCTTTCCTCAGGACCAAAGTGTGTAGGTGCAAATTACTTCATTTTAAGTGATTGTGTAATTTTCAAAAATGTGTAGCACTCGCTAAGGTGCTTTACATGTGCTTTACATGTGTTAGGGGGATTCCCTCTTAGAGCATTAGTTGGCTTGTTGACAAGTTTGCCCCATGGAGTAGTCCGGCAGAGGAGTGGATCGAAACTTTCGGTCAGTGTCTGCTTTGAACCTCTTGTTGTCTCTGCGGCCTCCGTAAGGAATTTTCAGCATCCCAACATATTCCGACCACTCCCCAATATGTGTCACGGTTCAGGGGCCGCATATCAATAAGGGGGCGTTCCCGAACATAGACCCGTGGATATTGAGAGATCACGAGCTGAGGAATAAAGTACAGGAGGGTACGGGATTGTATTTTCAGGAGAATGAGGGCACAGTAGACTCCCACTGTACATTATGGGAGGCATATAAAACAGTGATTAGGTGCCAAGCTCAGGGACTAATAGGGGGCCAAAAAAAGGAAGAAGCGAGACACATAAAATCCTTAGAACAAGAAGTGCTTCGGACAGAGCAGAAGGCAACAGAGCGGGGAGGCGCAGACCTATATCATGCTTTGGCCCTGCGTCAGTATGAACTGAGAGCAGCGCCGGAGGGTGCGGCACGTGCGCAGCGCAACACCGCCTCTACGACGTTGGAGATAAGGCATCCAGGTTGCTTGCATGGCTTGAGAAATGTGATAGAGAGAGGTCGTGGGTGGCATCTGTCCAAGATAGGGATGGTATTAGCCGCATAGACAGCTAGATGTTGCGGAGGTGTTTGCTTCATACTATGAAGGTGTCTATTCGCCAGTCAGCACTAGATCTGAAAGTGACTGTATTGAGCTCCTGAGAGACGTCTCATTGCCAGTGGTCTCAGTAGACGACAGGGCATCTTTAGAGGCTGAGATTACAGAGGACGAATTGTCAACGCTATTGGGATACTTGAAGGTGGGAAAGGTGGTTGGCCCTAATGGGCTTCCTTTCGAGTTATTCAGGGGCTTAGCCTCCAAAATAGTGGCACCACTACAGAATATGTTGCAGAAGGCACAGGGAGAGGGACAGCTACTAGTTGATCAATGGGTGGCCACTATTATGGTAATATGCAAACCCGGGAGGCCCCCCGACCGCTGTAGCTCCTACAGGCCGACGACAGTATTGAATGGTCATATTTGTTTGCCATGTTAACAAAGTTGGGTTTTGGTCCTAATTTTTGCAAGTGAGTGAGACTCCTCTATCAGAGGCCAATGGCCCAAGTACGTGTCAATGGTGTGCTGTCATGGCAATTTCACTTGCGGAGGGGCACGAGACAGGGATGCCCTCTGTCTCATTTACTGTTTGTGTTGGCATTAGAGCCTATGGCACACTGGATCAGGAGGGATCCTATGATTTGGGGTATTGAGGCACCGGGAGTTCACATCAGAATACTCCCCCCCACCTCCACCAGGGATATATATCTCCCAGTATGCAAGACTTTTTCATTCCCCAATATAGACCCTCTTCAAGAACAAATATTGTATTATCAGGGCCAACTGCATCATATCTGGTTGATGCAGTGTCCAACTACGGCTGTTCGGTCAATCTCTACTAATAGGAAACCTCTCAAGTCAAATTTCATGGCCCATATCTGTGTGTACAAAGCCGGTTCCCTTTGATTGTTCTCGATAAACAAGACAGACTCAGTAAATCTAATCTAATGGTGTACATTAGGCAGGCTCAAAAGTATAAAGCATGTCATACCCTACAGTTAAAGAATAAAGCAATACATTAACACATACATTAACACAGCACCTCGGAACGATGTCATGAAAGTTTACGTCAGGAAACAATCTCCCAACCCTGTTCTCCCCCTCCTATCTTCCAGTGTCCAAGAGCCTTCCTCTTCACCTAGTATAGATTCACTTCAAGTACATATTTTGTGTGGTTGGAGCCAACAGTGTCCTATTGTCCAGTTACTACAGTATCTAACTACGCTTGTCCAACCCTCCAGACGGATAGCCCTCTGCGAGTAAGGGGTCTATACTCCGACGTCATATCGAATAGCTACCTAATAATATCAATGATATGGCTTTCAGGAGTAAACCAATCGTAGGAATGGGTTCACTCATCATCAAATTGATATAGCTTATCCTGAATTATTGGTCCTAAAATCATGACCTACTAAGCAGCTGAAACACATTTTCAGGGAACGAATACTCACTATACGACCCTTAAAGTGTCCACAGCGACCAGGGATATCATAAATGTTGACCTTCAAGTTGCACACAGTATGGTGTAACTAGCGATTCCAAGCCCACCCCTTCTTCATGTAGACCCATACTCGGTGCTATATCAGTCTCATTGTGGGAGCCTACTGTTAGTGGCCTGGCCTGTGAGCTCCAGACGATGTACAAACACTAGATCCAGAGAAAGAGGCTAGGGTTGGTTCTTCATAATGCTGTAGAGGGGACCTGCCAGCAGCAGGAAGAGGTGGAAGAGGAGACCTGGCATTGCTGTGGTGTGCAGTGGTGGGTGGCATTTGAGCTGTGAGCAACTGGGTTTGAGCGGGTCTGGGGCGTAACACATGCCCCTCTGAGGGTCCCCATTCTGCCCAAGGCAAATGAATATTTTTGCAGTATGGGAGACCCAAGTGCCCCTTTTCAAATTCTGCAGGAGGGCCCCTTCATTTTATGTTACGTCGCTGGAGTGGGTTACAGTGACATAACCGCAGCTACCTGGATTGGTGACTGACGCATGCCTGACCTCTGCATCACAGCAAATGCAACAGAGGTGTTAAATCTGTACACTTGCATGTATTCTCTGAAAGAACAGAATATGAAAGTGTTGTAATAAAAAGATGTCCAATACCGAGCTGTAGATTAAGATCAAATGGCTTATTAAATAGCTTTAATGAAGAGCCCCACCAGAAGCAGCCTGCCTGCTGCTCAGCCCATACTCCAACTGATACTCACAGGCACCCAACATTCCAATGAAACACCATGCACCAACATTCCACACTCATACTGGCTGAGCAGCAGGTATAACACATCTCCCCTTTTTACAGAACAAAAGAACACATTGCGACAACCCAAAGAACACCTCGCAATTCCATAAAGAGAAACAAGAAACATGCAAGGAAATAAATTAGATGTAAGAACGATAAGAAATTGCATATACGTAAGGAACCATGCATGTAAACGCAATAAGTAAAAGACAATAATGCGCATGACAGAAATAACGCGAACTGATAAAGAAACAAGAAGCTATGCATGGAAACATATTAGATGTACAGATGATATGATATAGCATATACACAAAATCTAGGCATATAAAAGCTATACATAAAAGATCAACAATATTGCGAATACCAGATGGCCATATCGCAAACTCATAAAGAGACATGCAACAAAACAGATTAAATGTCACCCATGTCTCCCCTTTTCCCAAAGCATAAGTAGAAAACTACACATTCTACCACGCCCCACATCTCATACCGAGCCCCACACACCACTAAACACACCCGTTGGCCAGACTAGCATGAAAGCCAGCCCACTGAGAAAATCCAACACATAAGTGGCGCGGCAGTCAAAAACACATAGCAAAACTTAAACTACTACTCACACACCATCAAAACAATACCACACTGAATCACCCTGCATATAGCTCTCACTGCAAAACACAGGGTGTACACCAGCAAAGAATGGGTGAAATCCAGCCCACGCTTCACCCCTAAAAGAACGGAAAAACTGGCATACCGTAGGCAACTATACAGTAAGCAAATGGTGACGTAACCTTGCACAGTCATCCCACATAAAATATCTGAATCAAAAATGGGTGAGGTAACCTCGCGCAGTCTTCTTACGCAAAACATCTGAATCACAAACAGGTGATTTAACCTTGCACAGTCATCCTATGCAAAACATCTGAAACAGGTGACTTTACTCACCCTTTCATCTACACACAAAACAAACAAGTATTGGCATAGCCAATAGGTATCACCTTTGGGACCTTATAAGTGTTAAGCCACAGCTAGTGGCTTTTTTAATGTCTTTAAGCTCTTTAACCAGGCTCAACCTAATTGAAAAGGGGGAGGAGAGTGATGCAGGAAGGAACATATATAATATCTACATTAATATGCAAGTGTTTACATGAAATGCTCATAGTAGCAGTAATCGTCTGTGGATAATACGCGCGCGGAGTGCATCGGCTATCTCCCAATTTACGCCATTTGTATAACTAACATTGGTATGGTTGAAATATCACACAGATATTACGGATACACATACTGTTGCGTTACTGGCATTATTCGTTTACCAAGCATATATACAGTCTGTACTAAGAATGTAAGTGCGGACTAAGTATGTATACATACATCTATGAAAGTGTGCTAAACGAATAATGAGCGTTTACGTCTACACAGACATTCGCTTTACTACACACACGCTCATAGGGGCTTGTAGCGACAGTTTCTGTGTGATATATTTCATATACAAAGTACATAATAATAAGTGCCTCTGTAATGTAAATGTTTCATTTTTATAAGACAAAATGTCCATCTGGACTTGTCTTGAGAACCAATAATTAAATATGAATCTAGGGAGCGTTTAATTCGTCTTTGTTAGTCCGCTAATGGCAAAAAGATGTAGGCACACACACGCACACAAACTATATTAATGCGTACACATGTTTTCCTCATACGCCCTGTGGGGTAAGAGAAGGTAGAGTGGGCCTATATATATTTCATTCTTCTGATCTTGGTTCAATTTCCCTTTTCTGTGCAACTGCAAACTGTACTTTCCTTTAAAAAGAAGAGCAGGCGATTATCTTAAGAAAAGTAATTATTTGATTATAAATCAAGCCGGGTTTCATTGTACGACAGGTCTTCCCGGGGTACACTGATCTGTCCGAGGATCAGCCCCCACTGCCCCCAAACGAACACCTAGGCCTCTGATTGGTCCAACCCCTTCTCTGCCCTGTGGCCCAGCTCTCCTCTCTGAATCACGCACTCTACAAGACCAACCCACACCCTTCACTGGCTCCACACCTCACCTTCAACCGGGGTCTCACGAAGGAGCCCTCAAAAACCACTGGGCTACTCATGACGTGCACTCGCTCATATGCTGGATTGTCTAGCATACATAGTAAATCACATCCGCCTTTTCTAAAATATAACCGATGGAAGAGAACAGACAGACTATGAATACGCACTTCTACAGACCCGCGTGCTACCCAAAATCACACCGTCTGTGCGGAACACTGCAAGAATCGGGCATGCAAACTTTGTAATGGTCCCCACTAGACTAGACTCCAGACCACCCCCTACCCCTCTGAGAAACAAGATCGCTGAGGCAGGTTAATACTCAAAGGCAGATGATATGAAGGACCACTGTTAATGCCAAGTGGCTCTAGTCGGAGCACTTGGGAAGCGCAGCTGAAAGGAGCTGCTATTACGGAAAGGAAGGGCATTCCCGCTGAAGCCGAGTATTTAAATGTGTGAATTTATACTATAAATGTTATAGACGTTAACAAAATATTAAAAATGGTAGGTCTTATTATAGGTTCCATGATGCTCACATATATCAATTTGTATTGTAGTCATAATGTGTTCTGTAAACCATGGACAACATTAACAAACAAACAAAACATAATAGTGTATCAAAATGTAACATACTATAACCTAATGTATGTTATCTAACGTAACGCATGCTCTAGACCCATCAGAGCATATCTTTTCACAAAGCCATAAAATGGGAATTTTCCTTGGTAAGACCAGGTGCTACGATTACCCAACTTGCTGGTACTCAGTCATACCTGCGATATAACCGAACTTCCTAACACTAAAAGAGCGTGCCATAAAGTGGGTTGAGATACATCACACAAAAACAGTGCAACTTAACATCATATGCCATGTACACAAGCAGGGCGTGGTGTCAGCATGAGTTTATGCGTCACCCCTACATTTCTGGTGAAAGTATGGTTAATGTGACTTTAGAAGCTGCATGCCGTAGCCACCTTTCAAAAGTTGTATCCACAACATAATAAAAGATGCAATGTTTGCATAAGAAACAATGCAAGAAAAGGTACAATACTGCAATACAAATTATATTGTAAAAAAACAAAACGCTTGATTTCAAATTGCTGTTGTATCAGATGCTGTACTGTTATTATTGTTGATATTATCTTAAGAATCGGCTAATAAACAACTAACAGCCAAGTAAAACGGTCTAAAGGAAAACATTGAACAACGAATGTAAATAAAATAAAATACAAAGACAGTAATACATAGTCACCTACAATAGAAAAGGTCCTGTTAAATGAAGTTATAAGCCTCCCCCAACCAAAAAGAAGAGAGGTGGTACTGTCCTTACTTAAAATCTATAGGACACAATGTGTACCAGTCACGACTTACGGGGCTGAAATCTGGGGCTATATAAACCTGAAAAGTGTCCAGGCTGAAGAAAATAGATTCTGTAGGAGAATTCTAGGTTTACCGATTTCATCATCCACTTTTATCTGTCATAATAAGCTAAGATTACCGTATTTGGAGGACTATACCAGATCCCGCCCTGCCCTGTTTTGGCTAAAAGTTTGGCAAAATCCAGCAGCCACATTAACAAGGGAAATTTTGCTGATTGCCTAAAATGTGACAGGGGTGGTGACATACCATAGATTGCGGAAGTACGGGCAAATTTGACAGCTGTTAACCGTAGCCAAATTTTCTATAACCCCGACCAATTAGATAGCATCGATGGAAAGACTATCCGCAAACTATTATATAAACATTACGGGGACATAAGACATACCCAGGAGTCTATTAAAGTATTTGTGGGACAATATATAACAATGGCAGAAGAAGGAGGACCTCCATCCTGTTTACCTGCCAGTTATTTGTTAAAAGATACTACTCGCTGGGAGCAAAGCCTTCTTTTTCGCCTTAGATCGGGTACAATAAAATATTTGTTGTGTTTCCCCTTAGGATATCAACCCAATATTGATGATCATGCTTGCCCATTTGGCAATATAGGAAAACAGTCCATGCTGCATTTTTTGTTTTTCTGTACCTTTCATCAAAAATATAGTATGAGGCTATTGATACCGTTTTTTAGGTCAAAGGGCATAACTGATTTTAAGGTTGCCTATAAAATAATTCTGCAGGTTAAAAATGTTGATTTAATATACCGAGTATGCACCTTTTTGAAAATGGCTATCCGTTCACGCTCTTCCATGAATCCTTGAATGTTGGACTAGGTTGCACTTTATATATACCTCTGGATTGTACTTTTAAATAGGGGAATATGTAATACAATTAATTTGAGGGCGCATAGAGTACTTTGTTGACAATTTTTCCTTGTTTTTGTATATTGGCACTCCTACACAATGCTGCTATTTGTAATTTTAATGTCATTTATTAATTTGTCTACTCCTTGCATATTTGCACATTGCACCCTGCACTTTAGTATTGAAGTTGCAATTGGTTTTGTGATCTTTTAATTTGCACATTGCACTCTGACACTTTAGTATTGAAGCTGCAATTGGCTATGTGACTTGTTAATTTGTTTGCTCCCTGTATATTCGCACATTGCACCTTGGCACTTTAGTATTGAAGTTGCAATTGGTCATGCGATTTATTAATTTGCCTGCCCCCTGCATATTTGCACATTGCACCCTGGCACTTTAGTATTGAAGTTGCAATTGGTTATGCGTGATATCCTTGTAATATTTTATTGATTAGTTGTAGAATTAAATCTGGTTTTAAAATTTAATGATGAAGGATTATGTAACTGACAATGAGAAATGCTTAAACGATAAGCTTGTAATATAATTAATGTTTAGTCACAACCTTCTTAATAACTATGGATTATGTGAAATGTATGTACTTTTATGGATAATACATATCCGAATAAAAGATCAAGATTGATTGAATTGTTGGTTTTAACGGGAGAAAAATTGTTACAAAAATAAAATAAAATAAATGAATTAGTGAAATCCAGTTTATTCTACAAAAATAAAAACCAAGGTGTAATTCAATTACACCGGGCTAGCCTCTAATACTCTGGTGTTCTAGTTAGAAATTGTCTTCAGTGTTTTTAAAATAACATATTCTGAAACAAAAAAGTAAAATGGTATGAAAATGTACCCTTTTCTGAAAAGACAGATTAGTGTTGCGCTCTGGGTAGGAGGGGACTGGCCTTTCCACTAGCCACTACAGAGGGACGAGACATTGTCATGCAAAGAGACCACCGCCTCGCATTCTCTCTTCCCTGCCTCTCACGTATATTTGAAGCATCTCATACAAGCCGGGAGGCGCATTCTCAGCCACAGGGGATCAGGCAGTAAGGAATAGAGAGAGAATGTGGCGAGGGAGGGTTACGGCACTGGGAGAGAGCACCACGCACTGCAGAGACTCCTGGAAACGCTACACGTAGAAAAACTCGAGCACGATGGAGCGAGACATCCCAAACCGAGGGTTTTTTCGGGGACAGAAGACCCTTACCACCTAGGGGAGGATAAAAAAATGGACTTTCCGACAGAAGGAAAAAAAATACAGCCACCACGCTAGAGGATGCAAACTAGAAGTCAAGTCCCACTCTCGTAGTCCTTCATGACAAGAAGATTGAGAGCTTTGTACAACGAGTGGTTTCGTTTTACGGTTGAGGAGAAAAATAAACTCGAGCAGATACAAAAATGCAGTAGCGAAAGCACGCCCTATGCGTGAAACCTGACCCATGAGGAGAGGAATGCACTGCCACCCTGCGCGCCACTGCTCGCTCCAGCAAGCAAAACGCTGTGGGAGTGAACATTTGCCAAGAAGGTGGAATGTGCGCCCTCCTTTAGCCATTTTCAGGCTACAACAAGAAAATGACACAGGCAACACCCAACCCAATGCGTGGAGGGAGTCAGACCCACACAGAGAAGTTTAAAGTGTTTACAAGAAGCCTCGCAGAGCAGCGCATGTGCGCTGGATCCGGCTCGACCTAAAAATAAGTGACTAAACAGCGCACAGTTATCGCACACACAAAGGAGGAAATTAGTTACTTAACAACGCACAGTCATCCCAAACATCAACAAGAAATGGGTGGTGGGTGACTTATTCATACACCGTCATCCCACACAACAATAATAAAAGGTCATCCCACACAACAACAAGGAAGTGGTGACTTACCCATGCACAGTAATCCCAACAACAACCTAAGAAGAGTGACTTATCCACTCACAGTCATCCCAAACAAAATAACCTCTGAAACAAACATGAATAGTACTAGGGTACTCACAACACTACAAATGTGTGCTAGGGTACTCACATCCCTACAACTCACACGTCACCCTTAACCCAAAGGCATCTAAAGCAAAGAGCAAGAAATGAATGACTTTCTCACTCACCGCAATACCAACAACAGCAACCCAACACTAACCCACCAAATGTTTTGCAGCACCAAACACACCACCTTCCTCAGCAGGCAGGAGACACAAACTGAACTTAACCTTATTTTCAAAACAATGTCTCACAATAAAATTCGAAACCCCAATCCTGGCCAAAGTCATATTTGCCTCCTGAGGCTAGCTGACACCTTATCAAGGACCAGGATATTCAATATGTCCATTAATCAGAGGATGCTTCAGCCACCTACAAACAGTCATTTTCGAACAGTTCCTCAACTTGAACACAGTCATCAGTCTACCTTCCATTTTAACCTCACATAGTCATCAGAAACTATAAGACCGGACTCCCCCTGTATGAGCTCCAAGATACAAATCAGTCGCTGGGAAACGCTTGAAGAACCTTCCTCCGTCTTATCGCGGATTCCCACGTGCGACCCAAGCACCTGTGACAGCACACTGTAAGCCTGTACATCCACTGGGAGAATGATCCTGTACATCCCCAATGTCACCGTAATTCGTAGGTTCTGTTGACTCTCCACACCCCAGCATAGAAGCTTGCAATGCTGGAAATTGGTTCCCGTGCGCCTGCTGCACCTCCTTTCGTGTGCACATGCACTCTCCGACACACTCCGAAATGCAGGAATACCAAACCCCGCCGCACTAAGCAAAGATGGCGGCACATAAATTACGATTACAATTACGTTAATTACGATATAGAGGAGAAAGATATGCATAAATCCGCACTAATTCAATATAAACAAGCATTTACAATGCAATGGTCTCGGCATCATTAAAGGTAGAGCTATTGGCATTGCTCATGACATTTCTTTAAATCATAAATAAATGGCATTGTCATTTACATTGCCAATAGCTTAATCGTTAAATAAATGGCATTGTCATTTACAATGGGCAACTGCAAGACTTTGTTTGTAATGTAAGCCATGCTTTCGCAGTACTGTTGAATTTCATTATCGTCGCCTAGTGCTATTTTTCAGCCGTATATAGCGTGAGTTTTGTGGAGGTGCACCCTGCACGCTCACACACTGCTCACCCTACACACTCACACACTGCTCACCCTGCGTAATGCGAAAAGACCTAGCTCTGCCCTTCGGCCTGTGTTGTAATCGCACAGTAGGTTGTGAGTAGCTGCGCTTGATTGGTTGAGGCATCCCCTCCTTGCTGCTCCCTTCACAGAGGGCCGGCTGCCTCAATGAAGCTCCCACGTGTTTAGCTGTTCTTTGTTTTAGCTCCTGTGTGTCAGTGCACCGTGTAAGCGCACAAGCATACCCTGCTCTCTCTGGAACAGGCACCCGGCACTCACCACTCTGCACTCACCACTCTGCACTTACCACTCTGCACTCACCACTCTACACACTCACTCTGCACACTCACTCTACACACTCACTCTGCACTCACAACTCTGCACTCTGCACACTCACTCTGCACTCACACTCTGCACTCTGCACTCACACTCTGCACTCACACTCTGCACTCACACTCTGCACTCTGCACTCACTACTCTGCACTCACTACTCTTCACTCACTACTCTGCACTCACTACTCTGCACTCACTACTCTGCACTCACACTCTGCACTCACACTCTGCACTCACTACTCTGCACACTCACTCTACACACTCACTCTGCACTCACAACTCTGCACTCTGCACACTCACTCTGCACTCACACTCTGCACTCTGCACTCACACTCTGCACTCACACTCTGCACTCACACTCTGCACTCTGCACTCACTACTCTGCACTCACTACTCTTCACTCACTACTCTGCACTCACTACTCTGCACTCACTACTCTGCACTCACACTCTGCACTCACACTCTGCACTCACTACTCTGCACTCACTACTCTGCACTCACTACTCTGCACTCTGCACTCACTACTCTGCACTCACTACTCTGCACTCTGCACTCCCTACTCTGCACTCACTACTCTGCACTCACTACTCTGCACTCACTACTCTGCACTCTGCACTCACTACTCTGCACTCACTACTCTGCACTCACTACTCTGCACTCTGCACTCCCTACTCTGCACTCACTACTCTGCAATCACTACTCTGCACTCACTACTCTGCACTGACACTCTGCACTCACTACTCTGCACTCACACTCTGCACTCACTACTCTGCACTCACACTCTGCACTCACACTCTGCACTCACACTCTGCACGCACACTCTACACTCTGCACCCACTACTCTGCACTCTGCACTCACTACTCTGCACTCACTACTCTGCACTCTGCACTCACTACTCTGCACTCTGCACTCACTACTCTGCACTCTGCACTCACTACTCTGCACTCACTACTCTGCACTCACTACTCTGCACTCTGCACTCACACTCTGCACTCACTACTCTTCACTCACTACTCTGCACTCACTACTCTGCACTCACTACTCTGCACTCACTACTCTGCACTCAAACTCAAACTCTGCACTCACACTCTGCACTCACACTCTGCACTCACTACTCTGCACTCACTACTCTGCACTCTGCACTCCCTACTCTGCACTCACTACTCTGCACTCACTACTCTGCACTCTGCACTCACACTCTGCACTCACTACTCTGCACTCACTACTCTGCACTCTGCACTCACACTCTGCACTCACTACTCTTCACTCACTACTCTGCACTCACTACTCTGCACTCACTACTCTGCACTCACTACTCTGCACTCTGCACTCACTACTCTGCACTCACTACTCTGCACTCACTACTCTGCACTCACTACTCTGCACTCTGCACTCCCTACTCTGCACTCACTACTCTGCACTCACTACTTTGCACTCACTACTCTGCACTCACACTCTGCACTCACTACTCTGCACTCACACTCTGCACTCACTACTCTGCACTCACTACTCTGCACTCACTATTCTGCACTCACTACTCTGCACTCACACTCTGCACTCACACTCTGCACTCACACTCTGCATGCACACTCTCCACTCTGCACCCACTACTCTGCACTCTGCACTCACTACTCTGCACTCAATACTCTGCACTCTGCACTCACTACTCTGCACTCTGCACTCACTACTCTGCACTCTGCACTCACTACTCTGCACTCACTACTCTGCACGCACTACTCTGCACTCTGCACTCACACTCTGCACTCACACTCTGCACTCACTACTCTGCACTCACTACTCTGCACTCACTACTCTGCACTCAAACTCAAACTCTGCACTCACACTCTGCACTCACACTCTGCACTCACTACTCTGCACTCACTACTCTGCACTCTGCACTCCCTACTCTGCACTCACTACTCTGCACTCACTACTCTGCACTCTGCACTCACACTCTGCACTCACACTCTGCACTCACAACTCTGCACTCACTACTCTGCACTCACTACTCTGTACTCTGCACTCACTACTCTGCACTCTGCACTCACTACTCTGCACTCTGCACTCACTACTCTGCACTCACTACTCTGCACTCACTACTCTGCACTCACTACTCTGCACTCACACTCTGTACTCACTACTCTGCACTCACTACTCTGCACTCACTACTCTGCAGTCACCACTCTGCACTCACTACTCTGCACTCACTACTCTGCACTCACTACTCTGCACTCTGCACTAACACTCTGCACTCACACTCTGCACTCACTACTCTGCACTCACTACTCTGCACTCACTACTCTGCACTCACTACTCTGCACTCAAACTCAAACTCTGCACTCACACTCTGCACTCACTACTCTGCACTCACTACTCTGCACTCTGCACTCACTACTCTGCACTCACTACTCTGCACTCACTACTCTGCACTCTGCACTCACACTCTGCACTCACTACTCTGCACTCTGCACTCAAACTCTGCACTCACACTCTGCACTCACTACTCTGTACTCACTACTCTGTACTCTGCACTCCCTACTCTGCACACTACTCTGCACTCTTTACTCTGCACTCACTACTCTGCACTTACTACTCTGCACTCTGCATTCACACTCTACACTCACACTCTGCACTCACAACTCTGCACTCACTACTCTGCACTCACTACTCTGTACTCTGCACTCACTACTCTGCACTCTGCACTCACTACTCTGCACTCTGCACTCACTACTCTGCACTCACTACTCTGCACTCACTACTCTGCACTCACACTCTGTACTCACTACTCTGCACTCACTACTCTGCACTCACTACTCTGCACTCTGCACTCACTACTCTGCACTCACCACTCTGCACTCACTACTCTGCACTCACTACTCTGCACTCACACTCTGCACTCACTACTCTGCACTCACACTCTGCACTCACTACTCTGCACTCACTACTCTGCATTCACACTCTGCACTCACACTCTGCACTCTGCACTCACTACTCTGCACTCACTACTCTGCACTCTGCACTCACTACTCTGCACTCACAACTCTGCAATCTGCACTCACAACTCTGCACTCTGCACTCACTACTCTGCACTCTGCACTTACTACTCTGCCCTCACTACTCTGCACTCACTACTCTGCACTCTGCACTCACTCATCTGCACTATGCACTCACTACTCTGCACTCACTACTCTGCACTCACTACTCTGCACTCACTGCTCTGCACTCACTACTCTGCACTCTGCACTCACTATTCTGCACTCACTACTCTGCGCTCACTACTCTGCACTCACACTCTGCACTCACTACTCTGCACTCACTACTCTGCACACACTACTCTACACTCACTACTCTGCACTCACTACTCTGCAATCTGCACTCACTACTCTGCACTCTGCACTCACTACTCTCAACTCATTACTCTGCACTCACTACTCTGCACTCACTACTCTGCACTCTGCACTCACTACTCTGCACTCACTACTCTGCACTCACAACTCTGCACTCACTACTCTGCACTCACTACTCTGCACTCACTACTCTGCACTCACTACTCTGCACTCACACTCTGCACTCACTACTCTGCACTCACAACTCTGCACTCACTACTCTGCACTCACTACTCTGCACTCACTACCCTGCACTCACTACTCTGCACTCACTACTCTGCACTCGCACTCTGCACTCTCCACTATGCCCTCACTACTCTGCACTCTGCACTCACTACTCTGCACTCACTACTCTGCACTCACTACTTTGCACTCACTACTCTGCACCCACTACTCTGCACTCTGCACTCACACTCTGCACTCACACTCTGCACTCATGGCTCTGCACTCACTACTCTGCACTCACTACTCTGCACTCACTACTCTGCACTCACACTCTGAGCAGATGCATGACTGGGTATACACACTTTTTTTTAAGTCCTACAACTGGATAGTAGGTGCCGTTGGTTCTCGTATTTGGCATCACTGGCAGTGGCCTGAAGTAGGGCAAGCAGCAGTGGCCTCCTCAGAAATATCTTGGGCCCTGGCACTTATTATGGCACAAATTAAACACTGCTAACAAGTGATTTTGCTCTCTAGCAACCACGTCATTGCCTCATTATTTACTGCTCTGTTTTCACTTATGTTCATGGACACATCATTGTTTTGTGCTTCCGCGCCAGCACTCTGCACTCATTACTCTGCACTCACTACTTTGCACTCCCTACTCTGCACTCTGCACTCACTACTCTGCACTCACTACTCTGCACTCACTACTCTGCACTCACACTCTGCACTCACTACTCTGCACTCACAACTCTGCACTCACTACTCTGCACTCACTACTCTGCACTCACTACTCTGCACTCACTACTCTGCACTCGCACTCACTACTCTGCACTCTGCACTCACTACTCTGCACTCACTACTCTGCACTCACTAGTCTGCACCCACTACTCTGCACTCTGCACTCACACTCTGCACTCACACTCTGCACTCACACTCTGCACTCATGACTCTGCACTCACTACTCTGCACTCACTACTCTGCACTCACTACTCTGCACTCAGACTCAAACTCTGCACTCACACTCTGCACTCACACTCTGCACTCACTACTCTGCACTCACTACTCTGCACTCTGCACTCCCTACTCTGCACTCACTACTCTGCACTCACTGCACTGCACTCACTACTCTGCACTCTGCACTCACTACTCTGCACTCACTACTCTGCACTCACTACTCTGCACTCACACTCTGCACTCACTAATCTGCACTCACTACTCTGCACTCACTACTCTCCACTCACTACTCTGCACTCACTACTCTGCAATCTGCACTCACTACTCTGCACTCACTACTCTGCACTCACTACTCTGCACTCTGCACTCACTACTCTGCACTCATTACTCTTCACTCACTACTCTGCACTCACTACTCTGCACTCTGCACTCACTACTCTGCACTCACTACTCTGCACTCACTACTCTGCACTCACTACTCTGCACTCACTACTCTGCACTCACACTTTGCACTCACTACTCTGCACTCACAACTCTGCACTCACTACTCTGCACTCACTACTCTGCAATCACTACCCTGCACTCACTACTCTGCACTCACTACTCTGCACTCACTACCCTGCACTTACTACCCTGCACTCACTACTCTGCACTCGCACTCTGCACTCTGCACTATGCCCTCACTACTCTGCACTCTGCACTCACTACTCTGCACTCACTACTCTGCACTCACTACTCTGCACTCACTACTCTGCACCCACTACTCTGCACTCTGCACTCACACTCTGCACTCACACTCTGCACTCACGACTCTGCACTCACTACTCTGCACTCACTACTCTGCACTCACTACTCTGCACTCACTACTCTGCACTCACACTCTGAGCAGATGCATGACTGGGTATACACACTTTTTTTTAAGTCCTACAACTGGATAGTAGGTGCCGTTAGTTCTCGTATTTGGCATCACTGGCAGTGGCCTGAAGTAGGGCAAGCAGCAGTGGCCTCCTCAGAAATATATTGGGCCCTGGCACTTATTATGGCACAAATTAAACACTGCTAACAAGTGATTTTGCTTTCTAGCAACCACGTCACTGCCTCATTATTTACTGCTCTGTTTTCACTTATGTTCATGGACACATCATTGTTTTGTGCTTCCGCGCCAGCACTCTGCACTCATTACTCTGCACTCACTACTTTGCACTCCCTACTCTGCACTCTGCACTCACTACTCTGCACTCACTACTCTGCACTCACTACTCTGCACTCACACTCTGCACTCACTACTCTGCACTCACAACTCTGCACTCACTACTCTGCACTCACTACTCTGCACTCACTACTCTGCACTCACTACTCTGCACTCACTACTTTGCACTCCCACTCTGCACCCTGCACTATGCACTCACTACTCTGCACTCACTACTCTGCACTCACTACTCTGCATTCACTAGTCTGCACCCACTACTCTGCACTCTGCACTCACACTCTGCACTCACACTCTGCACTCATGACTCTGCACTCACTACTCTGCACTCACTACTCTGCGCTCACTACTCTGCACTCACTACTCTGCACACACACTCTGAGCAGATGCATGACTGGGTATACACACTTTTTTTTAAAGTCCTACAACTGGATAGTAGGTGCCGTTGGTTCTCGTATTTGGCATCACTGGCAGTGGCCTGAAGTAGGGCAAGCAGCAGTGGCCTCCTCAGAAATATCTTGGGCCCTGGCACTTATTATGGCACAAATTAAACACTGCTAACAAGTGATTTTGCTTTCTAGCAACCATGTTACTGCCTTATTATTTACTGCTCTGTTTTCACTTATGTTCATTGGACACATCATTGTTTTGTGCCTCTGCGCCAGCACTCTGCACTCATTACTCTGCACTCACTACTTTGCACTCCCTACTCTGCACTCTGCACTCACTACTCTGCACTCACTACTCTGCACTCACTACTCTGCAGTCACTGCTCTGCACTCACTACTCTGCACTCACTACTCTGCACTCTGCACTTACTACTCTGCACTCACTACTCTGCACTCACTACTCTGCACTCACAACTCTGCACTCACTACTCTGCACTCACTACTCTGCACTCACTACTCTGCACTCTGCAATCACTACTCTGCACTCACTACTCTGCACTCACACTCTGCACTCTGCACTCAGTACTCTGCACTCTGCACTCACTACTCTGCACTCTGCACTCACTACTCTGCACTCACACCTCTGCAATCTGCACTCACAACTCTGCACTCTGCACTCACTACTCTGCACTCTGCACTTACTACTCTGCACTCACTACTCTGCACTCTGCACTCACTACTCTGCACTCACTACTCTGCACTCTGCAATCACTACTCTGCACTCACTATTCTGCACTCACACTCTGCACTCTGTACTCTGCACTCTGCACTCCCTACTCTGCACTCTGCACTCACTACTCTGCACTCACACCTCTGCAATCTGCACTCACAACTCTGCACTCACTACTCTGCACTCTGCACTCACTACTCTGCACTCACTACTCTGCACTCACTACTCTGCACTCACTGCTCTGCACTCACTACTCTGCACTCTGCACTCACTACTCTGCACTCACTACTCTGCACTCACTACTCTGCACTCACACTCTGCACTCACTACTCTGCACTCACTACTCTGCACTCACTACTCTGCACTCACACTCTGCACTCACTACTCTGCACTCACTACTCTGCACTCACTACTCTCCACTCACTACTCTGCACTCACTACTCTGCAATCTGCACTCACTACTCTGCACTCACTACTCTGCACTCACTACTCTGCACTCTGCACTCACTACTCTGCACTCATTACTCTTCACTCACTACTCTGCACTCACTACTCTGCACTCTGCACTCACTACTCTGCACTCACTACTCTGCACTCACTACTCTGCACTCACTACTCTGCACTCACTACTCTGCACTCACACTCTGAGCAGATGCATGACTGGGTATACACACTTTTTTTTAAGTCCTACAACTGGATAGTAGGTGCCGTTAGTTCTCGTATTTGGCATCACTGGCAGTGGCCTGAAGTAGGGCAAGCAGCAGTGGCCTCCTCAGAAATATATTGGGCCCTGGCACTTATTATGGCACAAATTAAACACTGCTAACAAGTGATTTTGCTTTCTAGCAACCACGTCACTGCCTCATTATTTACTGCTCTGTTTTCACTTATGTTCATGGACACATCATTGTTTTGTGCTTCCGCGCCAGCACTCTGCACTCATTACTCTGCACTCACTACTTTGCACTCCCTACTCTGCACTCTGCACTCACTACTTTGCACTCACTACTCTGCACTCACTACTCTGCACTCACACTCTGCACTCACTACTCTGCACTCACAACTCTGCACTCACTACTCTGCACTCACTACTCTGCACTCACTACTCTGCACTCACTACTCTGCACTCACTACTTTGCACTCCCACTCTGCACCCTGCACTATGCACTCACTACTCTGCACTCTGCACTCACTACTCTGCACTCACTACTCTGCATTCACTAGTCTGCACCCACTACTCTGCACTCTGCACTCACACTCTGCACTCACACTCTGCACTCATGACTCTGCACTCACTACTCTGCACTCACTACTCTGCGCTCACTACTCTGCACTCACTACTCTGCACACACACTCTGAGCAGATGCATGACTGGGTATACACACTTTTTTTTAAAGTCCTACAACTGGATAGTAGGTGCCGTTGGTTCTCGTATTTGGCATCACTGGCAGTGGCCTGAAGTAGGGCAAGCAGCAGTGGCCTCCTCAGAAATATCTTGGGCCCTGGCACTTATTATGGCACAAATTAAACACTGCTAACAAGTGATTTTGCTTTCTAGCAACCATGTTACTGCCTCATTATTTACTGCTCTGTTTTCACTTATGTTCATTGGACACATCATTGTTTTGTGCCTCTGCGCCAGCACTCTGCACTCATTACTCTGCACTCACTACTTTGCACTCCCTACTCTGCACTCTGCACTCACTACTCTGCACTCACTACTCTGCACTCACTACTCTGCAGTCACTGCTCTGCACTCACTACTCTGCACTCACTACTCTGCACTCTGCACTTACTACTCTGCACTCACTACTCTGCACTCACTACTCTGCACTCACAACTCTGCACTCACTACTCTGCACTCACTACTCTGCACTCACTACTCTGCACTCTGCAATCACTACTCTGCACTCACTACTCTGCACTCACACTCTGCACTCTGCACTCAGTACTCTGCACTCTGCACTCACTACTCTGCACTCTGCACTCACTACTCTGCACTCACACCTCTGCAATCTGCACTCACAACTCTGCACTCTGCACTCACTACTCTGCACTCTGCACTTACTACTCTGCACTCACTACTCTGCACTCTGCACTCACTACTCTGCACTCACTACTCTGCACTCTGCAATCACTACTCTGCACTCACTATTCTGCACTCACACTCTGCACTCTGTACTCTGCACTCTGCACTCCCTACTCTGCACTCTGCACTCACTACTCTGCACTCACACCTCTGCAATCTGCACTCACAACTCTGCACTCACTACTCTGCACTCTGCACTCACTACTCTGCACTCACTACTCTGCACTCACTACTCTGCACTCACTGCTCTGCACTCACTACTCTGCACTCTGCACTCACTACTCTGCACTCACTACTCTGCACTCACTACTCTGCACTCACACTCTGCACTCACTACTCTGCACTCACTACTCTGCACTCACTACTCTACACTCACTACTCTGCACTCACTACTCTGCACTCACTACTCTGCACTCACTACTCTGCACTCTGCACTCACTACTCTGCACTCATTACTCTGCACTCACTGCTCTGCACTCACTACTCTGCACTCTGCACTCACTACTCTGCACTCACAACTCTGCACTCACTACTCTGCACTCACAACTCTGCACTCACTACTCTGCACTCACTACTCTGCACTCACTACTCTGCACTCACACTCTGCACTCACTACTCTGCACTCACAACTCTGCACTTACTGCTCTGCACTCACTACTCTGCACTCACTACTCTGCACTCACTACTCTGCACTCGCACTCTGCACTCTGCACTACGCACTCACTACTCTGCACTCTGCACTCACTACTCTGCACTCACTACTCTGCACTCACTACTCTGCACCCACTACTCTGCACTCTGCACTCACACTCTGCACTCACACTCTGCACTCATGACTCTGCACTCACTACTCTGCACTCACTACTCTGCACTCACTACTCTGCACTCACACTCTGAGCAGATGCATGACTGGGTATACACACTTTTTTTTTAAGTCCTACAACTGGATAGTAGGTGCCGTTGGTTCTCGTATTTGGCATCACTGGCAGTGGCCTGAAGTAGGGCAAGCAGCAGTGGCCTCCTAAGAAATATCTTGGGCCCTGGCACTTATTATGGCACAAATTAAACACTGCTAACAAGTGATTTTGCTTTCTAGCAACCACGTCACTGCCTCATTATTTACTGCTCTGTTTTCACTCATGTTCATGGACACATCATTGTTTTGAGCTTCCGCGCCAGCACTCTGCACTCATTACTCTGCACTCACTACTTTGCACTCCCTACTCTGCACTCTGCACTCACTACTCTGCACTCACTACTCTGCACTCACTACTCTGCAGTCACTGCTCTGCACTCACTACTCTGTACTCACTACTCTGCACTCTGCACTTACTACTCTGCACTCACTACTCTGCACTCACTACTCTGCACTCACAACTCTGCACTCACTACTCTGCACTCACTACTCTGCACTCACACTCTGCACTCACACTCTGCACTCACTACTCTGCACTCACTACTCTGCACTCACTACTCTGCACTCACTCCTCTGCACTCACTAATCTGCACTCTGCACTCACTACTCTGCAATCACTACTCTGCACTCACTACTCTGCATTCACTACTCTGCACTCACTACTCTGCACTCACTATTTTGCACTCACTATTCTGCACTCACACTCTGCACTCACACTCTGCACTCACTACTCTGCACTCACTACTCTGCACTCACTACTCTGCACTCTGCAATCACTACTCTGCACTCACTACTCTGCACTCACTACTCTGCACTCACTACTCTGCACTCACTATGCTGCACTCACTACTCTGCACTCACACTCTGCACTCACACTCTGCACTCACTACTTTGCACTCACTACTCTGCACTCACTACTCTGCACTCACTACTCTGCACTCTGCACTCACTACTCTGCACTCACTACTCTGCACTCTGCACTCACTACTCTGCACTCACTACTCTGCACTCACACTCTGCACTCACACTCTGCACTCACTACTCTGCACTCACTACTCTGTACTCACTACTCTGCACTCACACTCTGCACTCACTACTCTGCACTCTGCACTCACTACTCTGCACTCACACCTCTGCTCTGCAATCTGCACTCACAACTCTGCACTCTGCACTCACTACTCTGCACTCACTACTCTGCACTCTGCAATCACTACTCTGCACTCACTACTCTGCACTCACTACTCTGCACTCACTACTCTGCACTCACTACGCTGCACTCACTACTCTGCACTCTGCACTTACTACTCTGCACTCACTACTCTGCACTCTGCACTCACTACTCTGCACTCACTACTCTGCACTCTGCAATCACTACTCTGCACTCACTATTCTGCACTCACACTCTGCACTCTGCACTCAGTACTCTGCACTCCCTACTCTGCACTCTGCACTCACTACTCTGCACTCACACCTCTGCAATCTGCACTCTGCACTCACTACTCTGCACTCTGCACTCACTACTCTGCACTCACTACTCTGCACTCACTACTCTGCACTCACTGCTCTGCACTCACTACTCTGCACTCACACTCTGCACTCACACTCTGAGCAGATGCATAACTGGGTATACACACTTGTTTTTTTAAGTCCTACACTGGATAGTAGGTGCCGTTGGTTCTCGTATTTGGCATCACTGGCAGTGGCCTGAAGTAGGGCAAGCAGCAGTGGCCTCCTCAGAAATATCTTGGGACCTGGCACTTATTATGGCACAAATTAAACACTGCTAACAAGTAATTTTGCTTTCTAGCAACCACGTCACTGCCTCATTATTTACTGCTCTGTTTTCACTTATGTTCATGGACACATCATTGTTTTGTGCTTCCGCGCCAGTGGCGCTTTCCGTTAATGTACTTGCACGCAAACCGCAACCTGTTGCATAACTTGCAGATTTCAACAAAAAACATATTGTGCCTGACCCGGCAGACTCACGAAAAGCCTTCGAGGCACGCACCTCTGCCGAGCCGAGGCCCAGGAGGAGAGGCTGGAGTGCATGCGCGCCCAGCATCATCCAGTCCTGACACTAAATGCACACGCTCCAGGAATGCCAAATACAGTTCCAAGGCTTCCGAGAGCAGACAGCAAAGAATGGTGCACGCGCGCCCAGCATCTGGATTCAATTACGGCGCCCCCTGAAAGCTGGTAATTGATGATTTATAGCTTTCTGCTGCGCGTCTCTGCACAGAATATGCAGGAAGTGGAGAAACTCTACAGACTATGGCCTATTGCGTGCTGCCTTGTAAAAAGACAGCCATGTGATGGCCAATTGACATGCAGCTGCCATAAATAACTAACAGAATTCACGCGCTTCTCTGGAATGTGTAGGTTAGTTTGTCGAACTGCTCTCTAAAGGACTCTGAAGCCACACCCACTTCGTGGGATGTAGGCCGAGCCCTAAAAACTGTTGATGTCAGAAAAAAGGACTTTTTTTCTAAACAGATAGATACAAAAATACGCCAAAAGAACAGTTTGGGGTGGTTGATAAATTGTCCTCTACCCAAAAACAAACGAATCAAGAGCAATCAAACTTTTTGTGATATGATTGCAGCAGCTTTTAAAAATAAAGTCAAAGATATTTATGACACTTTTGAAACCACCCACCCCTCGCAGGCCCACTGAACCATCTCTATGCCATGAATCTAAGGGAAATAGCTTCCACTGCTTTTCACAGATTTTTTCTGAGGTAGTGGAAAATACCTTAGAGAAATTAAATCTGGGTCTCTTCTTGATCCCTTCCCACCTGCATTATTGAAAGACTTAGCGGAGGTAGTGAGCTCCGAGCTCACATACATTTTCAACAATATGTTTATCTTGGGCACTTTCCCAGCTCCATGGAAAGACTCCTCCATACTCCCTCTGTTAAAAAACCCCAATCTGGATGTGTCGAATCTAAACAACTACTGCCCAATAGAGCAGCTGGCACTTCCGGCCAAAATGGTAGAAAAATCATGAGCAAACTGCTAGCTCATTTCCTCAAGGAAAACGACTTGCTCGACCACTCTCAGTTTGGTTTCAGACAAGAGCACAGTACTAAAACAGCATTAATTAAGGCCTCTGAGGAGATCAGGACGGTGATGGACAGAGGGGGTATGGCCGCCCTTGTTCTCCTAGATTTGTCAGGCGCTTTTGACACCATAGATCACGATCTTCTGCAGCAGCGGCTGGAAATGTTGGGGGTTAAGGGAGAGGCACTGGCCTTGCTCTCCTCCTTTTTGAAGGAAAGGAGACAAACAGTGACTTTGGACAAGTATAAATCGGATCCCTACGTCCTCCCCTGTGGAGCGCCACAGGGCTCATCTCTTAGTCCTTCTCTTTTTAACGTGTATGTATCTGAACTCGCCCCGTCTGATTCGAAACTTTGGTTTTAGCCTTATTTCCTACCCTGACGATACCCAGATAGTGGCGGCAGCGTATAAAGATCAAGCCTCCCTTACACTACAGTTTCAAAACTGCATGAGGGAAATAAACAGATGGATGGGAAAACATTGTCTTAAGCTAAATTCTGAGAAGACCGAGGTAGTAATCTTTGGAAACCTGCAAAGGAGATGGGACAATCTCTCATGGCCGGCGGAGATGGGTGAACCACCAATACCAGTTTAGAAAGCAAAAAATTTGAGAGTTCTTATTGATAACAAATTAACTCTATCATATCAGGCCAATGCCATTGTGTCGGCCTTCCACTTTCTTATAAAGAAACTCAAGAAGATTCTACCTTACATCCCCACTGATTCCCGAAGGACGGTTGTTATCACGCTAATACAGCCAAAGCTGGATTACTGCAATGGGCTCTATTTGAATATGCAGAAGCCATATAAAAAAACTCCAGACAGTGCACAATGCAGCCACAAGACTTATTCTGAGCATTCCTAAGCACGAACCAGTAGCCAAAGAAATTCAAAAACTCCACTGGCTTCCGGTGGAACAACAAATTAAATTCAAATCACCATGCCTAGCTTATAAGGCGCTGAGTAACTCAGGTCCAAGATTTCTTAGAGATATCTTTGACTAGTATGAACCGGCCAGACAACTACGATCCACAGGTGCCAGACTCATAAAAGTTCTAAGGATACGGTCCTTAAACTGGGGAGGACGTAGCCTCTCGTATGGTACTGCTAAAGTATGGAACATGCTCCCTGGGGGGGGGGGGGGCTCAGCACAGCAAGCTCACTTACCATCTTCAGAAAAGGGCTAAAATCTTGGCTATTTCAGAACTAGACACCCCATCTCGGCTCATTCAAAGTCTTAGTGCCGAGACACCTCCGGGTATTTGTGCGCTCAATACATTTTTATAACATAAATGAGGTAGAGCCAGGTGGTTCTAGGTGTGTGTTGGACACGCAGCACGCATTCATGAGGAGAAGCGTCATTGATGTCTGACAGGAGTATCACGTGCTGGACCGTCACTAGCTGGACTCTCATGCACTCCCTGACTCTACATGAGGTAAGCCTTGCGCTGGAACGATGAACCGCTTCACATAGTTCACTCAAATCGCCGGTACTTCAATCTTGCACATGCAATGTAGATTGTGCCTTTAAGTAACCGCCGCAAGGTTACTCAAACTTATCAGCTGCTGCTTTCTTTGTACCAAACACTGACTGTATCATAAAACACATTAGCATAAATAAAGCACGCCCTGGCAAGGGCCGACCGATGTAGAGGTCACTTGTGGGGCTGCAGGGCTTTCTGTAATTCTCTGTACTTGACTTTTAGTCTCCTTCAGTTACCATTAAAGTTTTTCTTTTTTCTTCTAAGGTCTTCAGGTTTTCATTTCTGTAATCTTGTTTCTGAAATTTCTTCTGTCATCAAGTTCACCCACGTAGGTTCTTCTTTAAAAACGCTGCCAAAATGTTGTAATAAAAAGATGTCCAGTACCGAGGTGTAGATTCAGATAAGATTTTTTTAAGTAGCTTCAATGAAGAGCCCCACCAGAAGCAGCCACCCTCCTGCTCAGCCCATACTCCAACTGACACTCACAGGCACCCAACATTCCAATGAATGACCATGCACCAACATTCCCCACTGCACACTCATACTGGCTGAGCAGCAGGTATAACTGAAAGGTGCCGCCTTTATGACAAAAAAATTATATCTCTTGCATATTGAAGGAAATTGTGGATAAAACTGTATTGAGCTGAAGTCTGTGTCCTGAGTCTTGCGGGTGTATATATGGTCGGATTGTTGAACTGAATCACAGAGGTTACAATGCTGTACGCTTGCAGCTCATACAACCCCAAATCCCAATAACAGGTTTGTATACGTTTTTTACCGACAGTCAGTACTAGCTTTTCATTACAGAGCGATCTGCATTCTGGGACATGTCGTTTTGATGGCATTACTGTGAGTTTTACTGTGTTCTTATTGTGAGTAGGGGTTCTAGAATCCAACCATGGCAAGTGTTTTGAAAGAAATAGCCAGAACTTGCTTAAGGTGTCATAAATAACATGTACCAACTTGGCTGCTATGAACATCACCAGTGTTAATAGCCTAAATAAAGCACAGATCTACACACAATATTTAATCTGTGCTCTGCTGCAACGAGCAACAGCAAACTGTACTAATTACACTGCTCCTTGGAGAATAATATAATTTAGCACAAACGAAAATGTTACTTGGTGTTGTCATTAAATGGTGTCATTAATTATTTTTAATTTAGTATATTTGGATTATCTCATTAGTTTATTATTCAAAATAATGTTGAGGGATCCATCAGCTGCAGAAGTGTGTGGGTGAAGATTATTATGAGGATGTGGGGGGAAGCAAGAATAGTATTTGAGCTTTCAGGTTATGGCACACTGGGAACCCACATGGAAAAGTCAGGAAGATTACCACCTTTGTGCAACCCTAAAGCATGTATGCCTACAATAGGCAAGGGTCACCATTATGGCTTCTATGGCCACTATTATAACAGGGATATCCGCCACTATGCCAAAGATAACTAGAAAGATGTCAAAGAATCCCACAAGAAGCCTATTGGGGCCACCCAAGTCCAGGGTCATCATTATGGCACTATAGTTTGGGGTGTGCAGCAGTATGTAACTAATTCCAACTAGATACCATGGGTGGCTTCCCCGTAGAGATCAGCCAAACGTCATGCATGCACAGACACACAGGTAAAAAGGCACGCATGTACAATTGCTCACTTGCACGCACAGACACACAAACACATACAGAAAAGCACAAGCAGCTACTCCCTCGCACCGATACACACACAACAATTCAGTGCAGCTCTTACTTTGCCTGGGCATTCCCAGACAGAAATGTAAACATGGGGGACAATTATGGAACTAGAAGTGGAGCCACCACATTGCAGGCGCTGGTCACCCGAGTAGCCACGATGGAGGATGCAGAAGGTAGATCACACCGCAATAACGTACACATTGTGGGTCTACCTGAAGGAGTGGAGGGACAAGATGCAGTGAAATACACAGAAGGCTGGCTGCGTGAGTGGATGCCTCATGCCGAGTTATCTGCTCAGTTTGTGTTGGAGAGAGAACACTGGGTCCCTGCCAGAAGGCCACCACCAGGAGCCGCTCCTAGACCATTCTTGTTCCATGTGCTCAACATAGGGATCGAAATAGTATATTACATGAAGCACGTCGCAGACTGGAACTCAAGGTGAATGACACTGTGGTGATGCTGTTTCCGGACTATCCTGCAGCGGTTCAGAGACAAAGACACTCCGACTTTGTGAACTGAATGTACGATATACACTGCTATTCCCTGCACGCCTGAGGGGGTTGGATAAAGAAACCACTAGATTCTTTGAAGACCCGGCGGACGCATGAGACTGGATGCAACATGCGGGATACGCAGCTGGATCGGCATGCCCCATTGAGCTGGAAAGAACTTCGGGAGTCACACACCACCGTAACCAAGGCAAACGGAGACGCTCCAACAGACACGAACAGCTGAAAGCTGTAACCAATTATTGAACACCTTGAGGCTCCCAAAAATAACTGGCAATGACTGCAGCGTATGCCATCTTACCAGACACACCAAAACCTTGGACCTGGAACCAGGCAAGACCTGGACCCAACGCCAACACACTAACTGCAACTCCAGCAATGTAGTTTACCTCGTGACATGCCCGTGCGGTTTGCGCTACGTTGGCATGACATCGCAAAAAGTGCGAACCAGAGTGGTAGAACACAGGAGCACCATCAGATGCAAGAAGAACATCAGGAGACTCACTGATCACTTTCTACGCCTACAACACACCCCTAATGACTTAACCTGGACTTTCATCGAGCAATTTGCTACTATTGGACATGGCAATGAGAGAATACTTCTCAGCAAGGAGCAGAGATGGATTTATCGCCTCTCACTCCAACGGGATGGGCTCAACGATTCCATACCATGGAATTCACTAAGCCTTTAACAACAAGGCCCCTCTTTGCCGGCCGCAAATAACAGCCCAGTGTCCGCCCTGGACATAGGCCTTTACACCCCATCCATATCTGTAAATACATGTATACCCTACTCTATGTTCACAAAATATGGCCACCAGTATGCCCTCCTTGCGCTAATCTTTCCAAGTTTAATTAATCTTTTCATGGCCTTAAAATCTGCACATGATTATTCATCTTGTGTGACCTCTGTGTTTCTTTGATACATCACAGACACTTCCTCAGAGAGTGTGAAACTCTCATACCCTCTGCACAAGCGCCACTCTAGACGCTACTGCATATGCACGATACAGAAACACCACACGTTCTGACACGCGCATGCGCTAAATGCGCAGCACACACCCCAGGCAGTCTGTTTTCCATTGCCTCCCAAGACAGGTGCCCGCAATCAAATGACAACATTTAAGGACCAGCGCATCCTCCATTCTGGTTCCAGAGGCTGATGACGGCACAACAGGTACCCCGCAGGCCTTGACCGACAATACCGTGAGTACGATGGACTTTCCACGCTCGTCCGGGTAAGCGTTTCTCTCCCTACACGCTGTCTCACTGCTAGTGGCTCTTTCTTTCTAGGGTCATACCCCTCTGCCGAATCACTCCATGGAGCATTCCCGGCAAAACGCTGGTGTGAGAATACTTTTCTACCTCACGCTCCCACAAAATAGTGTGTGTGATGCTCGCTCTCTAACCTCACCACGCTTACTATTTACATCGATAAATCATCACTTGAACAGTACCACCAGTACTGTCACACTTTTGCCGCTTTTTAGTCATTTCACTCAGCACTTAAAATTCAGCAATTTTATGATCATTGTGAACCTAAGCAACATGCTAAAAGACTCCATTTCTGTATGCCATGTTTTGTCATATATGTTGTATGTCCAGGGATGCTTGGTGAGGGAATCCCCCTCGCACACTTATAGCATCTTAGTGAGTGTGAAACATAGTCAAATCACACACTCACTTAATTGTTTTAACTTGCACCTACACTTATTAACGGTCCTGAGGAAAGCCAGCTTAATCTAAGGCACAGGCTGAAACATGTAGACCACAACTGGATGTAGGTGGTCTTAATCTTACCACCATAACATCCACCAGCCTTGTTTTTAAACGCTAACAGAGGCCCAGTTATTAAAATGTAATTTACCCTCGGGTACTGGGACCACTGTATAGCATTTTTAACTTCACTTTTCACACCACCACACTACACTCTCAGTAACATACCTGCTCCGCTGTAATCAGGCGTCGAAGCACACCCGGGACACACTCGGTGTCACTGGGTGGGCCCGATGATGAAGCATGCCACCAACCAGGTTGGTGGGTGAGGGCTTCATGACAAAACCTAATGGGTTTCCGTTCACAATACAGCTCCGAGTCCTGTAATACGTTCACACATAGTTAGTCCTTTTTGATTACATACTCGTCAGGACTTCACAGGGATTACATAAATCACTTAGGCCAATCGGGCCACTGTCATAAACAGTACAGTTAGGGACCAGTAGCTACTGGTAGGAGTACACTTAGCATAGGCAAAACATAATTAGCAGTGCACCATAGTATACACTTGCAGTGTGTACACATTATCAACACATTCCCCTCACTGTACAGGTGGTGCAACCCTGGCAATGTAAAACCTAAAACATAATACCATCAGGGCATAACACATCACAGTATGGCACATGTACCATAAGCAGGGCACAATATAAGGCATAACCAGAATAATGGAACTTAGCATTCCACATTATTCATAGACCTCATCAGCAGTGGACCATAGTGAGTACTTATCAGAGTGCACCTTCCACAAACACATCCTGCCCCTCTTGAGCACATGCGGATCACTAATACTATACTTAGGGTGTAGCCCCATCACTGTCACCGTAGTTACATGAGATCCCTACTGGCAATGTCCTCTGGGCCCCATTTTGGCCTTTCCCCGCAATGCCCCTTTCAGACTAAGGGTTCCCCCAAATGCGTGTGTCCCTGAAGCAGCTACCCGTGATCTGATGGCACAGCTGCGGACACCGCTCTCCTGCTCCCCGAATGTGGAGAAACCAAAAAGCAGCCCAGAGCAGTCAGGCCCAACGCCCGGGCAACCCCCACTGACCTGGTGACTGCGGCCCGGGCCTTCTTTTGGATTTTTCAAACCGTAGCTACCCGCAATAATGCGGTGCAGCCACTCCACCACAGAGATGTAGAACCCTGACTGCAGGGCACAGTGCGGAGTCTCCGCTGCAGGGCCTCCCTAACTAGGGAGGCGGGTACAGGTACTGGTCCCTTCTCCATGGAGCGAAGCCTCCGTTGGCTGTACTCCTCCTCTCTCGACCAATCAGGGCCATGGGCCCCACCCACAACATCGACTCGGCGTCTGCCTGGCTTCCAGGTGCTGCAGCTTCTCTGCCACAGCGTGCTGGCCACATTAAAGGCTGGAACCCACTTCATGGCCTGCGGGCAATTAAATCAGAATTGCATCACACACTGTACAACGGCACAAGCCCACACCTGGAGCTCAGGAACAACAAAAGTTGGACGCGCCAGAGTGCAAAAACAAATGAAGCGCTCAGCCCGACTCCGCCTCAAGAAACAAACAGAGAGCAGGCGGCGCTTTTCTCCACGCATCGCCAAGGACAGAGCTGGGCACAGGCAGGTCAGCACACCGGGCCACCCAGCGGCGGCAGTTCAGTCCCCTGTGGCGGTTCTCCAGGCGCACTGCAGTCCAGGCAGTGTCTAAGTTCCAAGCAAGCTCAACAGACATGGGGTCACAGCCCCAGTACTTATGGTACTACCAGTCTTTGTTCTGCCCTGGCACAGGGCTTTGAGCCCAGTTTAAATCAGTTTTGGGGGCACTTTAACAATATCATTACAGTGCACTACACTCCCCATTGTAAGTGTAAGCCCTGGCCCCAGACACACCACAGGTGGGTGAAGCCATCATTAAGGAAGGCAGGCACAGCCCTATTCAGGTACAGGTGCTACTCCTCCCACCACTCCAAATGCAAACCAGGCCTATTCAGCCTAGTGCTGACTCATACACACTCTCAGGAGCCACTGCACATCCCCAGCCCCTGTCACTCCAAAGCCAGACAGTCAATACACATCCTAGCAGAGGACCAAAGACACATAGCACACAGAAATGCCTACTTCTAAAGGTAGAATTTCTAAAATAGTAATATTATATCCGCTTTCATCAATAAGCAGGATTTATCAATACTATTCCAAACATACCAAACATGATCACACTACCCCTCTCAGAGCAGGAATTACCACTAAAGCACATATCAGGGAATCCCCCATGCATTCCTATGAGAGGGCAGCCTCACAGCAGTGAGAAACTAAATAGGCTGTTTGTCACTACCAGGACATGCCACACAGTTAAGGCACAAGTACTATCTTTTACCTAAAACGCACCCTGTCCATAGGGCTAGCTAGGGCCTACCCTAGGGGTGACTGCTATGTAGTAAAAGGGGACTCACAGACGTGGCAACAACTTTATATGCCACGTTACAGCAGCAGGAAACTGCGTGCACAGGCCCTGCAGTGGAAGAGGCCTGAGACAGGTTTGAAAGGCTACTTTGGTGGGTGGCGCAAGCAGCGCTGCAAGCCCACCGGCAGCATTTAATTTACAGGCCCTGGGTATATTGGATACCACTGAACAAGGGACTTACAGGTAAATTGAATATGCTAAACAGTTGTAGACCAATCTCACTAAGTTTACCCTAGAGAGCACATGCACTTTAGCACTGATCAGCAGTGCTAAAGTTCCCAGAGTCCTAAAACCATCAACAACGGGTCAGAAAAAATACAGGAGGAAGGCATGCCCGTTTAGTTGCGACTATATGTTCATCCAGGTTGAGTTTGCTATCTATTAGGACCCCCAGGTTCTTAACCACTGACTTTGGGATGGTGCAGGACCCAGTTCCTCTGGCCACTAGCTAGGTGACCAACTGGTTACTGCATCTTTAAATAGCATTATTTCTGTTTTATCTGCGATTAACTGCAGGAAGTTGTTGCTCATCCACGTTGTTATAATTTTCATGCCTTCTGCGAAAATGCTCTTGATATTAGGGGTGTTTTTGTCGAAGGAAAGGAGGAGTTGAGTGTCGTCCGCATAGGAAATTGGAGTAAACCCAATGCTTCTTAGGAGTGCCGCAAGTGGGGCATTGAACTGGTGAAGATGGTGGTGCTCCTCAGATGATTATATCATTTCACAAACCTACCCGTCTACGTGGCCCCAAGCATATTCCGGAGATTTTAAACTGTCCTAAGAGAATTTATATTGAACGGCTCACGCTGCCGTGTGGCCCTCGTGAAGTGCTACCTCCCAATTGACGGGGGTCTAGCGGTCCCTAATATAGAGCAGTATTATCTAGCCTCACTGCTCCAGTGGGTGGCCAGATGGCTGGCGGGGCTACAACTGGCTGACACTGCCGTGGTGGGCCCGCCGTGGTCGATGGGGGACATACTTTGCCTATTCCATTTGTGTGCCAGACACCGTCCACCTAGTCAATTGCTATTACGGATTGCATTCAAAGCTTACCGTAGGAGCCTGTACTTAACATGTGCAACTACATCATATGCACGGGCCTTACCAATTCAGGGTACCCCTATCGGAGATGGCCCGGTGACAGCTGCGAAGTTAGCGAGCTTGCTAAAGGCGGGGTTACAGACACTAGGGGATCTCGACCAAGGCGGGACACTCAGTCTGTTTGAGGAACTGGCTGAGGCTTGTGAAATGTCGCCTGGCCAGTTCCTACTATACCACTCAGTTCTAGCAATGCTAAGGGGCAGATGGGGAGACATGAGTGCGGAACAGCCCACGCATTATACTATACAATATTTGCATTTTATGGGAAGGGGCAGTCACCACATTAGCTGGTTTGTGGAGTCACTCCGTCTTCACACAATGGCCCCAATGGTGTCTGTTGGACAGAAGTGGGAAGCAGATAAAGGGCGGCCATTTACAGATAAGGAATGCTATGAAATACTACGTAGTCTAAGTACATTCCGCTTAACTCGCGCTTCAGACTCATACAGCACTATATAATCCAGAGGGTCTATCTCACTCCCGAGAGAATTAATACGTTTTATGGCCAGACAGACGGGGCATGCCCTAAATGCAAACAAATGGGGGCTGACTTATTACACATGCTTACACATGCTATGGCTCTCTACCTCCTAAGTGCTCACTCGAGGCGGGTGTGTGAAATATTGGGGACATCTATGGATCGCCAACTAGAATGCAGCTGGGAGGAATGCATACTGCACCTCTACCCTAAGGGTAAGAAGCTATGGGCAACCTCCAGTTTCCTGGATCTGGGTATGCTAACCGCAAAGCGTCTGCTAACTAAGAGGTGGAAAAGGCCGGACCCCCCAACAATACCAGCCTGGATGCAATCATTCTTGGTATGGGCTAGAGAAGAGGTTAGGGCACTCCGTGTAGAAGATACCCGAGGCCTCCGCAAGGTGCCCACAGAGTTGCAATAGGAGACCCTGCTGCAGGAATTATATGGATTATTGTAGGACAATGATAGGGAACCAATTACCGCCTCTCTCGGAACAATGATATTGGGTGAGAATGCACAACCAGCGGCTTCTGCTAGAAGATGATGGCCCGGAAGGGTCTCTTCTCCTTTCTGTATCCACATCTGGTCTGCTGTGCTGCAGGGCCTGAATAATCGTTGGGTGGGGCGTCCATGAAGTTTCCCAAGTGTTGTCAGTAGAAACGAATTTGTCTGCAGCACTCACTCACAGCCTTAAATAGCATAGTGGCAATACATGGTGCTCTCACTGTAAAATAAGTGATACCCAGCCCTCTCCGTTTTATGCAACAGGAGAAGCAAAACCCATCGTAAATGTATTATATATGCAATGTTATAAGCCACATCTGTAATGCCGCTACAGCACAGTGTAAATGTAAAGGGGCACAAGTAGTTTAATACGAATACAACAGTACACTCAGAAGTTTTTGTTATACATGTTTAAATCTGTTGCACAATCTCTAACCAGCATCTCTAACAAACATAGGCAACTAGTGCCCAATAATACTCATTAGCAAACTCAGTAAAGTAATGCACAATATGTACAGTGGGTAGACAAGAGCTGATAAAAATGGCTGTAACTAATGCTTGAGCATCACAACTGTTAAAACCTTGTGTAAGTACGAAAATGTCGAACATGTAATATGTAAGCAGATTATTAACAAAACCTGAATAAACAGATGCTTATTTTCAAAAAGTTGAATCAGAAGTGGAGGGAGGGGGAGAGTCATGAGGTAAAATCAAGTCATAGCAGCCTTGGTACTCCATCTCTGAGCAGCGCTGCAAGCGGGATCCTAGTTAAACTTTGGGTCCCTGCCCCCTTTTTAGGTTTCGCCTGGCGATCCGCTGCGCAGCAGCGTTCGCGAAGGCGAAATCTTTTGAGAATAGTCTGGGGCTTTGTCCTGCCTCTGTGTTCCATTGGCTAGCTCCATAAATGGAGGCTAGCCATTGGAACAGAGATGCGTCACTCATTTCCCGAGCAGATTCGTGGGCATTCCGGCGATTTTTACTCATCCTGCCCATTTTCGTGCGTCATGCGGCAGTGGGCGGTTGTTTTTTTTTTTTTATCGGCATGTTTGTTTGATTTCCAACGTGTGCTTTGCAGGGGTGGGCTGCGCGATTTCACTTTCCTTGAGTTGCTAGCAGGTAAGCGGCATATTTTACAACTTTTTTTATCCCGTTCTCGCCCCCATCCCGCTGTCCGTGAGCCCGTCCCCGCCCCCCCTCCCGCTGTCCGTGTATATATTAGAAAACAGTAAAGGTACCCTTTCGCTGACCCGCCGCTGGACCCGCACTTCTGGGGCTGCCCTGAGACCCTAACTCGCTGGTAAGTCCGTGCCGTACTGCCTGCACCGTGCGTCTCCGCTCAATCCTCGAGCCGAAGTACGCACTGCCCCAAAGCCAGACCGCACCGCACAGCGTTGTCCCTTCTGCCGCCCAGAGCCGCTGTGTCCCAGCCGCCACCGGAGATCTGCCGTCTCGCAGGACCAAGTGCGACTCGTACGCTAGGAGCGTACCAGCCGCCCTGCATCGCACTTCTCCCCCGAAGCACCCGCTCTACTGGTGCGACTCGACCGGCATCGCATACTGCCCCAGTACGCCTCGAGTCCCTGCACAAACTCTGAAGGTACGCCACGTACGCCGCATACGCTAGAAGCGTGAGGAATTGCACTGTGCCCCGGTACGCCACAAACGTACGCCTGAAGCGTACACCGGCACCCTGTCCCTGCACGTACTCTGAAAGTACGTCTCGTACGCCAGGAGCGTACCCAGCTGCGCCCGCCATTGCTCAACCTTCCGAGACGTACCGCCTGGTTTCCTCGGCAGTACGCCTCGCACCAGCCTGCAGCGTCCCCTGTGAAGTTACGGCGCGCCCGCCGCCTGAGTTCCCGCCAGCCTGCCCTTTGCCCCCCAGTACGGGGCGTACCTGAGCCGCATTGTGAGCCACCCTGTGCCTTTGAATCCGCACAGGCCGCTCGGTGCCGCCTTTCTGCATTGGGAGCCCCTGAGCGCCACGAAGGATCGCCTGCGCCTCGGTCCCTCCGCTGTGGCCCCTCGAGGTCCCGCCTAGACGCCCTGCACCACGGCGTCCCTCTAACCGCCGGATCTCCCAGGAAGGCCCCGCCTAGGGATATCATCTTTCCTGCCCTAAAGAAACAAGGTACATTGTGCGCAACGCCCCTGGGGGCCCGCAGTGGACCGGAAGGTCGTTTTGATTACTTATAAGCCTCTTGCCTGTTTATGGTAGGAACCCCCGTGAGGCAGAACCGCACAAAAACGCTATTTACAAGAACATCCCAAGTAAAGAAAGTATTGTGGGCATTGTTTTCTTTACTGATTTAAATACACTTTGCTGAGAGAATACTGTTTTAATAAACACCTGAACTGAAGTATTGAATAGCCCAGAAAGTATCCATTCCAAGTTGGTGAAAAGTATTGTGTGCATCCTGAATTTGCCAACATTTCAGAAGAGCAAGTGGGTGTGTGTGGCTCCGGGTGGGTGTGTGTGGCTCTGGGTGGGTGTGTGTGGTTCTGGGTGGGTGTGTGGCTCTGGGTGTGTGTGTGTGTGTGTGGCTCTGGGTGTGTGTGTGTGTGTGTGGCTCTGGGTGTGTGTGTGGCTCTGGGTGTGTGTGTGTGTGTGTGTGGCTCTGTGTGTGTGTGTGTGTGTGGCTATGGGTGTGTGTGTGTGGCTCTGGGTGTGTGTGTGTGTGTGGCTCTGGGTGTGTGTTTGTGGCTCTGGATGTGTGTGCGTGGCTCTGGGTGTGGGTGGCTGGCTCTGGGTGTGTGTGTGGCTCTGGGTGTGTGTGTGTGTGTGGCTCTGGGTGTGTGTGTGTGTTGCTCTGGGTGTGTGTGTGTGATAGTAATTGCTGTCTGCTGAGCTCGTCCGTAGGGTACAATAGGTCTCACATTTGCGTGAGATTAAGCTAATGGCAATGTAAATGACAATGCTATTTATTTATCTGTTTTCAAAACCAACACATAAATACAACATTTGTCATTTACAATGCCAATAGCTCTAACTTTTCCAAAGGCGAAACCATTGCATTGTAAATGCTTGTTAGGTTTTTAACCAACTAAGAATTGTCACGGTGTGCTTGACAGAGCCAGTGCTTTCGCTTCGTGTGTCAAGGTATGCTGCAGGAAGGCCTTAACCGGAAGGCCCATTAGCTCACCCTGGAATGATATGTAGCAGTAGTAGCTGTGTTGCAGTGGCTTTGTTCTGTATACGTAGGCCCCCTCCCCTGCCATGTAGGATCCACGGGGTTCCTGTGTCATAGCCCTGTTTGTGATATCCCCGAGAACCCTGCGGCTCCTCAGCGTCAGATTCAGCAGGCACGGCTTGTCATCTCAGTTTCCTTTAAGTCAGATGTGGTGAGTTGTGGTGCACTGATGCCAGAATGCATTTCCACCTCTTATTGGTGCACCAGTGATTATTGCCATTTTTACATGCATCTGTTCCTTCTCGCCTTCATGTGCCACGAGTTATCTTTGTGCACTTTCGTTCTGAGCTTTCTTTGCCACTTTCTTCGCCCACAGCAGATTACACTTTTTTCGAGGGGGTGGGGGGTGAGGGGGCTGTTTGTGAAGTGCCTCGTTCCTGTTGGGGTTCTATTGCTTTCATGATTAGACAGTATCCCTTGGAAGAGAGGCCACGTGACATAAGATGTGAATTTGTAAAGCACACTTTCCTCCCTTGGGGCATCTTGGCACTGAGTAACAGATGTTTATTATTACAGGGCCCACTCGTACTCATTGTAATGACCTTGGAAGGATGAAACGCTGAGTTGAACCACTGTGTTTTGAACCTGTGACGAGCTCAAGAGCAGACACTCACGGATCCCTGGAGTGGCTGCACTAATCCTCGGAACAACCACACACCTGCTTCTGTTCCGCACAGATTTCTTCCATTTTGCCTTCTTCCCGCCCTCCCTTTCATTGGAATGTTAGTGCCCCTGGTCATTGCACATAACAGGAATTCTTGAGGCCAACTCACCTCCTTCCATGACGCAGCATGCTCCGAACTGACTGTGGGGAAGCATTTTAGTGACACAACACCTGCAGGGGTGTCAGCACTTCCTAACCACTCAACACAAATACACACATCCACCAAACACATCTGGAGGCCTGAAACCTATCTATGTGGGTTTACCAGGCACAAATATAGCTTCAAAGCATTGGAGTGCTATACAGTGCCTCACTTACATCTGAAAATCCAAAGTTCAAATCTTAACCACAAAAAAGAAGTAAGGGCAGTGGAACTACTAGAAGCAATGCACACCAGTGCCACCAGAAGCAACACCAATTTATGTAAGTTGTGTAGTGAAAGTTACTAATGCATTGCACGCGCCTCAATCAGTTTCACAATTCCTGAAAGGCGTTACTGCTAGAACTATTTCACATACAAGAGAAAGCTACATGGTCAGCAATATCAAATAGAAAAAAAGATGATTTGTGGGTTACAAGAATGCTAATAACCACGGTATATGGGAGATAACCAAGTGTATGCACAGTTTTAATTAAAACGGGTTATGTAAGCCCAATGGATAAAAATGCTTCACAAATAACAAAGCATTTTTAAAACGTGCCTACCGACAGCACATGAGCTGTCCGCTGGGTGGGGTATTACTATAAAGTAACCCATTGATTACCATTCATTGGCATCATTGTCACTCTTTTTTGCTGCCTCCTAATTGGCACGCACTTGCCAGGGTCACTTCCATTTCTTTGTGTGGAGCATGAACCAAGCACAGCTTGATTAATTTTAATTAGTGTCCGTCCACTGCTCGTACTCTAATTCAGGTACTATTTCTTTCACTGCTGCACTTTTTATGTACATCTAGTTATGTTCCTTGCTTAAGTAACATACACCAACAACTGTACTTCTCTATGCCACTCTACTCTATGCTACTCCACTCCACGCCGTTCAAATCCACTCAGTCACTCCACTCCATGCCACTCTACTCTACGCTGCTCCACTCTACAATGCCACTCCACTATATGCCACTCCACTCTACGCCATTCAACGCTAAACCACTCTACTCCGCCCCACTCTATAACACTCCACTGCATGCCACTCCATTCTACACCACTTCACTCTATGCCACTCTACTCTATGGCACTCCATTCCACTCTACGACACTCTACACCATGCTGCTCTACTCTACAATATTCCACTCAATGCCACTCTACACCACTTCATGCACGCCACAGTACTCTGCTGTACACAACTCTGCTCTTCTACACGCAACTCTATGCCACTCGACTCCATTCTACGCCACTCTACTCTACACTAAGTCACTCTACTACACCACTCCACTCTACGCCACTCTAATCTGCACCACTCTAGTCTATGCCACTCTACACTATGCCTTACACTTATCTGTATTTACTTTACAAATTAAGTACTGCTAACACAAATCTGTGATGTGAGTGACTAGCTAGAAACGTTCATTCATTTAAGGCAAAGAACAGTATTAAAGAGTAATCGAAGGGCATAGAGTTGGGACCTTCAACTGTACCTTGCAGAGTAAGGGTCTTATTACAAGTGGCCTTTGTTGCATGCAATAAATATTTAAGCCAATAATATCTGAGACCATGGTTTTTAAAATGTATCAGTGGTGATTCTTATCGCCTATTCAGATTTTTGGGTAAATTACATGAGGGTTTTGATGCTTAAACCAACAAAATCTGTATGTTCCAGTAACTACTGGGCGTAGTTGCCACGTTAAATGCCCTCAGGTTTGAACTTTGGCAATTGAACAGAAGTGTCAGAAACATTACACCACTTATAATTGCGATCACTGCACGATCCGTGGTCTGCACAGGTGTTGCAATATACCAGGGCATTTGTAATCAGGCCCACGGTGGATGCATGGTGTTACAAGGCATCGTGTATAGCCATTTTTCAGATATCTAATTCCATGTAATGGACAAATGTGCCAACAGTTGTGGTGGGGCCTAACGTGAAGTCACTGTTCAGCTCTTGTTAAAGAGGCTACTATCGCCTCCTCATTCGGCTTTATGGTAAAGGGGATGGCATCCTCTCCCTAAAAAATAATAGGGGGCTCAGTCTTCTTTTGTCCACCCTCCTTTGGCCCCAGTCTAAATCCAGGGAGGACAGCACGGGGCAATCTTAACAGATTTAAAAAGCTGATAGATATAATGGAGCAGTGTTGTAGTAGACGAGAATTGTGTGTGTATCATTCCACCTCTGCTCAAATGCTTGCTTTGAACTGCAAGAGAGATTACTTTACAACTATATCCTTCTATATCAGCTCCTGCTCTCTTGTTCCCATGTCTACCTCTAACGGTGTACACATTAGCAAACTACACCCAGGCCTATATGCTTTGACTCTTTGCTAGAGTCCCCTGACAGTCCTTCCTCAGTCCTCTGATCTCCCTTGAATCGCACTGCTAGCAGCCTGAGCCAGTTTTCAGTGTTATTGCACACAGCCATCTCAGCTGGTACAGTTATTGCCCACAGCCATCTCAGCCTGTACAATTATTGCACACAGCCATCTCAGCTTGTACAATTATTGCAGTGACAGACATCTCAGCTTGTACAGTTATTGCAGGAACAGACATCTCAGCTTTTACCGTTATTGCAGACCACCATCTCAGCTTGTACGGTTATTACAGACAGCCATCTCGGCTTGTACGGTTATTGCAGACAGACATCTCAGCTTGTACGTTATTGCAGACATCTCAGCTGACAATGACAGCAACACTCAAAGTCACAAAGAGCCTTGTAACAACACAATGTACAGTGTATGTTATTCATAAACTCAGCTACTCATTGCTGCCCATTGTTAATTTTCGCATTGGATTATGCGCATGTCAGTCATACAGCAGTGGCGTAACAAAACTTGAGGAGGCCACCCTGCAAGGTACATGAAAGCCCCTTCAGACTCAATCAGGAGCTCTCACGTCAGGTGTGCTGTGTTACTTGTGGGAAATACCATTGTGTTTAGTTGCCCGAGGGATGTTTGTGTAACCTCCCCCTCTGGGCGTAAGTCTTGATAGTCACGACTGTGACTTAGGAACGTAAAAAATGGAATAAAGAGGCTCTGTATGCGGGAAACAACCTTTACAACGCAACTTTTACAACGAACTACCATTACAACGAAAGTTTTACAACGCAAAAACTATTACAACGCATGTATTTACAACGCATGTTTTTACAACGCAGGTACCTTTACAACGCATACCATTACAACGTAAGTATTGGTAAGTATATAATTATATTTAAAATGTTATATTTTTGGGTTTTTTAAGGGGTATTTTAGGGTTCAGGGTCAGTTTTCAGTTTTTGGGTAAAGGGGTATTTTTAGGGTTCAGGGTCAGTTTTCAGTTTTTGAGTAAAGGGGTATTTTTAGGGTTCAGGGTCAGTTTTCAGTTTTTGGGTAAAGGGGTATTTTTAGGGTTCAGGGTCAGTTTTCAGTTTTTGGGTAAAGGGGTATTTTTAGGGTTCAGGGTCAGTTTTCAGTTTTTGGGTAAAGGGGTATTTTTAGGGTTCAGGGTCAGTTTTGGGTTTTTGGGTAAAGGGGTATTTTTAGGGTTCAGGGTCAGTTTGGGGTTTTTTGGGTAAAGGGGTACAGGATAAATTAAATTAAATTATTAAATTAAATTAAATTTAAAAAAATTAATTAAATTTAAAAAAATTAATTAAATAATTAAATTACATTAAATTAAATTAAAATAAATTAAATTAAATTAAATTAAATTATTTAAATTAAAATAAATTAAATTACATTAATTAAATTAAATTAGAATAAATTAAATTAATTAAATTAAATTAATTAAAATAAATCAAATTACATTAAATTAATTAATTTAATTAAATTACATTAAATTACATTAAATTAATTAATTTTAATTAAAATAAATTTATTATATTAAATTACATTAAATTAAATTAAATTAATTAAATTAAATTATTTAAATTAAATAAATTACATTAAATTACATTAAATTACATTACATTTCATTAAATTAAATTAAAATTAATTAATTATATTAAATTACATTAAATTAAATTAAATTAATTAAATTATTTACATTAAATAAATTACATTAAATTAAATTAAATAAATTAAAATAAATTAAATTAAATTAAATTAATTAAATTAATTAAATTAATTTTAATTAATTTACATTTCAAAAAATATTATATACTTACAAATACTTACGTTGTAATGGTATGCGTTGTAAAGGTATCTGCGTTGTAAATACATGCGTTGTAATGGTACTTCGTTGTAATGGATCCTGCGTTGTAAAAATTGTGTTGTAATGGTAGTCGTTGTAAAAGTATGCGTTGTAACGTCATACATCCCTGTATGCACATGAGCACAAGCTGAATATATGGAGAGTCCTGTTTTGATTACTTACTAAATCCAGCGTATGTTCACCATCAGGAGTGGTGAACATAACAACTGGCGACTAAGCGGGGGTTCCGGCGTCTGTTGTTGCTCTGGTTCCATGGTCTGTGGCTGCGCTGCGGTGGGCGGGGAGCACGCCTGCAGGGTGCTCCGTGGAGTCTGTGTCAGTGTGTGGATCTTTGCTCCCCGTGTGGCACTTGGCTCCGCTGGCTAGGCAGTGTTGGACCAATGAAACAGAGTCTGCATCTTTGTTCCAAGTGAAGAGCAGCTGGGTATCGTCCGCATAGGTCATCACCTTAGCCCCAAGCTCCTCTGCCAGATAGAGCAGTGGAGTGATATAGATATTAAATAGAAGAGGAAGGAGCCCTGAGGGACACAAGTTGTCACATTCTGAGGAGGAGGAGGATGGAGGGAGCCAAATCTTCTCAGCACGCCCTTCCAAAAAAGAACTAAGCCAGCCCCAGACGGTCCCCAACACCCCGAGACCGGCCAGTCGGGCCCCATCGGATCATCTCCTCGAGTAAGTCGTTATATATTTTTAACTTTCCTAGTATCTATAGTGACTAACCTTTGACATACGATATTAGCACTTATTTAACATCTTTGCACCAGACATGTTTTTCCACATGGCATATTATCCTTCTGACCTAACTGGAGTTTGAGCACTTGTGAGCACCTCAACATACTGTCTTTTGGAGCACTTTGATTGCAGAGCAGGAATTCAGACAGTGGAATTCATTACTTTTTCTTTTCACTAAAGCATGTCTAACGGCTGAAGCACTCTACATGTAGGTTTAAGTGCACATTACTATCTCGACCCCGTGATCTTTTATACTGAGACTTGTCCTTTTAATTTCGCAGATTATCCCCAGATGAAGGCCTTGTTAGGCCGAAATGCATTGGGATATAAATAAAATGTTGATTTGAAAAGTACCATTGATGCACCGTGGGAAATGAAGTCTATATTTTCCATAAAATCTGCGTGTTGTGAATGAACAATACAAGCAGAAATTGCATTTGAATTGGATGTGAAGCGTCTTGATTTAAACAGTTGGAGCCTCATTCTGAGGACCTTTGTCCAGTGCCCTAAGGACATTCCCCACCTCCTTCAGCACAGGCAGCTAGGTGGAAGACTAGGTGGATCGCTTGGAGACTTACTTTGCTGCCATTGCCCTGGATGAAGAACGATGGCGTCCTATGCTTTTACATTTGGGGGACCAGCTATCCACAGGTTGTGTAGGTAGGTGATTGAGGAGGGGCCCACCACACACCTACGATCCATTGAAGCAAGAACTCACAGCCCATTTTGAACTGCTAGCAAAACCCAATCACAATAAAAAGTAGCCCGTTGCTTCTGGCCTTCAGAAAGGCAGTAAAAACCTGGCTCTATCCCTGCTAAGCCAGAATCTCACCTCTGCAATAACCTGAAGTACATCGAACAGCAGCGCCAAGACGCCTTCGGGCAATCACGCGCTTTATAAGTATACAAATCAAATCATCAAATCAAATCAAATCAATGATGAGCGGTTTCTGCTGCGTCAAGCCAGGCAGCTGCCGGAGGAGTCGGTTGACGCATTTTATGCGCGTCTGAGAGACTTAGCAAGCACATGCACGTTGCCTGATGCGGCGGTTGAGATCCGAGCCCAATTTCTACAGGGTTGTTCCTCTACTAAGCTACGTGATGCTATCCTGCGGATCCTGGGCATGTCAATGGCTGACATGCTCACTAGGGGCAGATCTAAAGAAATATCAAGGGTAAGGGCGTCCCACACGGAGGTGGCGCTCCAACAGGTGGTGAAAGTGGAGCCGGTCAATATCATTGTAGCCAGGAACCCAGACAAGAGGAAACAGAGGAATAAAGTGTTGTTGGAACCCAGGACCTGTTATTGCTGTGGCGGGCCATTCCCTCACAAATGTCTGTGTCCTACATATGGGAAAAGATGCTCTAACTGTAGTAAATTGAACCATTTTGCGAAGCTCTATCGCTCTGCTCTAATGCCACGGTATCCTCGCCCAGCACCACTCAACCAGGTGTATGCTGCTGATCGTCCAATTGAGGAAGGGGACATGGACGATAATGATGTGGAGGGAGCTGTTCATGTCATCCAAGCCTTGTAACTGGGGGGTTACCTGCGGAAATGTATCCCAAAGTGCAGTGTGACAGTGAGGGGCAACTGGGTGCAGGCTCTGATTGACACGTGAGCATCTATCAATATAATGGCCCGGTCAATGATGCTCATGTTACCTGTTTCACCTATCATGAGCCATACTACCACCAGGGTCTATGCCTATGGTTCCACGGATCCTCTTCCACAGGCAGGAGTGTTCACCGCTGAAGTGGCGCATGGATCTCGATCGACGAAGACCAGAATATATGTCACATAAGGGGGTCAGGGTATGCTGCTGAGTTGCCGGACGGCGGAACTCCTTCAGTTGGTCACCTTCGCACTTAGTGTGCATCAAGAGAACGTGGATGACCTGATGACACAATTTGCACCGCTGTTTGAGGGCATAGGCTGTTTAAAAGGTTGTATGATAAAACTTCATATTGATGAGTTGATTCATCCTGTGGCCTTACAACACAGAAGGGTGGCATTCCATCTTCAGCCGAAGGTGGAGGATAACCTGGCCAAACTTGAACAGGCAGGCATTATTGAGAAGGTGGATGGCCTGACTCCCTGAGTGTCTCTGATTGTAGTGGCCCGAAAACCCAAGCAGCTAGGAGAGGTCCAAATCTGCGTGGATATGCGCCTACCTAACCTCGCCATAAAACATGAAAGGCACCTCACCCCTACAGTAGATAGTATTGTGGGTGAGGTTAGTGGGTCACGATGGTTTTCGAAGATGGATCTATGTGCCGGCTATCGTCAGCTGGTGCTCGATCCTGCCTCCCGTGCGATCACCACGTTTTCCACCCAGGTGGGACTGAGGAGGTATGAACATTTAAGTTTTGGAATATCCAGTGCTGCGGATGTCTGTCAGGACACAATCAGGGGTGTCCTTTCCGGCCTCGACGGTGTGTTCAATGTCAGTGATGACATTTTGGTGCATGCCCTCCCCCTGGATGAGCATTTTTCCCACCTAAAAGCTGTCTTTCAGCATTTGATGGAGAATAGACTTACACTCCATAAGTAAAAGTGTGACTTTCTTAAGAAGGACACATCGTTTTTGGCTATCATTTTTTACAAGACGGTCTGTCACCAGGTCCCCTGACCGTCCAGGATATACGCACAGCTCCTGCCCACATAAATGTGACTGGAGTAAGGTGTTTTATGGGAATGGTGAATTACTGTGGCTGTTTCATTCGCAACCTAACTGATCTTACTGCTCATTGAGAGAACTAACTAAATCCAATGTTACCTGGATATGGGGTGCGGAGCAGGAAAGCGACTTTCAGGCCACTAAGCAAGTCCTGTCAGCAGGTACGACATTGGTATATTTCGATCCAGCGAAGGAATCCGAGTTCTCCGTGGATGCCAGTCCCATCAGATTGGGGCCAGTGCTTTCTCAACAGCAAGGCATGGGGAATGGGCCCCGGTGGCATATGCCAGTCTAGCGTTAACAGCGACGGAACAGAGGTACGAGCATATTGAAAAGGAAGCCATAGCTATCCACGTGGGGTGCCGCCATTTTCATTTATATGTATGGCCAGCCGTTTCTTGTACACACGGATCACAAACCCCTCATTCCTTTGTTCATGGGATCATCATCTAAGCCCTCACCCCGAATCGATAACATAAAAGTCATGGTACTGTGCTGAGGGGGCCCACTGCAGCTCGTGCAGTGCGACCCTGCACTGCGGGGGTTGCGGGGGCCTATGTTACGCCACGGTTATACAGAATACCAGTGGTATACTCTGCACCCCTTTTGCTTTTATTGCAATGTTTGCAACTACCCCTCTCTGCCTCTGGTTCTCTGATTGCATTGATACTGTACGCTTTAGAGCTATATAGGAAACAATAAAGGAAATTTACACCTCATTTTATGAAGAGAATGTGTGCCTCATTTTATAAAGCAAATTTGGACCTCATTTTATGGTCCTTCAAAACTTCCAAATAGATATATCCCAGTAAAACAGATGTATCCAGCCATGTAAGGAAATAATCTCAAAATCATAGAAATCGTACAATGAGTAGACAACCTTCATCATTAGGCAGAAACCTGTGTAGTGTGGAAAAGTGTTCTCAGTGAGTTTGAGATCCCTTCATATAACATAATGCTCTCTGGTTATAATTGCCGTATAAGAACCAAATGATGAAGGCCAACAGTAAGGAGAGAAATCTGAAATAAGGAATCTATTCAATTCAAGCAAGGAGGCAATCAATTCAATGAAGAGACTTTTTGAAAGAAAATGTCCCTACAACGAGCCAAAAAGCTGAGTTTAGTAGCTAGCTTTTTCAGTGACCCCTAATTGCACATGAAGGCCTGCCTATACCAAACCCCAAAAACAACAATTGATGGACAGAATGCAGAACAATGTCATACATTCACCCCAATACAGAGATCTGGGCCTAAATCCATCGTTTTTTTGCACTCCACACCACCCCAGTTCAGACATGGCCATATGCAAATCAGCCTTGACCCCGTGCCTCATGGGAACAGTCCAGCCCGAACTGCCAAGCCATGTCTTTCCTTGACCGGAATCAAGCATCCTAGGACCGGTTTCTGGCTATCAGCCGTCTTCAGCCAGGATAGCTTGACTCCAGTGGTGTGGAGAGCATGGGACTCACGTCTGAGCATACCCATCCAACTCGGGGTGACAAATGCAAAAACAACAATTGATGGACAGAATGCAGAACAATGTCATACATTCACCCCAGTACAGAGATCTGGGCCTAAATCCATCGTTTTTTTGCACTCCACACCACCCCAGTTCAGACATGGCCATATGAAAATCAGCCTTGACCCTGTGCCTCATGGGAACAGTCCAGCCTGAACTGCCAAGCCATGTCTTTCCTGGACCGGAATCAAGCATCCTAGGACCAGTTTCTGGCTATCAGCCGTCTTCAGCCAGGATAGCTTGACTCCAGTGGTGTGGAGAGCATGGGACTCACGTCTGAGCATACCCATCCCACTCGGGGTGACAAATGCAAAAACAACAATTGATGGACAGAATGCAGAACAATGTCATACATTCACCCCCGTAAAGAGATCTGGGCCTAAATCCATCGTTTTTTTGCACTCCACACCACCCCAGTTCAGACATGGCCATATGCAAATGCCAGAAAACGGTCCTCGGAAGCTTGTTTCCGGTCCAGGGAAGGCATGGCTTGGCAGTTCGAGCTGGACTGTTCCCATGAGGCACAGGGTCAGACTGATTTGCATATGGCCATGTCTGAACTGGGGTGGCAGAGTGGGCTAAAGAACGGTGATGGATTAAACCCAGATCTGTTGACTGGGTGTGAGTGTTTGATTGGTTCAGATGCTCCGTCCATCACCACCCCCTTTTGTACCACTTTATACCAAACCCCAGCAGCAGAGGGTACACTTGGTGGCAGATCTCATCGTGGTCAGTGCTCCCTTAGCTGTAATTGACGACTATTGACCTCTGCCTTGAACCTGAGTATTTCATGTTCATGAGAGGTCCATCGGTTACAATTACAAGATGCACCGGCTATTAAATGCATCAGTACTTTCCCCCTTCGCTCCTCACTGTCAACCCTCCTCCCATGACGCGCGATTTGACCTGCTCTGACTGTGCTCTCGGGGGGCCACCAGACGACTCCCTGTGCTCTTTGTGAAAGAGGAAACTGTTGTGTTCAGGTTTGTTGCACGCTCCTGACGCTCTCGGCGTCCGACGTTAGGTCATGTGACCTCCTATAATAAACAGGAGCACGCACGCACGCACGTTCATTCGGGTGCGGAGCGGAGACCCAGCAACAGCCCATTACAGTGTCCGACTCTGGTATTTCTAGGCCACGTGTAAGGCCTGTAGCTCATCTAGGTGCCCCCGAGTGCAGGGCCCCCAGCATCCACCCCTAGGGTCACCCTGTCAACCCCCACACGACACAACAATTGGCGACGAGGGTGGTTGATCGGGCCTTCGCCACGTGTGGGTGGTGCCAGCCCTGCTGTGCGGCGGCCGCGAGTGTGTATCTCTGCTCGCGGTGCTCGTGCCACACGACCGCCTACACGCTGTGCGTGCACCGGTACACGGAGTCTTGCCGATCGGGTGTGCAGGTGAGCTGGATCGCCGCCCCAATCTCGGGCCCCCGGTGCCCCCGCTCTGTCTCAGAGCACTGCCAGGCGCGCACGTCCTGTTCTCACGGCCTGCCTTCTTCTGGTGGGGGCACGGTCCTCCTGCATCGGCGCCGCACTCGGCCTCCCGGTCGGTGCGTGAAGCGCGCTTTTCTCCGGGCCCGGCTGCCGCTCCACCAGTGAGCCGCGCCCCGTCTTCTCCCACGCATCCCGCGGACGAGACGGAGAGCGCCCTCCTTTGCCAGCCGCATAATGGCCACCATTCCGCCTATTGAACCGTTTGTTGTGGAGGGTTCGCCGTCTTCATTGGCCCCTAAGTGGAAGGAATGGGTGGACAGGCTGTTGGTGTTCTTTGAAGCCACGAAAGTTCATAAGGACCAGAAGCGGGCCATGGTGCTTCATCTAGGTGGCAAGGATGTGCACTCCATTGCCAGGACACTCCCAAAACTCACCACACACTCATCAATGCCCTGAACGCTCATTTTGAACCGATGGCCAACCAAGACTATGAACGTTTTGTATTCCGGCAAGCGCGGCAACTGCCCGAGGAGCCGCTAGACACATACCACACCAGGCTCAAGCGGCTGGCGCTGTCCTGTGGATTCACGGATACCACGGAGGAGATAAGGGGCCAAATCATTCAAGGTTGTGCATCAGCCAAGTTGAGAGAAAGAATTCTGGAGGAGTCGGGCAAGCCACTAGCTGACATACTGACCCTTGGTCGCACCAAGGAACTGTCCAAAGCACGAGCCGCCCACATGGAAGCAGCCTTACAAGCACCAGTCAAAGCTGAACCGGTCAACAAGCTGCAAGTGCAACCGCAGGCCAAATGGACCAAGAAACCTGCGAGACCTCATGCCGGCCCGTCTGGTTTCCCGTGTGGGTACTGCGGAGGCCCAAATCATCCGGCGCCGGAATGTCCTGCTCGAGGGAAGCGTTGCTCCGGATGTGGCAAGCTCAATCACTTTGAAAAAGTATGCCGTTCGAAAAAGTTTCGAAAGCCCCGACAAGCAGTGAACGCAATACCGGAAGGTGATCGGAGTCAAAGTGACATGGACGATGACGAGGAGGAAGAAAGGACGGTGCACAAGGTTCACATGATAGGAGCGGCTGCGCGTCGGACCAGGCCCCTTCCACAATGCTCACTAAGAGTGGCGGAGCAAGACGTGATGGCTGTGGTAGACACAGGAGCTACCATCAATCTCATGAGTGTTGATCTTTACAGGACAATGAGTCGGCCCCCACAGCTTAACCCATCACCCATCAGGGTTTTTGCGTATGGTCAGGACACGCCCCTCAGAATCAGGGGAAAGTTCAGGACATCCATCACTCATGGGGACAGAACCATCAGAGCCAATGTATTCGGCTCGGAAGATGGGCAAGGCATGCTACTGGGGTGTCGAGCGGCCGAAGACCTAGGCGTTGTGACCTTTGCGTTTGGTGTCCATGAGGAGTCGGTGCAACACCTTCTAATGGACTTCTCTGATATCTTCCAAGGCATAGGGCGATTCACAGGTCGTGAGATACACCTCCATGTGGACCCGACAGTGCAACCAGTTGCATTGCGCCACCGCCGCATAGCATTCCATCTAAGGCTTCTAGTGGAAGAGGAACTCAGAAAACTGGAAGCCGCGGGCATCATTGAAAAAGTCACAGGCCCCACCCCCTGGGTATCGCCCATTGTGGTCACAAGGAAGCCAAAACAACCAGGAGCCGTTCGGATCTGCGTGGACATGCGCCTTCCGAATGTTGCCATCAAGAGGGAGCGCCACATCACGCCCACAATCGATGATCTCATTGGGGAAATGGCGGGAGCCTGTTGGTTCTCAAAACTGGACCTTCGGTCAGGGTATCATCAACTGGTGTTGGACCAAGAATCGAGGAACATCACGACATTCTCCACACACATAGGCCTTCGAAGATACACCAGACTCAGTTTTGGAATATCCAGCGCGGCTGAAGTGTTTCAAAATGTGATCCAGGAACTGATCGCTAACATACCTGGGGCCATTAATGTAAGTGATGACATCATGATTCACGCGAGGACCATTGGAGAGCACAACCAAAGACTGGCACAAGTATTCCGGAGGCTAAGAGAGGCTGGACTAACCCTACATCGAGAAAAATGCGAATTCCTAAAGCGGAAGATAGGATTCTTCGGATACACCTTCTCGGCAGATGGGGTTCAACCTGACCCGGAAAAGGTCAAGGATGTGCAGGAGGCACAGCCACCCACTACAGTCACAGAAGTTCGCAGCTTCCTAGGAATGGTCAACTACTGTGGACGGTTCATTAGAGATTTGGCCAATCTGACACTGCCTCTAAGAGAACTCACGAAAGACTCTACTCCCTGGACATGGGGGCCGGAGCAAGAAAAGGCATTTGAGACTATCAAGGCAGCTCTATCAGACAACACCACTCTAGCCTTCTTTGACCCTCGCAATCTCACCTTGGTGGCTGTAGATGCCGGCCCAGCAGGCCTGGGTGCAGTGCTAATGCAGAAACCGCGGGATGAGTTGGATTGGATGCCGGTGGCATTTGCGAGCCGGTCGCTAACAGACACTGAGCAACGATATTCTCAAATTGAAAAGGAGGCCATAGCTATACACTGGGGCTGTAAGCATTTTCATCTCTATCTATACGGCAAACCGTTCACTGTCATCACTGATCACAAACCACTGGTGTCCCTGTTCGCAGGGACCTCGACGAAACCACCACCTCGCATAGAAAAATGGATGCTACAACTTCAAGAGTACAACTGCAATATTGAGTATCAACCAGGAGCCAGGAATCCGGCTGACTACCTGTCACGACATCCCAGGCCAGCAACACCGGAAGAGATGGAAGAGGCTGATGAGACAGAGGCCTATGTCAGATGCATCATGGAGAGGTCGTGTCCACGCTCCATCTCGGTCAGCGAAGTGGCAGAGGCCACTATCCCAGGATGCCTGCCTCCAAAGGGCCAGGGAAGCAATCCAAAAGCGAAACTGGCACAGAGCCAAGGAAAGCTGGAAGACACTTACTCCCGAAGCTCAACGTACAATGGAAAGCTTATATCATGTGAAAGACGAACTAAATGAAGACAACACGGGGTGCATACTGATAGGACACCGGCTGGTCATACCCTTGGCCTTGACTGAACAAGTCGTTCAGTTGGCTCATGTGGGCCACCAAGGAATAGTCAAGACCAAGGCGCGTCTGAGAGCCAAAGTATGGTTCCCTCTCATGGATGAATTGGTGGAGAAGATGGTAAAATCATGCACGGCCTGCCAGGTTACGGGGGATGTCCCGAAGGAGGCACCAATCAGAGTAGAGCCCCGTCCGCAGAAGCCATGGGAACAGGTCAGCATGGACTTTGGCAGTCTCCCAGATGGACGACACACCATGGTGGTCATTGATGATCACTCAAAGTACCCGGAGGTTGAAATCATCAATAGCACCAGTGCAGCTGAAGTGATCCCCAAATTAGAAAAGATAATAGCAGCCCAAGGAGTGATGAGGGAACTGCGCACTGACAATGGACCACCCTTCCAAGGCCAAGAACTAGCTACTTATCTGAGCTCGCTGGGAATACGGCATCGCCGGATAACTCCTCGCTGGCCAAAGGCGAATGGAGAAGCAGAACGATTCATGAGAACTCTAAACAAAGTAATAAGAATTGCACATGACAAAGAGCAGTCAGTGGAAATGGCTATTTTCACGTTCCTTCGAAGCTACCGACAAACACCTCACACCACCACTGGGGTGGCTCCGGTTCACAGCCTCATGGGACGAGTAACAACAGACTCCATACCTCATCACCCCAGGTGGATGCCGAAAGTGACAGAGGAAGACAAAATTGCAACTAGCAGGCGCAAGGCGTATGCCCAGGTCAGCCAAAGACGAAGAGCCACAGAAGTGGAATTCCGCAGAGGGGACGTGGTACTATTGAAAAACAGAGTGACCAGTGGCAAGTTCCGGCTAACTTATGAACGAAGTCCCTGGAGGGTGATCAGTGTGAAGGGTACCCGAATAACCGCCATGAGAGGACGAGAAGTTGTGACCCGGAATGTGTCTCATTTCAAGCACTTTCACAGAGAACGAAGTCCCAGGGCGCCTTCCCAAGACATCACACCACAGCAGATGCAGGACATGACCGCTGAGGATGACTCCAGGGCTGGTCCGGGGGACGAGTGGAGAGATGCCTCCTCGGAGGAATCTGGTGGTGAAGTAGAAGAGGGGGCAAGTGAGGCCGGACATCAGGAGGGGCTGGATGAAGCATCCAACGATTCCCCATACCCAGGTGGGACCAGTGAAGAAGTTGTCCCAGGCCGAGACAGGTCGCAATACAGCCTGAGAAGCAACCCTGAGCCTTCCTGTCGGCTACGAAATTATTTCACGTAAGAACATTCCTGTTTGTTATACTATCAGTGTGGAAGTTTGAAGCTGCTATACGGACACTGCCGATGAGGCCATAATCAAGGTGAACTGTTTGAACTGTTTAAGCAACTGTTTTATTGTTTTATGTTTTAGGAGGAATGTTGTGTTCAGGTTTGTTGCACGCTCCTGACGCTCTCGGCGTCCGACGTTAGGTCATGTGACCTATAATAAACAGGAGCACGCACGCACGCACGTTCATTCGGGTGCGGAGCGGAGACCCAGCAACAGCCCATTACAGTGTCCGACTCTGTTATTTCTAGGCTACGTGTAAGGCCTGTAGCTCATCTAGATGCCCCCGAGTGCAGGGCCCCCAGCATCCACCCCTAGGGTCACCCTGTCAACCCCCACACAACACAACAGAAACGAGAAGGAAATAACGGGCTTCAGCCAAGACCTGAACTAATAGGAGGCAGGAACTCCGTAACAAGTTCCAGCCCTCATTATGCACCTTGCTCTGCGCTACAGCTGGGCAGCGTGTGCTGGCCTTGTGCTGGAAGCCGCCTTGAAGATGAAAGCTCCTCGCGCCTCGCCGGCTGCTGGCACGTGACCTCCATTTCCTGCAGTCTCCATGGCTGACAGCAGCTGCCCAGCTACGCTGTCGCAGGGAGGGCTAAACGGACTTGTTTTTATCACTGTTTTCTTTACTGGGATGTCTCTCGAGCTAGCACAGCAGGGCCCTTCACACACAGTTTGACAAGTTGCTCATAAAATCAGAGAGCGGATTCGACAGCCAGACCTGGGGCAATTCCGGAAACAATAGCGCGAACCCTTGCGCGGTAGATATAGTAACATGGCCGAAAAAGAAATGCTACAAAAACAGTTCTACGCCTTTATCCTGAACGTGAACGTGATTCCCTAACGATGGAAACGAGCTTTAACAAAGTCAATAGTTTTGGCTTTTGTGTAGTGAAAAGTTTGAGTGTTGCTTTTTGTTACTATACTTGGAGACAGCTTGTTGTCTTAGGAAAAGGGAGGTACGGGTCCATATAATAGAATATCATGGACACCTTCGATTATGCTGAGTTGGCAGATCGTGGCCCACTTCCATAATGCTAACTTAGCACACCAAGCTAAGCTTGATTAATACCCAGTTGCCGTTATATCCACATCAATGTCAGGTTCCAGAAGCTCTTACTGTCAGATACATGGTTTCACCATGATGATGACATACATTTGTAACGCACTCGGATAACCCCAGTGTATCCTGGCACTATGGAAAGAGAACAACAGAAGCGCAAGAGTAGAAAAGAAAAGTAGTAAGTTGTTTGCGCAAGAAAATGTTATTAGATCCAAGACGGCCCTACAGCAGAAGGAGAGAGCGTTAAATATACAACACTTCTAGGCGTTCGGTAACATGAGAATGACCAGGCAGCCTGAAGAGAAGCATGGCGACCACGTTCTGGATCAGCTGCAAATTATAATACAAGTATTTAGAAAGTCCTAGATGCAAAGAGTTATCATGGCCAAGCCTTGAAAGTATAACTACTTTACTCAGTGTTTCTGACAATGATCAGGAAGAAAATGAATAGTTTTCCAGATCAATCTGAATTAATAATAACAGCTGACTTTGTTGATCCGAAATGAAAAGCACATCATAGATTCAAAAAGAATTCCAGACATTTAACTGAAAGAGGAGGCATAGGGAGAAGGCCTTACTCAGTTGGGCAACAGCTCAATATACACATGTACGCGAAACGGCCAATGATTCCTGACACAGTAGTGTAGTCAGAAAATAGTTTTGTTAGCAATATTTAGGCCTTGACAGTTAGGTATCATAGCCTGGCGCATGATGGCCACAAGAGGGGAGTCCAAGAGACTGGGCCAAAGGCTACTGGTGCCTGTGGGTGTTAGGTGAAGTGGGGAAGCATGATGTACATTTTGACCCCATAATGGCAAGTACATAACTCCCTAATCCCCCCCAAGGTCGTTATTATTGTAGGATGCAGCAGCAGCTGTACCTTGTTCTTCATTCTGAGAGTAACTGCAGCGAAGATGTTCTGGGATTGACCAGGCGGAACCACTGCTGAATAATGTATATGCCCATATCACATAACTTGGAGGTTCACACAGTGAGATGAGAGAAAGAAGCAGGTTCCCACCAGAAACATTTTCTGACAGCACCAAAGGGACACAATCTTGGAATGGTTCTACCTTGGTGGCCATATCTTGCATTCTGCATTTCTTGAAAATGGACATATGGCTTTTAAAATTGGTTGAACCAGTTACATTATGGTCTTTACAGCACAAGTTCAGCAGAAGTGATCAATGTATAAAAGATGAACTGATTTACAAGGCACAGGCCATGTCCTTCTCTTTCTAGGAAACAAAGCAAAACCACTCCATTCTGGCCACCTGAACCGAAAATAAACCCATGTGAGCCACCATTAAGTCTACACCCTCAGTTTTTAACCACGTACAAGAGGAAAATAGTCAATGTTCGTAGAAGGTGACCGATGTATAGTACTGCGCTATGGTGCACAACAATGGAAGCTCTTTTTTGAAGCACAATCTGCGCAGGATACTTTATCTTACTATCCAAAGCCTCAATGTTCCTCACCCAATCAGCTTAGAGCATTCTGGCCATAATTTCTCCCTTTATTCACTGGCTAGGCTGTGACACTTTTACCAAAGGAAAGAAGGCAGGAAAGGTATGTCGCTCACCGACTCAAGTTCTTCTTGTCTAACTCGGGCAAATATATTTAGCCTTGAAATTGTTCTGCTTTCCAAAGAGTGACCGTATAAGAGCAACGAAGCCCTCTGACTATCTGAACTGACTAAGAGACATTACTTCATTAAACCAACGTACTTTGCTGTATTCAGAATAGGTGGGCATGATACTGTGAGGAAAGCTGATTGAATGGACAGGATGTGTCATCTAGGTAATTAACGAATGTGCATTGATAAACCATTGATGAACACCCAACGGGTTTATAGCACTACATCTCATCTGTCTCTACCGGAGGCTCAGGACAAAGATGGGTGTTCAATGCTTTATGAAATGCAATTTGCCTTTTGACTTAGTGAAGCCACAAATCCAGAGGGAGGGCCTAATTACAAAGAAGGCGGTCCACCCTGGTCAGATTTTTTTAAGCATCTCCGTATTTATTACATGTTAAACATTTGTGGGTCCTAAACGATAGCACTGCTATTTAATGCACACTTTTATAAGATCTGCTTTGCAGTTTATTTAGTGATTCTTGAATGCTATGCAGCGAATAGAACTTCTCTGTTGTGTAAGAGGCAGTTCCTACAAAGGTAAGGAAACAAGAGAGAGAGAGCTATAGTAAAGTGTGTTTGTAAGGCACTGCTGTTTAATGCATATAAGTGAATGCCTTGCAGATCTTGACGGATCGTTTTGTGTCTTCTAGATAAAGCTGAGTGATCTGTGTAACCCTAGGGAGATAAGTTCTTCCATACATCTCAATGATCTATGTGCACTCAAGGATAGCTCTGATATCTAAGAATGCCCGTATAAGATGTGTGTAGCCAAAGGGAGAGCTCTGCCATGTCACACATTTGTTGGACATGTCTTCCATAAGGTACAGCTCTGCTGTTTAATGAATATGCCTGTAATATCTCTGTGCAATAGATCTACTGTTTACTATCTAACCATGTTGGGTCTGGGCGATCAGAGATCTAAAACCTGTGAGACTTGAGATATTTGGGAAAAATCAATTTTTCCGAGGCTAACTACACCATAAAGCATAAAATCGATGTAAAATTCAAGTACTAGCAAGGGCATACACTTACGTGGCGCTATCAAACAATACATACCTGCGGGGGGCACATGCTCAGCACATTTATAGATAGTAGAGAAAGACTTAATAGAATGTATCAAAGGCTAAAAAATATGTTTTTAAGATTTGCATCAAGGATAGGAAGGATGCCACAGCCTGGTTCACATTTGTTCTTTTCTCCTCATGTAAAGTGAAAAGGCATTGACAAAAGACCATTTCTTTGTGAACCGTGCCACTATGTCTTTTCACTAAACTTCACAAGGGAAATTACTGTTTATAACTACTTGCATCTCTGGTTCCGTGTTTTTGTTGTTTGTTCTCTGCCTTTACTGAATTATAACTTCCTTGATCTCTGTGTTGAGTTAGTTTGTGTTGTGTTGTGCTATGGTATTCGAATGTTGTTCCTTGAGGATCCTTGTTGGCCCCTCTAATGTTGCCTGTATATAGTTTATGAAGAGACTGAGGCTGGGCTGATGCACATGATCAGTCCAATCTAGTTGCCTATCTCCTACTTCTGGAGGGAGTCCCCCCTGCCAAGCAGCCTCTGTCCTCTCATTCTCCACTTGTCTGTTGACCTCCCCTTCCTTTGTGTACATTGTCTGCACAGCCTTCAGCTCCAGATTTCTAGCAGTCACAAGACATTTCCACTTCTACTTTCCTTCAGGAGGGATATCCCCAACTCCCCTTTCTATTAGCTGAAATTGTTGTGTTGCATCCTGGAAATATCATGGGGTCCAATTGTACTGCATGCTTGAGGTGACGTACTTTGGCTGCCGCGGAGGGTCTGATCAAAATAAACTCAATACAGGCACAAATGTTGTCTCAATGTTTCTCTCGCAGTGTGTTGTCGAAAGCGAGAGGAGCCAGGGTCTCTTGCCCTTCAGCAGTGTCCTCTATGGACCTATGAGCATGGGCTTGTCAATTGATGCGATCTCTAAGTGCCATGTTCAGCTAGCACTTGCTAGGAGTGAGCTGCGTCACCATCAGCATTGGGTAGTGCATTGGGGAGTGTGTACACTTTCTCCTCTCGCCTTGGGTAGTATACAGGCGGGGAGCATCCATCAGGTCTATAGAGTGTAAAGGTGGAGGACTGCCAGCACTCACTCCTCCGAGCCGAGTGTCTCTCAATCCTGGAGGGAGTAGCAGTAAAGCGCCTCCAGCAGACACTCACTCCTCCGAGCTGAGTTACTCTCATTCCTGGAGGGAGTAGCAGTATAGTGCCTCAAACATGCACTCACTCCTCCGAGCTGAGTTACTGTCCTTCCTGGAGGCAGTAGCAGCTGAAGGCCTCCTGCAGACACCCATACCTCCGAGCCGAGTTACTGTTCTTCCTGGAGGGAGTAGCACTTAAGCGCCTCCAGCAGACTCATTCCTACGAGCTGAGTTACTGTCCTTCCTGGAGGCAGTAGCAGCTGAAGGCCTCCTGCAGACACCCATACCTTCGAGCCGAGTTACTGTCCTTCCTGGAGGGAGAAGCACTTGAGCACCTCCAGCAGACTCATTCCTACGAGCTGAGTTACTGTCCTTCCTGGAGGCAGTAGCAGTTGAGTGCCTCCAGCAGACACTCATCCTTGGAGCCGAGTTACTCTCATTCCTGTTACTCTCATTCCTGGAGGGAGTAGCAGTTAAGCGCCTCCAGCAGACTCATTCCTCCGAACTGAGTTTCTCTCATTCCGGGAGGGAGTAGCAGTACAATACCTCAAACATGCACTCATTCCTCCGAGCTGAGTTACTGTACTTGCTGGAGGCAGTAGTAGTTAAGTGCCTCCAGGTAACACTCATCCTTGGAGCCTAGTTACTCTCATTCCTGGAGGGAGTAGCAGTTAAGCACCTCCAGCAGACTCATTCCTACGAGCTGAGTTACTGTACTTCCTGGAGGCAGGCAGTGAAGTGCCTCCAGGTAACACTCAACCTTGGAGCCGAGTTACTCTCATTCCTGGAGGGAGTAGCAGTATAGTGCCTCAAACATGCACTCACTCCTCCGAGCTGAGTTACTGTACTTCCTGGAGGCAGTAGCAGTTGAGGGCCTACAGGTAACATTCATAATTGAAGCCGAGTTACTCTCATTCCTGGAGGAACTAGCAGTATAGTGCCTCAAACATGCACTCACTCCTCCGAGCTGAGTTACTGTACTTCCTGGAGGCAGGCAGTTGAGGGCGTACAGGTAACACTAATCCTTGGAGCCGAGTTACTCTACTTCCTGGAGGGAGTGGCAGTTAAGCACCTCCAGCAGACTCATTCTGCCAAATTGAGTTTCTCTCATTCCGGGAGGGAGTAGCAGTATAGTGCCTCAAACATGCACTCACTCCTCCGGCCTGAGTTACTGTACTTCCCGGAGGCAGTAGCAGTTGAGGGCCTCCAGCAGACCCTCATCATTGAAGCCGAGTTACTCTCATTCCTGGAGGAAGTAGCAGTATAATGCCTCAAACATGCACTCATTCCTCCGAGCTGAGTTACTGTACTTCCCGGAGGCAGGCAGTTGAGGGCCTACAGGTAACACTCATCCTTGGAGCCGAGTTACTCTCATTCCTGGAGGAAGTAGCAGTATAGTGCCTCAAACATGCACTCATTCCTCCGAGCTGAGTTACTGTACTTCCCGGAGGCAGTAGCAGTTGAAGGCCTCCAGGTAACACTCATCCTTGGAGCCAAGTTACTCTCATTCCTGGAGGGAGTAGCAGTATAGTGCCTCAAACATGCACTCACTCCTCCGAGCTGAGTTACTGTCCTTCCTGGAGGCAGTAGCAGTTGAGGGCCTACAGCAGACACTCATCATTGAAGCCGAGTTACTCTCATTCCTGGAGGAAGTAGCAGTATAGTGCCTCGAACATGCACTCACTCCTCCGAGCTGAGTTACTGTCCTTCCTGGAGGCAGTAGCAGTTGAGGGCCTACAGCAGACACTCATCATTGAAGCCGAGTTACTCTCATTCCTGGAGGAAGTAGCAGTATAGTGCCTCGAACATGCACTCACTCCTCCGAGCTGAGTTACTGTCCTTCCTGGAGGCAGTAGCAGTTGAGGGCCTACAGCAGACACTCATCACTGAAGCCGAGTTACTCTCATTCCTGGAGGAAGTAGCAGTATAGTGCCTCGAACATGCACTCACTCCTCCGAGCTGAGTTACTGTACTTCCTGGAGGCAGGCAGTGGAGTGCCTCCAGGTAACACTCAACCTTGGAGCCGAGTTACTCTCATTCCTGGAGGGAGTAGCAGTATAGTGCCTCAAACATGCACTCATTCCTCCGAGCTGAGTTACTGTACTTCCCGGAGGCAGTAGCAGTTGAAGGCCTCTAGGTAACACTCATCCTTGGAGCCGAGTTACTCTCATTCCTGGAGGGAGTAGCAGTATAGTGCCTCAAATGTGCACTCATTCCTCCGAGCTGAGTTACTGTCCTTCCTGGAGGCAGTAGCAGTTGAGGGCCTCCAGCAGACACTCATCCTTGGAGCCGAGTTTCTCTCATTCCTGGAGAAAGTAGCAGTATAGTGCCTCAAACATGCACTCACTCCTCCGAGCTGAGTTACTGTACTTGCTGGAGGCAGTAGCAGTTGAAGGCCTCCAGGTAACACTCATCCTTGGAGCCAAGTTACTCTCATTCCTGGAGGGAGTAGCAGTATAGTGCCTCAAATGTGCACTCATTCCTCCGAGCTGAGTTACTGTCCTTCCTGGAGGCAGTAGCAGTTGAGGGCCTACAGCAGACACTCATCATTGAAGCCGAGTTACTCTCATTCCTGGAGGAAGTAGCAGTATAGTGCCTCGAACATGCACTCACTCCTCCGAGCTGAGTTACTGTACTTCCTGGAGGCAGGCAGTGGAGTGCCTCCAGGTAACACTCAACCTTGGAGCCGAGTTACTCTCATTCCTGGAGGGAGTAGCAGTATAGTGCCTCGAACATGCACTCACTCCTCCGAGCTGAGTTACTGTACTTCCTGGAGGCAGGCAGTGAAGTGCCTCCAGGTAACACTCAACCTTGGAGCCGAGTTACTCTCATTCCTGGAGGGAGTAGCAGTATAGTGCCTCGAACATGCACTCACTCCTCCGAGCTGAGTTACTGTACTTCCTGGAGGCAGGCAGTGAAGTGCCTCCAGGTAACACTCAACCTTGGAGCCGAGTTACTCTCATTCCTGGAGGGAGTAGCAGTATAGTGCCTCAAACATGCACTCATTCCTCTGAGCTGAGTTACTGTACTTCCCGGAGGCAGTAGCAGTTGATGGCGCCCAGCAGACGCCCACTCCACCCAGAGTCAGTCTAACCACAAGCAGCAGTCGTTCTATGCCACGGTTCCTTGAAGATTACAGCTGGGAAGGGCAGCGCTAGATGGATAGGAGGCCCCCTCTCATCATGAAAAGGGGGTGGGAGAGCCTACATGCCGAGGCACGGCTCTCCCAGTCGGTGCCTACACACTCCGCAGGCTGCACTTATGGGTTAGTGGAGCCTAAAACATATCCTGTATAATTTTCTTTAAATAGCAAAAACTGTGGTGAAGTAACGTTAGGGTTTCCATGGAAAAACAAACATCTGTAAAGTCAGGCAACGCAAAGACAGGGAGTTGTAACTATCAGGTGCCACCGAGAGTCATAACTATCACGTACCGCATCAGAAATGTCTGATGCAGCCGTGGTCCCCGGATATTCACATATAGAATCCTACTGCTGCTTGTCTGACTTTAACCCGCCTTTGATATCGGTGTGGACTCTTTCGTTTCTTTTTCTACTTTTGTTCCATTTAAACCAATGGGAGATTATGGCGAGAATAATCCAAGCAAACCGTGCAATCGCCAGCACTACCATCACTACCATATTATTTAATTTGTTTTCTTGACTTTGTCGACCCAGTTCACTTGCTGCCTTGTGCTACTGCCCAGTTCGGCTGTATGAACGCCAACCCCCTTCCCCCGCCCCCCCCCCCCCCGCCCCCTAACCCCTCCAACCCCGAGAACATCCAGTCTTCATCTTTATAAACTATTCCGGGGTCATTATAATCCTAAATCTTTGATTAATTAATCATCAGTGCCCCTCTAAGCGATGCCAAGAACCCAACGGCTTCTACTAGAGTCACGTGGTAGAGGGTATTGTGAGAGATCCGGTTGCCTTGTGGTATCCCAGAATCCTTTTCCCTGACCTTTTCTCTTCCATACTTCAGCCAGGGTTATGCCCAGATGCTCACATCTGGTATGCCATGCTCTAAACGATACTCGTGCAATGAAATGGAATATCTAGCAACCTTGATGATTTCAGGCCATTAGCCAAAACAATTTGCCACAGTGTCCTGTTATGGCTACCAGCACTGGCCATCCCTAATCCTTTGCCACTATGGTCACAAATCCATGCAAATGCAGTAAGTGTACAAGACCTCAGTTATTTGCAAATACTTTACAGGTGTCTTTGTAACAGGTGTTGTCTGAGTGTGCAGAGCCTGGCCACCAGAGTGCTGGTGGAAGAAAGTGATTGGCTGGGTGGATGAATGGGTGTCTCGTTGTTCTATAAAGACTGAGGTAGATCAAGTCTAGAGGTTGCGCTAAGAGCAGGCCTGTGTGTAGTGAGATTGGGGATCTGCACATTGTGGGGTTCACCTCTTGGATGGAGCATCTCTGGGAAGAGTCCACCAGAGTGGGGCAGAACCTGTGAAGGATCCCAAAAGCCAGAGAGATGAGCACTCGGCCCAGCCTGAGATCCTGGCTGGTGATTCCTTGTGGGAGTGTGGTCTTTTTCATCTCTCCAGACAACCAAAGGGCTGAGAATATGCTTGTGACATGGCACCAAGGGCCCACAGAGGAGAAGTGCAAGTGGGTGAGACCACTGGTGGACACAGGCATCTAGTCATCCCCCAACCTTTCTCTCTATGAGATGCTGTCTCTAGTCCTGGTAGGAAGAGTCTGTATACATAATGTGGTTTATGTAGGAGGTGTTCTGATGTTATGCATAAGGACCAGATTAATGGTCTTGCAGTGTTTCTGTTGTCGCATCTATGCCTGAATTTAAGTAGAAATGGATGTGAGATAGGAGGAATTAGCATTAGATGCAAGGGTATGTATGGATATATAGTGGGTGTGTGCACCGTGACCTAGGTAAAAAGTGTTTTGGTGTTCTGGGTGAATAACGGTGCCACATCAAACATGTAGCAGATCATATGCATGGCTGTGTGTGAAAAGATGTGGGAACAAACGACATGGTCGTGCATGTGGATACCTCCTACCTTTGAACTGTTCTAGCGTACATTCTAATCCACAATAAAAGTGGGACTTAGGAAAGAGTCCAGTAAAGAAGGTCCGATCATAGGGAGGAGCAATCCTGCATCAATTCTAGTACATGCTCTTGGGTCCATACTGGGGATACAGAGGGGCAACCTACAGGAATGGGCATTACACAACCAGCTCTTACATATTCCTGAGCAGATCATCCTGAGTTGAATGCAGCAACCCCATAGGAATGGGCATTATACAACCAGCCATCAAACATAACTGAGGGGCTCACACACATTTGACATGAAGTGAGCACCAGGAATTAGGAATGGGCTTTATTAAACCAGCCTTGTCATATACATGAAAGAGAGCACACCAGAAGAAATACATCATACATATCTGAGGAGCTCACACAGGTGTTGCATTGAGCATCATCTTAGGAATGAACATTATACAATCAGCCATGCTATATACCTGAGGAGTTCACCCAGGTGTGACAAGGAGCAACCCCGTAGGAATGGACATTATACAATCAGCCATGCTATACACCGCGGCAGTTCACCCAGGTGTGGGATGGAGGAACCCCATAGGAATGGGAATTATACAACCACCCATGGTATAAACCTGAGGAGTTCACCCAAGTGTGGCATGGGGCATGCCCTATAAATGGGCATTATAAAACCAGCGCTGGACTATACCTGAGGAGGTCACACAGGCTTGGCATGGAGCAACCACTTGGAATGGACATTATAAAGCCAGCCATGGTCTATAACTCGTTAATTCACCCAGGTGTGCAATGGAGGAACCAGTAGAAATGGGCATTACACAACCAGCCCTGGTACTTGCTCAGAGGAGTCTATGCTTAGGTGGCAAGGGCACCATGGGAGTGGAAATTAGACTGCCCGATGAAACAACCAGCCCCTGTCCATGCATTATGGGTCAACTGTGCACAACCTATAAGGGGCACAACCTATAAGAATGGCTATTATAACATTAGCCATAATATATATACTTGGGAGTCCACTGTGAAGCCACAGAGGAACAACCAATGTCCATCATGAAGCTATAAATGAACAAGCAATGACCAGCCATAGTATATGCTCTAAGTGTCTCCAACCTTTTCTGCATCAGGAGCTACTTACGTTCTATGAAAATCATCACGAGCTACTATTTTTAGTGTTATAATAGGGACCGTATCAGACAGGATTACATCAGAGTATGCCATAAGTAGGAATGGTCACTTCAGTGCATCAGGCGTGGTTGCCAGCAGTAATGTAAAAAAAGTTAATATTATTAGTAATAAGTGTCCCCAATGCCACATGATTTATCAGTCAAATGACAACTGAGAATATATTTTGAAAATTCAGCCATTTTTCTCCAAACATCAGCTTATGAATTCTGAAAATATACACATTTTGTCTTTAATACACACTTTTCGATGTAGGTACATAACCAATTAAAAGATTCTAATTTAGTATGCTAGGCTGCACACTGGGTGTGACTGGGTGGCTACCCATGAGATTCGTATTATGCAAACAGTACTTGCTCGGATGTGTCCTAGTGGACGACAGCAAGCATCCATAGGAGCAGGGAATTGTGCAATGGATGTGTTGTTTTATTTGAAATCTGTTATCTTAAATATCAAGCTTAAAAAAATTATTAATGTTAATAATAATAACAGTAACGCCATACACTGGCAGCCCCATTTTTAGTAATTTGCTCTGATTACATATGAATCTCTGATTCACGTTTGCGGTGGGGGCCTTCACGCCTACAGAGACCAACAGCCTGATTCATGAAGCGCAATTGCGCTCGCAAAGGGCCAGATTCTGAGAATCTGGCCCTTTGCGAGTGCGATTTTTGCATTTGGGATTCATCATCCCAAATGCAAAAATCGGTAATTGCTAATTCGCTAAATTGCGAGGAATTACATTTAAGGAATCTCTATTTCAGATTCCTTAAATGCAATTCATGAAGCATTTTAAAATTGCGAAAATGCAATTTTGGGCCGCTATTTACCGAGAGGTCAGACCTCTCGCTAAATAGCAAAAACTTAGAAAAATGCTTTTAAAAGCATTTTTCTAAGTTGCATGTTGCACACACACATGTCCCTTGGACATGTGTGTGCGCAACACCTGTTTCAATTTGCATTTCAGGGGTGCCACAGGGTGTCCTTTGGACACCCCTGGCACCCTTTCAATCGCTATCTTATTTGCGAGTAGCAAATTGCTAATCGCAAATAAGGAATACTCCCCATTCATTCCTATGGGCCTTTTGGCCCATAGGAATGAATGGGGAGTTATTCCTTATTTGCGATTAGCAATTTGCTACTCGCAAATAAGGAATGTGTAGGAATCGCTATTTATTTAGCAATTCCTACATGAATACCGTTTTGCGTGTCCTTAATAGCGATTCGCTATGATTCGCTATTAGGGGCTCGCAAAACGGCCCGTTGATGAATAAGGCTGTTAGTCCTTTTCATTTGCAGCCTCAACTAGTTTGCACCAAAGTTTCATTCCCAGGGCCTTACATCTTCAGAGGTCTGTCCCTGCCACACCAAAAGTATGGACACCTGGGAGCTTGTGCATCCACGAGGGCAGCCATAGGAGTCTAAGTGTCGCTCCACCATACCATGGGTCTCTGCAAACCCACTTTCGGCGCCACAGCCACTTCTTCCATTTTAAATATAATTGTATGTTAAGTCTTACGTTTATGTCCTGTTTAGTGGGAGTCTCTTTACCTTTAAACTAAACTTTCAGACTAGGCGGAACTCTGGCTGTGAGCATGGCACTTTAGGCAGATTTAACGAGACCTGCATTGGTGCAAAGTCACACACTGTAATGCTGAGGGGCACAAAGTTTTGGAACTGTATTAAGTTTTCAGCACAAAAGGTATTTTGCCATGGGCAGGTGCTATTAGCGGAGCACAATTTACAGTATTTTATGCCACTGTACTCCAAGGTAAAGTATAACTTGGGCAGATCATCACAAGCACCCTGATCTAATAAGATTGGGAGACCTGAATCTGCATCAAAAAATAATGTCTCTTCCAAGCAGGGGATAACTTGGAGAAATGTTTTAATTTCTCCATTCCACGTGTGCTGTATTGCACAACGAACATCCAATGTGCGGAATGATGTGGAATGTGCATAAGGTTTTGTACCGGAAGGGTATGCCTACATGACAAATCCTATGTTAGTCAAAGCATAAAATACTATGATTGAGTGTGTCATTAGGCAGCTCATTTGTGAACCAACACAGGGGATATGAGCAGGAGCAGGTCATATTTAATAACAATGGCTCTGCACTACTTTCTCTCACTTGTGCAACAAAGTGCAATATACCTGAGCTGCATTGCACAAAAATATAATAAACCTGCTACGTCGGCCTGTAAATGTAAGCATGACGCGCACAGCACGGCACACATCTGTGAATGACAAAATGACAGGCGTGCACCTGCGGGGATGAACACGGCACTCATTCTCTTTAATGTAAGGAATGCGTGTAGATGTTGACATGGCACAAACACGTGGGCATGTGAGCGAGGAGAACACGCCCGTTGACGCCAGGTGATGAGGGCATGGTGCTCAACCCTGTTCATCCCTGTGATTGGAAGTAGGGTACGTACACCTGTGGGTGATTGGCACGCACGAGTGGTGACGAGAGTGTGGCGCACACACATACCTCTTTATAGGCACTTAGCATATACACACATGTTCTTAGGCGTGTGTACGTATCCAGGGCACAAGTCGAGGGTACACATGGGTAGACGGCGTCTACCCACTCGACCCTGCCAAGAGGTTGGGCCCCACAGAAATATGCTAAACTTGTCCCGGTGTAATTTTCAGACACCTAAACACATTCAGCAGCTCCACCACATTGTCTGCTTTCATTTCGAGCAGGCAGGGAAGGAGCTTATTAGTTTCCAGATGGGCCCATAGCAAAGGCCGGAGTTAAGGGTCCATCAGCCCAACTTCTGCTGCAGCATACTGATCAGGGATCTAATGGTAGCCTCACACCTAAATGCAATAGAGGGGAAGCAAAGGCACACAGGTTATCGTTTTACAGGTACTTAACCGATTCGATGCATCACACACTTTGCCGCTGTGCGGGCGTATTCTACACGTGCGCAAGTCTGACGGCCCCTTGCTGTCCGACGCACATGCCCACTGTGATGTCAGATGGCCGGGGGTCGTCCGACGCACGTAAGAGGTTATGATAGGCTTGACTTTGACTTTGTTCAATCCCTGCATATTAGAGGTATGCCTGCACTGTCAGAATGTCATGTCCTTCATAGTTCACTATGCTATATTCAAAGGATTACAATTTATGAGCTGCAAGTAACCAAAGGATATCTGCCTTAAAAGCAGTAACGGACTTACCCATTTACATAACATTAAAATCTGTCATCTGCTTATTAGATAGTGTGCTTTGCAGGAGACATATGAATCCTCTATGTAACGTTGATGAAAACCTGGGACTAGACAAAACACTTATCTCTCCAGCAAATGTCTTAATATTATCATTATTAGTATTCCCTGAGATTTAGTTGGCACACAAAGATTTCTGCAGCAGGTGCTTTAACCCCATAAGATATGTTAACATGCAGACTTCATCCAATTAAGCAGAACATATTTACTGCCACGTTTCTCCTTGTTTCCAAATTCTCTGTGGCAGGGTTTTGAAAATATAAATGTATAAATTGAGGCCCAGATTTTGCTTTGGGGTTGTCACTTTTTTGGCACAACACTGATGCAAAATCAAAATTTTCAAATATGGTAATACACTCAAATGTACTCATGATAGACCTGCTAAACACATCTGTGAGGTCTAAGATCTGATGTCACTTCTTGTGATGTCACGTCCTGTGAGATCATGGGCTGTGATGTCACTTCCTGTGTTGACAGCTGCAATGTCATGCGCCATGATGTCAGTTGCATACTGCTTAATTTGGCTAGTCCCCCCACTTCTTTTTAGGACTTCTGCCCTCTGCCTATCTGTGAGTGAGGGAACAATATACCTTTGGGCATGAGGATGGAACAGAGACTTCTGGAAGGGAACATGGCACAATGTTTTAGGCCTTTTGCGCGCACACCATGCGCTGTGCTGCCCTGGCCTTTAAATCAAGCACGTCGTCCATAGTACTGCCTGCTCTACATACAGCGGACATCACCTGAGTTCTTGAGGAAGCGTCCCTGTTTAGCTGGAGCGTGCGCGCTTCCACCCAGCGGCAGCCGTGCATGTCTTCACCTCGTGCCTCACGTTTAACCTGTGCTGATTAATAGAGACGAAGGGACACGCCGGGTGAGCTGCAGGCAGTCACATTCCTGCATATGCGAACTGCCTGGGAGGCTCACAGCAACACGGTGCATGCTGGATGCAGGGCGCGGGATGACAGCGCGCAGGGGACAAGAGTGCCCTTCACTAACAGTGGACGCCTTCAGAGTGGACGCCGTCTTCCCACACGCAGGCACGAAGGATTCACTCTGCGAGCACTGGGGCAATTGCGTGGTCAAGCTACAGCAATTTCCAACTATTAATTTAGTGACAAATCAGAATGAAAGTGGATATTTGCACGATTTAGTTACGTTATTACACTGTGTATTATGTTTTAGTGGTCACGTGACGGGTACAATCTTAGTCCTCATGTTGCACCTGATGCGGCTGCTCGGTCCCAGTGCTTTTCTCGTGCACTAGAAGGGCAGCACACTTGACAAACTGTGCCCGGGGCAGTAATCCCTCTCACCCCAAACAAACACACTTGGTATTGGTATTGGATATTTGTAGAGCGCAACTATCGCTCCGAAAGGAGCATCCTGGCGCTGGCTGGAAAGTGAGAAATCAGATGTAGTTAGTGAGGCGGAATTAGATGGCGGCCATGACATACTCATCTGGGAGGCTGAAAATCCATGTTTTTAGCTGTTTTCTAAACTGAGTTTCTTTGGTTTGTGACCGCAGATGGTGCGGCATGGAATTCCATGCTCTGGAGGATAGATGGGTCAGGGTTTTACCCCCTTTAGTTTTTAGGTTGAATTTGGCAATTTTTAGCAGGTTGTTGTTGGAGGATCTCAGGGTCCTCAGGGGGTTATAGTGTGGGTAGCGTTTAATTAGGTATTTGGGGCCAGTGCTGTGAAATGCCCTGAAAGCGATGATAAGGATCTTAAAAAAGATCCTTTTGTGCAGAGGCAGCCAGTGGAGGGTTCTCAGAGCGGTAGAGGCCGAAGCCCTCCTGGGGAGTTTAAGCACCAGTCTAGCGGCGGAATGTCGGATGCTCTGGAGTTTTTTAAGTGTGATTTTCTTCACACCTGCTAATAGACCATTGCAGTAGTCAAGACGCGCTAAGATTAGCGCGACCGCTACCGCCTTTCTAGCCTCCGTTGGTAGAAGGTCAAAGAATTTTTTTAGGGATTTAATAATCCCGAAGCAGCTTCCTGCCAGGTGCCTCTTGCAAATGGTGCCTGGGCACAGCCACCCCCATACTGGGAGCCTGCCAGCAGTACTCATTGCACATGTGTCTGGGCAGTACCTCCTCTCCCAATACACACTCTACGGGCAACCACACAGAGGACCCGGGCACCATTCGACAAGAGTTCCTGAGCTGCACACCTTAAACAACGTGCCTGAGCAGTGCCCACCACATACTGAGCGAACCCCAGTACTCCATCACGTACCTCTGTACCCCATCATTCTCCGCACATGCCCCCAGTATTGAGCCTGCTTTAACGACCACGTTTAGGACCTTCGACATGTCCAATATATTGTACATGCACAATTCCCCACATGCATTGCATTCGTATGTATATGGATATCGCGCCTTTAGTGCACATATAGCTACAAATTACGCGTGCCCCACTCTGTACGAAATGCACTCACAAATGCTCACACACTGTATATGTACCATCACAAAAATATTCTACCTGTACCCACCCCCACTCATTTTACCCGCACCATGCCCTGCACATTGTACACGCCGAGTTGCCGCACGAAGTGTTGCATTGTATTCTGGTGGTATTTATATTCCGTTTCCCACGTTCATTCTGAAATCCCACTTTCTCTGCAAGAAATACCTGCACCAATCTTCAGCTATTGGTGGTTCCACACTGCACTTGCCCAACTCCAATCACAGCGTGGGTGCACTCATTCCTAGCACACACAGAGACAGGTTCGGCCCCTAAAATATTGTTGGGTACGATTTCGTTTAACGTTCTCTATGGCCCATGTAATAGAGTGCGTGCATCATTGTATAGCACTTTTATACAGGGTTTTATGTGAGCAACAGTTAAGTTAGTTACACAATGTCACATTCACCGTACATTAATGCATTTATTCGCCGTACATTGCTCGTTAACCACTTGTGAGCACTGAACAGTAAAGGGAGCCTGGGGAGATTAGGGGCCGGATGTAGGTCGGTCGGGAACGGCCGAAAATCGGTATTTTCGGCCGTTACCGACCGGTATTTACAAATCGGTATGTAGGGCCACATATTTTATAGATTCTGTAAATTTACCGATCGGTAAATTTACCGTATCTGTAAAATACCGAATCGGTATTTTTACCTATTCGTTAATTTCGATATGTAGGTGGGACTCTTCTGAGTCCCACAACCCTTACCGAATCTGTATTTTACCATCAAATATATTTGATGGTAAAATACCGATTCCGGTGTGCATGCACATGTGTGCATGCACACCTGTGCCATATGACAGGCAGACCTGCCCTTAGGGCAGGTATGCCTGCCACATGGCACCCGAATCTATTTTGGGGGTGCTAGAGGGTGTCAAAGTGACACCCCCTGCACCCTTGTCAAAATCGGTATTTACCGATTCAGTAAATACCGACCGGTAATGCCCCATTCATTCCTATGGGCTTCAAAGCCCATAGGAATGAATGGGGCATTACTGGTCGGTATTTACCGAATCGGTAAATACAGATATTTACCGATTCGGTAAAAGGAACATCTGGATGTTCCTACATATCCACCCCTTAGATTTACCGATTTTTAATTACCGAATCGGTAAAATTCGGTAATTAAAAATCGGTAAATCTATTTTACCTACATCGGGGTCTAGGTCCCTTTCCTCTGTGTGTGCGCACAGAGGTCAATTCATTAAAATGCCAAGTGTACCGGAAGTGACATCAAGCGCAATTTGATCCCCGGTGATATTGGGGGCTGCCTCATTGTAACCAGCAGTCATGTTTTAGGGTTGCCACCTTTCCAAGAGAAAAATACGGCCATTTGTTGTTGTTTTAAGGGTCCCCAAAGGGTTGTGCATGACACTAAATGGAACTTTAAACAAAATGGAATGTATTCATTTGTAACGACTTTCCTGACTTTGTTTACTTTAATTATTAGTCAGGGGTCGTTAACGCAGCCCTGGAAGACGTTTAAAAGTGCTTGCGGTTTACATTTACTGTTAACGTATGTGCAGATAAGAGCTAAACATACCGCCATTAAGAGATTTTGCTTATTTTTGCACCGGCCGGGACATTAAAATACTGGTGTGGCGGTAAAAAAACAACCTAGTGGCGACCCTTGCTGCTGAGTGGCTATGTTGTGACAGGCTGGATGCTATAGAAAATGTAACCCAGGCTGTTCGAAGCCGGTTGACTTTCTGTTCCTGCTGCTGCCTTCCTGAGTCGCGGAAGCACGAGTTGCAAGGGCAGGTCCAAGGCTAGAAAGGGTGAAGTACACTGAATGACGTCCGTTTCAATCTGTCCATAAAACGAAGACGTGTGTCCAGCCTCTCAGTCTCAGACAATACAGCTGGATTCGTGGACAAAAACCCTTCCGACATGCCTGCGCGCCCCCACTCCCTCCCCAGCCGGGTCCCAATCATGGAGTATTACTAGCAGTATGTGGCGGGCACACCCTCCCTGAACTAGGCCGCTGAAGGGAGGGATAAACTGTGTGGTTGCAGCAGCAGTCCTTCTAAGAGTTAACCACTAGCCTGCCCCTGCACACAGCCCCAGCACATTTCTAACCCTTCATCTGTCATGGAACCGACTGACAGCGAGGAGGGCTCTGCTGAGACTTGCAGCAGGGTCTCTCCCACCTGGTGCCTCTGTGTACATTCACCCTGGCCTGTGCCTGACCCGGAGGGAAGGGGCTGTCAGGGAGGGAGCGAGGAGGTGGAGCAGAAGTGATGCATCAGGTATCATGAGCGGTGGGCGCTAGGACCGCGCGGGAGGCTGCAGCTGAGCCAGGATGGGGGTCACACTCCAGCACACTATACTTGTGGTCAGGTTCCTCTTTCCTCTCTGCTCTCCCCCTCCCCTCCACTCTCATACGTGTACAATTTGGAAGTCCCTCATTGTCTCCCTCTGTTCTCGCTTCTCTCCTGAGACCGAGGTGTTGCAGTGGGTGGGGCTCTCGGTCTGAGTGTGGAGGCGGCGGGACTGCAGAGTGGGAACTCTGGTGCTGGGGACGAGCACTCCTGGGGAGGGGGAGGGGGGCGTGAAAAGAGAAAGGGCATAGCGTACAGTACAGATGTGGCACAGATGAGAGGGGGCGGAGGGGTTAACTCCCACGTCAGTCTTTCCTACAGTTCGTACTCCCCCGCCCACTCCAATCTACCAAATAAGTGACCCCCACCCACATGGTGTCTCCTACTTTTTTTAGACTTTTTCTATTTGGACTGTGGTTGGAGGCCACTGTAAACTGTGTATTGAACTCCCCCCGCCCCCACCCCATGGCCAGCATTCAGCCTACACCTTCACCACATCTTTTCACATTGTCAGACCTGCCAACTTGTACACAAATCTCACCGTGTGAAAAGGGGGCGGGGCATCGTGCCGAGAACCTAGAGGCAAAAAGCCTTGCTGAGTCTGGTGCCAGGGTGTTGTTACCCCTTAATGGACGTCAGATTCAAAGCCTCGGGAAACGAGCTGGAAATCCACAATTTAAAGTGGTTCCCAGCTCGTTTTCCGTGTCACCGTGTGATATCGGCTTCTCACTGGGAGGCCGTGTGATGGAAGCCGATAACGTGTGTCACACGGTGACAATGCGAGTTGACATGTCTGTATTGTTAGGCGCCTGCACACCCCAGCACTAATTTATTCAGAAAAAAATATCTGCCTGTAAATACAACATGGTATATATTCTACTCGAAAGGTGCGTATAGACTAGAGCCGGCATGGCCAACTAAATAATGGTGATACAAAGCCCAGAACCCCTAAAAATCACCTTATCTGTCCCATACCACGTGACTAATCTACGCAGTCCCCTTATCTCCACATTCTGCTATGCGTTATTCTGTGCTTATGCCACTGACGGTAGGCTGCGTTTATAAAGCGCCTCGTCTACCGTTTGCCAAGCCTTGTGGCACTATGGGGTAGTTGTTGACAACAGCATATTTACCCACCATGGCCAGTCATCATTCTCCCCGATCACACGGGTCCAGCAAAAAACTGGACAAGATGCGTCGAGTAATCAACACACACGGTATGGGGCAACTTGAGAGATCTCGGCCCAACCGACATTTCAACCTCAATATCGAACGCGGGACTTAAACCACCGCTCCCGCCGCCACCCCAGCTGCAGCCTGCACCCACATCCAGAGGTGTGGCGCCGCGGCCAGGGCGACTGACGCTGGAATCTGGGGACCACGGTTCGATCCCCGGCTCCGGCGGCAGGTTAGCCCAGCACCATGTGACTCTGGGCAATAGCTCGCTTAATCTTCCCGACGGCACCCAGCGCCTAGACACCCTTACAGGTGATTGTGCGCTTTACAAATGTGGACTTTACTTTTACTTTATGTCAAATGCAATAGGACCCGAATTTGAGGCGATGTAGGCCGAACTTTAAAAGACAAAAAACATATCAAAGTAAATTAAATTCATGAACGGGTGAGACGCGCCCCCATGTCTCATCCAACACTTCCTTTATCAAACTCCAAACATTTCTTGTTCTTTTCTTTTCGTTGCTATATTTTTTTCTCCCCTCCATGATCTATTTTCTGCCTTTAGCCGGGTGGAGGGCGGTGTGTTTCTAGCACAGACATACATCTGGAATCTGTGTCTCCTTTTAGGGAAAGCAGCCGATTGGGGCGAGTGACTGTGTGGGAGGAATGTACCAGCAGAGGGCAGGGGTGCTGCGGAGTTACTCGCAGCTTCCAAGGTTTGTGATGTTGGAAGAGAAGCAAGCCCCTTCTTCCAGGAAGTGGCATGGATGGGAGAGCTGAGCCGTCCTCTTCGTCCACTTCACAGCGCCAGTCAGCGCGTGTTGTTTGCTTTTTAAACACATTTCAAAATACAGAGGGCTTCATGCTTTGTGACAAAGATGTGCAAACCTCTTCACCATATGGGACAATTTCCCAATTGGAGGAATTGCAGGACAGCTCAGCCTACAATTCCTTACCGTTGCCACGTGTGATTATAGCCGCGGCATGCTTCGCCCAGTCGAGATGTAAATATCCACCTCGTTATAACGCTACTAATACCAGATTGGATTTTAAGCACACTCCGGAACGTGCCTAATTTTAGAACAAAAACCCAGACCCAACGAGAGGGGCGGCTGTCTGCCTTAGATGACACGATTTGGTTAAGGGGCGACGGAGCTGGAAATAGAACTCCGGTCTCCCAGTGCCCCTGCTCATAGTTTAGTCAGTAAACCACACCCCCTTGTACCACCGAGCTTGACACTGACACTCGGCAATTTCCCATGAGACCCTGGAGGTCATGTTTAATTCTCCAACACATTTCTCTTTCTAGTTTTTTATGCAACATATTTAATCACTTGTGAACAACTTTGTTGTCAATAAACGTAATAACCACAATTTGCTGTAGATCCGACGTTTGCTTGTGCATAAATGAACATACTTTCCCTTGTCCTGTTCCCTAGTCGACCATCTTCCCTTCCAACGCCTGCACATATTGTTTTCTTTTTAAACACAGTTTAACACTTTGTTCTTTCCACCATTTTCACCATCTATGCCTGCTGTGAACATGATGTCCACTCCCCTTCAGTTTATTCCACTTTCCCGTAAGGTAGACGATTTATTATCCCCCTTCTCAGACTTATATTTGTTTCCCACATTTCTTTGCACTCTCTCTTATGGTCATCCCTAAATCTATCATCATCAAACACAAACCGCCAAACTTCTTGGTAACACATCAGTATGCTCCAGCTAGCACAAGAGCCAACAAACGCAAACTTACAGTAGAACACTTTCAACTGACCAAACTACAGACCTACAGAAGATCATACCCATGTCATATAATTGCTACCACTGTGCTCACAACACCACTATGACAAGCTAAAAGAACACCCAACAGTATACACTGAACAGAATTTTAACATACATTTGACATGGCCCACATACATCACGTAACCGTCGTTCATAGTAGTAACCAGCAGTTGCTACAAAAAGATAACGCAACACATTGTTAAGCATATTACACAAAATAGATTTGGCCGGTATCTCACATGAAAATGTATCACAATGGCATAATTCTGGTACAAAACATAGAGCATTCCTGTTCCAAATTCCCAGACTCAAAGCCTGTTATAGTCTCATATTTTCCTTTATTTTTGGCATTTTTTTGAGCCACTGCAGGGTCAGGTTAGGTGGATTCAGTGAAACATACAAAAAGTGATGGCTGGAAGGCTTAAATTAATCTAAGCCGCTGGTAATTATTCAGGTCAGGATCCAAAGTCATCTTTATTTTACACACCATGCCAGCTCATTATAGACCCAACCATATGCAAATCAGTCTTGACCCTACTCCAATGGGAACAGTCCAGACAAACTGTTTGTTAGGCCAGGTCCTCCTTGAACCAGAACACAGAAACTTCGGGCCGATTCCACTCTTTTTAGAGCTATTCAGCCAAGTATAGCTCTGGTGCAGGGGCACAGTGTTCGCGGGACCCACGTCTGGGAATATTTAGGGTGATACACTACAGTATGCAAAAAGGGATTGTTATTTTGCCCACCATTTCCACCTCAGTTTGGACCCAGCAATATGCTAATCAGTCTCCACCTTACTCCAGTGGGAACTGTCCAGCCTGGACTGCCAGGCCGAATCCTCCCTGAACCAGAACACAACCAACCCAGGAGCAGTTTCGTTCTTAGTAAAGCTCATCAGCTAGGTATAGCTTACATCCGTTGGGACAGTGTGCACAGGACCCACATCTGGGCATACCTGTCCCACTTTGGGTGACACAATGAAGCAAACACAAAGTGATGGATGGAATGCTTTCATTAATCTGAGCCACCGGTAACTACTCTGATATGCATCCCAATTCATTGTTATTTTGCACACTACACCAACTGAGTTTGGCCCTAGCCATCAGTCTTGAGCCTGCTTCAGTGAATACAGTCTAGCCTGACCTGCCAGGCCAGGTCCTTGAACCGGAACACAAGCAACCCAGGGCCAGTTTTCCTCTTGTAGAGTTTATCAGCCAGGTATAGTTCTGGTTCCATTACCTGCAGAAGAGATCCAACAGGGCACTCTAGTACACGCTTTTGTTGTTCACAGAACTTGTAGTGTTCAGGCATGAGTGATATGTAGGTCACAGAAAGATCTCTGGAGCAGGTCCTGAGCTCACTCAGAGGAATGCATTGGTGGATCAGTTAGTAAATATGTGCAATCTGACATTCTTACCTAGGTGATATGCCACGTCGTCATCCTGATGGTCCTGTTGCTGTCACTTGGAGACCTGTGGTTTGTGTTGATTCTTTGGTTTTCCATGAATTGAGAAGTAGCCGTTTCCTACTAGGTCAGTGTAATTTTGCGGAACCCGGGCCCCAGCCTACAGAACTATGCTCTGTTGCCAATTTCTAGCAAAAGGTGTTGAATGCACATGCACAAAACACTGCGCAATCCAAGCCCTGGTGCTGCACCTGTTCAAGGCAATCCTTAATGCAAAGACAATAGCTGCAGGCCCAGACTTGAGGGAATGGAGGCAACAGATAGCGCGCAAGTGATATGGTTGAGCTTATGTGTACCACTATTCATTAATAGGACCAATAGCTAATTTTCTGGGCACCCAAGAATCCTTGGCCTCAGCACGTTTGAGAGCTGTGGTTTCTGGCACACATCATGTAGTAAGTATTTCGTTTTGGTTTTCACTTTTCCACTACAAAAAGTGTTCCAGCATAATTGCCATCAGGAACATGGCCGGGCTGTAACACACAAGCTGCTGTAGGAAATACTGTAAAGCAGTAGGTGAGTGCGAAATTGGAATGGTATCGTTGGGCGAGTTGAACAAGTTTTCACATTCCTGAAGGTGAGAAGTTTGCTATCACATGGCTATTTTGCTTTTATATGCTGGAATTCTCCTGAATAAAACCACCATTTTGCTTACTTTTCTCTATCAAAATCTAATTTAAGCACTTTTTTTTCACTCACATATTCATTCTTTAAAAAATAACAAAATCTACGTAAGTAAATTCTATCAATTTCACACACCCATAGATATCTTCAGCATATTGGACAAACCAGGCATACAAAGCGAGTTCGACCATGTGCACAGGTGTTTCGGAGTGGCATTGTTTTCACAAAGTTTGCAAAAACTCTATGCACAGTGTCTCTCTGCAGCAGAAATACCCACCCTATTGTGTGGCAGCTGGGCCAGAAAATCTCATGCCTTCCCTGTGACCCAGTAGGCCCAGAGTAAAAGTAAGTTGATTTTCGGAAGAAGGAATGGAAAAGGGAGATTTCTTCTTGTGCCTGAGACGGTGTGGATTTCCAACTGTTGCACTTTTGCAAAGATGAGTCAACAAGCGGTTGAAACTGTTCCTTGAAAAACAACATTTGTGAACTAGGGTTTCTTCAGCCAGGGCCCTTCTATGGACAAACATGGCTGCATGAAAAGGAGATTGAGATATGAGCATGCCAGGGTCTGGAAGCTTCGAACAGGACTTCTTGTCCAAGTGGCTCTGGCAGAAGAAGTGGACGACCCCTTCTAGTAGCCAAAGTGCCACTCAGTGTTAGATATCACAGGAAAACAGGACCTCCAAAAACAGAAACCCAAATCAGCAGGAAAAAGCCACCAGCAAAAAAACCTCCTTCATAGTAATGGTGCAAGCTATGGGATCTGCTTCTGAAGTGATTGACGAATGAGGAATACTGAAGAAAGCTGAAATCTCCAGCAAAAGGGAAATCTTGAACTATACAGGATGAAGGGGAAATAAACGCAACAAAAAAGACCTTGCATGTGTTGCAAGCTCTTCTCAGGTTGACTTTTTAGTCTATTACCAGAAAGATATCCCAGAATTCTGACTGCCTCCATCTTGTATTGGGAAAATGCAAGTAGGAACTCCAGACAATGCCTCCATCTTAGATTGGGCAATGAAGGTGAATGCCTAGTCTCCTTCATGTGTAGGCATTCTGGGAAGCAGAGACACTATGACTTCTGCTAGGAATGAAGTTTTTTAGATAAAATTCGTGCCAGCCTCCAGTAGAGAAGAACTCATGCCAGCCTTTAGTAGAGAATCACTCATGCCAGCCTCTAGTGGAGAATCACTCATGCCAGCCTCTAGTGGAGAATCACTCATGCCAGCCTCTAGTTGAGAATCACTCATGCCAGCCTCTAGTGGAGAATCACTCAAGTTAGCCTCCAGTAGATAATCACTCATGCCAGCTGAGCATCCAGAGGCGAATCTAGATGACTAATGCTCTCAGCTATGCAGACTACCAAGACGTGTTACTCATCTGAGTGGAACTACGTCTGTTAGAAATTACCGTGAGGTTGAAATGCTGAGGGCTGCTCATTTTTGGCTCGCCGACCTTGGCCCGAGTTGGGCTGAACCTCTGGAACTCTTGGAGATCTGAAAAATACATACAGAAACGTGAAGTCTTGAGTTTCAAACTTTGTGATCTATCCCCCACCCTGGGCAGAAGGGTGGTCAGTGACTACCCAACGCGCCCTGTAGCGAAGGGCGTGGGGGTGCCGTGCAGCCACGGTGCCTCAGAGGTGCGGAGGGTCTCCCTGCGGGATGGGTGAGGGATGTTTTGTTTTTGTAGGGTTATGCGGACTCTGCCTCTTTAAAAAGGGGAGACAGGTTTGTTTCTCATTAGACGCTGCTGGCAGGCGCTTTGGAAAAAATAAGTTCAGCCAGCCCCCAAACTGCTCTAGTATGCAGAGGAGCTGGGCTGCCAGGACCCTGAGAGGGAGAGGGCGGCTGGGCGGGGGAGGGCGAGGCTGAGGTTGGGAAGAGAGAGCTGGAGCCTGGGAGATGGGGCGTGATGAAGGGTAGAGGAGGAGGAACGGAGACTGGTGATGGAATCGGCGCAGGATAAGGTGCAGTGAAATCCAGGAGGGACACATGAGGAACGTGGAAGCCGGGGTGCGTAAAACTAGTCCGCGGGAGGAAAAAGGAATGTGTTCAATGAGAGATACAGATTGGCCCGGAGCTGTACAATATAAATCCGGGGAGGGGGTATTCCGAACAAACCCTCAGATCTCAGGGTGAAGGAGAGCGAGGGAAGAGGGGGCGAGCCTTGGTGGACTGGAAAGGGTGGAGCCAGGGATCTGACGAGGAATTTATTTGTTAGAGGATCGAGATTTACTTTAATATTATTTCCAGGGAGATTGATTGAAGGTGGACGAGGGCAAAAGTGATAATACAGAGGATGGCAAGGCAGAGGACGGACCACACACAGGATGTGTGTGTGTATGGTGCGGGGGCTGAGTGGAGTTCGTCTTCGAGGCATCATGCTGCAGAGGTTCGACAGTTTATGAAAGGGCTTTGCGCTCTGATAAAGAGGGGAAAGTTAGAGCCCCTTGGAGTGTAGGCAGAGAGGCGAAGGGGACGTCTTGAAAACAAACGTTTGACATCATCGCGACCGCCGACTTCCTAGTCATTTTATCTTCGCTGCCGCCCTCTTCTTTTCAACCGAAGACGATACAAAGAATGGTGAAATGGGCACAACCGCAGTCTGCTACTTTCAATAAAGGATAAAGCCAGGTGTACATTTTTTCAAGACGTGCTCTTTTTCATCTTCCATAATATATATATATATTAATTTACGGCTATTGTACACAAAGGCGTGGCCTAGTGTCACCTAGGTGACTTGAGAGATCTCCCTGCTACCCACAGCCAGTAGGATTTGTGTAATTCGGCAACCTCAAATAGGCTCTTCATCATAGGCCCCTCGTTGCAGCTCGCAGGAGGCAGACCCTCAACACTAGTATATAGTTATGTGCTTGGACCATGAGCGATCTCACACCCAGGGAACAACTCCTAAAAGAAGAAGTGGGGGACTAACCTAGTTAGGCAGTTTACAAGTGACCTCAATGTGCGTGACATCACGGCGCATGACATCACATGTGGCATCGCAGGATTTGACATCACCAGCAGTGGTATAACAAGCCACGACTTTACAGGAACTGGCATCACAAGAAGTGGCATCAGATCTTAAGCCCTCAAATATATTTTTAGCAGGTCTATCATGTATACGATTGAGCGCTTTGCGAGGATAGTAGCACAGTGAGCTATGGAAGATCATATGTGACTTCTACATTTTGTAATCCCCCAGTTTTATGTAACATCTCCTGTACATTGATTTACAAACTTATATCATTTATTGTATACAGTGGTCGAAGTGGGGAAAAAAAAGTAGGGGAACTGTGGGTGGAGAATCAGAGGGTGGGAATAACCCGAGGCTTGGATTAGTGGGCGGAGTTAGAGGTGTGGCCAGGATACTCAAAACATCCCAATCTTTAGTATTTGTTTGGCATTTCACTGACCAGTTACAGCTGATTATGTTATTTATTTCAACCAAACAATACACATGATTATTTAACGATTAGTATGAGTTATTGACATTTAAATAAATTCACAAAGTGAGATATGTTTCTAAACACAGAATGGCCCAAATATGCTTGAAGTGGAAGCACAAGCCATTTGTTTCCGAGCAATGGAGTTTCTGTCATCAGCAATACACACAGAGACAATCAATTTTATGTGTGTAAATCACTCTATAGCAGCCACGGCCGGTAGTGGGAGTACCGGCCGGGTGGTGACGTGGGGAGGGGGAGGGGCAGGGTGGGGGGTAGTAATGTATGGATTCCGGACCTTAACAGGTAATTAAACATAAAAATAAATAAAACGAATTTCGTTGCCCGCACTGGATCGCATTTGGTGATGCAGTACGCGCAACAAAATTAGTTTTATTTACTTTTATGTTTACTTACCTGTTAAGGTCCGGAATCCATACATTACTACCCCCCACCCTGCCCCTCCCCCTCCCCACATCACCGCTTGGCTGGTACTCCCACTACCAGCCGCGGCTGCTCCATAGGAAATGTTACCCAAGACAGAGGACTTCCAGGTGTAGGAGACACATTACAACCATACTAGTAGGCAGTATAGTTTAATAGTGATTGAATTGGAGAAACAAAAATTCAGAATTTAAAACTTAATACCATTATTGGGGGTTCTCTTTAATAATCTTAATCGATCTCTATCCAAATGAACACTTTTTACAACATTAGGATAAACAAAAGCTTAGGGAAAAAATCATAACGCTTTAGTTTATACCTTGCAGTTTGTATGCAGCTCTTAGATGACAGTCAATAGGTCACTGTTCTTTGTTAGGATTTTAACTTATAACATGCAAGCAACAAAAGGATCTCACTGACAAAAGCAGTAACCCACTGACCTATTTATATTATGTTCACTTTGTGATGGGCATGGTACATTTTCTTTGCAGCAGGCACATTAACCCTCTGAGCTATCTTTCCAAGAGTCAAAAACTTTCACTAGACAAAACTCTGATCTCGCTCTAGGAAGAAGTTTATTCAGCGGAGTTATCATGACATTTTTATTATTGCCGAAAATTGCTGGAGGCCAGGAAGGAGGCAGCAAGTGCTTTTAAAACCATAATATATGACGCCCCCACTCAAAGTCAGCGCCCGTTGTGGTTACACCGGTCGCACCGCCCTAGAGCCAGCTCTTCTCAGGGGTCCTGTGACCTCAGTGTCAGAGTCACTGTTGCTCTATTGTCTGCTACTTCGTAGGCCTCCCCGCAAGACTGGAGGTGAACTTCAGTATGGATTGTGGTGGGAAAGCCTTCCAGGTGAACTCACATTTGCCACTGCTGGGGTCCACCTGCTAGGGCTAAGACACCAGGGCTTCTCCAGTTTTGCTGGGCCTTCTAAGGTCTAGCATGGGAATGTGCTCCCTCAGGAGAGTGGTCTTGGGGACTGGTCATGAAGGCTGAACCTGGTTCCAAATTTGGCAGCTCTGGCCACAGTGCTACATCCGCTCCCTCACAGAACACTATACTGCCCCACTGAGAGAAATTCACACTGCCTTCAACTACAATCCAATTTGACCTGCTATAAACAACTGGATGTGACTAAATTCAAATTACGCACTAGGCAAGAGCAATAAGCTGCCTAAAAGAAAAAGTAACAACATCCTGAAAAAAACAAACACTCATAGGGTATGAAAGATTAAATAAAGCATGTGAAATGTAAGCAGGAACAACATGGTGAACTTAACGTTTTTACAGTCATTATTGAGAAATCAACGAGTATTTTTGCCTGAAAAATTAAGGACATATCTACAGGGCCCAGAAAGGACCCATTTCAATGTCCACTGCTCATATGCTTACAAAACGTTAGCAGTAAGGTTTAAAAAGACCAAATTAGTGAACACAAAGCCGCCGTACACATTTTGTTTTCCAATCCTCCCATCAACCAGGTATTGCAGTACCTCCAGGTTTGATCACTTCCCCATGGGGAAAACAATGCTGTTCAAAGAAAGACATGAAAACAACAGTAGCGCTTCATGGCATACTCTGAAAAGTGACTCTAATGTGTTTGGGTGTGAATAAAATCAGTCTGTACACTTTAAGAACACTCTGTTTTGCTTTATTTAGTTATTTAGTTTCATATTTTGAACCGTTTATTTCCGAGGCTGCACTTTGGAATAGAAAAATGTCAAAAACGGCATTTCCAGCAAAAGTGATTATCTTTTTTGCATCCATCTCACTCGGAAACAAATGAACGACAAGAAGAAAGAGAGGATGAGAACCATTTCTTGAGTCACGGTTTTTGGTAAGTGAGGAGGAGCTAGACAGAAAAAGAGGAAATAAGAGTAAGAAAGATAGGGGGCAGGGGGCGCTGTTAGAGTCAGAGCAGAAGCGGACACTGTCCCTCTCTGCTCCCCGCCTGTCCCCGAACAGCCACTAATGCTGAGCCTTTTTTGCAGGCATTGGATATTTCTGAGGTCCAGGTACGCATGTTCAAAATAAAAAAAAGTAGGGGAACGGAATGTATAGAATGAAAGAAGTAGGGGCACACCGTGCCCTGCCGATCCCGCCCACTTCGACCACTGATTGTATATATAATATGCACAACTGATCTAAAGCGCTCCAGCTCCCTGCATTGGGATGAGTAGGGCTATACAAGGAAAAATAGTTGTACTTAAATTATTTCAATGTCTCCTCCTCCTCAAGGGAAGTAAGCTCTATATAAATGCAATTTGCTTTGGGTAAATACCGGGAAAGACCAGCACATCTGACATTCTTACAGTGCATGCATATCTCCTAAACAGGGACTGAACAAAGTGAAAAGCTGCCTCTCTTAAGTATGTGTGAAGTGCTAACAAGGTGTGAGCCTTTATTTCCCTTACGCTGCATTTGTATCAGGTGTGAGGCTCCTGACTGCTCCCAGCCAAGTGACTTAACAAAAGATGACCCCTCAGATTAGGGTGACCAGAATGTTAGAGCAAAAAACAGGGACATTTCACAAAAATAGAAGAAAGACCATAATTTTATGTCAAGCGACCGCACATAATGATAGCGCTCCTCAGCAGAGAATTACAAAACAGGCAGTAAGAACATACATAAGATGCTATTTTTAAACCCAGTAGCTTGCCTGTGAATTAAATTGCTTTCCTGGAACAACTGGTAACTATCCCCGCTTTGTAAAACATAACCCCCCCAACCCCTCCCGTTTTTAGTCGACCCTCACCAAAAACCGGGACATGAGCTAAATTTCTCTAAATCTGCCCGGACAGATGGTGACAAACGGGGATCGTCATGGAAAATCCGGGACTACTGGTCTCCCTAGCACAGATTCGGCCTTTGTTATGGGACCAGCGAGAGTCTAAAATAATAAAGCCGTGTCCTTGCCTGCACATTGTTGCTTGTTGAAAATGGAAAGCAGACAACATACAGGCGCTGCTGAAAGTGTCCCGGTGTTTGTAAATTCCACCGGGACGAGTTCAGCACATTATTCAGTGGGACCCAAATTCTTGGGAGGGTGTACGGTGGGTGGATGCCGTCCACCCGCCTGTACCCCCGACTCCTGCCCTGCTCACACCCTTTATTTATATCTTCAAGTCCATGCCCGGCCCCTCGGGTACACAATGGGGCAGATTTATGAAGCCCTTGCGCCACGTTTACGCCGCTGTTGCGCCGCGCAAGGCGGCGTAAATGTGGCGCATCCCTACGAACGATTTACAACGTGACGCATCTAGGCAGATGCGTCACGTTGTAAAGCCCTGCGCCGCTTGTGGGCGTTCCGGCGCAGGGTGGGCGTTCCGGGGCAGGTGCGCCTCGCAAAAGTGGCTGAGTGAAATCTATGAGATTTCACTCAGTCACTTTCTGGCCAATGCTGCGTCAAAAGCCTGCGCCTGCTTGAAGCAGGCGTAGGTCTTGATGCAGCATTGTTGAGATGGGGCACCACCGAGCCTTGCTGGAGCTGCGTCGCGCTTGCAACGCAACTCCAGCAATGCGCCACCTTTACGGCACAGATGCGTCACGCATCTGTGCCGTTTTTGCCCCATGGTGCGCCGCATTATAAATGCGGCGCACCATGGGTAGCGGAGCTGTGGCGCATTGTGGCGCACATTAACTGGCGCATCCCTGGGGATGCGCCAGTTAACATAAATCTGCCCCAATGTATCTTTGTGGCCGAGTGGCTCAACACAGTATTCAGCTTTGGAACAAGAGAACTACAACCATGCAAAATTTTTATGATGTATCCGTTCCATAACATGGGCGTCTGTAGATAGGACATAACGCTTTTACGAGAGATACACTGACCTATAACAATCTTGCCAGTATATTATTCAGATGGTTAAGGCCTGGTTTGATTATGGCGCTCATACACAATGTATCGCAATGGCCGAGTCCTGAAAAGGAAATCAAGTAAAAATAAAACATTTTTAAAAATAAAATCTAATAGTTCCACAAACTTTGGCAACCAGGGTTTTCTTTGTCCACTGCTACAGTTCCTGAGCGAACAAAGTCTCTCAGCCATTGGCTAGGCCTCGGATTCTCCCTCAAACAATACGGATAACCACATTGAGTTTACAGGAGCATCAATTCGGGACGACCGATTCTCCAAGGGAGTTGGAGCTTCCCAGGCAGCTGCATGACCTTGCATACTGTTGCAACTGTTTTCTCCACCACGCTCAGTAGCAGGGTCCCATTCACGCATGTCCTAATCCCCCAGCCTTGTGTCATGTTCAGTTGCCGCACTGTGTAAGAAACTGTCTCTCTATATACTGCAATAAAGTGTGGTACAGTGTGTATAGAGTCCAAGGCGCTCCAAAGGTTTGGCAGAGGCTAAAGTTAGATAGAACCTTACTCTCTAAAGTGGTAGCTTGGTCGAGCAGTAAGGCAGTATCAGAGGACAGTGTAAAACATTTGATGTGCACAAGTCAGCAAATGGTCTCACACAATCAAGAACTTAACTCTAGGCCAATTGTTTTGTATAAAAATATACTGTTGTTTTATTTCTGGAACCAAGCAAGCCTGGTGCAGGTCAGCATAAAAATATTTTTTAGTAGTAAATTACTTGTATGAACACAGTTCAAAATAGCAGTGTAACTTGTACTGGTTTTGGTTACAGTTTTAAGACAGCAGTTTGCAACACATTGCAGGTATAGTACATTCAATTGAATGGCTTTTTGCTGAGTGCAGCAGAGAGCAGACACCAGACCGCGGCATTCTTGTGCACGGACTACGGACTACGGACGGCTGCTACAGGCTGCTACAGGCGGAGAGCTGCGAGCAGCGAGTTGGCTGTTCCCTGATTTGCAGCGAGAGCCGCCGCCTCCGTTACCGCCGCACAACCACTGAAGCCCGCCACTGAAGCCCCCGGCTGGCCGGCCCCCCTCACCTGGTGCCGTGCTTGTTTTTCGTGTGTTTTCGGCGGAGTTTCTCGGCAGAGTTTGGTGTTTGGCGGAGCTCAGCTGGGTCCGGCGGAGCACGAGCACGAAGTGGCTGCCAGGACGCTACGAGCTACGAGCTGGGGGAGGGGCCAGCTGTTGACCGGTGAGCTGTCGACGGGGCGGATAGCTGAGAGAGTGCGAGTGGAGGGGAGAAGTTGCAGAGCTGTAGAAGCTGTCAAGGCTGGAGTTGCTGGAGGGCGCGGCCTCATCACTGTTTCATCGCCCATCTGACGGTCCTTGTATCTGCGACTGTAGTGCAGAACCAGAGAGACGGACAAGAGCTGAGCGAAGCAAGGAGCCAAAGCGGAGCGGAGCAGGGGGACTTGTCTTAACATCCCGACTAAAGAACCCCCGCCCGCCAGCCGGCACACAGAGCCCCCGCAGCACGACCAGCAGGCAGTCCAGATAGCGGTGCCTATCCTGCCTATCCGCTCCAGCAGCGATCGCGGAAACTGGGACCAAGAAGTCGGGTCTCGGCCGCGTGGAGCAAGAGGAACAGATCGGAGAGCGGGGAGTTCGCGGGCAACTCCGCGTCAAAACGTAACCCCACCTGTCCAACCCATCGGGTACCCGCAGCGCGACCAGAAGAGCAGCTGGCCGCCCAAGCGCGGGTGTCAGCCCGCAGCTAGTCGACAGAGCCTGGGGCGGGGCCAAGCATCCAGGTGAAGCGCAGGGCGGCGGCGACCCCAGAGGAGAACACGACCTGTGCAGCTACAGGCCCATCAAACTACCTGCGGAGCAGAGGAGATCTGGGATCATACCGAGGTGGATCAGAGTGGGAGGAGAGAACCACAACCAGCGTACCGAAGCGCCAGCGGCGCACCAACAGTGAAGCGGCTCGAGGCGTCAGAGAGGAGCCCCGGGATCTGGTGGACACCGAGGAAGGAGACGGACGGCTTGAGCGGTGGCCTCTGACAGAGGGACGGTGAGAGGAGCGCCTGGGTTTGGGGAAGGGGGTGGCGGTGATTTGAGCGGTCAGCGCTACCATTCCCCGCCCGGGTGACCCCCCTCCAAGGTGCCCTGTGACCCTGAAGAGTGCCCACTCAACCACTTGTCTCGCGCCTAGAGGGATTTTTTGGCGCTTCTCCACAGCCTACATACTCGTTAGGTAACACGTGGGGCAGCCCAAAACAAATACCCCTCCGGGGAAGGCGGAATAATTGCCACTCAAAAACAAGGAAATGGCTTTCAAGAAACTGAGGTCGCGAACCATTTTTATGAAACGAATGGGAACTGAAGAGGCAATAAGGAAGTCCACCAATAAAGCGGTGAAATGTGGACGGATAATAAGGACCCCAGCAATAACCAACTATTTTTCCACACTTACCACCAACGACCAAACAGAAAGTCAACCGCTAATCGAAGGAATCAAACCGGAGATAAATGAGGGTGGAGAAAACATATCGGGAGCCTCACAGGACCAAACTGGTGAACAAAAACTAATAAACCCAGAATTTGATCCTGAACAAAAAAATAATTTCATTAATCATAGAGGAATCACTCACGGAGGATGACTTATTCGGCCTAATTACCTCTAGTCAACTAAACATCCAACGCAGTACTGACTGTAATTACTCATGTATAGAAATAAATGTCAAGGAGGACGATAAGAAGCTCGAAGCGCAAATTAGGTCTGAGGAGATACTCACCAGTACACTACAAAAATCCCTGGTTGATCTCGATTATTCACCAGACCTTCACTTGTTTAAATCTTCCAGCTTAACTAATCACAACACACCAGTGTCTAAGTCACTACTCATCCTGCAAGAAATTTTAGAGTCTGTTCTTTCATTCTTAGGCCACATCCTGGAGAATTCAGACCAAACCCTTGATGTTCAAATAGGAATCTTAAAATTCCTAGTAGAAGAAAAAAGAATAAAAGACTATACCGAGTCCATAAAAACACAAGAAACCCCAGTAACCATTCAAGAGGGAACAAGCAATAATAACATCAACAATATGCTACCAGACCAGGGAAAAAGCGACATCGGTACTCAAACGAAAGGAACATCAAACAAGGGATCTCGGAATAACCACCAGGAGCCAATCACATATTCCTTAAAGAAACTTTTCAGTGAAGATACAATTAACGTTCACAACCTATATCCCATTTTTGCAAACACCAAAAACAACCCAATAATATCCAATTCGGTATCTGATCTAGAAAAGAAGGCTAACAGCACTCTCGACGGAAAACAAGCGAGGGACACACAAAAAAACAAGAAGAATCAAGAAGGAGCTGGGAAAAAAAGAGGAAAACCGCAAAGAAGAATCAAAAAGAAAAAAGCGCGTAGGCTCAAATTTCAAAAAGCGATAACCCCCCCAAATCCCAGCACGAGCATGAAGAAAGCACGAAAGCACTGACTCCCATCAAGGGAACAAATCAAAATGCGGCAGCAAACGAAGACAAAAAAATGCCTCAACATAATACTATTTTAAATCCAAGAGCTGAAAAATTCCACCCCAATCGAACAGCCCCAGGGACAAGGAAACCCTTCAAAGGGCCAGATGATTATGACAAAAAAGCCCCATCTGGGGAAGAAACATTTACAAAATATCTACAAATAACTGAGCTTTTTCCCACAGATAGTGTCCCACTAAATCGTGGTAGAATAGTCAATTTATTCCAACGTATTACTCCGTTACACACTTTAATAAGTAAAGAAATTGACTTAGTAATATTCCCAGATAAAGAAAACACCAAAACCGCGGTGGTAGTATTCTGGTCACCGGTGTTACCAGGGATCATCCTAAGAGAACAGGAAACCTTACACAAATTTGGCTATGATCTGATCCCAACACAGGAAATCACATTCAACAATCCGAAAAAATGGATTAAAGGAGCCATATGGGAAAACCCCCATACTTACACCAAAATTATTAATAGTACTGATGACTCAATAACTAACTCAAATCCAAATCAAAAACTAAGGATTTCAGTGAAGAACGGGGAAAGAGAAGTTTGGAGCCAAGACGCTGAAGCAAATGAAGCTGCAAAAATACTCCAGTCATGGTCATGGATTTCTGAGTCACTGAACGGAGGGAAAAGTGCGAAGTATTTGACTCAATCCGTTTAGCAACGGCCTTTCTATAACATCTTGGAATATGGCAGGGAAAACCACAGATAAAATGACGGAAGTCACAAAAAATCGACCGGATATACTAGCATTACAGGAAACGTGGGCTATACAAACTTTTAACCAGGATGGTGTTTTTGTTTACGACACCCCTGCGCAGGAAGCCAAACGGGGACACGCAAAGGGTGGGATAGCTATCCTACTAAGGGATGAGTATCTCTGGGCCCAAGAGATCCTTGACACCGATTCTAAGCAATTTCAGTGTATAAAGATCAAGACGGAGACTCACTCCTCAGACCCTCAGAAAGGTCTACTACTTTTTAACGTATATGTCCCCCCCGGATCAAAGAATGATATCCAATTTGAGGAAACCCTTGATGCCATCCAGCAAATAATCGAAGCTCAATCTTACCCGCCATACCTTATCATGGGGGATCTCAACGGAAAAATATCAAACATCGAAATTTCGAACTGGGCGAACTGGTATAAAGATGTTGCTCTAGAAATACCGGTGCCGACATTCCCGATCAGAAGCAGGTCCGATAAAAGGGGGAAAATGCTACTAGTGTCTCTTCCAATACTAAATGGAATTATATTAAATGGGAACGTGGAAGGAGACATCCCTGCATCCCACACAAGACGGGGAAATGGCACCCTCCCAATCCTAGATTACATGATCAGTAGCATGGAGTTGTTTGAAACCGCTTCACATCTTCGCACCTACTTCTCTGAAGAGAGTGACCATGCAATCCTGTTATTACACACGCAATGGAAAATAAGTACCTGCTTACCTTGTCAAATCATGTTTAAACATAGCACAGTAGAGACAAAAATAAATCAAAGACGGATCTACTGGAACTCAACTATGTTAGACAAAATAACAGATTTAATTGATACAAACCATCTTCTATCCATGGAATACTCCGCCGACTTAATAACGAACTTTGAATCCCTTATCCAGAATCTAATGCAAGTCTTTCAAAACAAATTACAACAAGTAGCACCGGTAAAAAATAAAAACAGAAATAAAATCTTGAATTCTGCAACTGCAAAAAAACTAAACAAACTTATTAGAGCCCAATATGTGGACCGCTCAATTCCAAGGCAGGCAGAAATTAATACATTGAAAAATCAACTCAAGCGGGAAAGGAATCGACTGAAAAGAATAACGCAGGACAAAAATTGGATAGATTTACAAATTGCGGCTAAAAAGCGTGACCAACGATCATACTGGTCACTAATCGCAAAGGAAACCGGGACAAAAAAGGCCCTGCATTCCATCCCAGTCCCACCCCAAGACTGGGAAATCTACTTGACAGCTTTGTACAAAGAAAACACGAGTAACGAAGCGGCCGAATACGCAAGGAACAATAGTGGAGGAAACAACGTTCCGATCAGACACGCTTCTCCGTTCTCAATAGAAATGCATATTCGAAAGGCGAGATCTACTGGAGCCTCCGGCCCATACCAAATACCAATCAAGGTTCTACAGACAGATCCCAAGGGTTGGAGTAAGTTGCTTTCTCCCCTCTTCAACTATATCCTCAAAACGGGAATAGTGCCAAAATCTTGGAAGGGGAGTATTATAACACCGATCTTTAAAAAAGGATCAAGACTTCAGGCTGGCAACTATCGCCAAATAGCATTACAAGATGCTACGGGGAAAATCTTCGCCGCTGAAGTGTTGGACCAACTTAAAAACTGGGCTTTTACACAGGATTTAATTCCCTTATATCAGGCCGGTTTCAGACCAAAGCACTCGGTTATTGATAACATCGGGATACTACAAACAATACTCGACAAATATGTTGTAGGAAAATCCCAACCGGTATACGCAGCTTTTGTCGATTTTTCTACCGCATTTGATCGAGTAGACAGACCATCTCTCTGGAAAAAACTGAGGAAGCTAAGAATACCTGAAAAATTATTACAAATCATTATCACACTACATTCGCACACCTGGTGCAAAGTGCAAATGGGGTGTGATAAGGGCCTGACCAACACAATTCCAACAGCAAATGGACTAAAGCAAGGGTGTCTCCTAGCCCCCTTGTTATTCTCACTATACCTTAGTGATTTGCCTCAGCATCTGCAACAAGTGCCTAGTCTGCCACCAAAGATCGCTGCTCAAAACGTTCACGTCCTCTTATACGCAGACGATATTGTAGTGTTAGATCTTACGCCCATTGGTCTGCAAAGACTTTTAGACACTTTGAATAAATACACTCAGGAAAACTTTTTAATTCCAAATCTTACAAAAACAAAAATAGTTTCCTTCTCAGGAAGAAAAAGAAGTACTAAATTCTGCTGGAGACTCGGCGCCGGAACAATAGAAGAGACAAACGAATATACTTACATGGGCAGGATTTTTACTAAGACATTAAAAAACAATTCACATGTTAACAACCTGACAAAGATATCCGAGGTGCATGCTGGAGCCCTCCAAAGACTATACACGGCTTCAGGTAATAGACATTTCTCATCCCTTCTCAAAGTATATAGTACAAAGATACCTCCAGTTCTATCATTTGCTTTGGAATACATCCCAATAAAACAGTGGTCATTTCTGGACCAAAAAGAAGGGAAGATATTGAGGAAAATGCTGAAGGTATCACAATCCATTCCGGTGCAAGCTCTCCGCCTCGAATTCTCAATCACCAGTTCATTTTCAAGAGCCATTGCTAATGTCATCAGGTGGGCATATAATCTGCTACACGCAAAGGATGGAACCCTCCGTTCACTATTCAAAGCCGAAACCTTCGACTGTGATGCTTTGAAGCAAGTATTCTTCAGCAACATGTCCACCGCATTTAAACTAGCTGAGATCAACGTTAACCTGTTGCTTACGTGGACACCATCACAATTGAAACTTTTTTTAAAATGTCTAACACCCAGACTCAGTTACGATCTTGATTTTTCACACTGCGCCAAATTGTCTCTGTATAAAAACTTTGCTGAAACAACTGCACCTAAGCAAGTGCAAAAATACATAGCCTTTAATCTTTCGCACGGCGCTAGGAGAACAATCACCCTGTTACGACTAGGCATTCTACCAACACTAACTCTAACATCAAGATGGAACACAAATGGTTCACCATTATGTAACCTCTGTTACGGAGGGGAGCAGGACATAGAACATCTTTTATTCACATGCCCAAATCCAAAACTAGTGGCAGCGAGGACAAAACATCTGAAACCTATATACATTAACTGCCGTATCACTACTGTAAAGGACTTGATCAAAGTATGTAAATCTCCCCCTAACGAATTAGTTTGTTTTAACTTTTATAAATTTTTAAAACCTTTTTTAGCTCTGTATTAATATGAACTCTAAAAGTATTTGTAATTGAATTTTATAGTATAAAATTTGTGGTCCTCAGTAGAGTACCAAAACAAATAAAATAAACTTGAAACTAAACTTGAATGGCTTTTTAAGTAAAATGCAGTTAATTACTTTTCAGATTACTTTTGCTAACACAGGACTGGATCCGGATTCAGTCCTGGGACATTTCCTGAAAACAGGTGAGTAAATGCGTTTCGGTTAAAGGTACGATTTTTAAGGAATAGTATTGTATTTCAAAAGTTGACACTTAGAAACTTTTTCACATAGAATCATCAATGCTATCCTATGGGAGGAAATTCACCTAGCAGGTAAGTTAGGTTATCTTTACTTTTTCTTACTCAGTGCTGGATCCTGGATTCAGCACTGGGACATTTCTCGAAAACAGTTGGGAAAATGCATTTTGGTTATTCGTCTGATTTTTAAGAAATATTTGCAGTTTTCAAAAATCGACAAAAACTTTTTAGGAGAAAAAGTGTCAATGTTCTCCTATGAGTAAAAATGAGTTATCGGTGTCAAGGTAAGTAATCGGTCTTTTGAGTTAGGGTTCCGGGGTGAGACTCAGGGGTCTCCCAGGGTAAGTGATGCACTGTTGTTGTACCCTCAGTGGCACTTGGGGGGCCGGGTGCAGAGTGTTGAGGCCCAATGTTATCCAATAGGGTATAGGGGGACTCCGGTTGGCAAGCCGGCCACAGGGTTGTGGTAGCAAAGCTCCTAGGGTTAAGCTCAGGGCACATTGGGAACCAAGTTAACACCAAAGAGGCACCCTCAGTGGCTCTAGGGCGCCGGGTGTAGGGTGCTGTTTTGAGGTCAGGTGCCCTGTTGATTTCAATGGGAATTCTCCAGGACAAAGAAACACTGCAGGCTTGGGGACAAGGATCTTCCACGACTGACCACCACTTTTAGGGGTAAGTGGAGATGAAGAGGGATGGTTAGGCACCGCTGAGTTGGGCACACAAGGCCGTGGTGCCTTTGGATGACAGATTTTCTTACCAGCTCTGGTCGCGGTGGGGGGTTCTATGGATTAAGGCTGCAGGCGTCGTCTGGAGCTTGAGGCAGGTCACGGGTTGCCGGATCTCCTGTCAGGATCGCCGGGGGGGACCTCGTTGTGGTGTTTGTTCACTCAAACACGGGCCAGGCTCGGCGAGTGCAGAGTGTGCTGGATTCGCGGTTCCTGGTTGGCACCAGCAGCAGCAGTTCAAACACGTCCGGTGTTGACGGGAGAAACAGCTTGGAAAGTAAATGCAGGTAGGTCCTTCGGGGTTTGTGAGGTTGCTGGCCGCTGGACACGCCGGTATTTTGTAGGAGCAGGTTCGAGGGGAGACTGGCCTCTAGGGCTGGGCCAAGTCAGTGGGCATCGTCCTCTTGTTAGCTCCTCACGGCTTCTCGTCCTTCTTCTTTTCTTGTCGTTGCTGGATCTGAGGAAGGAAGGTTCAGGGTGCCCCTAAATACTAAATTTAGGGGAGTTACAGGTAGGTAAAGGTCAGGGACCAAAGGGTCCCTTCCCTGGGGTGGGTACACCCCCTATTCTGCCACTCTCCAGTTGGAGGGGGGCAGGAGCCTGTCCCTGGTTGGCGGGGTCTCCCCACCCTCAAGATGGCGGGGACACGAGGTTGTGCTTCACCTCGCCTCCCCCACCCCAGGGGTGGAGTTGGCAGAGGTGGGCACACCTCTCTTCCTCTTCCGTCTGGAGAGGCTCACAAAGGCAGTATGCCTTTGAAGCTTCTCCTTCGTAAACCCTGCCCATCCTGGGGGAGGAGGCTTGGCACCTCGTGCCAGGATGTGCACTGTTTCAGGCCCCTGAGAGCAGCAAGCTCTCGGCCCAGGGGTCCAGAAACATGTCTGGGGATGGCAGCCTCAGCAGCCACTCAGTCAGGTCACTGGGAGTTGGTCGAGTTTCAGGGGGCATCTCTAAGATGCCCTCTGTCATGCTTTTTACATTAATTCCCACACTGGCATCAGTGTGGGATTAATGTAATGACAACCGCCCAGCACCATATACTCTTAATGGCAGTACTGCACTTACAGTACCCAGGAATGGACCTGGGCACTGTAGGGGTACAGGGCTCATGCACCTGTACCTTCACCACTGGCATAGGGCACCCAGCTAGAGGGGTGACTGATGTATGCCAGGGTAGTGTGTTGTGGTCATGTGTGCCATGTCAACTCTTTGTTTTGTTCTGCACCAAGACATGCAGCCTGCCACGGCAGTGTGTGTGTGTCAGGGCACAGGGCCTCTAAGGGTGGCACAATAAGTGTTGCACCCCTTAGGGGCCTTCTCTGGTCACAGTGCCCTGGGTACCTAGGGTACCATGTACCAGGGGCTGACATGTGGCCAGAGAAGCAAATTGAGTTTAGGCTTCAATGCAGTTTTAGGGTAGGAACACAGGGCCTGGGTACCTGATTGGCAGGAGCCCAGGGCACACTCAGTCAAAGCACATCAGCAATTCGGCAAAAAGTGGGGGCATACCATGCAAGAAAGAGGGCACTTTCTCACACACTGGAATCAACTCTGAGGCCCTTTTGCAACCACAAGATGTTTTGCGAAACCACCATCCCTCCTCTCTTGACGGTGACCACGGTTCCTTTGATTCCAACCACCTCCCGCATTTCTGTTTGAAAAGGAGTCCTGAACTTCCATCCAGGATGTCGGTCTTTGATCACAACTTTATCTCCCAGTCTTATTACCAACTCCTGCGAATTACTTTTTTTTTTTACTCACCCGTTCACTATTCTCACTTCTCAACTTTGCATTTGTTAGACTGACTTGGTCAACACCTGATCAAACGGCAGAACTCTTAAATTGTCTTCAGAATTCCGAATTTCTTGAATTGACAAAATCTTCTAAAATACTAAAAGTCTTGTTAGGGCCTTGGTTAAGTCCCTTTATAATTTTAGAACAATATTAACTCACCATAGTTAGGGATGAGAGGGTTAGAAACGTTTTGTAGAATGTCTCTCAACAAGAACCCAGCTGTTAGTGAAAACATAACAAATGATATAGAGACCATGGTTAAGGAGGTCAACCTCACCCCTTACCTCCATTTAGAATTTAGGGAGTTAAGGTCTCTATGTAAACTCAAAAGCATTGCTATGGGGTCCCATCCCTCCAAACAGAAAGCTCCACGAGCTGTTGGCAGGGTATGCTAACGTCCACCCCTCTAAGCAAGGTGAAGACCTCTCGAATGGGGAATGAAGGGGATGAGGATAACTTCCAACTCCCTCACTTCCTAGGGAGAACAGGGTCCCTGTGCCCCTGGCTCCAAGAATACATCCATCACCGTTCTTTAGCCCACTCTGCCACCCCAGTTCAGACTTGGCCGTATGCAAATCAGTATGACCCTGAGCCTCATGAGAACAGTCCAGCCTGAACTGCCAAGCCATGCCTTCCCTGGACTGGAAACAAGCTTCCTAGGACCGGTTTCTGGCATTTCAGCCGTCTTCAGCCAGGCTTGCTTGAATCCAGTGGCAAAGTGAGCAAGGGACTCACGTCTGAGCATACCCTGCCAACTTATGGCGAACAAAGTGGTACAAAAGGGGGTGGTGATGAAGCTTGTTTCCGGTCCAGGGAAGGCATGGCTTGGCAGTTCGGGTAGGACTGTTCCCATGAGGCACAGGGTCAGACTGAATTGCATATGGCCATGTCTGAACTGGGGTGGCAAGGTGGGCTAAAGAACGGTGATGGATTAAACCCAGATCTGTTGACTGGGTGTGAGTGTTTGATTGGTTCAGATGCTCCGTCCATCACCACCCTCTTTTATACCTTAGTATAGTGCACAATGTGTGCCCAGGGCCTGTAAATCAAATACTGCTGGTGGGCTTGCAGCACTGGTTGTGCCATCCACAGAAGCAGCTTGTAAAGTGTGTCTCCGGCCTGCCATTGCAGAGCCTGTGTGTAGCCTAGTACTGTCATGTCGACTCGGCAAGTGTACCCATTTGCCAGTCACTAAAACTTCCCTTTTCTACATTGTAGTCACCCCTAAGGTAGGCCCAAGGGCAGGGTGCATTGTATGTAAAAGGTAGGACATGCCCTGATGTGTGTGGCATGTCCTAATAGTGAATTAAAGCCATTTTCGGTTTTCACTATTGCAAGGCTACATGTCCCATAGGCCAGAATGGGCAGATTGATGATAACATCTTATAATCCTAACTGACCCAGGGAACATGGTACAAATTCGAATTTAGGGCTCATTAGGATCGCGGTTTCCCGCATCCTCCGGGCCGGCGGAAGCCACCGCCGGCCCGGAGGATGCGGGAAAACCGCCGGGGAGGCACAAAAGACCCACCGCAAAATTAGGATGGCGGTGGGTCTCAAAATCGGTCCGCAGCTTTTCCGCCGCGGTCGCCTTCCGACTGCGGCGGAAAAGCTCTAACATGGCTGGCGGTGTGTATCAGACACCGCCAGCCATATTAGGATGGCAGAAAACTGATGCCTTTCCGCGGCGGCTTCGCCGCCGTGGAAAGGCATATGGAGATTTCTTTGGGGGCCCGTTGCGGGCCCCCAGGGTGACGGGGGTGGGGGTGCACATGGGGGGTACCTATGGTACCCCCCTGCATTTGCGTGCACGGAGCGGCAGGCACCGCGCGGTGCCTGCCGCTTTGTGCATGCAAATGCAAAGCATGCATATTTCACCTTGCGGCGGGTGCTGCTTCAAGCAGCATCCGACGCAATGTTAAATATTGAGGATGTGACCGCCAGGCTGGTGGTCACATCCTAATTGCACTGGAGGGACCGCCGCTGCCCCTGCGGACGGTCCATCCTCCTCCTCTAGGGTGGCGGACGGACGCAAGTCCGTCCGCCATCCTAATGAGCCCCTTAGTATGCCTGAACTCAGGATGTTAAAATACATCTTTTAGTAGGATGTATGACATTACAATGCATGCATTTACATCGCATGCCTTTACAACGCAAGTATTACAACGCAGTCCATTACAACGCATAGTGCTTTTGGGCGCTGGATAGTGAATAGTTTAATTTACTATTCCAACTCCAGTCCCCGTGGACACTAGGGAAGGTTATTGGATAGTAAATTACCCTATTCCCTATCCTAGAGCGCCCCCCAGAGCAATGCGTTGTAATAGTTTGCGTTGTTATGGTTGCGTTGTAAAGGCTCTGCGATGTAAAAGTTGCGTTGTAAGTGTTGTTCACCCTTTTAGTAAAGTTGGTTTTAACATTCTGTGTTTGAAAATACCACTTTTAGAAAGTGGGTATCTTCTTACCTAACCATCCAGCCTGCCTCTGCTAGCTTGTGTATTACATCTCTGGTTTGTGAGTGACAGGGGCCGTGGAGGTTCCAGGAGACAGGGTGAGCCAGCACAGGGCTGAATAGACCTATCTGCATGTAGAATGGTGGGAGGAGTAGCAGCTGGGCCTGAATAGGACTGTGCCTGCATTTCACAATGCTGGCTCCACCTCCTGTGGTGTGTCTGATGACCCTGGCCCACCCTGCCAAAGGAAAGAAGGAGTCATGTAAACAAAGTGCTCCAGGACTGCACAGAACTGGTTTGGACTAGGTGCATGACCCTCTGCCTTCAGAGGACAATGGATTTTGCAGTATAAATATTGGGGCCCAGACCCCAGGACTTTAGATCACTTCTGGAACAACAAGACAGACCTTTGCCAAGGAGAAGAACCAAGGAAGCCGCAGGAGTTTGGACTGCCCCTCTGCCAGTGTGCTGTTTGCTGGGTTGGACTGGAGTGGTGTCTTCGTTGCCAAGGAAAGGAGAAATAACTTTTAAAGAACTTTTATCATCTTGCAGAATATTTCTCCAAGGGCTTGAACTTGTGCTTGCCTCCTGCTGAAGTCTCAGGGCTACAAGACTTCACCACCAGCTCCCGTCTTAATTTCCTTGCTGAGAATTCTGTCTGCAGAAGCTTGCCTGTCGCTGGGAGCTGGAAGCACGACTCAACAAGAAGAAGCTTGTCGCAGGTGTTGCCATTGCATTGCCGGAGAAGTGAGTCGCCGCCGCATCACAGGAGAAGTGTGTCCACACTGCAGCTGTGTGCCGTCACATCACCGCAGAAGCGTGTCGCCACCGCAAGGGTCGCCGTAGCACCACCGGAGGAGTGTGTCGCAGGGCCTGTCGTGGCTCCAAAGTTACAGAGTTTGCTGCAAGGCCGTCGGGCGTGCATGCATCATCTTCATGTTGTCGCATCAAAGTGCCATCTTGCCGCATCGCCGGATGCGGAATCAACGCATCACCTCCTCTCCGGTGAGGAACAGACGCATCCCCTACTCTGCGCAAGCAATCAGGCGCGACGCATCACCTTCCCCGAAGCAAGGAACCGACGCATCACCCCCCGCGCGGATCTTTTGTTTGTTTTGCATTACGCATCCAAGGTACTTTTGTGAGAAATGTGTCGCATTTATTATCAACTTGAACTAAGTTACTTCTACCATCTTTAAGTCTATTTGGAGTACAGTATTCTGGATTTTTGTCATTTGTGGTCTTGTGTAGTCTATATAAAGAATAGCTATTTTTATAAAACCTGTGTGGTATCCATCTGTAGTGTTTTCACTGTATTACTGTATGTGTTCACAAATGCTTAACACACTGCCTCTGAGATAAGCCTGTCTGCTCATGCCAAGCTACCAAGGGGGTGAGCAGGGGTTCTCCAGGAGTGTAATCCCCTCTCCCTGACTTAGAAGCAAGGGTCCCTATTTGGTCAAATGTGTATACCAATGCCAACTAGAGACCCCCAGTTCTAACACCAACGAAGAAGAAGGATGAAAGAAGATGCCCTGCAGAGGAGACTGCAGAGAAAAATTGACCTGGCCCCATCCTACCCGGCCTGTCTGATGTTTCCAGAGATCCTGCGTCAAAAGTCATCTTGTCCTGCAGCCAGTGGCCTCCAGAACCCCTGGGAGGACTTACTGCCTTCCACAAAGACCAACTCTCCTGTGAACAGCAGCTCTGTTAAAAAGAAAAAGCCAAGAAAAAGCATTGTCATCTTTTCAGCACTCTGGTACACCTTTAGCAAAAGCCTGGCTATGGGCCACATACGCCAGGGTGGGGACACCAACTTGGCGACACAGCATCTGAAGAACGCAGTCAGACTGATGGGGGTTGGCTGGCAATAAGGACATGAAATGAAGCAGAATATTTGGACTACACTTAGTGGACCCATGGCCTCACCCCCTGTTTTTTAGATCCTCCTTTCCCTTGTTTTAGGTGGGAGAGAATCACCTGGCGTCCTCGAAAGGACATGACAAAGCTTAAATTCGATACATGTCACATGATGCCTATGAGTGAGAGTGGGGGGAGGGATACTTCCGGTCATAAGATTAGCAATAGAACTGTCTGTGCAGATTTATTGGCCATGTCAATGGAAAATAGGGTCTCCATAAATGAGAGGGTGTGTCACAGGATGCTTCAGTTAAGCGAAAGTTCACCCACCTCCTCGCCATAAAAGCCAGGTGGGTTGTGTAGTTTGTCATTCCAAAATTGTGTTCAGTGCACAAATGCAGACAATTATTGGATCCAAATGCAGCAGAATCTAATAATCCACCTTGTTGTGTACTGACGTTGCAGATGGGTCCACTGCACCCAGGTCCTGGGCAGTGTTGAGTAAAAAACAGGGATAGCCAACCTCCATCATAAGGCACAATTTTCACCAGGGCACCTGAGAGTATAGCACACGGAACGGTGGTCAATGAAGAGAACTAGTCCCCATGTGTCTGCCACCCAGCGTCATACGTCAGGGAGTGAATAAAGTCAACTTAATGGGCTGTCCTCAATGATAACTTATTACGCATACTTATGTCATCCTGAGGTCCCATCTTGCAATGTTACAGCAGGGGTGGGTTTCACCAGGGATACATCGGTGCAGTTGGATCACAAAGCTGCAGCAGAGACTAGCGGGGTAATGATCCCGCCCCACAGTGTAGAAACTCCTAGGTGGATATGACCTCACATCTCTGAGCGCAGCATGCTAATTAAATCAATGGAAGGTACATTAGTAGTTCTACTCCTGAGGCGGTCCATGAACATTTCTCAGAAGGGTAAATAAAGCCATGTACTAGCCCACCAAGCAAGAGGGCTTGGTTCAACTCAAAAATACAATAAAGTAAGAAGGGCTTGGTAAATTAGGCATGGCCTCATGAGTGCAAACTCCAGATTGTACCCCGATAGGTACGGGGCACACCTGTCAGAGGTAGAAAGGGAATTGTCCAGTTAGAAGGACTGGTAACTGCAGGTTGCAGGAGGTTATGGAGCCTGCCATGGTGGGGCCCAGGATATGACGTTGGCCACATCCCACGGAGTTGTAGGGCGATCCGGAGGCTGATTGGTACATAGGGGTACCCTCTTCAGGAGCACAATAGGGGTGCCTTATGCCAAACCCCAGGAGACTTACGGCAGGACCCTGGATGAAACATTGGAGCTCGCTAGTCCTTTGGGCGGTTGTAAGCCTGAGCAACTGGAGGCCTGCCTTTCAATGCTCCACCTCTAAAAAGGCATGAGTAAAGTTATGGACTGGTTGTCCATGGCATTTAAGGGGGATAATCCTCACATAAATGGTAGCACCGATTGGGTTGGCCACGGTGCAGTTTGGCTCATCAGGCAAACAGGGCAGTTTAGGTCAGTCACCGCTTCCTGGCCTTGGATCGCCCATAAATTAACCCACCACATTGGCATATTCCTTGTATGAAATAAACCTGCAGCAAACTGTTTTCCAACAACATTTGTGTGGACTGATTATTTGTGCAACACAACCAATTAATGCTCAGTGGGGAGGGTTGCCGATATCAGAACTATGCGGCTGCATGCGGCGCACGTAGTGAGCCCTGTGAGAGGGTGGCCCTTTTAGTGCCGCATTAGGAACATCCCCACGCACCAATCTCTGGGTCCACTTACCACGGGAGTACCTCCTATGCCCGGCGCTTCTGCGGAGTCATTTTCCGGCTCGCAGTGGGCTTGGGACAGGTATTTATATATCGGCCTCTCTCTCAGACAATACTGATTACCATGTTGAATTACAGGCGCACCAATTCGGGACTGACTCCCTAAAGGAGTTGGGGCTTCCCAGGCAGCTGCATGACCTTGCATACTGTCACAGCTGTTTTCTCCACCACGGTCGGCATAAGGTTCCCATTTACCGATATCCTGATCCCCCAGCATTGTGTCATGTTCAGTTGCCTCGCTGGAATCAGGTCCACTCGGGGCTCTCATGAACCGCGAGATGTTTCGCGAAACAACCAGCCCTCCTCTCTTGACTGTGACCACAGTTCCTTTGATTCCAACCTACTCCCACATTTCTGTTTCAAAAGGAGTCCTGAACTTCCATCCAGGATGTCGGTCTTTGATCACAACTTCATCTCCCAGTCTTAATACAGACTCCTGCGTACTCCTTTTTATACTTGCCAGTTCATTACACTCTCTTCTCTTGTTTTGTGTTGCTTCTATATCTAAAGTTGGTGGTGCACACTCGGAGCTCACAGGTACCAGGTCTCTCACAGGCCTTTTCATGATCAGCTCCCTCAGAGCACATCCTATGGTGGAATGGGGCGTTTGGTGATCAGCTCTCCAAAAACTGTTCTGAGGGTCTTATTCAGTTTCCTTATGAATCTTTCCAGCTCCACGTTCACTTGGGGCCACTGTTGGGTGATTTTCCAGTGTCTGATGTTGAGATGATGGCCTTGATGAGCCAGAGCTCCACAGTGCATCTCCACAGGCTCTGAGCCACTTCAATTTGTTGTCCCCTCAGCAAAAGCACCTCTGAGCTCTCACTCAGCTTTTCAAGGCAGCGCTACATATCTGTCTGAGCTTCTCTCTCCTCATCAATGAGGCTGTTCAACCCTGCAAGGAAATCTTTACACTTGTGCTTCTTCAGCGCCTCTTTTGCTTTTCTGATGCATGTGTCTTGTTGGGTAGCCGTAGCTATTTCCTCAATTGACAGTGCTTGTGAACAGGCTAGATCAGTGATCAAATGTATTAAGTCTTCAACCCCATCATCAGTTTTTCTGTCTGTCCTTGGATCTGCTGTCAGTGGGGGTCGTGACAGGTAATCTGCAGTGTTATCACTCTGCGCCGGTATGATATTTCAAAATTGTACTGTTGTAGGTGCACCGCCCCTCTCTCAAGTTGTGGTGGCCCATTCCGCGCCATCCCAATGAATAAGCGGTTTGTGATCTGTGACAACATGAAATTGGTGTCCCCACAGATAGATATGAAAATGTAGGCATGCCCATCTGATGGCAAGCGCTTCCCTCTCGATTTGGACATAGCGAGTTTCTACAGCTGATAGTAGCCAACTGGGAAAACTAATGTACACCCACTCTCCTGACTTATTTTGCTGTAGCAGTACAGCTCCAAGCCCTATGGGGCTGGCATCCAAAATGAGTTCTATCAGGCCTCCTGGCCTGGAGTAAGGTAGTGTTGCTACCTGAAGCAATGCACCTTTCACATTTTTAAACACGTGATGCTGCGCTCATCCATTCCCATGGTGTATCCTTCTTGGTTGACGCCCGGAATAGTTCAGAGATAGTTGCCAGTTGTGGAATGAATCTCCCACAGTAGTTAACCATTCCCAGGAAGCTTCGCATCTCAATGAGGTTCTGGGGAATGGTGGCCGATCTGATGGCTTCAGCTTTTGCCACATCCACTTGAAGACCTTCTTTCGAAAAATGATAGCCGAAGAATTCCACTTTATTGGTGTAGAAAGAGCACTTACTCTTCTGGGGGGTTAGTCCTTGCTCAACAAGTCTACGCAAAGTATCCGTCAGCCTGGCATGATACTCCTCCAAGGTTTTCGTAAAAATCAGCACATTGAGACCGACATTGATAACACCAACCAGTCCTGATAAAGCCTCTCTTATCGCGTCCTGTAATACCTCTTCTGCGGTGGATATCCGAAAGCAGAGCCTCTTGAATCTCCTCAGCCCCACATGAGTCGAAATCATGGTTATGTATCAACTGGCCTTATCCAGCATGAGATGGTGGTACCCCGAGTTAAGGTCCATCTTGGAGAACCATTTGGCTCCATTTATGTCCGTCACTATCCCGTTGATTGTCGGGGTGATGAGTCTTTCCCTCTTGTTGGCCTTATTGGGTAAATGCATGTCCACACACACTCCTATTTCCCCCAGCTTTTTCAGTTCTGGGGCAAATTTCCAGGAGTGACACCCATGGTGTGGGACCAGACTCTTTCTCAATTACTCCTGTCTTCTCCAGTCTATCCAGCTCCTCTTCCACTAGGGGCCGAAGGTGAAAAGGCAGACGTCGCTGTTGTAACGCCACCGGCTTGATGGTTCGGTCAATGTTTAACTTCACTTTGACATCTTTGAGCCATCCTAGCCCTTCAAACATGCCCGGAAATTCACCTTCTTGTCGACGGGCCCTACTACCTTTAAAATGGTCGTAATCCAGGTTTAATTGTGGATCAAAATACCTGTTCAGTATGGTCACAGCACCATCGGTTTCGGCGACACGGGGAAGTAATGTTCTAGCTGCCCTATCCACTTCCGTCATCTTGGTGCTGCTGTGGCAGGGTCGGCCAATTGGCTGAATGGTGGCAGTGCTGTCAACGATGAATGTGCACAACGCTCATTGCTGAGTTCCTGTTTCCCATGTGCCTGCACAGACATCTTGTCAAAAGTTCACTTGCTACAGTTTTCATTACTTACTTTTCATCGGTTTCCCCGGGCACATCTCGTTCAACAACTCATTTCACCCCAGTTGCACTGCTTGTGCTTTTCTCTGCAAGTACCTGTATAATATCTTCTTTTCTCTGCATGTTCTTATCTTTTTTTTCTTCACCTTTTGTAGGCCTCAAATGCTCTCCCCATGTTTACCTTGAGCCTCTTCTGCGTAAAAGCAGTGCTTCCTTCCCCACCATAGTGAGAACCTCTTCCTCGCCAGTCACTTGGGGCTGCTCATTCTCTCTTTTGGCTCCAGGCTCACCTCTGCTCTTCCCAGTGCCTTGGGCTTTGGCCACGCATCCTCGTGTCTATGAACGTCCTCACACGCGGTCACCCTCTCAGCAGCAACGCACAGCAGCACCCGATCTCACAGAGCAGGGAACCACCTTCGCCAAGTCCACCGCCGCAGCTCCAAGCCGGGCACAACTTAGCTCCTCTTATCAGCGGTGTTCGGCTCCACCGTGATTGGGCGGTTACTGTGTTGATACACCCCAGGCAGCCCAACTTCACAGCACTCAGGCTGCCGGAAAGTCCACCTCGTCGCCTGGCATAGGCCTTTGCTGATAGACCCCTCATTACAGCACGAAGTTTGCTGACACTCAATACTAGTATATAGTTATGTGATTGACCACAAGCGATCCTTGCACCCTTCATTTATATCTTCGGGTCCATGCCTAGCCCCTAGGGTGTATGCGAACACAATGTATCGTAGTGGCCGAGTGGCTCACCACAGTCATCAGCTTTGGAACATGATTACTACAGCCATGCATAAATGTTATGATGTATCCGTGCCATAACGTGGACGTTTGTAAATAGGACATAACGCATTTACCTCAGATACATTTATCTGCAACAATCGTGCTCGTATATTATTTAGATGGTTAAGACCTGGTTTGATTCTGGAGCTCATGAAGGAATATTTTCCTACCTGTAACTCAAGTTCTCTTGTAGGGGTATTTCCATGATAAAGTACGTCACAATGGGGTAACCCAGTATCCCTCAGAACCTGGACAATGATAAGGTATAACAACAGTGGTCCTGTCGGGTTCGGACAAGCTCGTTATCACATTCTACTCAATAGTAAGTCACACATTTCTTTCCCAATGGGTCAATCAGAGCCACAAAGCCAAAAGCCAAAAATTAAAACACAGTAAACAAATAAACTAATCCAAACCATATTGGGTATTTCAAGCTATTTTATATGAATTATTTGCATTCACAAATACACTACTTGCATTGAAAAAACTGTTTAAGTAATTTGAATGGTGCATCAGTTGTGAGAACACAAATGGGGTAGCTGTGTGGACCTTTGTTTAAAAACAATACTACACGCTTGTCCAGGCGTGTTGGAGAGCACCATCGTAAGAAGACAACGAGGCTGTAATTTGGAACTATGTCCAATGGAATACAGCACAGCGCCTTGCACCTACTAAGGACACTGACTCGTGATTGCTGATCCTAAATGTGCTGAAATTACTGTCGCTCGGAACCCACTAAAGGTGAAGTTAAATTCTCTAGGGACTACACATCCCAGCGTGCACTAGATAAAAGCCGCTGGTGCGCGGCATCTCAGGTGCATCTAATTAATTGTGCACGCTGATAAAGAGACCTTCGAGCGACAGAAAAGAAAGCTGCCAGCCCCTGATGAGAGGCAGAAGGGCCTCAAAACGCGTAGGGCGAACAAAATGTGTTCCAATAATTGCAACCTGGAGGAAATGGGGTAGCTGTGTGTGCCTCCTAAAGATCGGACCTTTGTTTAAAAACAATACTACACGCTTGTCCAGGCGTGTGGGAGAGCACCATTGTAAGAAGACAACTAGGCTGTAATTTGGAACTATGTCCAATGGAATACAGCACATCGCCTTGCACCTACTAAGGACACTGCCTCGTGATTGCTGATCCTAAATGTGCTGAAATTACTGTCGCTCGGAACCCACTAAAGGTGAAGTTAAATTCTCTAGGGACTACACATCCCAGCGTGCACTAGATAAAAGGCGCTGGTGCGCGGCATCTCAGGTGCATCTAATTAATTGTGCACGCTGATAAAGAGACCTTCGAGCGACAGAAAAGAAAGCTGCCAGCCCCTGATGAGAGGCAGAACGGCCTCGAAAAGCGTAGGGCGAACAAAATGTGATCCAATAATTGCAACCTGGAGGAAATAGCTGTGTGTGCCTCCTAAAGATCGCACCTTTGTTTAAAAAAAAATATATATATATATATATATTTATACATACATTTAGTGTGTGTGTGTGTGTATGAAAGTAAACACACAAGAATGCTCACAAGTGGAATGTTTTTCTTGCAGTGATCTTTTGCACATTGTTCACGATCTCACAGTGTTAGCAAACTGAAATTTGGAGTTTGTCTAGCCATCTGTGATCATGCAACAAGTGCACCTGAAGTTGTACAGTTTACACATGTTTGGGGTGAGTGCTTTTCAATTTTTTATGAGTATGTATTAACTAATTCCTATTATAATTGTTCTTAATGCCATCATCTTGCACAACGAACCTACCTGCATGGCAGAGGAAAAATGAACAATGACAAGAAACCAGGTCAAACTGGATTCTAAACCCAGAGAGTGGATTCACATCCCCAGTCTGAAAGTACTGTATATAATATATTATATTTCTGCATGTGCTGTCAGAGGAAGAAAATGAAAGATATGAGAGCATTAGACCTCATGTTAGGTTCATGGCACAAGTGTTAAGTAGGCAGGTATTCTAGTAGCCCTTACAAATGCCAGAGAACCATATGGGCTATTAAAATGGCCGAAACATGTTGGCATTAGTTGTAAGATAGACGAGTCATTGCAGCGCATCTGATATCTGATATACATGGTTTTTAATCACATCTGGGGTACCCACCAATAAAAGAAATTCCCTTAGGTATACTTTAAGATATTTTTTCTGCTTAACTGGATCCCTGCTATAATCCAGCCTCTATTTATGTAAGAACAACCAGCAAAGGTTGAATCCACCAAGGTGGTATCTACCTGCTGAGTTGTGGAGAATCGCCTATGATGAAGCATGTCATGATACATCTCTAGGATTCGTGCAGGTTCCAATAAAACATTCCAATTACTGCCACAACATCTTTCCTGTGAGTGGTGATATAGGGAGGGTATGCATATTGAATGCCTCTCTCTTTTGCCATGTGTGTATTCATCAGAGATGAGGTTGTGACAGACAGAGAAAGGTAGGGTGGAGAGAGGTATATTAACAGAAAGGTGAGCTAGATAGGGAGGAAGTGGAGAGAGCAGAGTTAGAGACCTTTGTAGATACACAGTGACCGAGAGATAGAGATAGCTAGAGAAAGACAGAGACAAAGAAATCCAGGGGAGGTAGGAGAGGAGAAGTAAGGAGTGAGGCATAAAAGAACAAGGTATGTTTATTTATTTATTCAGCTTATAAAGCGCGACAGCTACCCGAAAGGGTTTCCCGGCGCTAAGAAATGGCAGCAAGCAGTAGGCACAAGAAGAAAACAGTTATTGATTGAAAAGCCAGGTCTTGAAGGCTTTACGAAAACTGGCATAACAGTCTTCTGAGCGATGCGATATGAAGCACGGATAGGTTGCTGAGGTAGTAGGATAAATGAAAAGGGTGGCAAAGAGAAAGGCAGGGGATTAGAGATTGAGGTACACTGAGAGAGAGCAGGTGAAGATAAGAAAGCCACATAAAAAGTGGTGCAACTAGTAGACAGAAGGAGAGGTGGTCAGAGAAGTTTGCTCACACCTCTTTATTGAACGACAAAGAGGGGTAAGCAAGGTAGGGAGAAAGATGATAGAATGAAAGATGGATGAGGCAGAGAGAGGCATGTGGGGTTGAGAACAGTGAAGTAGGTAGAGAAAGACATGTATTTTCTTCTAATTTTCTTGATGACTTCACCAAAGGCCCCTTGGATGGCGGGGATCCATGAAAGTTGTCCACTTTGTCTATAATTTAAAACTACTCTGCTATAACCAATGTAGAGCTTTCTAGCTCTACCTAAAAGCTTGACTCAAACTCTATGGTTAATGTCAATATTTATGATCTCTACATAATAACTCGGCTACAAATTCTATAACCTATATAGTTTTATATCTCTACCTAAAAATTGAACTGACATTTTATGTATTATGTATGATCTCTAGCTGAAATTTGGCTTAAGATGCATAATCTATCTAGTGGTTTAAGATCTCTACCTAACAAACCATCTCGTTGAGTGACCCATCCTGGAAGACTGAAGAGAGCCAGGTGCAGAGATTCATGCTTATTGTGCTCATGATGTGAGTATTTCCTCTTGGAGCCATCATCTTGCACAACGAACCTACCTGCATGGCAGAGGAAAAATGAACAATGACAAGAAACCAGGTCAAACTGGATTCTAAACCCAGAGAGTGGATTCACATCCCCAGTCTGAAAGTACTGTATATAAGTGGGTCTCAAACTTTCCACTTTGTTTCAGATCAAGCTAATCCATTGCCTGAGCAGAAGACCAGCTCTGCCATAGGTATTGCAGCGCTGATTGCCAATCTCCCACAAGCGCGTGGGAACCACCAGGTTTCTGCAAGTCTTGCTGGAAGAAGCAGTGGGTCTGACAGTGACCCTACAAGCTGGGAGGGGAGCTTTGTCATACATGAGCCTGCCTGCCATACAGGGGCCTGCCTTGCCATACAAGAGCCTGTCTGCCCTTGGAGGTGAACTCAGCTATCAAGCCTAGTATGAGGAGTGACCTAGATGGAGCAGAGGAAACACGGGTAATGTTGAGAAGATATGTGAACTGCAGAGGGTCCCCCGGACACCTGACTGCTCTTCCCAGTCCAACTAAAGAATGGCCATGTCTAACTTGCCAGTGCTATGTGCAACGTAAAGACTGTTCGATTTGGAGAGCGCTGTGGAGAATGACACCAATGTCTGGTGCTGATTCTACCTTCATGGCACTTCTGTGATTGCACCAGCACATTGGACCAAAGGAGAAAGATCCCATCACAACATCTTGAGAATCTACATTTCATGGAAAGGCCAAAGGCTAGCATTAGGCAAGTTCAAACCTGTGAAAGAAATATGCTCTACAGGTTTAAAATAAAATCTTGCAAAAAACCATCATTCGACCAATCAGCCACTTAAGTATCTCTTTTATTTGACCTCCTGAATAATATACTCTGCTTAACTTTGCTCCTTGTACAGAATACGCCCCAAATCTTTCCAAAACACCACCGGTTTAAACCATACATATTCTGACATAGCATGCAATAGTCACTGAACTGACAAGATTATAAGGCCTTACATAAGATATCAATAACAGATTTACCCCCATCACTCTTATACTCTTACGTCCTATTTTCATACTATCACATACATCTACCCACACATAACTTCATCGAGGATAAGAAATTGTTAAAAACATTGTCTTTGACCTCTGAAAAATCTGAAACACTACCCTATCTGAGTTAAAAAACGTACTTACCTCCAAAGTCATAACATCCGATACCCTCCTAAAATATATCAGGCACATCAAAGTCACCAACTTGCTTGATATCTGGTGTAAAGACTCCTCAAGTAACTCCTGAGCCTTCTCCGAAAGACCTGCAAACTGTTCTCTTCTGAAATCGTCCACGCAAGAAGGCTCAAAACTCTGGTATTCACTAAAGGATGATCCTCCTTTTCTGGATCCAAAAGCACACCTCCTGAACTTTGGATTAAAAATGTCTCTTCTATCGCCAACTCTAATGGCCCTGGCAATCAAGGCTGAGCTACCTAAAACAATCAGCAACACTCTCTGAATCATCGCAAATGGCGGGAATGCATAACCTCGAAGACTACGTCAGTCCTCATTAAATGCATCCACCACCTCTGCTTGTGGATACGGCCTCCAATGGAATTACCGATCTAATTGATTCATTAGTCTCTAAGTACATCTATATTTTAAGGTCCCCAAATCTCCTACAATTATTTGGAAAACTTGAACATTCAGCTTCCCATCACTGTGATCCCTTAAATACTAAGAATTCCAACCTGGCGTCACATTGTTCAAACCCAGAAAATACTTCGCTTGCAAACCTATTTTGTGTTATTTGGAGAAGTTCCAAATCTCCCTGACCAAGTCTGTCAATCTCTTTGACTTGCTTCCACCCAATCGGTTTAAATAACGTACTGCAGACATACTGTCCATCTATAACAAAACATAATAGAATCTTTAATGAACTTGGTAATGCAAACAACCCTGCATTCATCTTCAAACCATTTATGTGACTCAATTTCTCCTCCATAGCTCATCTGCCAACTGTCTTCAGATGTCCTTAACACGCGTGCTATCCAAACAGGCATGCATCAGACTCCAAAACAAAATATGGACATACTCCCAAAATTCCAGACATCCAAATTGTACAACTATCAATTTAATTCTTCCTTTGTCTCCACTGTCAGAACAATCTAATCTCTATATCATAAAAACCTTTCCTAAAACTGTCCAGGTTCAACCCCTGAAAAGATCGGTAGTGAAGGGGAACTGGGAAAACCACCTGAACTGAAGAAGAGAATAAATCTACTACCCTTGCTAAAATCCTTAAAGTCAGAAAACTGTATTTCGAAACATCCCTTATATCTTTATTTTTGTAACTTTCCTCTCTGGTAAATTCAAAATCGTTTTAACTGTATTTACTTAAAACTCTAAAAATTCTATCATCTGACAAGGTTTTAAAACCGACCTCTCCATGTTGATGAAAAAACCCAGAGAGCCTAAAGATCCATCACCAGCCTTAAATGTCTCAACTCCTTTAGATCCAGCAACACAATCAAATAATCATCTAAGTACATGATCATTCTTATCCCCTCTCTTTGAGATATGCAGCTCCTGGGTGCAGTACCTTCGTAAAACTCCAAGATGTTGAAGTTAGCCAAAAAGGAAGGGAAGTAAGCTGGTAAAGGGGTCCTAACCATCTGAACTGCAAATACCTGTGACTGGCTTTTGACATTGGAATCAGGAAATTAGCATCCTTGAGATCCAGTTTCACTAACCAATGGTTCATCTGTAAAATACCTCTTAGAAGATGGATGCGCTCTATCTTGAAATGTCTGAATGCAAGGAACCAATTCAAATTTTTTAAATATATCGCCAGTCGCCAGCCTTTGTTGTTTTTTTCACTAAAATATTGTACTTACAAAAGTTAAAGTCTCCTCGGCACGTGGCCTATGGCACCCTTCTTCAACATGTCTGGAACCTCCAAATATACTATTTGTGGACATCTTCTGCTAAAAACACATCTTTTGGCTACCAAGACTGATCAGGAATCACCCTTAAATCTATCATATGTCATTCTACTACCTTTAAGATCCACTGGACTCTTGTTAACCAACTCCAATTGACCAGATTTGTTTTAGTAAACCTCCTAACTTTCCTTGGATAGAGCCAATATAAGTCTTCATACTTACCCAGCTCTTGCTCTCGACTGACGACATCTGCCAAATCTCCCTCCCTGTGGAAAGAATCCAGTGGCAGGCTAGAATCATCTAAAACTTCCACTTCTTTTAGGTTGGTATTGAGGCCTTAAGTAACACAGGCCAGAGAAACGTCCCGTCCTTCCAGCCTGCTCAAAAACTCTTCCTCAAAACACTCTCTTAAGCGGAGACTGTGCTTTATCGAAAGCAGTAAAGGTAGAAACATATTTACCAAGATCATCACTTGGCTTTTTCTTTGCAAAGTCTCCCAATTTTGGACTTATCCTCATTAGAACTTCCTTCCTTCTTTTTGTAGTTAAAGCAGCATTCGTGTTTCCTAAGAAACTGACAGCTCTCTGACTTCATCCTCTTAACAAATCAATGTCAACAGACACCCCTTTGATTTTGCCTCCTCCGCCAGGTCCAAAATCATTGCCAAAGTACCAATGACACCCAAAGGCCTATCCTGGCATTGCTTAAGTGCCCTTTTTGGTCCCTTCCTTGGATCTCTGCCTAATTTAGTAAACTAATTAAATCAGGATCCAGATCTGGAGTGGTACATGCCCTGCTGTGAATTACCGGGTGCAAACATTTAGCCCACAAAACAGCCCTGGCTTCTGTTTCCAGTGGCTTATGAATCCACATTCTAATACATTTCGAAACATGACCCAAGAGCCAACAATCAGCACTTCTTGGAAGTAATTTGTCCAGACTAAACATCTATTTCTTCTTGTGGGTTCTTTACCACACCCTTTTCACTCTGAAAATCATCTTGTTTACCCGTATCCTGGTCCCAATAGTCATCACCAAAGGCTCCAAACACAAATTCAGCAGCATTTGTCTTATCAGTACTTGACCTATATTGGGAAAATAACTGTTATCATCTGGTATAGCCTGAATCTGTTTTGTGCCACCAAGGACACCTACCTTTTTCGGTAGTTGACAAACTCAAATCTTATTTATTTTTATATATGCTTTTATTCATATTACGCTTACCACCTTCCTGCCTCACATCCCTTGTGTCCTCTTCATCCAAAGACCAAAATTACTTATCAACTTCAAACAAATCATTTCCTTTCCTCTTTCTACTTAAAAAAGTGCTCCAAAGCTTCCTTAACAGACGTTCTCAGCTCTTTTTCTATTATTCTTTTAATAATCTCCTCCTGGACCTGAGCCCCACCAACTCCTTCTCACTCATTGTTTTTGTTTTATCTTTTAAACCCAAAATTTTAATTGCCAAATACTCTACCTAACCACTGCATTCATAAAACTCTTGACCGATTTTCTAATGAAAAAGTCTTACTTTATTCCTCTCAACAGTCATACTGCACCATGTTATACTCCCCTATCCAAAATGGAGGCACGTAAGTGTGATATCATCAGGCTCGGTCATACAACAAATACAGTGAAATCCCTTTCGCAGGAAGAACCATGTTCTTCCTCTGGGGGAGGGGCCCTGCCTGCGCTGGTGCGGGCCTCCGAGACTAAGAGCCTCAGGCCGCAAGTGCTTGGTGCAGCTTGCGTCTATCTAACAAACGCAGCTCTGCGCAACCAACAGCGAGTAAGGGCCCTGCATACATTAAGGTACTACACTTATTCCTTACAACTTAGACTTCTAAACCACATTAAATAAATGAAACACTGTCCACATATTATGGAAAAATCAGCCCAAAAAAACCCAGCTGCACAACTACTTAACGCTCTAACGTCCTGAAAATTGAGCTATTGCATTAACTAGCTTTTCTTTCTATTGCTTAGTTATAATAACTTTATCCTCAGGGTCCCCTTCTGACCCTTTGCCACAGAAAATATGGAAAACCTATGGCCATACGACTTTCCCTTGGCTTAGACAGATATGTTACCAGTCTCTGGAAGAAGGCACCGTCCCGGGGGAATAGAAGCAGGCGGTGGTGACACCACTGATTAAAAATCTTCCTTGGACCCCACAAACCCGGCCAAGTTTCGTCCAATCTCTCTGCTCTCATTTCCTATTAAAATCTTGGAAAAGGCTGTAAGCAGATTCTTATCCGACTTCCTGGAGGAACATCAGCTGTTGGATAAGGATCAGTTTGGGTTTCGGCTGGGGCATGGGACGGAGTCTGCCCTGTCGACTATGATGGACAACTTACGAATGCGGGCCGACAATGGGAATGGTGCAGTGTTGGTACTTCTCGATATGTTGGCCGCATTCGACACAGTATGCCACCCAATCCTCTTAGAGAGATTGGAAAGGATGGGGGTTAGGGGAAGGGCCTTGCAATGGCTACGGTCCTATCTGACAGGAAGAGAACAGACAGTCTCCATGGCACCATTTACCTCCTGCAAGTCATCGGTTACCCATGGGGTGCCCCAGGGATCTGCTATCAGCCCTATTCTTTTTAACGCGTATCTGCAGTCGTTATTTCCTATCATCAAATCGTTCGGGGTTGACTTGGTCAACTATGCGGACGATACGCAGCTGGCATTCTCCTTGGAAGGAGAACAGGCAGTTTCTTTGGAGCACTTCCAAGAGTGCATGCGACAGACCGCAGATTGGCTGCGGAGGAACTCCTTGCAGTTCAATGGTGGAAAAACCGAGGTGCTATACTGCTCTCCTGCAAGGAGGCCCACATATTCTCCGTTGGAGTTCAGACCTACTCCGGAGGAGGATCCACTGGTTCCGGCCAATACGGTGCGAAATCTGGGGGTCCTAATAGACAAGAACCTCCAGATGGAGTCGCAGGCAACTATGACAGCTAGTGTCTGCTTTGGCTTGTTACGCCTGCTTCGCCGGATACTTCCTATCCTACCAAAAGATTTGCGCTCTTTGGTAGTGAGCAGCACAGTGTTGAGCAGACTGGCCTATTGCAACTCCCTGTATTTAGGAGCTCCCCAGTATATCTTTCAAGGACTGCAAAGAGTCCAGTCTGCAGTGGCAAAACTGGTGCTGAGTTTGCGACGCCACTCGTCCTCCACCTCCGCACTGAGAGAGCTTCATTGGCTACCAATCAGGGAAAGGGTTCTTTTCAAGTCACTTTGCCAGGTGTTCAGAGCCTCACATTAGATGGGTCCAATTCCATTACAGGAAAGATTTACCTGGTACCTTCCTCAGAGACAGCTCCGGTCCTCGGGTACCGGTTTGCTGGCAATTACAAAGTTTAAACGCTCCCGGATGGGGGGGAGGGCCTTCAGCGTGGTAGGGGCACAGCTATGGAATAAGCTGCCACAAAGGATCAGATAGAGAGCTTCATTAATTGAATTCAGAAAAAGCCTGAAAACTTGGCTATTTCCGAAACTCTGATCCACACGCTCCATCTTTCTGTTCACCATCAAGCTGATCAAGTGCTCTGATATCTGAAGCGCCAGGATACCCGTAGGGTGGCAGTAGCGCTATACAAGCATAGATACAATACAATACAACTTTATTACATTCAAAATCTGATATCAACACCTGAACCATCGTGAGCAGAGGATATTGGATGCCAACGACAACGGCTCGACCCAGAACGAACAGCAGCTACGTATGGAGAAAGATATGGATGTCATCAAGGCGAAAAATGAGGATTTGGAGCCTCACTCCAGAAGAAACATCAGTGTCCAGGACCTACCGAAGTCCACCGCCATGGGAAAAATTTAACTTTATAGGGAAGACCCACTGCGCTCCCCTTTGGTGACCTCCTTGTATTCAGTCAAGCTACCACATTGTTTGTTGGCTTTGGGCTGCCCCCTGGTATTGCTCATCATGGTGTGCCTCCTTCATTACAGGGACCGGAACGCTGTACAACATGTCTCCAAGGAGAAGCCAAACATTCAATACCTGGGAAACAAGCTCTCATTCTACCCAGACTTCACCCTGACGGTGCAGATCGCTCGTCATAATTTCCTCCCTGCTATGAGAATGCTCAACAAGACGGGGCTGCCTAACGCCCTTTTATACCCGGCAAATTGATGGTTGTCATCCAAGGGAAGACTCACTTTTTTACAGATCTAAATTAGCAATCAAATTTGGCTGCAAGCATCTCTAAAAATCTACACCTGAAAATGATTCGGAAGTCGAAGCCCGGGGAAACGAGTTCGACAATGATTACGTCTGAGTCAAAGGTTAACCAACTGGATTCTACTAACTGATGGGACTACATCGTGCTGCGTATTTGGGAGGCGGCATGCTGATTGCTGTTTGTGTGGGTTCGCAACACTACCGTGAGTACCTATTCTTTTGACACTTGATTCCTCAGAACAGAGACATGGCCCTAGCCACGTCCTGGCATTGTCCCTGGGGTGCAGCGAGCGTTGCTAGCCCCCTGAACTTCTGCTTTGAGTCCTCTAGCCCTATTGTGAGCCCTACCCCAGGTGGTGCCACTCCTAGAGACTGTTCTACATTGTACCGCTCACTTGTTGGCCTTGAGCTCTCTGAACTTTGCCGGTATGGTTCCCGTACAGAACCCTGTTCCTTGCTTATGGGCCTGGTTAAATGTTCCTAGGTTTTGGAATGACTGGGGAGGGATGTCTCTTCAACAAGTTGAGGTAGTTGAAGTTGGTGGGGTTGGGGGGCTTGTTGTTTTCCTTCTACACTACAAGAATATGCATTAACAGACACATGAGAGATCCTATTGCTACACTGTGAATGATGCCTGGAACTTGTGCATCCCACTGGGTTTAACTGATGCTATGGGAGTGATGATGATATAATGCCAATTATTACACTTCTGACATGGCATGTCAGAGGCGTGGGTGACCCACAAAAGGTCAGGAAACTCTTTGCGTATTTTAGACCACAGGGATAGATATAGGTTTCCTCCACAAGCTCCCTTTCACTGAACGCTCCTATTAGACCTGGAATCCATGGCGTGGTTTGCCCCAAACTTTTTGCCTTCAGACCTCCTGTTTTCACTGACTTCGTTTGGTTAAGGCAGGGTATAATTTGACTTTATCATATCAGTTGTTCATTTCTTCTGTTCTGCATCCCACCTACCACAAGCGTAAATACACACTGCCTTTCAGGCTCTTCCGGATACTTTTCCTTGGCATGAGACGCACACTCTCAAGCAATGAGTGCTTCAAACTGTGCGGATCTGGGATGGGGTTTCATCTTATATAGTATCTTAATCACATTTTCAATGATTCTCAAATTAAACGTACCATATTGTGGAAACGCCAGTGCACCTTTTTTCTCTGTGATCTTGTGCCATTGGTTAAGCCAAATGCATGCATGAAGCCCAACATTTATTGCCATATAGTGACCTGGGGTGTCTTCAAATGGTACCTCTTCTCCCTCTTTAACAGGTATTGCCACTTCTCTTCTAAATACATCTCATACAACTTCAAAATATTTCATTTTCAGCAAAACAAATGTCAATAATCACAGAAAGAATATAATTTCGGATCAGAAAATAACTGTTTACCCATAATTCCCGTCTGTTGTTCACAACCAATACCAGCACGGCACCACACCAACCGACCAATTTCAGCTCGGCACACTAAGACGTCAATCTCACAGCAGTATAGCGTCCTTTACAATTTCCCAAATTCTCTCTTCTCAATACTAAGCACGCAAAAGCAATTTCAACAAATAACTTTGTCTGCTCCACTAAAGAATCGATAGTATTCAATCACACAAGATTCAATCCAAAACACAACCTTCTAACCTATTCTAATTCACACTCGAATGAAACCTCAACCCGCGGGGTATCACACGGGTTGGTACAGTTTCTCCCTGTGCACTTGGATTCACTATACCAACTACACCTCACATTCACACAAAAATAAAATAACCCTATCTCAATTGTGACATTGACATTTCTCATGAAACATCTCACCATAAGCACCACAAAACGTAGCAGAAAATTACAATGTAGTGTCTTCTACATCTTTTAATACCATCCCAGGATCTTAGTCCACATTGCACCCAATAACAACTTCAACTTCTCCACACCACACTCACACAACTTTGAAAACATCTCCGCAAAACACCAAGCAATCTCCCCAAAACACTGCAAGCTAAGCGTAAGTCACTGCAGCGCTTGACCCTATTAATACTCACTCCTCTGCTGTTTCAACTCTCTCCTGAACCGCTGGAACTCTGCTGATCCTCCAAACCGAAAGAAAGACTCTAGGGGCGGGGCAAAACTAAAAAAGAACAGGACATTCTAACTCCAATTACTTCAGTAACTAACAATCCTCATTCTGCAACGATCTACTAGAGCACTGGGCCTGTGATTAATCTTTGTTAGTTGCCTGAGGAGTAAAGAGGAGTGAACATCACTCCAACAATTCAATTGACAGTGTAGCTCATTTGACTACACGTTGAGGACCAGAAATCAATAAGTAAAGTTAAATGAGTTTTATTACAAATTAAGGGCAAGTTGATGTATATAAATCTCAAAAACATATTGTAAATAGACAAAATCACCATGGGTATGCCAAAGCGTTGAATAAAATTACGTCTTATAAGCATAAAGCATACAAGAAATTCAGTTGCAGCAATAAAAAAGATAAGAAATAGGATTCGAAGGGCCATATATAGGTCTTGATCCTCCTGCCTATCATTGAATAAACCTAAAGTCGACTAACTAGTCTTAAACTAAAGTTAGGAAAACTGCGGAACCCTAGTTAAATCTGGGGTAGCAGGAATGTCTCAGCCTAGTGGAGACTTCATTAGAAGTACTCCAAATTGAGGGAATACATAGCATAAAGCCACACAAAAGGAATACAAGCAAAGAGGTCTGCACCCCTCAAAGTCCAAAAGAATCTGTCCTAAGACTAACAGTGTGAACACCAATTAAGCCCACAGAACAATCAAGAATTCCACGTCATCGACTCCAGTAGTTTTCAATCTTGTCACAGTAGAAATTGGCAAATTCCCCCGATTTTCCCATCCTATGGTTTGAACATCAGGCAGACTTTGGATGTCTCCCTACTCCTGATATGACATGAATATGAGTCTTCTCTCAGTTAGTTAGCACCTCCCATTCTTGCCAAAAGTTCTCCTACCGGACCTCACTATCTCCAATACACAATCTTGATTACTGACTATGAGATCATGTAAACACACCTGCAAAAGTAAATTGCAGCACATGCAAAAAGGTTAAACATTAGAGACCAAATGCTTAAGAGCTTTGGTTAAGATGACTTAGCAAGACAGTAAGTGTACACTTTGAATATATATTGCTCCAGCACGGCTCCAGAAATCATTTCTAATCAATACTCACCATCTCCCCGAAACCTTAAAATACACAAATCATGCACCAGTGGGGCCCATAACGCTGCACATTTACTCTTTTCACTTACACTAGGCTTCAAGGCTCTGGTGAATCACACTGGAGAAACGCTGTTGCATTTTGGTGGAGCGTCTAGATCTATTTATCTATTCATTATTTACACCTGCAGATTTAACATTTATCCATGGACTAAATTATTCAGACACACCACCATAGTGGCAATGGATCTGCTAGAATGAAAATTAGGCGTAGGAAGAATCAAAGACCAGCTTTTACTTCTTCATTTATCTAATTTTTATTCAAAACAAACTTTATCATGTCTGACATTTATGCATTAGTAAGTCTTTAATTTCAGTAAAATCTTAAACTTTATTGCAAAATGATAATTTTATTTGAGCTCAAGAAAGAAATCGCTTTATTTCAGAAGACAGTTAAAATTAGCAAAGAACAGATAGTTCCAAAGTCATACTCTCCTAACATCCCTATCTAGTACCCTCATCTTATCCTCAAATCCTGCAAAGCAAACAAGTAAAATCCTAAGTATCTTACATCCAGGATTCGGTCAGCAATCGGACAGCATCTCCGATGGAAATGAAAAAGCGACCCCAACTAGACAAATCCAGGGGTTTTTATACCTTAACTCCCTAACTTAATCTATCTAAAAAGTATCTAACATCTCTTATTCAGGTTTTCATGGGACAATTTTGGGGTGGGTGAGCATCATCTCACCATTACAGCATTAATTTCACGACGTGTCAGCGAAAAAAGAAAGGGGCTTTGTTTTAGGACAGTCTTTGGCCTAGGCATTTCCTTGAGTGGCAACATCCATACATCTTCCCAGGCTCTGAGCATGACATCATCCCTGCTTGGCACCCATCCTAGGTTCCGGGCCACATCAGCCTTGAACCTCCTCGAGCACAGGCAGTTCACTCTGACTTGCAGGTTTTGGCGCGCCTGCGCAGTTCAGCTCTTGCTCACAGTTTAACCAAGCGTCCATTTTTGCACAGGCCTCAGAGGCCACTTTTGGAACTATCGTGAAAACAAACACAGATTTACATTAGTTATTGAATTTAAACCCATTCTGTTTGCCTCCCACCTGACTAATGTTTCCCAGTTAGTTGTTACCTAGCAAATAAGCCACATAAATGTGTTTTATACTTACATTTCGACCTCTCCACTACATAGACGAATACAATAAGCACATTTAAGTTGCGTTTTAATTATTTTCCAAGCTGTGCATTAATTCACAACACAATGACAATACATACTAGCTGAGTTTATTTGCAACATGCAAGCAAAGTTAGTTCTCCCCATGTGTAAATAAAAAATAGTGTGTGTACTTTACTCTATGGTTGGTTAATTTCGAAAAACATGCAATCAGTACTTATTACATTATGGGACATTAACTTTGCGAGGGGTACACAAAATTTTGCGTTTGCCACCTCGCTCCATCAATTCCCTCATCTGGTGATTTTATCACCAAATAACCCTCAAAATGTTGGAAAACTTAACAGAACATGTTTTAACTTCTTTTTATTAGTATCATCTATAATTTAGTCTCTTTTTCTCTCGAATGCTTGAAAACCTTATCTTTAATTTCTTCCATTTCTATCTCATTCTTTTCTCTTATCCTTGCCAATCTTTCTTCATTTCTTTTCTTCATCAAGTTTCTGAAATCTCTTCTTCCTTTGTATATACAACATAACCTTATAAAGAAGATCACTATCACTATAACTGTTATTGGAATTAGTATCTTACCTATAATTGAACTACCTATTTCTTGAAACCAACGTTTAATTGCTGAGAAATTTTTACCCAGCCTTTCAAGGACACCTTCAACCTCCAGTGGTTCAATTTCTTTATGCAAATCTGTAATATTTATAATATACTTTTCAATTTTCTGACTTTTGTCTGGAAGATAAGTACAACAATGTTGAACTTTCAAAATTCCACAGACTCCTCCCTCTTTTGCTAAAATTATATCAAGGGCAAGTCGATTTTGCATAACCATAGCTCTCATAGCAACCATTTCAGTATCTACCATTAGGAATCCTCCTGCTGTATCTGTTGACAATTTATCAACAATTGTGGACAATTTTCTGATCCTATTTGCATTGAACGAAATTCCCACTGCTGGTATCAGTGCTCCAAATACATTGCCTATTATTTCTAACACAGTCTCTCTTCTTTTTCTACTTAGAACTTTACCTATTTCATGCTTTCCATTAGTACCTCTATCTACATGAAAATCTTTAGGAAAGACCAAACCTACATAACATGTCCCATACCAGTGGTCAGGCAGTCTATAATAAGCTTTATTCCCACATATGAAATAAATTCCAGGGAAAACAGGATCATTTCCCCCTTTGAATCACCAACCTTCTAAAATTCTATAAGTGTCTTCACATTGACTTGCACCCACAAAATAATTGTCATACATTGAATTATCTCTTCTGATACAAATTTTTCCCAACATTGGTGCATCTATATTTAATGCCACGTTCACATTCTTATCTTCAATATTCTCATCATCGAATGTATAATATTTTGATTTTGCATGTTTCATCTTTTCTTTTCTTTTGTAAGCCATTCTCCTTTCCTCAACCATATTTAAAAATGTCTTCTCTTCAATTCTCATTTTACAAGTCAGATTATTATTAAATGCATACTCGTGTGTTAATTCATCTACTTCTATAAAATATTCTCCCATCACTTCTGCATGTCACCTTTTGTTTAGTTTGGCATCGATCTTCAACTTTGCAAATATTTCATCCACATTGGAATATTGGTACTCCAATTTCCCAGTCTTATAAAACAAACTCGAGATTACACTACAAGTAACTCCATAAGTAACAGGAAGGTGGTGATAGGTCACCCCTTCTGACACTGATGCTGGCAACTTTACACAGACATAACAGTCATCAACATTCATAGTTTTAATGTATTCAAGCAATAATTTTGGAAAACTATTCTTGGTGAAATCACTAATTGACCTATCTTGATGCAACTCAGGATTATACACATATGTCTCATGTACATTTTCTTTCTCATTTGGCTTATTGGCACTCACATTCGGTTTTAATTTTGTTAAATGAGTTTGGAAAGGAATCACAATAGCTAAAATTACCCATAATATAGTCAATAACCCCATGCATATTGAGCAACACCTGCACCATTTTCTAAAAATAGAACATTTTGTCTTGTGATTGTTCATTGCCATTTTTCCTCTAACACTGTTTCTTCGACCTTATGTCACCTATAATCTCTCAACTCTCACAACACCCTAACAACATTTCTTCGACCTTGTGTCAGTTTCTATTCTAAATATGGTTATGATTCGTTTTTTTTCTCACAAATTTTTCTTCGACCTTGTGTCAACTCCGACCTCTTCTATATTTACAAAAAACCGTCTCACAGGACTTCTGGACTTTTTACTTTAAATATCATATACTTTGAGCACCTAAATTCTCATTTCTTATTTGACTTCTTTTCTCACTTTTCCCAATTGGCTTTGGGTCGTACAGGTTTTCTTGACTACTATTGACTTCAACAATAGGTGGAAGGACAATGTAGGTCCACTCAGGTGACTTGTACCTCTGATTTGGACGTCTTACTCTTTTTGGCCTTTGAATTGTCTCTATTTTCTTGCCCAGTATCTCTTTCTGACTGGAAATTTCATTCACTTGCTCTTCTTGTTCCTTCGTTGTATTTACTATTTTGAATTTCAATCCTCCTGCTCCTTTAGGCCAATTGTCTCCTTTGCAGACTTTCTTAGTCTTTGGTTCTACAGTGTTATACTCCACTCTCCAAGCTCTTTTTCTTGTGCTTTTTCTTAATAGAGTCTCATCTGCACTGTCATCAGTTTCACTTTCGGTATCTTCTACTGTATTATTTATTATGATTTTCACAATGTCTTTGTCTTCATCAGTCTTAGTTTTCTCTACTGTCACTCTGTCAGGAATTCTTTCATAACTGGTACTTGGAATCTCACCCTTATCGTGAGTTACTTCCTCGTCCCCAGTTTCAGGATTTCCGTTCTTACTTCCAGAGTTTTCAGTTTGGTTTCAGCTTTCTCTTTTTCTACAGCTTTCTCTGCACTTTCTTTTGCCTTCTTTACTGGTGCTTGCCTTTACCAATTCTCGATCTTCAAGTTGATCTTCTGAATCTGGTATTTCAATAATCTCCCTTTCACCTTCACCTTCAGACACAGAACTGGCTTCTGATACTTCCAGATGTCGACGTTCTTGTCGATCTTCAGTATCTGGATCCTTTTCTGGTTCAGCTTCAGAATCAGAGTCAGTTGTACTTTCACCGTCGTATGGGTACTCAAGTTCAGGCACACGGATGGTGTGACTAGCATGAACCCACCTCTTCAATCCAGCACATTTAACTGCAGTATTGCTGATCAAGATCACCTGGCGTGGTCTTTGCCACCTTGGTACCAAACAATTCCTTCTTCGATGAACTTTCACTCTTACCCAGTCCCCAGGGACTAGATCATGAGCTGGAGTTTTCTCTTTGGAATTTGATTCAGTTCCCACCTGGTGGAGCACAGAAGTTACCACATCAGATAGGCTTTTGCAGTAATCCAGTATGATGTCATCATTTATAGCTAGCAACCTATTAACTGGTACGAAAGCCTGCCTCATCACTCTACCCATCAAGATTTCGTGAGGGCTTAATCCAGTTTTTCTGTCAGGTATGCTTCTTAATGTCATTAACACAAGTGGCAAGGCATCAGGCCACTTCATTCCTGTTGCCAAACACATTTTTGCAATTCTGTTTTTAATCGTTCCATTTACCTGTTAAACTACTCCAGAAGCCTCAGGTCTATATGCACAATGTAGTCTCTGGTGAATGTCCAGAGCTTCACAAATCATCTGCAGTAAATCATTTTGGAAATGCGGGCCTCTGTCCGATTCAATCGTGACCAGGAACCCGAAACGTGGTATTATCTCACGCAAGAACAGTTTAGCAACAGTTATTCTATCATTTCTCCTCGTGGGGAAAGCTTCTACCCATCGAGAGAACAAACAGATTATCACAAGAACATATCTAAGTCTGTTACATGGAGGTAATTCAATAAAATCCATCTGAACTCTTGTGAATGGGCCACTCTCCCGTCCTATGGTTCCCAAGCTTACAACAGTTTTTCTGTTTGGATTAAATTGCTGGCAGACCAAGCATCTTTGACACAAACTTTCAGCAATCATTCTGAATTTTGTATTATACCAAGTCTGCCTAAAGAGACGGATCATGGCGTCTCTGCATATATGTTCTTGACCATGGTACATTCGGGCCATATCTGAAATCATGCTATCAGGCATTACTGGTCTTTCATCTTTGTAAACCCAAATTTCATCTTCCTCTCTTTGTCTGCAACCTGATTTTAACCAAATATCTTTTTCCTCTGTCCCTGCCTCTTCCTGCATCTGCTTCACTTCCTGCCAAGTTTCTACCACAGTGGTTAGCATTAAAGGACTTGGAACATGTTCTTCAGTTTTCTCCCGATTAATTGAAATTTGATTTTTAGCACAATGCTTTGCAATTGCATCAGCATAACTGTTTCCTCTGGTGATATAATCATCACCTTTCTTGTGGGCTGAACATTTTACCACAGCCAATTTTTCAGGCAGCTGTATCACGTCAATCAATCTGATTCAAGCAAAGGTTCATCTTTAATGTCTGGACGAGGCTTTGTGCAATATTCCAGAACATCCAAACACTTGTGATCAAGCTCACCTTTCACTTCTGCTTCAACCGTATCAGGTAACAGTGATGATGGGTTGACATTCACACATCTTACAATTGTCACATTCTCAGCTCCCAAAATTATTTTCTCATAACGTGTCATTCTGCTGTTTGTCATATACTGTGTCTTTGCTCTTGTGAGGAGAATCTCCACTGAATGAGGTACATAGTCTCTCATAGGAAATCCCATCACAATTCCTTCACTTTGCTCCAGACTTACACTGGTTGCTGCTACTGCTTTCAGACAACCTGGCAAAGCCTTTGCAACAGGGTCCAAAACAGCTGAGAAATACGCAATTGGTTTTCTCATTCTTCCATGCCTCTGAATTAATACTGACAGAGCACATCCCTCTCGCTCACTGTAGTACAGTTCAAATTCTTTTTCATAATCAGGCATTCCCAAAGCTGGTGCTTCACACAATTTAGTTTTAAGCTATTCGAATGCTTCCATCTCTGTTTTGGTCAGTACAATAGGATCTCTGATATCTGCTTTTGTCAATCTCTGCAATGGATTTGCAGAGTATGACATTTTCGGTAAACTTTCCTGCTTTCAAAAGATCGCGTACTATTCTGTTGTTGATTCCGTAACACCAACCTATCCCAGCGCGGTTCGCACTAATGCACCAGTAAGAACACGATACGTCACTATAGTGCATAACCAATAGCTTCTGCTGTTTTCTGTGGTGAACCAATCAACTCCTACTCTGCCTTGGTCACGCGGACCAATCCCAGCGCGACACTTTTGACGTCACCAGCGCTCCGGCTTCTGCAGAGCCGACTGACCCCTCCTTTACAGGGTTTTTTCAAGAAGCCGTATTTACAAGATATTTTACAAAATCAGTTAGTAACTTTACACAGAACAAATCCACTAATCTGTTTCGCTAATAAAGTGATAGAATTTTCAATCGCACAAGTATTCTGTAACCAGAGTAGACGACGCTTATCGCCTCAGAATTTTTAGACTCGCCGATAAAGCAACACTGCTGGCTTTACCCTTCTATCAGGCAATAACGATCTCACTTCTCTAGGAAAGCACATACAATAGTGTCAGTCCCAGAGTTTCGCTTGAACGCGTATTGCAATATCATTTACACACGTTCATACGGAAAACCCTATTCATATATACATGAACTCCGTGTTACCAGTAGGCAGCGCGTCCACTAACCCACCACAGAATTCCTCTATTGTTAGCAAAAGAGAGGCGCCACTCTCTTTACCCTTCAAACAAGCCCGGGTTAAGACCTATCACTCTCCCAGCAGTAAGTTTTAGCCGGGAAGCACGGACTGATCCCTATACTTGAAGGCTGAAATTTCATAGACTGTCCTCACTATACATTTATCCTTTCACACCTAAAGTCCCTAAACAGTGATATACGACGATACCACCGCAGTATTCGGCGATACTCATTTTTTGAAACAGACTAATTCACTGTGCGACTACCTTGCCACACTTCCTCCACCTGCAGATGGAGGCACTGGCTTCACCCTACTCTATGAAGCCTTTCCAGGACTACATGTAACGTAATACAAACTCAACAGATGTTAGTCATAATTCTGTACATCAAACTCTATATAGTACTTTACCATAACCCTAGCTAATTTCCTTAGCAACCACTACTCTGCTATACTGCTCCAGCGCGGCTCCAGAAATCATTTCTAATCAATACTCACCATCTCCACGAAACCTTAAAACACACAAATCATGCACCAGTAGAGCTCATAACACTGCACATTTACTCTTTTCACCTACACTAGGCTTCAAGGATCTGGTGAATCACACTGGAGAAACGCTGTTGCATTTTGGTGGAGCGTCTAGATCTATTTATCTATTCATTATTTACACCTGCAGATTTAACATTTATCCATGGACTAAATTATTCAGACACACCACCATAGTGGCAATGGATCTGCTAGAATGAAAATTAGGCGTAGGAAGAATCAAAGACCAGCTTTTACTTCTTCATTTATCCAATTTTTATTCAAAACAAACTTTATCATGTCTGACATTTATGCATTAGTAAGTCTTTTATTTCAGTAAAATCTTAAACTTTATTTCAAAATGATCATTTTATTTGAGCTCAAGAAAGAAATCGCTTTATTTCAGAAGACAGTTAAAATTAGCAAAGAACAGATAGTTCCAAAGGCATTCTCTCCTAACAACCCTAACTAGTACCCTCATCTTATCCTCAAATCCTGCAAAGCAAACAAGTAAAATCATAAGTATCTTACATCCAGGAATCGGTCAGCAATAGGGCAGCATCTCCGATGGAAATGGAAAAAGCGACCCCAACTAGACAAATCCAGGGTTTTTTATACCTTAATTCCCTAACTTAATCTATCTAAAAAGTATCTAACATCTCTTATTCAGTTTTTCATTGGACAATTTCGGGGTGGGTGAGCATCATCTCACTATTACAGCATTAATTTCACGACGTGTCAGCGAAAAAAGAAAGGGGCTTTGTTTTAGGACAGTCTTTGGCCTAGGCATTTCCTTGAGTGGCAACATCCATACATCTTCCCAGGCTCTGAGCACGACATCGCCCCTGCTTGGCACCCATCCTAGGTTCCGGGCCACATCAGCCTTGAACCTCCTCGAGCACAGGCAGTTCACTCTGACTTGCAGGTTTTGGCGCGCCTGCGCAGTTCAGCTCTTGCTCACAGTTTACCCAAGCGTCCATTTTTGCACAGGCCTCAGAGGCCACTTTTGGAACTATCGTGAAAACAAACACAGATTTACATTAGTTATTGAATTTAAACCCATTCTGTTTGCCTCCCACCTGACTAATGTTTCCCAGTTAGTTATTACCTAGCAAATAGGCCACATAAATGCGTTTTATACTTACATTTCGACCTCTCCGCCACATAAACGAATACAATAAGCACATTTAAATTGCGTTTTAATTATTTTCCAAGCTGTGCATTAATTCACAACACAATGACAATACATACTAGCTGAGTTTATTTGCAACATGTAAGCAAAGTTAGTTCTCCCCATGTGTAAATAAAAAATAGTGTGTGTACTTTACTCTATGGTTGGTTAATTTCGAAAAACATGCAATCAGTACTTATTACATTATGGGACATCAACTTTGCGAGGGGTACACAAAATTTTGCGTTTGCCACCTCGCTCCATCATGATCATGTATGCACCCTCGTTTATAAGATAAATGCTAGACATTAATAAATGAATGCATGAGTATATAAGAATGAAATTTTAGTAGAAGCAGTATAAGTCGAAATGCAAAAGTGTAAATGTGAACTACAGTTTGTATCACTGCAATGAACATATTAAAGCATACACTTATGTGAATGACTACTTTCTACAGTGAATACAATCCAGCAGTATGTTTGGTGATACACTTTACATTAATAGGGTTAAGGCACACAAAATATACTACAAGACCACCAACGTAGATCAAGGGAGAAGGCTAAAATGGTCTCTTGTGGACCCCATGGCATTTAATTTGTCTCTCTTTAGTAAGTGGCAGGTTACACGGTTACTACGGTACGCAACTCTGCACTCTGCTCCCTGCACTGCGATACGCCCGGCTTGCTCGGATTAGATCAGATCTGCATGCAACGTGCTGCACCACGTGACCACGTGCCTCAACGGTCTCAGCGGTGTTTCAGTGATAGCTGTGGCGGCCACGGCTGGGTCCACGGACGAGGACAAGGGAGTGAATCGCTGTGTGTTGGTGCCTCAGAGCGCAGGGAAAAGGCGCAAAAGGAAAGCGCATCCGCTATGTGACGTCCATATGCCAAGGGAAAAAATGGTTGTTGGCTCCCAGAGCTGCACAGGATGTCGAGCCGTGCCTGGTTGTGGACTGAGGGGGGAGCAGGATTGCAGCAGAGTTGCACGCATACCACCGGTGAATCAGAGGTAAGTGCAGGTTAAGATGGGCGCAGCGGTTTGGACTACAGCATTGAAAGAACCCTTTAAGAAAAAGGGACTGTTTATAAGTCTGCTTTGAGTTCTTAAAGAAGGGAGTTGGCTCCTTAATAAGGGTTAGGACCCAAAAAGGGATGGCTCCTAGCAAACCGAAAACCCGGAAAGGACAAAAACCCCTTAAAAAACTTGTTTATAACGATCTGGGAGAAGAGGATATGGGCATAATCCCGAATGAGAAAGGCATTCATGGCGTTACCTCTGGACGCAAAAAAACATCACAGAGCGAAACCCACCCACCGGACATAACCCCGCAGCAAGGTAGGCAGAGGGGGTTAAAAGGAGTATATTCAGGGACAAAATCAATCAGTTCAATTACAGACGTTGTAGGGAAACCCTTTAAAGGGAAGGGACCGATAGTCACAGAACCGTCTACGGGTGAGACTCAGGTAGCTCCAGCGACTATGGCAACCTTGGCATTCCGGAGCTAGTCTCTTCTAATCAGACTAGTCTCAGTATATCTGGTTTATTTCTGGAGCCAAGATTATCCTCATCACCAAGACTCTTTTATCCTCCTCGAACATTCAAGAGTTTGAGGAAGAGGATGAGGAGCAGGAAATGGTCGACAAGGGACTGTATGACAAGGGACTGAGTGGCAACCTGGTTGAGAAGGAGGGTCTAGAATCTTCCCAGCCCAAAGCTAAGGATTTCTCGGGACCCTCTCTTTTTAATTTGGAAGTAACCGGAACCTCTAGTGCCTCAATGTTGGATGCAATGTTAATTCTGCAAAAGACCTTGCAAGGGTTACTCGATGTATCTGTAATTAATAAAGAAGTCTTAAAATCTCAAAGGGACCAGTTTAAGATCATGATTGGGGAATTGAAACACATTAAAGATCTTATGCCCTCCTTAGTTAGACCAGTCGGCGGGGACCTCGAAGAGGAGGTGAGGACCCGACAGGAAGGTGAGCCGACTGAGGCTCCATCGCAGAACGAAGAGCCCAGTGTCTTAATTTCACAGATCCCTATAATTATAAAAAAAACGGGGGGGAAAGGAGGAGTTTCAAGCAGTGCATCCCTCACCCAAGGAGGGGGAAGCATAAATCTAGAAAGGGTAAAACCTCACCACAGCAAGAGATAGGGAAGGAAGTAATTGAAGAAGTGCAAAAGAGTGTTAGAAAGAACGTGAGGCCAGCCCTAATAAAGAATAATGTCTTAAGAAAGAGAATAAAAACTTGAAGTCAGAAAGTGGTGAAGGGAGGGAAAAAGGTACAGGAATTTTAAGGAGGAGGGAAACTAGTTTAAAGAAAGCCGGGGGGATAAAGGAAAAAGGAAAATAAGAGGTTGCTAATAAAAGAAGGGGGCGGTGAGAATGCAAGAAGGCATTAGTAACAACAGAGCCTTTATGGAGGATGATATGGAATTAGATCTTCAAGGCAGAAGGGACTATGACCGTATGGGGGGCTCCCAAGAATTGGAGTTAAAAGGTAGATAGGACCTGTGGGTATGCTTGGAGGCGGTTGGTCAGGGTAAAGGAGGAAAAAGAGTGAGGAAACTTAATCCATTAAATCGTTCACAATTGCTTTTTTACCTATCTAAATGCGTAAGCCTATGGAATATTGGCACCGAGGATCTTAAAGAGGTAGGCTTTGTTGTAAATAGTAAGGGAATGGAAGTAACCAAGGTTCTACTGTATTCTGGGCTAGTTAAGACAGCAATAATAAAAGCAGAACACGAGTTATTTAAGAAGGGATTAGGCTAGTAAAAAGGGTAAACTGCAAGAATATAATAATAAGTATGAGAATCCATTCCTTATAAACCATGTAGGGATGGACCAAAGACAGGTTAAGATGATCGAGGCCTGCTGGGATAAAAAAGAGGACCTCGAAATCACAATAAGACTCAGGGAAATAGAGAGAGTTGATGAAGGTTTACTAGCCGGTAATAGATATAAAGCCCTAGCCTCTCCAGCTTATGAGGAAGACGGGTCCCTATGTGAGATAGACTAGGACTTTGGGTCGTCGCACCGCCTGGCCATACTATCCTGGAATGTTAATGGTTATAATAGCATAGCGAACCAGGAAAGTTTTAAAGAGGTTTGCAGGAGACCTGGCTGTGCGACGGAACCCTAGAAACCGAGGGGTTTTTCCACCACATGAAATCTGCGAGAAGAAACGCTTGGGTAGACCCTCAGGAGGACAATTGATGTTGGTCTCAAGTAAGATTGCTAGGAAGGTTGCAGATGCAGAGTGCAGTTATTGAATCCCAATTCTTGATATGAAGGTTTAATCATTTTAAATGTATACATCCAGAGGGGAGATGATCATGATTATAAGGCTGAAATGGAAAAACTAAAAGAGTATTGGTCATCCGTAGCCAACAAGCATCAGAATGATGTTTTGTTTGTGTTGGCGGATATCAACCACAAGTTAAACCCTTATAGGATCGACTCATGGTGCAAGGAACTGCTGGCCTCACACAAAATAAATGATGCCATGCTATGCTATGTCGGCAAAAGACTTGGTCCTCGGTCAACTGCTGGGTTCCATGGGTTTGGTCTGTGTGAATGGAAGAATGGTCACAGATAGACCAGCAAAGCATACTTTTAAGCAAGGCCACCAACCCTCCCCAATAGATTATGTGTTTTTATATGCCTGGAATTTTGACCTAGTCAAGCACTTTGAAGTGGTAAGTGCGGAAGGAAGGTTAGAGGAAAAATGTAGAGACACTGTGCTACAGGTTCAGGTAAATTACACAAGGCGCCTCACAACCCGTTTATCGGAGGAAAGTATCGAAAAATGATTAGGAGTCCAGTAGATGCTCCCGGTGGAGAACATACCGCCAATATATGACATCACCTGGTTTGAAAATTCTATTAGCAAATTAGTAGAATGTCAGAGTAAATATTAAAGATTGCAAACCAGGGTGTGGGAAGAAAGGCCGTCCACAAAGAAATGAGAAGGACTGATTTGACGAAGAATGTCGTAAAGCTAAAGTGAGCATTAGACAATGGGAAAGAAGACTCAGGGTTAAGTATAATGTTGAACTGTTCCTTAAACTTCAAAAGTAAATGAGAATTTACAAAACGTTAGTAAGGAAAAAAAAGATCTTATAAAGAGAGCTGCTGGGTTAAACTGCTAACTGTGATAGAATCCGGGGGGGGCGGAGCTTGACGGCAACTAAGATGGCCGGGTAAGCCTTGAGCTCCGCTCGGTGGTTCACAATTATCCTTCATAATCCTACACCAACTGACGGCACGACAGCTGGCAATCTACCCCTCACGCTGGTGAAGTGAAAAGGCGCCCGTGACGGCTCTCCCGGAGTCGCTGCATCCTGCGATCGCCCTGAAAGTGTGCGCGGCACGGACCAGCCGAGCTGGGCCGCAAGCCGCGGCCCAGCATACAACAAGAGGCCGACTGGCGTGCTGGTACGTGCGGCAGACTGGCCCCGCCCACCCGGGAGCGGAGCGGGTTGAGTAGCCGGTTACAGCAAGCGGGCTGGCGGCCGTGTGGGGGCCGAACCGGAGACTAGCCCTATCGTGGTGCGTCCCAGCATACTGGCTGGACTTCTGGGCGCTGCCCCATGGCGCTATAATCGCCCGTTTCCCTGGCAAGAGAGGAGCGCGGGGCGACGGCGGCCATTGTGAGGTGGAGCAGACATATGCGGGCCAGAACCGCGGTGAGAGGGGCCGCTTGACTATACTGGATGGGGCCTAGAGCTTGAGCCTAGAGGTCGATTTCAGTAAGGAGTACCCTGAGGAAAGACTGTGAGTATGGGTTCCCCAGCGGTAGTGGTGCTGCATTGTCCCTGCAGGTGACCCCAGGCGCATTCGTCGACCATTGGACGGCGGGAGATCATGTGGGCTGCAGGCTGCCTCATCTTATGCCCAATAGGCGCGAACAGTGCCATCTGCATCTGGAAGCTGGGACTGGACATTGGGCTGCGGGCTAGAGGCGAGGAGGCCGACATAGTGCATCTAACGCCAGTGCTGCGGTGACGCTGCTGGGCCAGCAGGTGGTGGGACCAAATTGTGGCGTTGCGGCGGAAGCCCTTGAGACTGTACGCTGCTCTGGGCACAGGGATCTATAAGGGAAGCGTCTGCGGCAGTTGCAGGAGGAGACGGGAGGAACAGCTTTGCGACCGGTGCGCCTGGCCGGACCCCGGCTGATGTGCCCCCCCTGCGCACCTTGGTGGGTTGCGACCACTGCTGTGTGTAGTTAGGAACGTCCATGTACGACCAAGAACCTGAGGGCGGGAATAGTGTGCTGTCACGATTGCCGGGTGTGGTGAGATCGTGGCTCTTGGTGGGGCTCTTGGTCGGACCCACGGTTACCTGCTACGAACTGTAACAGCTGGAAGGTGGCAGAACGCGGCGTGGCCTGCGCAAACTCCAGGGCCAAGAAAAGTGAACGGCCTGAGGACCCGAACGACCTACGCATTGGCGACCAGGAGAACTGCAGCGTCCGGACCAGTACTTGTAGTGGAGCCCGATTAGGAATTCCCCCCGAGATGGGTAAGGGTGATAAGACTCAGTCTAAGCTCTCCTTTGGTCAGCGGCGGACTAAGTCACAGGACGCTGCAGACGCAGAGGCGGAAGCCATGCATCCAGACGGTGAAGCTGCTGACACTACGGATATAAAGACGATCCTGCTAGCTATGGAGAAAGGCTTACAGACCAGTATGACTGCCTTAGGCTCCAAAATGGATGCCCTGACTTACAGGATGGATAGAATGGCGGAGAGGATAGATAAGCATGCAGAGCGGCTGGACATGTCTGAGAGGCGGCTCACGGAGGTGGAAGAGTCACAGATGGAACTTGGCACGGACCATAAGAAGGTGGAAAAAATGATGCAAGCGCTGCTGGACAAAACCGAAGACTTGGAGGCACGTTCACGTCGGAGTAACCTCAGGATAACGGGCCTTCCTTAGACAACGCAGACGGGCAATATGGAATGCTTTGTTGAGAAGCTGCTGGTCACTCTGCTGGGGGATGAATCTTTCTCCCAGGTATTCATCGTCAAGAGAGCGCACCGCTCGCTGGGCCCGCGTCCGCGCCTGGGTGCGCCGCCTCGTCCTGTAATCGCAAAACAGCTCAACTACAGGGACAGGGATACTGCGCTGCGACTAGCCCGAGAGAAGGAGTCGCTGCAATACGAGGGCTCAGAAATATCATTATACCCAGATTTCACCACCAGGGTGCAGGAGGCTCGTAAGCACTTTGCTCCTTATAAGAAACAACTCAGAGAACACGGGCTGGATTATGCAATGCTTTACCCAGCCAAACTGAGGGTTAACAGACAAGGCCACTCCCACTTATTTACGGACCCTCGGGCCCTGCAACAGGCCCTGAAAAACTGGGCGAAGGAGCGTTGCAGGGACGCCACGGAGCAGCGCACTGAGGCAGAAGCGGATAGCCATCTGGACGAGCAGGAGTAGTGGCCCTACTGAAGCTGGTCATGAGATGCGGTAAGGCGGAGGTGGGGTCTTCTCCTGAGACGGCTATGCTTTGTACCTGGTCCACGGACGGTGTCATATTTGCCGAACAGTTCCACTGGGGTGGGGGCTGTGCTCTGTGAGGGGACCCAAGATTCTGATCATACCCTACGAATTGCCTGTGCAAATAGTGTTTATGATTGTTACGATCGCTGTGAATCTATGAGGGGGCACCTTCACGGTGCCATCCCCCCCTAGATGGTGGGGACATGTTGATTTCTGCACTGTTTTTCATAGCTAATAATGTTTCGGGCCGCTCCAGGTTCCTCGCTTGCTGGTTGGTGTGATTATGGAGCCACGGAAGGAGCCATACGAGGCTGCTGCGATATTGTTTATTTAAGCATTGGTGAATGGTGGCATGGGCCCCGTGCACGATGCTCCCAAATGACTCTTTTGAGTCACCGAACCTAAGGGGAGGGATTGAGGGTGGGTGGGTTGGACTCGGGGTCGGCAAGGCCAGGTTGGGGGAGGTCTGCTGTGGGTGGGTCTGTTTGAGGACTGTTTTTTTATAGACGGTGGGTTGAGGAGTTTGTTGTGGTTTTATTGTTTATGCACATCGCCTGTTAAGCCATTGGGAGACTGCCTGATGTTCGTGCTGTACTTGTATGACTCTTATGACTTCCACGCCTACGCTGAATAACAGCGCTCCACAAGCTTTACTCCGAGCCCTCACGTGGAATGTGCGCGGCCTTAATGACCACCGCTAGCCCAGGAAAGTGATGAACTATTTACAGCGACAACGTGTAGACCTTGCTCTCCTACAGGAGACGCACCTACCCCTCACGAGTAGAATGCTGATTAGTAGTGGCTGGGCGGGTAACATAGATGCTGCGGGCTTTACATCCCACACCAGAGGAGTACTGACTTGGGTCAACCCTAGATCTAAGCTTACCCAGACACTTTTGACTGCTGACCCTAAGGGACGTTTTGTTGTGTCCCGTTGTGCGGGGATGGGGCTTGACCTGTTGAAAATTAACGTTTATGGCCCGAATTACGACTCCCCGGAGTTTTTTCACAAAGTGACAGCTGTAGCACGCACTTACCCTGCTGCGTGACTTTTGTGGGGGGGAGATCTGAATTTAGTACTAGACCCAGCGCTAGATAGGTCTGCAGGCCCAATGCGCAGGCCCTCGGCTGCGGCGCAGGCGATACAACAGGTGATCACTACACTTGACTTGGAAGATGTATGGAGATTTAGGCACCGTAATCAGGGGGGATACACCCATTATTCTGCTTTTTATAACATCATACCAGAATAGATTATTGGTTGGCCTCCTCCTCCATGATGGCCCAAATTAGTTCCTGCACAGTATTGCCTAGGACGTTGTCTGATCACTCCCCTCTGTTACTGGTGCTGGAATCCCCTAAGAAATCGATTCCTCCATTCACCTGGCGCTTTCCACCTTACTCGCTGCTAGACCCAGTGTTCAGGGGCGAACTGGCGGAGGAGATAGATGTCTTCTTCGAGGCAAATATAGGCTCTGTGGACAGTTTCCACACTGTATGGGAGGCCTTTAAGGTCTATATTCATGGAGTGGCAATGTCAAAGCACTCTAGCGTGCTTAAATCCATCCGACAGCGGCTAGCTGTACTGGGAAAATAGGTGGCGACCCTTGAGCAAAGACAGCAGGCCTCACCTTGTGACGCGGTGACCGAGGAAATCAAAACACTGATCTCCGAATATCACGAGGAAGCTGACAGAGAGGTGCAGCATATGGGGAAATATGCCACTGCGCGCACATATGGGGAGGGGGAACGACCAAGCTCTTTATTAGCCAGACTACTCAAGGGGAATAGGGGGAAGTCCCTAATTTCGGAACTGCGGGTCTCGGACGGACGTACGGTGACTGGAGAGCTAGACATTGCGGACGAATTTAGGAGGTACTACTCTGATCTTTACTCCACTAAAGGGGGGGACCTCACTGATGAGGCGACTGATTATCTGGATCACATCAATTTGCCGCCCCCTTTTGTACCGCAACTGACCAATACTCATCGTGAATTCCTAATGCTACCCACAGAACGGGCCGAAATAACGGAGGCCCTAGCGAGCATGCGCTCAGATAGCGCGCCGGGAGCCGATGGGCTGACTGTTGCCTTTTATAAAGCCTTTCAAGATAAATTACTTCCCCATTTAGCGAAGCTTTTTGATGATATTTGTGTGGACGGCGCCATGCCGCCTTCAATGAGAGAGGCTCTTATAGTTACCATACTTAAGCCAGGGAAGGATCCCAGTGAGTGCAGCTCATACAGACCTCTTTCATTGTTGAACGTGGATACCAAGATCTATGCTAAAGTGTTGGCGACTCGCCTCGCCCTCCTGGCCCATGAATTGGTTGCGCCGGAGCAGGCTGGTTTCATCCCCAGCAGAAACTTGACGTATAATATACGAACTGTATTGGGCACCATACAGCATGTTCGGCAGGACGCGAAGGCAGTTGCAGTCTTCCCGGACATGGAAAAGGCCTATGACTCCGTCGAGTGGATCACAGGCACAAATATGGTGACAATCACATAGAGATGCTGCAACATGCACCTCCAGACAACAAATGGCATCAGATTTCACGCGAAACATACAGACCAGGTCAGCCTTGGAGTGGAACAGCCACAACCATCACACGCCTTTTGGCCATTCATGACCCTGGTGTTGCGGCGGTTTGGTGTGGGCGAGCCGTTTCTCCAAATGATAGGGTCACTGTAACATAAGCCGACAGCGCGACTTCGTCTGGGAGATCTGGTCACTGACCCTATCCAGATTGGCAGAGGAACGAGACAGGGATGCCCCCTCTCTCCGCTGCTATATGCCTTGGTGGCTGAGCCACTGGCCTGCGCTTTGCGGGAATACCATGGGCACGAGGGAGTCAGCTTTCCGTCTTACAAAGTTGTTGTCTCGACATATGCTGATGACACTTTACTGTATGTCCGCGACCCGGAGCACAACCTGTCCTCCATGCTTATAGAGGTTGTTCACTTCGGGGCTCTCTCTGGTTTGAGGGTCAATTGGTCGAAATCGGCCGCCTTCCCACTCACCCCAGTAACAGGACAATTTGACATGGAATTCCCTCTGCAGTGGTCCAGTGACCCAGTTAGGTATCTGGGGGTCGGGATCCACACGGATCCTGAGACATTACTCCGAGAAAATTACGGGGTAGACTGTAGTAGGCTGGAAGATGACGTCGACGCTTGGTGCAGACTTCCCCTTTCACTCATGGGGCACATTGCCATCATGAAAATGGTAGTTCTCCCAAGATTCCTCTTTCTATTTAGCGCTATTCCGATGGTGCTGTCGAAAGCTTTCCTTCAGACTCTAACACAGCTAATGGTTAAGCTTGCCTGGGCGGGCAAACAGTCCAGAGTACGGTGGTCTCTTTTGACACTTCCATACACCATGGGTGGCCTGGCGGCCCCGGATCTTGAACTGTACTACAGAGTGGCACAGGCAGCCCACCCCCACACTTGGCTACATGGGGATGAGCAAATTCCCCATGTTCGGATGGAACGGCTTTTTGCAGACCCACTGCCCCTGCCGGCCACGATATGCCGGCCGATGGACCGCAGGACTGGCCTATTGGACTCTATTACAGCAACGAACCATGCTTGGCACTCTCTCCTGCAGGCGCAGGGGGGAGCTCTCATATATTCGCCCTCCATGCCAATAGAATGGACCCTCTGGCTTTCGCCGCTTACAGAGCGTGGCATAATCCAAGCGATACACAGCCTGGCCATCTCCACCATGGGAGCCTTGTTCATGGATGGCACGGTTAAGAGGTGGGACCAGGTGGAGGCAGACTTAGCCCATAGCTAACTGTTGCTGAAGTTCCAGTATCACAGGGTCCGCAGCGCTTTTCTGGAATTGTTGGGGCCTGATTTGGCGGAGCCGCCGGAGGTTCCGGAACTTACGTATGTAATTAAGGCAGAGTCACCTCGCAAGCTCGTGACAGTGCTATATAAGACTGCAATTACACATAGGGAGCACCAGTACATGAAAGCCAGGGCCGCATGGCAACAGGACTTGCAGACCACTGTCGACAACGACATGTGGAGATACTGCTGCACGAGCACGAAGAGGATATCGCTAAATGGTAGGCACAGATTGATTCATTTAAAATTTCTCCAGAGGGTTTATTATACCCCAGAGCGATTGCATAGATATGGCCTCCGGCACTCGGCGGAATGTGAACTTTGCCGCGTGCAGGTCGCGGATTTTTTGCATCTGGCGTGGACTTGCCTGGGGGTCAGTAAATATTGGAATGGCATCTACGCGAAGCTGAACGAGATTCTTGGAACAGACTTGACCCCTGATCCGGCGTTGGCACTAATGGGATACTCCAAGCTTCTGCCGGTGGCCGTTAGGCGCCTTGCGGTACATAGGAATGCTGATTGCCAGGCGCGTGCTGGCGTTATGCTGGATGAGAGGGCCTCTGCCCACGGTGAAAAGATGGGCGCATGACATGCTGTATTGCTGCACCCAATCGGAGCATTACAGTGAGCTATTGCCACCAACCAGTCGTCCGAAGAACTTCTCGGGTCTATACCAGACGCGCCTAAAGGCCGGGGAGCTAGACGTAGCAGAGGAAGAGGAGACAGTGGAGGAGGGGGGAGCACTTGGAGGAGTGCAAACTGCTGAAGCGGAATAGTTCCTGACTCGACGGAACAGTCCTAGATGTTGGCTCAGGGAGACGGGAGTTTGTGAGGCTGGTGGATAGGAATGGGGTTGCCCTTGTTTAGCACCTTAGAGCAATACCCGGTTGTTAGGGGGCGAGGGGTTGGATCAGGACCTCCCCACAGCATGCAGCTTGGCGTAGGATGGAGAGCTTTGACCATTATGGTACTTACGGGGCAGCAGAGTAGTCTAGATTTAGATGTAGGCAGTGGCGGACATTTTGGAACTGAGTAGGGATAGATGTGCATGGTGGGGGGGGGGGGGTGTTTCTTTTGAGTTCTTGGTTGTGTTCTGACCTTCTTGGGAACATGGATGGCTGACGCTGCAGATTAGGGTATGGGGACTACGTATACTACTGGGTACAGTAGGGTTTTCCTAGGGATGTGAGATGACTTTCTCCTTCAGATGATCCCCCCTTTTGTTTTTGTTTCACACTCTTGAATTACTTCGCCGCCGGACCTCCGGGTTGTCGGCTGAATGGCTGTGTTGCACGGGATATGTTTTGTTATTTCTCCTTGACATTTCGAGCGTCCGGCCTCCGGGTTGTAAGCCAGGTGTTGTGTACGACACGTGCTATAATCAATAAAGGTCTATAACATTTTTTTAAAAACTGTGATAGAATCCAAATATATCAAATCCTTCTGGAAATCGGTTCAAGAAAGCTGAGGTAAATCTCTGGGCTCGATGTCCTGTGTGGTACCAGAAGCAGATTGGGTCTCATACCAGGGTGAAATTTATGGAAATCTGACCTGGGCCATCCACCTCGAAGCATTAAAAGTACGCACATCAGCTTCGTTCAGTGGCCTAAAGAAATTCAATGGAGTCTATGGGGAAAAGTCGGACAGACCAGTTTTAAAAGCTTATGTAGCCATGGTCCCTCCTCAATTTCTTTATGGGGCTAAACTATTATATTTGAGTGGTAGATGTGGCTGGGATGTTGAGGAAGTAAAAACCCTGAAAAACCTATTTTCGCTGCCTAAGACCTCAATGGTGCAGTGAGGCTCGAACCAGACATTACTTCATGGAGCATAACAGCCTGTACGGCCCTAGTAAGATTTTGGCAGCATCAGGGATCAGAAGATGACAATAAAGTTTCCCAATGGTGCACAAACGAGATCTTGAAGAGTGATTTATTATGATCCAAAGGGGTTAGAGACTGCATTATTTCAGCAGGTAGATTGTTGAGACTCAAAATTAGCCCCTTGACATTACAAATTGAAGTTGAGAGGAGGGAACTTAGGTGCCTGGGAAAAATATTATCTCGTGCCCAGGACTAGGAGTACCTCATGGGGAAAAAATCGGTATGCTTTATGGCCTTGTCGTGGCAAAAGGTAGCCTTGTCGACGCCTGAGAAGAGAAGTATTAAGGCTGAGAATCGGTGTCAACCCTTGGTATCAGAATAATGAGACAAAAAGAGTAATGATTGGTAGTAATGGGAAGTGCAAATGTATCCTGGGGACAACATGCGATATTTTACATATTTTATTGGATTGTTAAATGGTATTAGAGTTACGGAAGGAGATTTTATGTCCAATTTTTTAAAAGTATAGTATAACTAATAGGACACAGGCAGCCGAACTTTTAACTGAAATGAAGAATTTCTATAAGTCTGTGCCCTGGGGAGGTTTATCCAAAGAGCAAAAGAAAACTTGAAATGTGTCTAGTATCAATATGCCATCCTGTTTGCACATTTTGAGATTAGATATATGATTCAAAGGAAGGTTTAAGGATGTTAATCCAGAATTGTAAACTGATGTATTAATTGCCTGTGCCTGGTGGGAGTTTTTATAAAATCTAAAGAAACCCAACCAGAGTTAGTAATGAAATGCTTGACTCATGCTATGTAAAGTGAATTACTAGGTCTGAAACATGGTACAGTATTTTAAATCATGAATTTTAAGATGATGAGTCTAAGTAAAAAATTTATGATTGTAGAAATTGTATTTATGCTGATTTTTTATGTTTAAGGACTGTGGAGTCCTAATAAACTTTGTCTTGAACTGAACTGAACCTTAGTAAGTGCCTGTAGGAGATCTCCACTTGTCTGGTTCTGAGTGTCATCTGAGGAGATTTTAAATGCATTTGCAGGAATTGCAGGGAAGGTCATACTCCTACTTATGTTTCCAGCAACTAAGTCTAACTTTGACCACCCCAGAAGGTTTGACCAGGCCTGTTCTAAGTGTCTTCCACTCACGAAAGTGGCTCTTAAACAGTCTCCTAGAGACGAGGAGCTTATTGTTAAATGTCAGAAAGAATAAAAGATGGCTCTATAAAAATTGCAAACACATGTTATGTAAGGATGCTTGGGAGGACTTCGCCCAGGCGTGAAAATTGAAAGATAGCATTATTTTTGGGCGGGTGATTAACAAGCCTTGTTTTACTGAGCTATCAGGTCCTGCTTTGTGTCATTATATTTCGGAACAGCAGTGGGTGGCCCACTTTAAGGGTGTATATAATGTAGGCCTCCAAGATGGTATGGCGGACCAAACATGCTTCCCATTGGGGAGAGCTAACCTGGTCTTTACCCTGGATGAAGTCTCCAAACATATCTTGCCCCTATCTTGCAATAAAGCCCCAGGCCCTGGTGGTATACCCCTGATCTATTTCGTGTTAATAATAATATCTGGGTGCCTGTCTTAACCTTGGTTTTAAATGCTGCGATAAGGGAGGTGGTCCCACTTTTGTGGTCTTCTGCCATTATAGTTCTGATTTTCAAAAAGGGGGGCAAGGATAATCCACAGTGTTACCGTCCAATACCTCTCATATATGCTGTTGTTAACGTGCTTAGGAGGATTTTTATTAAATAGGCTCTTGTCAAATACACTGTTGCTCAGTCTGTTTCAAATGCAAGTACCTTTAGAGAACGTGGTTACAGAGAGGACACATTAAGTAGAGCAATGATAGGGTGAAGAATGTAAAACGAGAAGATGTATTATTTAAGGTACCCAGGAAACCTAACGCTACAAAGATCTATAACGAAACCCACAGATTTAGAACCACATACAGTAGGTAGCCTAAATCTGTCAGGCATATTTTGGAAAAAATATTAGCCAGTACTGAGAAGCGACCCTAATATAGGAAAAGGCCTTAATAACAAAGCCTACCTTAACTTTTAGGAATCCCACTTCCATGAGAGATAGTTTAGTTCATCACGATTTGAAAAAAAATAGGAAGCTCGCAACTGGTTCAAGGAGAAACGGGATTTATTTAATTGTATGTATATAGTTCAAAGCATGCAAGTATGTTAAGAGCCTCTCAATGCTAGAACATCCAATATAGGATACTAAGAAACCACTGAAGAAACAGTAAATCAGTAATGATGATCATGTGGTATACATGCTGACCTGCCCCCGCTAAAAATGTGTAGATTGGCAGTACCAAACTACCTGTACATAATAGAACACTGTAGCACCTCAGAGCCATAGAACATAAGCACAATATGTATCCAGTGGCAATATTTCTGGCATTTACATGAGGGCAAAAACATTCAAATGGAATATAGTGTTGTTGATAGTATTCCAAACCTTATATGCAGGAGGAGATAAAGAGAAAGCTTTGAGGAGATTGGACAGTAGGTACATTTTACAGCTTGACACCAATGGATTAAACAGATGAAGAAATGTTTGTTCATTTGTTGTTTTTTTCGAGAAAGTAAGTCAAAATTCCTACCGTCAAACAAATTGTAAATAAGTTGTATTACGAGCAAAAAGTGGGTGTTCATGTTTTCACATGAATTGCAGATGAGATTCATGAAGTACAATAGTTGGTGAAGCACCAGTTCATTGAACAAACCAGAACATTGAGATTGAGCGACAATATTATGTGGACATGTGATCTTATTAATTGATTGGGCATCATTTTGCTATTAGTGAGGCATAGCATTAAAAGAGTTGCCTTGGTAATGAACGATGTACTTCGAGCAACTTTTTAACATACTTAAATTGTTAATTGAGCTTAATTTTAATTTTTTTGTATGGATTGGGGGTTTAGCATAATACGACTAAAATGAGTTAACTAAATCTCTAATGAATTATGGTATTATTAAACTGAAACGTGTACAGTATTTTGTATATATGTATTTATTTATGTTGGTATCACGTTGTGTTATAAAAGTAAGATTCACTATGGCGCTTATTATCGTGACCATGGCTACCAACAAAATAAGCACTCTATACGTCTGGGAGGGTGCTAGCGCCTTTCTTCATAATAGTGGAGGGGATTAAGTGTGGCTAGCACCGAGGCAGATGTACCTCAGAGTGGCTGAACGCTGCCTCTGGTCAGGCGCTTGGGTGCATATATGTATATATATATTTTTTTAAATATTTTTTTCACAGGGGCTTTAAGTCAGCCTTCTTCATCTATTAGCCTGCTGAAGTGTCATTCAAATTTTGCTTCTGTCTACCACAGCATACAGCATGGGGAACAGGGTCAGCCCACTTCAGCCTTTGGCTTACCTGTCTGTAAATGACGGCATACTTCTCTTGCAGAGTATACACATGCACAATTAGTAGTCCTCTTCAGTGCTATGGACTATTTATTTATTTATAGCGCGCTACATTCATCCCTTGAGATATCACGGCGCTAAGGACTGTGGTGGTGTGTAGGGTCTGCGAGATTAGTGGATCAGAAGTCTGTCTTTGGGGAATAGGTGTGTTTTAAGTTTTCTCCTGAAGATGTGATATTCTTTAGTCAGCCTGAGATCGACTGGAAGCTCGTTCCAGTGCCGTGCTGCGAGATATGAAAAGGTGCGGCCTCCCGTTCTGGACTATTTTATCCTTTTTGTTTTGGCGAGTGCATGGTGTTGTGATCTTAGTGATCTGGAGGGAGAGTAGAAGCATATTTTATTCTGGAGGATCTTTGGGCCTCTGTCATGGAGTGTTTTATGAGCTGTATTTGTCTTTGTTGCACACTAGTTTGGCAGCAGCATTTTGCACTACCTGCAGACGTTTGAAGAGGTATGTATTTTTTTTGTATGTATTTTAATGCTTGTTAAGCGCAGCTGTCACCCAGCGGGTATCCTGGCGCTGAGATCAGTTCCACCATCAATTCTACAAATTAATCTGCTCTAGGGAAAAGAAAAGTTTTAAGGTCCTTTTTAAATAAAATCAAATTTGGACTGCTCCTCAGTTTTAGAGGTAGAGTGTTCCACATTGTGGCGGCCGAAAAACTAAAGGCGCGGCCACCCATTCTCACTCTGTTTATTCTAGGGACATTCACTAGGAAAGCTGAGGCGGATCTCAGAGGTCTGGCAGCCTGATACCACGAAAAAAGATTTTGCAATGGTATTGGTCCTTGACTATGCAGTGCCCCAAAAACCAGGCACATAGCTTTGTAGGAGATCCTCTGCTGGACCGGCAGCCAGTGCAAAGATGCCAGAGCTCCCGCAGAAGACGCCGAACGAGGTAGGGATAGGGCTAGTTTAGCCGCCATATTTTGAACCCTCTGTAATTTGTGGATCAAGACTTTTGGGGCTCCTAGAAGTAGTGCGTTACAGTAGTCTAACCTACTGAGGATGGTACTACGCACTACTTCTACTCTGGCATCCCGCGGGAGAAGCGGCAGTATCCTCCGTAAAGCACGGAGCAGGCCCATACATGTCCCAACAGTCCTGTTCACCGAGGCATCCAATTGTAGGTTCGACTCGAACATAACTCCCAGATTGCGGGCCGAGTCTGCTGCCTCCACCGAGCCTGGAATTGAGCTAGGCCAAAAATCTTCCGGCAATGGGCGAGGTAGTCGGTCAGAAGAGCAGTGCAATATCTCCGTTTTTGTGCCATTGAATTGAAGTGAATTGGCTTGCAACCACTTTGCTGTGGCCGACATACACTGATGGAAGGTGTCCCTCGACACTGCCTCTGAACCCTCAAAAGAAAAAATCAATTGGGTATCATCGGCGTAGTTGATGACTTGAATGCCGGAAGATCTTATAAGTTGTATCAGGGGGCGGAGGTACAGATTAAAAAGAATTGGACTTATCGCCGAACCCTGGGGGACACCCTGGTTCACCTGACGTGTAGCAGAGCGGAACGGTGGTAATGTTACTGCCTGTTGTCTGTTATCCAGATATGATGATAACCAAGCTAGTGCTGAGCCCGTTATTCCCGCATTACCGAGACGGTCCAGAAGGACCTCATGGTTTACCGTGTCGAACGCGGCCGACATGTCAAGCAGTACTAAAAATGCTGACTTGTCCCTGTCGACACGCGTTCGCAGATCATTCAACACGGTAACCAGAGCAGTCTCAGTACCATGGCCCGGTCTGAAGCCAAACTGAGCTACATCCAGACTGGAGTTGGATTCCAGGAAATTGGCCAAGGCTCTCGTAACCCACTTCTCTAAGATCTTTATCGCGAATGGTAACAGCGAAATAGGCCTATAATTGGCTGGGCAGAGGGGGTCCAAGGTAGCCTTTTTTAGCAAAGGTGTTACAATAGCCAATTTCCAGCAGTCTGGTACAGATGCAGTAGCTAACGATTGGCAACAGATGGAGTGGAGCGGGGGGAACAGCTCGTCCTGGAAGGCCTTCCAGATCTTATGTGGCATGGGATCAAGAGGAGAGCCAGATGATACACAGTTAGCCAGAGCACAAAACTCCTCCAACGAGGGTATTGGAAAGCTCGGCAGCTGACAGGCAAGCTCCTTGTTCATATTTGACTCCAAAGCCAGGTGACCTGGGAACACAGAGGGATAAGAACCAGATGACATCGGTTGCGTAGAGCCCTCAAGGCCCTTCAGAATGTTCCTAATTTTGTCATCAAAAGCTGTGGCTAAAGAGTCACAAAGCTCCTGTGACACCGGAGGAGATGGTGTGGCACATGTAGGATTGGCTAAGCTCTTTACCAATTTGAACAGGGTCTGAGATTTGTTCGATGCCTTTGCCAATGTCTCTTCCAAGAATTTGGCTTTGGCATTCCTTAGCTGGAGCTTATATTCTAGTAAGATACCTTTGTAGGCGGCCCTGTCTTGCTCTAAATACCCTTTCCTCCATGTGCGTTCTGCTTGTTTGCAGCGCAGCTTTGCCTGGCCGAGTTCCTCGGTGAACCAACCATTGGTCCCTCTGGGTCTATCCTTCAGTTTCCGTAGGGGTGCTACCTCGTCCAAGGTTGTTAAAATTTGCTGGCAGAGGGCATCATAGCTTTCCCCTACACTGTTCTTTAACTCAAATGTTCGGGCCAGGAACAAAGGTTGCTTAATCTCCTTTAGCAGGCGAGTCCATGATCGATTGAATGTAGTATTCCCCGAACTAACTGGTTTAGATAGGGCCGGCTGAGCTATAGTAAAAAGGATCAGTGAGTGGTCGGTCCAACATTGAGTTAGAATGTCCTTCACTGAGATTAGTTCATTATCCGCAAACACCAAGTCCAGTGTATGCCCCTTCGTGTGAGTGGGGGAGAGGACAAGTTGTTCAAGTTGAATGTTCCCACATGCTTGACAGAGTTCTCGAAAGGCAAGATCATGGGGTCCAGAGGGCCACAAATTAAAGTCGCCCAAGACAAGGAACTTGGAGTGGGAATTTGAAAGATCATATATCAAATCGACCAGTGATTGGAGGGCCGCTGTCGTTGACGAGGGTGGTCTATAACACGATAGTCCAGCCATCCACGTACCACCTAGGGTCCCGATAGAAAAACCCATGAGCTCAAAGCCCAGAATTTCCTTTAGCACAAGCGGTTGGAGGGAGATTGAGTCTCTAAAAATACAACCGATTCCTCCTCCTCTACCAGAGGCACGAGGAACGTGCCTCACGAGATATCCAGGTGGGCACGCCCACCCGAGCTCTACCTCGCAGTCGGATGTGATCCAAGTCTCGGTCACAAACAGAATATCCAGATGGGAGGATTCAATTACCAGGGCAATTTCCGCATAATGCTTAACTAGGGAGCGTACATTCAGAAGTCCACAGGAAAAAACCTGAGGTTGTGCTCCTCCCCTGCTCTCGGGAGAAACTACCGGCGGGTCCATCGGAAAGCTCGGAGTGCCAGAGGCAGCCCTATGCTCTGCACCGGACGCGTCCGAGACGCGAACGGGCGCAAACGGGCTTACCTCTGGCGCACCTCCGGCGCGTCTACGGCGCGCCCGCTGCGCGCATCCGCTGCGCGTCTGATTACACATACCTATTTATGGTATTGCGCCGCCCGGGCTTCCGGCTACTAGAGCCTCTAGCCCCACTCAATATGGCGCCTGAAGTGTCCCAAAGGTTAGCCCCACCAAGATGGCGAACGGAAAACACCACCGGAACCCTGGAGCCCTGTCTAAAGACCCCGCAAAATGCGGGTGGGGGGGCCGATTATGGTGCAAGAATGTCCTGCTCTTTCCCCGCGTTGTTGGCCAGGTAAGTTAGTGCACAGCAGTAGCGCGATAATACACACAAAAGCGGCGCAGTTTAAAAAGCAAAAGTTTGATAAAATAGGGAATACTAAATTTAAAAATAGCAGCAGTAAATTGGTAGTGCGCGCGATGAGGAAAGATCAGGTAGTCTGGCATGCCTACAAAAAGAGCATTCCCATAGTCCAGTCTACTGGCCAGCAGGGTCTGTGTGGCTGTCTTCCTATCGGCCAAGGGGATCCATGGAAATAACCTTTTTAGAAGTTTCAGGGTGGCAAAGCTTTTTCCACATAATGGAAATGGACCTGCATGGATAGTTTGTCGTCGATTGTTACACCCAATTTTTGGCACATTGCTTGGGTGCTGGGGCGTCTCCAAGTGAGGAAGGCCACCAGGATGAGTCCCAGATATGTCTGGCTTCTCCGAGGAGCAGTATCTCAGATTTATCTGCATTTAACTTTAGGCAGTGGTCTGACATCCAGTTAGCCATTTCGGTGAGGCAGCTGTTAAGTTTCATTTTGGTGTCGTCAGGCGCCTCTCCAATAGCAATTGTTAGTTGCGTGTCATCCGTGTAGGAGCACACACCAAAACCCCACTTTGTCCCAATTCGTGCCAGCGGTGAGACTGGCATTGTACAGCGTGGGGCTGAGGGATGCCCCCTGCTGGACACCGCAGTTCAGATTTTTTAGTTTGGATTAGAAGGCACATAGTTGTACAGTTTAAGTTCTATTGCTCAGGATCGAGCCGAGCCATTGGAGGGCCTTTCCGTGTATTCCTTTCTCATGTAGGTTCTCTAGTAGGAGATGATGGGAGACCGTGTCAAATGCTGCCAACAGGATCAGGGCCACAGCCTTGCCCTGGTCCAGTAATGTTCTTATGTTGTCCGTGACTGACAGAAGAGTGGCTTCTATGCTGTTGGTGGCCCTGAATCCTGTTAGTGAAGGGTCCAAAAGGTTGTTGTATTCTAGGTAGTTGGACAACTGTCTGTTGACCAACTTCTCCAGTACTTTGGAGAGGTACTGGAGTTGAGAAATAGGTCTGCAGTTGACCGGGTTAGTAGCATCTGCGCCAGCCTTTTTTAATAGTGGGGTTACTATGGCTTGTTTCCATGTCTCTGGAAAGTTTGCTGTTTCTAGGGAATTATTGAATAAATGTGTGATAAATGGGGTGAAGGTGGGTGTGATCTACCTGAAGATAAAATGTGGGCAGGGATCAAGGGTTGATCCTGATTTGACTTCTTTCATAGTCCTGGCAACCTCTACTTCGGTGATCGGGGCAAAACTGTCTAGTTTCACGTGGTTGTTGGAATGGGGGTCTGTTTTTTCCAATTAGAAGGAGGCACTAGGGTGTTTATGTTAAATGTTGAGTAGATTTTATCTATTTTGTCTGTGAAAAAGTTACTAATCATTTCACATTTCTCTGCTGAAGGGTGTAGCGTTTGGGACATGCAGGTTGGTTTGCAAATTTCTCTTATAATTTTATATAACTCTTTTGCTGAGTTGCCATTTTCGTTTATTCTTTGTGCAAAGTATGTTTTTATTGCTTTTTTTATGGCATGATTGTAAATATTGAGATTGGTTGTGAAGGATAATTTATCGGTATCTAATCTGGACATTCTCCAGTTGTGTTCCTGGTGCAATGTGTGCTTTTAACTTAAAGCAACACAGCAGGGGAAAAGCAATGCAGGAGGAGGGATAGGGATAGGAAGCAACACAGAGGGAGGGTGGGTAGAAGAAGCAATGAATGAGAGAAAGGAGGGGTTGATGGAGCAAGAATTCGCACGTAGCGCGACTTGCTTGTACTCATGAACCTCGAATAACAATAATAGATTAATCCAATATGTTTGTCTTACTAATTTTCCCCGATATTCTGACATTTGTGTGTCCTAGCGATGCTTGCTTACGTGTTTACTAAAACATAATAACGCTTGTCAATAAAATGGCCGCTGCTTAGCAGGGTTTCTTCTGCGCATGCGTTGGTCACACTCACGTGACGTGACGTACTCGCAGTTCTGGTGGGAAATGTTTGCTCATGCGCAATACAGCTAAAATGGCCGCTTTGTTTCTCATATGCTCCGTGCTTGCAAAGCTGCTTTCGCGAAGTTGTTTGTTCCGCACTCACCCTAATGCTATAGTTATTATAAAGTAAGGGGTATAGAGTAGCTATTCATGGTATACAGTGTATTCATTTTTTTCTGTATTTCTAAATTGTTTTCGCTTACTTTTCATGTATCGTATTATTTGGGGCCCGAGGAACACTCGTGATTCCATATTGAACAGCCTTTCTGCGCATGACCGTCTTCTGCCAGTGATATTGAAACGGTGCCAATCCGAAATCCCAGCCAAGATGTGCCTGGGAAGATGCACCTTCGCCTAGCAGAAGAAGCTGAACTGTTCTCAATGTATCATAATTCATAGATGCTCTATTGTAATATAGAAACTTAGGTCATGGGAACCCCAAATTCAATAGGCGGTCCCAGAGTATGCAAATGTGGTATTGTAGAAGTTTGTCCTGGTTGGTGTGTTAACCTATCCTACTTGAGGACCAATCGAAATTGGGGATTCGGACACTTGCAACATTTGGGGGGTGGTACACTGACCCGAAAACAGTATAACTAGCCTAGGTTTAGCTAGAGAAATTGTCCGACTTGTCCGAATAGCTGACCTGTCACTGACCCAACGCACTCAATAGGTGACTGATACAGACTGCTGCGGAGCACTCTGTCCGTAATTTCCAGAGACCCAAGCGGGGTTTTGGAAACCTTAAGTGCTGGCGGAGCACTTTTGCTGGGGAAGTCGATAACCCAATCGGGGTTCTGACTGATAGCTGCAGAGAGGGTGGAGCGCAGGCGTTGCTTCCGAACTGCGGGTGCTGGTCTTACCTTGGTGGTCCTGTCCTGATCCTAATCTGGTTTTCCTGTCCTGTCCTGGGGTGTCCATTCTGCACCTGCTGGCCTACTGGCGACTGTCCTTCCTTGGGGTTCCTCCTGTCCTTAACTGACCCATGGCCAGGGTTGGTCTTCACACCGTTCTAGGTAAATATAATTCTGAGGGAACCTGTCCATTTGCATTCTCCATTTCTTGCTTTTTGAATAAATCGTATTTGCATATTGTTCTTTTTCTTACCCTCCCGATTACTGACAAATGTTAAAGTCTTATATTGTAGTTGTTATGTTATGTTCCAATTTTTCCCCATCCTATAAGCACTATTCTAAGTACTACTCAAACAATATATAGATGTTCTTTTTCTTTACCCATCGTTTACTCGATTCAAGCAATTGCACTGTTTTATTAGTATGGTCTATTCTTACTTTACCTATAGTTCCTCTTCATGGGGAAATAGTTCACTGTGAAATTCTAGTATGTTCCTTATTTTTCCCGTCCTTTAGACAGCATACTGAGTCTAAACCCTGAACTCTATATTAGCATGTTCCCTGTTCTTACCTTCCTTTAGACTTATAAATGGTTGGTCTCACTTACTTCCTTTATGGATACGTGCTCTTTGTAATCTTGGTTATTGATTGTTTACTTATTATAAATCTTATGCTTTCGGAATCTGATGAAGTTTAGATAAAGGTTTTTAAACTTCCCGTGTCTCTGGTTATTTTCATGAGTGCAAAGATATAAAAGTATTTTGGTGTCTGCCTTTCTTTTCAGCTAGCTCCCTGATCCATTGAGAACATAGGTACCCGTAACGGTGGATTGGTAAGTCGGGTACAGTAGGAATAAATAGGAAGGAACAAGGGATACTGGTAGTAGAGTGTAAGGTTACCTGATCAATAAATATGGTAAATTGAAATATATGGGCCCGATACCTATATGGTAAAAGTGTTGGTTAGGTGACCTGCGCGCTCTATCAGTATTTTTCTGGTAGCAGAGCTATGGTTAGGGACTAGTTAATGTTAGGTAGGACTAGTTAAGATAGGTTATTTGCTGCTAAATGTGAACATTTATATAGCTGCTAAAGGTATCGATCGATCAAATGTTTATTGCTTTGAAAAATTATGAAATGTTTTAAATTGTTTTTCTTGCTGTTATATTGATAAATGTACTAATATCACTCGTTAGTAAATTGTTATATGTTTGTCTGGAATCCCTGGGGAATTGAATAGCGAGTGGTGAGGAGAATCCACTTCGCTCTGAGGTCAGTGGCTCGAGGAAAATTAGTGCATGGTTAGGCAGAACTGGAAGCGCTAATTAGGGTTTCTGTATGAATAGTTGAATAAATGATAGCAACGAGTTCACTAATGAAACTTCAGTTGTGATATAACCTAGTAAGGGTCACACGAGAAAGGAGTAGTAGGTTAATCGGAGCTTGGGTGATAGCAAAAGGGTTCGCTAGTGAAACTTTAGACTTAGTATATATCCCGGATAGAGTGGATGAGTCAAAGAAGTAGCAGGTTCTCTAAATGCTTGAGTGAAGGGTAGGCAGAAGAGATCTATCCGTAGTGTATGAAAAGTAGATAGAAGAAGTTTACTTGCAGTGAAACAAATCTTTCCTTTCTAGACACTCGAGTACAGTGGCGAAGGTGTTATGTTGTAAATTAACTAAAGCACTTGCACTTTAAGAGGGAAAGAAAGTTTCCGTTACCTTGTAAAGGAGGGAGTCAGTTGCGAAGCTGCTCTGACGTCACTCTGTGCCGCGCTGGGATTGGTAGAGACAGCGGGTGTGTAGCGGAGCTGGTATTGTAAAGGAGGGGTGAGCGCCGAAGCGTGAGAACTTGTCTCGAGAAAAGGCCGCGCACCCATTGGTCAGAGAATTTTTGCAACCACCACGTTGATTGGTTGCTGAGGAAAAAAAAATAACTGACGCAATTGGATTGGAAGTGACTTGTAAACAGAGTTGCTTGCGGGAAAGTATATGTGGCATATAACTAACCCGGAGACTAGACCTGATCCAAAATATTTAGGGTTTGGAAAAGAAAAGTGGAAAGGTCGTAGATACGACATTCTGTACGGAAACAAGAGGAAGATGACCTTAGTAAACAAGGTGAGGAATTATTTCAAAAAGGATAAGCCGATCAAAACTAGAGAAGGTGTTGTCATTCCACCACCTAACACTCCCGCATCATTCATGATGTTTGATAAAGGGTACCACTCGTGTGTATGGTTGGAGAATTGGGTGGAATACACTAAAAATGACGGAATTTTGGCTTTTTCGTTAGAAGATACGTTTAATGGCAGGATTCTGTTCAATTTGAGAACCAGAATGAACGATTTACATCCCAGACCCAGATTGACACAGTACGAAGCCCTAGAGGAATGGGAGATAGAGGCTTTTGAGAGGGACAAACCCCGAATGGATAAAGGGTTAACCAAATAGTATCCTAAAGTGAAACCCGAAACTCGAGAGAAAAGAATGAAAGAGTGGAGGCAGAATATGATAGTAGAAGGATTGTACCCTATGATGGCCCTAGGAGACCCGGTGGGAGGGAAAAAGACAGAAAAAAACAAACATTGGGTAACCAGTGGAGATTCGGATGATGATTATTCGGAGGATTTGTTCATGAAGAATCCACCTCCTTATAATGAAGGACCCAGATCCTCAAGTGTAGGGGATGCTTGCTTGAGACCTCCTTACCAGGAGGGATCTAGACCAGTAAATGTAAGAGACGACTGTCAAATACCTCCTTATCAGGAGATGCCGTAACCTTTCAGCACAGGAAATCCATTCATGAAACCTAATTATGGTGAGGGACCAAGTATGACGCATCCAACCGCCCCAACTATGACTCCGCAAATAGTACCTGAGATAAGCCTAGAAAGAATACTGCAGGAAAGAGAGCGAGAGGCTATAGCCAAACAGAGAACAGAATTAATTCAGAAAATTTCCCAGTTAAACACACGTCCTGAAGCCTTGACAATTCCAGTAACTATTGGACCAGTGATTCCATTGTACGGGGACAAACAGGGGTGTGTAAATACTCCAATTATTACTCCAGCTGTAGTACAGCCGAGAAAAGAGCCCTTAATTGTAGATGACCAAGAAAGTGAATGTGAGTCTGTAATTTCCCTAATGGATTTACCGATAAGAGAACCAGAGAGGGGTTCCAGAAAGAAGAACACTCCTTTCAGTGCAGGAGAAGTACAGATAGAGTCAGCTTCCGGTACTAGAAGTGCTACCGTAGTGACTCCTGATGAAATTGAGAGATGGAGTCGAGAATTGGAGAAACAAAATCCCCAGACAAAACCCTTAGATATTTTCAAATTAAGAATAGAATTGGAAGAACTAATGGCTGGAAATGTGGGGTTCGACAGACTAAATACCTTTTCGGAAGAAGAACTGCTGTTTATATGTAAGAGTATCACCAGTAATACCCGGGTGTTTCATGAGAAATTAATGGACACCGCGTCTAGTATGGGAATTGATATTGGGAAATCTAAATCATTGCAAAAACCCTATAGAGCAGAATTCTCGGATAAAGACTTAGAAAACATGAATGTGTCCGGGAAAAAGGTACAGATCAGGGAATTGTTAAACCTATTGCAGAAATGGGGAGAATTAGAAAAATGGAAAGCCAGGTGGGCAAAGAAAAAGGAGGAAATTAGATCAAAAGAGATGGCTTCAGAGTATGTCCTAAAGGAGGCAAACAAAGCAGAAAAATTATATCCTATGCGAGAAGTGCCAGGTGGAAAATATGTACATGTTCCATGGTCCCGACAGGATATTGTGTCCTTTACCAATCATTTCCCAAAATTACGAGAGAAACCTGTGGATTGGTATAGGCAGGTAGAAAGGTTTGTGAAAGTACAAAAATGCCTGTGGAAAGATCTGGGTGGGTTTTTCGATATCGTAGTTCCTGTAGATTTATGGACAGAATGTAAAATTGCTGTTGATTGGCCTAATAAGGAATACCCGAGGGACCCTCTCACAGGGGCTCCTTCTGATAATGTAATGGCAAAATACAACCAGGTAATGTTGCATCTGAAGGGAAAAGTGCCTGCAAAGGAAACTGATTGGACCCAAATAGATAGAACTACCCAGGATAGAGATGAAACTGTGCATTCCTATTATGAACGATTGTTACAGGTGTTCAAAACTTACAGCGGCATAGACAACATTGAGATGAAGGACATGACTCACTTCATTTACAGGTTTGTAAACGGTTTAAGACCTGAAATTTGCCAATGGATCAAAGACAACAAAATCTGTTGGCAGTCTAAGAAAATTGACGAGGTGTTAAGGTATGCCAAATATTGCGAGGATGAGATGGCTGACAAACGAAAGGCTTTAAAGGAAAAGGTCATGTGGGCACAAGTAAAACTAGCTGAACAGCAGGAAAAGCAGTTGAGTAAAATGAATAACAATACCCAAAATCAAGGTTCTGGGGGTGGAGGGAAGCCCAAAGTAAAAATGAGCCGAGAGGAGGCCAAAAAGAAGTTCCCCTGTCACGGGTGCGGACAGATAGGGCACTGGAGAGACGAGTGTCCATACGCACCAAATGATAACTCCCAAATTAATGATTTAAATCCACAGACGCAGAATGAAAAGCCAAGAAAGACCCAGCAACAGGTAAAACAGAGTCAGTTGCCCCGTGCACCTAGACCGAATTTTAAGGGTAAAGCACAGCAGGGTGAAGACATCGAGGTATGGGGAGGAAAGGAGGTTAGAAATGCAGCAACTTCACAATTTTTGTTGAATGATACTTTCCTCTGTAATGAACCTTACTGACGGTGCCTGAGGGGGGGGGACGAGGAGTGCATACTTGGCGCCTCCCTGCCGGTAGACCAGTCAGGGCCATACATTGAAGGAAAGGTTGAAGGAAATGATGTCACCTTTCTGTTGGACACTGGGGCTACCCGTTCTACTGTAAGAACAGTAGACGTTCCAAACCTACCCCTCTCGGGAGAAGCGATCCAAGTAGTGGGTGTATCTAATCAACTGATTAGTACCCCAGTTACTGAGCCCATAGAGATTACAATAGGGAATTTCAAGGAAATGCATAGATTTGTTGTCTGTGATTCTAGTCCTGTAAATCTATTGGGACGTGATTTGTTGTGTAAAATGAACTGCACCATCTTTTGCACACCAAAGGGCGTTGAAATACAAACCCCAGATGAAGATGGAATATACAAATTAATGTTAATAAGGCCTAACACAGAAATTAAAAGACTAACAATACAAGACTTACCTGAAGAACTTCAACAGACAGTGAAGCCAGAAGTATGGGACTTTACTGGAAAAGATGTAGGATTAATGGCAAATGTAGACCCAATTAAAATAGCCATAAAGGGAGATGCAGTTTACCCAAATACTACACAATACAAAATGAGTGCAGAAGTGAAGGCAGGAGTTGCCATTGAAATAAAAAGATTGCTAGAAGCAAACATCATACAAGAAGTGTTGAGTAGTCCTTGTAACTCGCCCATAATCGGAATCAAGAAACCTAGTGGAAAGTACAGGGTAGTGCAGGACATAAGAAAGGTAAATAAAGTCGTTGTTCCTTGCTGTCCTATTGTTCCGAACCCAGCTGTGATTTTGTATCAAATTCCATGGAATACTGAGTGGTTCACTGTAATTGATTTATGTCACGCATTCTTTTCAATCCCATTGCATCCAGACAGAAAATTTCTATTCTCATTTGAATTCGACAGTCACGTGTTCGTTTGGAATCGCGTTCCTCAGGGGTATACAGAAAGCCCCTCAATCTTTAATCAGATTCTGAAAAAGTGCCTTGAATCCTTGATTTTACCTGGAGAATCAGTTTTGGTGCAATATATAGACGACCTCTTGGTGGCGTCTAAAAGTCAGAAAGACTGTGTCATTGACACCATTGCCTTACTGAACCACTTAGGGGAAGAAGGACACAAAGTATCACCTGACAAACTACAGTTCTGTACCACTTCAGTAAAATATCTGGGGCACCAGATAGAGAAGGGTATCAGGAAAGTTACTTCAGAAAGAATTAGAATAATTCGAAACATGCAATTACCCAATACTCAGAAAGAAATCAGAATGTTTTTTGGACTTGTGGGATACTGCAGACAATGGATTGTGGGATTTGCAGTCCTAGCAAAACCATTGATAAAAATGACCAGGAAAGGAGCAAAGGACCCAGTAGAATGGGATGAAGAAAGCATGACAGCATTTACTAAATTACGAGAATGTCTATGTATAGCCCCCACATTGGGAATGCCTGATTATTCGAAAGAATTTGCACTATTTTGTGACACACAAGACAATTGTGCACTGTCAGTCCTAACCCAAGAGCATGGTTTGACTAGACGTCCAGTAGCATACTTCTCTGCTACTTTGGATCCAGTGGCTGCTGGATTGCCTGGATGTCTGAAAGCGGTAGCTGAAACTTGCATGAGTCTTGAACAGAGCGAATCCATCATAATGGGACATCCTGTAACTGTGTATGTTCCACATGCAGTTGTAATCTTACTGACCAGAACTAAAACCAAGTATCTCACACCTAGTCGACTGACTAAATATGAGAGGATTCTTGTGGGTGCGGCAAATGTAATCATTACTTGGTGTAACATATTGAATCCAGCTACCCTATTACCAGATTCACTGATTGCAGAAGCAAAGGGAGAGGTCGAGCATGACTGCATTGACCTGACTGAGTTTAGTACCAAACCACGCCCAGAAATCAAGGAAATGCCCCTGCCTGTCGAAGATTACGAGCTGTTTGTAGATGGCTCATGTCTGAGACATGAGAAGGGAGGCCTAAGTGCTGCCTATGCTGTAGTCACAGTATCACGTGCTGTAGAAGCATCCTATCTATTTGGAATAAAGTCTGCACAAGTAGCCGAATTGATTACATTGGCAAGAGCCTGTAAAATTGGGAAAAATAAAAGAGTAACCATATATACTGACAGTCAGTATGGTTACGGGGTTGTGCATGACTTTGGCCAATTATGGCTGTAAAGAGAGTTCCTGACTTCTTCAGGTACTCCTATCCGAAATGGAAAAGTGGTACAGGAATTACTGGAAGCAATCCAGTTACCAAAAGAATTAGCAGTGGTCAAGTGTGCTGCTCACAAATCTGGCGATGACAATGTGACAGCCGGTAATCGATATGCTGACCAACTGGCCCAACATTGTGCAAGACATCAAATGTCAGTCAACATCAAATTGGGGCGATATGGAAACAGCTGCCAACTTATGGTGTTTGAGAATGTGCCGACCTGGGAGGAACTGAGAGATTTACAGAGTGAAGCAGGACCAAAGGAAAAGAGAAGATGGAGAAAGTTTGGTTGTCAACAGAGAAACGAGGATGGTGTCATTGTTTGCTCTGATGGTATGCCTGTGTTGCCTGACAGCTTGCTTGCTCCTATGGCCCGGTTAATACATGGAAATGCACACATCGGTAGGGATGCCATGGTTCGTGTCTTCAAGCAGACATGGTTCAATACGAAATTCAGGAAGATAGCAGAAAGACTCTGCCAGAGGTGCTTGACATGTCAGCAATACAATGCTGGGAAGAAAACAGTAGTTTCCCTGGGGAAAATTGGGAAAGCAGAAGGTCCTTTTATAAGGTTACAAATTGACTTCATTCAGTTACCCCCTTGTAGAGGAATGAGATACGTCCTTGTCATTGTTTGCCTGTTTTCAAAATGGGTAGAGGCTTATTCGGCCAGGAAAAATGATGCCATCACTGTAGCCAAATTGTTACTGCGAGAACTAATACCTAGGTACGGGGTTCCAGTCACAATTGAATCAGACAGAGGTGGGCATTTTCAGAATGAAATAATTGGTCAGATCTGTGAAGCATTCAAAATTACTCAAAAACTGCACTGTGCATATCGTCCAGAGGCTTCTGGAGTGGTGGAACAACTAAATGGCACTATCAAGTCCAGACTAGGAAAGATGTGTGAATCTACTGGCATGAACTGGATAGAGGCTTTACCTCTTGTCCTGATGGGAATCAGAAGCATTCCAGACCGAGAAACAGGTCTGAGTCCCCATGAGATCCTGATGGGAAAAGTAATGTGACAAGCATGGGTACCAGGACACAAACTGATAAGCATTTCTGATGATTTGGTAGTAGAGTACTGCAAGCAACTGCGTGACCAAGTACGTTCTATCTCTCACCAGATTGGGGAAGACGCCGTCGCCAGCCCAGCAACTCCAGTCCATAATCTGAATCCAGGTGATTGGGTGGTCCTAAAGAAACACACCCGTTTAAGTTGCCTTGCACCGAAGTGGGGAAAACCAAGACAAGTGATTCTGGTGACCACAACAGCGGTGAAGTGTGCCGGTGTGCCAAAGTGGATCCATGCCAGCCATACGAAAAAGGTAACCGAAGACGAAGTAACTGATGCTGAAGGTTGTCCAGCTGAGGGGTCTCCAGACGTTGGTCCTGAGGTAGCTGATGACGAACAACCGAGCAATCAGTCAAGATGGATGGATACCTGTAATCGACCTGACATTTGATCCCATAAGAACCAGAAGCCAAACATACTCAGACAGAGAGTGGGATAGTGAGGAAGAGACAGGAATAGGAGGAGACAATCAGATTATCAAAATCCATGTCAAATCTGATGAGGAGGAAGATCATATAGGGACAGAACAGGTGATCGACACACCTCCAAGAACTCCTGAGATTGAAAAGGGACAGATAGAAATTAGGGCGAAAGTTCAAGAGGAAGAAAATCAAAGGTTCGAAGTGCTTGAAAAGGATCAGATAGAATTAGACGAATGTGTTCAGGACACAGAAATTGAAACATCTAAAAGTCAAATCCAGTCTACACCTGAACAAGGCCAGCTTAGCAACCAGGCAGAAGAAACTGAAATAAGACCTGGGACTAGTCAGATAGAAAGGGAGGAAGCAGAAACAGAAGTGCCACAACAAAATGAAAATAAAAGAGCATTAGAAGAAAGCCAAACCACAGTGCCAGTTAAAAGATTCAAGAAAAAGAATAAAGAACCAAGGTACATCAAAAGACTGAGACTAAGACTAAAAACAGTAGAAGAAAAGATTGAGCAAAGAAAACAGGGCTCCAGTAAAACAGAACAAACTGGAGAAAACTCCAAACGAAGAAGTGACAGAATAAAGAGACTGAACGAAAAGTATCGGGATCCTGAATGGACTTACCTGGTGTTGGAGGAATTTGAGGATCTTGAGATAAGTGACGAAAGTGATGAAGAATTGACTGTTGACCAGTCTGCCGAAGAAGAAGAACCAACCTGAAGTTGCCCAGTGTAAGCAACTTGTGCAAAGTTACAAAGAGGGGTTGGAAAGCTTCTTTTGAGCGAAAATGTCTGATTCAAATGTGAATGAAAGACCGAGACGAAGTTGTTGTAAAACATGCTGCCAAGTATGTTTATGTAGTGTAGCAATAGTACTGATCCTTTGGATAGGACTAACAGTAACCCTTCCTTCTATGATAAGTAAGAACCCAAGTTTGTACCCAAATAATAATTTACCTGACGACACTGTAGAATCACACACTAGAATTACACCACGAAGAGTAGACACTTTGGACAAACCACTTAGCCTGAAACGAAGAAAGTTAGATTTAGAAGCACCAGATGAGGGAGTACACTTTAACAAGATTAAGAACAAGACTCATTTAAACGTTTTCGCAAACCTGATACTGCATTATGTAGAAACTATGGAAATAGACGACTGTTATGTCTGCATGAAGCTAACTACTTCTGTAGCTGAAGGCGTGACCTATCATCACTTGCCCTTAACCTATGGAATTTCCTGTAGTTTACTAACTAGTGTATTTTACAAAAGAGGACCTTTACAGTATTACTATTAAAACTCTGACGTAACATTTTCTGAACTTCCTGTTCGAAGAAACCTGAACCCTGTACATACGACTAGAGATGTAGCTAAATTCATGAGTGATTATTTTCTAACTGTAGGAAAAATTAATATAGATGATGCACATAAAAATAACTTGACCTGTACTTTACATGAAAAAGAAAAAGAATTCCTGGACATGGTAGAGAAGAGAAGAGAGAGTTTCCAAAAGAAGGCCAAAGACAAGAACCACAAGGTTCCTAAATGGGCAGAAAGTATATGGAGCACCTCAAATGGTGGACTGCTATGCTCCTTGATTCGAAAAAGAAGGGGAGGCTCTGTCTTAAAAGGGAAAAGACTAGTTATTATAACAATGTTTTCATTGGTTCCAGTGAATGCGATCATAATTACAAGGTAATTGGAGGTTGGGGTTTCAAAGATGGGACGGAGCCTGTGTTTCCTGGAATTTATTTTATTTGTGGGAACAAGGCTTACTTCAAATTGCCCGACCATTGGTACGGGAGTTGCTATTTTGGTATTGTCTTCCCAAAGATATACCATGTGGGGAAAATCACTGGAAGCACTGAAGAAACTAACCAATTAGTACGCAATAAAAGAGAAACTGCTGGTGAGATTGTAGGAGATATTTTTAGCGCAATAATACCTGCAGTGGGAGTGGTTCTGAACTCAAACAAAATTTGCAAACTGTCAACAGTAGTAGATCGGTTATCTACCGACACTGCTGGAGGTTTCCTGATGGTCAATACCGAAATGGTTGCGATCAGATCAATGGTTTTACAAAACAGACTTGCTCTTTTTTTTTTTTTTTTAATTCCTCATATACCAGAAGTGGGTATTCTAGAAAGGGTATCTCCTCCTCTCCTCAATGCGATGTTCCGTTCAACTGGACCAGATCTACTATTTTGGCTCCAGGTTGGGAGAGAAGATAAGATACCCCTCCAGTCTCCACTGTGAGCTAGGTCCACTCCATACCCTATAATCTATACGGCCCTCGGTTGGGTAGGATACCATGCACCCACAGGACCCAGGTGAAATCATAGGAATATATCTCATCGATTCCGCCAAGCCACCAGGGCCGCCCAAGTTTTGTCCAAGCTAGAATTATCACATGCAATATCGGTCTCACTGGAAACAGACTTGCTCTTGATACTCTATTAGCAAAAGAGGGCGGAGTCTGCAGAATGTTGAAAGCGCAACATTGTTGCACTTACATACCTGATAAAAGCATAGGAATCCAAAGGTATGTGAGGAACATTACAAATTTGGAAAAAGAACTTAAACCACTGGAGGTTGACAGTGCCTGGAAGAGACTTACTGATGGTCCCTCTGCTGTAGGTCATTGGTTTGCAAATCTAGGTAGAGGTTTATTGTTTAAGGTACTGATGCCAATTGCAGGAATAGGTTTTATCATATTCCTCATATTTGTCTGTTGCAAATGTCGCAAACACCAAAAGAAATATACTGTGAACAAAAGAGGCGTGAAACGGAATGTGTATGAACTTGAATTAGAGGAACTGAATAATCAGATTTATAAAAGGGTGAAGAATTCTCACCCTAACAAAGAAACGAAAGAGAAGGTGAATCAAATGTTGGAAGAGATTGAAATGGGCAAATTGTAAAACGTTGGCATCTGATTCTATTGTTTTGTGATGATAGTAAATATCATCAAAGAGGGGATTGATGGAGCAAGAATTCGCACGTAGCGCGACTTGCTTGTACTCATGAACCTCGAATAACAATAATAGATTAATCCAATATGTTTAACTTACTAATTTTCCCCGATATTCTGACATTTGGGTGTCCTAGCGATGCTTGCTTACGTGTTTACTACAACATAATAACGCTTGTCATTAAAATGGCCGCTGCTTAGCGGGGTTCTCTTCTGCGCATGCGTTGGTCACACTCACATGACGTGACGTACTCGCAGTTCTGGTGGGATTGTTTGCTCATGCGCAATACAGCTAAAATGGCCGCTTTGTTTCTCATATGCTCCGTGCTTGCAAAGCTGCTTTCGCGAAGTTGTTTGTTCCGCACTCACCCTAATGCTATAGTTATTATAAAGTAAGGGGTATAGAGTAGCTATTCATGGTATACAGTGTATTCATTTTTTTCTGTATTTCTAAATTGTTTTCGCTTACTTTTCATGTATCGTATTATTTGGGGCCCGAGGAACACTCGTGATTCCATATTGAACAGCCTTTCTGCGCATGACCGTCTCCTTCCAGTGACATTGAAACGGTGCCAATCCGAAGTCCCAGCCAAGATGTGCCTGGGAAGATGCACCTTCGCCTAGCAGAAGAAGCTGAACTGTTCTCAATGTATCATAATTCATAGATGCTCTATTGTAATATAGAAACTTAGGTCATGGGAACCCCAAATTCAATAGGCGGTCCCAGAGTATGCAAATGTGGTATTGTAGAAGTTTGTCCTGGTTGGTGTGTTAACCTATCCTACTTGAGGACCAATCGAAATTGGGGATTCGGACACTTGCAACATTTGGGGGGTGGTACACTGACCCGAAAACAGTATAACTAGCCTAGGTTTAGCTAGAGAAATTGTCCGACTTGTCCGAATATCTGACCTGTCACTGACCCAACGCACTCAATAGGTGACTGATACAGACTGCTGCGGAGCACTCTGTCCGTAATTTCCAGAGACCCAAGCGGGGTTTTGGAAACCTTAAGTGCTGGCGGAGCACTTTTGCTGGGGAAGTCAATAACCCAATCGGGGTTCTGACTGATAGCTGCAGAGAGGGTGGAGCGCAGGCGTTGCTTCCGAACTGCGGGTGCTGGTCTTACCTTGGTGGTCCTGTCCTGATCCTAATCTGGTTTTCCTGTCCTGTCCTGGGGTGTCCATTCTGCACCTGCTGGCCTACTGGCGACTGTCCTTCCTTGGGGTTCCTCCTGTCCTTAACTGACCCGTGGCCAGGGTTGGTCTTCACACCGTTCTAGGTAAATATAATTCTGAGGGAACCTGTCCATTTGCATTCTCCATTTCTTGCATTTTGAATAAATCGTATTTGCATATTGTTCTTTTTCTTACCCTCCCGATTACTGACAAATGTTAAAGTCTCATATTGTAGTTGTTATACTAGCATGTTCCAATTTTTCCCCATCCTATAAGCACTATTCTAAGTACTACTCAAACAATATATCGATGTTCTTTTTCTTTACCCATCCTTTACTCGATTCAAGCAATTGCACTGTTTTATTAGTATGGTCTATTCTTACTTTACCTATAGTTCCTCTTCATGGGGAAATAGTTCACTGTGATATTCTAGTATGTTCCTTATTTTTCCCGTCCTTTAGACAGCATACTGAGTCTAAACCCTGAACTCTATATTAGCATGTTCCCTGTTCTTACCTTCCTTTAGACTTATAAATGTTTGGTCTCACTTACTTCCTTTATGGATACGTGCTCTTTGTAATCTTGGTTATTGATTGTTTACTTATTATAAATCTTATGCTTTCGGAATCTGATGAAGTTTAGATAAAGGTTTTCAAACTTCCCATGTCTCTGGTTATTTTCATGAGTGCAAAGATATAAAAGTATTTTGGTGTCTTCCTTTCTTTTCAGCTAGCTCCCTGATCCATTGTGATCATAGGTACCCGTAACGGTGGATTGGTAAGTCGGGTACAGTAGGAATAAATAGGAAGGAACAAGCGATACTGGTAGTAGAGTGTAAGGTTACTTGATCAATAAATATGGTAAATTGAAATATATGGGCCCGATACGTATATGGTAAAAGTGTTGGTTAGGTGACCTGCGCGCTCTATCAGGGTCTGGTGGGGAAAAGCAATATGGGGTTGGGGAGGCAAAGCAATGAATGAGAGAGCATGTGTAGCAGGCAGGGGAGAAACACATGGGTGACCAAACAATGGAAGAAGTACATGGGGGAAGAAGCAACAGGCGAGAGAGATGGAGAGAGCGGTGGGAGGATGCAACACGTATGGCAGGGTGGGGGAAGAAGCAACATGTGAGAGTGGAATGTGGAGTGCGTGGGGGACAAGTACTCAGGCAAGTCAGTGTAATATGGAGTTTGGAGGGGGAAGTAAAGGAAATTAGGGAGACATCTGGAAAACACATTCTCTCGTGGAGTGCTAAAAACAAAAGAGAAAAGGAGGTCCCTAAAAGTAACCAGTTGAAGGGCCAGTGCATAATTTGAGCACTCATTTTTGGGGAACAGGGCTTATTTTGCCTCATCAGTTACTGACTACGAGCAAGAGAGGGAACACACAAATGGGAAAGAAGAGGGAAGAGAAGGCCAGAAAAAAACTGCACAAAGGAAGAAAGCAGGGATTGGTAGAGAGATAAAGGGGTCTAAAGGCCAATGGACAAGATGAAAATTCACCTGCAGAGTAAAGGTAATTACATCAGTTTAATTAGTGGTAGGGTTATGTGGAGTGAAAGCAACCAAGGAAAACTGCCCACTCTTCACGACGACCTTCTGACCCCAACCGTCAGCTGCAGCTCATCATTTCAGAATTCTCTGTCTCACACAAGACAAGCTTTCTAGAATGACCATCAGAAGATGATTATGACAAAACAGAGGGGTGCAGTGTCAGGTAGTGTATTAAAGTGGCCTGAAGTGAATTCAAATGCACGCCGATTTTTAATGGAGCTGCTGGAGCAGAGCTTTGGGCACTGCGTCTCATTGTTTTACAAATTAAGCACTGGAAAGGACATAAGTAAATCGGAAATGCTTCAGGTGAGGGATAGACAAGATGGAGAAGGCGAGCCATTTAATAAGAAGCAAGCTAATAACGTATGTAGGAAGACCAGGGTGTTGGTAAATCCGGGATTCACGCTCTCCTTGTAGTGACCCAATGTGTTGCTGGTACAAACCTCACAAATGGCTACACCCAAAAGCCATTGTAAAAGAGTAAGTTGTAGATAGAAGATGGAGGTTTGTAAAAATAAAAATAAAATCAAGAAACCAAACTACAAGGATTTTACCCTTATGATTCATTTCTGATTTAAGGGGTACAAACCTCCACCTTCTATCTACAAGAAAATGAAGTGACAGGAAAACCAATGAGTGGGCTCCAAGCCCATGGATGTTCTTGGTTATCCTATACTGTGTCTTGCAACTGGCAGCATACCAGCTCTCAAGTAGGCTTGACCTAAAAAAACAATCACAAATTGAGTATTCCTAAAGGCAAAAGGTCCACAGACAACACCAGATATATTGGCTTCGTCAGTGCTTGATATACCGCCGACACGTGTGTATACAGCTGTTTTTAAAGGGTATGACCCTCAATCTGCTTAGGCATGGACATGTGAATTCATAAAATGCATTTTGGGTACACCCCGGCCACATTTACAATCAACTGACTCCATGACCATGTGTAGAACACCTTTATTAATCAGAGACCTGAGCACTGCTCATCAAAGAAAACAAACCGACACATCGCAGATCTGTGCATCTTTTCAAAAGCCACGACAAAGTCTGTTTTGTAAATAAACACTCATACATATTACATCACAACTGTCACATGTATAAAACAAGTTAATCTTTATAGGGATTAATAAACTACCTTCAAAGATAAGTGAATTTGAACAGTTTATGAAGAGAACTACAGAAAGAGAGCCGCTCGCTCGCTCGCTTTTCTTTTGTAGGTGGAAGTCTGAGTCTTGAAATAGTTGTGCGACTCGGAAGAGAGTTAGGGGCCTATTGATATAAATCACATGTTAGCTCCTCGGCTAACGACAAACGCAGAACAAACAGTGCTTGCTTTGGAAGCACGCCCACACTTCAGAGTGGATTACCAGACTAAGACCTGAGCAGGGAGGGCAGTCTTCTGTCCCGGGCATCATGGGGATCACAGCCTGGGGGTGAGGGGGTGAGGCTTATTTTAAGGTTTGAGGTAGAGAAATAAGGCATACCACGTCACTTGGCAACTGGGTGCCTGCAGTGGTATTTTTTTTTTACCGAACTGTGGCTTAGATTCAAGTCATATTAATCGCACTCAGCACTCACATGGTGCTCAGTGGAAGGAGATGCTGCTGCCGCCTCCCCACAGAAAACGCTTCAGCACCGCTAGGCGTGAGAGCTATGTGCATGCAACCGCAAATCAATGCAAAGAAATTATCTATATAACATGATGGGCAGCAGAAAGAGCTGACGTATATACAAAATGCTGGGTGGAATGATTGAATTCATCTCAGCCACTATTAACTACTTAGGCTGCATCCCAATCCATGGGAGTGATGCCACATTGTCAGGGTACGTTGGGTGGCACGGGATATGTTGTGTGGGACTGGCAATGGGTACATGTGTGTATGTGTTGTGGAGTGCGGAGGTGCACATATGGCTAAGGGACAGTGTGTGTATTTCACTTACCTCCGTATGAAGTCCATTGAGTCCCAACGCCGCCAGTGAACCGCCACCAGTACACAGCATGCAGGACTGGAACATTTAACATTTAAATACGGCGGGCGGGACACTACCGCTTTGACAGTCTGTTCTGGTCTGCCACCGAAACAGCTTCATAGTAACATCGCCAACATCTAAATTAGACCCTAAATCTGTTTTTGTGTAAATCACACTTCTCAGCATTTAGGGGCCGATTAGGATGGCGGACGGACTTGCGTCCGTCCGCCATCCCAGAGGTGGAGGGACCGTCCGCATGGGCTGCGGCGGTCCCTCCGTGCAAATTAGGATGTGACCGCCACCCTGGCGGTCACATCCTGGATATTTAACATTGCGGCGGGTGCTGCTTCAAGCAGCACCCGCCGCAATGTTAAAAGTGCATGTTTAACATTTACATGCACAAAGCGGCAGGCACCGCGCGGTGCCTGCCGCTTTGTGCATGTAAATACTGGGGGGTACCATAGGTACCCCCATGTGCACCCCCCACCCGCCTACACCCTGGGGGCCCGCAACTGGCCCCCAAAATCAAAAGTACACATGCTTTTCCACGGCGGAAAAACCGCAGCGGAAAAGCATGTTTACAAATGCATCCTAATTTGGCTGGCGGTGTCTGATAGACACTGCCAGCCAAATGAGAGCTTTTCCGCCGCGGTTGTAATCCGACCGCGGCGGAAAAGCGGCGGACAGAAACCAAGACCCACCAGCCATCGTAATGCGGCGGTGGGTCTTTGGTGACTCCGCAGAGGATTTTCCGCCTCCTCCGGGCCGGAGGTGGCTTCCGCCGGCCCGGAGGAGGCGGAAAATCCTCCATCCTAATCGGCCCCTATGTGTGAGAACTGCATCAGCAAGCAGACAACATACTTGGGTGAGTGTTTGTCATGTTCTTTTCTTGCAGCTCCAAACACCAGCATATCATCACTGTAACTAAAAGCATGTGTGACAGGCAGAATTACTCGACGAGTGACACCGTGAAAGATTTCTATGGCTGATGACACACCACAAAATGGAATCTTCTTTATCTGAACAACAAACCAACATGCATTGAAAAGTAGTAGTTTGAAGTTCATTTATTATGCTTGATTAATTAAAACCATTGCATAAACTAAAAATAAAATATATTACAATTATTTGATAAAACCATTGTAAAAATTCCCGACTTTTTAATCAACAACAATAAATAGAAGGATAAATAAAATCTTACGGGACATTAAAGAAAGTGCACAAATTATTAAAACATTCTGCACATTAATCGTGTATGACTGAGTATTATTTTGACTGTGTCCATTCTTGTAGTAATTATATCAGTTCTTGAAATTAGTAGTCCTTGGCCAACTCGGACCGGTGTTTAAATCTTTTTGAGGTTATGTTAAGGAATTTAGGGGAATATTATCAAGGGGGTTTATCTCCGCTTTTTTGGCTTTAAAAGCCAAGAAAGCGGAGATAAAATTATCTCCCTATTACCAAGCTGTCGCTAACACCAGTTAGCGACAGCTAATAGGAGATAGCGACCATCTTGGGCCCCGCTTTGCATGTCAGTGATATTTATCACTAATGACATGCAAAGTGGGCGTGCCAAGATGTTAGCGACTGGAAACAGTCGCTAACATCGCTATCTCCTATTACCAACTTTTGGAGATATTCGCGCTAAGCGCGAATATCTCCAAAAGCTAACACCTGCCCTGAGCAGTTCTTAGCCATGTTATCCATTGGGAGGTGGATAACATGGCTAAGAGCATTTGCTCGATAATGCATGAATATCGCTGACTTTTCAGCGATATTCATGCATTGCGGCCGTTTTTTATCGCATTTGCGATAAACCTTGCTAATAGCAAGGTTTATCTGCGATAAAAATCGCCGATTTGCGGCGATAATATTTGTCTCTAAACAAGTTAGAGACAAAAATTATCTCTATTGGTTGGTAATATGCCCCTTAATTAGCCGGCAATTTAGCTGCACCAGCTCACGATTGAAATACAGCATAAACGCTTGTCTCCAAGCTCTAACGCCATACTGTCTAAACACTAGCTTTAGCAGGGTAATCCTTATATCTTTTAGCATGTTACAGGTGCATATGACCTGAATTACATCCTCGACACCACAGCCACATAGTAATAGTAGTAATGTACCTCCGTTTTTCTTCCAGCTCTTCATTAATGTGAAGCTGTACCTTCATTGTCTTAATTCAAGTCCATGAAACAATGTCGGGAATTGAATCACTATATAAGAACGGGCATTCAAGTTGTAGTTAATAGAAATAAGTCCCATGTCAGCACCTGTGTCAAAACTAAATAAGCATGCACTCAACAAAGTACCTGGGAGTACATGAATCGGTGATTGCACTGTCCTTTTCTTGTGTTGCATGGTCACCATAAAGGATCCTTTACTCCACAAATGTGTAGAACCTGCCCAGTTATACACCTCGCGGTACAAAAGGGGGTGGTGATGGATGGAGCATCTGAACCAATCAAACACTCACACCCAGTCAACAGATCTGGGTTTAATCCATCACCGTTCTTTAACCCACTCTGCCACCCCAGTTCAGACATGGCCATATGCAAATCAGTCTAACTCTATGACTCATAGGAACAGTCCAGCCCAAACTGCCAAGACATGCCTTCCCTGGACCGAATTCAAGCTTCCTGGGACCGGTTTCTGGCATTACAGCCGTCTTCAGCCAGGCTTGCTTGAATCCAGTGGCAAAGTGAGCAAGGGACTCACGTCTGAGCATACCCTGCCAACTCATGGCGAACAAAGCGGTACAAAAGGAGGTGGTGATGGACGGAGCATCTGAACCAATCAAACACTCACACCCAGTCAACAGATCTGGGTTTAATCCATCACCGTTCTTTAACCCACTCTGCCACCCCAGTTCAGACATGGCCATATGCAAATCAGTCTGACCCTGTGCCTCATGGGAACAGTCCAGCCCGAACTGCCAAGTCAATGTTGCCATTTGGCCTTGTGGGAGTGGCTAGGGTGCTTCTAGAACTGTCTGGCATCCATTTTCATGTCTATTCGGGACACAGATTCTCTTTCGCTTTGCAAGCGGTTTTGAAATGGTTTCCCTTTCTGCAGCCTTTGCATATTTGTCTGATAGCAGGACATTTACCTTCATGTGGAAATGAAAACCCACAGTAGAAACACAATTCCTTTCTCCTTAGAGACATCAATCGGTGGGCCTTTGCTTTTTGTTTCTGCTTACTTTACATGCGCTATGCAGATTCATTTTGGGTTGTTAGAGCTTCCATATGAGCAGCTTGTCAATTGGCAGATACCTCGGCTCTTGCAGCTATGAGCACCTTCCCCAAAATGAGTGTTTGTCTCAGCATGCGTGATCGGAATGCGACGGAGAGGCATCAATAACTCATAGAATTACAAATGGGGGTGGGGTCGCACACTACTCACACACCGGCGGTGTCGCCCCTATGGACTCTGGTCAATGTAGTAAAGTGTTCGCGATGCATCATCTTTCGATCTTCTGCTATCTTCGCCATCCCTGGACACGTGTTTCGGGGTATTACCCCTCATCAGCAGGGATAGGCCGTGTACTGGGGTTGCCGATGGCTGCCAATATCTGCCAGGTATAGTACCACTCAGGCGCGTTGGTGCGGGATCCCAGGCTCATCAGCCCGCTGCTCAAGGGAGCTTTAAAGTTACAAATGGGGGTGGGGTCGCACACTACTCACACACCGGCGGTGTCGCCCCTAAGGACTCTGGTCAATGTAGTAAAGTGTTCGCGATGCATCATCTTTCGATCTTCTGCTATCTTCGCTGTCTTCGCCATCCCTGGACACGTGTTTCGGGGTATTACCCCTCATCAGCAGGGATAGGCCGTGTACTGGGGTTGCCGATGGCTGCCAATATCTGCCAAGTCTCTCAACAAACTCATCCATCGTCTCACCAGGTTGCTGTCTTGCTTGTTTGAAAGTGTACCATTCATTGTTGACATTCAGCATTGGACTGAACTTGGCCTCCAACGTTTTCCTGATTTGACATTTCATCAGCTTGTGATATCCTCTTCATCGCCTCTTTCACACCGTCATCTGCAAGGTTCTTTAAGTATTTGATCTTTTGTTATCTGCTTCTTCTATAGCATCCATGAAGTGATCGAACGTTTCAATCCAGGTAGTCCATCTGGTGCCAATATTCTGCTTTTTGGTGTTATCTAATGGAGGTGGTGGTTTGAGGAATGCTGCGGTGCCATACTTGCCGCTCTTCTCAGCCATTGAAAAATTTCACTATTCGGAAAGCCTTTTGTGTATTGGATGCCACTTGCCACTTTGCACTCACCAGGGGTTCAACCAACATGGGTCGTCACACCTAACTCAAGGTCATGTGGCACTTCCCTCGCTCATGACGGTAAATACATTTGTATTTTCTATACCTAGTTGTCACTGCTTTTTGCGCTGTATCGTACCTGGTTGTTACTGTCTTCAGCATTTCTGCTTTATATCGGTGCTGGCTCTGTGTTATGCTGTGGCGTAGTATCTCTTCTTTTAGCCTTATCAGTAGATCTTTTGGAAGGCTTACTGACTGTGCTCCTTGAGGCGTAGGTGGCACACAGAAGCCGTTTGCTGGACCACAGAAAACTCCCAGGGAGATCAGCCTTGTATCGTTGGGGGGCAGGTATCCCCTATCTCGTCGCCAGTTGTAGAGTTCTCCCTCGCCTGGGAGCATGTAACAGATCATGCCACACACAGAGCTCTGGTTTGCATGTTGTTATTCTTCAGCATGCAACCATTAATTGAATGCACTTCTACACAAACTTTAATAACCACACCCATCAGATTATGGAATACTTGTAAGGAGTCTGTCAAGGACCACTAGAGTCTTAATGCACCTTAACACAGGACACAAAACATACGAAGGTGCCAAAAAGGTAAACAGCAGGCTCTCCTACTGCGAACTGCATGATTTTGTGGGCAGTTCATGAAATGATTGCACCCACAACCTAGTCCTACATCTTAAATGATTGGGATGTTTTCAAGGGTTTTCATTTCGTCACCTCCTTCCCTTAAATATCACACTATGCTAAATGATTCATTTTTACCCTCGAGTCATGTTTTTGTAAAGTAGTAAGAGTGACAAAAATGATTTTACTGAAGAAAATTAAGTAAAACACCTTATAGAAAGATATGCTGCCCCTTGAGCACCTTGTGAATCTATAACTCTAAATGTGGTTGTCTGTATTGGTGATACTAGGCCGCCCACGCATCAGAACTCTCGAGTTTTCCCGATCCACATCTGATGCTGTCTGTTTTTACTTTGCATTCGGGGCTTGTAGTCTGGAATTATAAAGGGGTAAACAAGATTAGAGCTCCCGGAATAGACCGATCTGCTTAGATATAATGAATCTGGGAAACTTGAGAGTTCTTATTAACATCAAGGGTATGGTCCCAGGTGGTAATAAACGTTAACCACCCGAGGATCAATCAACATGCAAAGCTTTAAGCCTCCTGGTGCATCCTCGCTACCTCTCCCAGTTGAGTAACTCCTCATCTCACCATAGATCTGTGCAGTAAGACCTGACGCACAGTGTGTAGACAGGAACTTGGTAGCTGATCACAAGGTGTACTTGAAGGGATGTGGGGAATTACTAATATGCGTTAGACTGACACAAGATGCCTAGTGTGTGGCAGGGCTGACTTACCCTGCTCCATTGGGAACAGTCCATCTTGAACTGCCAGATTAATTCAAGCATCCCACCCATCAGTTTGTTGCATACTTCACTGCGACGCAGAAGGAGCAGTTCCTGTTGGGAACCCTGACACCAAAACCACACTGTTAGCAGCCGCATGTCACTGCTGTATCAATGAAGCTCCTTTTAGCCTCACTCGGACATGGGAAGCAGATATAAGGGTCTGCAGTGCTTAACGTGCAAAAACACATAAGTGCACGGACCAAACGTTTTTCTTTCAAGCCTATTGCCAATGCTGACAAATGCTGACAAATGCCAGGTTTGCCAAAGGCCAAGGCTGTCTAGTTTTGATCCTCCTTATGCATCTTCCTTTCACCACCCTACAATCTCGTCTCTTTATCTCACTCTTGAAGTTCGTTTTAATCCCCACTTTCTCCCTTTGTCATGGTTTTCTTCTCTTTCTCTTTATTTTTCTGCCTTTCCCTCTCTTGATCAAAGTCTGATGATGACAAATACGTCACAGTCCTTAACAAGCATCGGCAAAGCCAATAGGTTTCGGCTCTAGGAGCTACTGGCTTTGTCAATGAATTGTAGCCATGCTGTACAGCAGCACGGATGCTTTGCTGTGTGGATAAAACTAATTTAAAAAAACAATGTTGTGCAGCCAGGGCTAATTCATTTTGTAAGTGCATTACCACTGAATGTGTCAGAGCCTTTTTTTTATTTAATATTTTTAGCCATGCTGCATAGCAGACACACTGCTATACAGCATAGCTACATATCATTGCCAACATTGGCAACGTCTATGCTTTACAGTATGTACTAAAGGAAATGGCCGAGCCAATAGTCTCAAAGGCAAGACATACTGACTTTGCCAATGCTCGTCAGTTCTCAGCACAACACCCCTGTGAATCTGAGTATACCAGTTAATCTCTCCATGCATGTGAAAAAAAAATAGGACATTTGGCAAAAAAAAACAATCACATAAAGAAAGCAATTGCGCCTATGTTAATTTCTTAGTGAAAATACATCCGGAATCAGAAAGCATCTGTTGTCACCATAAAAGCAGATAACATCTGTTGTCACAATAAACACGCATTTCAAAGGAGAAAAGCGCTTTTTGGAAGTGTATGTGTCATAGTAAAACATGATTACAAATGGTAAAAGGTTCAACAAGGACAACGAGTAAGAAGAAAAATAAAAGTAGTACCTCAATCACAGCATGATCAGCGGAAGGACAGCAATCAAGCTGAAGCAATCAGCCCAAAAAAAGCAGAAGTGAAGCCAACATGAACTGGTCAATTAGATGGCAGCAAATAAGGGTGACAATGAAGCCATTGAATGTTAAGACATGGGCGGGATGTTAGCCCCTTGCTGTATACAATGTTTCCCACAAGTGAGAATGCATGAGCCATGGCAGGGGAGACTTAAAAATGAATGTTCGAGTCCTCCACCTGCAACCGAAACCACCTCCTGACTGCAAGGGTAATGCGATTTTAAAATCTCCGGAAGCAAACTGACAACTAGGGGGAAATTCTAAGGTAAGGAATCTACAACTAATATATGTCTCTACCAGATACATCGTTACCGAAGATAAGTAACTTGTTCATCTGACAGAGACTATTCGTTGTAGATTCCTTACATTGGAATAGATACCCCGGCAATACCGTCCCCAGAGGGTCTGCAAACCAAGATCACACTAGAATGTCCTGGAGGACCGAACGAGCAAAGTACTCTCCTCTCCAGACTTGGTTGTCCAGGCAGTAGTGCCTGGTAAATGTGTGCAGGGATGGCCACGTCACCGCCTGATAGATGTCAAGAACTGGGACTCTGCGTGCTAACGCAGTAGTTACAGCTGTTGGTCTAGTGAAGTGAGCATGCAACCCCACAGGAGGTTAATTCTTCGCCAATGCATAGCATATTTTAAAGCAGAGGACAACTGTGAGAAAGTGCCATCTTTCTTGCATTGGTATGCCCTCACTTTTTGCTGAATTGCTGATGTGCTTTGACTGAGTGTGCCCTGGGCTCCTGCCAACCAGGTGCCCAGGGCCTGTGTTCCTTCCCTAAAACTGTGTTAAAAACAAAACCCAATTGGCATCTCTGGCCACCTGAAAGCCCCTAGTAAATTGTACCCTAGGTACCCAGGGCCTGGTGACCAGAGGTGACCCCTAAGGGCTGCAGCACTTATTGTGCCACCCTTAGGGGCCCTGTACCCTGGCACCCACACACTGCCTTGGCAGGCTGAGTGTCTAAGTGCAGAACTAAACAGAGAGTCGACATGGCACACATCCCTGTGTGTCATGCCCACAAACCCACTGCCCTGGCATACATCAGCCACCCCTCTAGCTTGGTGCCCTATGCCAGTGGTGTGGGCACAGGTGCATAAGCCCTGTGCCCCTACAGTACCCAGGGCCTTTACTGGGCACTGTAAGTGCAGTGATACCATTAAGAGTATATGGTGCTGGGAGGTTGTCATTACGAACTCCACAGCACCATAATGGCTACACTGAAGAATGACAAGTTTGATATCACACTTCTCAGCACATTAAACCCACACTGGTGCCAGTGTGGGATTTAATGTGAAAAGCACTACAGAGGGCATCTTAGAGATGCCCCCTGAAACCTAACCTACAATCACGTCCAGTCATGTTGCTGGACCCCTGGGTGGAGAGCCCTCGCTCTCCTGGGCCTGCAACAATGCACATCCTGGGACAAGGTGCCAAGCCTCCTCCCCCTGGATGGGCAAGGGAAGCTTCAAAGGCATTCCGCCTTTGTGAGCTTTTCCAGACCATTTGCTGTACTCAGCAACTGGCCCCCACCAGTTCAGACCCCCACTCTGGCGGGAAGACTGGCGGGAAACCCTACGTCAGGAAGGGGCCAGCCTGTGCCAACTCCACCCCTCAGGTGGGAGAGGCGAGGTGAAGCATGACCCCGGGCTCCAGCCATCTTGAAGATGGGGAGCCCTGCCCAATCACAGCTAGGCTCCTGCCCCCCTCTCACAGGAGAGGAGCAGGCTGGGGGGGGGGTACCCACCCTAGGACAGCGACCGATTGGTCCCTGCCCATGCCCTATCTGTAACGCCCCTAAATTTAGTATTTAGGCGCATCCTGAACCTTCCTTCCTCAGATCCCGATTGCAACAACAAGACCAAGAAACAAGAAGACCTGCCGCGCAGCTGCTAACAAAAGGACGACGCCCACTAACTTGACCTTGAACCTGCTCCTGTGAAACTCCGGCGTCTCCTGCGGACAGCAACCTCGACAACCCCGGAGGACCTGCCTGCCTTGAACCTTCCAAAAGACTGGGACTCACATGAGCAGCTGTCTTGCTCCAACAGCAATACCCCTGGTGCCAGCCAGGAACCGCAAATCCAGCCCACTCTGCACCCGCAAAGCCCAGCCTGTGCCTGAGTGACCCAAGACCACAAGGACATCCCCCCGGCGACTGGGACCCGAAGTCCAGTGCCCAAAGACCCTCCTCGCGAACCAGATGAAGCCTGCAGCCTCAGAACCAGTGACCCCTCCAACCGCGACCAGCCGAGGGTAAGATTTCCCGACACGAAAAGACACCCCTGCACCCGCCGCCCTGCGGCCCCCTGCACCCGCCTTTGGGGTACCTACCTCTTCTCCAAGATCCCAACATACCTCTCAAAGTGGTGGTCGCACCTGAAGAATCTCCGTCCCTGAGCCTGCAGCCTTTGTTCACTTTTTAACTTTCCCATTGGATAACATTGAACGCTCGACGGCTCAAAAGCACCCTGCACCCAGCCGCCCGAATGCCACTGGAAGTGCAACAACTACCCTACTCTACCTCCCCACTTGCCCTGAGTAAGTGACCAGGAGCTCAGGTCCCACAGCCGTGTGGCCTGCTTGCTTGCAGCCACCAACCGAAGGCTCTCTACCCTTCATTGGATTGCATTGGGCCTACTCTCTCTGCACCCGGCTGCCCCTGTGCCGCTGAGGGTGTAACTACTGTACCTTTCCGACCCTGGGAGACTCCTGAGTCTATGCCCAGAACCTTAACTCCACCAGTCGAGTACTTACCTAACAGCGGATAACTCACTTTCCTTCCATAGGCTAACATTGACTGGTTTTCACTGAAATCTCTTCTAAGTGTGGAGCTTTGAAACTTTAAATTATTCATCTAAAATCAGCCGAATAACGAATTCTGAAATACTCACCTATGATCAGGAGCAACTGTACCTTTAGGCTCGGTACTGAACCACAAAAGTAATCTTAACTGTACTTACCAGTTACCTGCATTTTCTTCCATAGGAAACCATTGACTGCTTTTCTGTGAAATTTCTTTTGTGTCGATTTTTGCAAACTACAAATATTCTTTAAAACTCGCACCAAATACTGAAACGTAAATACTTACCGGTGTTAGGTAGAGGTCCCAGGGCAGAACCTAGGAGTCCAGTACTGGATTATAAAAGTAACGAGAACCTACCTTACCTGTGACTTGAATTTTCTTCCATAGGAAACCATTGACTGCTTTTCTGTGAAATTTCTTTTGTGTCGATTTTTTCAAACTACAAATATTCTTTAAAACTCGTACCAAATACTGAAACGTAAATACTTACCGGTCTTAGGTAAAGGTCCCAGTGCTGAACCTGGGAGTCCAGTACTGGATTACAAAAGTAACGAGAACCTACTTTACCTGTGACTTGAATTTCCTTCCATAGGATAACATTGCTAGTTTTTCACTGAAAAGTTTCTAAGTGTCAACTTTGAAAATACATTTATATTCTTCAAAAATTACAACTGTAACCAATACGCTTTTACTTAACTGTTTACAGCTTAGGTCCCGGGACTGAATCCAGGATCCAGTCCTGTGGTTAGAAAAGTAATCCTTAAAGTAATCAACTGCCTTTATGTAGAAAAACCCATTGAGCTGAATGTTAAATTGTGTTTAGAATTGTGTTGCCTATTGCAACCACTGTAGGTATTGTACTTACAAAGTCTATTACCTTTCTGCAAAGTAATTTCCTAAAGTCACTCATATTGAGAAAAGTATATTTTGATACCTGTTGGTTCTAAAATAAAACAACTATATCTTTTGATATAAACACAATCTGCCTAGATTTCAGTTCTTGAGTGTGTGAAACCTTTTGCTGACTGAGTGGGTACAACAAATGCTTTACACTGTCCTCTAATACTGCCTTACTGCTCGACCAAGCTACCAGTTTAGAGAGTTAGGTCATATCTGACTTTAACCTTTGTCATACCTCTGGAGACTGGGGACTCTATACACACTGTACCTTACTTTGGTCCAGTATATATAGAGCCACTTTCTTACAACAACCCATCAAGAGATGATCCGTTTTTGCACAGCCCAAACTTTTTTGGCGCCCACATAGCCAATGAAGAGTTGATCATACACCCGGAAGTCCTTGGTACACTCAAGATAAAAAGACAACGCATGTTTTGGGTCCTGACGGTGGAGTCTCTCCTCTTCCTTGGAGAGATGCAGGGATGGGTAAAAGGTGGGCAGGGTGGTGGATTGTCACACATAAAAGGGCGTGATGACTTTAGGAAGGAACAAAGCTTTCGTTCGAAGCACAACTTTATCTGGATGGAAACACAGATAAGGAGGCTTGGAAGATAGACTCTGAAGCTTACTAACTCTGGGAGTAGACGTAATGACAATAAGGAAAGCAGTTTTAAGAGTGAGAAGTCTAAGAGGGGAATTAAGAAGAGGCTCGACGGAAGTGCACATAAGAAAGGTGAAGACTAAATTCAAATCCCATTGGGCATTTTGAAAGGGGACGGAGGAAACACGTGTGTAAGGCCCTTAAAGAACCTATTTCCAATGGGAGTCTTGAACAAGGACGGCTGATCTGGAAGTCTCAGAAAGGAAGAGAGAACTGCAAGATAACCTTAAGGGTGCCCAAAGCAGAGCCCTGCTGGGCCAAAGAAAGTATGTACCAGAAGACCTCGACTGGATCCGCTCCTTCCTCTCTGGCAGAACGCAGCAGGTCAGACTCCCCTTTCCTCTCGGACCCTATACCTACCACCTGCGGATTCCCACAGGGGTTCTCCCTCAGCCCTACGTTCTTCAACGTCTACATGGCTCCGCTCGCCCCCATCGTCAGAACCTACGGACTCATTATTGTGTCATACGCAGACGACACCCAACTCATCCTCTCCCTATCCAACGAACCCAACACCGCCAGACACAACTGTCGAGAAGGCATGGAAGCCGTTGCCAAATGGATGAAAAACAGCTGCCTATAACTAAACAACAACAAAACGGAAGTACTCATCATTGGCCCAAACCCCAATGCCTGGAACGACACCTGGTGGCCCCCCACCCTCAGAAGTCCGCCCACCCCCACGGACCACGCACACAACCTGGGAATCATCCTGGACTCAGAGGTCAAAATGGACTGCCAGATCAAATCTCTCTCGTCCTCCTGCTTCCACACCCTCCGCCTCCTATGTAAGACATTCAAATGGATCCCCCTCGAACACAGAAAGACTGTCACTCATGCCCTGGTCACTAGCAGGCTCGAATACAGCAACGCACTCTATGCCGGAATAAACAAAAACCTCACCCGCAAGCCACAGAACATCCAAAACTCCTCCGCAAGACTGGTCCTCAACCTGCCAAGACACTGCCACATCTCCCAGCACCAGTGCACACTCCACTGGCTCCCCATCAAAGCTAGAGTCACCTTCAAGATGCTCCACGACACCGGACCAGCATACCTGAACAGCTCACTCAAATTCCACGCACCCTACGATCAGCCCAGCTCTCCTACGCCGTGGTCCCCCGTACCAGAAAGACCAGATCAGGAGGCCGCTCCTTCCCCTTCCATGCGGCCCGAGCCTGGAACGACCTTTCGCTCCACCTCAGACAGATAACATCGTACCCATCTTCGCAAGAAACCTCAAAACCTGGCTCTTTGACAGACCCCCTTCTTGATGGACAGGAACCTGCGACCCCCCCCCAGCCCCACATCGCCTTGAGACTCTTACGGGTGAGTAGTCATGCTCAACAAACACCTAATTGATTGAAAGAGGGGCAGACAGGGGATCAACAGCCCTTGCTGTGCATCCTGCTACAAATTTGTTCTATCTAAGGGCGTATACCATTTTAGTTGAGGGACGCCTGGCTGCCAAGATGACATCACAGACTTCAGGTAGTAGGTTGAAAGCTGTCAACTATCGCTGCTCAATCTCCACGCAAGGAGTGGAAGGCCGGACAGGTTCAGGTGAAGAACCATCCCCTGCTGCTGCAACAGAAGATCCTCCCAATGGGGCAGTCTGATCAGAGGATCGATGGCCATGCTCAGAAGGTCAGAATACCAGACTCTTTGTGAACAATCCGGAGCCCCAAGAATGACTTCAGCCCGGGCATGCTTCATCTTCTTGAGCACTCTGGGCAAAAGTTGTATAGGCGGAAATACGAAGAGGAGGCCGAAGCTCCACTCGCGATGAAAAGTGTCGCTGAGCGGGTGCCGCCTTGGAAACTCCAACGCGCAATTCTGCTGGCATTGAGCATTCTCTTCAGATGCGAACAGCTGAAGAGGCCTTGTGAAACCTCCGGATAGAAGCGCCATTCATGATCGAACTGCAACAGCAACTGTTGTTTTTGCATTTGTCACCCCGAGTGGGACGGGTATGCTCAGACATTAGTCCCACGCTCTCCATGCCACTGGAATAAAGCTACCCTGGCTGATGAGGGTTGAAAGCCCGAAACCGGTCCGAGGATGCTTGTATCCAGTCCAGGGAGGACCTGGCTTGGCAGTTCGGGCTGGACTGTTCCCATGGGGCACAGGGTCAAGACTGATTTGCATATGGCTAGGTTCAAACTGGAATGGCATGGTGAGCAATAAAACAATGGCTTTAGGCCCAGATCTCTGTACTGGGGTGAATGTATGACATTGTTTTGCATTCTGTCCATCAACTGTTGTTTTTTCATTTGTCACCCCGAGTGGGACGGGTATGCTCAGACGTGAGTCACGTGCTCTCCATGCCACTGGAATCAAGCTATCCTGGCTGATGAGGGCTGAAAGCCCTAAACCGGTCCTAGGATGCTTGTTTCCAGTCCAGGGAGGACCTGGCTTGGCAGTTCGGGCTGGACTGTTCCCATGGGGCACAGGGTCAAGACTGATTTGCATATGGCTAGGTTCAAACTGGAATGGCATGGTGAGCACAAAAACGATGGATTTAGGCCCAGATCTCTGTACTGGGGTGAATGTATGATATTGTTTTGCATTCTGTCCATCAACTCTTGTTTTTGCATTCATGATCGACCTGGCACTGACAGCTGAGTTCCTTTGCTCTGGAAGCCAACAGGTGTTGAACCACCAGAGTTATGCCCTGATGTTCCAGCCATGTCCAGAGGCAGAGAGCCTCCTGACAAAGGGTCCACAACCCCACCCTACCCTGTTTGATGCAGTACCACATAGGGGTGGTGTTGTCCGTGAACATCTGCACTACTTTCCCTTTGAGAGAGACAAGGAATGCCTTCAGAGCTAGTCTGAATGCCCGGTGCTCCAGAAGGTTGATATGGAGACCAGACAACACCGGAGACAAGACGCTTCCGATCTCCACCACTCCCAGGTAACAGCCGCATCCCAGGAGTGACGCGTCTGTCACCACCATTAGATATGGTTGGGTAAGGGAGAGGTATCTGCCTCAGACCTAATCTTGGTTCGTTAGCCACCACTGCAGTTGTTGTGCAGTTCCCTTTGAGTTCTGGACATAGTTGGAAAGATTCTCCTGATGCTGCGCCCACTGGAACTCAGGTCCCACTGTAGAGTCTGCATATGCCACCTCGCACGATCAAACCAGCAGAATGCAGGAGGCCATGAGGCCCAGCAGCCTCAGAGTCATTCTCACCGAAATTCAGGATAGAGACTGAAACACTGGTATAGTAGCCCGAATATCCCAGACTCACTGCTCGGGAGGATAAGTCCGAAACTGCACTGTGTCCAGAACCACCCCGATGAAAAGGAGTGTCTAGGAGGGAGTCAGGTATGACTTTGGCACGTTGATAGTGAACTCCAACGAGTGCAGGAGGTCCGCCATAGTCTGGAGGTGGGAGACAACAGCCTGGGGCGAGCTCGCCTTCAACAGGCAATCATTGAGATAGGAGTGATACCCCTAATCTACACAGATGAACTGGGACCACTGCCATTACCTTTGTGAACATCCAAGGGGCACTGGTAAGGCCGAAGGGGAGCACAGTAAACAAAGTGCTCATGAACCGTAAGTAACTCGGTGGGCAGGCAGGACGGGGTTATGGAAATATGCATCCTGCAAGTCCAACGCTACCATCCAGTCTCCTGGGTCCAGGGCAGAAAAGACCTGAGCCAACGTTTACATCTTGAACTTCTTCTTCCAGAGGAAGCGGTTGACGTCCCTGAGGTCTATGATAGGAAGCAGGCCTTTGTCCTTCTTGGGTCCCAAGAAGTAGTGGGAGTAGCAACCACAACCTACTTCCGGCACAGGGACAGGTTCGATAGCTCCATTGGCCATGAGAGCCATAACTTCCTGGCGGAGAAGGGTTAAATGATCATCCGACATACGATGGAGTGTTGGTGGCATGGAGGGTAGGGTAGTCTTGAAGGGGTGGGAGTAGCCCCTCAGGACTATCTACAAAACCCATCTGTCCGACATGATGTTGTGCCAGTGGGGGAGATGATGGTGGATCCTGCTGCCCACAGGCAACTGTTGGCCCTGAAATTTCAGACTAGGAAGGCTTGGAGGCAGCTACAGAGGGCGCATTGGTGGACTGCCCCGGCACCCTGGCCCCCAGACCCACGACGCTGGGTCCCATGTCCCCAGCCAAGCAGAGGCTGGGTAGCTTGTGCGCCTTTGTGGCTCTTGGTGGAACGTGGTGGCACCCCTTCTGTAGCCACGAAAGGGGCGGAAGGCAGACGGTATGGGGCGAGAAGTGCCTGCGAGGCCCAAGGATCTGGCTGTAGCCCTAGAGTTCTTGAAATGCTTGAGTGTTTTGTCCGCCTTGTCACCAAACAGGTGACGGCCATCAAAGGGCATGTCCAAAAGGGTAGATTGAACATCCCCAGAGAACCCAGACATTCTCAGCAAGGCGTAGCACCTCAGGGCTACCGACGTGGAAACCGTTCTACCCAGCGAGTCAGAGATATTCAGCACACACCTGATGGTGAACTTTGCTGCGCCATGACCCTCTGCAACGGCATGGGTGAGCATGGCCTGGGCCTCCTCCGGGCACTGTGGCAGAACTTGTGCGACCATATCCCACACATGTGTGTATAGTGGCCCAAGGGACATGCGGTGCTCACCGACCGCAGTCCTAAGCTGGTGGAAGAAAACATCTTCTTCCTAAGATGGTCCAGCTTCTTGGATTCCCGATCTGGGGAGCAGTAGGGAATGCGCCCTTCGAGGATGAGGCTTGGACCACCAAGCTCGCAGGGGTAGGGTGTTGGGAGAGGAAAAGTGGCTCGCCCGGGGCCAGGCGGTGGCGTTGGACAATCATCCTGTCCACAGGAGCCCCTGTGCTGGGCTTGGACCAAGTGCTCAGAAGGATGTCGGTGACAGCTTCATTAAAAAGCAGCCGGGGCTCCGAAGAGGCTGCTGCCGGCTGAAGCACCTCAGTCAGATTAGTCCTGACAGTCACCTAGGAAGCTCAGGCCCAAGGCCTCAGCGGCCCTATGCAACACCACAGCGTAGGAAGCTGCCTCCTCTGTAGTCATGGGAGGGAGAGAAAGCATACCAAGGTCTGGGGAGGTATCCAGTTCACTGGCATCACCCAACTCCTCTCTTCAGTCCGGTTCCTCGAGTTGATCTGCTAGTGGGTCAATAGACCCCTCCAGTCCTCCTCACCCTCCTCTGACTGCCACTCAGGGCGGTAGTGAATGCCAGGAATGAACAGTGGGACAAAAGTACCCTCTGGTACCAACGTCGATCGACATCAGTCCGGCGCTGTGTCCACGTCAGGGATGAGGCTGGGGTCGACGCCGGCTGGTGGCACAGCCCGCGTCGGAGGCATCGGGGCAGGGGAAGGTACCATGAGGTCGACCGGCACCGGTCCGGAATCAGGCCTGGATCAATGGAGGTCCTGGTGCACCGGGGCCAGAGCCGCCAGCATTAAAGGCCGTGGGCCCCCAGCGGAGTCAGCAGGGCCGGAAGGCATGCCGGCAGAGTCAGGCTGCCCAAAGATGCTGTGAAGCGCCTCGTAAAATTGACGAAGCTGGGCAGGGGACGTTCCAGCTCCGGGAAAGCGAGGGAAGCATAGAGCCATCCCAGTGGGCTCAGAGGAAGGAGCGATAAAGGACGACACTCCAGGTCCCGCGTCACGTCAGCCGACGGACGGAGAGAAGGCAAAGAGCGATGATGCTTCCCCTCGACCAGCGGGGAGATGACTGCGGGGCCTCCAAAGCTTTTGGGACCGCTCCCACAAAGACTTTGGGTTCAGGGCCCGAAAATCGGAGTACGACTTTGTGTCGTGGTCGCGCTCCAGGCACCAAAGACCCACGCGGTGCGGATCAGGGAACAACATCAACGCGTGACAGGAGTCACAAGGATTGAAACCGGACCAACGGCTGGACATTCCTCAGTCACCAGGAAAACTCAAAAGACGTCGACAAAAAGGGCTTGTTATAAGGCTAAGTAGGACACAACAATTCCTGCCAAAGAGAACTGAAAAAGTGAGGAAAAAAACAAGCACAACCGCAGACTTAACCCAAGTGTGCTTTTTCAGAATAGCTAGCAAAACGCAACCAATTTGGTCAAAAAGTAACTAAGAGGTACACTCTCTGGATCTGCGCTGGCTGGCGCGGAAAAAGAAAGAACTTATGTCAGTGTGCATGGGCGGCATCTAAATAGACACTGTGACATCAATCCCGGCGACCAGGACGCCGAACGCGGAATTGACCGACGCCACCTACCGGCGCACAGGATCAAGTCTGACCCTTGGGGATAATTCTAAGGTAAGGAATCTATAACTAATGGTCTCTTTCAGATTTATAATATAACACAGTCCTACAATAGGCGAAGAGGCACTGTGGTTGAATGTCAGAGGTTTTAACAGGTGAACCAATTTATATAAGTAGATATTTCTGATTGGTCTTTATTTTTGCAGCCTCTATATATTAAGTCTATTTTTTTCATGTGGAACACAGAAACAATAGTAGAAAACATTAGATTGAACATTTTTATTGGTTGACAAGCCCCACAAGGCAGCGTCTTCCTGGACCTCTTCATAGCAAGTGACATCGAGGATTAAAACATCTTACTAAAAACCTAAAGAAGCGGACCAGAATGACAGTGTTGGCATTAGATTGGATCAATTTGTTTCCTCCGGCTGGGAGTCAGCTAATACGAAAAATGTTAGTTATATCCTCCAATCATATACGTCAAGGAAAGTCACTTACGGAGTTTCCCAATGTTCATACTTATCATTCCTACTTTTCAACAAATGTATGTACACCAATACTGTCTACATTTCCAGATATATTCACATGTTCAAAGATATGGTTTATTACAATACTGAGATACAATCCCTACACATTCTGTCACTTCCAGCAAGTTATACAGAGTCACAGAATCGAGGGCTATAGATGGTCTGTTACACGCAGAGATGTACAGTGTTGTGTTGGCCTGTAAGGCACTCTGGCACAGCCAGATGGGCCAGTGTGCCAATTTGTGTTTTTGGGTCCGTCACTGCCCACTGGACCAAAAGAAATGTCCCATTTGGCGGTGCCGGAGTGCCCAACAGGTCAAATCCAACACTTGGCATGCATCTTTTAAAAAAAAAAAAAACCTTCTGCCCTCAAACAAGTATATGATATATGTAGGGAACTAACACAGTCTTTCCCTCCAAATCAAGAGACATGGAATCCATGCCCACCACTCCCAGGCATGTATAATAGAGGGACAAGTAATGTAGAGTCATTTACAGCCTGTCGCTTCCAGCCATGTAGAAATACAGTGACATGTGCCCCAGTGCCATAGAAAACCAATTGCTCCCAGGCCTGCTGCTATGCAGAAACTCTGATTCCAGAGCCATTACTAATCTTGTCACCCACAGACATGCTATAAGAGAGGCATGGAGCCCAGGGATCTAGACAGTTTGTCACTCCTAGGTAAACTAATATAGAAGCAAGAAATCAAGTGCCCTCAAAACACTATCACTCTTTGACATGCTGTAATATAGAAAAATTTAATCCATGGCCAAAACACCCCTGGGGCTCCCTTCCACCAGCTGGGTAAGCAACGATATAGAAATATGAATCCAATCCATACCCTATATAGCATGTCACTCCCAGGCTGGTACAATACAGAAACAGCAAAATGCAAAGCCATTGTGATTCTTCAAAGCATGGTGTAAATACTGCTTCTCTTCCATCACGTGCAATTATTGGAGGTGATGGTGAAATGTCAGGAATATGTGTCTGGGCTGCCTAGATATTTACAACTGCAGTCCATCTCAGTGCCAGCAGTTACCAGTTCTGAGTGTAAATTTGTTGAAAAATTTGCCACTAAAAGGGTCCATGATGTGCCTGCCCTCAACTATGAAATTGCTCCAAAGCAGTGCATTTCCCCAATCACTGATTACTGGAATTGAAGAAGATGGGGGTCTACTTGTAGGAGGCAGACAAACGGCTCATAACATACTTGAAGGATAAGGCACATATCGCACAACCTCCTATCAATAGATAAGATGCAGAATTTCCCTCAGTTTTACTAATCAGATGTCCATCTCAGACTCCACGTTAGTAGATAACTACCTCTGAGCTTTAACACCTTCTACCCCTTCCAATAAGTCATTTGATTAATGTGTGGGTCATTGTTTAATAAGTGGGGACCCCCAGTCATCCCATGTATGCATAATGGAGGAGACTGACTGGTATCCTTTCTGTTACCCTGATATACTTCTGGGTCCCCCGATTTCACCTATCCTAGCTACATCTGCACAGAAGCCCTCCCGGTGGAACTTTGCTTTGTTGTACAACTTCAAGACTCCTTCGATTTAAGTCCAAGAACAGTGTGATTTCATTGCCAACTTTACATGCTGCCAAGCATTGAGTTTGTTAGATGATGCTGCCTGTAGAGACCTGTAGTTTGGCAGATTCAGGTGACTTGTTCTCAACATATTGCGGGTCTGGAGTAGTCTGAGAATGCAGCAGTCAAGCTTCTTAACAATAAACAATCACCATTTTTCTTAATCTTACTGTTTCTTTAAAGTTGTTCTGTACTTGCATTTCATGAGGCATAAGTCAATTAGGTAGAAAGCACTTGAAAGCATCCTTCGCTGCAGTGTAAATACCAGATATCATAACATTTGACTGCTAGGACAGCCTAGGATGAGACCTGCTGAAGTCTCTCGGTGCAAAAACAACAGATGATGGACGGAATGCTGAACAAATCGAACATTCACCCCATGTCCCATATCTGGGTTAAATCCATTGTTTTTTTGCTCACCACACCATTCCAGTTTGGACCCAGCCATATGCAATTCAGTCTTGGCCCTGCTCCCCATGGGAACAGTCCCGCCCGAATAAAGCAAACATTCGCCCACAGTCACAGGTCTGATCTGCATATGGCTAGATCCAAACTGGATGGAGAGCAATAAGAATTGACAACTCCAAACCATCTACTTCATAATAAAACGACTAATTGCACCTACTATCAACCTTCATGTGTTATATAAAAATTAAGAATTACAAAAGCAACAGTCACACATTTCTGCATTAAACTAACATCAGCTGGGACTCAACTTTGAAAATGGTTAAGAAAATTAGACATTGCCAACCAACCTCTTCAAAGGCCATGTTTAAGTGAAAACCTAGGTCTCATGTTTTCTCGTCCAATTACTTTTGAGGAAGCATGGCCTTTACCAGTTTGTGTGCAGCACACAATACTATTTTGAGTCTCTCAATTCACAGAAGTGAAAGTCATATCGATTTTTATAATCAACAGCTAATAACACAACAATTAAAGGAGATTACAATTGGTAGAAAGAGAATAAGGCACAGGGGTTGCCACATGGGCTTAGTAAGATTTGGTAACCAGAATATTGTAGAACTGCAGGTAAATCAAGAGAAAAGATTTTGATGCTCCATTAAATCTGCTAGTGACTCTCAGAATGTACCTTGCCCCAAGGATTAGTCTACATACGCTTCAGCAGAGATGGGAAAGAAGCCCAAGTCTTCATGATTTTGGTAAAGGAATCATGAGCTCAACCTACCCACATTCAATAAAGGGACAGTCCGCTTCCACTGCTCGCACAAAACTAGTTAAAAAGTAAAGTAAACCATTAGTTTAGGAGGACATAATCACCTTATCACCCCAAAAGGGAAAGGTCTGTGTGACAGTACTCTAGGATGAAATAAGGAAACTAAATGCCCCTGTCACCAAAGGAAAAGGGAATAACAGAGAAAAAAGTAAATAACTTCGTCATCAAGACAGTAATATGGAGAGTTCTCCAAGAGAAGGAGGAACGGTATCCCACGTGTTTCCAGCCTTGCCTCTGCTGCTTCCTGTCTGGTTCAGGAGGAATTCAGGCAAACAAACTTACTTTTAGAATTTTCTATTTTAACTTCCTCTATGTGTCCGAACTAGCTGTTAGCAGTTCTTTTGGGAGGGACTGTTTAGTCTTGTGGGTAGAAGGATTTCTCGAGTAATTACTGACTATAGCATAAATTCCATACTATTCTAGTTGCTGAGCCGGAAAGCAAAATCTGCTGAGCTTGTTCTGTAATTATGTCAAGGTTTTGTGCCTCCTTTTTTTATAATCACATTTTCAATCTTATAGGATTCTGCTTTGACCCACAGAACATGGTCTTGTTTTTGGGCAAGCCCAACTGGGTAGATAGCAAAAGAAGGGATTAAAGAACTAGGGCAGAATTAGTATTTGGTCATATAAATCCAGGATGAGTATAGGTGTCAGAAAACCCATGGCCATATGTGTTACCATATCATGACAAACAGACCTGTAATAAGCACATATACATTGCTGATCTGAAATCAGTGCAGGGAAATCAGTACATTTAAATTACAGATCTGAGATCAGCCCAAGGTTGAGACTAAAGGTATGGCCAATTCCCAAAAGATTTTTCACAAACTTTAAAGAAAATTACACACAATTACATCAAGTTTCCGCTAATGTACTTATTGGTATCTAGCTTGAAAATTGAATAGAAGGGCACATCTGGCATTTAAAGTTTTTTTCCCGTTTTTATTGATTTTTTTAACAATATTATTTAAAACAGTTCTCTTTTGCCAGTGCTGTGCATAATAATGCATTTCACTGTTATGAGTGTGTCTAACTGGGGAACAAGGTTCCAGTCTTGTCGGCTCAACACCCTGTGATTCGTGGCAATCTCTTAATCACACTCTAGTAAACCATTGTTATTTGGAACAGCTGCGCCACAGTCTATGTACCTATGCTCTAGAGTCTAGACTGCTACACTGGTGTCAATCTGTTCAAAGACGTTTTGAACGCACGTGCAGAAGCCTGTGTGCAGTCCCAGCCTTGGTGCTGTACCTGTTCAGAACGTCTAGCGGGCCGCCAGTGTCTGTGCTAAACCTTTTTGGAATCTTGTCTGCTTTCGCCAGCTAACAATGTTCGGTGCCCCAGTTACCTTGTCATCCCTGTTACGTTTCTAATTGCTTAGTGGTGAGTTTTAGGGATTTTCCAAGTGTCTCATCTCACCTGGAGTAATTTCGTGGCAGGTGTTACTTTTTCGGCACCCCTGTCCTTCTAATATACAGTTTGTGGAAAATACTGGCACTCCACGGCCCATATATCTTTTGGCTTATTCTTTGAGGGGGCGGGGGCATCAGTTCGCATTCTGTTTTCGCTTTTTCAGTGCAAAATGCTACACCCGTTATTTAGCTGTTGGTGCGGGCCGGGGCCTTTGCCCCATAGCATAGCTACTCTCCGTCTGGCTAGCAGTAAAAGTACATTCTAGCTGATTGGAGGAAGTCTTGAGAGCATCCAAGCAATGCCGCCAGCAGGGTCAGTACCAGTTATGTACTACCTACATCTGACAGTATCTTATTTACTTTCCTCCAATTAATTTATATTACCTCCTCGTGGGAAACAACCTTTACAACGCAACTTTTACAACGCTCTACCATTACAACGAATCTTTTACAATGCAACATCCATTACATAGCATGCCATTACAACGCAACCATTACAACGCATGACACTACAATGCATACCATTACAACGCATGTCATTACAACGCAGTCATTACAACTCATACCATTACCATCCAACACTTACCCTACTGTTGCACCCCCTGGAGTTAGAATAGTAATTTTTACCCCTACACTATCCAACACTTACCCTACTGTTGCACCCCCTGGAGTTAGAATAGTAATTTTTACCTCTACGCTATCCAATACTTACCATACATGCAATGTAATGTTATGCGTTGTAATGGTATGTGTCGTAAAGGTAGTATGCGTTGTAATGGAATGCGTTGTAAAGGTGGTTTTTAAAAATTCGTTATAATGGCATGCGTTGTAATGTAATGTGTTGTAATGGATGTTGCGTTGTAAAAAATTCGTTGTAAAGGTCTGCGTTGTAAAAGTATGCGTTGAAACGTCATACAACCCTCCTCGTTAGTCTTCCTCGCCACATGACTAACAAAGTGAGCTTCATCTCCACACCAGAACCCTCCCAAGCAAAACAAGTCAGCCTCCCATGCCTCTCATTCCTTCCCAATATGGCAGACCCATTACACCCTGACTTCTATAAGAGGTGGGCCGGGCCAACTCTTCAGCCTGTATTTTTTGTTCTGCAATGCAGTTCCTCCAGAGTACAGGTAAGTGGGGCGAGGTCCTGCTCCAGCAGGTCCCAGGGCCTTGAGGGGGTAGGCCCTGCTCTAGTGGGCTCACTCACTGGTTCCCCCACCTTCTGGCCCTCGCAATTTGGTCCGCCCTGCCTCCACCCCCCACCTTGTATCTTGTTGCCCTGCTATAGCTGGCTCTGGGGTTGTTGGGCTATGCCATTTGGCAGCCCATCACTGTGGGGGCGGCTTGACTGTTTTCTTTGTCTGTTGTAACTGACAGCGCGAGGGTCCCTCGGCCCCTCTGATGTAAATATGTGCAGTTGTGGGCTCAGGGCTCGGTTGACTTTCAGCCGTGCTTGTACACGCTGTGTTTTACGCTTTTCGGGGCTAATATATTTGTGTTCTAGGGCCCGACTCGGCCTGCAGCTGCCTTTGTTTGGCTGGCTTCCACAGCTCATGGGTCCCGTCTTTTTTCCTTGAGTCGGGGTGGGCGTCTTGAGGTTCCGCTCCTCCCCCACGTCTGGTGGTGTTCTGCCCGGCTCTAGTGGGCTCTGGGGCATGGAGTTGTCTTGCGTGACCCTTTGTGGCGAGACCGCTGGCGCTCACCTGGCAGTGGTGTTACACGGCGGCAATTCCTACTTCGGCGTGGTGCAATGAAGCGCTGCAAACGGATTGCAAGAGCAACAATGCCTTAATCGAAGAAACACTGGCTGAAATTGTTCTGCCTAAGGTTGGGATTTATTTTTCACGAGTAGCGCTTACTACTGCTGTGCCACAGGCTGCACTGCGTATGGGGAGTTGCGCCGTTTTCGCTTCTTCGGTGTCTTTTGTGCCTCCCCGTAGCGCCCATTACACTCTTATTAATACTGCTGTCCCAGTTGGATGTTCACTGCCTCCGACTTTTGGGTTGTGTTTCAGCTGTTTACTTGTACTGTGTTACGCTTGGCTGCACGTTGCCTTCAGAACCCTTGCTCCCTCGCATGTGCGCCTCGTTGGTCTCCCGCAGCACTGGTGGCTCAGTGGACTAATGCATCCGCTATAGGGCCTCATACTCGCATGTTCGAGTCCCGGTGACTCCGCTCAGTCGTTCGTCCTTCACAGGTCGATGGAATGTTTGAGTTGGATAACATTAAAGCATCTTTTGATCAGCTCCAATATGTCTGCCTCATCCCTGGTTTGCAGTTTTCCGTGGGAGCGGGCGAGTGTTATTGTGCTCCTGTCTTGGCTCGGATGGGAGTCTATATCTATGTTTGAACTTGTGAGGGGTCTGTGCCACTTGTGGCTGTGCTGGGTCTCCATTTCCTTCCAGCTTTTCGTTCATTGTGGCAGTATTTTTGTCCTTACAGCTGGAATGGTCGTACTCAATGCTGGGGATCTGTGTCGGGTCTCTGCAGGGACGCTCAACATAGACACTTCAGGGCAACAGGACCCCTCACCCCACACTTAGCATGCATCCCGCAAATAACACACTAGACACCAGTGTTAAGTTGGGAAGAAACTGCTGCAGGTTTATTTTATTACATACAACGTTATGTAATCATAGTGGGTTATCTTACGGGCAATCCAAGGGCAGGTCGCATTCTCGCCACCTGCCCGCCTGATGAGCCAGGCAGCACCGTGGCAAACCACCATGTGCTGCCCCTTATGGTAAACATAATACTCACGCCCCTTACGGGGCGTACTAGGCAAACCCCTCGGGCAGCCGCATATGGCAATTCACTGCTTCTCCCTGGTGCTCGTGTGAGGCGCTCTGATACCTTTGGGTCAGGTTTGCGCTGTCGGATACTCTGGGTAAGACAGACGGGAGTGGTTGACTGAACACGTTTGCAGTAACATAGCATCGCACTTTTGTTAGGAGTTGACATCATTGGCCGTCCTTGGCGCTGGGGTACTTGGTTCCAGCGCACGACGTTCCGTGTCTCTGTGTGCTTCACTTGTTCTCCCAGTATGGTGGGTCATTGTTGGGGTATCCTCTCTCTGCTTTCCGCTGTGGAGGCCTGTGTTCATTGGTCTCAGGCTCTTCTCTTGGCGCCACTCAGCTTTTCTTTCGTCTGTGGGTGTTGATTGTGGGCCTTTGAGTAGCGGTGAAGTTCTTCGGTGCCCGGATTCCTTTCTGGGTGTCCGTGCTCGTCAGGTTCCCAGGTTACATACCCTGTTACGTGCACTGCTTGACACAGTGTTGGGCCCGTGTGTTTTCTCGATCTTTCTTTTTTCAGAGTTCCGTGTGGTGGTACTCAGTTCCTCTTGTTGAGCCATGTAGGTGCTGGTTGTTCACGCTTTCTTGGGCCTTTGGCCCAGAGGGGTGTGTGTTTCCCCTTCCCAGGCTTCGCTTCCGGGTTTTGGGTGCAGGGTCTGTCCTGGTCGGTCCTGGTTGGTGTGGCCTTCGGGGGATTCTGGGGGCTGTGGGTGCCTGCATGGCTGATGGGGAAGGTCCTCTGTTTGCTCCTGTTCTTCCTTCTCGGGCTGCTTCTGTAGTCTCCGGGTTGGCTTTGGCTTCTGCTCCTGCTCCTGGAGTCTGGCTTTTCTTGCCATGGAGCAGGAGGGAGTGGTGTCCCCTCCGTCTCCTGCTCCATGGCTCGGCGGCGTCCCTTGTGCCCTTAGCTGGCAAGTGGTGCATGTTCACTTCTACAACCTCATTCTGAGGTCTCTGGTGGTACCAGATTGCCTGTAGTTAATGATGTTGTATTCCCCACACGCTTCCGAGCACCGGTTATGACAGGTTTTTCCTGGTGATATTTTTACTGGGTCCAAAATGGGAAGGATTGGTGTGCAAAAGTATTCGATGGATTTAGGCCCAGGTCTCTGTACTGGGGTGAATGCATGACATTGTTCTGCTTTCTGTCCATCTTTTGTTCTTTTTGATTGTCACCCCGAGTAGGCCAGTTTGCCCAGTCGTGGGTCTCATGCTCTCCTTGCCACTGGTTTCATGCAATCCTGGCTGATTGGGTCCGGTCCCACCTGCTGTGGCTCTGTGGTTGATCTCCTCCCGTGGGTGGCAGTCCCCCTACGTCTGGTTTTGTGTGCCCCCCCGGCTGTTCATGTCTGGGTTGTCTGCCCTGCTGTGTTCCTTCTGTAGGGTGGGTTTTGGGCTTCTTGAGCTTGGGTGACTGGCGGTGCTTGCCCGGTCTGCCCGTTGGGGGTCCTCCCCGTCTGGTTGGTCCCGGTGCTCTGTGGGTTTTCCCGACTTTGCCTGTTCCCGTGGATATCCCTTCTCTTGCCCTGGTGACTCCCTCCCCGCCCTGTCTGCCAGTACGGCAAGTGGTCTTTGTGTTCTGGTTTCCCCTTCCCGGTTGTTGGCGGCCATTTTGGCCTGTGGGGTGTGCTTGGGTTCCCGGTCTGTGGCATGGTTATTTATACTGGGTAGGTTGGAACGTCTTTTGGAGGATTTCTCGTCTGCCTTCTGTTGCCCGTTTCTTGGCTTGTTTTTGCCCCTGCCCCGCGGGGGCTTCTTGTTCCTCTCCTGGGCGGTTTGTACACTGCCTCGTTCCCCGGGGGGTTTGCGGGCTTGCCTCTGTCACTTTCCGGTTTGTGTCCCCAGTGCTGGCTTTTTCTGCCTTCTTTTCCAGGCTCACGGCTTTGCGCCTGGGCTTGTTGGCCTGGCCGGAATATTTATCCTGTTGGTGGGGCTCGCCTAGGTACTTGCCGCTTCTGCTCCTGCGGATGGTGGCTCTGGGTGATTTTGCTCAGTGGTCCGTGTTGTGCCTCTGTGGGCGCTGGCTCACTCGGGTCTGGGGTTTCGTATCCTGCAACGGTTTTTTATTTATCCCTTGGGGTTTTTAATTAACACAGTGCTTGTGATTGTCCGGGGATTCTGGTTATCCGGGTTCTCTTGCCCGGTCAGGGCCCGGCGCTCTTTGTGTGGATTGGATCCTCTTCTTCTTTGTCTCTGTTTTTGGGGTACTGGGTCCTCCCGGCTTGGGTTTGATCCCTGGGGGTGTTGACATTTCTCGGCCTCATTCCGCCCAGCTCTTTTGTTTCTCTTGCCTTTTGGTGGGTTGCTGCCTGTGGCCTTGCCTCTGTGTTCCCTCCGGTTCCTGTCCTATCTCCGTTATTCGGCTGGGTCGGTCCTAGGTGTTGGTTGGGTATTTAGCCACCTGGGTGCTCGCCTCGGCGGCTCATTTGTTGCATGTGGAACTTTGCGGGGGTGGTTTGCATGTCCCCTGCACTGGGCTGTCTCGCTCGTTCATTCTGCAATCCCCTTCCTTCCGGGTTCATTATGCTTTTCTTGTGCATGAGGTCCCCTGGTGGGAGTTCGCCTTCTTGTTTGGGGCTTGGCCTTTGTCCTGGTCCTCTTCGGTGCCCTTGATGGTGGGGTCGCTTTGTTGTGCTTTCCTGCGCCCCCCAGGGTCTGTTTTGCCTTGCACCTGCCTGGGCTCTATCGTTGCTGTCGCACTTCCTTTGGGGGATCCTTGGGGCGGCTGTGGTCCGTGTCCCGCCTGCCTCTCCTTGCTGGTGGTGTTAGGGTGACCTTCATTTTTTTTTGTTAGGGTAGGGAGCTGGTTTCCTTTTCTGCACCTCCGTCTGCCGGACTGTCTGCCCTTGATTGCCAGTGGGCGTGGAGGATTTTGTTTTCTTCTCCCCTCCGTCCTTGGTTTGGGGGTGGCTTGACTCTGTTCTTCAGTTCATATATTGCCCCCGTGTCTCTGGAACTGTTTGGGTTTTTGCAACCTTCTCGCTTGGGCTGTCCATTGGGCGGTCTTCGTGTGTTTGGACCGGCTTGCTGCTTTCTGTTCAGGGGCCTGTTTTGCGGTTGCTTTTGGCTCTGTGCGGTCTGGTGCCGTGCCTTCTCTGTCCTCCTTCGATCTTTGGTTGGGGCACCTTTTCTGGTGGCACTTCGTGTCTCAGGGGTCTGTGTTCTTCGGCCCTCCTGATGTCTTTGTGTCTCGGGCTGGTTCTTCCTGCTCGTGGTTGCCTCTCTCTTGGGCGGTTCTTCCACTCGTCTGGCTTGTTGGGTTTGCCCTCTTCCGCGGGGGTCCCATTCTGGTCCGTTGGTTTCTTGTGAGTTTCCATGAAGCCGCTTGGCTTTGGTATATGCTCACTTTGTTAGTCATGCTTCATGGAAGACTAACGAGGAGGTAATGCCCTGGTTACTTACCAGTAATCTTCAATACTCCGAGTATAGTCTTCCTCGCCACATGAGTTCCCATCTCTCCATCCATAGGTATACACAGCTTTAGTTAGTATACTATAGGACCAGAGCCCACCTCTGGAGGCTAGGACTGGTCTGTAGATAGTCTAGCAGAAATGCCTTCAGTGAACATTTCAGTTGTGCCTTCGTTAAACGGTAGTGCCAGTGACCACTCAGCCACTCCGGGGAATGTACTAAACATGCCTGAAAAGATGAAAAATTGTATATCACTAGAATACTTGAAAAACAGAATGTAAAGGAGTAGACAAGTTTGGCTATGATGCCTAACACAATGGACAGAGAAGGATAAATTGGGATCCCTCACAAATGCGGATACTTCGCGGCAAAGGAAGAGAGTATTACAATTTGAGTGGTTAGAAAGAAAGATTTCAGCCAGCTGAGCACCAAGTCAGTGACTTTAACTCCCACAAGATGGTCTAAGAGGGGGGACGGGAAGCTGTGTTGAAAACGGCGGACAGATCGAAAACGAATAGGGCTACAACACCTCCAGAAGCCACTTAGGCCCTGACATCATGATAGGCATCGTGGGTTAACCACCTCAGTGCTATGGCTAGCACAGAAACAGCTGGTTCCTGATCATAAATACCACCTGCCTTACAGAAATTCATACCTTGTTTGGCAACATGTCCCTTGAAATATTTGACACCTGCTTTGAGGCGGGAAATGGGCTAATAAATAGACAGCATCCTTTTCGAAAATCTACAGAGCAACTGAGTCCTTTTAAATTGAGAAGAAACAGTTCCATGCATCAAATCGGAGTTAAGAAATGGTTTCTAGGGCTCAATAACTGGCCACAGTTCCTTAACAATGGATATGGGGAGGGACCAAATGACAAGCTGCTTTGCATCTGAGCCCTTTTAAATTGAGAAGAAACAGTTCCATGCATCAATTAAGAGTTAAGGAAGGGTTTCTATGGCTCAATAAACGGCCACAGTTCCTTAAGAATGGATATGGGGGAGGAGGAGCTACGACAGCAACAAGATGACCGCTTAGTCTCCCGGCTCCCTCGACCTCCGTCTTTCGCTCGCAGATCCTGTCGTCTATCCTGTTTTTCCGCCACATATCCGTGTCTATGAACTGATCTGCAATCCGATGGAGCAATCCCGAGATTTTTCCGACATTGTGGTGTGGAGTAATGTCGAGGTCTGACTTGAAGCCTAACCCAGTCTGGAAGCCGGGGTCTTGAGTGCTGGTCCTGCCGGGTCCCAGTCGAACAACAGCGGACTGGTGAGGGCGGCAGGGTCCGGATTTTTTGTTTTGCCTTTATTTGTTTCTATGGCCTTTTCTTCTTTTTCGTTTTCTTTCTTTTGCCTTTCTTTCGTTTCTTCATTTTTCGGGTCAGCATTGTGGGTCCACTCTTGTGTCTATTATCGATCCTTCTTTATCTGTGCCAATACTTCCTACAGTACTATCAGTATCAATGGGCCGGCGCTTAACTGGTGCGAACTGTGTCTGTATGCTTGCTTATCCTGAATCATATGCTTTAGCGCCATTGTTCTAACTGCGATCGTTCTAACTGTGGATGTCTTCCTACTTTGCTCGACCTTTGTGTGATTTTGTATTATTGTACGGCACCTGATCCTTTCCTTTTTCATATTATAAAATGTAGCCTTTTGAATCCTGTACTTTAGTTGGTACGCTCAATAAAACGTTCTTAATCGAATCTATGGTACCTCCGAGTCACAGGCTGCTGAGTCGTGCCATAACAGACTTGCTGTGGTGAAAACTGATTAGCGGCCGGCCCTGGTGGTTGTAGGCCCATACTTGTAATCGTTTGAAGTAACAATAAAGGTTTTCCCCCCAAAAAAAGAAAAAAAATGGATATGGGGAGGTAACAAATGACAAGCTGCTTAGAGTAACCTTCAGGGACTGATCGCTGAAGAAAATAGGACAGAGTAGACGTGCTGGGAGACAGCTCCTTTAAAGTTGTAGCTGCTGGAGTAACTTCAAGTACTTTAGAAATAGCAATACAGTCACAGATTGCAATGATTTGCTCTCAGAAGAACTGGCTGAAAGAGTAGCAATGACAATGTAGGGAGTGACGGATGTTTAGATAAAATGCAAGACTATCAACTCAAACATTCTGAGAGATTGTCTTCTGGGAGTTGTTACGATAAAGAGTTTTTTGGGTCGGTATACAATTATCTCTGCATTTCCTACTGAGAGATAGGACAGAAGAGGAAGCTTCTAGCTTATTCAAGATTCTGGGTCATAACAGCATTATCAGGTACACCTTCTCCATTTGTTTCAATGCTATGTGAGAGTTAAACCAAGAGGCTGGTTTATTTCGCATATTTCATTTGTGTGACATGTCCTGTTCCAAAGAATAAAGAGGGACCGTAATCTTTTTTTAAACATCACAGTTTTATTAAGGTTAGATAATATATATTGCAAGATATCAACAAACACGGGTAAGTTAATTATAGCTAGAAGGTATGTCTAGGATATATTATTTCTCTCTATGTGCAGGAAAGCTAAAGACTTGAGGAAAATATGTTATTTTATAGGTAAGGATTTAATACGCAACCAATGTTTGTCATAAGAAGATGTAATAACAAGCAGGGCCTTCTTAGTCACAGAGTTCCAAGAAATCACTCCAAATAAATTAAGTGTGAAGATGATCATTAATGTTTTACATGATACATTCCTTAGGGGTGGATGCAACATTTCAATAATCCAGGATTCTATTCTCAATGAATTTGAAGATTTTCAGTTTTTAAGAAATATTTTTTACAACCATTATGCTTCTTATTTTTCACCTTAGTTGCACATGGGGCATGTTGAGTCATCGGTGAAGAGAAGGACTGTCCTCAATAAACCAATGCCTGGAGAAGTTGTTAAAGGAATTCTGTCAACTATTTCTATCCACTAGGACTTGTGTTTATTGCAGCCACAATCATATGCATTAGATTAACGCATGGACAATTGCATCTTCAGTAGTCCCCATTCTCCAGAAGACCTAATTGAAACAATTTCTCTATGGAGTAGAAATCATTCCCACATTCATGCTGTTTTCTGAGCTGATGTCAATTTTTTGGTCAAATCATCAATAGATCATCATAACTTAGATCCCTCTCTCAACCTATTCTGTGTTTCTCTAGAAACGTAGAAATGGAAGACTTTTATTCCTTAATATTTAGTGAATCATAGATGATGAGTAAAAGATGTGCAAAGAGTTAGATAAGTAATTATCCTGAGGGATAGACTCTATCCAGGAGATCCAACTATTGGAAACAGACCTCAGCTTTCGTTTATCAGCGAGGGAAAAAAACAGATTCACTTTAAAAACCAATGATCATGTGGCATGTTTTGAATTTGTATACAAACAGAGCCACCCAATAATCCCGTGAGGACTGGGTATAATCAATAACACATACACAATTATCCTCAAAGGAATCGTTTTCACCAATTTCAATAATTCATATTGTCACAGAAAGTGATCAATCATTTAACTGAAAGCAAGGTACATACAGTTTCTCATACTGTTTTATTATTTTTCAAAAGAGTCAAAAATGAATTTATCAAACATGGCAACAGAATACTACTATAAATAATTGATTTCCAGTAGTGTTTAACACCTTCTGCACATTACATGGAAAAAAATGAAATACCATGTACAATCAAATATAACCCAGTCATATGATTTTATCTAACATCAATGATATTAGAAAAGGCAGAACGGCGTCAGGCGTCGACGTTTCGGTCCTCCTTGGTTAATAAATCCATAGGACCATCCTCAGGACCCGTTGCACATAATATATCACTAACCACCAGCCGGTGGATGTGACGCCTCAGAGGCAGAAATCTTTTTAAATAGACCCTGACCGTGAAGGCATGAGGAAGAGAGACGTGTACGCGCAAGAACGAAAGTAATTAAAGAATATATCGAAGAGTTGGCATTGGAGTTTCCCAGTTTATACACAGGAGTGAGTGGATAGATCTATTTAAAAAGATTTCTGCCTCTGAGGCGTCACATCCACCGGCTGGTGGTTAGTGATATATTATGTGCAACGGGTCCTGAGGATGGTCCTATGGATTTATTAACCAAGGAGGACCGAAACGTCGACGCCTGACGCCGTTCTGCCTTTTCTAATATCATTGATGTTAGATAAAATCATATGACTGGGTTATATTTGATTGTACATGGTATTTCATTTTTTTCCATGTAATGTGCAGAAGGTGTTAAACACTACTGGAAATCAATTATTTATAGTAGTATTCTGTTGCCATGTTTGATAAATTCATTTTTGACTCTTTTGAAAAATAATAAAACAGTATGAGAAACTGTATGTACCTTGCTTTCAGTTAAATGATTGATCACTTTCTGTGACAATATGAATTATTGAAATTGGTGAAAACGATTCCTTTGAGGATAATTGTGTATGTGTTAATGTTTTGAATTTGGCAACAAGAGATTCAGAGGTCCGATTGCATCTGGCCTTTATGATAAGTTGGGTGAAAGAAGGTTACTACATAGTATGTGTAAGAAATTGGAGCATTAGTTCAGTGAGATAAAAACCTACCCCTAATAATAATGACAATCCTTATCAGGGTGAACCACAAAAGAAACAAACTAAACCTGTGCTTAACCCTCAGGTAATTTGACACTAAGCATTAAGGCTTAACTTAGAGACAATGTGTAAAGTATCTATGCATTACACAAACAGTAATAAACTGAAAACACAACATAAGAAAATCACAAACCAACTAACCAAAATAGAGTACATGTTAATAAAATAAAGGGCATAAAATGACAAAAATCCAATAAGCAAAAGCAGAGTTATACATTTTTAAAGTTTAAGGTTCAAAACCGTGTCAAAAAGCATGAAGCACCAACCCCAGTTATCTGGTTGCGCTTGACTGGGACAAGAGTAAGGTTTAAGGTCAAAAGTGATGGAGTGCGGTTCAGGTTCCAGGACCAGGTTCGCCCTGGTGGAAAGTTTTACCCTCAGATTTAGTCTCTGTGATAGAAGTCAAAAATACTCAGCAGGATAAGGCAGCAGGCTGTGGCCGAAGATACCTCCACATCGCCGGATAACCACTGGGTAAGATGTTGATGAATCTGTTGACTTTTAGTGGGAAAGCCCAAAGCAGGAGAAATTTGAATTTTGTGCCAACAGAAGCACCCTCGCTGGCCGGATAATTTTCACATCTTTGCCTGATGGAGAGTTCTACCTTCAGACTTAGTACTTTTTTGGAGCTCAGATTCAGCCAGCGGACCAAGTCTGTAGGCTGTAGCCAAAGAGGGCACCACTAGGTGGGACATCTTCTGTAAGAATTCTTGCTGGATCAGACTTGCAGATGCAGAGAACAAGGTAGTCGGAGCAGCATGAATCTGTGGCCCAGCAGGGATGTACCTTCGTCGCGTTGGCTTGGCAAGTCCATCCCAGCCCCCCATGTTAGTTGTCAAAACAAAAAATTGTCAAAACGATTCGAAGTCCCATGTTTCAAAAAACGTTAGGAGGAGTACACTTTGAGGCCAACCAGGAGGCCTGGGCCTTGGGGACAGCAGTTGGGAGTCAAGGCTTACTCCAGCAGAAGCCAACAGCAGGGTACAAGGTTGGTTCAGTTGTAACTGATTAGCTAGGCAGTTGCAGGAGATGACCCTGTTGTGTTCCTGTAGCTCAAGCAGGATGTCCGCCAACTGACCATTGGAGTAACATCTGGGTCCTGGGGGTGCAAGGCAGGTAGGTCCAGAGAGGAGGGCAGTCCTTCTTACATTTCTTCACAGGTCCAGGACTGTTCTGAAGAGGGTACTGGGGTTGCCACATTTCTGACTAGTGACAGCCTGGCTACTCCATAACTAATGAGGTAAGTTCCCAGTGGTGACCCTACCTACATTTGCAGCACACCCATTGTGTTGTGCTGTAAACTATCTGACAGTAACCCTCTCCACCTAAATATAATATGGTAGAGCCCTTCTTTCCCTGTTCAGAGCTCCCTGTGCTCACTCAATGCTGTGGCTATGATAATGGGCAAACCCTCCATGGTAGTGCCTCCAAACCAGTTCTGGGGCAGCTCCATTCCCCCACTTGGTTTAGAGACAAAAAACATTAGGAATACAATGATAGGCAGGTCTAGGTGTGAGCTACATCTGCCAGTGACAAGGTAGGCACTCTTTGAAACTCAGAAAGGGGCTGGGCACAGACCACTGTCTGGGAGCAATTCAAATCTCACTACAGGGGAGTCTATTAAAGAACTCAGTCAGGTGACATGGAACACTGACAGAAAGGATAATTTGGCTTATGCAGGAAAAGGACAACTTTCTATAAGTGTCACTTTCAAAATAATAATGTAAACATCCAACTTTACCACCATTAAATTGAATCTTTTAATTACTAATAAAATGAGCGCTTAAATCACCTTTCTGAAAAAAGTGAAAATAAGCACTATCTGTTGTTGTGCAACCAAGCGTTTCTCTGTGGGAGTGCCAGCCTTGCTACAGTGAAAAACTACTTTGTGGGGATTTCACAGACATGACATATTTTAAATATACACATCCTACTTTTTAAATACTATGCACCCCTCGTTCTGGGCATTTAGGGCCTACCTTAGAAGTGATTTATAAGTAATAAAAGGGAAGGTTTAGGCCTGTAAAATCGTTTATTTTGCCGCTGTCAGAATAGGCCTGGAGACAGTGCTACTTTAGTGGGTGGCAGAATGAGTGCTGCAGCCCGCTTGTAGTATTTAATTTACAGGCCCTGAGTACATGTAGTATCATATACTACAGACATAAGTAAATTACATGTGCCAATTAGGTGTATGCATATTTTACCATGTTTAAAAGGGAGAGCACAAGCACTTAGCCACTGGGGAGCAAGAGTAAAGTGTGCAGAGTCCCATGGCCAACAAAAACAGGTTCAGTTAAAGAAGTACAAAATCTGGGGGAATATCATGCAAAAGATGGTTATTTCCAATTATTTACTACTTGCAGAAATCAGATTTGAATTTATGAAGGCTGTCACTTCCATGTAAAATGTATTAATACATTATTTTTTTTATATAAGAATACTACTTTGAAAGTCTAAGTTAATAATCAGTCAACTTATTTGATTGTTTTTAACAGGGCAAATACTGTGAAGGGGGGACCATTATGTTCATTCATTGCTTTGATGATGATTGCTTCCATTTCCCCCTGTAGATCTGTCACTGTGCATACAAGCTATGGAGGTATGCAAAGTCATATTTTGCCTTAAAGATGCTGTGTGCACCACACAGAAGGGTAGGTGTCTTCCCTGAAAGAGTTGGGCCCATCCTCCAGGACAGATGACAAGACCCGGTGTGGTTATAACCTGAAGGAGGCAATAGGCTGCCTTATGTGCTTAGACCCTGCCACAGCATCAGAGCTATAGGCACAGCTGCAGGGAGTGTTACAGTGAGGCACTGCTGCCTGATAATGTGGACTTGTCACAAGCTAAAGATTTTCTGCCATTACCTAGTTTGAAAAGGAAGAAAGGGTTACAAAACAGCAGGATTGATTTTGCTCTCTAGCAGTTACACTCTATGAGGAATAAAAAAACATTGTAACCTAGTGGTGGTTTGAAAAGGAGGGAATCTCTGAAGAACCCATTCTGCGCTGACCTCTGTCTCTCAGCAGGGTTAACCCTCTCTTCCTCCCCTGTGGCTGCCACCTACTGTCATTGCAGTGTAAACTATGATGCCCTAGGCTTCCCAGACTGCCCACCTTCCAAACATTGACTGCAAAAATCCCTCCAACTCTGCATAGTGGTTGTATTGTTCACTGCCTGTGTGTAGGGGCGTAGCTATCAATAGTAGATACGCGGCAGTGGCACCGGGGCCCAGAGATATGAGGGGACACACTTTATCCCCAAATACTGACTGTTGTTTTACAATAAAACCTGGAGATGAAGTCCCAATGTGTCCTTACTTGCATGAGGGCACATGGAACTTGTGTGCCCCAGTAACAAACAAGGGCTGTACAGTTGCCCTATTCACGTGATCCCACCACTGCCACATAACTCCACACACTCTCTTAACTCCCTGATGTGCCTCTTCATTTGCATTGGATAATTGACCCACTTTCAACCGCAGGAGTCTGTTGTGATTGTGGTTAATTGTGAAATGATTACTGACTGCTGAACTTTCTGAAAACATGAACAAGACAATCATTACTGACTTATGAACATTCATCTGTTCTTTGTAATAGGTGCTTCTTTGGAAGTTGACATCTCTATTCCCGAATTCGCTAGGATTTCCTGGACAGGATTGAAGTATTATGCCTCCTTGTAATAAGACACCAATAAACTGCACCTAAATATAAAAGGGGTATTTGTATTCTAAAGCTCTCATAACCCGCTTATTCAGAGATTTTAGGTACCGGTTTTCAAAGTTGCCAAGACTCGGAATGCTTCACTTCTGTCCATTTTTTTGTAAACACCACTGAACTTACAATTAGCTAACAAGGAATGTAATATTTGAAATCCATAATAAACTAAAGCACGGTGGCCTTATCAGCATATATTTTTACAAATACAATAAACCTAAATTATTATGAATTCGTTATTTGGACTAGAATAGATATTTCTTGAACGGCTGAGTTAATGGACATCATACATTTATTGATGATAAATGTAGTAATATCGTCTGTATAATCACTGCATTTGTGCTGCTAAATTGAACTTTTCGAAATAAAAATCTGATTATTCTAATTCTAAAATGCCACTGGGTTTACAAATCAATACGCTCTTTAAATTTAAAGCAAGCGGGATAGTGGCTTGTTTATTAAATTATTTATCATGAAAAGGACATACTTTTAGAACATTCTATTCACTATAATAATACTATAATCCACTTTGAATCTCTTATTAAGACATATATTTCTAAATACAGCTCTGCCTTTTTTTCTGTTCTTGTCTAAAAGGAGCAGGAAGGAATTGCAGAGCTTCAGCACATGCATTGGATCCTTCACTTATGTTAAAACATTATATTGACGCATTTAATATACCTTTTTAAAATTACATTAGAGTAAAACAAGTTAAGAGTGCGAGACTAGATGTTACTTTAAATCAGCAAATGATCTTCTCTATTATGTTTATTGTTAAAGATTCTACTACACGTATCTCACAAAGATTACTGACAATAAACTTGCTTACTACCTTACCCAGTGTGCTATGAGTAAATACATGTGGGAGGCATATATTGATAAATTATTGATCTACAATTTGGGCTACTGGGAAAGATTTGCGCTAACAGATCAAGATTATTACTTTTTAAAGAACCTTACAGAATACACTACAGACCAGCTATACTTCATAATCTCTGCCCTTCCAGGTTGGAAGTTTCTGAAATATATTACTGTATATGGGAGTTGTTGTCCTCATATATTGCTGATGCACAAAACATGGACTATATATGGAATTACAGAAAGTTAACTGTGAATAACAAGGATGTTTTTCACCTTTAGGTCCAGAGTGACATCAGACAGACAAGGAAAGAAATATAATTTTATGTTTGTATGCCCCCCAAAATCATCTGCCCTTGCTGCTAACATAAACGCAGTGTCAAAGGAACAATGGGAGACACATAAAAAATCTGGACTTCCTGCCAACCAATAACACCACTCAACATATACCCTTACCATTCATCCCAAAATTTGCAAGTATTATAAAAAAGAAAAAAATATCCCGTATGCCACCACTCAATAAAAATACTCACCCACGCCCAAATCCAAATAAAAAAATATACCTGGCCTCCTGCTACTCACTGACCCACTCTTTATGCCATTCCACCTACTCTCATGCTGACAGGCGCTGTTTGAGAACCACTTTTTACTGCAGGCTGTTTTGTCTTATCAGTAAGGATCTGCACATACTCATGCTGACACAGGAGAAGGCAGATGGCACAAACTCAGTGCCACCCATGTTCTCCCTCTGGTTTGTGGAGGCCCAGGAGAGGCAAAATAAGGCAAGTGAAACTGCCGACCGTACTTGGGTCTTTGGAGACCAGGATGAGGCAGCTGAATAAAGGAGAAAATATGGTTTCTCTTTATTTTATTTTATTTATTTAGAAAGTTTTTTATAGCATGAACATGACCACTGAGGATATCAGAGAGCTTTATAGATTCTGCAGTAGGACAAGTACATGCAAACACAAATAATCAACATATCGAAAAGTACATAGACTTAGAATGTCCAACATTCTCATGAGCCTAGCATCTAGGACACAAAAACAGCGTTGAATGGCCTGGGAGTCAAGTGGGGAAGGCAGACTGAGGCAGATATTTCGTCATCAAGAGCCCTCTAACGTATGATTTGAAGAGGACAGTGGAAGGGATCACCCTGACTTCGGGGGGAAGAGAGTTCCATATCCTTGTCGCCATACCTGAAAATGTTCGATTACAGGTCTTTTTTAAAAAAAATTCTGGTTTGAGTAAGAGGGTGCTGGCACTTATGGAGGCTCTTGAACTACATGAGAGCTCCAGTTTCTGAGCGAGGTACATCGGGGTCCTAAGATGGATGGCTTTGAGTGTCATGCATGCAATTTTCAGCTGTATCCGAGCTTCATATGGGAGCCATTTCAGTACTAGCAGGTCCAGAGAAATGTAGTTGAATTTTTATGGGCCCGGTACGAGCCTGGACGCATCATTGAAGGTCACCCTAAGGGGTTTTTACTCAGGGCAGGCGACACAGCGTAGCACTGCCATAGTCCAGCATTGCGATCACCAATACTTGCACTGCAACTTTTAGGCCATGAGCAGGGAGATAAGGTTTGAGCTTCCTAAGGATGCTGAGTTGGAAGTTCGCTCCTTTGGTGAGGGAACTGATTTTTTTTTGCATGTTCAGACTCTTGTCTGGTATGATACCAAGCGAGGAAGCCGAGTCCACGAGTTGAGGTCTGCAGTTAAGAGCCGTAAGCTGATTCAACCATTGTTCAATGACCGGAGATTGCTTATGGGGTGAGATAAGGAGAAATTCTGTTTTTAGAGCATTTAGTTTCAGGTGGTTACGTGTCAGCCAGCTTTGTGTTTCCAGTAGGACTGAGTTGAAGGACTGAATGTCCTCAAGGGAGGCGATCTTCAGGTATAATTGAGTATCGTCCGCATACATATGATAGTGAATGCTGGATGATTTCAGAATTTCCGTTAGAGGCTCCATAAACAAGTTAAAGAGTGTGGGAGAGAGTGCTGAACCTTGGGGAACCTCCAGCGAAACCGGTGCAGGATGGGACAGGGATTGGTTCACCTTGAAGCGTTGGGATCGATTCAGGAGGAACGAAGAGAACTAATTTATCACAGGCCCAGACAACCCCATCCTGTGTTCCAGGAGGTCAATTAGAGTATCATGTTTGACAGTGTCACATGCTGACGAAAGGTCATTAGGCATCGAATCATTGTGGTCCAGCATTCTTAACGCGTCATCGTCAATGTGCGTTAGGGCCGACTCTGTGCTCTGGCCCAAGAGGAAACCAGATTGGCATTGGTCCAGGAGTTGGAAATGGTCGAGTTATAAGTCCGAGAGATCCGCAGTAGGTTTCTTTAAAATCGGAGTGACTTGACCCATTTTTAGGCAATCTGGAACAGCACCTTGCCGCAGTGATGCATTGATGATCGTAATCCACAATGTAAGTAGGGAGGATCTAACTTCCGGGAAAAAGTTCTATGGCAACGGGTCATTGTAGTGGCTGGAAGGTTTCAGAGTCGACAGCGTTTTGGTATAGCGCATTCATCCAAGGTTTGGAAGAGACTCCAGGAGGCATTGTTTTTGGGGAGGTGTGGTTGTGCGGGACCATGAAATCCCTACCAGGTGGGCATAGGGTGGTTAGGGGGGTTAGTGGACTGATCGACAGGTGGTTAGAGGCTGATCGTAATTCAGTTTCAATCTTACTTGTCTTATCTGTGAACACATTTGCAAATTCTTTGCGGTTGGACAATGTCCCTTGACCCAGAAATGCAGAGTTCCGATGACTATTGGCTTGGGGCTTTATGAACAGTTTTTAAAAAACTTTTTTTGCTTGATCTTAGTTCTAAAAAAGGTGGCCTTTAAGCATCTGATGCGTTTATTATACCTGCTTCTCAGGGATCTTAGGTGGTAGAGATGCTCAAGGGATGCCTTTCAGCAAGTCTTAGGTTTCTTCTTTCTGAATTAAGACTATCAGTAAACCATGGCTTGGAGAGTTTAGAAGTGATTCTTTTGAGCTCTAGTGGAGCGACAGAGTCTAGTACATTCAGCATTGCGTGATTATAATGGGCCGTAAGGTTGTGGACATCCGACATGTTCGTTGGTGGGGGCAGGATGTTATCACAGAGAGCAGTCAAATCATGCGGGTTGATGTTCACTAGGCATCTTTTCAACTGTCTTGGGTTCTTGGGCTGTGCTTTACTTGTTCTTACCAAATCCAGGATGTTCTCACAACAGTGGGCAACCACGTTGATTTGCCACTATTGTAATGTCACTGTAGTGAATAACTGAATTTTGATCTGGTTAACCACAATAATGTATATTACTGCTAAGACAGTGGATAATAGCCCTGTGGGTTTGTTTTTGTACTTTCTTCCCATTAATGCAGCAAATTCTAATATCTTTGAAAAATGGCATTTTGAAGCACTGGATAGATGCTCTTTCCAAACAATAAAGAATTAATACTTAATTTCAAATATACAGCTAAATATGAGAACTATGGTAGCCTTCACATGAAGATTGAATTAAAGGCCTTAATTAGTGCTTATGCATATTTTATGCTTTTACAATAAACGTGAACATTTTAAGATCAAATCATTGTCTTGTAGCAGAGCCATTTTCCTTGGTATGAGTGAGAATACTGGGCGTTTGTTCATTTGAATGTTTTTGTTTGTATTTTAATTATGTAGGAACACTAGTAATAGGTTGAAGGTAGTAATTAACAGAACCAAAGGATTGGCAAGGAACCAGGCATTAAATCTGAAAAGTGGAGAGAAGTTTTCACTCCTTGGTTTTTCATTGTTTTCACTTGCATTACATTTTTGCAATTCTTCTTTTTTTAAATTTCAATGAACATATTTTCCAATCTGTATGTATTTTCTATAGCTCGAACACATTTAATAAATGGAAATATATTTTTAAAGGTTTCTCAAGAGCCTCTACTGTCGGAGAGTTGCATTATGTATTACATTTGTATGTCTGTAGTAGCATGAAAGCCATCAAAAGCAGCACCCCAGTTTATCTTGCAGACAAGCTCACCATCACTAGCAGTTCTCATCACACCCAAATCTAAGACTGCAGACTAAGAGGTGTAAAAAAGAAAAAAATAAGGCAGCAGTCCTTCTTCATCTATTCACTCAGGATGTGGAACACCAGCCATTAAGACCTTCCTAAAGCTGCTCCAGTTTAGGAACGTTTTGAACATGCACTGCTTTAAAGAACACTAACTCACAATGCTGTAACACTCCAAAAACCAGCTACCTCTCCTATAACTCATTAACTTTATACTGAATTTCACCTTGTGCAGTCTTTTAGTTAGGTTCACTCTGTTTAAATAAAATATACATGCATACATAAAAGCCACCTACCTTCATCCACTGCCGACCTTCTTTGCACCCCTCTAATATGCAACTGCAAACAACATTGAAAAATCTTTTATTAAATCTTTATATTTGAACTTTCATACAAAAAGAGATAAAGACAACAAAACAAGGATTGGAAACGGTCAGAACAGACTAAAGAAAATATAAAACCCTATCCAACACATGATAAAAATGTAATTAAATGAATTAAGCGTCAACAATTGGATAGTACTGCTGCAGTTTATCAAACTATTAAAATCAGTTCTTTTAATTTGAGGTTCTATTCAGTGAAACGATCTCTTTAGACACATAAAAAGCAAATGTCCTTGATTTACGGTAGGGTATAAACTGAAACATTGGTTCTTAGCCTGCAAATGTAGACCCCTTCTTTGGGAGCCTGTGGCTGCTTGGAAAAATAAATATTAACAGATTAAAAGATGTGTTCATAAATAAAAAAGCTAAAGGTAAAACCGAAATGTTTTAAACAGCCTGTAAATTTGAAGGAATTTGAAAAGGGAAGCAGAAAATTGAGTTACTAGCCCCTGATTGATTCGTGGTAGCACAACATTTAGGGGCCGATTATGATGGCGGACGGACCTGAGTCCGTCCGCCACCATAGCGTAGGAGGGAACCTCCGCATTGCCTGCGGAGTTCCCTCCTGTGCAATTAGGATGTGACCACCACCCTGGCGGTCACATCCTCAATCTTTAACATTGCGGCGGGTGCAGCTTCAAGCTGCACCCGCCGCAATGTTAAAAGTGCATGCACGGCATTTGCGTGCACAAAGCAGCAGGCACCGCGCGGTGCCTGCCGCTTTGTCCACGCAAATGCAGGGGGGTACCATAGGTACCCCCATGTGCACCCCCCACGCCCCCTTCACCCAGGGGGCCCGCAACGGGCCCCCGAAGTGAAGCTCCGTATGCTTTTCCACGGCGGAAAAGCCGCCGCGGAAAAGCATACTTTGTACTCCATCATAATATGGATGGCGGTGTCTGATAGACACCGCCAGCCATGTTAATGCTTTTCCGCTGCGGGCGGAATCCGCCCGCGGCGGAAAAGCGGAGGACAGATTCTAAGACCCACCAGCCATCCTAATATGGCGGTGGGTCTTTCAAGGCTCCGCGGCGGATTTCCCGCATCCTCCGGGCCGGCAGTGGTTTCCGCCGGCCCGGTGGATGCGAGAAATCCGCCATCGTAATAGGCCCCTTAGTATGGACAATAGGTGGCCTGAATTTAATTTAGAAAAGCTCCAACTTTCCCATTAAAATTAGCATTATGTTTCTTTTATATTGTTTGTGAAATAAATAAAATATTTCCTAATTTGTGTATTTGTTAGATAAATACTTTTTCTGTATTTTGTGTGTATTGTTTTGTTCAAATTATTGAAAATGCTTTAGCCTTGGTCCCTGGCTTCCAGTATTGACTCAGCAGGGGTCCCGGGATTCCAATAAAGTTCCAGTGGGGGTCCCTGGGTTTTACTAATGACTTAGTGGGATCCACAGAAGTCAAAATGTTAACAATCACTAAACTAAAATAGTTGGGTGCTTCTTAAAAACTATGGGGGCGACAAAGTCCGTCCGCCATCCTGTCGTGGCAAGGGACCGTCCGCCATAATGGCGGAGATCCCGTGCGCCGAATTAGGATGCACCCGCCACAGTGGCGGGTGCATCCAGCATTTTTAACATGCACCGCCCGCCGCAATGCTAAAAATGCATGTTGTGCGTTTCAAAGCACAACATGACAGGCACCGCGTGGTGCCTGCCATGTTGTACTTTGAAACACAGGGGGGTACCATAGTATACTACCCGTATCCCTGTTCCGCCGCGGGAAGTCCCGTTTGCTGCGGAGGGAAAGTAGGGTAACTCCGGGCCTTCGGAGTCTGCAGAGCCGCCATCTTAGGACTGGTGGGTGACGCGCTCTAGCTGCCGCGACTTCCGGGCAAGAGCCTATTTAGCCCAATGCTCTGCCTGACGTGCAGCGGACGTGCGCAGCGGGCACGCCGGACCCGCGCCCAGCACCCAAATCCCTGCTCATTTCTCCACAATAAGTTATTCTAAAGATGAACTGCTAAATCTAGATCCTAAAATTTGTGACCATCCGACCATCTTGCTTGACCGTAGTATCGTAAATGCCTCTAACTGCTCCTCCTGTGGATTTCTCCTAAAGAGTGCACCTATATCTCTCTCTCAGGGTCACCAACCTGTGAGTACGGATAGCCACACTGATAACAACCACATAACGTTAAAAAACATCTTATTAAATGTAAGATCAATGTCGAAACATAAACACTAGTTAGGGGCATTAATAACAGATAACTCTGTTGACCTCGTTTTTGTCACGGAAACATGGGCATCTGATTCGTCAGAGCCTGACTGGAATATAGCTGTTCCTAATGGCTACGCGGTGGTTCACACGAATAGAACTGGCTCAATGGGAGGAGGAATTGCAATAATTCACCAGTCCTATTTGAAAGTAAGCGTTCTTCCACAACCAGGTTTGGAGGCAGAAACTATGACCTTCTATGTCAAGGATAGTAATCAAATAATATTTTCAGGCCTACTAGTCTCCAGACCACTGGGTTCAAGAGCCCCCTTTATTAAAGCGCTCCATACCTTTCTGGAATCCACCCTTGATGCGGCTACCTTCACGGTCTTAGGTGACTTCAATTTTCATCTAGAGGAGAATAATAACAATGAAGCTGCTACTCTAATTGACAATTTCCAAAGCTTTGGGTTGGATCAGATAGTTTTAAAACCTACGCACATAGCGGGCCATACGCTTGACGGTATCTTTACAAATAATGACCATATTACGATAAATTCTATTCTGCCAGTCCCATGGTCTGACCATGCAGACATTTTCTTTAATCTACAAACTAATCTTTCTATCTCTCGCCGTAGGGATCATCTTCTCCCAGTCAAAACCCGACCCTGGAAGAAGCTTCAAGCTAATCAACTTGCTAATGTTCTATCCAGAAAACCTCCATCACCTGGAACTTATGACAGTAACAGTGGGGCAAATAATTTCAATGCTTGGATTAGCCTAGCGATTGACGAACTGGCCCCAGAGGAATCCAAGAAACCTAGAAGACGCTCAGTCACGTCACCTTGGTACACACCTGACGTCAAATTAATTAAACTGAAATGCCGTCGCTATGAGCCGATCTGGAGATCTGACTATAGCTGCCAAAATAGGAAAGAATATACTAGAGTCCTACTTGAATATAATATAAAGATTGAACAGGCTAAATCGGCCTTCTTTACTAAAAAAATTCTAGAGGCCTCAAAATCCTCTAAGGAATTATTTAATGCAGTCGCACATCTAGCTAAGAGTCCCCGTGACACTATCTTTGCCCCTGATCAGAACTTTGTGGAAAATCTGGCACTGTTCCTCCAGCAAAAAGTTCAGGCAGTCTATGATGATTTACACACCTCATCCATCAGAACATCAACTAGCCATAGAGAAGATACAGTACCAGGCACAAATAAATGCTTACAGTTTTCACATTTAGACGAAACACAGGTGGCGAGCCTATTAATCCAGACAAAATCAGGATCACCTTTGGACCCTTGCCCCCCGTACATACTACACTTGGTACCTGAGGCAATCAGCTCCACTCTGACCCCTCTGCTTAACGAGGTCATACGCTCTGGTGTATTCCCCCTCAGTTGGAAGAAAGCATGTATAGGCCTATTCTTAAAAAAGACACCCTAGACCCCATGGAACCCAAGCACTATCGGCCGATATCTTGTCTTCCCTTACCGGCCAAAATTCTTGAAAGAGCCATGAATCAGGAGCTCATGCAGTATATAGATCATAACAACCTACTAGACTCCACGCAACATGGTTTCAGGTCTTGTCATTCTACGGGATCCGCCTTAATTATGGCAACAGAGGATATCCGGCGGACTATGGACAATGGGGGAAGAGCTGCCCTGATTCTATTAGACCTAACGGCAGCATTTGATACTGTGAATCACGGGGTCCTACTGAATAGACTTGGAACACTAGGCATTAAAGACACTGCCTTTACCCTACTCAAGTCTTTCTTAGATGCCCGACTGCAACAAATCCATTGGGGAGGTCTCCAATCCGGAGAATTTTCTCTCCCGTGCGGCGTACCCCAGGGGTCAGCTCTTTCACCTACATTATTCAACGTGTATGTTACCCCCCTTGCAGCACTAATAAAATCACATGCCCTGCGTTTAGTGTCCTACGCCGATGACACACAATTAGTGGTGTCTCTTTCTAAGACAGTGAAAGCCAAAGCAGAACGCTTTAGAAACTGTCTTTCAGGCGTTATGAGCTGGATGAGCGAAAACGTTTTAAAACTCAATACCGAAAAAACGGAAGTGATTGTGTTTGGCCGAAAACCATCCATCTGGAGTCATCTCTGGTGGCCCCAGAAGCTGGTACATGCCCAGTCCCAGCCAAAAAGGTCAGAAATCTTGGCTTCATGATGGACAAGGAACTTTCCTGTACAGTGCAAATCAATCAGGTTACATCGGCCTGTTTCTACACTATCAAAGTTCTCCGGAAAATCCTACCATATATACCTCTCACTCTAAGGAAAACTGTGCTGGGAGCTTTGATAATGTTACGTGTAGACTACTGTAATGCACTGTATCTAGGCATGGGGGAAAAACAGCTTGCGAAGCTCCAGTCAATCCAAAATACGGCAGCCAGAGTCTTACTTGACCTCCCTAAACGCCACCCGACATCTCAGGCCATACGGGAACTTCATTGGCTCCCTGTCAGGCGCAGAGTCCAATTTAAAGCCCTCTGTTTGGTCCACATATCTCTCAATGGAAAAGGTTCTAAGGATCTTACTAATCTCTTTTCTCGCTATGTGCCGCCACGCACATTAAGATCTGGCAGCCAAGATCTAATCTGTCTGCCAAGAATAAAGAGAGCCCGATGGGGCGGCAAATCCTTTTCCTTCAGGCATCGAAACTGTGGAACACCATGCCCATTGCGCTACGCTCCGACACGAGCAGATTCTGTTTTAGGAAGGCGCTAAAAACCTGGCTCTTTTCTATGCCTTAATCGCTATCAGTATTTTCTCCTGTTCTATAGCGCCAAGACGCCTCGGCATAAGCGAGCTTTAAAAATAATTCAGTCAATCAGTCAGTGAGGTACCCCCCATGTGCACCCCCCACAACCCCCTTCACCCTGGGGGCACGCAACGGGCCCCCAAAGCAAAGACCGTATGCCTTTCCGTGGCGGAAAAGCGGCGGACGGTCTTCCCGTCCGCCGCGGACCCCACAGCCATCCTAATGTGGCGGAGGTCATTTCAGGGAGGGTGGCGGACGGATTGCCCCCGCCGGGCCGGCGGTGGCTACCGCCAGCCCGGCGAGGGCAATCCGTCCGCCATCCTAATCGGCCCCTATATGACATGATATGGGATAGACTTCCTTCACAACTTACCTCTTTTGTAGAAATCCCCATATTGAATGAAATATCTATCAACAATTACTTGTACTGTGTTGTTGATGCTGTTGTAAACCTCAGGAGTGGTGCTACAATAATGCTACTTCAGGCACTTGCCTTCTAATGGCAGCATAAGAGGCTGCCAAATTGCAACCAGTGGCATCAAAAAGACACTGTTTCTAGGAGAAAGGACTACCCAAGCTGCAAAATCCAATTTTGTCTCAGGACTCAAAATATTTGCACCAGAGACCTCAAACTTGTACAGAGGCTCATCAAGTAATGAATTATGCCATAAAAAAAGACAAAACTGCACTTAGAGGAATGGTTGGAACTGTGTTTCAGAGCATATAGGGCTATGTCCTTCAGGTAACATTGCAATAGTTTATTTAACTCAGTTGTGCTAATAATAGCAAGTACAACTTGGATTGCAGACATCTCAGCGCCAAGACGCCTCGGCAATAGTGCGCTAAATAAATATATAGTCAGTCAACTAAACGTAAGTTAGTCTGACCATGCCACCATGGAGACGTCTGGTCTAAACAGGTCAGATTTTCTTGATACAGAACAGCAAAGGCCACCAAACATTTGTTCACCTCTTCGAATCTTGTCAATAAGGTCTTTGAAGCTAAGATACTGCAAGTAGAGAGGACCACATCTGTGCACGCCTCTAGATGGAGGTACAGACCTAAAGTGAAAATTGTGATGCGGATGATAGAGGTATCAGCGATGGTCATAAAGATATGCCAATATGAAGCATTGCATTAGTTTATTTTACTCAGCTTGTATCCTCATCAAAAAGTGTCAGACGTCTGTGTGTTTATTAGGCCCTCCTTGCCTCCCTTGCCAATTTGCTGTGCCTCAGGGCTACCTCACTGATGAAGAACAAAGATGTGGAAACATGGCTTAGGTTGCTCCTTATTAGGTGCAACCTGAGGACTCCGATTGCCGTGGTGGTATTTGTATGTAGCTTGATTTCTCTAGTAAGGAACCAAATGCCAGATGTACGAGTCTCTAGTCGTAATTTAATGGTAACAAATTGCCGTCAGTATTTCTGCAACTCGTAAAGATTTTAAGACCTGACCTATTTGCCAATGGTTGGTTCTCAAAAATCTGAATCGTAGATGATTGCAATTCGACCTACTTCATAATTATTAACAGGTTGCACATGATGAATCACTATGATTGGAGGCCAACATAGGGATGGTGGCCTGCTGGGGTCAGCAGACCACTATATATGATTGCCTTTGAATAAAGTAAAACATTATTTAAATGCAGTCTGTTTTCCTTAAAGGAAACAGGACTGTATTTAAAAAGGAAAGTTCACTTTCTTTTTTTCTGTGCTTAAGAGTTGGCCGTGTTCCCCTGGACTACTGCCTACTCTTCACCATTTTTGTTTTCACATTTACACAGGAGAAGGGGATCCCTTCCCTTCTGGAAATGCTGGGTAAAATATCAATGTTTTGTAAACAGATTTCAGTTGCAAAACATTGTGCTTGCTGTAGTATTTACTGCTCAAAAAAATATTTTTGAGACTAGTACATTTTCCAAACTGTACTATGTACAAATATGTTAGTGCGTAATTTCAGATTTATAGTGTGTCGGGAAATGACCTACCTCAATACTCACTCTGATTGGAGAGCATCACAGGAATATGGTTGCAGACTACCATGTCTGTCATTACCTGTCAACTAAGTAAACATTTGTTTTATAACTGCACCATGTTTGCCTTAAAAGAAACAGAGATGCATTTACAAAGAAAACTTTTTTCTTTTTTCTTTTTGTTTGCTAGAGTGTTGGTAGTTGTCCAGTGAATCACTGACTACCCCCACAGTAATTTTTGTAAACATTTTTTATTTACTATTCACATAGGGAAACGGGCCTCAATCCAGCTTGGTAGTCGGTAGAATTTCAATGGTTTGAAACCACTAATTAATTCTTAAACTGCCAATACATACGCATAAATGGAAGTGGCAGGGTTATTTTGTGTGCAAAAGCGTGTGTTCCAAATATCTGGTCAGTCAGTAACTGAGGTGCTCCAAGGATAAGGCAGCCAGCCACCAAGTACTTCAATTTATAGAAACAAACTGCCTTCAAGTAAACAATCAAAAGTCTCCTGAGCGCCAATTATTTTCCAAGATTCAAAAGTCCACCAGTAGTTTGTACTTTCATTTCCGCTTTATTTTTTTAGTCTTCACATGCATCCAAACAATTCCAACAGATCTTGTAGCCAAAACTTGTTTCATCAGTTGGTAATTCTACCTTTCACTTCATTAGGGCTACAAAAATAAATAACATTCCACCTTAGTAACACAATTCAGTGATATTGACTCCACCAAAAACATTCCAGTGTTAATGAATTCCTCTATGGAGGCAAGGAGGTCACTATCACCAATCCATACTCAAAAGGGGTGTACCCAAAACCGTAAGGACATAAGAAAAAATTATAGTAAGTTCACATTTTAGTCAGCCAGATACTGATAATTGTGCATGATAAATCTTCACCATGTCGTAATGATCCGAATATTATAAGTAAAAACTAAAAGGGAATAATTAAGAAGGAAATAATAAGACATAGTTGAAACAAAGGTAGAGCTGGAGGAGAAACAAAATCTCATTCTAAGAATAAGTTGTGCTCCTCATTAGATAAATACACCTGGTGTCGACAAATGCCCAGTAAGCAACATCTACTCCCTATACAGTGTATTCTACACACATCTTAAAATATGATGTAAAATCCCAAATATTGCAGCTAGTATATAATGCTAACATGTGAAAAGATTCTATAATCAAAACTAAAGAACAAACATAATCAAATTCCAGTGTAAACTATAACACTCTGGGAGTGTCATATGCGATCACTCCTGTCTCACCAAATCCTATCATATAGCTGCAGAAGTGTAAATATATGTAAGTCTCCACTCTCAAGTCTGTGGTATCCTATAAAAAAGATCATATGTTCGCATGGTCACTCCTATATGTTACTCTCGACAGTAAACATTTATCCACATCTGTTCCACAACTTTAGTTCTACACAACTTAGCAATTAAAATCACTTCTTTTGATCCCTGGGCATCTATGTCCATTTGTTAATACTATCTAACATCCAAAAGAAGATGCACTTGTTATTCTCCGAACGCTAACATGTTATACACTCTAACATGCAAGTATAACAGCATGCCACGTACTGCCTCTCGCAATATGTGTTTCTGCATCGACTATATAATATACAAAATAAACGAACATTTCAATCTAGTTGTATATTCCCATAAGCATAATGACATGGGGGAAACATAATCACCATCAGATATTACTTGAAATTATAATACACCAAAACCTAACTATAATTTGATAGGTCCCTTTGATCGCTTGTTACCTGAAACAATTCATAGCATGCGGAGAGTACTCCAACTGGCATGTATGATTACTGGTGTGCTAATTCCGCACCATCTTGGTTTGTGTTTTGTGTATTTATACCCAGTTACAAGGCTGCTTTATCGAAAATGGACAAAGAAACCTATTGTAAAATATAATCTTTCTACTTCCAAATATTATCATATTCTTTTGTAACCCATCAATCGATTTAAACTCCATACGCAACTCACTATATCATAAGCAGCATCAGAGTAAAGCAAATATATGTGACTTTGCCAAAATATATCCCTTGTAATCTTTCCTATATTAAATGTACTATTTTTGATTTAACTTATAAGAGTGTGGTTAAGAACAGTTCATACACTAAATTTCCTAAATATTATCCAAAAAGGAAATAAAATATCTGAAGATGTGTTCGTCAGGGCTAGTCAAAGTGGTGGCCATCTTTAAAGAGTAATTATTCCTGTTATTATATTTGTCATTACAATATAACAAAGACAGACTAACTAGCTCACACACTGCTTATGATGTACCTCATCATGTGTAATTAAAGAACACCAACCATGTAATACAATATTAAAAATTATCCAAAACTATACTGACAGGTGATTCATGACCATGGTTAATTTGTGACCACATCACGTTTGTACATCATTCGATATCTTGAAAGGAATGAAAATAAAGAAATGTTTATTTAATTCATTTTGAGTCTACTTTCTCCATATCACATATTCCTTATTAATCAGGACCACCCAAAATGTACATCAAAATGTGCATGGTATACCTTTAGTAACCATTGTAATAAAGGCAAAGGATAACCTAAAGGTGGCTACCATCTTGACAACATCATCCCCTATAGTAGTACAGCTTATCATTTCTTCACATTAAATTCTACAAAACACATACTCTCCACAGGCGGAATTGCAGCAGAAACACAGATTTCCAATCATGCATACAAGCCATTAAGAGGAGATTTAGGGCCAGGGGTTACCAGCAAAGAACCCTGGACAAAGCAGAGAAGCACATACTTCAGGTTACACGCACTGAGACACTTTGGGATAAGAAGTCCACCGAAAGTACTGCACAACCAGTGAGATTAGTCGCAAATTACAATCCAAAAGTAGACATCATGACTAGGAGCATGTATAAACAATGGGACATCTTAAGAGCTGATAAGTCCCTAGAGACATTTACTGCTAGTAGACCCATGGTCACATACAGAAGAGGTACTACTTTGAGAAGCATTCTAAGCCCGACTGTCCCCTCTGTTATCAAAGACAATGACTGGCTTACCAAACAAACGCTAGGCTTTCACAAGTGTGGGAGCTGTGGCATATGCAAATGGGCACTGCACAATACTCACAAATTCCAAGGTCCGGATGGGAGGGAATACACTATCAAGCAGAACATTCACTGTATGACCCGATTTTTCATCTATGTAATTGCTTGTAAATGCCAGAAGCAATATGTGGGCAGTACTATTCGGATGCTGAAGGACCGTATCAGTGCACATGCCAGATCGCTTAAACAAAAGGATGCTAGATACCCAATGGCCATACATGCCATGACCTGTAAAAAACAAGGACAGTATAAGCGATTCGATTTTTTTGGCATAGAAATGATTCCACCCCATCACAGAGGCGGAGACAGGGAACTGTCGCAACGCCGGGCAGAGGCCACTTGGATAATGCGCCTTATGGCGGTGGAACTAGGACTCAATACAGATCATGAGTTACAATATTTTCTAGGAGATTAAGAACTCATGGAAAGCATTGACATTGCATAGATTTTACACCTTATTGAGCGGGCTTTGATTAGAGTGTTGAGCGTAATAGATGGAATCTGTAACATCCATCTATGAGTCTGTGTTTACCTGACCTATAACGTATCCCTCAATACCTGTATTTCATTCCATATTTGACGGGTTATTACTGTTATGAGAAAGATACAAATAATTGCCTTTGCGTGACTGTACTAATGAATTAATGATCAGTATACAATGTTATTATCACCTGGTGTTACTTGGCACCAGTTCTATCTATCTCTGTACTCTTTCTTTGGTGACTGTTCTAATTGTTTCTATACATAGGGATTTTATAATTCAATTCCAGGATTCTCACATCTGGCTGCACCACTACCTTGTCAGTATATGACCTGTTGAGCCTACCACTACATCCTTTAATTCTGTCTTGAATGTGTTTCTGCGTTATCGGGTTGATTATACTGTATAACGTAATCAGTTTAACCCCTTCCATGCTGATGACGAACCCCAGCCGTCATGCACTACGGTGCTCGTGTGCTGATGACGGCTGGGGTTCGTCACAGCCCCGCCCTGTTCGTTTGTGTACAGCACAGCAGGGGAATCGCTGCCGCATGGAAGGGGTTAAACTTATAAACTCACGTAGTGTTGTGACCACAGAGCCGCGCCCATATAAGGAGATACTTGGGCTTTTTGCCATTGATACATTGCATTATTTCTCCTTGCACGTTTGAGTTAGCCATGTGATCAGACATCCTCGCCCGTGTGATGTATTACTTGAGATGTTTGCCATTGATACATGGCATTATTTCCCTTTGCACGTGTTGGGTGAATGGAGTTTAAATTATCAAATTGGGAGCACATTGATTTTAAGTTCGCGCCAGTTACATATACTTACATACTTTACTCATGGATTTGGAACTGAACACATTCTGTGTTTGTTTGCCGCTGTACACTTTCATGTAATCAACCTACTTCAGGGTTTGTGACGCATTGATCCTTCCGGAAACGAGGTCGGCGTTCTAGACATTATATGCTTCCGTTTGTACTTGAGACAGAGGCCCGGGCACTTACTTGCGTCCGGCATTGCATTCTGAACCACGCCGCCAGTGGGGTTACTCTTTTACCGCGTGGAAGGGAGCAGCATTAGGTGAGCCTTGGGTACCTAGAGAGTTCATGCGGGGGTTTTATCGGCATACCTGAACCCGTTCGAAGTTTTACATTTTACGATATTTACCGTTTTAGATGCGCCATATTGGTTTTATTTTTTGTCTTCCCGATATATACGGGTTTCAATAAGATAGGGTATGCTGCTAGTGTTTATTAATATTGCAGCATGGTGCTAAGGCTATCGGACGTAGTGATTTCACAAGACAGAGCTTTACGGTTACTCATGAAGTTACTTTTACGATGTTGCGCTTTGACACTTATATAGTCAGTGGTCATCAGAACCAGTGAGGACGTCTTTTTAATTATGGCTGTTATAGGATATTGATGATTGGATATTGTGGCTTAGTAGAAATCACCTTTTATAGTAAGTGTATAGTTGCACACCATGGAGGACATTAACTTCTAAATTTGTTTGAAATATACACTCATATTCATGTATATTCAAACCATGGTGGCTGCATAACTTTCACTTGCACACTCGATTCTCCCTTCTTTAGTGCTCCACATTGGTACTTACCAGTTACTCCTGGACACTACTTTTAAATTGGAGATTTCGGACGCTACAGCCGGGACGGAAGTACAACCGGCGGAGAGGTGAGAATAGTGGATTTGACCACCCAACAGTACCTCTAGAGTGTATTCTACCCATTCACTCATTAGACTCTGTTACCCTTCTTGTAGGAATCTTGACATTTGAACTATCTGTCCAATAGGTAAGATGGTACTCTAAGGATAGGTTTGTAGCTTGCTGCATGCCCTTTACTCCTTATCACCTGTCTCTTGTTTCTTCTCTTTTTTTTTTCTTCTTGACACTGCATATACTTCTGGGAAGATGCTTTTTAGTATGCGGAGCTCTGATTACACTTTATTCTTTTATGATGGTTGACAAACATGATTGAGACTTGATGGAATTTTTAGATTGTAAAAGACTGTTAGACGAGCCTTAACGTAATCTGTTTTTATCACATGTCTAAAATACAAGGCAACCATGAAGGTTTTTTGACATTATGCCAGATAGATGCACGGATTAGGTGACTTCTGCTCTTTTGTGCACACTCAGTGTGTGGGTTTGATTGGGATGTCACAACGGGTGAAGTTGTTTTGTTTTAATAGTCTGCCACCACATGTAAATGTTTTAGGCCAATACAATTGTGTAACGTATTGCCATTATACATCTTTAGCCCTGAAGAAGTCGTGGGTTACACCCTGGCGAAACATGTGTTGGCTGGGCACCTGGAAAACTAATAAACCAAACGAAAAAGAAAACGCCATCTGGATCATATATTGTGTGATTTTGTTGTTTTGGAAATACTTTCAGTATTAACACTGTTAATCAGAATTACGTGTGCACAGGTCATCTATATTACTGTTTTGTGATTTTGTTGTTTTGGAAATACTTTCAGTATTAACACTGTTAATCAGAATTACGTGTGCACAGGTCATCTATCTTACTGTTTTGAGGACTGTGGTCCGATTTGGCGGTTTTGGGTTATCCTCTTACCTGTAGCACCGTTGAAAATGTGTTAATTAATTCATTGATATTGTAAGTAGAGGCGCCAATACTTGCTTCATCACTACTAACCCTAGTATCAGTATTAACATACTCTCTTCATACTCATAATATAATCCATTTCTCTACATGTTCCATATTGGATTCTTTACCATACCATATTCAAAAGTCATGATCAATAAAATTAGGCAGTAATTCTTATACAGCAGGAATTCTTATACCCTAAGCCATCTGAAAATTGTGTTTAATTATTGGGAAATTAGCTAATAGAGATACAGTGTAAACAATCCACTACAAAAATAAAATTAATAGTAACCACATGATCCTCACCAAAACCCAGAAAATCCCTCCAGACCTAGGCAAAATTTAGAACCAAATAACAAATTAACTGTTATATCCCAATGACTATCTAGTCTATTGTTAGAAAACTCCTAATGTTTTCCCACAACACAAATAGAATTGTAGAAAAGGAAGGACAGGTGTGAAGAAGATCAGAATAAGTTCACCTTTGCTTGGAATGCAGCTAACCTCATGCAATCTAGGTTCCCAGAAAATATTGCATTTCATGGTCAATATTCACACTTCTTTCCACCGCATGTAGCTGCAATATCCAACGGGCTGCACCCTGACATAATCTCAGTTCCCAATTGAATCCTTACATCACTTAACACAGACTCAATCCCATGAAACCGAAAGCTCAGATGTGTATCTTGAGCCTCACAATCTTTTGCATGTATTTTTATTGGGTACCTGACACCCTGCTGTTTTAGTGCTCTGAAATTGTCCGAAATATGTTTTCTCAGTGATCTAATAGTACTTCCTATATATAATTTTCCACACTTTCAGATCAGCACATAAAAAACAAATCGACATTGCAATAAATGTGCTTACAAACAGCATATTCATATGAACTATTGTAGTTGAACTTTGTTCTTGACATTTGAGTATGGTAATGAATCTGACATGAGACATGTAGACAAATGGATTATATTATGAGTATGAGGAGAAAATGCATTTTGTAGAATATAGTTCTTTTAAAGTGAAGAAATGATAAGATGTGCTACAATAGGGGATGATGCAGTCAAGATGCCCACTGCCTCGAGGTTATACTTTGCCTTTATTGCAATGGTTACTTGAGTTATACCACGAGCATTTAGATGCAAAATGTGGGTCAGCCTGATTAATAAGGAGTATGTGATATGAAGAAAATAGACTCGAAATGAGTTAAATACATTTTTCTTCATTTTTGTTCCACTCAAGATTTTGAATGATGTACAAACATGTGAAGTGGTCACAATTTATAGATGGTCGTGACTCACGTCTCGATAGAGATTTGTATAATTTAATACTGTATTATATGGTTGGTGTTCTTTAATTATACATGATGAGGTACATCCTAAGTAGTATTTAAAATAGTTATTCTGTCTTTCTTATATTGTAATGACGATTGTAATTGTAGGAATAATTACATTTTCAAGACAGCTGCCATATTCTCTAGCCATGATGAACACTTCTTCAGATTTTTTTTACTTTTTAGATAATATTTATGCAACCTAGCAAAAGTAGTGTGCTAATCCATATTCAGATTAGTTAATTCATAAGTACCACGTGTAATGCAGAAGAGACTATATGCTGAGAAATGGCCGCCATGTTGATAAAATCATGCATATAGGTTTACTCTGATACTGCTTATGATGTAGTGAGGTGCATATGGAATTTAAATCGGTTGATGGGTTACAAGATGAAGAATAGTACATGGTCATTTGGAATTAGAAAGATTAGATTTTGCGTTAGGCTTATTTGTCCGTTTTCGATACAGCAGACTTGTAACTGGGTATAAATACCCAAACAAAGATGGCACGAAAGCAGCATGCCAGAAATCATACATGCCAGTTTGATTACGCTCCGTATGCTATGGTCTATTTCAGGTAATAAGCGATGTGAGTGACCTTTCAAATTATAGTTAGGTATTGGTATATTGTAATTTCAAATAAACAAGGATGGAGATTACGTTTCACCCGTCCCATTACGCATATGGGGATACATATGTAGATTGACATTTTTGTTTATTTTGTATATGATATGAGTGAAGCGGAAATCAATCAATCAAGCAGTACTTATATAGAGCAGCTTATCACCCGATAGGGTATCCAATGCACTGTGCTGCGGGTGTCAGTCAAAAAGCCAGGTCTTGAGTCCCTTCCTGTATCAGATCAGCGAGGGTGAAGTGCGGAGGTGGACCGGAAAAGTGTTCCAGGACTTAGCGGGGAGGTGGGAGAAGGAGCATCCTCTGTGACTGGAACACCCACTGCCCCACGCCCCCACCAACTTTTTAACCTCAGAAGAGACTAGATCAGCCACCAGCTCACCACTAAACCCCTCCATCACTAGGGCCACCTTTCCTGATGTCTGGATAAATGAAGAGGAGAGACCCCGTCCTCAAGAAACCCTCCGCAGATCTTAGCGAGCTCCAGAACTACAGTCCCATCTCACTGCTCCTGTTTCCCGCCAAAGTCCTGGAGAAGGCCATCAACCTCCAACTCACTGAATACCTGGAGAGAAACAACCTGCTGGACCCTTCCTAAGCAGGTTTCAGAGCCAATCACAGCACCGAGATAGCCCTGATTGCCACAACAGACGACATCCGCACCCTAATCGAAAGAGATTCAGCCACCCTGATCCTGCTTGACCTCTCCGCAGCCTTCAATACTGTCTCCCACCACACACTCATCGATCGACTGTGCAAGATCGGAATCACAGACTACACACTCAGATGGATGGCATCCCATCTCCCGGGGCGCACCCAGAGAATATGTCTTCCTCCCTTCGCCACACAACCCAAGCACACCATCTGCGACGTCCATCAAGGCTCATCCCTCAGTTCAACACTCTTCAACATCTACATGACACAACTCACGACATTAACATCATCTTCTACGCTGATGCTACCCAGCTAGCCCTCACTCTCTGCAGACTGCAGCTCAACGAAGACCAACTTCCACAACTGTATGCAGAACTTCTCTGCCTGAAGAACAACTGCCTGTAGCTCAAAACAGACACAACTGAAGTACTGATCTTCTGCAGGCATAGCTCCCTCTGGAAAGCTCCTGGTGGTCATCAGAACTCTGCCTCCCCCCACCCCTAAAGATCACGCCTGCAACATCGGCATCATCTTGGACAGCGAGCTCTATATGAAATGTTAGTTCAACACCATCTCCTTAGCATGTTTCAACACTCTCAGCATGTCCGCAAGGTGTTCAAGTGGCTCCCTATCAGCAACAGGAAAACTGAGATGAAGGCCCTCATCACCAGCCATCAGGACTACTGAAACACACTCTATGCAGGCACCTTCACCGAACTCATGAGAAGACTCCAGACGATCCAGAATGCACTGGTTAAACCTGCCCAAGAGGACCTACATCACCCAACACCTGCAAGACCTCCACTGGCTCCCCATCCAGAAAAGATGCCAATTCAAGCTTCTGACACATTCCTACAAAGCCCTCCATTCCCAAGGACCTGCCTACATGAACCACTGCCTGAATTTCCAATGACCTCCCAGGAACCTCTACTCACCTTCCCCTCGCACAGATACCATGCATCCGAAGCTGCTCACCCGGAGGACACTCCTTCTTCCACCTTTCCACCAAGTCCTGGAGCACTCTTCCACTCCACTTCCATACTTATTGCGTATTGCATGTTGTTATACTTGGTACACTTACATGTTAGGGAATATCACTTGTTAATGAGTGCATCTTCTGTTGGATGTTGGATAGTATTAACATATGGACAAAGACTCCCAGGACTCAATAGAAGTGATTTTAGTTGCTAAGTTGTATAGAATTACAGACATTGACTAGATGTGGATAAATGTTTACTGTCGAGAGTAGCGTGGAGGAGTGACAATGAAAACCTATGATCTTTTTTATAGGATATCACAGACTTGAGGGTGGAGACTTACATATATTTCCACTTCTGCAGCTACATGACAGGATATGGTGAGACATGAGTGTTTGCAGATTCTAGAAAGAAACCATGAGGTGACCATTTTGCATAATAGACTCCACCAACAAATTAGAAGAGAATTCCTTCCAAGCTGAGATGGGGTCCTGTATGCTGAATCTTCGACACGCAGCAGTCTGACATCCCTTGCGGGTTATTATCCTCGTCAAAAACACGGGGTCCTTCATCAGGTAAGGTCACTGGTTCTTCCCTAGGGATTTTTTGACTACAGATGCACATAGCTATACATGCTAAACATACAGGTTAAGCTAGGTACATTTTAGGCAAATGACTTAGGGCTCGCATTTCAGGAATATGCAAGTGCTACTGTTTTTATCTGAGCTGCTTATGTTCATCTTAATAGCACTATGGTAGAAATGTATCTACTATTTACTATATTAGTATTAGTAATCTCTTTCGTATGCTTCTGTCACCTGATTGTCGCAGCACATATGTTTTACACCAGATTGTCGCTGGACTTATTGAAATGTCCTAATCGAACAAACCTGTATATTTTCTGAGAGAAAGCAAGTATGAGTGCCTGAGCAAAATGCACTGTACTGTTTTCTACGATCCCTGAGAAAACAGGGTTGTCATGTTCAATGGTTTCCAGGGATTACAAATACCACTATAGAATGGAGTGGTAGTGGCACTGTAGAGCTAGCTGATCTAACTGCTGACCTATCCTGTGGGTGTGTCCAGAGTCGGTCTGGACACCAAGCCCTCACTTTAGGTCATCCAAAAGGCAGAGATCCTGGGGGACTCCTAGGAACTACACACCGCCAACGCTGGTTTGGTTCTTATATTAACAGTTAAAATCTGGGTAGTTCAGTCGTGCTTTTTCAGAAATCCCTACTCACACTTTTCAGAGACGTCTAAAGTGAGATGGGGAATCTGCCTCAGCTGAGCAGATATACTCTGTGTATTGGCTGTAGGTTTAGCAAACTTGTAAGGATAAAAGGTTCCCTACATTGTGCAAAACCCTACTTTCTTCTCTTCTAAAATGAGTGACCATGCTAGTAGCTCGGGGGAAGATACATTTGCAAACGCTCTTAACATCACAGAGAACTGCAGACATGCAGCAACAATAAAGCTGTTAGAACACAGCGAACCAGCAACAGGTGGCTGTTACCTTCAAGACTGAGGCACACGAGGTGTTCGGATCAGAGGTATTCTAATCCTGGGTTCAGTTCCTACCTGCAGATCCGGTGACTAAATTGCTCCACACATACATTGTAGATGAACCACCAGAAGAATATATCTCATACAAAGTTACTGAACTCCCGTTAACTTACCAGCAGCACAAAAACTGGTTTAAAGGCGCCCTCCCACACACATCTGTTGTGAGACTCGGTCAGCTCAGCATAGAAGGAGCGACCTGGTCAGTCTTAGCGACATACACTCCACATCCTGGGATAGATGCACTACCAGTGGTGAAGTCCGTGCAGTATACAAAGACATAGTCAGGCTATACAGACACATTGTCATGCGAACATTAACAGTCCAACCTGCGAGACATGCTCTAGCCGATCCACATCAAGCAATACCTACAATTAACCCACAGACACTAAAATCAGTGATAGGGACCATACCTTCCAAACAAGAGCGAATTCCGTACTGGATAGCACAAAAAATTACCCAGCTGGAAGCAGTGTTTCCCCATATACGGGTTCGCAGGAAAAGCACAGAATGCTAACCTTCTGCTTGCCAATGTGGATGGTTCCCTCGATTGAAGATTGCACCACTTGGGGAACAATTTTTGCTGCTGTATACATAAGAGTACATGCTACCCCTTCTTTAGCAGTTGACCTGATGTATTAAAACAGATTCAGAAGGAGCACGGGGAAGGACTTGCCCTGTTCTTGTGGTTTGAGAGTCTGCCATTTATTTCAGTATTATACTTCTACTTGTATTGTGTGCTCCTTTGTAACATGCACACGTCACTTTCCCTCTTGAAATGTATCATTTGCTACCTCTTGTATTTTGTTTGCTTTTGATAAATGCACAATTACCACCATTGCCTCATGTAACGTAACGTTTGCTCTTGTGTTTTGAGTATCTGCCATTTAGTGCAGTATTATACCTCTTTTTGTACTTTGTACACTTTTGTAACATACACACATGTCACTTTTTTCCCTCTTGTAACGTATCGTTTGCTACCTCTTTTATTCTGTTTGCTCTTGATACATGCACAATTGTCACTATTGCCTCATGTAACGTAACGTTCGCTCTTCTAACATGCTGACTTGTAATTTTTCCTCATGTTTCACTACTGTTCCTATTTTGAAGAGCTCTGACACCTTCGGGTAAAGTCCGCACTATATAAAAACGCATAAAATAAGTGAATAATGAAGCTGATGGGTAATTTTGCCCAAGTCTCTGCAATAATGCTGAGCAACATAAAGGGGGAGCAGCAGCAGTGGCCATACATAGCCGCCTAAGGAAAACAGCTCCCATCAATAGGGAGCGAGAATTACCAAAAATCAAAGAAACCTATGCTGCATTTGGTAGAGATAATTTGGGAACCAAAGCAGGGAATCGACAAATGGCAGGTGGTCCCAACAAAGACAACTCGAAGCAAGCATCCGCTTCTTTTAAAAAGAAATGGGAAAATAAAAATTCTAAAAATAACAATTCAGAAAAGAGTTCACGATCAAGGGGTGGGTCTCCCCAACCGGAGTCCTCTGAAGGAGGTACAACCTTAGGAATCATGAAAACATTAGGAAACCTGATAGGTATCAGAAAACTGATACACTTTCCTTTTGTTCCTTCCAGAATTTATCAAAAAACTCGGAGAAGGATGGGCGATCAGAACAAAAGACTAAAGATTGACCAAAGACAAAAAGGGCAACACATCGCACTTCAGATTATATTATCAAACAGGAAGAGACTAAAGGTTGACCAAAGTAAAAAAAAAAAAAAGGTCTCTTTGGGGAATATTTGACATTTGGATAGGACATGCTGTTAGCAGAAAGAGATTGGCAACCTGATTTGTGATAGAGTGCCCAAAAGGTGAAAGCCTCATTTTGCCTGCTTTCTCCGAACTTGTACCAGAATCTTTATAACATTCACACGTGCAGTAGTGGGCACTAGCGCTATCTCCGGCACTATACCGCAACCATGTATGGTGGAACGTGAAGTCTACCCACCATGAAATCCCATTAAAATAGTAAAGGGACGTATGCAGGATGGTAAGTTCCATCCCAGCAATACGAAAACACAATCTCTAGGAAATTGTACAGTTCAGTTGGCAGAGCTGAACGTCCTAATATAGGCACTACAGTATACGGATTGGGAATTCCCCACACTGATAGTGTGCGATTCGTTTTACTGTGTGCAGTGTTACAATGAATATCTTCATTACTGGGGCCAGAATGGGTTTAGAGATTCCAATGGTTGCACAATTAAGCATAAATTGTTATGGGAACAAGCGGCAATGCTGAAAGCATGTCTGCCACGGGCTCAAGTTATTCCCACCTTGAGTCACCAGCATGATGGCATACACACTGAAGGGAATTTACTGACTGATGAAGCCGCCAAGGCGACAGTGCGAACTGCTCCCATTGCTGCAATCACTCGTTCTAGCATGAGGATAGACAAATGGCGGGAAGTCCCAACAAAGACAACTCGAAGCATGCATCCGCTTCTTCTAAAAAACAAATGGGAAAACAAAAATTCTAAAAATAACAATTCAGAAAAGAATTCACGATCAAGGGGTGGGTCTCCGCAACCGGAGTCCTCTGAAAAGAGGTACAACCTTAGGAATCATGAAAACATTAGGAAACCTGATAGGTATCAGAAAACTGATACACTTTCCTTTCGTTCCTTCCAGAATTTATCAAAAAAATCGGGGAGGGATGGGCGATCAGAACAAAAGACTAAAGATTGACCAAAGACAAAAAGGGCAACACATCGCACTTCAGATTATATTATCAAACAGGAAGAGAAACTTAAAGCAAAACCTCAATTCCAAAAGAAGAAAGTAGCTGGCTTAAAGAGTAGACATAAAAGAAACCACAGCAATGGAGCGCACACCGCTAGCCCTTCCTCCGGATCGCCCCTCGGGATTCTGGTACTTGTAGTTCAATAGTGGATCACCCAGGTGGGTGCAAGTCGGTACTTGTTGGACTGATGAATCTCTAGACCCGATACATGTCCCGGGTTTTTGGGTATCGCCCAAGACATGGCTCGGGTTTCGGGATAACTTCCCTCATCAGTAGAGAAATGGTTAGGGGTGGAGGAGAAGGCCGCCAAACAACCGTCAATGGCCTCGATGCCCGAACCGGCACGCAGGGCAGCATCCAGGAGCCCGTCGGCTCAATGCTCAAGGGAGCCAATTGAAAGAAACCACAGCAATGGAGCGCACACCGCTAGCCCTTCCTCCGGATCGCCCCTCGGGATTCTGGTACTTGTAGTTCAATAGTGGATCACCCAGGTGGGTGCAAGTCGGTACTTGTTGGACTGATGAATCTCTAGACCCGATACATGTCCCGGGTTTTTGGGTATCACCCAAGACATGGCTCGGGTTTCGGGATAACTTCCCTCATCAGTAGAGAAATGGTTAGGGGTGGAGGAGAAGGCCGCCAAACAACCGTCAATGGCCTCGATGCCCGAACCGGCACGCAGGGCAGCATCCAGGAGCCCGTCGGCTCAATGCTCAAGGGAGCCAATTGAAAGAAACCACAGCAATGGAGCGCACACCGCTAGCCCTTCCTCCGGATCGCCCCTCGGGATTCTGGTACTTGTAGTTCAATAGTGGATCACCCAGGTGGGTGCAAGTCGGTACTTGTTGGACTGATGAATCTCTAGACCCGATACATGTCCCAGGTTTTTGGGTATCGCCCAAGACATGGCTCGGGTTTCGGGATAACTTCCCTCATCAGTAGAGAAATGGTTAGGGGTGGAGGAGAAGGCCGCCAAACAACCGTCAATGGCCTCGATGCCCGAACCGGCACGCAGGGCAGCATCCAGGAGCCCGTCGGCTCAATGCTCAAGGGAGCCAATTGAAAGAAACCACAGCAATGGAGCGCACACCGCTAGCCCTTCCTCCGGATCGCCCCTCGGGATTCTGGTACTTGTAGTTCAATAGTGGATCACCCAGGTGGGTGCAAGTCGGTACTTGTTGGACTGATGAATCTCTAGACCCGATACATGTCCCGGGTTTTTGGGTATCGCCCAAGACATGGCTCGGGTTTCGGGATAACTTCCCTCATCAGTAGAGAAATGGTTAGGGGTGGAGGAGAAGGCCGCCAAACAACCGTCAATGGCCTCGATGCCCGAACCGGCACGCAGGGCAGCATCCAGGAGCCCGTCGGCTCAATGCTCAAGGGAGCCAATTGAAAGAAACCACAGCAATGGAGCGCACACCGCTAGCCCTTCCTCCGGATCGCCCCTCGGGATTCTGGTACTTGTAGTTCAATAGTGGATCACCCAGGTGGGTGCAAGTCGGTACTTGTTGGACTGATGAATCTCTAGACCCGATACATGTCCCGGGTTTTTGGGTATCGCCCAAGACATGGCTCGGGTTTCGGGATAACTTCCCTCATCAGTAGAGAAATGGTTAGGGGTGGAGGAGAAGGCCGCCAAACAACCGTCAATGGCCTCGATGCCCGAACCGGCACGCAGGGCAGCATCCAGGAGCCCGTCGGCTCAATGCTCAAGGGAGCCAATTGAAAGAAACCACAGCAATAGAGCGCACACCGCTAGCCCTTCCTCCGGATCGCCCCTCGGGATTCTGGTACTTGTAGTTCAATAGTGGATCACCCAGGTGGGTGCAAGTCGGTACTTGTTGGACTGATGAATCTCTAGACCCGAAACCCGAGCCATGTCTCGGGCGATACCCAAAAACCCGGGACATGTATCGGGTCTAGAGATTCATCAGTCCAACAAGTACCGACTTGCACCCACCTGGGTGATCCACTACTGAACTACAAGTACCAGAATCCCGAGGGGCGATCCGGAGGAGGGGCTAGCGGTGTGCGCTCCATTGCGGTGGTTTTTACTAATTGGCTCCCTTGAGCTTTGAGCCGACGGGCTCCTGGATGCTGCCCTGCGTGCCGGTTCGGGCATCGAGGCCATTTACTGTTGTTTGGCGGCCTTCTCCTCCACCCCTAAACCATTTTCTCTACTGATGAGGGAAGTTATCCCGAAACCCGAGCCATGTCTCGGGCGATACCCAAAAACCCGGGACATGTATCGGGTCTAGAGATTCATCAGTCCAACAAGTACCGACTTGCACCCACCTGGGTGATCCACTATTGAACTACAAGTACCAGAATCCCGAGGGGCGATCCGGAGGAGGGGCTAGCGGTGTGCGCTCCATTGCGGTGGTTTTTACTAATTGGCTCCCTTGAGCTTTGAGCCGACGGGCTCCTGGATGCTGCCCTGCGTGCCGGTTCGGGCATCGAGGCCATTGACTGTTGTTTGGCGGCCTTCTCCTCCACCCCTAAACCATTTTCTCTACTGATGAGGGAAGTTATCCCGAAACCCGAGCCATGTCTCGGGCGATACCCAAAAACCCGGGACATGTATCGGGTCTAGAGATTCATCAGTCCAACAAGTACCGACTTGCACCCACCTGGGTGATCCACTACTGAACTACAAGTACCAGAATCCCGAGGGGCGATCCGGAGGAGGGGCTAGCGGTGTGCGCTCCATTGCGGTGGTTTTTATTAAAGAGTAGACATGCCCAGGTTACTGAGGACTCACCTTCTGAACGGGGAATGGGCTCTGACGATGCTAGACAGCGCGGCAGAAGTAACAATAGCTCGCCAGAACCTGAAGGATTTTCTGGTGACAGGAGTATTGAATGAACATATGACGGTGGAAACACCAGATACTAGAGTGAGTGTCCCGCATAGACTATATGAAATTACACTACAAACAGAGGGGGACATCTCAAGAAAAATTAAAGGTCTTTTTTGGGAAAATTTGACGTTTGGATAGGAAATGCTGTTAGCAGAAAGAGATTGGCAGCCTGAATTTGTGACAGAGTGCCCAAAAGGTGAAAGCGTCATTTTGCCTGCTTTCTCCGACTTTGTTCCAGAATCTTTAGAACATTCATACGTGCAATAGTGGGCACTAGCGCTAGCTCCGGCATTATACCGCAACCATGTAGGGTGGAACGTGAAGTCTACCCACCACGAAATCCCATTAAAATCTACTCCAAATCCTCAGAGACAATACCCTATTAAGAATGATGCAAAGAAACAGGTCAAAGAAATCTTAGACCAACTTAAATTCCTGGGCACTGGAAGAGTGCTGCTTTTTCCCGTCTCCCACCCTTTTCCCGTGGATGCCCTCTCTCAGCCTCCCACTGCTGATCACTTCTCACTCCAGTTGCTATCCCCTAGTCCCACCCATGCTCTTATTTTAAAATTATTCTTTTTGGGATATGTGCTGCATAAACTCTTATAATGGCCCAAAGGCGAGACCTATTGGCTATGCCAATGTTTGTTATTTATAATGTTGGGATCACTGTAAGATGGTGAAGATTTATCTGGCACAATTTTCAGTGTCTGGCAGACTAATATCTGAACTTACTATCATGTTTTCTTATCCCTTTTCGGTTTCTGGTACACCCCTTTTGAGCATGTGTGGGTGATGGTGCACTCCTTGCCTCCAAGGAGGAATTAATTAGCACCAGGATGTTTTTGGTTGAGTCAATATGACTGAAGCGTGTTACTGAGGCAGAATATAATTTGTTTTGTAGCCCTGATGAAGGCGATGGTAGATTTACCAAACGACGAAACACGTGTTGTCTATAAGATCTGTTGGAACTGTTTGGACGCATTTGAAGACTGAAAATAAAGCGGGAATAGAAATACCAACTACTGATGGACTTTTGAATTTTGGACAATAATTGGTGCTCAGGAGACTTTTTAATAATGATACATACCTAAAGGAACTGATATTTAGAAGGGATGCCTACAACGTGCTCCTTCTAAATAGTGATTTCTTATCCATTTCTAAACCTGTTTAATGAGTTGGGAACAAAGTTAATGATTCCTAAAATGGGTTGAGTACATTACAGAAAGCATTTTTCGGTCACAAATCCCAAGTTGGAATATTTGCGACTACAAAAATGCTTTATACAGCTGGCCCATTGATACATTACATACTTATTTAGGATTTGGATGGTATGTCTACAACACTCCCCTTCCAGATACTGTATCGGTATTCATATGGAATCCCATTTTGAGATTCCAGAAAACATAAGAAAAGGCATTTTAACAGTCACACATGCTTAGCACACCTGGCACCAAATGATCACAAAGTAAGGGATACAAGACATCCCAGAGGGTATTTCCCAGGATACACCAAGGTACAAAGACATTTTTATGGTCATTGTTATTCTTTAAATTCTAAAAAAAAACTACAACAGCTTGGGTTTTTTGAGGTGATTTAAATGGCTTTCAGTGATACGGTTACAGTCACCTTTGTAGGTAGATGAATATGGAACAGTGGAGATAAAGGTGGCAGACAGAGGAGAAGCAAATATATATTAGCAGATAGGGCTATACAAGTAAATGTAGCCCTTAACCTGCAGGTAGGTGCAGTCCTTAACCAAATATGAGGTTGCAGGTGGTAGGCACCAGCACTCATATTTGGAGATCAGGACTTATTTTTCATCATCAGAATTTCACCAAAATCAACAAACAGAAAGGCACGAAAGTGAGCTAGAAGGCAAAGCTAGTGGCAAAGGGAGAAAGCAGAGATGAAAAGGAACCCGCAAGAGTAAGAGATAAAGAGGTTGGAAGTAAAGAGTGGTGGAAGAGTGAGGCATTAGGTGGAATCAAGATTAGTTAGGCAGGATTGATATTTGGCAACTCCGAAATTCGGGGCCCCTCCAGTTATTATTATTACAAATGATCTCGGCAGATGCTGTAAGACGCAGGACCTTGTGGGAGACTGTAAGGTGTTTATTTATGATATGCAATAGAGAAGGTCTTGGCATTAGCAAGTAAAACAAGTTAGATTACATGAGCGAGTTTAAAATACGAATGCTCCAAGGAGCAGAGAGGGACTGGAGACTGGAAGGCCGATGAGCAGTGTGAAGCTGCAATGAAGAGGGAAGGACCAGCGAGGGTGGGTGAGGGCCCTAGCAATGATAAACTTCTAGCAATGCTGTGAGGGAAGCAGATACATACAGGAGGAGAGGGAGAAATACACATAGCATCTAGGGTGCAAGCCTGGGAGATGGGCAGGATGAGGGGGCGGTTGGGCGGAGAGTGGTGAGAGAACCATTCTAGCATATACAGCGATCCTGGAGGAGGATTCCCACAGGGATCAGACACAGGGGTTGTGACCAACCGTCCGTAAATTTCACGGACCGTCCGTAATTTGGACCTCATGTCTGTTGTCCGTGAGGATCCCTTTTACAGATGCCTTTTGTCTGTAATTTTGGCCATCACAGGTGGCAGCACTGCTCCCCTGTGAGAGGCCTCACCCCCTCTGATGGGGCCGCCTCGCACTCCTCCTGGAGCACAATAGCAGCCCCCACTCGCCCATTGTCATTCTGTATGCTGGGTAATTGCCACATACAGAATGTCAACGGGGCAGTCTGGGGTGTTAAAGCATGTGGTGACCGCCTCCTGCCTCAGTGTACAGCAGGGCATTATGTTAGATAACCGTTAAAACGCCCATGCTACAACTAGAGAACAGTTTATTTAAAGAAACCTGTAAAACAAGTTAAAAAGAACGCGTTATCGTTTTTTCACTGTCTCGTCATTTTAGAACTGAAAATCTCTATATTCAACAAAGCCATGGTTGCTGCTTTTTGATTTTAAGGAACTAACAACAATTGGCAAAGCCAATAGTACTGGCTTGTTGTTGGTGTAATGATACTTGCTGTATTATATATCTGGATGCAATGTCAGAAATAACATAATACCAGTCGGGCGGAACACTATGCTAAGCGCAGATTTTTAGCTTAGGTGTTTTAAACCAAGCCCTTAATCACATCAAACACCCCCTTTGAAGAGACCCCCCAGTATTTTACACCACCTAAAGCCCTGGAAACACCACCATGTCACAGTCACCTTACATCCTGGCACTGTGCATCATGCATGACTCATGACTTCAACGTTTTCAGACTGCTTATGTACCGGGACATAGTGAACTCTCACCCGGCGTACCCCACCCATTGCTTTAGGAATTACAGCAAGGTGAAGTTCTTGATGGGCCTCTTCTCTCTGCAACTCTGCAGACAAAGGCTCAGCTCATAATCTGAAAAGGTGGATGAGTAAATAAGTGAAGGAATATGTGAATGGCTGGATGGATTACTGAAAGGATGAATGGATGAATGAAAGGGGGAATGGATAGACAATGAAAGAAAGGATGAATGGGTGAATGAGTGGAAGTATGGATGAGAGAAAAGGTAAATAGATGGATGTATGGGTGGAAGGGTAGATGGATGGGTAAAAGGGTGGATTGGTGTGTGAATGGGTGGATGGGTGAGAGAAAGGATGGATGATTGATGAATTGATAAGTGAAAGGGTGAATGGATGGTTGGATGAGTGAAAGGGTGGATGTAAGGATTGATGAGTGAGTGAAAGGGGGTAGATGGACAAAAAGATGGATAGATGGGTAAAGTGAAAGGGTGGATGGATGAGAGAACGGGTGGATGGATGAGTGAAAGGATGGATGAGTAATAGGATCAATGAAGGGATTCATGAATGGATGAGTAGATGGATGCGTGGGTGGATGATGATGGATAAGTGAAAGGGGGAGGGAGAGAGAAAGGGAGGATGAATGACTGAAAGGGTGGAAGGATAAGTGACTGAGTGGATGGACGAGTAAGTGAATAGATGGGTAAAAGGGTAAATGGCTGGATGCGTGGAAGAGTGGATGGATGACTGCACGGATGGATGGGGTGAAAGGGTGGGTAGATGAATAATGGATGGATGAGTGAAAGGATGGATGGAGGGATGGATGAGTGACATGATGGATGGAAGTATATATGGTAGATAGGTTAGCAAATGGTTGAATATGTTTGGATATAGATGGGCACACAGATGGAAGGAGAGTGAACGGTGAAAGACTGAATGATGGATGAAAGAATGATTACATCTGGTAGCACCCATTTTCTTAAGTAACATTTCCTATACATTGACTTTCACGTTAATATGAGTCATTGTCTCTATATAATGTGTGTGATGTAACGCACTCCGACACCCTGCCCTACATACTTGGGATGAGTAACACTATAAAAGAAATTAAATACACATGAGAGACGCTCTAGGTGAATATGAGGGGCACCATTGGAGGGTGGTAGCAAGGCCCGACTGGCCGGTTCGGGCATCAGGTGTTTCCCTGGAAGGCTGGAAAGTGGGGGAGGGGGGCGGTTTTGTTACAGGGGGCTGGCACTGCGAAGATCCTTGTATATCCAGTAGTTTTCAATCAACAAGAAAAGTGGCTTCACTTATATTCAGGTGTGGTTCACCATTGTCTGGTGACTAATGTACCTGCTGGAGCGAGATGCGAGTTTTGAATCGTCTAAGGTAGCAAGCTGCGGCCATTCTGAAAAACCGTGAAGTGCACGATTGTCTCAACCTAATATAAACTTATTTAGACTTGTACTTAGGTGGTTGTTTATTTACTTACTTATATACTATTGTGCGACCATCTCTGACGTGTCTGTAAAACGTATCTTTTGTCCCGAAGTTTTGTCCTGAATTTTGCCCTTTTGTGCTGAATTTTTGTCCTGAATTTAGTCCCTTCGTCCTGAATTTTTACACTCACCGTCCTGAATTTGCACCTCTGCCAGTTAGTCACCCTAGTTTTAGATTATGGTGATACACTGGAGGCCAGTAAGAGATTTAGTTCTCCATCACAATGAAGATTAGGGTGAAGAAAGGAGGGAGAGTTCCAACACCTAGTCTTCACAGGGAACGTGGGGCCGAAGGTGAGCAGGTTAACTGACATTAGAGAAAGTGACTTCAGACATTTGGTATAGCACGAATGCTATTGGCCCCAATCCAAACAAAGGAAAATGCCAGCCACTCAAGCCTATTGTTTGGTAGTAAAGGAAAGTCGGGGTCTAGTGGTACCCTCAAACACTTATGTGCCGGTGCCACTGCACCTACTACCCATTGATAGCTTTGTTCCTGGCTTTAGAATAGAAATAAAGACCAGGCGACAAAGATCAATACACAGTCCCATCGAGCATAGAGTTAATGTTAATATATTTTGTAGAGCGTGCATATACCAAAAGATGAATCTTGGCGCTGTGTCTGAACAGCATCTAACAGAAGCAAAAAAGAGAAAGGGCCTACTTAGAGTCCACGGGTAACAGCCAGGTCTTTAGTTGCTTTCTAAAACTAAACAGATTGGTCTGTGCTCTAAGAGGTGGTCTGGCAGATTCTAGCAAGACGGTCTCCTGAGAGACTAGATATCAAGAGACCCATTCTCTATACCCCGATAAAGTACTATGAGTAGGACAGACTCAAGAACAACCTGGGCTTCAGCAGACAAGGTGTGTGATGATGTGTATTTGCCCAGTCAGGAATAGAGAAAAAGAAAGACGTGGCAGTGAGGAAGCAAGTGATGATGGCTTACTCACGGGCGGTTTGGCTTACTGAAGGTTAAGCAATATAACTGAAACAGTGTGCTAGTAGCAGAGGTTGAGGCATGGGCAGTGGAGCAGTAGGGGAAAGCACAAAGTGTTTTAGGTCAGCTTTTGCACAGTTAGTCATTACATTGTGTCATATCAGTTTCATATTGGTACGTGGTGTTTCTGCTACTAGGGTGATAAATAAATTCCACATTTCTAGAGCGCAAACTTATCACCCCTAAGAGTATCCAGGAGCTGGGGGGGGGGGGGGGGCTGCGTCAGGGAGATTAAGTGGGCTATTGTCCACAGCCACATGATGCTGACCTAAGCTGCCGCCGGCGATCGAACTGTGAGCCCAGCACTCTGGAGCTAGACGCGCTGGCCGCTGCACACAATGTGTGGGTGGCAATTCAGTGGCTGTGTATAAAGCACACTGCAGAGGTGCATCATTGGTAGGTGTTCTGAAAACTGACAACCAAAGCCAGTAAGTGAGCAACTGCTGCTCTAAAACCTAACAGCCAAGGTCAGTGCACCATTGATTGCGGTTCTAAAAAAAAAGAATGAAAAATAAATCCATGGTGAGTGACCAAGCAACTACTGTTCTGAAAACTGATGGCCAATAGTGCAACAGTGACTACTCTTCTCAAAACTAATGACCATGGTCAGTACATAAGTAATTAGTGTTGTGACAACTAATAGCTATGCTCAGTGCAACAGCGTTTGCTGTTCTGAAAACTAATAGCCAAAATCAGTTCATCTTCAATTGTTTGTGTGGAAAGTAACAGCCAAGGTAAATGCTCAAGTGATTTCCTTTCTGACAACTAAGTGGCAAGATCAGTGCACCAGTAATTTCTATTTTTAAATTGTTGTGAATTATGCAAATAAAACTGGGGGAAGGAGACCCCAGTGGAAAAAATCCTGTGCTCCCAGGATGGATAGGCCTCTGTGGAACCTAGGGGAAATGGCATATAGAGAAATGTGACTAGCATATGACCACTAACTGCTTTCATCTGGTGTGACTTGAAGGCCCGAAGGTTGAATTCTGCTTTGGTCGACTTGGCATTCCAACTTTTCGAAGTCAATTGGCTGCCATTAAATTAGGCAACATTAAAACTGGTAAAAAGTAGCACATACTGTTGTTTACAAAAAGGATTAGTTACTTACCTGTAATCCTAGTTCTCTTCCAGGGATATCCTCATCAAAGTCATAAGCACTAGAATATTCCCGCCCATGCGCGGGACCCCGGAAACACCATCATATATGTGAAAACATATATGTATCTATATATATCTATATCTATCTATCTATCTATCTTTCTATCTATCTATCTATCTATCTATCTATCTATATATACATATATATACATATATATATATATATATATATATATATGTATATATATATATATATATATATATATATATTAAACACACACACGGGAATCCCTTCGAAATGAGGCCGCAGAGAGAAGAATTAATTCAGCATTTTAATGTCAGCATGCCGGCAAATGGCATAACGGGGCCCAGGCCACACAAACTGCAAACGCCGACGCGTTTCGGGAATGATAATCCCTTCATCAATGGCGTGATGTTCCTGAGGAGATAAGCAACGCTATTGTTTGGCGCACCTTATGTAATCTTCAACACCTGCCCTCGTGGGTGTGGCCGAAACTACGGCCTCATGGATGTTGTAGTGCGCCAATGTCTTTCCCAAGTGGGCGCGCTGATTACTTCCAAAAATTAAAACATGGTACAATCCCAAGTGGGTGGAGGCGGGCATCCGCTGTCATTTGCCCCGATTTGCTGCTGGCATAGTGAATGAAGCTGGCACTACCCTGCATAGATGCCAGCCAGTCTCTCTTCCTGTGTACAAGCGCCGCATCGGTACTTGCAGGACCCGCCAAACCTGCGGTGAGCCTCCCTTCACGGCCGGAAAAAGCCGTTTTCTATTAAACACACACACAGGAATCCCTTCGAAATGAGGCCGCAGAGAGAAGAATTAATTCAGCATTTTAATGTCAGCATGCCGGCAAATGGCATAACGGGGCCCAGGCCACACAAACTGCAAACGCCGACGCGTTTCGGGAATGAAAATCCCTTCATCAATGGCGTGATGTTCCTGAGGAGATAAGCAACGCTGTTGTTTGGCGCACCTTATGTAATCTTCAACACCTGCCCTCGTGGGTGTGGCCGAAACTACGGCCTCATGGATGTTGTAGTGCGCCAATGTCTTTCCCAAGTGGGCGCGCTGATTACTTCCAAAAATTAAAACATGGTACAATCCCAAGTGGGTGGAGGCGGGCATCCGGCCGTGAAGGGAGGCTCACCGCAGGTTTGGCGGGTCCTGCAAGTACCGATCCGGCGCTTGTACACAGGAAGAGAGACTGGCTGGCATCTATGCAGGGTAGTGCCAGCTTCATTCACTATGCCAGCAGCAAAGCGGGGCAAATGACAGCGGATGCCCGCCTCAACCCACTTGGGATTGTACCATGTTTTAATTTTTGGAAGTAATCAGCGCGCCCACTTGGGAAAGACATTGGCGCACTACAACATCCATGAGGCCGTAGTTTCGGCCACACCCACGAGGGCAGGTGTTAAAGATTACATAAGGTGCGCCAAACAACAGAGTTGCTTATCTCCTCAGGAACATAACGCCATTGATGAAGGGATTTTCATTCCCGAAACGCGTCGGCGTTTGCAGTTTGTGTGGCCTGGGCCCCGTTATGCCATTTGCCGGCATGCTGACATTAAAATGCTGAATTAATTCTTCTCTCTGCGGCCTCTTTTCGAAGGGATTCCTGTGTGTGTGTTTAATAGAAAACGGCTTTTTCCGGCCGTGAAGGGAGGCTCACCGCAGGTTTGGCGGGTCCTGCAAGTACCGATCCGGCGCTTGTACACAGGAAGAGAGACTGGCTGGCATCTATGCAGGGTAGTGCCAGCTTCATTCACTATGCCAGCAGCAAAGCGGGGCAAATGACAGCGGATGCCCGCCTCCACCCACTTGGGATTGTACCATGTTTTAATTTTTGGAAGTAATCAGCGCGCCCACTTGGGAAAGACATTGGCGCACTACAACATCCATGAGGCCGTAGTTTCGGCCACACCCACGAGGGCAGGTGTTGAAGATTACATAAGGTGCGCCAAACAACAGCGTTGCTTATCTCCTCAGGAACATCACGCCATTGATGAAGGGATTTTCATTCCCGAAACGCGTCGGCGTTTGCAGTTTGTGTGGCCTGGGCCCCGTTATGCCATTTGCCGGCATGCTGACATTAAAATGCTGAATTAATTCTTCTCTCTGCGGCCTCATTTCGAAGGATTCCTGTGTGTGTGTTTAATAGAAAACAGCTTTTTCCGGCCGTGAAGGGAGGCTCACCGCAGGTTTGGCGGGTCCTGCAAGTACCGATCCGGCGCTTGTACACAGGAAGAGAGACTGGCTGGCATCTATGCAGGGTAGTGCCAGCTTCATTCACTATGCCAGCAGCAAAGCGGGGCAAATGACAGCGGATGCCCGCCTCCACCCACTTGGGATTGTACCATGTTTTAATTTTTGGAAGTAATCAGCGCGCCCACTTGGGAAAGACATTGGCGTACTACAACATCCATGAGGCCGTAGTTTCGGCCACACCCAGGAGGGCAGGTGTTGAAGATTACATAAGGTGCGCCAAACAACAGCGTTGCTTATCTCCTCAGGAACATCACGCCATTGATGAAGGGATTTTCATTCCCGAAACGCGTCGGCGTTTGCAGTTTGTGTGGCCTGGGCCCCGTTATGCCATTTGCCGGCATGCTGACATTAAAATGCTGAATTAATTCTTCTCTCTGCGGCCTCATTTCGAAGGGATTCCTGTGTGTGTGTTTAATAGAAAACGGCTTTTTCCGGCCGTGAAGGGAGGCTCACCGCAGGTTTGGCGGGTCCTGCAAGTACCGATCCGGCGCTTGTACACAGGAAGAGAGACTGGCTGGCATCTATGCAGGGTAGTGCCAGCTTCATTCACTATGCCAGCAGCAAAGCGGGGCAAATGACAGCGGATGCCCGCCTCCACCCACTTGGGATTGTACCATGTTTTAATTTTTGGAAGTAATCAGCGCGCCCACTTGGGAAAGACATTGGCGCACTACAACATCCATGAGGCCGTAGTTTCGGCCACACCCAGGAGGGCAGGTGTTGAAGATTACATAAGGTGCGCCAAACAACAGCGTTGCTTATCTCCTCAGGAACATCACGCCATTGATGAAGGGATTTTCATTCCCGAAACGCGTCGGCGTTTGCAGTTTGTGTGGCCTGGGCCCCGTTATGCCATTTGCCGGCATGCTGACATTAAAATGCTGAATTAATTCTTCTCTCTGCGGCCTCATTTCGAAGGGATTCCTGTGTGTGTGTTTAATAGAAAACTGCTTTTTCCGGCCGTGAAGGGAGGCTCACCGCAGGTTTGGCGGGTCCTGCAAGTACCGATCCGGCGCTTGTACACAGGAAGAGAGACTGGCTGGCATCTATGCAGGGTAGTGCCAGCTTCATTCACTATGCCAGCAGCAAAGCGGGGCAAATGACAGCGGATGCCCGCCTCCACCCACTTGGGATTGTACCATGTTTTAATTTTTGGAAGTAATCAGCGCGCCCACTTGGGAAAGACATTGGCGCACTACAACATCCATGAGGCCGTAGTTTCGGCCACACCCACGAGGGCAGGTGTTGAAGATTACATAAGGTGCGCCAAACAACAGCGTTGCTTATCTCCTCAGGAACATCACGCCATTGATGAAGGGATTGTCATTCCCGAAACGCGTCGGCGTTTGCAGTTTGTGTGGCCTGGGCCCCGTTATGCCATTTGCCGGCATGCTGACATTAAAATGCTGAATTAATTCTTCTCTCTGCGGCCTCATTTCGAAGGGATTCCTGTGTGTGTGTTTAATAGAAAACGGCTTTTTCCGGCCGTGAAGGGAGGCTCACCGCAGGTTTGGCGGGTCCTGCAAGTACCGATCCGGCGCTTGTACACAGGAAGAGAGACTGGCTGGCATCTATGCAGGGTAGTGCCAGCTTCATTCACTATGCCAGCAGCAAAGCGGGGCAAATGACAGCGGATGCCCGCCTCCACCCACTTGGGATTGTACCATGTTTTAATTTTTGGAAGTAATCAGCGCGCCCACTTGGGAAAGACATTGGCGCACTACAACATCCATGAGGCCGTAGTTTCGGCCACACCCATGAGGGCAGGTGTTGAAGATTACATAAGGTGCGCCAAACAACAGCGTTGCTTATCTCCTCAGGAACATCACGCCATTGATGAAGGGATTTTCATTCCCGAAACGCGTCGGCGTTTGCAGTTTGTGTGGCCTGGGCCCCGTTATGCCATTTGCCGGCATGCTGACATTAAAATGCTGAATTAATTCTTCTCTCTGCGGCCTCATTTCGAAGGGATTCCTATGTGTGTGTTTAATATATATATCTATATATATATATATATATATATATATATATATATATATATATATATATATATCACCTCCACGTTGGTTCACAACTCGGGACTCATGCAGCGCTCGAGCATGTGCGTTATCCTGCGGCTGAACCCACGCCGCTCAATATTGCCAATAACTTTTCCCCACCAAGGGAAAAACGGGTCGCACAGCCAGTTTTGGTTTTAACAGCAATCTCCTTTTATTACTCAAGGTTTCACAGGGCAATAGCGCAACTGATCTACGCGTTTCGGTGTCTCTCCACCTTGCTCACGATCAACGGGTTTGCCCCACCCATTAGCTTTTTAAAGATTACATTTTTTTCTTTACTTGCATTTCCTGTCACATGTTGTCCCAAGGATTCTGGTCCTTGTAGTTTGCATCTTGTATTTAACAAAAAAGTCAACCCTGATAGTGCAAAGGATAATATTTTTAAACAATCATGTTTTCTTGGTTGTGTTATTATGTCCTGTGTATATTGCCTTCCAATAGGCTTATGCAAATTCATGTTTTTATGCCCTCCAATGGGCTGGTTTTTTATGTGTTGTAACCACTACTGGACAATTCATCATGTTGGAGTTCTTTTGTACTGTTTCTCCTTCATAAGTGCACATATAATTCCTCCGATTGATTCAATCCATTTGGATGCAGACTCCTCAGATTGATGATAAATCGCGATTCTGCTTGCCTCAGTTTTCTCTCCCGGTCACCTCCACGTTCTCCTTTTGGGATTGTTTGTATCCCGTAAAATCTTAGTTTTTGCCAATCTGCCTGATGGTGTTGTTCCATATGTTTAGCTATGGCATTCGAGCGGTCCTTGTGGATTGTTGCCCGCATATGTTGCAAAATTCGATTTTTCAATTCTACTGTTATACTGCCCACATATTTCATTGGACATGGACATTCAACTACATACACCGTAAATGGGGTTTTACAAGTGATGCACTGTCTGATTTGCCACTTCTTCTTGTTGGCTAAGGTTAGCTCTTTTGTGGGTTTGGCTATTTGACACACCTTGCATCCATAACATTTCACAAATCCTTTGGTTTTGAGCCAATCATCTTGTCGTTTCTTTTGAAAATGACTGTGAATTAAGTGATCTTTTAAGTTTTTTGCACGTCTGTATGTTATTGTTGGATGATTACCCACAATTTCCTTTACTGTGTCATCCAATTGTAACAATTTCCAGTTCTTTCTTAGAATTTTCCCAATTTTTTCACTTTCTTGAGAGTAGTCCATGATCAGACGAATTTTTCCCTTTTCTTTATCATCTTCCAGATTTTTTCTCTCTAGACATTCTTCTCGTGTCTTCATCCTTGCTCTGTTCAAACTTTTTCGTACGATTTTCTGTGGATATTTTCTGTTTATGAATCTCTCCATGGTGTTTTTACTGTTCACTTCCCACTGATCTTGTTCACTGCATATCCGCCGGACTCTCAAAAATTCACCGTACGGTATGCTATTTAGCAATGTCTTTTGGTGGAAACTGGTCGCTTCAAGAGTGGCATTAGTTGAAGTAGATTTTCTGTGCAGAGTTGTGTGAATCTGCCGATCCTTAATATAAATTTCAGTGTCCAGAAAGATGATTCTTTCTTTACTCATATTGTACGTGAATTTCAAGTTTGTTACACTGTTATTCAATATTTGAAAATATTCCTGGAATTCCGCTTCCGTTCCATCCCAGATTATTAGCAGATCGTCTATGAACCTTTTCCAGCTCACAATTTTCTCAACTGATGTTTCAGGTTTTGAATTCCAAGCCATTTCTTGCTCCCACCATCCCATAGTGAGACATGCGTAGGAAGGACTAAAGGCAAATCCCATTGCTGTTCCATTTCGTTGTTTAAAAATTTCTCCACCAAACGTGAAAAAGTTTTCCTCCAAGCAGATTGTGATCATTTCCAGTAACATTTTATTATGATTACTGAATTCCAAATTTCTTTCCTTTAAGAAAAAAATGCATGCATTTGTTCCCATGTCATTGTCAATGTTGGTATATAACCCAATTACATCCATAGAGATCAGGTAATAGGAATCTTGCCAAGGTGTGTCTAGTATTATTCGCAGTAGATCATTCGTGTCCTGAATATATGAGTTTAATTTTGCAACAAACGGTTGTAAAAAGTGATCTATGTATTCCGCCATCGGTTCCAATAACGATCTTTTGGCGGATATTATTGGTCTTCCCGGGGTTTTTTTTTGGTCTTTGTGTATCTTTGGCAAGAAGTATATGGTTGCCAATATGGGATGAGTCACTGTCAGGAATCTCCTCTCTGTTTCATCAATGAGTCCTTCCGATGTCCATACACTTAGTTTTTCATCGATTTTTTTCTTTGTTTCCACACCTGGATTCTGTTTTAATTTCTCATAGTGATTGGTGTTTCTTAGTTGACGATGAGCTTCTATCATGTATGCGCTTCGATCCATTATTATCACGTTTCCACCCTTGTCGGCGACTTTTATTTCTATCTTGTCATCCTCAGACAAGTTTTTTAATGCCATCCGTTCCTGCTTTGTTAGGTTATCATCATCAAAATTCCATTTCAATTTGTAGATGTCTTGAATCACCGCTTCTTGGAATAAATCCACTTTGTTTCCTGGATTCAATTGTGGGTAAAATCTGGATTTAGGTTTTTTTCCACTCAAACCTGCCCCACGTTGATTTACCACTTGTGATAAGGTGAATTCCTTCATTGGATCTTGGTCAATGTTCATTAGAGTCAACAGACCTTCTGCGTCACTTATTTGTAACATAGCTTCATTTGTTTCCATTTGATTAGGCTCTTTCTCCTTTAGTGTATTTTCCTTAAAAGCTTTTGCCAATTTGATTTTCCTGATATATAGGTATAGATCAATCCTGACCTGGGCCAAATTCATATGACTTTTCGGGCAAAAGTTTATTCCCCTTTTTAGTAAAGTTATTTCTGTGTCCGTTAGCTGTCTACTTGATAAGTTTATTACTTGTAGCTCATCAGGTATTACTTCCGCCTCTGTCGCATGTTCCTTGTTTCCACCCCTGTTCTCTCTGTTCCACCACTTGCTCCTTTTGCCTCTTCTGTTGTATTTTTTCCGGCCCATTGCCTTCCCCTTCCTCTTCCTCTTCGTGGTTGGAACTGTGGGGTTGGTCGATTTTGCTCCCAATACCGTTGTTGCAACACGAGGCGCATATCCCCTAAAAAAGGAATCCTATTATTTGCATCTATCTCGCCACTTTGTATTTGGTAAGTAGATACCGTTGAAGATGCTGAGCTAGACATGCTGGACATACTTGCCCAAGCCATTTGTTCCTTCAAGCCATCAAATTTTCTTGCAAAAGAGAAAATACGGCCTTCCGCATAGTCATTTGTGTCTCTGAGGAATTTAGAATGTTTCCGATCCATCACAACTTCTTCATGTTTGTCTATTTCAATCTCCAAATCTTCTTTGAATTTTGTCATTTCTGAGGTTAATTTTAAAGTGTCCAGTTCTTTTTCCACCTCCTGCAATTCTTGCTTTAATTTTGCCAACGATATCTCTATATGTTTTATCAGAATTGCGATTAAACCCAGTGAGGAATGCAGTAAGAACTCGCCCCACTCCTCTAACAGTTCATTGGAAGCTTCATGATTGTTTGGCATAAGTAGGATCCTAAGTCCTCTAGGAACCATTTTCGCCTCAAAATATTTCTTCAACGTGATAATCTCCCATGATTTATTTATTTCCTTACGACTCAGTTTCTCCCAAGTTTTCAATTTACTTCTGGCATCTGATTTGCCTGCTGCGGATGCTGTTGCTGCACCCGTTTTTTCTTTCAGGTTGCTTTTGTCAAATAATTCATTTACTTTTGCTGTGCATTTCGCTTCACGTTTCTCCATACTTGCGCTATTAACTTGCTTTTGCCCTTTAATTTTTGATCGTATTGCTTATTTACTTCTTGCTGAAACTTTCAAATGCTGGCCGGTACTTCCACAATTACACTTTAGTAGTATGCTATATTCCGCTTTTTCACTCTGAAACAATTGCGGTTTTACAACTGGTAATTAGGTTTCCCGCTGCTTAGCCGACAACGCCTTTCCTTTTTCCATTCACACGCGTTCATGCAGCTCACAGCGCTTACCGGAATCTTCAGCGCGTGTTCTGCTTCGCGTTTGGGTTTTCTTTTTTCTCCGCTGCTTGTACTCGCTGCCTCTCATGGAATCAGGTTTCCTTTTTGATCGGCGTTCACTGCTTCCCGAAAATAATCACCTCCACGTTGGTTCACAACTCGGGACTGCGACAGAGGCGGAAGTAATACCTGATGAGCTACAAGTAATAAACTTATCAAGTAGACAGCTAACGGACACAGAAATAACTTTACTAAAAAGGGGAATAAACTTTTGCCCGAAAAGTCATATGAATTTGGCCCAGGTCAGGATTGATCTATACCTATATATCAGGAAAATCAAATTGGCAAAAGCTTTTAAGGAAAATACACTAAAGGAGAAAGAGCCTAATCAAATGGAAACAAATGAAGCTATGTTACAAATAAGTGACGCAGAAGGTCTGTTGACTCTAATGAACATTGACCAAGATCCAATGGAGGAATTCACCTTATCACAAGTGGTAAATCAACGTGGGGCAGGTTTGAGTGGAAAAAAACCTAAATCCAGATTTTACCCACAATTGAATCCAGGAAACAAAGTGGATTTATTCCAAGAAGCGGTGATTCAAGACATCTACAAATTGAAATGGAATTTTGATGATGATAACCTAACAAAGCAGGAACGGATGGCATTAAAAAACTTGTCTGAGGATGACAAGATAGAAATAAAAGTCGCCGACAAGGGTGGAAACGTGATAATAATGGATCGAAGCGCATACATGATAGAAGCTCATCGTCAACTAAGAAACACCAATCAGTATGAGAAATTAAAACAGAATCCAGGTGTGGAAACAAAGAAAAAAATCGATGAAAAACTAAGTGTATGGACATCGGAAGGACTCATTGATGAAAGAGAGAGGAGATTCCTGACAGTGACTCATCCCATATTGGCAACCATATACTTCTTGCCAAAGATACACAAAGATCAAAAAAAAAACCCGGGAAGACCAATAATATCCGCCAAAGGATCGTTATTGGAACCGATGGCGGAATACATAGATCACTTCTTACAACCGTTTGTTGCAAAATTAAACTCATATATTCAGGACACGAATGATCTACTGCGAATAATACTAGACACACCTTGGCAAGATTCCTATTACCTGATCTCTATGGATGTAATTGGGTTATATACCAACATTGACAATGACATGGGAACAAATGCATGCAATTTTTTCTTAAAGGAAAGAAATTTGGAATTCAGTAATCATAATAAAATGTTACTGGAAATGATCACAATCTGCTTGGAGGAAAACTTTTTCACGTTTGGTGGAGAAATTTTTAAACAACGAAATGGAACAGCAATGGGATTTGCCTTTAGTCCTTCCTACGCATGTCTCACTATGGGATGGTGGGAGCAAGAAATGGCTTGGAATTCAAAACATGAAACATCAGTTGAGAAAATTGTGAGCTGGAAAAGGTTCATAGACGATCTGCTAATAATCTGGGATGGAACGGAAGCGGAATTCCAGGAATATTTTCAAATATTGAATAACAGTGTAACAAACTTGAAATTCACGTACAATATGAGTAAAGAAAGAATCATCTTTCTGGACACTGAAATTTATATTAAGGATCGGCAGATTCACACAACTCTGAACAGAAAATCTACTTCAACTAATGCCACTCTTGAAGCGACCAGTTTCCACCAAAAGACATTGCTAAATAGCATACCGTACGGTGAATTTTTGAGAGTCCGGCGGATATGCAGTGAACAAGATCAGTGGGAAGTGAACAGTAAAAACACCATGGAGAGATTCATAAACAGAAAATATCCACAGAAAATCGTACGAAAAAGTTTGAACAGAGCAAGGATGAAGACACGAGAAGAATGTCTAGAGAGAAAAAATCTGGAAGATGATAAAGAAAAGGGAAAAATTCGTCTGATCATGGACTACTCTCAAGAAAGTGAAAAAATTGGGAAAATTCTAAGAAAGAACTGGAAATTGTTACAATTGGATGACACAGTAAAGGAAATTGTGGGTAATCATCCAACAATAACATACAGACGTGCAAAAAACTTAAAAGATCACTTAATTCACAGTCATTTTCAAAAGAAACGACAAGATGATTGGCTCAAAACCAAAGGATTTGTGAAATGTTATGGATGCAAGGTGTGTCAAATAGCCAAACCCACAAAAGAGCTAACCTTAGCCAACAGGAAGAAGTGGCAAATCAGACAGTGCATCACTTGTAAAACCCCATTTACGGTGTATGTAGTTGAATGTCCATGTCCAATGAAATATGTGGGCAGTATAACAGTAGAATTGAAAAATCGAATTTTGCAACATATAAGGGCAACAATCCACAAGGACCGCTCGAATGCCATAGCTAAACATATGGAACAACACCATCAGGCAGATTGGCAAAAACTAAGATTTTACGGGATACAAACAATCCCAAAAGGAGAACGTGGAGGTGACCGGGAGAGAAAACTGAGGCAAGCAGAATCGCGATTTATCATCAATCTGAGGAGTCTGCATCCAAATGGATTGAATCAATCGGAGGAATTATATGTGCACTTATGAAGGAGAAACAGTACAAAAGAACTCCAACATGATGAATTGTCCAGTAGTGGTTACAACACATAAAAAACCAGCCCATTGGAGGGCATAAAAACATGAATTTGCATAAGCCTATTGGAAGGCAATATACACAGGACATAAAAACACAACCAAGAAAACATGATTGTTTAAAAATATTATCCTTTGCACTATCAGGGTTGACTTTTTTGTTAAATACAAGATGCAAACTACAAGGACCAGAATCCTTGGGACAACATGTGACAGGAAATGCAAGTAAAGAAAAAAATTTAATCTTTAAAAAGCTAATGGGTGGGGCAAACCCGTTGATCGTGAGCAAGGTGGAGAGACACCGAAACGCGTAGATCAGTTGCGCTATTGCCCTGTGAAACCTTGAGTAATAAAAGGAGATTGCTGTTAAAACCAAAACTGGCTGTGCGACCCGTTTTTCCCTTGGTGGGGAAAAGTTATTGGCAATATATATATATATATATACATATATATATATATATATATATATATATATATATATATATATATATATATTACGCTCAAAATCCTCCTGCATCGGGAAAGGAAAACAGCACTCCGGTGGCAGCAGATAACAGCGTTTTTATTTTAGCAACAAACAAACAAACATTTCGGCGTAAGCCTTCGTCAGTGTTTCTGACCAGCAGCCCATAGTTCCGGTTAAATAAAGTTTTGTTTGCAAGGGTAGACATCAAAAATGGACCAGCCCAACAAACACCAAGATGTGCGCCATCTTGGAACAGGTTCCTATAATGGGAACTAATGTGAAATATTACCGTGAATCGGTACACTCACAAAAAGAATGGGCATAGAACAATCAAATATACATATGTACATAATGAAGCCGTGGATCGGCATATGTCCCTTTACAGGTGCATACCGTGCAACAAATATATATGTATACATTACCATGATCGGAACTATGTAAAGTGTTCAGCACATTTCATTTAACATTAATCAGCTGTAAACCATGATTATAATAATACAGGCAAGCAGTTGAAAATAATGAAATTGCCATCATAAAGCGAAAACAACCAAGCCTCTGCCACTTGGAAAAGAGAAATACTTAGTATAGAAAGTAAAAAGAAAGATGAATTTCATAATGAGAATTTCATAGGCAATTACTAAAAAGCAATAATTCATTATCAATAGATAGTACACCAGTTCATCAGATAAATCGAAATGATACTTAATAAAGACTTCAAAATGATTTCAAAATGATTTGAATAATATCAGCAGATCACAACTTCGGAACATAGTCGTAAACAAAGACACATAGTTTCATAATTATAATTATGTTCATCGCCAGTAGCAGTGGGAGCAGAACCAGATAATATAGGCAGTCATCCTCGCCTAGTTCAGTAAATAAAGATTATAAATATTTACCATTATTTACCAAGGTGAACTGCCATGTCCTCCCCGCTATTCATGCCTTTCGGGTGCTTAGTGGACAAGTCAATGATCTATCTTGATTCGGGGTGTCGCAGCCTTCTCAGTCTGTCCCCACCCCGTGGATTGTGCGGAACATGATCTAACCCAAAGAAGCGTAATTTGTTTCTATCTTTGTTGTGGTGTTCCGCAAAGTGCCGGGCTACTGGATAGGAGGGGTCTACTCTGTCTATTGCCCTAAGGTGCTCCAGCACTCTCAGCTTAAGTTGGTTAATGGTGCTGCCGATGTAACGTAAGCCTCATGGGCATATTAGACAGTACACAGTATAGACAGTACTACATGTGATGAATTTATGGATCTTATTGGTTCTGCCTGCATCCGGGATATCGTAGTGAAGCACCCTCCGGCTGTTGGCACATGCTTTGCACTTACCGCAGGGAAAGAACCCACTCATCTCTTTGAGGGTATTAGGCTGGGTAGTAAGAGCTTCCAAGTGGCTATGTACCATCATATCACCCAGGGACCTAGCCTTGCTAAAGGTCACTAGCGGATATGGTGGCAGATCTTCTCTTAGCACCTCATCAGTAAGGAGGATGTGCCAATTCTTGCGCATCATTGCTTTGAGGCTATCGGCCCCCGTGGAATATGGTGTTATCATCCTAAATATACCCTTCTCATTAGTGTTTGTCCCACCCGGTTTCTTTTTGAGCAGGTCCTCCCTGGGGATCATCTTGACTTTCCTCAATGTGTTCTGCAATAGTGGTTCATCATACCCTCTTAGGCGAAAGTGGGCCAGGCAATCCGAGGCGGCCGCCTCAAATTCCCGGTCTTGGGTGCTATTCCTCTTAATTGTCAAGAGTTCCCCATAGGGGATACTCTTGATCAGTTTTGGTGGATGTCCGCTTTTAGAGAAGAGGATAGAATTCCCCGCTGTCTCCTTGCGGTACAGCGAGGTGTGGACATGGCCATTCTCAAAGTACACCCGTAGGTCCAAGTAGTTGGCTGCCACCCCACTAATTGTCCCAGACAGGTGCACATTGTAGATGTTATCATTAAGAGATTCGATGTATTTCTCTGCCGTGTCCCTGGTCCCCTGCCACACGATGAACAGGTCATCAATGTAGCGGTACCAGTGTACCACCTTCCCGCTTTCCTGACCTTCCTTCCAGCTTCTGGGCACCCGTTCCTCCCACCAGCCAACGAACAAATTCGCATAGCTGGGGGCAAAGCATGTGCCCATCGCCGTACCAGAGATTTGCCTGTAAAGCCTATCCTCAAACAAAAATATGTTGTGAGTTAAGCAAAACTGCACAAATTCAATCAACATAATATTGTGTTGTGCAAAACGGATTTGGCGTTTGCCTAGATAGTATTCAATAGCAGCCAGTCCGTGGGTATGGTCAATGATGGTATAAAGACTGGTGATGTCCATCACCAGGAATAGATAGTCTGGTTCCCAGTCCATAACAGCCACTTTATTTAAAAAGTCTTTAGTATCTTGAATGTAAGATTCCAAGTTTAAGACAAAGGGAAAGATGTAATTGTCCACAAATCTTGACATATTTTCTGTCAAACCGTCGATGGAGGCCACAATGGGACGGCCCGGAGGGGAGGTATTGTTTTTGTGCAGCTTGGGCAGATGATAAAATGTCGGCGTCATGGGGTTGTTGCTGCGCAGGAAGATATGTTCATCCTTCCCTAACATGGAAAGGTTGTACCACTTTAGAACCAGATCATCATATTCCCTGATGCTCGATTCGTAGACTTCCTTAGTAGTGATGGTATAATACTTTGTATCAGAGAGTTGCCTCATTGCTTCTTGTTGGTAGTAGTCTCTCGTCATCAGAACGACATTCCCCCCCTTATCCGAGGGTTTTATGATAATTTTCTTGTCGTTCATCAGCTCTTGCAGGGCTTTTTTCTGAGGTTCTGTGATGTTACGTGTGGTCGTACTGGTAACCTTCCTTTGCTTGTATATATATATGTATGTATATATATAATAAAACGTAAATGCAGCCTTCCATACACTAGAGCTGAATAATGCTGGAAGGACTCCCCTGTATATCATAAACAATACATTAAAAACAGGGAAAAACAACAGCAAAGCATGTTTGAAAACTGTTTTAATGCTTAGCACTCAGCACAATCCCTCAGATAGGACTGAAAGCATTAACAGCTCACAGGCTGCATTGTAGAAATATATAGCATAGAAAAGCTGAAAAGCATAGAAATTGACTGGCACCGTGCCTTTAAGGCAGCCATGACCCCTAGCTTCCCATCATGCCTCAGGGGTGACTGTTAGGTCAGTTGTTCTTTCTGGTGACCCAAATGCCAGGGCACAAAGAGTTGACATTTCTTTAAACAAAGTTCCTTTGCCCGGGGAGGCAGGAGGGCTGCTTATGACTGTGATGAGGATACCCCTGCAAGAGAACTAGGATTACAGGTAAGTAACCAATCCTTCTCTTCCAGGGGATCCTCATCAATAGTCATAAGCACTAGAATAGAATAGTGACCCTCACCTCTTCCACCTGCGGGCAAAGGAAAAAAAAAGGAATTATCAATCAAGCTCAGATAACCAAAAACACAGATATCTTATTATCTGAACAGATTCCTCAAGGAGGCTTGGCCTACTTGGGTATCCGCCCTAGAGTTGGATTCAAGACAGTAATGCCTTGTGAAAGTGTGTACCGATCTCAAGGTTGCTGCCTAGCAGATCTCTGCCATTGGCACGTCATGCAAGAAAGCTACTGTAGCCGCTTTCCCCTAGTGGAATGTGCTTCAGGAGACAACAATATGGGTTTGTTTGCCAACTGGTATGCCAATCTAATACAGGACACTATCCATCTTAAGATGGACCTTTTGGAAGCGGGAAAGCCTGTCCTCATGGCACCATAATTTAAAAACAATTGGTCTGATTTCCTTATGGCCTTCGTTCCCTCCAAATAGAACATGAGGACTCTCTTACGGTCTAAGGAGTGAAGTGACCTCTCAGCAGGAGTAGTCGGATTGGGAAAGAAGGAAGGTAGAGAGATCGTCTGGTCAACATGAAAATGAGACACAACCTTTGGCAAAAAGGAAGGTTGAGTCCTTAACACCACCCTGTTGTGGTGAAACACAGTATATGGTTCTTTGGCACATAGCGCTTGGATCTCACTTACTCTGCGCGCTGATGTTATTGCCAGTAGGAAAGCGGTCTTCCATGTCAAGTGCTGCAGCATGGCCTTATAAATGGGCTCAAAGGGAGGACCCATCAATCTGGCAAGGACGAGAGTCATCTCCCAATGAGGAGAAGGAGGCCGAACAGGGGGATACACCTTCTTCAACCCCTGTAGGAAATCCATTTGAAAAAAGGAAGGCTGGTTGGGTGACCTTCTGTAGGCCTAATGGCCGCCAAGTGTACACTAATCAAGGAATACTTCAAACCTGCCTTGGTTAAGTAAAGGAGGTAAGGAAGGATTACCTCCTCCAGTCCCGTTGTAGGATTAAAATGATTATGTGCGTACGACGCCCTCATGGACGGTCTTTTAACCTCCTTCAAGATGTGCATACAAGATGTGCATACAGTCCTGCGGTAGATTCAAGTGTCCATATTGCAGGACCTCAGGAGCCATACTCCCAAGTTCAGTGAGGGAAGGTTGGGATGGAGAATCTTCCCGCCCATCTTGGTCAGAAGGTCCGATCTGTAAGGCAGCCTCTTGTGGGGGAGTACCGACATCTGAAGGTCTGGGTACCACCACTGTCGAGGCCAGTCTGGAGCTATCAAGATCATCGTCATGTTGGATTGGAAGAGCTTGGACACCACCTTCGGGATTAGAGGTAGGGGAGGAAAGGTGTATGCAAATGTTCCAGACCAATCCATCAAAAGTGCATCCCCCCTCGTCCATGGACGGTAGAACTTGGACGGAAAGGCGTGGCATTTTTTGTTTTGGTCGTCTGCAAACAAATCTATTTGAAGGTCGACCCCACTGATGGAAAATGTCCGCCACCACTTTGTCGTTTAGCACCCAGTCTGGCTGATCTTCGAAGTGCCGGCTGAGTGCGCCTGCTCGCACGTTTTGCTCCCCTAGGAGATGCACTGCCGTGATGGAGAGGCCTCGGGCTAGAAGCCAGTGCCAAATCGCTTGAGATTCCAGGGAGAGTGGGCGAGAGCGTGTACCACCCTGTTTGTTGAGATAATACATGGTGGTCGTGTTGTCTGTTTGATTCAGAATCGCATTGGAGTTGATCGATGGCTAGAAAGCTTTTAGAGCTAGATGGACTGCTCGCAGCTCTAACATGTTTATAAGATAGGACTGCTCCTTGGTGGACCACCAGCCCTGCGTCTTAAGGCAATCCATGTGTACCCCCCATCCTTGTAGAAAGGCATCCGTGATCAAGGACTGTGCCGGAACTGGTTGATGGAAAGGGACTCCCACCAAGAGGTTCTTCGGTCGAGTCCACCATAGAATGGACGACTTTGCTGCTTGAGTGAGCACAATCCGGTCTTCCCAGTGACCTGATGCTGATCCTACTTGTCCTCCAGATCTTGTTGCAAAGGTCCCATCCTCAGCCTGGCGTTGGAAATAAGAAAGATGCAAGAAGCCATCGACCCTGGTAGGGATGCAACTTGCCAGACCGTTGGCTGAGCTGTCTGGAGAAGAGCATCGCATTTCTGCTGCATTGAAAAAAGTCTCTTCTCCGAAGGAAACGCTCTTCCTATTTTTGAATCCAGAGTGGAGCCCAAATAATGGATCATCTGAGTAGGCTGGTGAACCGATTTTTCCATGTTCACGTGAACGCCCAACCGGTGGAGCAGATTTAAACAAATGTGAAAATCGTTCCTTACTTTTTGAGGGGATGTCCCTTTCAACAGCCAATCGTCTAAGTAGGAGTAAACAAACAGACCCTTTCGGTGTAGAGCTGCCACCACCACTGCCTTGCACTTGGTAAAGACTTGCGGGGCAGATTTCACTCCGAAGGGCAAGACCTTGAACTTGTAATGCTTGCTGCCGACCACGAATCGTAGGTACTTGCAATGACGTGGAACGATTGGTAAGTGGAAGTACACATCTTGGAGATCCATCAAACACATCCAATTTCCTTCTTGTAGATGTGGACATATTTGATGAAGCGCCAACATGCCAAACGTCTCCTTCAAGATGACTTTGTTCAGCGATCGAAGGTCAAGAATAGGTCTGAATTTGTGCTCTTGATCTCTTTTTGGCACGTGGAAGTACCTGGAATATACTCCCTTCCCTCGCTGAGCAGGAGTTACCTCTTCTATGGCCTTTTTGCGCAGAAGGTGTACCACTTCCTAGCGAAGCAACTTTAGCTGGTGAGGACGAGATCTTTCTGGAGGAATGTCCTTTGGAGGCACAGTAGTGCGTATCCATTGCGCAGTATGCCGAGCACCCACCAATCTTTTGTTATGTTGCACCACTCTCTCAGATAATGTGAAACACTTCCTCCCACTGGAATGGCAACGGTGCTAGAGGAAGCTTGTGCTTATTGCTTTCCTGCTGATCTGGCCGTGTTGGAGGATTGTTGTTGATGACCTCCTCTACCTTTGTTTGACTTACTGCCTTGAAACTGCGATTTGTCTTGGTTCTTGCTTTTGGGACCACTGAGAGGTTTGAACCCTCTGTTGGTAGCCCTTGCGCTGGTTGGGTCTGTATCTTCGTTTGAACTCTTTTTTCTTTTCTAATCCCACAGCCTTGAGAGTATCTAACTCGGCTTTCATTCTCGCCATCTCCTCATCAGTGTGGGAGCCAAATAGGGAGGAGCCAGAGAAGGGCAGATTAAGGATCCTCTGCTGTGCATCTGGTTTAAGAGCCGTTAGTCTCAACTAACTAGAACTCCTAGCGCAAATACCATGCGCATAAGTATGCGCCGACAGTGTAGCCCCATCCGCTGCCATGCTAATTACTTGATTGGCTACAAGGGATCTCTCTTTGATAACCTCCTCGAAGTCTCTTTGGTCTTCTTTTGGAAGCTTTCCCTTGAAGCGAGGCTCAATGGTTAGAGCGGCAGACCCTGATGCAGAGGTCTGGCCCGGGACCAGGGTTCAATTCCCGCGTCGGCGGCTCTTGGACTCAATCTCCCCGGACCTGATCATTCTCGCCTCGGTACCTAGTCTAATCATGGGTCCCACTCTGTGACTCTGGCCAATAGCTTGCTTAATCTCCACAGGCCCCAGCAGCGCTTGGATGCCTGGCTTCACCTTGGGGGTGCCCAGGAGTGGACATTTCACATGGAAAAGCCAGGAAGTGTTCCACAGCGGTATGAGTGCAGCGCCGGGACGCCCCGTCGCGTGGGCAGCCGTGCGCTTTACAAATACAACACAGGGTGACCCTGTACTTGGAGTTTGGACACGCTGTGGGAGCTTGCCTGCTCACCTGTTCCGTTTGTGCCTGTCCTGCGCTGCTCGCCGCTCCCGCTTCGCGGGAGCCGCTTCGTGGGAGGACCCACCAACGCCGACGCCGACTTCTTGAGCCTGATTCCCGGAAGAGCTGTGAGCCGGGCTAACATCTGTGGAGGCTGCAGGGGTAGCGCGGCAGGGACTCACTATCCCAGGAGTCCCTGCTGACCACGTGACATCTGGTCTGCGCCCCCCTGCGTGCCCCGCCCCCGCCGGCAACCGGTAAAAAGGAACTGGAAGCCTTAACACACTGTGACCCTGTACTTGGAGTTTGGACACGCTGTGGGAGCTTGCCTGCTCACCTGTTCCGTTTGTGCCTGTCCTGCCCTGCTCGCCGCTCCCGCTTCGCGGGAGCCGCTTCGTGGGAGGACCCACCAACGCCGACGCCGACTTCTTGAGCCTGATTCCCGGAAGAGCTGTGAGCCGGGCTAACATCTGTGGAGGCTGCAGGGGTAGCGCGGCAGGGACTCACTATCCCAGGAGTCCCTGCTGACCACGTGACATCTGGTCTGCGCCCCCCTGCGTGCCCCGCCCCCGCCGGCAACCGGTAAAAAGGAACTGGAAGCCTTAACACACTGTGACCCTGTACTTGGAGTTTGGACACGCTGTGGGAGCTTGCCTGCTCACCTGTTCCGTTTGTGCCTGTCCTGCGCTGCTCGCCGCTCCCGCTTCGCGGGAGCCGCTTCGTGGGAGGACCCACCAACGCCGACGCCGACTTCTTGAGCCTGATTCCCGGAAGAGCTGTGAGCCGGGCTAACATCTGTGGAGGCTGCAGGGGTAGCGCGGCAGGGACTCACTATCCCAGGAGTCCCTGCTGACCACGTGACATCTGGTCTGCGCCCCCCTGCGTGCCCCGCCCCCGCCGGCAACCGGTAAAAAGGAACTGGAAGCCTTAACACACTGTGACCCTGTACTTGGAGTTTGGACACGCTGTGGGAGCTTGCCTGCTCACCTGTTCCGTTTGTGCCTGTCCTGCGCTGCTCGCCGCTCCCGCTTCGCGGGAGCCGCTTCGTGGGAGGACCCACCAACGCCGACGCCGACTTCTTGAGCCTGATTCCCGGAAGAGCTGTGAGCCGGGCTAACATCTGTGGAGGCTGCAGGGGTAGCGCGGCAGGGACTCACTATCCCAGGAGTCCCTGCTGACCACGTGACATCTGGTCTGCGCCCCCCTGCGTGCCCCGCCCCCGCCGCCCTTCCTACAATACCAGGGGAAGCACGCTCTGCGGGACGCAGGCGGGACGCCGGGCGAAGCCCGGGCAAAGGGCGGGCCGTCTGTGGCCGTCCGGGGCCAGCAGGGGCCGGGACGGGCTACCCCCCTAACAACTCCGGTAAGCCTCCTGTACATCATAAAACGAGTTGCTCATGTCTGCATTTTCACCAATGGCAACACGCTCAGGCAGATGCTCACGTAAGGGGGGAAACACCACGTTAGGGACTATGGACAATTTCATAACCCGTGCGGTATCAGTGGTAGAAAAGGAGATCATACTTGCGGAACGCAGACTGTCACGGGAATACCTGGCTCACAGACGATCCTCTATGGGGTCTCTCGCACAGGCTAAATCACCCCCAAATAGCCTCATACCAGTCGACACTAACCCTGCTGCCATTCCCAGTGATACACAACCATGTGTCATTGACACACGACGGGCTAGTGACTTTTATGAAATTACATCTGACCAGGTTCCCTTACAAAAATCTCCTACGAACGTTCAAATAAACAACACTCAAACTTCAGCACCATTGTCCTTACCCTTAGTAATGATACATGATGCTCCATCAGTCCACCCCCTCAAATCACCTCATAAGAGGATAGGGCGAACAGCTGCTAAAAGGAAAAGATTGGTCACCCCTCGTAAAGCGTATAGATTAAAAACTCTAAAAAGAATACGTAAGAACTTTATGAATGTAGGTGCCAAGCGCCAAAAAATAGCAAACCATCCAATGAACAACGGGAATGAGCATGGAGAATCCATGGAGCATAATAAAACAAGAGAGTACGCTGACACAGCTGTTACTATAGAATCAGCCAACAACTCTGTAGAAAAACCGGCATCAGGGAAGCTGATGGAAGACATTCTTTCACTCATGATATCACAACTACAGCCAGTAACAGTAAAACTGGAAAGGCTAATGGACCGTTTGGACAAATTTGAACAAACATCTTTGGATAATTTTTTTGCCCTGAAAACGCTGGTAAAACTTCACTCAAAGATTGATCAAGAATCCGTAAGATCGGAAAAAAGTTCAATATCACCTAGACCAGCACAGCAACCTGGTCTAGCTACGAAAGACAGGGCTATGAACTCAAAAAAGCAGGTGGCCTCGAGTAGGTCAAACACTGTGCAGGAAGGACCAGGCATAGAGTCCCCGAAAAACGCAATAATCAGTGATAGACCGAAACCGGCTGATCCACCAATACCGGCTCCACGTAAAACTAAACAAATACCAAAGTCTACCACCCTGGAAACTAAGGCACCTGTTAATCCAACAAAGGGAACGCAAGCTGCAGCCACTTGCAATAACATCAATGCCCAAACATCAGACCGTAGCACTGTCCCGCATAAGCCCAAAAGGGCTTACAATGCACATCTTCCACCAGGATGCCAACCGTATGTGGTAGTTCTCACCGGGGTTCCTCAATTAACATCAAATAAAAGGGAGTCATATGACGAGCTAAAAAACAAGACCTTATACTGGCTAAAAGAAAATAGACCTCTGCCCCACACAGTAAATTGCCAGGTTATCCACGTCCGAAGAGTCAGTTGGGTGGGAACAAGATTAAAAGACATTGAAGGAGATTGCATCCTGGTGAACTTTAAAGATCCCTCTGTTGCCCGACTCGTCTATAGCCAACAGCCATGCAGTAACAATAGAGGAATTGGGACCTGCGACCTTAGTTATTTTTACCCGATGCAAGGGGAACAGATTAGCAGAGTTCCACTTCACCATGGGATGACGACTAACAAATATTCCTTTTTTGACCCTCCGACACCACTTGAAAGAATACCACCGTTAATCGTAGGGTCAGATAAGAACTGGTCATGGTGGGGTTATTGACAAACAAACAAAGAGGTTGCTACCAAAGGTCCGCCTGCCCACCCATTCTATAAGGATCTGCAGGTAGGGAAAGCCGCTATCGTTGAAGGCAGCACTGGGGGCCACGATTCCCTTCCACGTCCCTTGCACAACCAAGTTCATCGGTCTCAGGCAGTTGCACTGACAACTCCGGAGGTCCCAAAGGAGAGCGATCTCTCGGCTATAAGCCACTTAATTGATCGAGAAGCCATTGGTCTCGAACCCTGTAAGCCAAAGCGTGACTTAAAGATCTTGTCATGGAACATTGCTGGGTTGTCCAGGAACTTGTGCGACAGAGACTGGAGCTCCTTTATTGAGGAGCATGACATCATATTTATGCAGGAAACATGGGCCACCAACATTATACACAGACTTGGTTTCAAAACGTTCTTCAAGGGGGCAATTTCATCATCAAGAGGTAGACCTTCTGGGGGTCTAATAATATGGACAAGTATCTCCCTGGACGTTGTCGTATCACCACTGTACTTTCCCTCTAAAGATTTACTAGGTGTTAAGATAACCACGAAAAATATGGGTGATGTATATATGATAAATGTTTATAATAGACCTTCCCCACGAAATAAGGCATCATTGGTTATTGAACAACTTACTTCTTACTTAGCTAACATAGAGTCGGATTCCAAAATATACATAAGTGGGGACTTCAACTGCCAGTTCGAACCCATAGTGGGGCTCGAAAAACTACTAGAAATAGAAGATAGAGCGCTTGACATCCCCCCCTTAGATAATATAAAATATGTAAAATGTTCAGTGGCTGCTATGCAAATTTATGAATTGACTGTATCGCATGGATTGCGGGCATGTAATGGCCGATTAAACCCAGATAAACCGGCCAATTTTACTTTTAGTAAAGGTTTGTCTAAATCCCTGATTGATTTTATGCTAATTTCAATAAACCTCTGGTATCTATTGTTGGCCTTCAAGGTTGTGAACAGACCCGAAAGTGACCACTTCCCCTTACAGCTAGGATTATTATCTGACCCTTTTCTGATACAAGACTGCGGGACGGAAAATGAGAGCGGGGTAGCTGAGGTTGCTATTTCTAACAATAGGAAGGCAATCAAATGGCCGCACATTCTGGCAAAAGAAGAGACACTCATGGGAATTTACAACATCTTCTCAGATATCGTCCCCCAATATGCAAACACAAGGCTGGGATCCCACGAGGTCTTGGAAATGCACAATCACCTAGTGGAATCTCTAACTCCCCTCCTGAGCAAATGTTGCACTACTAAAAAAGTCAATGTAAATAGGCAACTGGAACTAGAAACGCCCTGGTACAACGAACAATGCAGTATAGCAAAATCGAACCTAATATCTGCAGTGAAATCTAAAGACCAGATGAGGGTTAGAGAGTGTAGGAAAGCTTATAAAACCCTTATGTTTAATGCAAAAAGGGAATGGGACGATCAAAACTGGGAAGACCTTTTGAGTGCAGCTAGGAGACATGATCAAAGCACTTTCTGGAATTTAATAGCCAAAAATAACAAAAAAGGCTGTTCTAATAGGGATTTCTTCCTGGACGAAAAAGTTTGGTTTGACCATTTTGTGGGTTTGTATGATCAAGTAGGGTCTTCTGGTGTATATAATGACCCCGGATTTCTTACTCAGTGCACAATTTCGGTGCAATTTACTATTAAAGAAACGCTCAGTGCTATAAAAGCAGTTAAGGCAGGGAAAGCTCCAGGCCCGGACAAGTTACCTGGCGACTTGTTTATCCATAATTTGGAGGTATGGAGCCCGTACATAAATTTCTTGTGCAATTCAATTCTATTGGGCACCCCGATCCCCGAAACATGGAAAGGGGCGGAAATTATAACTATTTATAAAAAAGGGGATCGTTACAATCCAGGGAACTATAGACCGATTAGTTTAATCGATATTTTACAGAAAATGTTTTCTAGACACATTTTAAATCGGCTTTTAATATGGATTAATGACTCTGAAATCCTATCTAACTATCAAGCAGGGTTCAGATCCAAGACTAGCACTGTGGACCAAGTGTATAGATTTATGTGTATATGTTGGAAGTATGTTAATATTAAGAAGAGTAGCATATATGTTGCATTTATGGACCTACGCTCTGCGTTCGATCTTGTCCCCCGCCACTTATTATGGGAGTGCCTAAAAAAGATGGGTGTCCCGGACGATTTGTTAGGTAATCTTATAAAATTGCATACAGATAATTTTGCTAAAGTAAGGTGGGGCAGAAATGGAGAACTTACCCGATCCATCCCAGTGAAAAGAGGTGTGAGACAAGGGTGCGTTCTAGCACCAACCCTCTTTTCATTGTTCGTAAATGATATCCCCCACTACTTAGCTCAATGCAATCATGATTCGCCCAAATTGTGCAGAGAGGCAGTCACTGCATTACTATTCGCTGATGACACCATCCTCATATCTCAAACTCCGAAAGGCTTGCAAAATTTAATAAATACATTTAACAGTTATTGTGTAATGAAGGGGTTAGAAATAAATTCAACCAAAACGAAATACATGGCAATTAATCCCTCCAAATCTTTTAAGAAGAACTTGGTCCTAAATAATAACAAACTTGAATATGTGGAGTCTTTTGACTATCTGGGCATTAGGCTGGACAGCAGAATGTCTTGGGCGAACCAACTCGACAAAAGCAGGTTAATACTTACACAGAATTCATTGCCCATCTTAAAGATTCATGGTGGGAGTATATCTAAAGCTATTACACCTGCGATCGATGTGTTCCAAGCAAAAGCCCAATCCGCCGCCCTGTATGGGGCCGAAATTTGGGGGCCTTATTCTAAAAAAACTTTTGATGTTGTAGAAAACAAGTTCTTCAGACGCCTACTTAGAATGCCCCTAAGAACACCCTTGGCGTCACTCTACTTAGACATTGATGTAAAGCGTACTGATTTCTTGTGTTTTTTGCGACCATTGCTTTAGTGGGTGCGATTATGGTCTACCCCAGAACTAAGTAACTATAGAGCAGGCTTATTGGAAATTATGGAAATAGATTTATACAACACAATTAAGTGGCTGAGACATGTATCCTACTGGTTTACAGTAATAGGCCTATCACATTACTGGGAAACACCAGCTGTATCTATCACCTTGCCTAATAGTTGTAAGATCCAGGTAAAATCTGCCTACTGGAACTATGTGAATAATCACATATATGAACGTGCCACTGGAAAATTAACGTCCACATTCTTGCAATTCAAGGATCTTCCATCATTTGAACTTTTTATGGACGAAATTGAGCCACCCCTGGCTAAATCTGTCTTCCTCAAATTTAGATATGGAGTGTTACAGATTAAATTAAATTCCTGCCGGTGGGGAGGAGCAAGCAAAGATCCTCATTGTATTTCATGTGTATTAAACCAGAAAGAAGATGAGGCTCATATCCTCTTCTTTCGTCCATTATATGTTAAACTTCGAAAAAAATGGATCATGCCTCTATGTAAAAATATGGGGACACGTTCATTCAAAGAGGCAGAAAGAATACTCAGATCCTCTAACAGTAGGCTATTAGTGTTTGGTCTGAGTAGGTTTCTCCATGGTGTTTGTATAATTAGAAAGAAGCTTGGATTACCATTTTAGGATTAATTGATTTTAATATTAGTCTTTTAACATTTTTACTATTGTATATAATCGTTTTAAAGAGACACAAAAAATTGATTGAACTGGTCGAGTATGATACCCTGGTATGTATATCCCCTAAAATCCATGATTAATGAATATGCCCTGAATTGCACTTTGTCTAAACAGCGCTTTTGTACAATATGAATATTTTTAAAGTTTTTATTCATTGTAACAAATTCTTATTCATGAAAAAGTATGTGTATTATATGTATGTTGGCTTAATGACATAAATGTCGAATAAAAGCTTTTTCTACTACTAAATACAACACATTTAAATTTACATTTACAAATAGTCCCAGAAGGCCCTGTCATAGTGGCCTAGTAATGCTGCTACGCTAGACACTTTCAGAGACAATGCTGCAGACCCGCAAACCTTCCGTCCCCAAGAATTCTTGGACCTACTTTCTTTGTCCGGGCGGACTGACGACGATGCAGTTACTGCCTGCGTTTTTCTTGCCGCCGCAATGATAACAGGGTCCACAGGTGGATCTGATTTCAAGAAAACAGGGTCTTATTCTGCCATCTTATATTTCTTCTGGATTCTAGCCGGTGCAGCCTTAATTGAAGATGGAGTTAAAAAAATGTCCATCACCGGTTCCAGAAGACCAGGAACCAGAGGGAGCAACGGTCGAGATGCTGATCTCTGATGTAGTGTCTCAAAATAACTGTAGTAGCGACCTGAGGAGTTGACATCTCGATGTTCAGTTTTTGAGCTCCCCTCTGAAGCACCTCATGATAAGTATTGATGTCGTCGATCGGCGATACTCTTGATTGAGGGCTATCCGATAGAGTGGGAGAGTAGTCCCTCTTAGAGGAACGAGTGGAGGAGGAAGACCATGTAGGGGACCTTCTCCTCTTGTGATGAGAACCAGCAGGTCTGCGCTCCCACGACCTGCCTGCACGGTCCCTACGTCTGGTTGATGGGAATCTATCCACCTTCTGCACCAATCTTTGTAGAGGCGACCTGTGGAGAGGACTGGTGTATTCCTCCTCTCACCATGTTGCTCCTGTAGGGGTTTTGCTCCAGTGATGGAGTGGAAGCATCTATCTTGGAGACAAATGCACAGAAGGGGAAGCACCCCTTTGTTGTGAAGGAGACCTACGTCGCTACCTATCCGAATGTCGCTCTAGAGATGTGGATGGTGAATGCTCTGGTGAAGGACGCCTCGAGGAGTGATAGGACGAGGGCCGTGACACTGACTCCGTCACCAAAACCACAGAGCCTTCTCCAGACCTCACTGATGCTGACCTTGACGTCGAGCATATGACTTGCTCCGACGGAGCCTCCCTCGATGCCGAATGGGAGCTCCTTCTCGACGTCGAGTGTCTTGCTGATGACGTTGAAGTACCTCTGTGTCTCGACGCCGATCATCGTGGAGTTGACGACGGCGGAGGGCTTCTGTTCCTCGACCCGAACATCACCTGGATGACAACGGCAGAGGGCTTTTGTTCCTTGACGCCGATCGCCGCCGGGTTGACAACGGCAAAGGACTCCTGCTCCTCTACGACGCCGGGTTGACGAAGGCAGAGGACTTGAAACCCTCGACGCCGATCGTCGCCAGGTTGACGACGGCGGAGGGTTCTTCGACGCCGATGGCGAATGAAGTGACGTACCTGAATGTCGGTGTCCTTTCGACGGCGAGCCCACCGTCGATGGTCTTTTCTTGGACGTATGTCCTACCGGTGGAAGTTTTTTCAGCGCCGAGCCTGACGGTGGAAAAAATGCCAAAATCTGTCAAAAAAGACAGTACCTTACTTTTCAAGTTGTTAGACGTCGAAGTAAGAAGAGATTTTCCCAAAAACTGGAGATTATTGCTGACAAAAAATTTGAAATAGTGAAGCTGTGTAACCAGGGTCCTGACTGAAGGAGCTGGAAAGAACAACTGACCTAACTGTCACCCCCGAGGCATGATGGGAAGCCAGGGGTCATGGCTGCCTTAAAGTCACGGTACCAGTTTATTTATTTTTTCCACAGTAACTCAATGGACAGATTAAAAAAAAACCTTCAAGTAGACACATAATCAGAAAACATCCCCCAGATTCCTAAACCAATATTTTGTTTCTTGACCCCTTTAACAGAGTAAAAACTGGACTCTAAATGAAATAAATTATACATCCTTGCCCTCCATCGTTCGAAGGAGGGAGGTTCAACCTGTAACCAATCAGTCGCAATACATAGTCGGGCAACGGTCATTATTATAAACATAAAATATCTATATTTGTATAGGGGAGTTCCCTTACCCACTTTAGGTCCAATACCCAAAAGCATCATTATAGGTGTTATAACAATTTGAACCCCTATAACTCTAGCCAAAAATTGCTCAATGTGTTGAATATAATTTGTCACACAGCCACACGAAAAAAAAAATGCAACATGTCTGCATTGTCCCCCGCACACCGAAAACATTTCCCATCTTGCCCAGTCCCCCATTTTCGCATGTGTGCCGGCATGTAATATAAGTTAAAAAAGGTTTTAAAGCATTGCGCTTTCAAATTCGCAGACAGCAAGGTCATCCTGGATCTGGTAATAGCGTCCTTTAAACTTACATTATTGATGCCCAGAATCGCAGCCCATTTAACATTATGTTTATCCAGGTCATCCTTTCTACATGACAACAATAATTGATACATCACCCCAATTTTAACCTGGCGTTGAACAGCAATGACTACTGGGCTAGAGTCCGATCTAACTTTTTTCCTGAAAATAAAATCTCTAAACTGAAGGAACTTAAAAAATTGATTTTTAGGCAAATTATACTGTCGAGATAATTCTTCATAGGACATCAGGGAACCATCATTACAAAAAAAATCCCCAAATTGAACAACGCCCTTTACCCTCCAGCTCACAACAATAGTATCCCAGAAAATAGCAGGAAGAAGCTTTACGGCATTTGTTGGTGTATAACGGGACAGTTTCTCAACTGAACAGATCTTCCACATTCTTTTCCAGACATTGAAGGCTGATATCAACACCTTAAACCTTGTACGCTTGTAATAGTTGCCGTCGATTTGTTTAAAGAAGCATTGACGTGCCTCAGGACCCAGCAAAATCTGAAAAATAGACAGGACCTCCGCAGTGTTACCAATATCTTCTCCCGTTAATAAAATACACATTTTTAACAAGAAACAGGCATAAAAATAAAAGGCAAAATCCGGAATAGCAAGCGCCCCCCCGTTCAATTGGTAAAGTAAAAAATCTCATGGCTCGTCTGGGTTTACCCGGAGCCCAAAGAAACTTAGAACAAATAGACTGTACGTGCTGCAATTGTGCCACAGAAATTTCCAGCGGTACAGCTCGAAAAACATACAACACCTTGGGTAGAACATTCATCTTGATAATATTACTTCTTCCAATCAAGGTACATTGCAATCTAGACTACTTATCCAGTGAATCCTGAATGCTACGTAGTAACGCGGTCGAATTGACATTAACCAGTTCATACATAGATGATCTGATTCTAATACCCAAATACGTCACTTCTTTTTCCACACGAAACATCATGCATGATCACCTGACCACTAATTAAAACCTGTGTCTTAGTGACGTTCAATTTATAACCTGATACCTGGTCGAATGACAATGCAAGCCGCTCAATCTCTTGGAGCGCTAGAACAGGATCAGAAGTAGTTACAGCGATATCGTCTGCATATGGAAACACTGAGTAAGGTACATTATGAACCTTGAAAGGCTTGATGAAAGAGTTATTCCTTAATTGTTCTATAAACTGATTTATATAAAGCGCAAACAGCAATGGGGAGCAGGGGCACCCCTGCCTTGTGCTCCGAGTGATATTGACCGTTTCGGAAAGTAGGCCCATTGAAGCAATCTTTGCGACCAGTGCAGTGTACAAAACTTGTAGGGCATTTATGAACTGTATACCAAAACCCTTCCGTGACATCAACTCCCACAAGTAAACCCACTCCACACGGTCTGCATCCAATAATATATGGCCTAGTTCCCGCTTTTCCGTCTGTTCAACGTCAAACAGCGTCACCACTTTATTGACATGTGATACCATACTGCGTTCAGGAATAAAGCCATGTTGATTCTGGGACACTAAAGGGGTAATGACTTGAGACAAACTGGTAGCTAAGATCTTCCAATATATTTTGCCATTGCAATTTATTAATGAAATTGGTCTATAAGAACCCACCAGCTCAGGGTCTTTGCCTTTTTTGCCAAAAACCACAATGAAGGCTTCTGCCCATGATTTAGGGGCATATCCCTGCTGAGCTGCCCTAAATGTACGTAGCGTGTCGTGTTTTAATACACTAAAAAACAACTTATACATTTCTGCAGGAAGTTTGTCGGGTCCGGCAGGGTCCGGCAGCTTTCCCCAAAGTTAAGCCAGATTATTTCTGTTGCTAAGAGTTAGCTTTTCAGCTTTTCTATGCTATGTTTTTCTACAATGCAGCCTGTGAGCTGTTAATGCTTTCAGTTCTATCTGAGGCATTGTGCTGAGTGCTAAGCATTAAAACAGTTTTCAAACATGATTTGCTGTTGTTTTTCCCTGTTTTTAATGTATTGTTTATGATATACAGGGAAGTCCTTACAGCATTATTCAGCTCTAGTGTATGGAAGGCTGCATTTACGATTTATTATATATATATATGTGTATATATATATATATATATATATATATATATCATCCAAAACTCCTTTGCAGGCAATGAACACGCACTCGTCAGGATCTTGCTTTCCAAGTTCTTTATTTAACCATAGTTCTCACTGTAAATTACCAACGCGTTTCGCCGCCAACTGACGGCTTGATCACGTCCCGTGATCAAGCCGTCAGTTGGCGGCGAAACGCGTTGGTAATTTACAGTGAGAACTATGGTTAAATAAAGAACTTGGAAAGCAAGATCCTGACGAGTGCGTGTTCATTGCCTGCAAAGGAGTTTTGGATGATTAATTTCGGCGGGGCTCTGCCGAGGAACACGCACCGATAACAGAAGCGCCAGGGGTCAACCAAATTGAGCCAAGTTGTTGTGATATATATATATATATATATATATATATATATATATATATATATGGAGATGCATATATGTTTTCACATATATGATGGTGTTTCCGGGGTCCCGCGTATGGGCGGGAATATTCTAGTGCTTATGACTTTGATGAGGATCCCCTGGAAGAGAACGATCTGTTAAATCTATTATTAGTATAATAACTCTGCATGACATGTGAATGACTCTTTCCTAGTCCGCAGTGGCAGGTGATATCTATGTGGGAGTGGGGGATGGGAGGGGGTGCATTGCCAAACAAAATTTATAATTAAAAACTTACCTCACACTTCTTCTGCTCCAGACCTCTTCTTCAGACTGCAGTGCGGCTTAAGACAGCTGGGCTGGGAGTTCTAAAGTATGCACATCTAGCTGGCCATTGCAAGATGGCTGGCCAAAAAGATATGCGCACAGGCAGCCCTCTGCTACCACTCCTCCCTGTTGCCACTCAGCAGGCCCGCCCCGTCCTGAACTGAGTGTCAATGAATTACCATTTTATTTTTTGTCTTTGGAGTTTGGGGGAACTTAAGTGGGGCGAAGCCCCTGCCAGTCCACCTAGAATGGCTCCGATGATAACGAACCTCCCTACAAGTATCTGGAACTTAAACAGTGAATTGTACCAGTGAGGACCACAAGCTTGGATGTCTATTCACCATAACACCAGGCTTAGTATAAGTGTAATCATGCACTCTTTGACCCCTGTGACATCACAGACATGACTCATTGTCCTGCTCATAGCCCAGCCCCATAAGTATCTTATTCCTATTTGCTACTGATTGGCTGGGGAAGGGCAAAGAGTAGAGGTGGGGGAGGCAAGAAATTAACAGGAAGAGCAGAACAGAGCCAAGCGTCCAACTTGACAATAAGAGCCCATGCACGAGCTGAGCCTTTAAATTACTAAATCACGCAACAGACATGCACAAATATGACAAAGTCTTTCCAAAATTAAAAAATGTGTATTTCTGTATCCTGCAGAAGTATTTCACATTAGTACATCAGATTACATTGTTGCATTGATAGGCATTTATTAAAAGTGAGTTTTTGAAAATGAACTTAAAAACCTTTGTGGGGGTGGGGAATTCCTAAATTTGTACGCCCTAAACTATCTCAACAGCCTGCCCACAGATGTATTGCATGAGGCAATGTGTACCAAGATAAGGCAGCTTACAATATGTCAAAATACATTCAATTAAGTAAAGATGGACTCGACAATTAAGTTCTAGGGCTGAGATAGAAATTCAAAAGGTACAATATAGAAATCATAAGTTGCAAATGCATAGGAATCAATGCCATTAAGGCTCTCTCAGTAATAGGACAAAAGAGAAATATGAGCAAAATTAAGAAATAACCCAAGTTTCAGTAGGCAGCAAGTTCATTAAGAAACTGGGTAGCATCCTTTGTAACAGGAAGTTTTCAGGAAAGCTTTGTCTCAGACTCAAAATCTGGGGTTTATGTACTGTTTTCTTGTATAGGAGAGCATTCGTTTTTACAGAATGATTATGGAGCAAGCTTAAGAATTGTACTTTTAGTAAATCAGAGCACTGTTCTCATAAACATCATATTACCTTACCATCTAAGCATGATCCCACTACATGAATATTGATTTTGCCCACTCTGTGCTAATGTTGTAAGGAGATGGCAGGACAAACTAATTAAAAGAATAACTAGAAAACTATTGAATGAATTTGGTACAGTGAGATAGCGGAAGGACCTGGAAAAACAGCAACATTACTGTGTCCATGTTGGAAAGATTTCTATGAGAACAGCATGAACAGCGTAAATGGAAATAAACATAACTTTGTTTGATTGTGTGCTGTAGACATGATGAATAGTGAACATACTGGAGGAGACATACATTTTGAACAAGATGGCATTGAGGCCTAACTGAGGCCTTGTGAACATAAGCCAGGAAAGGGTATGTCGGGAGGGAAAATATCCTCCACACTACATGATAAAGGTGTGTACCCCTGCCCTGAGGGCCAACTGTACTGATTTTTTGTCATAGGCAAACAGGATCATGAATGTGCGGCATGATATAGGCCTCTCTCACAGAGAGGTGCCAAAAGCGCTACTTTCATAGTGGTGGAAGGTTACTGCCTTAAAATATAGTGGTGGCAGTAGGCTGTGTAGTGATCAGTAGCAGTGAACAGGACCTTTTTAGCATGTGTCACTAGAGTGAGGCCAACAGTCTCATTCTCCTTTTAAAAGTTCAGCTGCTGTGTGCTTAACTCACCCTTGGCCTACATCAGGTAGATGTGGAGTACTGCAAAGCGTAGAAGTTGTGACTCTGTGTGATTGTATGTGTGCCTGGGAAGGGTACAGTACAGGGTTAGAGCAGTACAGTTCAATGTGAGAATAGTGCAAGTGCTAACTGTATGTATGCCTTTAAGGAATAAATTACATGAAAGATGTAGTGATGTGCAGCGCATGTGCAATTAGAGCATGTACTGGGTGCATGCGAGCTTACGTGAAGTACGATATATGAAGGGTGAAGTGTTCTGCAGCGCACATGGCGAGTGTGTGTGTGCTGGTGTGTGTTTATAAATAACAAACCTAGCTTAAATGTCAAAGCTCTTCAGTGCTCACAGACTGTGTGTGCACTGAATGCATGCATACATGTATGGGTACAATACATAGAGGTAATAGTGCTGAACAGTAATTGTGCTGCGAGTGTATCCTAAGTAAATGTGCTTTTCTTTTTTTTACTACGCAAGAAGAAAAAGTTAATCACAAATATCTATCATGATTTCATACATGTAACAAAAATCAACGAAACGATATCACAAATAATTAATCCATATAAATTTGAAATCAGTATAACAAACAGAAAAGAGGAAGATTACCCTCAAGATTTACCAAATGGCAAATATTATATGACATCAAAGGGAATAATTGATTTCATGACATTACAACTCATTCTGGCAGAGTGTACCAAATTTCCCTACATTTTTTGCTAGCTCTCTCTTGCTAGTGGCTTCTTCTCTTGCATACAAATCTTCCAGTTGATTGACCCGCTTCGTCTTGCTTTACTATTGGTTAAAAGTGGGCACCTCAGTAAATCTCCATTTGTGGAGAATTAAAGATCTAGCAATAAAAAAAGATTTACTGCTGCTGTAGAGAGATTTGCCTAAGTGGAGAGATCATAACAAATAGGGTCCAAAAAGGGGCCTGGGAGTAGATTGACCTGCAGCTTACAGCTAATAAATTGGAAAACCTTTCTTCCACAAGAAGCGGCACAAAAATGGACATGTGAAGCAAATGTGTAGCCAGTCGCCCTTATCATGGCCGCATCTTAAACTTGCAGCTGAATCAGTGGAATGCATCTTTTGTATTCGAAATGGAGTGTAAAACAACATCCATTTCGAGTAGAAATCCATCCTTCTATAGTTCCCTCCATGAATGGCTTTATGGGCCATTTGATTGTACCATGCCCACAGGCATTAATTGATCTTGTATTCTATGTAGGTCACCGCTTTAGTCAAAAAAGGAAAAAACACTTCCTCCCTGAGTTTCTGGTACAGTTGACGATACCAGGTCACAAAAAAAGGCTTTGCTAATATCTTCGGCAAACGCGTTAGATGCCTTTCCAATTGCTCATTAGAAGTGGCTAATCTGTAAATATGAGAATGCCAAATTAGAGGGTATTACTGGGTTATTAGAGATCGGCTGTTGCCAGGACTTCAATGCACCAATCAACAAAAAAATCACTGAGTCTGTGAAATCCCTCTTTCCCATCCCTAAATGGCTTCGATCTCTAGTTGTATTCCTTACCAAGAACAGTCTCTTATACATAAAGATGGATGAAACTGGGGAATCTCAAAATTTATTTTAACTTCTCAAATCTGAAGGCCAACATGTGAAGTAGCTTATATCCAGAGGACTTTCCTAGTTTTGGCACTTTTAGAAAGAAGGGTAGTTGGACACCAGCTTCGCTTAACAGGAGCTGAAGATAGAAACAGTTAGAATGATTGTTAGTTGTTGTGGCACAGACGAGGCAATCAAGAAAGGGGACTTGATAATAAATTTTAATGTGCGGGAGTGCCAGCCCTCCATCTACCACACTTAACCATAATGTCTTCAGGCTGGTACAGGATTCTTTCCCCTGCCATAAGAAGTGACATGTCATTCGGTCTATCTCATTTAAAAATATTGAGGGATTTTAATCATAATGTTTAAAAAAGTTAATAATGGGAGGATAGCTATCTTGACAAACAAGTTACTTACCTTCGGTAACAATATATCTGTAAGAGAAACAAAATAGTTATGGATTCATCACCTTAGAATTATCCCCAGGTGTCAGACTGGATCCGGAGAACTTTTCTTCAGTAGTACCCCTGCGTTTGGGTAGGTGGCGTCAGTCGACTCTGCGTTCGTCGTTGGCATTGTGACCGCTGGAATGATGCCGCAGTGTCTACGTAGACGCCCCCCTTCATTCTGACGTCAATTCTTAACACGACATTCCACGCCAGAAGCGCAGAGCCATGCAAGACCACTGGTGCACAAAACTAGGGCCCTTAAAGGGAGTCTCTTACCCTAGAAAGCAGTTCGCAGAACCGGGAAGATGGGTGGGGCAGTGAGGAATCCATAACTAAAATATGTCTCTTACAGATATATCGTTAGCGAAGGTAACTAACTTGTTCATCTGAAAGAGACTATTAGCTATGGATTCCTCACCTTAGAATAGATACCCCAGTAATACCAACCCAGGAGGTCGGTCTGCGAACTAAATTCACACCAGAAAGTCCTGGAGAACTGAACTGCCAAAGAAGTCGTCTCTCCGAACTTGGCTGTCCAGGCAGTAATGTTTGGTGAATGTGTGCAATGAAGCCCATGTGGCTGCCTGTCAGATGTAAGGAAGAGGAACACCAAGTCCCAAAGCAGTAGTGGCTGCCGTCGCCGTGGTGAAGTGGGCACGCAGCCCTACTGGAGGTTCCTTCTTCGCTGAGGAATAGCAGATTTTGATGCAAAGAACGACCCATCGAGAGATGTTCCAAGTGCTCTTGGCCTACTGTGAACCGCAGGCAACGCCTGTGGGCCGGCAGGACGGGGATGTGAAAATAAGCATCCTGCAAGTCCAATGCTACCATCCAGTCTCCAGGGTTGAGGGCAGACAAGACCTGAGCCAATGTCAACATTTTGAACTTCTCCTTTTGGAGGAAGCGGTAGACGTTCCTTAGATCCATGTTAGGACGCAGGCCCTTGTCCTTCTTCGGCAGTAGTGGGAATAACAACCATGACCGACTTCTGGGACAGGAACGCGCTCGATGGCTGTCTTGGGCAAGAGAGCCGTCACTATGGATGGAGGGGTAGTCTTGAAGGAGAGGGAGTAGCCCCTTTGGACTATCTGCAAAACCCACTTGTTCAAAGTGATGTTGAGCCAGTGAAAGAGGTGATGGCAGATCCTGATGCCCACTAGCGAATGGTGTGCCTGAAAGGTCAGGCTAGGAGGGCTGTGAGGCTGCTGCAGAAGGGGAGCTGGTGGACTGGCCCGCCCGCTGGCCCCCAGACCCACGACGGCAGGACCCACGTCCCCGGCCATGTAGAGGCTGGACAGCTTGCGCCGGCCTGTGGCTCTGGATGGAAAGTGGCGGGGCACCCCTTCCGTAGCCACGAAAGGGGCGAAATGCAGACTGCGCTGGGCGAGTGGTGTAAGCGAGGCCCAAGACCCTGGCTGTAGCCCTGGAGTCCTTACAATGCTCAAGCTTGTTGTCTGCTTTGTCGCCAAACAACCGACAGCCATCACTGGTGGCTAGTTTCAGCTGGTGACTGGTTTCAGCAGAACAGCCTCAAGTGCAATTCCGATAAATCCGAGGTGCTTTTCTTCGGGTGCCCTTCTGACCCGAGGTGGAAATCTTGGTGGCCTGCGGCTATGTTCCCTCCCTTAGCCGCCTCTCCGGTGGCTAAGAATCTTGGAGTACAGGTTGACAACGGTCTCACCCTGAAACCTCAGATACTGGGCCTAGTGGGCAAATCTTTTGGTCTCCTAAAAATGCTTAGGAAAATCTTGCCATTACTATCCTTGGCCCACCGAAGAATCACTGTGCAGGCGTTGATAGGTTCTCGCCTGGACTACGCCAACGTGCTGTATCTTGGCCTTCCAGAATTCCTCCTAACGCGTCTACAAATTGTTCAAAACTCTGCCACGCGCGCCATTTTCGGTTTTCATCGGAGATCCAGTGCTAGAGACCTCTTAAAGACCCTCCATTGGCTTCCAATTCGGAAGCGCATTGTCTTTAAAGCACTCACTCTGGCCTTTAAGGCACTTCATGGTATTGGCGCTAAATATATCAGAAAACGGATGGAATTTTATCAGCCATCTAGGTCACTCAGGTCATCTTCCCTGGCCCTGGCCTTTGTACCAGCTATCAGGCGTGCCCGCTGCGGCGGCCGCTCTTTCAAACGTTTGGCGCCACAATTGTGGAATGCCTTGCCTTTGTCTCTGAGGATGAGTGTCAATCTTTTAGCTTTTAGGAAGGACCTTAAGTCGTGGCTTTTTGTTCATTAAGTTCTGTCTGCTCTCTCCACCGCTCTGTACCGCCTCAGGTTTCTAGCGCCGGGACACTCCTCGGAGTAGCTGAGCGCTATATAAAACTCATAATAACATAACATAACATAACATAACATCAAAGGGCATGTCCAAAAGTGTAGCTTGGACATCACCCGAAAAGCCAGAGGATCTCAGCCAGGCATAGCCTTTCAGGGCAACCGACGTTGAAATCGTCCCGCCCAGCGAGTCGGTGGTGTCCAGTCCACATGGTATGGCAAACTTGGCTGCGTCTTTCCCTTTGGCAATCGCACGAGAGAGCACAACCCAAGCCTCCTCCGGGCACTGGGGCAGCACCTGCGCAACCATGTACCACATAGAATGGGAGTAACGGCCCAAGAGACATGCGGTACTCACCAACCACAGTCCTAAGCTGGAGGAAGAAAACATTTTCTTCCCAAGATGGCCCAGCTTCTTGTATTCCCTATAAGGTGGAGCGGTAGTGAATGCACCCTTGGAGGTTGAGGTTTGGATCACCAAGCTCTCGGGGGTAGGGTGTTAGGAGAGGAAAATATGGTCACCCGGTGCCGGGCGGTGGCATTGGGCAATCATCCTATCCACATGGGCCCCTGTGTTGGGCTTAGACCAAGTGCCCAAAAGGATGTCGGTGAGGGCCTCATTGAATGGCAGCAGGGGCTCCGAAGCGGCCACCGCCGGTTGAAGCACCTCGGTCAGGTTAGTCCTGAACTTCACCGTAGAAAGCTCAAGGTTTAAGGCCTCAGCCGCTCCACGCAATACCACTCCGTATGATGCACCCTCCTCCGTAGCCACGGTAGAGGGAGATAGCATGCCATGGTCTAGAGAGGTGTCCACTAGCCTCACCCAACTCCTCTCTCCAGTCCAGTTCTTCTAACTGGTCTGCCAGAGGGTCCACAAACCCCTCCCAGTCTTCCTCACCCTCCTCTGGTAGCCACTCAGGGTGATAGGGAACACCAGGGGAGAACAGATGTAAAGAAGTACCGGTCGATGCCGGTACCTACGTCTGTCGATGCCAGTCCGGCTCCGTGTCCACATCGAGTGGTAGACTGGGTCGACGTCGGTTGGGGACCCAACCGGCGTTGGAGGGGCGGAGGTGTGGTCAATGGAATTGGTGCCGGAGGAGGTGTCGTTAGGTCGACCGGCGCCGATCTGGATCCAGGCTGCTGGTATCGAAGACCTAGAACCCCAAGCCAAGTCTGTGGGGCCTGAAGGCGCGCCAGCAGAGTCGGGCTGCCCAAAGATGGAATGAAGGGCTTCGTAAAAGCTACTAAGTTGGGCAGGGGTTGCTCTGGCTCCCAGAAAAGGACGGAGGCTTGGAGCCAACCCAACAGGCTCCGTGGGCGGGGGCAGATGGCTACCGTCCGCATCCCACATTGTGTAGGCCGACGGACGGGGAAAACGCGAAGAGCGACGGTGCTTCTTCACCATCTTTTTGTGCTTCGGCTTACCCGAAGACAAAGACTTTGAAGGGCAGTGGTGGTGATGGCTCTGCGACCGGTCCCGCGACCTCCCTCTCGACCGGGACCTTGAGCGGTGCAGAGCCAACTTCCGGGCCTCCAGAAGCTTTCGGGACCACTTCCGCAAAGAATTCGGGGCCATGGCCCAGCAGTTAGAGCACAACTTCGGGTTATGGTCACGCTCCAGAGGCACACAAGATGAGGGTCCGTCACCAACATCAGCCTTTGGCAGAAGCCACAAGGCTTGAAGCTGGTCTGCAGAGATGACATCCCTGTGCACCAGGAGTCGTGACGACTCAAAAAGATGTTGACAAAAAGTCGAAAAAAGAGAGTAAAAAAGTGGCTCAGGGTACTACTCTCTCCGGATCTGCGCTGGCGTGCGCAGAAAAAGAAAGAACTGACATCAGTGCGCAGGGGCGGCGTCTAAGTAGATACCGCAACATCATTCCGGCGATTACATCGCCAACAACGAACGTGGAGTCGACGGACGTGCAGGGTACTGCTGAAGAAAATTCTCTGGCTCGAGTCTGACGCCTGGGGGTAATTCTGAGGTGAGGAATCCATAACTAATAGTCTCTTTTTTTGTGAGCACCCGAAGAGAAGGCACGTCCTGCACCGCTGAACACTACCATATCACCGGAGCAGATAAGACTGAAAGAGGGCCTTTGGGCCCTGAGGGACTTACTGCTACCGCGCAGCAGCACCAAAACACTTTTGACTAATTCCTAAAGAGTCAAAGTAATAACTCTTAAGAGTGGCCTAGGAGTTTGCATTCCCTAGTTGTGATCACCAGTGAATAGGAAATACCCCTGAACATTTACACGAAGGAGGGTGGGGCAGGGATTTGCCAGATAACTAGTACAGCCCAACCTCAAGGTGGATTGCGTTATTGCTTCTGGATGGTGTCTACCTTTGCATGTGCAGAGTTAGAAATAAAAATACTACTTTTTTTCTATAAAAGCGAGTATTGTACTAAGCGAAAAACACTGGCTACATATTGACAGAGTGGTGGCCTGTAGGCCGCTGAGGGACCTAGCCAGGGAGCCAACAACATCCTCCCGCAGTGCATACCTGGCGACCCCGACCCACACAGTCCTGGAGATCTGGGATAGGATGGCGGTTGGAAAGAGGCCTTACCTCCTTTCCCTCCCGAATACGCCAATAGCCAGCAATCTGGACTTACAACTGCCCTCACACCGGGCTCTTTTTGAGAGTGGGAGGAGGACGATGGTAGGACCTTGCAAGACCTCTTCCATGGACCGGTCATCAAGCCTTTTGAGCAGTGTAAACTTCAATTCGATGTCCCTGATAAAACTCACCATGAGTATTTCCAGCTATGTCATTGGGCACTTTCCCTACCCCCACACTGCAGGTGCCACCCGGTCTCTTACCTCCTTCAAGACACTGGTGCGTTGCTTTGAGGGCTATAAGGTCTCATTTCTAAACAAATAGTGTCCTTCAGCAGTTCAGTATACTCCCCATCCACCCTTATCAGACCAAATGAGAGCAAGATATCACCCTGGCCACCTCTCAGAATCAGTGGGTACTTCTGTGATGTGAGATTCCCAAGATACACAGGAGCATTTCCCAGCAAGACTCAGCCTAAAATCGAATGCTATAATGGTATTGCATGCTTATGTATCATGTTCCCTACAACCACAGATACCTGTTGGAGGTGTAGCGTGCAGTTTGGCGAATTCCAGCACATATTGTGGTCATGTCCCTCCATCACTGTGTTTTAGAAGAAAATACTGGGGCACATTAACAGCCCATAACAGAGGACCACTGCACTGATGTCCATGGGGTTTGACCAGTCACAATCGAGGCGGCAACACATGCAGATTAGTACCTTGTACTCCATATGACTGGAGCAGCAAAACAACACATAGCATTGGCCTGGAATACCTTTTATGCTCCTTCAGTGATGGCTTGGTTCACGCAGCTATGGCATACCCTGGCTATGGAACAAATGTAGCACAAGATAACCTTCGCTGACAAGCAATTCACTCGGTTCCCCCGAAAGATCCCTTCCCCTTACAGATTCTTTGCATGCTTACTGGTGCTGTGTTATGGGAAGGCCCTCTTAACTCTTCATTTGGGTTCTGAAACACTTCATCAAAAAAAACTTCATTACCACTCCTGAATCATCCTTTTTCAGAACACAAATTTCAGGCCATCTGAGAATAAGTCATACACCACAATGATTTAGGGGCAGATGTATCAAGAATCCGTTTTGCGATTCTGTAATTGCGAAATTTTGTGATTCGCAATTGCAGATTCGCAAAACGGGATGTATGTAATAAATCGCAATTTTTTTGCGATTTATTAAAAAGTGACTGAAAGGTTAAAGGAGGCACAGAAGACTGGAGGTGGTACTTCTACTGCAGAGCAACCAACACCACATGAAGAACTTGTGGAGGCCACTCTCCTGCATGAGAGTGTCAGTGGAGTGGCACAGATTGACAGCTCTGACCCTACTCCAAGTGCTCAAGGTAAGATACATGTGAGAAAGTTAAAATTAGCTAGGTGATGCATGCACACAGTTTAGATAGATGTACATTGTGCAAAGAAGTTTGAAGTCCAGGTACACTGCATAACATACATATACAAATGCATCATGGGAGTTGTAGTCTTACCAAGGATAGTTTGTATTTGGTAGCAATGAAACACAGGCCCACATTGTGGTGTTGTTTGTAGTCAAAATGAGAGTGTCAGGACTGATAGAAGTTCAAAACAGAAAGCTTTATTTGTTCCTAGATGCAGAACAAAACACAAACTCATATGTCTCACTCTACATCCACCTCACAATCAAGGGCACCAAGTGACCTCGCAGAGGGAGATGAATCACAAGTCCATGTTGGATCTGGGACAGAAGGTGAAAGTAGTGAGGAATGTGTGTCCACACCAATTGTGCGCAGGAAGCGCAGACTTGTGCCCCCTCTGCCTCCTTTGGAGGATGATTTGGGGATGCAAGAGACAGTGGCCAAGACACAGTGGTCTCTGGTGAGAGCCAAGGCCAACAGCAACCCCAAAGAAGAACATGAGCATACAGTGCTGAAAGATCCAGGAGTAGCAGTGTTCATGTTGAGACACCCACAGTATTTGCTGGTCTGGAGCAGGACATGCTTGAAGTGCAGCGCCTGCAACATAAGGCACTGCGGTCAATCAATAGACAGCTCACAAAATTAAACAACAATCAGCAAAACATGGGTGAGGGCATGATGTCGATGGCAGCTGCAATTGACAAATTATGTATGACACTGGAGCGCACAGAGACATCTAGAAACAGGGCTGCTCATCGTGCTCATAGACAAATGCATAGCTACACAAAGGCTATTAACCGCCTCTGTAGAGTGACATCAAACTTTACTAGGCGCAGCATCACCATGCAGAGGGAGATGAGTCAATGCACTCAAAACATTGCTAGAGGCCTGGATCAAGTGACAAGTGCTGTAGAAATCTTACAAACTGCCAACTCTGGTGCAAGCACCCTAATGGCTTCTGCAGACAGTGAGGACACCTCTAGCAGGAGTAGTAACAATCTGACTCCAACATCGCAAGTCACTCAGCACAGAAGTGGCAGACATGGTGCTGCTAATACACCTGTAATGGAGAGCACAGAATCCGAACACCGCCCTGCACCTAGCCGCCACCGTTGAAAGTGAAGTTCTACATTGCACTACTTTTTTCACATGTTGATTAGACATATGTTTGGTATTTTACTTTATGGAACAGTGCCATGACTGTGCTGTATCATGTCATGGGTTATTAAACAAATAAGGTGTGTGAAGTGTGATTAAACACAGCACCTGCAAAACACAGATATGTTGTGAGACTACATTTTTTCTTACCTAAAAGTAATTTTGTGTTATCTCAGACCGTCTCTGCCGTCCAGCCGCTGCTCCTACTCCTGCTGTTGCCCTGCCAAGGGGAGGTATGCAATCATCATCAGATGTGTCTGAGTCACTCACTTCAATGTCTGTGCCTTTCCTCATTGCCATGTTATGTAGCATTGCGCAGCTTATTATAATCTTTCAGGCCTGTACTGCAATGCCCCTCCACTTTGGTGTATGCACCCGTAACGGCTTTTTAAAATGCCAAATGTGCGTTCTATCACGCTGCGCGTTGACCGGTGTGCCCTGTTGTATCTTCTCTCACTTGCATTTGATGGATTTAAATGTGGCGTTAGGATGAAGTCACGTACTGCGTAGGCACTGTCACCTGCATGGAAGGAAAGTAAGAGTAAGTGTATTTTCCACTGACAATTTACTAATGTATGGAAGTATGGATGTGTGAGATATATTTACCAAGCAGGTATCTGTGGAAAAGTCAGCCCTTAACGCTCCTGATGCCCAGGCTGCTGGCGCAAGACGCCTCTTAGTTCCCATCTTGAATAATTACCAAATAAAGAGACGGGCGCTGGGAGCAGGAAAACGAGAACAGAGTTTTATTTCTCATGAGGAGAGCCTGTCATTTCGGACACTCGCATAGTGTCTTCAGGAGGTGCTCTAACAAGTTTCTCTGAGGCTTTGTCTTTTATACACATGTTTATGGTACACAAACATCCTTCATTACAATCAAGACATTGTGAAGTATGAAGATGACATCCCTGGTACCCCCCCCCCCCCCCAGTTCCGGCCCATTCCAACACGTGGCTACAGTAGAGGCCCTTACCCTCCATACAATAGGAGGGGGCTGTCACGCAGCTGAGTGTTCTGTCGATTCCTTTGGAATGTGTGCGCCTGATCGAATCTCAGGGGGTGGGGAGGTCATGATCAATAGTAGCTCCTTTGAAGAGGGGCGAGTGCATACAGTAGTGGGCAATAAACTGTATCCTCAGGCTGAGGGATGACCAGCGGTCCGTGCAGACAATCAGGCTCAGAGGAAGGGGTCATCAAAGGAGGGGTATTCATGGATGAAAAGGAGGTGTTGGTCAGGCGCGGGGTGTGATTTCTCAGAGCCAGGGTCATGCGGAAGGGGAAGGGTTCATGACTTGTGCATGTGAGAGTGGGGGCGGTCGGGGTGCATGGGGGATGCTTGCAGGGTCAGGGAAGGGCGCTGATGATCGATCGCGAACAGGGAGACCATGGCACCTAAAATGGCTGTTGTATATATGTGCGCATGGGTCTATGCTGACGGGATAACACAGTCAGTGTTTTGCAATATTCGTTCTGCTTACGACAAGAGGTACAGTGAACACAAATGAACGCCGCTTATGTGTATATACATTGCCAATTTCAACAGTCGCCGCTTTTTAACATACGCTAGTTCATTTGTGTTTACCCCAACTGATGGAGTGTACATATAGTCATGTGTGGCCAATGAAATAGCGTTCGTTAAATGCTAGCAAATTGCATATAACCATATGTAGTCGCTACGATTGGCGAAATGTTGTACGTATGAATTTACATTTCTTGGGTTACTCATACAAGTCTAGAAATCGGCATAATACTTTTAGTCAGGGTCAATCAAAAAAAAACGTTCCGACACATCATAGAATCTGGTTCTGACTTTCTCTCCGGTGACATCAACATACAGTAAAAGTGCTCTGATACCCTCAGGTCTTGTCAGTGCTATAGGAGACTTCTTGGAAACTAAATACATGAGTGACCGATGAAACGTTTTTGAAAGCAATAAAAAAAATGGTTGAGGGAGGAATTCAGTTCGGTACAAGCAATTAGTCAAAGGGAGGGTAGAAAGTTCAAAAAAGGGGGGGGCCTTTGTCACAATGTCTTTTTAACAGAGTCCGTCTTCTTTTGTTGGCGCTGTTGAGCACCGGCGGTGGAGCTATAGGTCCAACTCGTATTCATCCTTACGCGTTGCAGGGTGCAATCAGTCCTCTGCTATTAGATCACAGTCCTGTTTCCTAACTGATCTTCTTAGGGGTGCCTCATGCTGGGCACCTGCGTGTCTTTCTTCTTTCGTGGCAAAACCCTTATGCTATCTAAAGGCTGCTCTTCTTTTCTGAGTCAAAAGTTATGCGAAAAGGGCGATGTTGTTGTTGAATAATCGAGGGAGGAGAGGGCGGAGTGGGATCAGATCTTTGAACACACCAAGGGACCAAAAGGAGCAAAGGACGTCGAGCAGGCAGGCCCATCAGTCGGGCTCGAAAAGGACGGGGACTTCAGGCACGAGTGGGTCAGCGAATCGAGGGCTTCAAGGCAGCCCTTCATTCCTTCATCTGCCGAGTTTGAGAGTGGTGCCTCGTCCCGCGTCTCGTTGCTCTGCGACTCCATCTTTGGTCGAGGTCACACGTGCTTCATGATCTGTGGCCAGGCTGTGCGTCACGTCCATCTCCTCTCCTCCGGTGATTGTATCTTTAAATGAGTACAAAACAAGTTTTTAGAAAAACTGGTAGGAGAAGACTTTTATACATCTCAATTCCATCCTCAATCCTACGTAGGTGGGGGATATGTTCATCGATCACAGTCAGAAGTCATCACTTATGGAGTATGTAGGAGGGCATTTCTACTGAATTCGTAAACCTATTCGGCGTTCATTCGTGACGTACGTGGGGGGGGGAAATCGGACTAGGTACTGACAATCTTACATTTCCCTTCGGGGTCGGCTAACTCTTGCAAGCAGGGGGTTATCATCATGAGGGGGGGGACAGAGGTGAAACATGCTTTACTTGGGGAGCGATAGTTAACCAAGGTCATCAATTATACTTCGGGGATAGCTGATATGGAGCTGGGGTCAATCGGGAGAAGCGGGGACGCTTTGGACATTCGCACTTAAGTGCAGAGGGGTGGGGCAATCTGGGCATTGCATTAACGAACTGAAAAACAGAAGACCATTGACGTTATAGTCCCCCTATAAAAAGGCCAGATTAGGGGACATCAGTCGTCTGACCTGTACATTCTTTCATTACCAACTCGGGTTCTATTGTTTTGCAGAAAGGAGAGGTAGTAATATGGCAAGTTACAATCGTTTTAGTTCCTGTCAATTTTGCCGAACACCTTTGTGTTCGAAGAGACCCAATTAGGTTCGTGCCGGTGGGGCACAACGTTCTTGCACAAGGGAGGAGGGAACAGGGGGACCCTCAGAGAGAGAGAGTCGCCCGCACTCTAAACGAACCATTTGGTACACGTATGACGTGGAGAGAGAGAGAGAGAGAGAGAGGGAGAGAGAGAGAGAGGGAGAGAGAGAGAGAGAGAGAGAGAGAGAGAGAAACGTGTACAATAATGGTCCATTCAGTGCGCACACAACACAGAACAGCGGGGGTTAAGCAATACGGAAACACAGGCAGAGGGATGACGTAGATCCATACATCACGTACACACAAACTCAGACGGGGGAGACAGTACATGTATTATATACAAAAATCAAAGACAAAACATAGAACAGTTATTGGCCAAAATTATCTTTTCCTGTATGCTGTGCATCCTTAGCATCCTAAGCTCTTTTTACCTTTTTCTTCTCTTTTATTCGTCGGCTGCCTTCACTGGTGGCTTTGATTGTACACACTTACGCCTTTGGCAATTGGTCAAGAACTAACCTGATCGGGCTAAGGTGTTTCCAGCCTGAGGCAACAGTGGGTGTCAGTTGGGAGAACAATGGGGTAGCTTTGAGTTTCATGTCTATGAAGGTGCGAAGAAGGATGTAGTAGATTTTAAATGTAAACCTCACCTCAAAATATTCCTTAAACTTTCCCTATTTAGTTAATTGTAGGATGCTTCTCCATTAGTGCACGTCATTTTAGTTGTACTATTTGGGGTGCCAAGTAAGCATGAGCGCAAAATCCGCTACGCTCGCGGATTTTGCGAATTTTCGGCAAATCCGCGATCCGCGAACTCTCGCGAATTTACCGAAAATTCGCAATCCGCGAGGAGTTCAAGCATTGCTGGCCTGTTGTAACTAATTTACGATGGCGCCGGCAAGCTGCCAGCGCCATCCTAAGATAGTTACTAAATTAGCTTCAACAGGAAGCTCTAATAGATAAGATAAAGCAGGTCATCGAGCGCCTGCTTTATTTTATCTATTAGAGCTTCCTGTTGAAGCTAATTTAGTAACTATTTTAGGATGGCGCTGGCAGCTTGCCGGCGCCATCGTAAATTAGTTACAACAGGCACAAAACGGTGGCGTCTTCTTGAATAAATATGAAGGGCAGGGTTCATTCTGGCACGACGGTCCTGGCACAAAAATTAAACCTCAACCGCAGGCACTTTCAGATACCGATTAAGCATGTGCCCTAGTTGAAGCTTAAATTCAGTGACTCATTCATCTGCCCAAAAACAATCGTGAGCGTTGTCAAGGCTGGGCAGATGTGCCTTCTTCCTAAATATACCTTCGAAAATTAGGTGTGATGCTGGGCAGAGGCCTTTGCATTCTTGACTTTCACGAGCGCAATCCTCGTGCTGTTCCTGTGGCCAGGAGCTTCTGTATCTTTATCTGCTGCTCTGATCGGTCTCTGACGTTTTATACACACAAGAGGGATGTGCACTCGCATGGAAGCGCCGTCCGTTTGGCCCCGCCCACACACTCGCGGTGTGCACCGTCTTCCCGCCATTTACCCACTATGATGGGCAGCTCACTCAAGGGACCCCTGCGCCCTTCGGCGCAATTGCATAGTAACACACACCTGGTCGCTTTAGACAACTCTCTGGCACTTTAGGCAGCTGTAGTGTAGTAAAAGCACTATACATCTACCCAGAGGCCTTTGCATCTTTCATCTGCTGCTCTGATCGGTCTCTGACCTTTTATACACACAAGAGGGATGTGCACTCGCATGGAAGCGCCGTCCGTTTGGCCCCGCCCACACACTCGCGGTGTGCACCGTCTTCCCGCCATTTACCCACTATGATGGGCAGCTCACTCAAGGGACCCCTGCGCCCTTCGGCGCAATTGCATAGTAACACACACCTGGTCGCTTTAGACAACTCTCTGGCACTTTAGGCAGCTGTAGTGTAGTAAAAGCACTATACATCTACCCAGAGGCCTTTGCATCTTTCATCTGCTGCTCTGATCGGTCTCTGACCTTTTATACACACAAGAGGCATGTGCACTCGCATGGAAGCCCCGCCCCAAATCCCCGGGTACGCAAATCCGCAAAATCCGCGGATTTTGCGGATCCACGATCCGTGAATACGCAAATACGCGAATCGTGGATCCGCAAAATCCGCCCATGCTTAGTGCCAAGCGAAGTTATATTTTGTAGTTTCCCCTTCAGGCTGCCCTCCCAGGCGCTAAGTTCAGGGAGAGAAATAGTCATTGTTTGCATGTCCTGTGTAGGCACCATAATCAAATCCCTTTTTCCCATCTCTTCGTCCGCTAGACCACTATTTTTTTTCGTACTTTTTACTCGACGTTCCGATGTGACCTGCAGAAAGCGGGAAAAAGAAGGGGGGCGGGGGCAGCATTTAAACAACATTTTAGCACGCATAAACCCGAAAAAAGGCTTTTACTTACTACATACTCGGCCTATCTCCACGGAAGGCAGTCTCTGTCAACTCGGCATTTAAGCCCAGGTGGACCCTTTAGCGTGGGAGAGATTATTATCGGAAGCCTGTGGATAGCATAGGTCGCCCAAGTGTGGCATTACAGATCGTGTGCGGGGGGGGGGTCAAGTGGCACTCCTTCGGGGTGACTTAGGAGTATTTTAAAACAATTTTCCTGATACAGGTAGCATATAAAGTATAGGCTAAATACCAGGATCTTTTAGCGGTTGCTTTAGGCTGTACAAAAATGCAAACCACATACAATCAAAAACCTGGACCGTTCAAATTTTCAACATTTCTGCATACTATATTTTTCAACCCTTAACTAATTGAGCTGAGCCATTCCACCTGTAATTTAGTTACATCGGAAATAGTAGTCATTTATTCGAAACTTACCAATTTACGCGTGACAACTGCGTTTGCTTTTTCCAAAAAAATCTTTAATAAGAATGTCGGTGCACACATACGGGCCTACAACTTCGTGGGCCGGCCACGGAGCAGGCTGGAACTGTACATGTGGGTATACTTAGTAGTGAAAAACTTAATGGAGTCGGTGGTCGTTAATTTCATAAAAAGTGCGACAAGTACAATAAAATCATATCGAAACTTCAGTGTGAGCAAGTATCATAAGCGTTGAAATTCGAACTTTCAATAATCATGATGCGCCAAAACTTAACAACAATTCATTGTCCGAATGTTCAATCGGTACCCATCTCATGTCAATTCATTGTCCTTCATTGTCCGAACACATAATCAGTACCCATCCCATATCAATTCATTGTCCAAACTGATAGTACACATCCTATATCAATCCATTGTCCGAACATATAATCAGTACACATCCTATATCAATCCCTGTGTTTAAAAACTACATACATATCTCATGACACCAAGGCTGAGCAATCGGGGTACAACAAGGAGTTGAAAGTTTCATTTGTACCGGCGCCATTTTGGGTGCAACCAGGCAGATCCAGGCATAGTCTAAATCTCCACTAACTCGTGGTTGGCCCAGAGCCTCTTTCGGCAGTCCAAAAGTTCCGTTAAAGGGCAAAAGAAAGGATCGGCGGTCTGAACCATCAGTCAAAGGGGGAGGGAGGCAACAATTTTTTCTACCGGTTCATACTGGGTTTTCACCGGAACTGATCCGAACTGCCGTCTGCAGGATTTTAGTCATTCAAACTGAGGCTGGCGTCAGCATGGGAGCGTCGACGTCCCGCGGCTACATTTTCATCGTTCCGCGGGCAATCATGGCAGTCATTCCCCATCGGGGGTGTCTGCGGGGGTCGGGGACTCCCGCGGCTCCTATAGAATCTTCAAGGTCGAGGAGAACTTTTATGATGGTGGGACTCGTTTCTTAATCAATAAGCAGCCGGGCCATCTCTTCACCCCGGGCCCGCTCCAGCAGGATCGTCCGCCATTTTACGAGTGGGCGAACCCATGTCGGGTGATTGGAGCGTTGGGGGTGCCGCTGGGGGCCTCCACCTGGGGAGGTGGGAGAGGCTCGTTCGCGCCGCCTCTCCCTCCCAGCGCACCCCACGCCGTTTTCCTCGGCGCTAATATACATGATGGCCGGACCAGGCGATGAGAGAGGGGGGGGGGTCGGAGGCATAGGCAAGACATTCCCCCCCCCCGGTGGCCTACAAGGTGCCGCTTCAGGGCCGGCCGGGGAGCTTCTACCAAGCCGTGGCTGGACCAGGAGATGCGAGGGGGGGGTCGGTGGCACGAGCAAGACATCCCCCCCCCAGTGTTGTCGCAGCCATTATTAAAGAATTGGGGACGGCCGGACCCCGTCGGCCTCGGCTCTTCTTCGGGCCCACCTTACTCGATGACCTCCGGCCGACGGCTGGCAGCAGGACCCGCCCTACATGTGCCGAAGATCTCGTCTTCCGGATGGGCGTAGCCGCGAACCCGCTGCATTTCGGGAGTTTCCAGAATGGGGGTAGGTATCTGTTGACTTGTATCTGTCTCATGTTACCGTTATTGGGGCGTGGCAAGCGGTGGGGCAGACATGTTTGGAGCAGTGAGGGGTGACGAAACCTGGTTGCCTCGTGGCTGCCGTGATGTCAAGCTTGGCTTCTCTCACCATTTTCATGTTTCTTATTATGGGCTTATTTCTAACGTTTCTTATTTCTGGCGAAACCATGTGTTTTATCGTGAGCTTTTTTCTAACGTTTTCCTATTTGCAGCGGAATCAAAAACTCATCAGTGGCCTACTGATTTTGCTTTCTTATGTCTTTCTTCCCTTTTTATTCCTAGTGTGTTTCGTGCTAAAGTTTCTGTTAACAGGATACGATAATTGCTTCATTATTATTGCATATGTCCTTTTTATTAGGGGTGCCCTCTGGTCGAGCCAGATGACCTACCTCTAATAAATGGTCCGGGTGGAACTAGTTTACCAATCAGTGGGGAGTAGATAGGCCCGAGAGATTACAACGGGGGACAAACGTCCGCCTTACCTACCCTTCACTACTTGCAAAGATTAGACAGAATATTTCTTTTCTACGTTATTTGCAAACAGAGGATACCTCAAAAGAACTATTCCTTGAATAATAAATGTCCAGACAATCAATCAATCAATGGGGAGAAAAACAGGCATGACGGATTACAACGGGGACAAAAGTCTGCATTACCTATCCTTCACTATCTGCAAAGGGGGCAGAATATTTCTATTCTTCCCTGTTTGTAGACAGGGAATATCTCAAAGAGCAATAATCGATAAAAATCGATAACAAACAATCAGTGGGGAGAAAGATAGGCATGACGGATTACAATGGGGGACAAACGTCTGCATTACCTATCCTTTACTATTTGCAAAGAGAGAGGAACGTTCCTATTCATCGCTGTTTGCAAATAGAAAATGTCTCAAAGAGAACCAATACTTCAAGTACAATCAATCAGATGGATAAAGCCATCCTACCAATCGGACATAAAGATGTCCTATTTAACCTTACCCGGACCGGACCGTGTGGGCAATTCTTCGCCTTCCTTTTTCCAGCGCCCAATTGTTCTCTCTCTCCATGTTTTACCGCAGCATTTCTGTGGGATTCCAGTCAGGACAGTAGGTCACTTGAGAGAGGTCCGTTCGGAATCGGTGAAATTCATTCAATCGGCAGCCGGACGAGGGCCCTCTCAAGGCAGGTATACTCCAATCGTTTAGATGTTCACCCCATCGTCTGGACCTCTCTTACCGGACCTTATGTCGCTGATGGACCCCGCGTTGGGACGCCAATTGTGGAAAAGTCAGCCCATAACGCTCCTGATGCCCAGGCTGCTGGCGCAAGACGCCTCTTAGTTCCCATCTTGAATAATTACCAAATAAAGAGACGGGCGCTGGAAGCAGGAAAACGAGAACAGAGTTTTATTTCTCATGAGGAGAGCCTGTCATTTCGGACACTCGCATAGTGTCTTCAGGAGGTGCTCTAACAAGTTTCTCTGAGGCTTACCGCTATATGTATCAACAAACCATTTTGCATTTCCTAAATAGCGAATTTTAAGGAATCGCTATTTAGGAAATGCAAAACGGTATGTATGTACAAAATCGCTTTCCAATAGCGATTCCTTAGCATTCCTAATTTGAGATTAGCAAATTGTCATTCGCAAATTACCCCTTCATTTCCATGGGCCAGGAGGCCCATAGGAATGAAAGTGCAATTTGCAATTAGCAATTTGCTGATCGCAAATTAGGGATTTTTCCAAGGGTGCAGGGGTGTCTCAAGAACACCCTGCTGCACCCCTGAAAAAGACATTTGGGGGCATATGGCGCACATACATGCCCTAAGGGCATGTATGGGCGTCATATGGCACCTTTGGATTTTTTCCAAAAAGCTTTTTGATAAGAATTCGCAAATTACCACCAACTAGAAGTTGGTGGTAATTTGCTAATCCTTAATGGCATTTTTTCCATTATATTTGTTTGATACATTGCATTTAAGGAATCCCAAAATTTGCAATTCCTTAAGTGCAATCGCAAAATAAGGATTAGCAAATTTTGCTAATCCTTATTTTGCATCAAACTTGTTTGATACATTCCATTTGTCTATTTAGCATTCGCAAAGGCCGAAATTCGCAGAATTTCGGCCTTTGCGAATGCTAAATAGCTTGATACATATAGCGGCAAGTCTTTTATACACATGTTTATGGTACACAAACATCCTTCATTACAATCAAGACATTGTGAAGTATGAAGATGACATCCCTGGTACCCCCCCCCCCCAGTTCCGGCCCATTCCAACACGTGGCTACAGTAGAGGCCCTTACCCTCCATACAATAGGAGGGGGCTGTCACGCAGCTGAGTGTTCTGTCGATTCCTTTGGAATGTGTGCGCCTGATCGAATCTCAGGGGGTGGGGAGGTCATGATCAATAGTAGCTCCTTTGAAGAGGGGCGAGTGCATACAGTAGTGGGCAATAAACTGTATCCTCAGGCTGAGGGATGACCAGCGGTCCGTGCAGACAATCAGGCTCAGAGGAAGGGGTCATCAAAGGAGGGGTATTCATGGATGAAAAGGAGGTGTTGGTCAGGCGCGGGGTGTGATTTCTCTGAGCCAGGGTCATGCGGAAGGGGAAGGGTTCATGACTTGTGCATGTGAGAGTGGGGGCGGTCGGGGTGCATGGGGGATGCTTGCAGGGTCAGGGAAGGGCGCTGATGATCGATCGCGAACAGGGAGACCATGGCACCTAAAATGGCTGTTGTATATATGTGCGCATGGGTCTATGCTGACGGGATAACACAGTCAGTGTTTTGCAATATCCGTTCTGCTTACGACAAGAGGTACAGTGAACACAAATGAACGCCGCTTATGTGTATATACATTGCCAATTTCAACATATCCCTCTCCAAACTGTCCAGCACTCAGACGTCAATGAATCCCACTATGTCGGAAAATGAAGGAGTCATGTGTGCTGCCTGGGTATTTGGCCACAATATCATTGATTATGTATTTGGCATTGCACACAATCTGGATGTTCAGGGAATGGTAGCTTTTCCGATTCCTGAAGACATATTCTGACACTGCTGGTGGTGTGATGGCAATATGGGTCCCATCAATGCAGCCAATCACATGGGGAAAACGTGCAATTTGGTAAAAATCAAGTTTTGTTTCATGCAATGCCTGTTGGGTGTTTGGAAAGTAGATGTGATTTTGAAGCCTGTTCAGCATTGCATCCAAAAAGGCATGAAAAAAGCGCAAAGCGGTGGGTGACACCCCACCAACCTCTGCTATGACGCTTTGAAAAGACCCTGAAGCCAGAAGGTGCAGTGAGCACAATACATGCACATGGGTAGGAATTGATTGTGTCCTGCCTGTTGGGTGCTCCAAAAAAGGTTTCAGTTCATCTATGAGGTCCAAGATGGTGTGTGGATGCAGCCTGTACTTGTCATAGATGTCCTCTTCAGTCTGCTGAAACAGCGTGATGCGCAGTCTGAATATTCGCTCCTGTCTCTGTCTCCTCTGTGCAAGGGCATGGAGACGCAGCCTCCTGGCTATCAGGTATAGTCCTGCTATTTTGGAACTTTCTATTGCATTGTGGGTTCCTTTTTATACTTTCAACCTGGTTTTTTGCAGAGTTTTATATAGCGCAAACTAGACCCGAACCGAATCAGGTATCAGAGCGCTTTACATATTTTCCAGTTACGTTACATGAGGACACACTTTCATTTTAGGCACGGGGAGATTAAGTGATTTGCCCAGAATCACAGGAGGTTTTGGCGTCGTTACCGAGACTCGAACCCAGATCCCCAGGTTCGAGGTCGAGCGCCCTAGCCATTAGACATTAGTGGTGCCAATGTGCATAGGATGCCTTTGCAGCCGTGGTTCATATCATGAAGACTACTGAGCATGTTCCATCCAAGGGGGAGAGGGGGAGAGGACTAACACTTGCAAAGTTGCTCTGAAGCGGTCTTGCTCAATAAACTTATTCACGTTCTTCAAGGAGGATAATTCCAACCAAGCTATATTGGTCTTCCTGGGGATGTTGCTTGAATGTGTGGTATGTGCACAGGATGAAGCCCAAAGATCCTACCTAGACTATTAACTGAAGGATCAAGCCTTCATACGTTTTCTGGACTTCCTTCCAGAACAACACCCAGAATTGGGCTTCCTAAACACTCTGGCACTAAGGACATAGTCAATGTACTAACAATAAACAGAGAAACCAGTGGACTGCACCCACCCTGAAACCCACTGATCATTACTTAAATGAGGTGTGTTTCAGGCAACGATCAGAACTGTACGACGTCGAACCACTGGCTTAATGGACGACATTGACTAGGAGGCCGCTCTCATGCACCCACGCGAAGTGGCAATTAAAATAAGGCTGCGTCTCATTCAATACAAAATTTTACATCGCTCTTACTTTGATAGAGCAAGGTTACATAAAATAAGGAAAGCTGCAACCCCAGATGGTCTCAGATGCCGCACTGAGTGCGGAACATTCATACACACCCTCTGGGAGTGCAACAGGATTCAAACCTACTGGGGGAAGATTGTGAGAGAGATTAATAGTATACAGGAAGTCCAACTTGAGTTACATGGCTAGGGGTTCCCCTCGGAAATCTCGGAAGATATGGGCTCCTTGGATAAAATACTATGATTTGGAAGTAGGGGTGGGAAGGGGGGTGGCGGGGTGGGGGGGCGGGGAGGGAAGGGGACCGATACCGGAAAGATCGGGGGAAGAGCCTTGAATACTGTAATGTTTGACCCAACTGTTGATAACTGTGAATAACATAAATGTGACCCTCTATGCTCACCTTCAGAGGAAATGTTGCTACTATATTTGCCCTTCAAAAATGCTATGGACTGACATCTAATTTGTATCGTATATTCATAATTTGCTTGATGTTATGTTCAATCTTCAAAACAAAAATAAATACTTTTTTTTAAACAACTGTACAGCTTCACATGGGTGGATAGTGGAACCTAACCCTTGTGCATCATGAACAGGCATACTCAAGAACATTAGGATTATAAATTCAAGCGTTATTAAAATCAAAATCCTTTTCTAGTGCACACATTATGAATAGAAACAACTATAGTGGTAATAATACTTGTCAGAAGGCAGAACAACAAAAAACGATTGTGATATAATGATGCAGTATGTTTTCTTCACAATATCCCTCAATATATTCTGTTTGAACATTTTCAAAATAAATATTTACCAGTAACACCCCTCCAACTTTTCAGTTACTTCTATTCTCTGAAACCTTGCTTATGGTTTAAAAACAATAATTGAGAAATGAAGTAGCTATTTCTATGAAGGCTTGAACATTCTTTAAAAACAATAAGTAAAAAAAGAAATGCAATCTGTGCAAAAATAAACATTACTATGTTCAATCAAGCGGAATTATCATGCTGCAAAGAATAATGACATTAGTAATTGGGCATTTATATTTGAAATACACAACGAAATAAATGAACATGTATAATTAAAAAAAGGGGCATATCGACAATAGAAAATGTGTGAAGATTATGACAGCCAGGTAGGTTTAAATTGGAGGGTCCGGCTTGATCCGGAGGTTTTTTGGTGCTGATATCACAGGAAGAATTCAGTCTTTGTGGGGTTTAGCTTCAGGAGGTTTTTGTTTTAGAGTTTTATATAGCGCAAACTACACCTGAAGAAATCAGGTATCAGAGCGCTTTACTTAGCACCAGTTTTGTTACAAAAAGGACACATTCATTTTTGTTACGCACGGAGAGATTATGTGATTTGCCCAGAATCAAAGGATGTTGAACGTCATTGCCGCGACTCGAACCCCGTTCCCCAGCTTCAAAGTCTACCTATCTAGCCGTAAGGCTACGTCCTGGTTAGTGGACATCCAGGATTAGATTAAGTCAAGGCTGAATTTCAGTCTCTTTATGCTGTTGGTTGAGGATGTTTGTAGGTAGAGTTGGCTTTCATCTGCATATTGATGGATCTTGATGCTTTGTGTGGAGAAAAAAAGCAGATCAGAGGGTTTCTATGTAGAGGTAAAAGAATAATAAGAGACAGAGTGAAGCACTGGGATATTCCAAAGTAGAAGGCACCTGTCCCTGATGTTGTGGAAGCAATGTGAATGAGTCAGTGTTTGTAGGCGAGGTAGGGTGTGAATCATTTCAAAGCTGAAAAGAGGTCAGGCAGGAACAGAAGGCAGAGGTTTCCTGTTGTTGAGAAGGGCATTATTTATTTCTTGGATTATGGCTTTATCAGTGCTGTAGCATGGTCTTAAGCCTTACTTGTAGCCCTGTACCTGAATGGTGACTGCTTTCTTGATGATGAGAAGGGGTTGACTGGATAGAAGCCGGTGATGTGAGCGGAGTGGCAAGATGCTTTCTTTGGCAGGGAAGAACCTGACATATCTTGAGTGGATCTGGCAATGTTCCTTAGCTTATGGAGGTATTCACAATGTGAAGGAGTGTGAGAGGGCTTTCCTCGGAGGGCTATCATGATGGTTAAAGAAAGAATGTCTTCTTCATAAGGGGTTGCCTAGAGAGTTCAGGATATCAGAGATACACTCACAAAACTTAATTGAAGAAGGCTCATTTGGTGGTGAGTTTTTTTAAAAAGACTGACCTGTACACCGGGTTATGTGTATGTTTCTTATACTCTATCACACATTGCAAAAGAATATAAATTGAAATGCCGTGATATGTGTGTTTGAAAAACTTCTATTTAATGATTATTTTTTTCTTTTTCCACACTTTTTATAACAATTTTTACAATATATCACTTTTTTACATATATATAAATGACAGTTAGTATACTTATTATACACTTCAAATCAACAACTGATTATCATCGCCCATTACAAAACTAGATCCAACGCGTTTCGGCGGCTGGCCTTCATCAGGAGTTTTGTATTCTCATATGTCGATTTGATACTTTAGAATCTACGGGGCATTCTGTATTTGATAGATATGTGCAGTATCTGGGTGAGGGCACGAAGTGAAGTACTTCAACAGGTTTAAAATCTGTGATCTGATTTTTTCTAATGGCGGTCTGATTCTTCAAATGTGCGTTGAGTAAAACCGTTTATTTTCTGGCACTCCCCAGAACTTGAGTACTGACGAAATTTGAATTATTCTACCAAAGGATGAAGATAGAACAAGATATAAGCACATATAAAGTCGTAGGGTACTACCTACTAAGGCAGGAGTATGTGCACAGAAGTTACCTACTTGTAGCTTTCTTGTGTAGATATTACAGTTCTGGCCGGCTGTTTACATCTTTGATTGGCACAGAGGCGAATGCTGCTGAAAGTCGGCAGAAGGTTGTGCTCACTGCTTTAAATTGGAAGAGCAGAAAACGGATCGTGCTAGATGGCGAGGTGAGGCCCGGTAGCACTGATGTGATCCTGTTTCAGATAGAACCGATACGGAGTTTCGTCATACCCGAACTGCTACATCGGAACCAGGGCGTATGTGTGCTGTAGCATGGTCTTAAGCCTTACTTGTAGCCCTGTACCTGAATGGTGACTGCTTTCTTGATGATGAGAAGGGGTTGACTGGATAGAAGCCGGTGATGTGAGCGGAGTGGCAAGATGCTTTCTTTGGCAGGGAAGAACCTGACATATCTTGAGTGGATCTGGCAATGTTCCTTAGCTTATGGAGGTATTCACAATGTGAAGGAGTGTGAGAGGGCTTTCCTCGGAGTGCTATCATGATGGTTAAAGAAAGAATGTCTTCTTCATAAGGGGTTGCCTAGAGAGTTCAGGATATCAGAGATACACTCACAAAACTTAATTGAAGAAGGCTCATTTGGTGGTGAGGCAATGGGGGATGACTGGAACTGAGTGGGTGGTGGAATTGATAATGCTGGATCTGATTTTGTGGTTCTCTTAGAGAAGTAGTTGATGGCATTGCATGAGTCGAATGAAGCAGGAACTGTGGGTTCTGGGAGATGACAGGTACAGTGACAGCCTTGAAGACTGCTTTGCTTCTGTTGGTTGCCTCACTGGTCTGGCAAAAAGAAGCTTCAGATGTGAGGATGATCAGTGATTAGAGTGGAGCAATTGAGTAGGGTAAGATCGTCACAGGTGAATGAAGGCTTTGGTTTGATGGATTGGGATTGCAGTTGAACATACGGTTCAACATTAGTTCTCATAGTGATGTTGTAGATGTCAAGGAGAGTACTGAGATCTGTGGTGGGCAAGAAGGGTTCCGGTAGGTTGTTTAGTTCTTTTGGATTTTTTTACAGATGGGAATGGAAGGCTAATTTTCAAATTTTTCTGTTTACAAGTTTAGAAGTGTTCGATGGGCAAATTTGGTCAATGCATTAGACTAGTTTCTGTGATAAAGCTAGTTTACCTTAAGCAGTGATTATGGTCCTAGTCCCTTCTACGTGCAAATGAGTCATGTCTGTGTCCTTACTTACCTGAAAAAGCTCAAGCAGTGGCATGTAGCAGTAGCATGCACTTGGTGTTATTTGCGATTTCTAAAATTGCGAATTTCACAAATTCGCAATTTGCGAATTTTTCATACATGTCAATGCGATTTCTTAATTTCCGATTTCTGGTTTGCGAATTTCGCTAACATGAAAAATCGCAAAATTAGAAATTGCAATTATATTCACAGAAAAGATGTTCTCGCAACGCACGGAATCGCATTTATTGCGATTCCTTATATTGCGATGCGAATTCTTTCATACATACCTTTTCTCTATTTTTTAGTCGCAACCGCTGTTATTTTGCGATTCGCAGCGTTTGCGACTAAAAAATTGGTTGATACATCTGCCCCTTACTTGTTAAATACTTAACTAGGATAGGTCCTAAAATGTCAGCGGCTGAAACCTCCAACAGTACATATGGACATGCTAATGGATTCAAAGGTGGTCAAAAAGTATTTCGACTCTTCTCAGCATTCATGCATTCACACTTGCGTACAAACCTTTCTATCTCAGTATCAACCCTAAGCCACCAATATTGAGATATCACTCTCCTCTTGCAAAGGATAAATCGTAAAAGCGCCTCATGGTGTATTCCTAGAATTTTCTTCCTGAGTGCTGAAGATGGACTTACTCTAAACCCCTCAAAAGCAATCCATCATCTCCCAACAACAGCTCATCCTTGACTTCCCAAAATGGTTTAATTGATACACTAAGCATTTTCTTTTGTGGCCCAACCCTTCTCCATGGTGCTGTACTCAAAACGTCTATCACTTTATTCTTTGCACCTGGCAAATACTGTACTTCTTAATTAAAATCCAATAACCATAGGGATAACCTAGCAAGGCAAGGCACAGCTTTTTCCAATCCAGAAGTAGCTAATATTTTTGTTAGTGACTTGTGATCAGTCCGGATCAAAAACTTTGACTACCAGATATACTGCCTAAACTTTTTAATGACCCATACTCATGCCAGCATTTCTCTTTCAATAGTGGAGAACTTTTCTTCAGCTGGAGAAAGGAAATGCAAAGCATAAGAAATTGTGATCTCTTGACCGTTCTTCTCAATCTGTGAAAGTACTACACCCAAACATTTCCCACTAGTGTCAGTCGTGGCAAAAGTTTTTGCAGAGGGATTCAACCCATGCAATGGAATGAGATCGAACATTTATTTTGTAATTATGATGTATACTATTCCATTGAAAGGGTTGCCTTTAGTGACGCCAAACTCCGATGAGGAAGAATGAAGAAAAAAATAAAACAAAACATACTTTGTGCTTGTGCCGGCCGGCTCTAGGGCGGTGCGATCGGTGCCACAGCACCAAGCGCTGACTTGGGGTGGGGCGTCATTTTTACAACTCTATTAACATTTTAAAAGCACCTGCTACTGCATTCCTGGCCTCCAGCAATTTTAAGGCATCAACTAAAATGTCAAGATAACTTTGGTGATGAATCATCTTCCTGGAAAGAGGCGGTTTGTCTAGTGGAAGTTTTGACTCATCCTAAGGTAGCACAGAGGGTTAAAATGCCTGCTGCTAAGAATGTGTACCCTGCAGATTACAAAGTGCATATAATGTAAATAGGTCAGTGGGTCACTGCTTCTGTAACAGAGCTCTTTTTGTTACTTGTAGTTTATAAGTCAAAATCCTATTATAGAACATTGAGCAATTAACTGTTCTCAAAGAGCTGCATGCAAACTGCATGGTATATGTTAGAGCTATATTTTTTTGCACAGTCTTTCCTTATCCTAATCTTTCCAAAAGGGTTCATTTGGATAGAAAACGATTCTTATTATTAAAGAGAACTCCTAACAGTGGGGTTACGTTTTAAATTCTGTAGTTGTGCTTTTCCAGAACAAGGACTCTTAAACTATGTTGCCAACCAGTATCGCTGAAATGTCACTCCTACACTACACCTTGTAGTCCTATCTGATGTAACATTTCCTATACACTGATTTGCACACATGATTGGCTCTGTGGAATGTGTGTGATGTAAAGAGTTCTGACACCTTACACTAGTATGAGTGGTGCTATAAAACTAAATAAATCTGAGAAACAGTAGTTATGGAGCCTTGAGGGGCACTGTTAAAGGGTGCTAGTGAGGGAATCTGTGTCAGAGCTGGCAATTGGGGCTGGAGGCGCTAACAAACATTGTCACGCCACTGAGTGTCTCCCTTTTTAAATTAGAACATTCTACCCTTAGTGGGTGGACTGTTCTAATAGCCTGCAACTCTTCTCCCTCAGGCTATACCGGTTGTTAAAGGCCCTCTCCCGCGGGCTCAGGGACTTTAACATACCGGTATAGCCCTTCGCATCGGCTTCTATGGCTATATTAGACAGAGGAAACAGTATTGAAAAGAGGTGGGAGACAGAGGGTATGAAAGATAGATGAGGAGAGAAAGAGGGTGGTACTTATAGAGAGAGAAAGAGAAGGACAAAGGCAAGTGAGATAAAGAGAGAAGAGGGAAAGAACTTGCTAAAAAAGAGAAAGGTGGTGGTTCCTCACACCACCAGAGAGGGCTGGAGTGTGCAAGGACAACAATGTGCACATGAGAGAAAAGAAGAAGAATGAGAGACAGGGTGAGGGGAGAGGGGAGAGAAATAATAGAGAAGGTGGAGAGAAGATGCGAGCAGCTAGAGAAAAACAAAATACTAGACGGGAAAAATAGGAGAAAAGCAAGTCTGAAAGCACCCGTCCACCAAATCGAAAACCCTTTTCCCATTTCTCAGCTGAAACTTAAGGCGAGAACATATCCCACTCTATCTATCACGCAAAGCTTTGGCCACAGCCTCCTTCCTCACTTCAGTGCCGGGACTCAGAGCAGAACCAACCCGCCAACATCATACAGAAAGTCTGTGTGTCTGGGAGGAGTGGTTTACATGTATCTGTTATTATATCTGGACTTCCCCATCAGGTACTGGGTTTCAGTGAGATGAAATAACACCGGGAGCTGGGAGGTCACCACCGAGAGTACCATGAGGGCCAGGCTTTATGTGGGGAAAAAAAACTGGTGGTGCTCTAAAAGGGGCGAGACACATTTCTTAAAGGGGTGTGGCCTATCCAAGTAGGGACATGGTCTAAATCAAGATAACTAGCATTGTGTGCTTAAGAAAATGATGAAGTCGCATCCAGCAAAGGATAATAAAATAGGCAAAAAGGTATATTTATTAAGTATACGCCATAACATACCAAACACTTTCAAACATGTAAAAATTATTTACATTACTCCCTTGGTCCTTTTCCTCAGCAATCACAGCAACTAACTGTAGGTCAGCTCCCAGACACTCAGCACAGATTCCTTCTTTATCATGAATTTCCCTAATCAATTTTTACTGGGGCTCCAGCCCTACTTTTATACTCCAAAACTCTTAGTTCTTCTTGTGTGAGGGGTCCTGGACCCAATCTAAACCAGTTTTGGGTGCACTCTGCCAGTGCGCCTCTTCTTCCTTTGTGAGTGTGGGCCAGGGTCATCAGACGCACCACAGTAGGTGGAGCCAGCATTGTGGAAGGCAGGCACAGCCCTAATGAGACTCAGGTGCTACTCCTCCCACCACTCCCAATCCAGATAGGTCTATTCAGCCTTGTGTTGACTCAACCAGCCTCCTGGAGCCGCCCCCAGCCCCTGTCACTCACAAACCAGTCCATACACAACCAGGCAGAGGAACACAGAAAGGTTGAACAGGAAAATAGCCACTTTCTAAAAGTGCTATTTTCAAACTTAGAATTTAAAAACCATCTTCACTAAAGGATGTGTTATTAAATTCTGAGTTCAGGGATACCAGATTCCATATGTCTATCGTGCCGTTATGGGAAGATATGCAGGTAAACATGTTACACAGCGTTCCCCATGTAATCCATGTAATCCTATGGGCAAGATAGCCTTTCAATAGTGAAAAACTAAATTGGCAGTCTTTCACTATCAAGACATGTTACCCACACTAGTAACACCAAACAAAAACCTGGACATCTGGTCACCCTATATACCTTTGAGGCCCGAAAATAGAGCCCCCTAGAGTCCCCTTTCGAGGCCCCCCCAAAAAACACTTTGGGGCTCAGACTCCCACAGTCCCCCCCCAGCCCCCCCCCCACTTAAAGCCCTGCATGAGGGCCATTTGAGGAGTAGCTTCCGGATGGTAGAGCGCGATCTTCCAGAGATCTCCCTATGACGAGGCATCAAGCTGCGCGCGCGGTGCAGTCATATGCAAACTAGGTCCTCGTGAAGTCCTCTTGTCCAGCCTCCCTGTGAGCTGAGGAGCACACAAAGGCATCTGAAAGTGGCCTAGGAAAGTGGGGAGGATGCTGGCAATTTTTACTCTTTTTTATTTTTCTTCAAACAGAAGAAAATCATCAGCTGAGCTTTTAGGTGACATCACCTGTTTACCTTGTTTATAGCTAGTTATGTAGAGCACACCAAGTTCAATACACTGCTTCTAAGCGCTGTTGATTGGAGTACTGGGAAAGACGTTGCATGAGACAAGTTTGTAATGAGGCGAGAGGGCTGTAACCTGTGAGTGAGCATGGGGATTTTATACAGCACACATCAGAACAAAATACCTCTTGGGCTGTTAAATTACACAGATGGGCTTATAACAAGTTTGAAGCATCAACGAAAGGCTATACCTGAGGAATGAGTGAGTAAACACGTTTGTACTACCCACTTAATGGAACGGACTGCCTCTAGATGGTGGCGGGTGCAGTAAACTGAAAAGACCATAACTCGTATATACTTAAAATAACGGGAAAGGCGTGGAGAATGGTAAGCAACCTGGTCAAGGGCGCCCACGGATATGGTTAATATCATGGGAGTTTATTTGCATAAATTGTGTGAAAAGATGAAAGAATCAGTCAATGGGAGCCTGAAGTAGGGGGTATTGAAAACCAGCAGGCTGGGCAGGGAGCATGCATGTGAGGGTAGATGGGCGTATTAAGGGTTGGAAGCTGGTACTGTTCAGATGTCCTCAGCTATAGACAGAGACAACTGCTTCTACTCTTTGGTCCTGCTGGTTCTGTAAGAGTAAACACCCATGCCCAGCTTACACTAGAACGCAGCAGATCTCATGTGTCTTCAAACATGTCACCCAGAACCATCACCTCCATGTTAAGCACTTAAGATGCCATTCTTAAATAGCAAAACTCAATTCTCTAGCAAAAAGGTCTCACCACCACTCACTTCAAACATGTTGCATTGCTTGCTAATCAATTTTCAACCTAAAGCAGTGTACACAGCAGATACTGATGACACCCTCTCAGCACAGAATCTAGATGACCTACTCAAATAAGAGACATGGTTCTCTGGCAACTCTGTGCACAATCATGAGAACCCTCATTCACCAAATGACATGATCCAGCATTTCAACAGAGCCTCCAGTCTAACGTGGGCCTTGTCTAGTGTTACTCTGAAGATCTGGAATGACATCCCTAAGTGGCAGACATGTCCGTTCTTTCGCACCCTTGAAGTACTGCCTGTAAAATCGCCTACTCCTGAAACTGCTAACCTATTTGGTTAGCTGCAAGGAAGATTGTATTTACAGATAAAGAGATCTTACTTTGTCCTCCACTGCCATCTCTTTCATCATTGTCATAATTTCATATCCATGCACGTTTACCCCTTGTTCTGGAAACTTGTACATCTGTTAGTGTTTCTCGCCCATTTACTCTATGGGGAAAACACTGTGGTTATACCCATGCTACTACACAAAAAACTTGATAAAACCAAATAAAACATCAATCATCTTTTCAAGAGAGAAGCCAGTCTTACAGTATGTAAACATCAACTCGCCTACCTTTTACTGCGGTCAGCATCTCAGATAATCATGTTTTTTCCCCTCATTTACAGACTGCCAGAAATTCTACCAGCATTAATACTTAAGTCCATCCCTGGAGACCCTGTGTAGCATTATCAATGCATTTCAAACATGTATGAACATCAAGCTCCTTTGAACACAACTGTACTATTGAATAGCAACACTAACAATACTATGGTACAGGAATATCGAAGACAGAATGTCAAGGGACAAAATTTTGAAAACTGCATACAGAAAAGAATACATTTACTATTCCTAACTCCTCAACTTCCTACCTTTAAGATATATGTACCATGTAGGTATATATATATCTAGAGTTGGGCATAGAAAAATCTAGACTTATTAACCCATTAATATTTTATTTTCAATATTCTGTCTTTGATATTGTGTTCCATCTAAACTGTGGTTTCAATATTCAGGAGGCACACCTTTGAGCATTCACTAACCATGTCCCATGTGCATTGCAGCGTTGTGATTGGCTTAGAGGAGGGAGCCTGGCTGCCTGCTTCCTGATCCTGTCCAAGTCAGAGGCAGGAGAGCAGAAGCGAGGACCCAGCCTCAAGGTACGTTTTTTTTTTTATTCCCCCACCCCACCCTCCATCCCCCTCGCGCCTGCCTCCCCACCGGCAAGCCATGCTGGCTGCAACTGGAGTGTTGGCTGGCCTGTTCTAGAACGTGGATTTTAAAGTGTAGATTGTACTAGAAGGTGCAGTTATCTTTCTGGGGTCTATTCAAGGATGGTGGGGTAATGTAAGTATTTTGGAAATAGCAATGTTTTCAATTGTCTTCTGAAGTGGATATGTTCTGTACCACTTTAAATCTTGTCTACTTGCAAGCTCCAGAGCTTGGTGGCTTGTACCAAAAAAGTAGTGTCTCCTATGGCTTTCTTATGGTAAGGTGGTTATGATAATCCCTGATGCAAGCCTTGCTGGAGCACATACCTGTTTTTATTGTATTGCTGGAATTTAATCTGTAGGTATAGTGGTCCTTTTCCTTTGGAGGCTTTGTGGAGAATGCAGAGTGCATTAAATATTGTTCTCTTGCCTATAGGTAGCCAGTTAAGTGACTGCAGGACTGGAGTTATGCGTTTTCATTAGTGAAGGAGGAGAAGGAGCCTTGCAGCAGCATTTTTTAATATTAATATTTTGTGTATGATGAACCTTGGTGCATCAAGTTATAAGCTGCTAGCATAGTCAAACATAGAGATTACAAGTGTGAGGACAGCTTGTAGTTTTTGCTAGTATCCAAGGTATGGGAAGATTCAATGTAATGTTTACATTGCATCGTAGGTGCTCTTTGTGACCTTGTTGGCATATGGTACCAAGGATAGATCTGAATCCATAGTTACCACTAGGTTTTTGACTTCTCCCGATGTTGTTGGGCCATATGGTGGTAGGCTGGCATTGCCATTGTCTGTCTCTGCTGTATTGAGTTTTAGGTAGTTACTCATTGTCTATGTACTTATTGAACATAGACATTTGTCAAAATTTTGAGTTGTAGCGGTCTTCTGAGCCAGACATTTTTAGAATGATTTGTAAATCAGCAGCATAGTTGCAACAGGTGAGGTTGAATGATTCAATAAGATTTGGTAAGAGGCCTAGGTAGATGTTGAGTGAAAGAGGAGGATAGTATGGTCCCCTAAGGGACACCACAGAGTTGGGTGTGAGGAGCTGATGTAAAATTCAATTCAAATTCAAATTGACTTTATTTCGGATATATTGCAATCCATAAAAGTACACAATAGATAAAACATAATAAAAACATCACAGTAATCACAAAGTCAATCTTAAATTACATACACTCAAATATATCATAAAAACGAGTGCATTGACAGAATCAGAATAAAAAGTGCAAGTAATGTCCAATACAGAATATACAAAATAAAGTGCGATAGTGCCATATACTGCAGTTAATGCACATTTACTCATCCAGACACTTTCTTAGTCTCATAGTCATTTTTAAAAATTCTAACACCTGAAGAACACTATCAGGATGCAACAACTGTAAGTACACAAGGGCGGGTCTAATTTGGTTAAAATTTAATTTCTTTAAAAGGGTAACCAAAAACCGCTTACGGGGATATTCATAAAACGTACATAAAAATATAAAATGCAGCATATCCTGTGGAGACTTCCCGTCGCAGCCACAGGGAGCTGCTGGTTTCTTAAAAATGTCCGACTTAGGTCTAATTAAAAGCTGATGAAAGATGTTAAACCTGAAACGGGTCAGCAAAAATTTTTCATGGGTGGTGAAGGAGCATGTTAGATACAGTTCCATTGAATTACAGGTACTCAGCATAATATACGTTCTAACATTAGGTTTCAAGAGCTCAACTTCATCTCTTACAGCATTACGGTTCAGGTAAAAAGCACTCTTAATTGCAGCAACATCACCCTTAACTATGTCCCCCGGGTTATCAAACAAGTTTACTCGGCCAAGCTTCAAGAATTGAGACTTCAAATATTTGAGCCAGGGCACTCGCATTGCGTGGTCAAGCGATAAAAGATCCTCCACTATCAAGTGGGTCAAAGGGATTGCATCACTTAACCATAATTTTACCCAGCACAGCAACGGTTTTAGTCCAACTATGTCAGATAAATGCAAACAGCCAAGTTCTTCATGAGCAGCTAAATTCGGTGTGCTCCCAGGGACACACAGCAGACGCTTTAAAAATTTATTTTCAACTATTTGAAGTTGTTCACAGTTTGTGTAGCCCCATATCTCACTTCCGTATACTGCAGTGGCTATGGATTTAGCGTTATATAATTTCATCATGGCCACATTCGGCTTTTTGCCCAGTTTAGAAGCAAGATTGAAGATAGAAGCATTTACCCTAGACATTTCCCCCTTTTTCTTGGCCAAGTGTGGGGCCCAACACATCTTCGTATCAAATAAGACCCCCAGGTAGGAAAACGACTGGGTGATGGGTATCGGGACATCATTCAATTTAAAATTGAACTTCTTCTTTGGTTGACGGCCAACATGCATTATGAAAGATTTTGTATTGTTGACTGTAAGGTCCCTATCAGACATAAATTTGTTAAAACCATTCAAAAGTGCCTGAAGACCTAGTTCTGTTCGTGAGATTAAGACCGCATCGTCGGCATATAAAAGCAAAGGAATACCCCTCGCACCCGCCCTTGGACAATCAGATTTTATCTCCTGTAATTCGGCCTCCAGGTCATTTATATAAAAATTAAAAAGATAAGGGGCCATAATACACCCCTGGCGTACGCCTTTATTGATTGGAAAACAACCCGTGGTTTCCCCAGTCGAAGAATACCTCACGTTGGCTCTTGTTTCATTGTGCAGATCCGCAAGGAACTCCACAATACCCCCATCTATTCCCTTCTCCTTCATGGTCCTCCACAGCCTCCCCCTGTTGACACAGTCAAAGGCTGAGGAGAGATCCATGAAGGCAAGATGAATTACGCCCTTCTGAACGACCGTATATTTATTCAGAATAAGGAACAGATTGAGACACTGCGTTATGGTAGAACGCCCCTCACAAAAGCCATATTGAGAAATTGTCAGAATGTGGTTCTCATTCGACCAATTTATTAGGCGTTGAAGTATAACTCTCCCCATGATCTTCACCATTGAATCAATTAGGGATATGGGTCGATAGCAAAGTGGGCTTCCCCTATCTCCCTTCTTGAATACAGGAACTATAGTTGATAGTCCCCAAGATTCCGGACAACCCACAGTGGCCGCAGCATTAAATACTGCGACCAGAATGGGCGCCCAGAAAGCTGGATCCGACCTATAAAGGTCAGGGGGTATTCCGTCAGGCCCTGGTGCTTTATTAACAGTGAGGCCCATAATGGCTGCCCGAACCTCACTTTCATAAAAAATAATAGTGCTAACCCTGTCGCAGGGGGCATCAGTCATAGAGCTAGCGTTTTCAGAGTAGTATAGACTTTTAAAATGGCCTTCCCATTCCTCTTTGGATATACAGCAAACAATTCCGTCCCCGGGGTCCTCGGACAAGAAAGGTTTCTTAACCAAAGCCCAGAATTTAGTGCTGTTATTCAAGGTAGAGGGGTCAAGCAATTCCTCCCACGCCTCTTTCTTCAATAGCTCCTTACGGGAGATAGTAATAGCCTTATATTCCTTTCTACAAAGTTTTACAACCTCCCGATCCCTCGGGGAAGCTGACAAAGCAAGCCTCAGCTTGCGAGCAGCTACAGTACAATCATGACTAAACCATCTCGGCCCTACTTTTGTGTGGGTTTTATTAGGAACGGATAGGAACGCTGACACCTTCTCCGCTATATTTTGATAAGCCTCTAGAACCGTTTTAGGTTCACCTCCCCCGTTAATACAAACGTCAATGTCCTCTGCACACCCTTCAGAGATGTTTTTATAGAGTGTATCCGCTGAGTCAATTGACCATTTTAACCGCCTCCTCCCATCTGTTGTGCCCAAACTTCCTTGAACAGTATTTTTGGGACCACTTTTCCCCCACGGACAGTTCAAACAGATTGTGACAGGATTATGGTCACTAAATTCACTGGGGAGGATGCAAAAAGAATCTACAAAGGTTTGCATAGTCCTCGAGACGAGAATATGGTCAATGAAGGTGCCCCTACCATGTCCCTTAAAAGTAGGGATATCAAAACAGTATGAAGGATCCTTTAAAGACATAGCCAAAGAGAGGTCAAGGTCATTCATTAAGTCATTACACATTTCCCCCTCTACAGTGTGTTCCATATGCAGACAATCTGCGCGCGCACAGATCATTTCTGGTAAGCATTTGTGCAATGGATCAACACATAAATGCAGATTAAAATCCCCCAGAATCATGAGGTTATGGCCCACTTTTCCCATAAAATTAGAGACAAAGGAATTAAGAACATGGATGTGTTTCGGACCTGCACTATCAAGAGCAGCATTGTAAAAATTCACTAGTCCCACAAGAACATTACCACCAGATAGAATTAGTCCCATGACCCCTGCATGCTGAGCTTCCAATCTCCGTACTACACATGGTATCAGTATGGAGACAAAGACTACAAGACCCCCCTTGGGCCTTCCCCGCACAGAAGGCAGGGCCGGCACAAAGAAGGCCCTATACCCTTCTAAAAACAGATCACAGCCCAACTCCCAGGTCTCTTGGAGACAAATAATAGAAAACTGCTTGATGTAAATAACCCAGTTTACATCAGACATTTTGGCCGCAAGACCAGCAATATTCCAGGAGACAGCAAGGATTCCTGAGGATCTGCCCACCGGGTTCAAAGAATTTATAGTTTCACCTGAAGCCCTAATAATCTGAGCCGCAGGTGCCCCCAGTCAGTCACACTGCTCAAGACCGGATAACATTTCGAATCTATTCTGTATATTTACATTCGACCCATGATGATAATGGCCGTTACTTGAACTCCTATTATGAGTTCTAATGGGCCCACCAGACCCACAGGGATCAGTAACATTGTAAAAGAACTGAGACTCCTGCACAGGAGTATAAGGTTCTAGCCCCCGCCTGGTTAAGTTCTGTTGTGATGTAGGTTTACAGAGATGCGCATAAAAATAACCCAAGGGACGTACACAGATACTATTCGTGTTATATACCAAAGCAGAAGCTCTCAAAAGGATAGTTGCCACGTGCTGGGGGTGTTTAAAATTTACGACTATACAGTCCCCTACCCCAGTCTTTTTAGATGGCCCTACCCAGTTTACACGTCTTACTGTCATAATTTGTTCCGAGTATGACACAGGGAACCCACAATTTTTGTTAAGCCAAGATACAGTCTTATTTTTCAAAGAGGATTGGGATTCATCAAAAGGAGATGCTGGATGTGTCCCACAAGGGGGCACATTAGTTAATACAGCCACAAACGGAGCACAATCTGGAGGTAAATTAAGATATCGATTATACCTCGGGGGTCTGGGCACTCTACTATTTGTCTGCTTTGTAGATGGTATCAAAGGGGCCACTGCCACAGGGATGTCTGGGCGAATAGGGGTTTCAGAGCCAGAAACCACTGCAACAGCAGCATTCCCCGTTGCCTTATTACGTATATCATTAATAACGGCAGGATCTCTACCATTACTCCCAGATTGTACATTTCCACTAGATGTACCACCATTCTTTACTGATAAAAGACCACCCAGCCTTGTTACTTCCTTTGCTAGGTTATCTATTTTACTCGTTAATGGTTTGATAAGCTCCTCCATTTTAGTTGTTAAAGAAGCTTCCAGTTTTTTAATAAGTGAAGCAAAAAAATCAGAGGTTATGCTTACACCATTATCATTACCATCATTGTTAGTGCCCGTAAAGACAAAAGGGGTAGGTATTACAGGGCTAAAAGTAGCCTTACCATCCTTTTTCTTTTTGGACTTATCTTGCTTCCCCGTTACCTTTTGAGACAGTGTTCTACAAGTTCTTATGGCCCTAGTTTCTGGTTGGGGCTCATGTAACACAATAGTATCAGGGCTAGTATCAGGACATGACAGCACCTGAGGGTCAGATCCAGCCTCCACGTTAACTAGGATGGATACTGGGGGGTCAATGGAAATGACATCAGTCGAGTTAATCACACATCCTTGTAATAGACTGATAGGGGAATTTTCCAATGGCATTTCCCCTTCCACAGTGCTTTTCCCCAATGATGCACGTCTATTGTTATTTATCTGACTTACTTTCCTAACCAGAAAATTATCAAGAGTAGCAGGGCCCGCCGGCACCTTACCTTCTTTGGGTTTTGACATTGTGAATATGAATGGAACTAATACTTGCAGACAGATACCCGTCAATCTAAGCACTCAATACTAAAACAAACTATAAAACACAAAATAAAAGTTAATCAAATATCTTACACGCTCCAGGCGCGAAAGTAATCCAGAGGAGAAATATAAGGGGCCAGGCCCAGTCCAGTCTCCTTCAGTCCCCTGAGGGCCACAGAGGGCCCGCCCTTTGCCCGGGCTTAGCCCGGCGCCCGCCCGCGCGCGTCCCGCGGGACGAGGAGGCGTGTTCTCCTTTATGCGCCGTCCGGCGCTTCCTGGATGTGAGGGCGGCGGCGAAGCCGCGATGGGGCTGCTGGGGGTTGTAGTTGTCGTTCAGGAACCCCCCGGCGGAGCCAAGCCCGGCCGGGAGCACCCACCTCGAGAAAGAAGAATGGCGGAGCCAAGCCCGGCCAACAGCGCTCAGCGGAGCCAAGCCCGGCCACACGCAGCTGCAGGTAATAGTTTACAGCACCCCCCGTTAGACTCCGAGGCGTGCTCTCCTTTATGCGCCGTCCGGCGCTTCCTGGATGTGAGGGTGGCGGCGAAGCCGCGATGGGGCTGCTGGGGGTTGTAGTTGTCGTTCAGGAACCCCCCGGCGGAGCCAAGCCCGGCCGGGAGCACCCACCTCGAGAAAGAAGAATGGCGGAGCCAAGCCCGGCCAACAGCGCTCAGCGGAGCCAAGCCCGGCCACACGCAGCTGCAGGTAATAGTTTACAGCACCCCCCGTTAGACTCCGAGGCGTGCTCTCCTTTATGCGCCGTCCGGCGCTTCCTGGATGTGAGGGCGGCGGCGAAGCCGCGATGGGGCTGCTGGGGGTTGTAGTTGTCGTTCAGGAACCCCCCGGCGGAGCCAAGCCCGGCCGGGAGCACCCACCTCGAGAAAGAAGAATGGCGGAGCCAAGCCCGGCCAACAGCGCTCAGCGGAGCCAAGCCCGGCCACACGCAGCTGCAGGTAATAGTTTACAGCACCCCCCGTTAGACTCCGAGGCGTGCTCTCCTTTATGCGCCGTCCGGCGCTTCCTGGATGTGAGGGCGGCGGCGAAGCCGCGATGGGGCTGCTGGGGGTTGTAGTTGTCGTTCAGGAACCCCCCGGCGGAGCCAAGCCCGGCCGGGAGCACCCACCTCGAGAAAGAAGAATGGCGGAGCCAAGCCCGGCCAACAGCGCTCAGCGGAGCCAAGCCCGGCCACACGCAGCTGCAGGTAATAGTTTACAGCACCACACTTGGTCTCTGAGGTAGGAGGCAATCCATTTTAGAGCATTTCCAGATGATACGAGATGGAGAATTTGGAGTAGCGTGTAGTGTATAATCTTCACAGATGTGCAAACCTTCCTCCCAAAATCAAGAGAGTACTTGTTCAGGAACATTTAAATACAGCACAGCATCCATATGTAAATGATGTGTTGTCAAATCTATAGAGCAGCAAACTGATATAGTTTAGCTGTTGTATACTAAAATATTATTTGGACCTTACCTGCAAAAATGCATAGTTACATTTTACTGCAGGGGAGTGTTGTATATTTGAAAAGCAAATTTCCAAGTTGGGCTAGAAAATGAGAGTGTGGAAATGTTAGGATATCTTCTCAGTTCTTTCTGATGTCATGCAATCTCCTGGGAACCGTCACATGTTACTTCTCAGGTTGCTTTGAAGTACAAGTTGTTTAAATGTGAAGACAAGCACTTCGATGACAGAAGAGGCTCCCGTTCATTCAGCCGCCGTGAGCACGAGTTGACAGGAAGTGCATAGGAATTCTATGAATACAGCAGTTTAAGTTGAGCGGTACATTGGTTTTCAGAAAGCTCAGCTGTATGAGTGAAACCTGACACGTTGCTTTCTCTCTGTAAAGGAACTGAGTTAGCAAACGTACAATTCTTTAATTAAAATATGCATTTTCAGACAATGGTGTAACATACTTTAGTGAACTAAATGAAGATAAACGCCATTGGCCAATAGACACTCCCAGTCTGGCCTAATAAGAGGTTTCTTGCAGCCGGAAGGTTCATTGATTCATTACTGAACGTTCCTTTGTTTTATTGCAATAGCATATACAATCACAAAGAAGGCCGCTCTCTACAAACCTTTCACCCCCCTCATTTTTTTTTTTTTTTGCAATGCGAGGGAAACAACTTCGCACGAGAAAAGTAAAGATACTTTGTAGTGCGGCTACCTTTAAAAACATACGGTGAACCAGGAAAGTATTCAGAGCCTCCAAGTCCAGGACTGGACGCCAGTCTCCTGACACCTTTTGCACCAGAAATAGTATGGTATAAAATCCCTGCCCCTGCTCCAACTGAACAGTTGCGCAATGCCTTGTAGCCCCTGACGCGAAACCGGATCTCTTGCCAGAGGAGTGCTTCGAAAAGACTGGCCTGGGAGTGGGATGGGATGGGATGGGGGTTCGGAAAATTCCAACAATACCCCATGTACACTACTTGAACCTCCCATGCTCCTGAGACTCCCTGCTGCGAATGGGCTTGAAATTCCAGAAGACGCTCTGACTGGAGAAGATCCCAGACAGTCATGCCTTGGAAGGAGGAGGGTTGAACACAATGACGGATGGTTGGAACAGGGATATGTCTAGATTCAGGGTGCTTCAATCACAACCTGCCCACGAAAGGGCATGTGATTTTACTTTGTATTCGTATATTTGAATTCAAACGTCAAAAGCAGCCAGCCAACACGTGTTTCGTCAGTACAAAGTCCGTACCCAGACTTCCTCAAGGGCGAATATGTATAGATCGAACAAGCCGCTTGAAATTGGGGTATGGTAACCTCAAAGATTATGTCAGTCACTGCAGGATGTGGACATAGTAGCAAGCAAGAAAATGTTTACGTCAGCCAAGTCCTTCTACGTAAAATCCTCATCCCACATGGAGAACGATCGTGGCTCTTAATAAAAGACCATTTTACGTAGAAGGACTTGGCTGACGTAAAAAATTTCTTGCTTGTTACTATGTCCACATCCTGCAGTGACTGACATGATCGTTTGAATTAAAATATACGAATAAAAAGAAAAATCGCATGCACAAAGTCTTCGATTTGCTCATCTTGGCCTAAGAAGATGGTTTTGATGTATTACGTATATATTATGACTGTATTGTTGAAAGTATTTTGAGACCAATACGTCATTCCTAATATTGTAATCAGGATAGTGCTGAACTGACCCTTTCAAATTCGCTGTGAGTTGGCAATGTCTTTCTGGCTCGCAAAGTACACTTTGCAACTCCTTACATTTTGAAAGACAGATGGGCCACAAACCGCAATGGAATGTATCAATCTTTTGTAATCACAGATATAATTGAGCCAGATTCAAAAAGGGGGTGATATTCATTCTCAAAGAGAGGCATCTTCCACCTTGTGAATTTGAGCTGTAGACACTGAAGGAAGCAGAGAGTATCCCTCCGATGCTACTTCTAATGCAATTCACACATTCCAAACTTTTTTGGGGGGAAAATGCGAACCTTAACTCTTTAAGGAACAGGGCTGCCTTAAAAATGGTTGCCATATTGTTAATGGCAGGCTGGAGGTCACCTGTCTCTGCAGGCCTCCATCCCTGCACCAGAAGCCCATCTGATGGAATCCCGTCTTATTAATATTAATGAGGTAGCATTCTGTTAATTCTACCGATTGGACATTTTGAAATCCATGCACCCATTCCACAGAAGTAGGTCTGTGTTCTGGGGGGAACACCCTTCTCTTCCTACAGTTCTTACAAGTATTCGCTAATAATATGTACGCAGCAGTCCATTTCCCTTTTCAATTGTCTAGCTCCACTTAATGCTTAATTCACATTCTCATAATTTCAGAAATTAAACATTTTAATTTCTCATTATTCGCTAAAAAGATAATGCGAATAAGCACTGGCAATGCCAATGGACCTTGTTTGTTTTGGGTACCTATCTGTTCATGTGTGATAGGTCTGGGTCCAATACCATAGGGCTGACATAGGGACATCAAAATAATGGTCGGGTGGTATGCTGTGGGAAGTACAGGACTGTAATCAACAGGTTTTAAGTCACACTCAAATTTATACAGACCACATCTCTTGGAAAGGATTCCTAGTAACGATACTTAGGTCGTCACCCTTTCAGAGCCCCCTCCGACCAAGACACTTTTTTCATCCCACTTAAAGCCCTTACGGGACATTTCTATACCTTGCAATGAGATAGTGGTGTTCAGATAACCGACACCAAATTACTGAATGATACATGCGAATTTAACACGCCTGTAAATGTGAGAACATGCATTTACATTAATCAGCTTAAAAACATTGTTTTTCCCATACCATACAGATCTATATTGGCGTGAATGAGTGAGGCGAGAAACAAATGGTAGAGGAAGAGTGACATCTAGACGTACAGACGGAGAGGGAGAGTGGAGGGAAGTGGCAGACTGATTGCCGGATTATGCGAGGAGAAAGGTGGAGGAGGCTGTAAACGGAGAGGAGAGGCGAGGCAGTAATAATCTGTCTGACATTGGTTTCAAGCACCTGCGCGTAAATGTTGGCTGCAGCCAGGCCTAGTCGGTTATTAGCCGTGGGCGACCTCCCATACCATGTTATGAGCACCATATTATGGGTTAGAAGCGCGATGATGCTCTGATTAACGTGCGTGCTGCAGGTGCGCAGGTGTGCCGGGAAAGGAGGGTCTCCTCGTATGTAATGACCCGGCTTCTCCTATAACGGAGGTAAGTGTTTACGTCTGTCTTGTATGGCAGATTTCGCAAACACTTGGGCAGGGTTGCAGGTAGAAACCAAGAACAGAGGCCGTGGGTCGCAACTTTCAACACGAGAAAGTGTGCCTTTTACGCCCGTGCTAAATCTAAATGTCACACATTAGGTTCCCATGTAAAGAAACGCACTTAGGGGCAGATTTACAAGCCCCTTGCGCCACTTTTGCGTCACTTTTACGATGATAAAATTGACGCTAAAGTGGCGCAAGGGGCTTGTAAATCTGCCCCTTAGTGTTTCTAGCACCACAACAGTTCATTCAACACGTGCAAACTCCTAATGCCAGATAAGTAAAACATATACCCACTGACCCAGCAAAAGAGCGATGTAACACAAGCGCTCAGACAGTGCAACACAACATGTGCACTCACTCAAGCACCATAACAAACTCAACACATGTACTCCCCCAGCACAATAACAACCAGCACATGCACTCACACAAGCAACGTAACCCAACACATGCAGTCGATTAAGCAACATGAACCCACACTCGGGTTCACTAAAGCAAAATAACAATGCAACACACACACTCTTTCAAGCAACATAGCCCAATGCACGCACTCGCTTGAGCACCATAACAACCTAACATCACTCGCTCAAGCAACATTACCCAACTCTTGCACACACACAAGTAACATAATCCAACATACTCATTCACTCAAGCTATAAAAGACACCCAAACCAGCCAGAAACCGGTCCCAGGATGCTTGTTTCCGGTCCAGGGAAGACATGGCTATGCAGTTCGGCTGAACTGTTCCCATGAGGCACAGGGTCAGACTGATTTGCATATGGCCATGTCTGAACTGGGGTGGCGGAGTGAGCTAAAGAATGATGATGGATTAAATCCAGATCAGTTGACTGGGGGTGAGTGCTTGCAATGTTCAACACTCCGTCCATCATGCCCTTTGGTTTTGTTTTGTTCGCCCTAAGTTGGCAGGGTATACCCAGACGTGGGTCCCTTGCTCACTTTGCTGCTGGATTCAAGCTAGCCTGGCTTATGACGGCTGATTAGCCAGATACCAGTCCCAGGATGCTTGGTTCCGGTCCAGGGAAGACATGGCTTGGCATTTCAGGCTGGACTGTTCCCATGAGGCACAGGGTCAGACTGATTTGCATATGCCCATGTCTGAACTGGGGTGGCGTAGTGAGCTAAAGAATGATGATGGATTAAACCTAGATCAGTTGACTGGGGGTGAGTGCTTGCAATGTTAAAAAAATAAATAAATTAGGGGGAGAGGGGTATGCCAGGTCCACCCTCCTAGTTCAATCATAAAACACAAAATCCAAAAACTCGGATAAAGGACCTAGCTGTGAAAAACAAGGAAGAATTCCTGCTCAGGTAGAGTCAGGACAAATGATAAGGAAGGAAAAATGTTCTTTCTTGAGCCCCCTCAATCACCAGGGTTTTCCCACGGTGACATGCTTCATCATAGGGGCCATCCCAACCCGCCGCGGGTTGAGGCGTGCTACAACTTGCGACACTACGTAGGAGCACTATTTTTTGTGAGTGACTGCTGGCGGACAATAAAAATTACATCAAAATCAAGGAAGACCCGACGGAACGCCTATGCATAGAAATCGGCTACCTGGTGGAAGAATCAACAGCAAATAATTGGATAACTAAGAAAGAAGCGGATTTTCCAGAAAATAACAAGCCTACGATACCTTACTTTTACACCATTCCAAAAATCTATTAATCAATGGAAAAACCACCAGGAAGACCAATAGTGTCAGGCATTGGGTCTATCCTGGAACCGCTCTCAAAATTTGCAGATGCTTTCCTGCGACCCATCATACAAAGTACTAGCATGTACCTGCAGGATACAAAAGCAGTACTGGTCCTTCTACAAGATTTACAATTTGATCCATCAACCAACATCCTAATTGGGCTTGATGTAGAAAGCCTCTACACCAGTCTGTCGCACAAAGAGACCTTACAAATTCTGGAGAAAGTACTTTTTGAAACCACTTGGGTTTACCATACACCAAGACACGTAGTCCTTGAATGTTGCCGGCTGGCCTTAACGGAGAATTACTTCAGGTTTGAAGACACTTTGTTCTGCCAAGTGCATGGTACCAGCATGGGCAGCACTTTTGCGCCAAGTGTAGCTGGACTCTATGTCCACCACCTGGAAACGCAGAAGATACTTAACAACCAGAACCCGTACATGGAACACTTAAAACTGTGGAAGCGCTACATCAATGATGTGCTTGTGATCTCGGAAGGTAACAAATCTGAGGCCATGCATTTCATAAACTGGTTGAACCTACAGGACCCTTTTCTAAAGTTTACTCATACAATGAGTAGGTCACACTTGTTCTTCTTGGACCTAAACATAAGGGCGAAACAAGGGGTTTTGATGACAACCACGCATTTCAAACTGACAGCTAGGAATTGTCTTCTTATCTACGACAGCTTCCACCCAAAGCAATTGAAGGACAACATACCTTTCTGACAATTTTTGCATCGGAGACGTAATTGTACAGAAAAAGAAGACTATAACACACCAAGCAAAGGATCTATCAGAAAAACTAGAAGAGAGGCATTATCCTAACATCTAATCTCAAACGCCAAAAAAAGAGCAGCTAACAATCACAGAGAAACTCTCCTGGCACCCAGACAAAAAAGAAATAGAATACAAGACAAAAGACCAGTTTGTATAACTACTTACAATATTGCGTCAAACAGGGTGACCAAGATCATCAAAAAATATTGGCGGACACTGAACAGTGCTAACCTAAACATACCTAGACCAATGTTCAGCCACAGAAAAGGGAAAAACCTAAAAATGTATTTTGACCACACACGCTCAACAAATGAGACCAAACCAGATGGACAAAAAACCCTGCAAGCATTACCTGCAGACACTATCCATGCAGTAACTGCAGTGTATGCCACCTGACGTCTCCCACTAAAAAGGTGACTTTCGGCAACCAAATGACCTGGGAGCTATGCAGTTTTACCAACTGCAACACCACAGGAGTAGTATACTTGATCACCTGTACCTGCAACCTCCATTACGTAGGGATGACTACAAGGAAATAAGTACCAGGGTTGTTGAGCACCGCAGTAACATCAGGTGCAAGCGGGCAACTACAAAAATGACATTGCACTTCATTGAAATGCAACACACACCCAACAACATGAAATGGGTCATCCTGGAACAAGTCAAATGCAATGACAACCTTGAACAAAGATTACTTGAGAAAGAACAACGCTGGGTTTTCAAATTGCGTACCGACAGCCAAGGTCTCAACAACAGTATTCCGTGGGGTCAGTTCTCAAGATAAATTCAGAGAGAACAGACTTGTCTAACACAACTCAGTTACCACTGTGGCAAGGGCACTTCTACTCACTTAATTAACCTACACGGCTAACTAAACACATTTTTTTTAGGTATTATTTCACCACAGAGTACCCTAATATACTACAAGAACCCACACATTTACTTAGACACACCCATTTATTAATGAGTAACCCGTATCATGATGATGGATTAAACCCAGATCTGTTGACTGGGGTGAGTGTTTGATTTGCTCAAACACTCCGTCCATCATCCCCTTTGGTATCGCTTTGTTCGCCCTGAGTTGGCAGGGTATGCCCAGACATGGGTCCCTTGCTCACTCTACCGCTGGATTCAAGATAGCCTGGCTGATGATTATGAATCCGAAACCGGTCCCAGGATGCTTGTTTCTCGTCAAGGGAAGACATGGCTTGGCAGTTCGGGCTGGACTGTTCTCATGAGGCACAGTGTCAGACTGATTTGCATATGGCCATATCTGAACTGGGGCGGTGGAGTGAGCCAAAGAATGATGATGGATTAAACCCAGATCAGTTGACTCGGGGTGAGTGTTTGATTTGCTCAAACACTCCGTCCATAATCCCCTTTGGTATCGCTACAATAGCCTACCTCCTTCCATAATACACTGTCAGGCACATTGCGTTTGTCTTATTGTATGTATTGTCTCTCTGTATGTAATATCATTTCATCCTTGATAGTTACTCTCCTTGTGTATCATTGTGTTCTTTTTGGGCATTCTGAATTCATTGTCCCATCCCAATCCACAGTGTTATGAGTGCTCTCATTTATCATCCCAATTTTGCGAAGGTTCCCGCACAAGTCTTCGGTGTATGTCTAGGCGGAAACACTTCTATTAAAAACCTGCACCCGGGAACGACTCGCTAATATGCGGTTGCGAGGGATAGCAGGTTAGCAAGCCAGAGAGGATATGCGCTCCAAGTAAGTGTTTTTCCTTTCCACAGGAACGGACCGAGCAGCCGGCGGGGACCACCGCAGCATGCCTACCTCGTTTCTTTAGAGACGAAATGTTCAACAACGCTTTGTTTTTTTCCCTTCATAGCGTTCGAGACAGAACCTCTCTAATACCTCAGAGACCATGACGCACATTAGTGCCATTTAACCAGTATGTTATTTGTCTCCTTTCATGTGGTTTTGTTTAGTCGGTTTTCTGTTTATCGCGTTTGTTCAAAAAGCGCTGACAACCTTGCACCATTCAATGTTTGTTCGTCGTGTTTCTTGTTGTGTATAACCACTGGCATTTCGCCACGGGTGAAGGCGCATTTTAGAGGCACTTTAATGATAACGGGTGCGAGTGAGATGGTTAGACTTTACTAATGACCACTTGTCTGCAGCATTTGACACCGTCTCACACCCGATCGTCCTGAATCGACTTAAGGCCATAGGAATTCAGGACACGGTACTAACATGGATACCGACCTTTCTCTCAGACTGCAAACAACAGGTCCGAATTCATCCTTTTACATCACCGGTTAAACCTCTTAATTGGGGTGTGCCACAGGGCTCTGCCTTGAGCCCGCTGCTTTTTAATGTTTACTTAACCCCACTTGCGGAGAAGATCTCTTAAAACGGGATCAAAATTGTCTCTTACGCTGATGATACCCAGCTTTTATTCACTTTCAAGGCGGTGTCGGTCACCACTTTTGATCCCCTTAAAACATGTCTTAAGAATATTGCGGCCTGGATGGACCGCAGTTTCTTGAGACTTAATGCTGATAAGACTGAGATCTTATTTTTTAATCAACCCTCCCCTCTCTCCCCTACTCTATGGTGGCCGTAGGAATTGGGTATGGCTCCCCTTCCTAAAGAATCGGTGAGGAATTTAGGCGTCAATTGGGACAATCAGTTATCCCTCGGAGTTCAGGTCCAAACTGTTGCAGCTGCCTGTTTTGGTAAAATCAAAACCATTAGGAAATGTATTAACTACCTGCCGAATGCCACACGCAAAACAGTAGTCCATGCATTAATAACTTCCCATTTGGACTACGCGAATGGCTTATATCTCAGCCTTTCCCTGGGATTGATTCGCAGACTACAGACAGTACAAAATGGTGCGGCCCGACTAATATGTGGTACCCCTCTTAGACAACATATCTCCCCTTTTTTGCGCCAACTTCATTAGCTTCCCATCGCTAAGCGAATTGAATTTAAGGTCCTGACACTGGCTTTTCGGGCGGGCAAGGGGCTAGGGCCCGCCTATCTCAGAAGGAGACTTCGCCCTTATGCTCAGACCAGAGAGTTACGGTCCAACTCCCAATGCCAGCTGATCATACCCAGATTTTAAAAAGCCAGATCCGGTGGAAAATCTTTCGAGGTGGGGGCCACTAAATGCTGGAATAAACTTCCCATGCACTTACGGCATATCCAGGCAGAACCTCCGTTTCGTAAAGCCCTTAAAACCTGGTTATTTAGCCGTCTGGACTAGCCCTGCCTGCCTTTCCTGCTCTCCTCACTGTCTGCGACAGCGCCGGGACACCCCGTTGGGGTAGCTGCGCGCTCAATAAGTGCCTATTTATTATTATTATTATTTTTATTACACAATGCATATTCAAGCGTGTTACACACATGGGTGTCACTAAGATGGTTTGATATGGGAACTTTATCAACTATAAACACCAGCAGTGAGTTAGTCATGTCCTTACTGGAAGTGTCACGAGGGGACTCTTTTCTTTTTAACTTTTCTTTTTAACTTGTACCAGGCATGTAAAAACAGTGTCACTATTTTTGGGGCTCAACTATGAATGTGTATATTATCCAAGCTGGTCTTACAAAGCATGTGAAGGCTTTAGAGGATACACACCCACTTTGGATGAGTGAACTGTTGCATTGTGGTTTTAGAAAGTAACCTCCACCACAGGGAGTAGGTTGTACATGATAATTGTGTCTTTATTTCTATCTACAGATACTACGTGATCAGTGCATCGTATGTATTAATCCCGCTTGCTTATTTTTGCAGCATTATTACTATTTTTCCTCACTTTAGGTCACTTTAGGAGTGGTACTCGCAGGGCTGGACCCTGTTTGTCCTGAAGAAGAGCACTGGGGAAGCTCAAAACGAATTGACGGCCACTAGGGACCCCTGACCCATTACAGATAGCAACCCTAGAGACCAACCCCGTTTTTTACATATCGACTAGGAGCCTGAATAAAGTTTATTTTGCCCACTTGTTAGATATTTTTAACCCACCACTCCACCTACATCACCACACTACACATAGTCACTCATAAAAAATAGTGCTCCTACGTAGTGTCGCAAGTCGTAGCACGCCTCAACCCGCAACAGGTTGGGATGGCCCCTATGATGAAGCATGTCACCGTGGGGAAACCCTGGTGAGTGAGGGGACTCAAGAAAGGACATTTTTCCTTCCTTATCATTTGTCCTGACTCTGCCTGAGCATGAATTCTTCCTTGTTTTTCATAGCTAGGTCCTTTATCCGAGATTTCGGATTTTGTGTTTTATGCTTGCAATGTTCAACACTCCGTCCATCATCCCCTTTGGTTTTGCTCAGACAGTGCAACACAACATTTGCACTCACTTAAGCACCATAACAAACTCAACAAAAGTACTCCCCCAGCAAAATAACAACCAGCAGATGCACTCACTCAAGCAACATAACCCAACACATGCAGTCGTTTAAGCAACATAAACCCACACTCGGGTCCACTAAAGCAAAACAACAATGCAATACAAACACTCTCTCAAGCAACATAACCCAATGCACTCACTCGCTTGAGCACCATAACAACCTAACACATCACTCGCTCAAGCAACATAACCCAACTCAGGCACTCACACAAGTAAATTAATCCAGCATACACATTCACTCAAGCTATAAAAGACACCCAACATATGCAATCACTCAAGCAACGTATCATAACAACACATGCACTTACACAAGCAACATAACAATCTAAAACTTATTCACTAAAGATGTGTAACAACCCAACAAATGGACTCACTCAAGCAACATAAAACCGAGCAAAAGCACTCGCACAAGCAACATAACAAATTCACACACATTGACTCAAGCAACATAACAATCCAACACATGCACTCTCTCAAGCAACATAACAAATCCACACGTTTGCACACTGCAGCTAGTGCCGGATTAAACCAAGTGGAGACCCCTAGACAGTCGAAATTTCAGCCCCCCCCCCCTTGCAAATTTTTCTCCTAATACGTTTTCAATTTTACCAACCCCAACAGTTGTTGAGGGACCCCTAAAAGGAGTGGGGCCCATAAGCTGGTACCTACTTTGCCTATTTGGTAAGCCTGGACTGACTGCAGCAACATACCAGTGCAGAGCTCTATAAGTTGAGACAAATGGAAGATGGGCTTCAATACCTGACAGAAGAATTTCAAAAACTTGGTCTTGGCATTTGGTCTATGTAACGGTCCACCAGCATTCCAAAATTTTTAACCAATATTTTCTGAGATATATTGGATCTTTACATAGTCATTGATCATGATGACATCTTATTATTTTCAGATCTTTTATACAACATCGAGAACATGTCAGAGATGTTTGGAAGAGGCTACGGAACACTCCTTGTTAGTTAAGATAGTAAAAAGTCTATTTGAAGTCACTATAGTGTATTTTGTAGGGTTCTAGATCTCTGATAAAGGAATGTATATGGATCAATATAAAGTTAAGGCAGTACAGTATTGGCCATCTACATCCATTAAGGAAATTCAAAGGCTCCTGGGATTCTCTAATTTCTACAGGCATTTTGTGAAAGGGTTTCTCAGAGATTCTATGGAATATCTCTCAACTTACACAAAAGGGGATCCTATTTGATTGGGGAAATGAACAGGAGAAGGCATTTCAAAGACCTAAAGCTACCTTCACTACTGCCTCTAATCTAAAATTTCCAGACAGTGAGTTCCCCTTTATAGTGGAAACAAACGCTTTTTGTTAAGCAGGGAGCAATTCTGTCCTAAACAGATTTTTGAAAAAAACTGTATATTCCTTCATACCTAAATAACAATTGCTAGTTTCTTGGCGCATTACCTCCTCCGTTGTGTTTAAAATGACCCCATCAGCTGGTACGCGCAGCGGGGGCACCGCCGGCGCGCCAAAGGCAAGCCCGTCTGCGCCCGTCCGCGCCAGTCCGAGGCTGGAGGCGGGAAATGCTGCCCAATTCGCTCGGAAATCCTTGCCTGCTGGTTTTCTTTCCTACACAAATAAAGAGTTACTGGAGATTAGAACTTTTGCTCTGATTAATAAAAGAGTGACATATACCTGCCTCACTAAATTTCCAGCAGTCTTAGAAGGGCCCGTAACCTGTAACTACTGTAAGTACCAGTGCTGTAAGGAGGGGGTCGTGTGATTGAACACCCTGCGGATTACTTGAAAACTCCTAAGGGGCCAAGCTATATCCTATGCACCGTCAGATTCCTGGTAAAACACTCTATTGAAATTTGGGATATGCTGTCCACTTACTCACCGGACATATGCTTTCTAACAGAAACATGGCTAGCCCCTCATAACTGTCCTGCAATAAATCTGGCAATTCCCGACAATTACAAGTTTATTCATTTGGATAGAGGGGGGAAGTTGGGAGGAGGAATTGGGCTAGTCTTTAAAGATCATCTTAAAGCCCAATGGTTGGCTACAACTAGCAACGACGCAGCTGAAATAGGTATCTTTAGGGTTTCCATGTCGCCTATGGCGACCTGGGACGGAGCCTTACTCTATCGTCCTCCAGGACCGAAATTGAATTTTGTCACTTTTTTGACGGAATTCGTAGCTATGCAGGCCTTGGCCTCCAGTAACTTATCTTACTGGGGGATTTCAATTTTCACGGAGAGGATTTGTCCAACTCAGATACCATTCAGTTGACCTCAAGCCTATCTGACATGGGCCTTCTGCAACAGGTTTGCAGTCCTACCCATAGCGCAGGCCAGATGTTAGATATGATTTTTACTAACATGGATCACCTAAAGTTTCACTCCTCGCGCCCTCTGACATGGACGGATCATTATTTGATCCTTTTTTCAAGCGCCCCTATCAATGACTGCATTAATCAAAAGCCTCCCAACCTTCCAAACTACAAAGGGGGAGACCCTGGCGGAAGCTTACTTTGGAAGCATTTAAGGAGATTTTTCCACGCTTTAACAAAGACCCTGGTCAGGGTCTGCAGGATACTTCCGCCAAGTTGGCTAGTTTTAACTTGGCGGTGGCACAGACTCTGGATGTGGTCATTCCTGAGTGTGAAAAGAAACGTTTTAACCAACGGAAATCAGCCCCATGGTATTCAGGGGATTTAAAAACTGATAAATCTTCATGTAAAACCCTAGAACGGAGATGGAGAAGGACTAAAGATGAGGCTAGATGTACTTTCATACAGCTACAAATAGGGCAGGCCGGAAATTCATCCAGGGCACTGTACGATATCGTGAAAGATGTTGTCTCACCTCCTGTATGTAAACAACTATCTCTTGAAACACAGGAGCTCTGCGTCTCCTTAGCGACCTATTTTAAAAATAAAATCTCAATAATTCATGATAGTTTCCCTACTAGCTGTTCTGATCATACCAGACACACTGGGGGCACTGATAGCTCCATGCCGGTGCATGCTTGTCATCTTAGGCATTTTGAAAGGATATCATTGGAGGATCTAAAACATCTACTTCACATAGCAAAATCGGGATCTCCTAATGATATTTGCTCGCCTAGCAAAATGGCCCTTCTCTCCCCCATCTGTGCTCTGCCAATTCAGGAAATCCTAAATTCCTCCATCAAAACATTCCAACAGTCTGGAAGGAAGCTTACGTTCGACCAATTCTTAAAAAATTGACGGCAGATCCGCAGATCTTGAACAATTATAGACCAATATCCCTTCTACCCTTGCTAGGGAAGATACTGGAAACACACATAAACAAACAACTGAGCAAGTATTTAGAGATAAATAATATTCTGGATCCTTCGCAGTCAGGCTTCCGGCCGGGCTTTAGCACCGAGACCGCCATACTGGCTGTCACGGACTCAATAAGACAAGCCCTGGATGAAGGGGAACTGTAATTCTCATCCTCTTAGACCTCTCCAGAGCATTCAACACTTTCTCCCATCGACTGCTGTTGGAGAGGCTACGGATTGCGGAGTGGAGGACATCGCCCTGAAGTGGCTAATAAGCTTTTTGACAGATAGAGGGCAAACTGTTATGTTGGGCCCCTATAGGTCAAAAAAGTTCCAGTTAGATAAGGGGGTTCCACAGGGCTCCTGCTTGAGCCCCACTCTTTTCGACGTATATGTGGCTCCTTTGGCCAACACGGTTCGTCCCTTTGGGTTTGAGATTATATCGGTAAACAGACAAACTATCGACTAAAAAATATCCAATGGACATAATATCGAGTCCAAAATATAGGCTGGACAAAATATCGAATGGACAGAATATAGACATCAAAAATATCGTTTTGAAGGTAAGTAATGTAATATCGAATTTTAAAATATAGATAGTCAAAATATCGAAGTACATAATATAGGTTAATAAAAATATCGAAAATTTAATAATATCGAATTTTTTATAGTGTATTTTATGTGTTAAAAGTGTTTATTTATGTTATAATGTAATTTAATTAATGAATTTAATGTTATTTAAATTTTGCGTAATTTAATTCTGTAGCGGTTTGTGGGTTTATAGGGGAATAGGGTGGGAAGTAATTTAATAATAATTAATTAAATATGTACATTTATTTATTGGTATTTGTTTATAATTTATTGTTAATTCATTTTTACTTTGTAATTAATTAAATGTTAATTGCCAATTAATTTTATTTAATTGATTAATTGATAATTATGTTAATTTAACTAATTTATTTTCTGTAGCGGGTTGTGGGTTTATAGGGTGGGAAGTAATTTAATTATAATTAATTAAATATGTCAATTTATTTATTGGTATTTGTTCATAATTAATTGTTAATTCATTTTTTTTTGTAATTAATTAAATGTTAATTGCCAATTCATTTTATTTAATTGGTTAATTGATAATTATGTTATTTTAACTAATTTATTTTCTGTAGCGGGTTGTGGGTTTATAGGGGAATAGGGTGGGAAGTAATTTAATTATAATTAATTAAATATGTTAATTTATGTATTGTTATTTATTTATAATTAATTGTTAAATAATTGTTATTTGGTAATTAATTACATTTTAATTGACAATTACTTTTATTAAATTTATTAATTGATAATTATGTTAATTTTACTAATTTATTTTCTGTAGTGGGTTGTGGGTTTATAGGGGAATAGGGTGGGAAGTAATTAAATTATAACTAATTACATATGTTAATTTTTTGGGGTGTTTATTAGATTTTATTTGTTAAGTAACTTTTTAATTACTAATTCATTAATTGTTAATTTGTAATTAATTAGTATTAATAGATAACTAATTGTAATGGTTAATTTAAATTAGTATTTGTAATTAATGAATTATTATATTATATTACATTGGTAATGACTTTTAATTATTTTTTTTTATAGATATTAATATATATATATTTTTAAATAATATATGAATTATCTACTTTCCCTACTGTTGCACTCACTGGATTGGGAATAGTAATTTTTACCCCTACGCTATCCAACGCTTTCATTCATGTTGCATTCTCTGGAGTGGGAATTGTAATTTTTACCCCTACGCTATCCAACCCTTTCCCTACTGTTGTACTCTCTGAAGTGGGAATAGTCATTGTTATCCCTACGCTATCCATCGCTTTCCCTACTGTTGCACTCTCTGGAGTGGGAATAGTAATTTTTACCCCTACGCTATCCAACCCTTTCCCTACTGTTGCACTCTCTGGAGTGGGAATAGTAATTTTAACTCTACGCTATCCAACCCCTTACCTACTGTTGCACTTTCTGGAGTGTGAATAGTAATTTTTAACCCTACGCTATCCAACGATTTCCATACTGTTGCACTCTCTGGAGTGGGAATAATAATTTTTACCCCTACGCTATCAAACGCTTTCCCTACTGTTGCACTCTCTGAAGTGGGAATAGTAATTTTTACCTCTACACTATCCAACGCCTTACCTACTGTTGCATTCTCTGGAGTGGGAATAGTAATTTTTACACTTCCGCTATCCTACGGTAATAATTTGTAATTATATTATGTTACTATATATATATGTTTTAACAAATATGATTGTAAATTTTTTTTTAACTTTAATTAATTATTTAATTATTATAAGGTAATTTAAGTATTCTTAAGTATATTTTAGTAATTAATTTTTTTACTCGATATTTTTGTACTTACCTGTTTGTAGATACAAAGTCGATATTCTGTCTGTCGATATTTTTTCGCCGATATTTTTGGTATCTGAGATCAAATACTATGGCTTTGTTAAAGATCCCTCGCATTCGACGCACTCGCTCGGGGGGCAGAGCTTTTTCATATTGCTCCTAAATACTGGAACTCATTACCAGAACCCCTACGTAAATGTCTTTCCTATTTGGCTTTCAGAAAACAACTCAAAGCCTTTTTATTTTAACCTCTTTCGGTCTTTTGATACTCCTCTTCCTCACTGGTTCCCTTTACCTTAGTAAGCGCTGAGATGCCCCTGGGTGAGTCATGCGCTATACAAAAGGGCTATAACATAACAACATATAACCAAAAACAGAGGTGTATATGCTTTGTTCTCCTTTTAATATCAACCTAACCCTTTTTTCTTGCAATTGCGCACACAATTACTATCAAAGATTGTCATATTAATCCACAGGAACCACGGTGCCCCATGGACACAGTCCAGTCCAGCCCGAACTGCCAAGCCAGGTCCTCCCTGGACTGGAAACAAGCATCCTAGGACCGGTTTCGGGCTTGATGCAGAACAATGTCATACATTCTCCCCAGTACAGAGATCTGGGCCTTAATCCATCGTTTTTCTGCTCACCATGCATTTGTCACCCCGAGTGGGATGGGTATGCTCAGATGTGAGTCCCATGCTCTCCACACCACTGGAGTCAAGCTATCCTGGCTGAAGACGGCGGATAGCCAGAAACCGGTCCTAGGATGCTTGATTCCGGTCCAGGAAAGACATGGCTTGGCAGTTCGGGCTGGACTGTTCCCATGAGGCACAGGGTCATGATTTGCATATGGCCATGTCTGAACTGGGGTGGTGTGGAGCGCAAAAAAACGATGGATTTAGGCCCAGATCTCTGTACTGGGGTGAATGTATGACATTGTTCTGCATTCTGTCCATCAACTGTTGTTTTGGCTTTTAGCAGTAGGGCAATGCTCCTTCGCCATTAAAGAGGAGCCGCCGCTGGAAAATAAGCAGCAACAATTGCCTTCCACCACATCTAAATTAAGACTTTCAGACTTGATTCTTATTTTCTTTACTGGGCACTCACACCCAGCATCATCAATGCACACACTGACAGCGAAGAAACTCAAAAGATGGCGTCATCCTCAGTACACTCAATGTATGCACCCACCATCAACACCACTACTACTTAACAAATGCGCCCACCATCGACACCATACAACTCAATGCATACACCCACTCTCAAGACCTGTACATCTCAATAAATGCACTCACCTTAACAATGGACCAACTAAACATAAACACTCACCCTTAATACTAGTACAACTCAACACAGGCCTTTACTCTCAACACCAACTAACCAACTCAGTACAAGCAGTCACCGTCAAAACCAGCAAAAATGAAGAAGTACATTCACCCACTGAACAAATGTACTCATCATCAACACCAGTATAGCTCAACACATGCACTCCAGCTGACTAAAGTGGAACTGACGGCACCCGCCTTCAACAACGTACAGCTCAATACATGCATTCACCCTCGCAACAAGTACAACTCAGTGAAATAACTCATCCTCAACACCAGGGCAGTTCAATGCCTTCACTCACTCTCAACATCAGTACAACACAACGTTTGGTTTGAATTCTCAGAATTCATTTTCTATCTGATATTATATAGTTTCCTCTTTTGTTCTGTTAATGTTTAATGTTGTTGTAATGTGTGGGCAGATGCTCCATAGTCTCCATTGCCTAAAAGTTTGCTAGGTTTAAGCACCCCTCTTGCACTCCGTTTCATGTCACGTTACTGGACACACTTGATTTGATATTTACTAATTTCAAATATTTTACAGACTCACATACACTTCCTATTCCGTGGTTTGATCACCATGCTATTCTATTTAATATTTTAGCCATAGCACACCTGGTACATACATTTCCTGCGTATATCGTCATCAGGGGCGTAGTTTCAAGGGGGTGGTGGGGTGTTACACTCCCCAAATAAATGTATTTTGAGATAACCAGTTGGGTACAGGTGCTGTCAGTCCGGTACGGTGAGGTGTCGTATTTCAGAAGGAGTTTTTACACACACAGACAAATATGCATACTCACATGCGTCTCTCTGTTTGGAAAGACTTAAAATGTTTTGGTTATTTCAAAAAATATTGTGTTTTCTCCCACTTAGTACCCCTACTAATCAGTATTCCTCTCCCTATACACTGTGCCTTAAGCTCCTATCCGGCGGGAGCATGAGGACCCTATTGGAGAAACAAGGTCTACGCCCGCCCCAAATGAAGCCGGTGATATCTCGTTGAAGGCTCTGTATCTGGTGCTGCGGTATGGGAGTGGGTAGGCATTGAAACAGGTGAAGGATTTTTGGGAGCACCAACATTTTGACAGCGTTCAGGCTGCCCAGCCAGGAAAAAGTCAGGGATTTCCAGCCCCTCAAGTCATCCAAGACTGTTCTCTTACACTTCCGCCAGTTTGTTTGGGTCCAGGTGGCAAATGAGGGGGTCAGCTGGAGCCCCAAGTGTCGGATGGAGCCAGTGGCCCACTGATAAGGGACGAGGGCTTTGAGGGCTGGTATCTCCTCTTCAGGGATCGTGATATTTAGCACCCAGGATTTCCCATGGTTGATTTTAAGACCTGAGACCAGATCAAAGGATTGCAGCAAGCTCCGAGAGGGATATAGGCGGGCGAGTTTGAGTGAGTATAAGATCGCCAGCAAAGAGTGCCACTTTAATTTTGTTGCCCTGCGAGTTGGATGCCGTATATTTCCGGGTCCTGTCTAATCATCATAGCTAAGAGTTCTACCATGAGGGCAAACAACAGAGGGGACAGGGGGAAGCCCTGCCGCGTGCCTATGTGGATGGAAACGGGGTTCGTAAGTTGGCCATTAACTCGTACCCAAGCCTGCGGGGAGATATAGGGGGCCATGATCCTAGCTATCATATTTTGACCTAGTCTGACTTTACTCAACACCACCCGTAGGAAGGACCAATCGACTCGATCGAACGCCTTCTTCGCGTCAAGCGATAGAAGGCATGCTTGTATATTCCAATGTTGTGCCTTCCCCACTAGGTGGGCAATTCTGCGCACGTTGTCTGCTCCCTGGCGTTTCCGGATAAAGCCAACTTGGTCCAGGTGTACAAGACCAAGATTTTAAAGTCTGTGTTTAAGAAGGCGATAGGGCGAAAAGAGGAGTACAAGGTAGGATCCGTACCCGGACTGAGAATAAGGGCTATTTCAGCCATTCCCATAGATAAAGACGGCCCCTACCCGTCGGAGAAAGAATTAAACAGTCGCAGAAGGTAGGGTGGGAGCTGCGGCAGGAACAGGCGATAGAAAGCAAGTGGGAGGCCGTCCGGGCCCGGCAACTTCCCTTCCTTCAGTGCATCTACCAGCTCTTCTTTGGCAAGGAGTTCTTCCAGTTGCTTGGCATGGTGGGGGCTAATCGGTGTCCAGGTGCATTTATCTAGTAATTTATTCACCAGGCCAGGGGGGCGGCTCATTCGCAGTGTAAAGGGCAGTGTAATAGGCCTGAAAGGCTGCACGTTTAGCCCTCTCTGTGGTGAACCTCTCGCCATCGGTAGTCTGAATGTTAGCTATGTGTGCTTTCGCAGTACGCACTCGCAGGCGTCTTGCCAACATTTTGCCCACCTTGTCCCCCCCTCAAAATGTCGCTGTTTTAGCGCTAACAAGGTTCTCTCAGCCCTGTTAGTTCGGAGAGTCCCCGGAGGTTAGCCAGCCGGCGTTTGCATTTTAGGGTAGGATGTTCCCAATCCTGCTTTTCCGTCTCCTTAATGTCTTTGGAGAGACTGTCTTCTAGGAGACGGGCCTCACGCGCCCGAGCAATTGCTAGGGAGGTGATGTGGCCGCGGATTGTGGTCTTGAAAGCTTCCCATACAACTGGGAAGGGAGTTTCGGGATACTGTTGACCCCAAAATAGGAGTCGATAGCTGCCCGTATGCTTTCTACATCTACTGGATCTCGCAGAATATGTGGTGGTAACCGCCATCGCGGGGTACAGGAGGAGCATGCAGCTGGATCTTGCATTAGGAGTTCAAGATGCGCGTGATCGGATAGCGAGATCACAGACATTGATGGCGAGAGCGTGTCGCTGATCAAGGTTTGAGAGAAAAATATATAATCTATGCGCGAATACGAGCGATGTACATGCGAATAATACGAGTAGGCGCGCGTCTCGGAGGAATGGTATCTCCAGGTGTCCAGTAAGCCAAGATCCGCTATTTGCCTCCGGAGGGCCGAGGACATACCCCCGTTCCACTCGGGGAGACAGCACTGTGATCCAGTGTAGAGTCCCATACCATGTTAAAGTCTCCCCCTAGAATTAACCAGGGGTCTGCGCCTGGTTGGGTGCATACACATTGCACAGTGTAAAGGAATGTCGCCCAATCTGAACCCCTGCCCTGAGAAAACGGCCATCTGGGCTGCGGAAGACCTTGGATTCCCCCGCCTGATGCCAGCTCTACAAAGGATTGCCACCCCAGCCGTTTTAGTGGGTGCCGTAGCCCAAAATTGAAGAGGGTATCTCGGGTGAGCCATGCTCGAGGTATCAGCTTTTAGAAGATGGGTCTCCTGAAGGAGGAGAATGTCTGGGTTCTGCTGTAAGAGGTAGCGCCACGTTTTCCCGTCGCTTGTTGGGGGAGTTAAGACCTTTAACATTGAGGGATATAATCTTCAGGGGGCAAGCAGCAGCCGTGGTTGTGTCAAGACCTGGGTTAGTCCTTTGTGCCACTGTAGGGAGCACTTTGGAGCGATGGGAAGGAGACGCAGGGGCTGGCCGCCCTCGTCGAAGAGAGAGCTCCATCTGTGTAGGATTCCCCACCCGCCATGCCGAAAGATATAGAGAAAGTAGGAAAGGAGGAGAAGAGGAAGACAAAAAAAAGTATTCCAAGAATAGGTAAACAACAGTGGCCTACCGGGCCACAATGTCCTGTTCCAATTGTGGCTCAGCCTAGACCTCAAGGCTCGGGTGATCCCAGAGATGTCACTCTCCCAAGAACAGGTGAGGGGCAGATAGTCAGACACTCATGGAGACTTTTTGTGAGAGTGGTCCGGAACCAGTGACGTTGCAACTGAGGAGCTGGGGTATGACCAAGTCCAGAGGTTGGGTGCTGCCCCCATTGGGTTTAGGGCCAAAATCGGAGATCATCATATCCGGACGTTAAAAGACGTGAGATTTCAGCTTGTCAAGGGGATGCAGGGCGGGAATTTGCTGCAGACCTGTCCCCCTCAAGGGAAGGAATATGTTGAATGATGTCGTTCTTGACCTGCAAGGAGGATTGCTCGTCTGGGCGGGGGGGGGGGGGGGGCCGGAAGAAACGCACTGTAGACCAGGAAGACTTGGCAGGGGCCCGTGCATGGGGTGGAAGAAGTGTTGGACTGGAAGGCGGCATTGAGGAGAGGTGGAGAAGCTGGGCTGCCTCCCTGTAAGACCTCACCAGCCGGCGCTTGGATTCCCATTGGTAAATGAGAGCGAATGGATGGCCCCACTGATATGGAATATCAAGACGTCGTAGCTTATCCGTCACTGGTCTGAAGTCTCAACGTCTTCAGAGGGTATTGAGTGCTAGGTCTTGATAGATCTGGATCTTGACTCCGTTGTAGGTGAGGTCTGGTTTGGAGCGTGCTGCTTTAAGTATGTCTTCCTTTTCGGTAAAGAAGTGAACCCGAGTAAGGATGTCCGGGAGGATGCCTGGTTTGCCAGCGGGGCCAGATACTCGATGGGCCCGATCCAGGGCCGGTGGGGAGGCATCATCATCTCCCCAGACCTCGTGAAGGAGTTGTGCCACGAACGTCATGATGTCGCTCCCCTCTGCCCCGAAAGGGACCCCCCGGATGAGGAGGTTTCTTGCGGCGGCTTCGATTTTCCAAATCTTCTTGCTTCAGCTGGAGCTCAATATGCTGTTCCTCAAGGGTGGCAAGACGCTGCCAGAGTTGTTCCTGGTCCTCGGTCAGGCATCCACGATCTTCTCCAGGCCATCTACTCTGTCTCCAAGATCCGTGACCTCCTTTTTAAGCTCCCGGACACAGGAGTGAACCTCGGTGAGTAAAGATTCTATCTCCGTTTTGAGTTCAGCCATGAAGAAAGCCATAAAAGCCTGAGTGACAGGTGGCAGGTCCCCTCCATGTTGAGAGCCCATCTCTCCAGCGGCCGGCGCTCCCGCCTTGCCCCACATTGCAGCAACAGGATTTTCTTTTGAGGGGGCTGCTGCAGAGTCTTTCCCCCCCTTTGGTGCATGTCATCTCTTGGCTATGGTCATCCCCTATCAATGCCTGGTGGGTAAGCTTATGGGTGATGATGGAGCCGCTAAAGAGTAGGTTTGGCCGCCCAAGCACTTGCCCTGCCTCATTCAGTGGGGGTCAAAGCACATCACACTGGGCTCTGCAGATAGTTGGGGGGTGTAGGTCAGGTGAGGCAGCCAGTGACTCTGAATATAGGGCCATTGACCAGGGCCAGGTCACCGCCACCCGCGGCCTCCCTCTGGAGGATGCAGGAAGAGTTTGTGCTCACGTACCGGCCTAGGGGCAGGCACAGTCCGCAGAGAAGTCCCCGTCCTGTAAGAGCCCAAGGGGGCCCCAGCAGAGAGCCTGATCACTCCAAAGACTAGAAGGGCCTGTACCCTAGGCAATAGCCAGCCCACCCGTGCCACCAATGCAGTATAGTAGCAAGCGCTGCACCTCTTGATCCAGGGCCGATTCATTATTTGACCCGGGTACCGCCAGCGAAGAGCACAGGGATCCAGGCCCACAGAGGCGAGAGTGGAGCAGGGAAGTTATTGCAGCACCCTGGGTCTTCCAGCCCCCCCAGTCCACAGGGGCCCAGGCAGTGTCAGGGATAGTACGGTCTGCAGGATGAGCGCATCAGCAGCCAGCATGTCTCCCCGCAGGCCTTAGCTGGATGGTCAAGAGTGTCTGTGTCTGGTGAGTTGGTGATGGACCTGTAGGCTGCAGGTGAGTCCCCTACAGTGGCGATGGCAAGAGGAGGCCTACTGCTCAGGTCAAATTAGCTCAGGTAGGGTACGAGTGACCCTATCCAGGAGTAACGTCTCCCCTTCACCCCACCACCTCCAGCAGGGTCCCAGCACGTCGAAATTGATGTGCCTCACAATAGGGTTAGGATCGGGGTCCACTCCAACCTATGTGGCGAACGCATCAACAGCCAGTCGATCTCCCCGTGGGCCCCCTGCAGTGTGGCCAAGTGTCTCAGTGTCTGATGGGCCAGCGCCGGTCCGGGAGGTCGCAAGCAAGTCCCCTTCAACAGCAGTGGCAGAGGGATGCCCACTGCCCAGGTCAGGCTGGAGTAAGCAAGGCGCAAGTATCTACTCTCGAGGGCAGCGCCTCAGCTTCACCTCCCCACCACCAGCGGGGTCCCAGCGCATTAGTTCGGAGGCGTCTCCCAGTGGAGTCAGGGCCGGGGTCTCTTCTCACTCCACCGCCGCCCGCTATCAGCCACAAAGCAGCGCCACTCACGCTGTCGTCAGGTATCCGCCTCCCTGATTATGCCCACCGGGCCATCCCCGCCGCATCCTGGCCCGCGCCCGGTCTTAAAATGGCGGCCAGCCGGAGCAGCAGGAACTGACCCCCGACTGGGTCACAAGGCTTCGGTGGCCACTACAGGCCATTGCAGGCGAATTCCGGGGCCTCCTCTGGCGCGATCACTTTAGGAATCTTGGGGGGCCCAGGGGTCCATTGCCAGGTCACGGGAGAGATCCAGATCGAGAAGCCACAGATGGCGCCCTCCAAGCGAGGGCACCGGTGCAAGGCCGCAGTCTCACCGCAATCCGCGGGCCCCCGCCGCCGCCCGTTCGCTAGTGGAGTCTCCCCACGTTCCGCAGCCAGTGCGCCCTGGAAAGTGGTGCCGATTAAGCCCCAGCTCCGCGATAATTAGCTTAGAGATGCGGCGGCCGGCTGGAGCTCCACGACGTGCGCCTCGCGCCATTGACAGCGAGACCACGCCCCCACCCTATTCTTTTTAATCTGGGTGTGGCCCCTTTTGTAGAAGCCAATCCAATCTTTGGCTTTTTTTGTGATGCTACCCTGATGACACACAAGTTGTACTACAGCTTGATTGAAATCAACAACGACTTCATCCAGCTTTCAACTCACTTCGCCAGTGAAAAGAAGCCGACACACTGGGAAGGGATGTCCGTTACGTCCCACCTCCGGCACCAACTGCCGTCCTGTCTCGCTCCCTGGTTCCACGCAGTGAACTCCCACACTCCCCGCATTCCACACACACGATCTACAGTCCACAAATGCATTCGATTCCATACAACCCAACAGAGTGTTACCTCCTCCTCCTCCTCCTCCTCCCATTGCAAGCGACTTACTACATCGCAGACTCATTATAAAACATATTTTTCCCCAATTAAAATGCTTTTTACTGGTAACGGCAGAGAAGGAATATCGACGGGGAAATATCGTGGGACAAAAATATCGCTGTAGAAATATTGTTTGGAAGAAATATCGACCACAAAAATATAGATGACAAGAATATCGACTGACAGGTAAGTAATATTGATTACAAAAATATAGTTGTAATAAATATAGTTTACAAAAATATAGTTTACTAAAATATTGATTTGTTTAATAATGTTATGTATTTTAGTGTTTTTAATAGGAATTGTTTGTCATTTTATTATATGTTTAAGAATTGTTCTACTTATTAATTTATTTTAAGTTTAATTTTGCATTATTAGTTCCGTAGCGGATTGTGGGTTTATAGGGGAATAGGGTGGGAAGTAATTTAATTATGTAATATTCATTTATGAATAAATGTGTTAATTTATTAATTAATTATAGTTGAATAATTAGTTGTTAATTTCAATTAGTTAATTAATAATTAAGTATGTTAATTGTTTAATTTATTTCAGGTGTGTGTTGTGGTGTTATATGCAAATGGTGTGAAGGGTGGTAAGTAATTCATTTTTTATTGATTAATTAATAAATAGTTTAAAATTAATTTCTTTTAATTATTTAGTGATTATTAATTGTAATTGTGTAATTAATTCTAGGTGTGTGTTGTGGTGTGTACATGTGCAAATGGTGTGAAAGCTGGTAAGTAATTAATTGTTTAATAAATAATAAAAAATAAATAAATAATTAATAAATAATTTTCATTAACTAATTAGTAAGTATTAAGGGGCCGATTCCGATTCGGTAAAATCCCTTACAAATAGCCGTACGAGGCATATTTCCCGTATGAATCGTACCCTTAAACATCCCCGTACGTACGATGAAGTACAATTCGGACCCAAAGCAGATCTCCGTACGAATCGTACAAAAGACCATACGACTTAAAAATCCGTACGAATCACATTCGGGAAAACACGCAGTACGTGACGTCCGTACAGATCGAAGCAGCATTTTCCGACCCAGCAAGTACTATTCATCTTGCCAACACTCCGTACAACTCTTTTTCTACAGGAGCTCAAAACGTCCGCAAAAGCAGATTTCGACTCGAACCGCGTACGAAACGGACCACCCCTGGGTACGGTGCGTACACCCCATGATTGCAGGGGTACGGTGTGTAGGGGTACGGTGCATACACCCCATGAATGCAGGGGTACGGTGCGTACACCCCATGATTGCAGGAGTACGGTGCATAGGGGTACGGTGCGTACACCCCATGATTGCAGGGGTACGGTACGTACACCCCATGATTGCAGGGGAACGGTGCGTATGTGATTGTGTGGGTCTCCGTACGAATCGCTCATACACAACGTTTTCCGTACGAATCGCGATCTCAGTCCCCGGTCCAGATCGTACTTGTCAGGTCGTACAGCATGTTTACGATTCGTACGGTTCGCTGTGAGGGTCCGTGTCGTACGGATTTTCCCTTGCTTTTCGTACGTTTCGCATCGATTCGGTCATATATTTTTCAAATAATCGTACTACGCGATTCGGACGATATTGTTCGAGTCATGCGGAAAGGGCTACGGATTCGATTCGGTCGTACGATTGGTTTACCGAATCAGCCCCAAAATGTAATTGTATGATTAATTTTAGGTATTTGTTGTGGATTTTATAGTGCTTTGTTAATAATAATATATTTATATTTATATATTAATTATGTTAAAATTAGAAATTAAATTTATTGAAAATGTTGATATTTTTATTTTGTATTGTTTTGGGATCCAGCGCTTTCCCTACTGTTGCACTCACTGGAGTGGGAATAGTAATTTTTACCCCTATGCTATCCAGCGCTTTCCCTACTGTTGCACTCACTGGAGTGGGAATAGTAATTTTTACCCCTCCGCTATCCTGCGCTTTCCCTACTGTTGCACTCATTGGAATGGGAATAGTAATTTTTACCCCTAAGCTATCCAGCGCTTTCCCTACTGTTGCACTCATTGGAATGGGAATAGTAATTTTTACCCCTACGCTATCCTGCGCTTTCCCTACTGTTGCACTCATTGGAATGGGAATAGTAATTTTTACCCCTAAGCTATCCAGCGCTTTCCCTACTGTTGCACTCACTGGAGTGGGAAAAGTAAATGTTACCCCTACGCTATCCAGCGCTTTCCTTACTGTTGCACTCACTGGAGTGGAAATAGTAATTTTTACCCCTACGGTATCCAGCGCTTTCCCTACTGTTGCACTCTCTGGAGTGGGAATAGTAAATTTTACCTCTAAGCAATCCAGCGCTTTCCCTACTGTTGCACTCACTGGAGTGGGAATAGTAATCTTTACCCCTACGCTATCCAGCGCTTTCCCTACTGTTGCACTCACTGGAGTGGGAATAGTAATTTTTACCCCTACGCTATCCAGCGCTTTCCCTACTGTTGCACTCACTGGAGTGGGAAAAGTCAATTTTACCCCTACGCTACTCAGCGCTTTCCCTACTGTTGCACTCTCTGGAGTGGGAATAGTAAATTTTACCTCTAAGCTATCCAGCGCTTTCCCTACTGTTGCACTCACTGGAGTGGGAATAGTAATTTTTACCCTTACGCTATCCAGCGCTTTCCCTACTGTTGCACTCACTGGAGTGGGAATAGTAAATTTTACCTCTACGCTATCCAGCGCTTTCCCTACTGTTGCACTCACTGTAGTGGGAATAGTAAATTTAACCCCTGCGCTATCCAGCACTTTCCCTACTGTTGCACTCTCTGGAGTGGGAATAGTAAAGTTTACCCCTACGCTATCCAGCGCTTTCCCTACTGTTGCACTCACTGGAGTGGGAATAGTAATTTTTACCCCTACGATATCCAGCGCTTTCCCTACTGTTGCACTCTCTGGAGTGGGAATAGTAAATGTTACCCCTACCCTATCCAGCGTTTTCCCTACTGTTGCACTCACTGGAGTGGGAATAGTAATATTTACCCCTACGCTATCCAGCGCTTTCCTTACTGTTGCGCTCACTGGAGCGGGAATAGTAACTTGTACCCTCCCGCTATCTAATGTTTTAACTATTAATGTTTTTATTTTGGTATTAAATGTATGTATTATTTTTTTAATAGTTTAATGTGTTAATTAAATATAGAATATATTAAATATTTTTATATATTTTTAATTATTTATATATATATTTTTATATAATTAATAAAGTTTATAAATTAAATAAAGACAATAGTTAATGAAATGTATTTAAGTAAATATATGTATATGTTCATTTTTTGTGTTTATATTAATTACATTTAGTTTATTTGTTATAATTAGTTAAAATATATATTAAAATTAATTTAATTTAATAATAATAATATTTAATTAATTTAAGTTAAGTTATGTTATTTTTTTTAAGTTGATATTTTTAACATCGATATTTTTGAGTCAATATCACTGTACTTACCATTTTAAGTATAGGGAGGCGATATTTTTGTTATCGATATTTTTACATTGATATTTTTTTCATTGATATTTTTGATATAGATATTTCAACATGGATCCACTGGTAACACCATTCACTTAGCTTCCTTTATGGGTTAGGGCCACAGAGCTCTGTCTCCCGTCAAAGCAGAAGGCAGGGTCTGCTAGGATGTGGTTGATTGGGACGACCAGATGAGGGTGTGTAACTGAACTGTGCATGTCAGATTAACCGGTGTTGTGCTGTGGTCAGCCCGAAAAAGACAACCCAGGCTTCTAACCTCATGGAGTAGGGGGAGAAGAGTCACAGACCCATTGGTCTCCAGTAGAACTCTGTGATTGTATGCCCCAGCCAATGCTGCTACTTCTCCTACGCTTTCATAATATTTATCTACAGTACTCACAATAAACTATGGAATAAAATTTATATTGTGGCACATTCTGTTTATCTGACCATAAGTATTTGCTGTTAAAAAGCATATTATTGATAACAGTTTGCTGATCCATTTTGAAATGCAGTTCTTTGGTGTAATCCGCATATAACCCTATTACCATCATTTTACTCTCTCCCTGATAACTAATTAAGTGACACAATTATATTCCATTAAAATATTTGCATGTTATATTGTTAACCATATTCTTTTTCCTGATACCCTCTTATGCAGCATGGCCTAAGACGTTATGCCCATCTGCACAGCCTAATACATTGAGTAAATCTGTAAACAGAATGAGTTGAAAGGAAACTTAGATCTACACATGTGCAGTCAATGTGTGCAATTTAATTTACTCCCATCAATTTCATGTGTGTGACACTTTGTCATGTACCTGAAAGATTTGGATGCTTGATTTTTGAATTTGGATATAAATGTTGATATGCATCAAACTGACTTCCATTCATCGTATATCTTTCTATGGCAATACGGTGCACTTTCATATGAAAGTGCGAATTATCTGAGTCACAAGCTGAACATTATCACTTGATTAAGAGAACCCCTTCCTGATTAAGACAATATGCACACTGAAAATATTTAATGTCACAAGACGTAGGTGCACTCACGTTTTTAAATATTTCAAGGATACCCTTTCACAACTGCCTTATAAACCTTACTGCTTTTACACCTAATTCCTCATAAAAATGTTCTTTAAAAACCTCATTTGGCCCTCTATTTGCTAGCGGGAGAACGCCCTCGAATCCCTTAGGCTGGTGGGGTTCGCTTGTTTCACTCGGTTGCTATGTCAAACTCGCCACCACTTTCACAAGTCACAAACAGCCACTGAGCTCACGTCCAATAAAGCGTACTTGGTTCGGCTGGCCGTAAATGGTAAATAGACTAGTGTCGCACAATGCTTGGGCCTGCCTTTCTCCGAGCAGGTTCAATCTGATCGTAATTTGGGTGTCATCTTGATGACCTCTCCTTTTCACATTTCGAAAATCACTTCTCCTTGTTTTCCATCAGTGAAAATTCAGAGAAAAGTTATTACTAAAAGATACACATTTTGCCTTTATTGAAGTTACAGCAAGTTCAGAACTGAAGTACTGTCATAGTCTCTCGCTTAAATTGCCCAAGCACTTCAGACAATATAACATTTTGCTGCTCATCTATTTTTAAAAAATATTGACATGCCAAATCTCTTCCCATTTAAAAAAAAAGTGCACTGGTAGCCAACAGCAAAAAAGGTCTTATTTAAAAGTATTTGGGTCCTTTATTTTGTATGGCTTTATGGCACATAAAGCCATACAAAATAAAGGGCCCAAATTTCTCACTTCCTTTTTCATCCATCAATCTGCTCACATGCTGCGCTCCACAGCTCTTCCCTTTTACTGGTGCTAAACTTTAAAAAGCATGCCAGAGAGCCTTAAATTGTCAATCCTGCAAACACTGGAAGTCTCCTAATCCATTTCGAATTATCACTAATCATTTTCAAATTTAAAAAAAACACAAGATCTGGCTTTCCCATCAGTAGTTTGGGATGCTTCAATCCATCAATCAATCAATCAGGGAATTGTGAAGCGCGCTACACACCCGTAAGGGTCCCAAGGTACTAGGGAGCGGGGCTGAAGCTCCAGTCAGTCGAAGAGCCAGGTTTTGAGGGTCTTCCTGAAGATGTGCAGAGTGGGGGTGCGTCTGATGTTGATCGAGAGCTCGTTCCAGGTCTTTGTCGCAATGAAGGAGAAGGCTCTTCCACCTGTTCTTGCTCTGTGGATGCGCGGTGTTTCGGCAAGATTGAGGTCAGCGGATAGGAGGTTTCTCTTGGGTACGTGGCATGAGATTCTTTCGTTGAGATTTTGGGGTCCGGTGTTGTAGAGGCTTTTGTAGGTGTGCATGAGTAACTTGAAGGTTTCTCTTTTCACGACAGGGAGCCAGTGGAGGTCTCGCAGGTGTTGGGTGGTGTGTTCGTAGTCCAGTCGGCTGGTGACGAGTGCCTGGGTGACGGTCTTCCTGGTTTCGGTGGGGATCCATCGGAAGATCTTGCGGAGCATGCGCAGGGTGTTGAAGCATGATGAGGAGACAGCGTTGACTTGTCTGGTCATCGAGAGGGAGGAGTCCAGGATGAAGCCGAGGTTGCGTGCATGGTCCGTTGGTATGGGAGTGGTGCCCAGGGCAGGGGGCCACCAGGAATCGTCCCAGGTGGAGGGCGATGATCCCAGGATGAGGACTTCCGTCTTGTCTGAGTTCAGTTTCAGGCGGCTGTTCTTCATCCACTCGGTGACGTCTTTCATCCCCTCGTGTAGACTAGCTCTGGCGGTGGCGGGGTCGTTGGTGAGGGAGAGGATCAGCTGGGTATCGTCGGCGTAGGAGATGATGTTGAGGTTGTGTTGGCGTGCGATGTCTGCGAGGGGGCTCATGTAGACGTTGAAGAGGGTTGGGCTGAGTGATGATCCTTGTGGTACGCCGCAGATGACTTTGGTGGCTTCGGATCTGAACGGGGGGAGGCGGACTCTCTGGGTTCTTCCGGCGAGGAATGAGATGATCCACTCCAGTGCCTTCTCTTGGATTCCGATTTTGCTGAGGCGTTGCACTAGGGTGCGGTGGCAGACAGTGTCGAACGCTGCAGAGAGGTCCAGGAGGATGAGGGCCGCTGTTTCCCCGTTGTCGAGCAGGGATCTGATGTCATCGGTGGCTGCGATCAGGGCGGTCTCGGTGCTGTGGTTGGCTCGGAAACCGGACTGTGAGGGGTCGAGGGATCCGTTTGTCTCGAGGAAGGCAGGGAGCTGTCTGTTGACGGTCTTCTCGATGACTTTGGCAGGAAAAGGGAGGAGCGAGATGGGGCGGAAGTTCTTGAGGTCGGTGGGGTCCGCTGTGGGTTTCTTCAAGAGGGCGCTGAGCTCGGCGTGCTTCCAGCTCTCCGGGAAGGTGGCGGTGAGGAGGGGGGCGTTGATGATGTCCCGGAGATGGGGTGCGATGGTGGCGTCGGCCTTGTTGAAGACGTGATGGGGGCAGGGGTCGGTGGGGGATCCGGAGTGGATGGAGTTCATCGTGCGGGTGGTGTCTTCGGTGCTGACCGGGGTCCAGTTGCAGAGGGTGGTGGTGGCGGGCGTTGGTTCGGTGGTGGGGTGCGTGGTCTGTGCGCCGAAGCTGTTGTGTATCTCGGCGATCTTGCGGTGGAAGAAGGCGGCGAGTGAGTCGCAGAGGTCTTGCGAGGGGGTGATGTCGTTGTTTCCGGCGCTGGGGTTGGAGAACTCTTTGACGATGCTGAAGAGTTTCTTGCTGTCGTGGGCGTTGTTGTCCAGTCGTTCTTTGAGTGCTTTCTTCTTGGTGGCGCGGATCAGCTGGTGGTGCTTGCGGGTGGCGTGCTTGAGGGCGGTCCTGTTGTCTGTGGTCTCGTTGTGGCGCCAGGCCTTCTCGACGGTACGGCAGTTCTTCTTGGAGTCCTTGAGTTCGTTGGTGAACCAGGGGGTTTTCTTGCAGCCTGGTCTGCTGGGAGGGTTCTTTAGTGGTGCGAGGTCATCGGCGCAGGCGGTCAACCACTGTGTGAGGTTGCTGGCTGCTTCGTTGGGGTCCGTTGTGCTGGTGGGAGGGTTCTGGTCGAGGGAGGCGGTGAGCTGCTCGGCGGTGATCTTGCCCCAGCTCCGGCGAGGAACCTGTTGCGGGTGGTTCTTCTGAAGTTGAAGTGGACGCAGCTGTGGTCAGTCCAATGAAGTCCGGTGGAGTGGCTGAAGGAGATGTGCTTGCTCGATGAGAAGACGGGGCCCAGCGTGTGGCCGGCGTAGTGGGTCGGGGTGTTCCCCAGTTGCTTGAGTCCGAGGTTGGTGAGGTTGTCCAGCAGGGTGGTGGTGTTGTTGTCATTGTTGTTCTCCAGGTGGAAGTTGCGGTCCCCTAGGAGGATGTAGTCAGCGGAGGGGAGGGCGTGCGGGCTGATGAAGTCTGCGATGTCTTCTGAAGTGAGTTGAAAGTGTTGTGCAGAAAGAACCCTTTGCTCTACCCAATGAAAACCCCTACATTGGAAAGTGAATTTTGGAAGTGAAGAAAGGGTAAAAACATACCTTAAAGAATATGCTGCCAGTAGCGACCACTATCAGATGTCAGATCCTCGTTTGCAAATTTCTAATACTACACCTCGACTCAGAATAGCAATGAAGCAATGAGTATAGGTGTGCTATAAACAGTAGACCCCATAAAGTGCAATTTCATGAAGGCACAGGAGGACCCTGGTTGACCTCATGATTTTGAAGTAGCTTTCGGGCCCCATAACTAAAGGCTTAATCGGATGATCATGGATCCGCGAGCATAGCTCCAGTGCCTTTTGGTAAAGTATGCACTATATAAATAATACCACATATACACCTACACACATTGTCAAACTCGCTGAACCGCTTTGCTGATCAAACAGAGCACGAGCAAGGATGCCCGTAGGCCATGGAAAGGTTGTCTGGAGACCAGCAGGAAGCACTAGAGCTTGTTTGCACCTGTGTAGCAGGAGGAAAAAGGCCTAAAGCAAGACCCTGGTCTCCTTCCCATCAGAGTCGGGAATATATCCAAATATCTCAATCAGTTTCAAGACAGAAAGAGGGAAGCGCATGTGTGCAGTTTGGTAAATATATTAGCATACCGCCTGTGTACTGTGAACTAGGGCCAGATGTACAAAGCATTTCAACAGTTGCAATCACTCCGATTTCCTATTTGTGACTGAAAAAATGCTTATCCTAATGTACCAATCCCATTTTAGGACTCAGTAATCTGTCACCGACTCCTAAAACGGGACTGTGGGCCCATACCAGTTTGGTATTGCTAAGGGGCATGTTGTGGGAGTTCCTTCTAAATACTGACTCAGTAAGTGAAAAATCAATGTTTTGCGACTGTATTTCGGTTACAAACAATTGACAAGTTATCAACTCCAGAACTGAGGTGTTAGCCCATTTGCAAAAGGGAAGAGCACCATGGTAAACCCTTACCCCTTTGTGAATGCAAGCAAGAAATGTTGGAGTAGGCCGTGGTCCAGGAGTCCACTGCCAAGTCTCAAACAAACATTATAAGATTTTTTTATTAAATACAGTTTCCTTTAAGGAAAACAGGCTGCATTTTAAACAATAAGTGTACTTTACTTAAATGCAATCACAGACATGTTAGTCTGCTAGCATGCCACCCATCCCGTGGTGGCCACCAACCAGCAATTTCCCCCTACATCATAAATATTTATGAGGCAGGTCAGATAACTCCAAAATGGAATTTTTACAAGCTGATCTAATATTAAATAGGTCAGTTTTGGTCGCAACATTACTGGTCCCTAATAAGGATTGTTTTTGCAACGAGTATTTAGTTCACCCGGCCCATAATCTCTAGTCTACGAAAATGAATTCCAAAAATCCACTACCAGCAAATATTAATGAGTGTCTGTAAAGGCAATTAAACAGGAATACTGGAAGATCAACCCTGCCTGGTGTTTCTTAACATTAGTAGGAAATAAGGTACCATAGGATTAATCAAAATCCAAGCAATTCTTCCTCTTGATCTAAGCACCCAGGTTAACATGTTTCAGGACAGCTTCCAGATATTGCTATGCTTCTAAGCAAAAGCCTTTTAAGAATGAAAATGAATATTCATTCCCTGTAGATTTCAATGAGAAGAAAAAAAAACACACTCCTGTGAATCTTTGTTGGGCATCTTTCAGGTATGCAGCCTGAGAGGTCATGATAGACTAAACCGGACATCAGTAGACACAAGCTACCCACTTAGCATTTGGCTAAACGTGTGGTGTCAAATTCCAGGTAGACAGCGGTCTATATGTACCACATTATCATGTGTGTGCACCAACTTTCAGCAATGTACCTTTGAGTGCCATGGCCATTCTCCACGACTCTCTATGTTGATGAGAACCACTGGTGGATTTGCTTCAAAGGATATGTGGAGGAAAGGGAGAAGGCAATGAGACTGCAACAACCATGGAACACCTGGCATCACCACTGAAGAATGTCTACTATTACTGTCCATCTTCAGATCGAGATGCTTCCTGTGGCAATGGACAGAAAAGAGCATAGCATAAACTGTCTAGTCAACGCAATGCACAATAGTTAATATTAGGATACATTGGCTCAACATGTGACACAAACTGTGTGCATAGAGTAGAAGAAACCAAATGAGCAGCGTTTTCATTTTATTTTTTACACATTTCTTGTTAGAAATGGGGGTCTCTAGTTGGCAAGGGCTTGCAACTTTATCCAAGTAGGGTCCCTTCTGCCTAGTCACACTCCTAAAATAACCCCTGCTCACCCCCTTGGTAGCTTGGCATGCGCAGTCAGGCTTATCTTAGAGGCAGTGTGTGAAGCATTTGCACATAGCCAATAGTATTACAGTGTAAGCAGTACAAAAGGACACCACACCAGTTTAGAAATGTATCCAATATTTTTCTACACTTAAGACAAGACCAAAAACGATAAAAAAAATCCACAACACAGTACTTAGAAATCTTCAGTTATCACAATAAACTTGAAAAACAGTTCTTTGAACTCGATGGCTCCCTCTCGGTTCCAGAAGTCTGTGATGGAGTCGTTGGTCAAGTGAAGTCACACGCATTACAGATCGAACTCCTCGCAGTTGAAGTCAGGAGCGCTGGCATCAACAGGCGTTGGGTGCTGCGGTGCGAAGAGCAGTGGTGTGGCGTGCAATGCCCATAGTACGCGGTGCGAGCAGCGGCTCGGTGGCGGCGTCAAATGGCATAGTCGGTAAAACCAGGGTCGCGGTGGGAAGTGATTTGGTGCTCGTCACGGTGCTGGCAGGTCACAGTGCAAGCAGCGGCGTCGTAGTTACTGAAGCGCTGTTGTTGGCTGACGAACTGGAGTCGATGGCGCCGGCGTTGGTAGGCCAAGGCTGCGGGGCGGGATGAGGGTGGTGCATCGTGTAACTTTACGAGCGTTGCCCTCGAATCATGGTGCAAGCCGCAGCGTCGATTTTGGCGTGGAGCTGCGTCATCGGGGATACCAAGGCAGCGTCCTGAAGCGAGGCGATGTGGAGTGCGGTGCTCAAAGGTCGCGGTGCGAGCAGCGGCTCAGTGGCGGCATCAGCAGGCGTTGGTGAGACCAGGGTCGCAGTGCGGCATTGCGGCGGTGCCCTCTGTGGTGCCTTCAGGACACGGAGTCGGCAGTGGCGTTGAAGACGGCGTCGGGTAGCTTTCTCTTCTGTTGCAGCACAACACACACAGTCCCCAGTGCTGAGGGAAGAAGAACTTGAAGTCTTTGCTGTTCCTGAGACTTCTTGACCAGGGGGCAAGCTCTGCCTCAAACCCTTGGAGAAACTCACAAAAATAGATTGCAGAAAGTTCAGTCCAGTCTTTTCACTGCCCAAGACAGAAGCAGCCACTAGAGCCAACACAGCAAAGCACTCAGCAAAGTGGTAGTTCAGCCTCAAAACTTCTCCAGCTTTTCTTGTACTGAAACTTTTCAAACACTCTCCCCCAGTCACAGATCTGGGTTGAATCCATCATCATTATTTAGCGCACTTTGCCACAGCAGTTCAGACACAGCTAAATGCAAATCAGTCTTGACCCTGTGCCTCATGGGAACAGTCCAGCCGAACTGCCAAGCCATGTCTTCCCTGGACTGGAAACAAGCATCTTGGGACCGGTTTCAGGCTAACAGCCCTCATCAGCATCCAGTGGCAAAGTGAGTAAGGGACCCACGTCTGGGCATACCCTGCCAACTTAGCGCGAACAAAGCAAACACAAGGAGATGATGGACGGAGTACTGAAACTTTTCAAACACTCACTCCCAGTTCCAGATCTGGGTTGAATCCATCATCATTGTCTAGCGCACTTTGCCACCTCAGTTCAGACACAGCTATATGCAAATCAGTCTTGACCCTGTGCCTCATGGGAACAGTCCAGCCTGAACTGCCAAGCCATGTCTTCCCTGGATCGGAAACAAGCATCCTGGGACCTGTTTCGGGCTAACAGCCCTCATCAGCCAGCCTAGCTTGAATACAGTGGCAATGTGAGCAAGGCACCCACGTCTGGGCATACCCTGCCAACTTGGGGTGAATAAAGAAAACACAAAGAGATGATGGACGGAGTACTGAAACTTTCCAAACACTCACCCCAGTCACAGATCTGGGTTGTATCCATAATCATTCTTTAACGCACTTTGCCACCCCAGTTCAGACATAGCTATATGTAAATCAGTCTTGACCCTGTGCCTCATGGGAACAGTCCAGCCCGAACTGCCAGGCCATGTCTTCCCTGGACCGGAAACAAGCATCCTGGGACCTGTTTCGGGCTAACAGCCCTCATCAGCCAGGCTAGCCTGAATCCAGTGGCAAAGTGAGCAAGGGACCACGTCTGGGCATACCCTGCCAACTGAGGGCAAACAAAGCAAATACAAGGAGATGATGGACGGAGTACTGAAACTTTTCAAACACTCACCCCCAGTCACAGATCTGGGTTCAGTCCATCATTATTCTTTAGCGCACTTTGCCACTCCAGTTCAGACACAGCTATATGCATATCAGTCTGGACCCTGTGCCTCATGGGAACAGTCCAGCCCGAACTGCCAAGCCATGTTTTCCCTGGACCAGAAACAAGCATCCTGGGACCGGTTTCAGGCGACCAGCCCTCATCAGCCAGGCTAGCTTGAATCCAGTGGCAAAGTGAGCAAGGGGGCCACGTCTGGACATACCCTGCCTACTTAGGGCGTATGCCCAGACGTGGGTACCTTGCTCACTTTGCCACTGGATTCAAGATATTCTGACAAGCATCGGAGCACGAGTAAGACTTCCCGCACTTGAGCGACAAATGATCGCCACGGCAGCAAAGAAATGCTAGGATCTTCTCACCGCCTGGTGTTAAGGACCAATTAAATTCAAAGAAGGTATCTTGATCCACCAATAAGTCAGAGTTTGTCGGCTGACATTCTCCTCACTACAGTTGAAGCCACCTCTTAGATAGAATCTCCCTTCTAATGCTGTTCAACCGTTTGCAGTCCCGAGGAAGACCCGTTTTTAGATGCAGACAAATCAGCGCATCATATCTAGGGTCGAAACGGCGACGTTCGGTCTATGTATCGGTCCATACTAAGTTTCAACAAATAAAAGAAATAATTGATCCGTTTTGAAACAAGTGTAATTAATAGTGGACTCGCATGACTTAAATATTGTGTATATATATATATATATGTATGTCCATGACTATATTTTCTGTCTAATCTTTCGTTGAGCACCCAGTCACCAGTCACGACTCACTTTTTAAGTATACAGTTTGTTTATATATTGTATGTTCTGGACAGCCTCAACCGATTCAAACCGTTAAGAAGGTTAAAATACAATAATTTGCTTATATCTTCTTTTGTGGTCAGTTGTTTGTTTTTCACTCTTTCCTCTTAGAATCGTGTTTTTTAGTTGTGTATACAGTATATTTTCAATGTAATTGTGTATTCCGACAGAACCATTGTTTTTCTCTAACTGGATTCAAGATAGCCTGGCTGATGAGGGCTGTGAGCCGGACACCGGTCCCAGGATGCTTGTTTCCAGTCCAGGGAAGACATGGCTTGGCAGTTTGGGCTGGACTGTTCTCATGAGGCACAGGGTCAGACGGATTTGCATATGGCCATGTCTGAACTGGGGTGGCGGACTGAGCTAAAGAATTATGATGGATTCAACCCAGATCAGTTGACTGGGGGTGAGTGCTTGCAATGTTCAACACTCCGTCCATCATCCCCTTTGGTTTGGCTTTGTTCGCCCTAAGTTGGCAGGGTATGCCCAGACGTTGGTCCCTTGCTCACTTTGCCACTGGATTCAAGCCTGACTGATGAGGGCTATGAGCCCGAAACCGGTCCCAGGATGCTTGTTTACCGTCCAGGGAAGACATTGCTTGGCAGTTCGGGCTGGACTGTTCCCATGAGGCACAGGGTCTGACTGATTTGCATATGGCCATTTCTGAACTGGGGTGGCGGAGTGAGCTAAAGAATGATGATGGATTAAACCCAGATCAGTTGACTGGGGGTGAGTGCTTGCAATGTTCAACTAGTATTGGAAAATTATAGCTAGAGAACATTTCAACTAGGCCTATTCATAAGAATACCTCTCAGTGTGTGGGATATTTTAAATGTAATCAAGAAACACCCTAATTGAAACAATGTGTACACATAAAAAGAATTAACATGATAAATGTATTTACTTATTTTCTGTATAGTTCATGATTTATTTAGTATTACAAAAATTCAATTATGCATATAAGATACAAAATGGTCATTCCAAAGAATTAATTTCAACAGCTAACATGAATATATACAAATCCATATGATAGACGAAACGTTGATTCAGGCAGTGCGGCAGATGTCTACAACGCACGTTTCGGCATACACGCCTTCATCAGGTGGCCGTCTATTGCACATTTAACTTATTCTGGAATTCAGCGATGATATACTGTGGCTTCAACAGAGTCTCTACTTTAAATGAAGATTCTACAAGATTGTGGGTACACCCTGATGTGTGTAGCCATGTGAGTAGGAATATCTCTAAGGATGGAGCCGTCGAAATCACATTAGTGTAGGTAAACTATACTATTCGATGTCTGCATGTGCGTATAAACAAGTCAGGCTGAAGTTATATGTGGGCAATGACGTCAGAACCGGGAATCTATAGATTGAAAAGACGACTTAGGAATACCGGAGATAGTCTCCTGGATAGAAAGAATTAGGATCCAAAAAGGCTCTCTCGCCGAGATGCCCCACGCTTAAGATGAGAACGGATAAATGATAAAATCCGACCCAGATCTTCCGGAGAAAATCTCCTGGAAGATAGAGAGTTACGATCCAATGCGCCTCTCTCCAGGACGTCACAGGCTGAGAATGTGCTCTGATACGAATGTTCGGACACTCCGTCCATCATCCCCTTTGGTTTTGCCCCACTTTTTATAGCCCAAAATCCTTTGTCCTCTCACGCAAGAGTGTCTGTTCCCAGCCAGAACCAGTTCTGCCCTCTTTGGTGTGGCTTCCTGGCAGGAGGTGGAGCCAGCATTCTCTGAGGTAGACCAGGCCCATTCAGGTGAAAAGAAATCTCCTCCCCCTACTCTAAATGCAGTCCAGGTCTATTTTTCCCTTTCCTGACCCACCTAGACTATCTAGAACCATGCTCCTCCCCAGTCCCTGTCATCCAAAACTCAGACAGTCAATCCACAACCCCAGCAGAGGCCTACTAGATGGCTGAGCAAGAAAATACCTACTTTCTAATATTGGTATTTTCAAACACAGAATGTAAAAATCACCTTCACTAAAAGATGAATCTTTAGATTCTGAGTTCAGACATACCAAACTTTATTTTTCTACCTAGTTCCCAGGGCCAGTTATGTTTATAAGATATGATAAACAAACTCCCCATTCTGTCTTATGGGAACAGGTAGCCTTACAATAGTGAAAAACAAAGTTGGCAGTAATTCACTATCAGGACATGCCACATACACCAGGGCATGTCCTACCTTTCACATACACTACACCCTGCCCACAGGAGTACCTTGGGCTTACCTTGGGGGTGACTGACATGTAAAAAAAAAGGGAAGGCTAGGGCCTGGCAAGTGGGTACACTTTCCAAGTCGACATGGCAGTCCCAGACTGCACACCGGCTCTGCAATGGCAGGCCAGAGTTACATTTACAGGCCATTTTGCGTGGGTGGCACAATCCAGTGATGCAGCCCACTAACAGCATTTGATTGAGAGGCCTTGGCACGGTCAGTGCACTCTACTAGGGACAGACAGGTAAATTAAATATGCCAATCATGGAAACACCAATCCATAACACAGTTTACAACAGGAACACTTGAACTTTTACCACTGACCAGGAGTAGGGAAAAGGGCGCAGAGACATTAAGCCAGCAAAAACAGAGTCAAAACCGTGAGGTCAGAAAGCAAAAAACTCCCTGCCTTTAAAGCGTCCCACACCACATCGATTGTGGTAATCCAAAGCTGTCCTCCAAGAACCCGGGAATCCACTCACTCATGTGTCTGCAATAATCCTGATTCAGCAGCAAAGCCCTCTCAAAGGTCCAGATTGATGTACTAGGATTTATTATACCCATATCTAAATCTAACATTAAAGGGTTATGATCCGCTAGTACCTGTGGAAGTTTTTCGATGCGGCAATTTGAGCACAACATGTCAGATATAAACATATAATCTAGCCTAGTAGAATGTGGGTGGGAAAAACAGTGTATCCAGGATTACCTGGATGTTTTACTTGCCAACAGTCTATCAGACCATGGGTCTGACACAGGTTTTTAACAGCCTGGAATCATTTTGGTTTCCTCCCCTTATATTTATACCCAGAATCAAATGACCAATCTGAGGTTAAATTAATATTATAATCCCCACAAACAATCAACGGAAGGGGCCAATGCGCCAATTCGTTAGAAACGTAGTCCAATACCATCGGATCGTCACATACACTTCCATATAGAGTACATAATGTCATCTTCTTATCATTGTTATACTGGCATTCTGTGATTGCCCAACGGCCAGATTTATCAGCTGCCAATTTTGGGAACCGTATCCCACTCCCTTTGGCTAGAATAGCCACTCCCCTCATTCTTGCACCCTGTGTTGTTGCTGTAATCAGCCTATATCCGAATGAGTTGAATAAATGCCGCTGCAACCCCTCCAGATGCCTCTCATGCATACAAATGATACTGGCTCAGATGATTGTATTCCATCCGCCACTCTTTGTCTTTTTTTTAATATCATTAAGCCCACATATATTGACAGTAAGGATTTTCAACCTAGCCATCGCCTATATTCTTGTTGTTCCATACTAGTTCTGTTAACTTCGTTCCTAGCGCTCTTGTTTGCATTGCACCCCAAAATCCCCCTACCTGTCTGACGCATCCCTCTCCACCCCTATACCACACTCCCACCCTCCACCCCCCACCATCCTCAAGGCTATCGGGATCAGAGGGGAAACACTTCAATTCTCATTAAAATCCAATAGAGAGGCTAAGCAAAAGATGGATACATTATATAATAAACTGGGAGCAGCCAAAGAAGGTTTAATAAAGGCAGTGCAAGAGGGACGGGAAACCGAAACTGAATTAAATTTAGTGGCGGTCGCTAAAAATTGTATCTTAGATATTTTTACGGAAAAAGCTATACTTAAGACAACAACACATAGAGAAATGGTGTACGAATTAAGATAAAACCCAGATAATACTTAATCAACAAAGTAGAATGAGTGATAATCGCGTAGTCGATAGAGCAACTTATTTGTGGGTTAGTTTTCCATCAAAGCTAGACAACCTAGTCAATAATAACCTAACACCATTAGTGCAACATACTAAAACAGATCTCACAAGGCTTAATAATTTGCATCTGTCTATTGGGTGCCGATGTAATATAATAAAAATGCTTGTTTTTTCTATATTTTTATACTTATTTAGGACAATTTGTTTGGAGTTTACAACTCAGTGGTTCAAAGTAATAGAGATTTTATTCTCTCGGTTTACATGGGGCGATGCAAGACCATGGAGAGCACTAAGGTTTATTATGCTGCCAAAAGACAGAGGTGGTCTGGCTCTTCCCAATCTTAAACTTCATTGGGCAACTACACTGAGATTTTGCAGTAAGTTCCTGCTATTAGATAAGGAGGATAGTTCGAATGATAGAATTCCAACACCTCAGGAATTAGTTCTGGGCAGAGGTGCTAAAGGGCTTCTCTGGCGACAACTCCACGATAATTACTATAAGAAAGTCTGTTTCAAAACTATCTTGGGTATACATAAGGTTTGGACCAAACTTCGCAAAACATTGGGTATTGGTAGGCTATCTTACTATACACCGCTAAGATATAAACCCAATCTTCCAGACATTTTTGACGATGCATGTATGAATAGATGGGCACTTGCATTAACCAACTTGGTTGCTTTTACTCTCCATATGGGTTAAAATCTTTTGAAGTACTAAAAAACAAGTATTTATTAGACCATAAGGAATTCTTCAAATTTCTTCAGGTTAAGGATTTTCTCTTTAAAAAAGGGGGAGGAGGATCTAAATTTCAAATAATCACAATTTTGGAAATCTAGATTTATAACAGAATACCTGCTATTGGAGAAATTCACAAAGATATGAATGCCTAGTCGCTAGATGACATGAAAAAATGTTCCACGCAGTGGCAGACCAAGCTAGGGATTTCAGCAGATATTTTTATAGTTCATATGAGCTATCTCCGACCCTCTTAATGTCGACTAGACTGCAAGCACAGTATTACAAGACATGTTTTTTAATTATATTATACACCCAGAAAGATAGCTAAGTGGGGGTCTGGTAAGGGAAACGTCTGTCCTCGGTGCTTATTGTATGCGGCCGATCTAGTGCATATTTTTGCCTCTTGTCATGCACTACAAGAATTAATCAGCAGCATCGCGAGTTTTGTGTACGAAATTCTTATAATTAGAATAGAAATTTCAGCTGTAGATATAATCATGGGATTAACTGAGGGTAGTCGACCAAGGAATGCTCAAGCATTAATTTTTGTAGCAATGGAAGTCCTAAGGATTTGCCTAGCACCAGCTTGGCTGGACCCGAACCCACCAGGATTTCAACAATGCCGCACCAGATTTCTGGCGACATGTAGTTTAGAAACAGCTATATATAGAAGGAAAGGACATGCTAAACGCAAAAAGGGCTTGAAAATATGGGATCCACTGGTCAAGTGGATGCGGGAACATACGGTAGGGGCTAGATTTCCATATGGTCCTGAACTAGTTACATTCCACACTATTATGAAATTATTTTAGGAGCAATATTTATGGAGATAATCTATGTTATGTATGTTCGTTCTGGATGTACCTTAAATGTACCTGAAATGGTTTTGTCAAGATTCCCGGCGCAATGAGAAAATCTTTTTTTTTCTTCTTTTTTATATTTTGTCTTTTTCTTATAACTTGTATGTACTGTCTGAGGAGGGTTTGGGTGGTGAGCGGGGGTGGTGTGCTTAACTGGAAAATACTCAATAAAAAATTATTTAAAAAAAAAAAAGAAATGTATCTGGTACATATAGAATAGTACAATACGAATATTAAAGCCTGTTATAAAAAAAAACCTCAGGGGAAACACGCCAAAAGATGCCAAGTCTAACATTTCTTTATTGAAATTTTGAGAGTACCATATGAAAGCAAAACAACTGCAATATAAGTCCTCACAAAGTACTCCAAACTAAACTGAAATACTGGAGTACGTGGGATATCGAAAGGAACAAAAAGAACACATGAAACAAAAGGAACAAAAGGGCCATCACCGCTTAAATAGCACAGTACAAACGTTGCTTGAAATGACCTCCCACATATAACACAAACTCCACCAGGACATAATAGCATCATACTTGTCGAACACCCACCTCATTCCCTGCCCTTCCAACCAAAATAAAAACAATAGTACTATAATTGTATATGAATGAAGGGATCACATCACACACTGAAACACTTCAGCTGGGCTCTAAGCACGACAACAAGCACTCCAACCACCACAAACCAACCCAATCGAACAGATAGAAGAATCAGTCCAATGTAAGAGAGAAGACAATTATGGTTCACATTAGCTCAAAAAGGAACCCCATACCTCATCATAAATATTGATTTGGTCTTGAACATTGTAGATATGGCATTCATATGTAGCCATAGGGTAAAGCTCAGCAAGCCATTCTTTGTGCATGGGCAACTGGGATGAACGTCATTGCAGCAGTATGCTAATATTAGCCACCATAAGGGCCATCAACATCCATTTACGCCAATGGGAAGTCATATCATCCAAGGTGACAAAGTCATGCAACCGGGCTATTTTGTCAGATTCCTCAAAATAAATAAAACTAGTAGAATGTAGCATCTCTCATATAGATAGCCAGTAGGTACTAGTGCAGGGCAAGACCATAATATATGGTACAAATCACAGGCAACTTCCTGACACTTCCAGCTTACAGCATTGGGGGGGGGGGGTCAAACATGCCCTACATAACTTGAATGGGTACTAACACCAATTATGGAGAATTCCAAAATGAGCATACTTTAAGCACGCTTCCCTGAGTAAGCAATCATAATAACCTAAGACTTCCTTCCAGTCAGCTTCCGAGTAGGCTACTTCCAGCCGCTCCTGCCAATAAGACCTAGCCACCAGGCAAGTATCAGGCAAGTAAAGATTGTTGATGAGTATTTGGAACATGTTGAACACACCTAACTTGGAGAGACCCCATAACCCGAGGTAGTCTACAATCGGAGTCCGTCTTCACCATCTTAATTATCTGTATCCTTCCTTGAATAGAGATCTGTAAGGTCGACCATCTCGCGAAGTCCTGTTCCATTTTAGTCAACAAGGGCTGAATATTGTCAGCTACCATGTTGTCCAATCCTCTGTTTATCAACATTCCCAAATACTTTAAGCCAGAGTTCTTCCATGTGATGCTGAAAGAATCCTGCGTAGTCCACCGAAAAAACCTTTTGCATGAGAGGTATCTCCTCGCACTTAGACCAATTTATCTTATAACCGTAGAAGACCGAAAAAGCATCAATTAGAGATATGAGGCGGGAGGAGAGGAGTCTGGCTCACTCAAAGTCAATAAGATGCAACCTGTGTATAGCAGGATCTTGCAAGAGCCTACAGGGGGATCCACTACCTGTATAAGATGGCTCAAGAGCTAAAAGGAAAAACAAAGGCAACAGTAGGTAACCCTGGCATGTGCCTCGAGATAGGAGGAGGTTCGATACATGACCCTCCCAATCTGTGCCGAGGGGGTTGTGTAAAGCCACCGGATCCCAGATAGTAAGCCAGGACCTATCACTGCCCTACTGAAGGTGCGGAAAATATACCCTCATCCTACCCAGTCAAAAGCCTTGTTGATATCCAAAGAGAGCAAAGGCTTATCATCCGAACCACTCTGTATTTGCCATAAAACATTGTACAGTAGATGCATGATGTAAGATAGTTGACAGTCTAGTAGCTGGGGTGGGCGGAGCTAGGAGGGCTGTGGTTAAGAGGAGGAGTTAGAACAGGATGAGGGCAGTTAGAGTAGGGACAGGAGACAGGCTGGAGGTATAAGAATAAAGCTCCAGTACTAATAACTAATAGTGTCTGTGGTTATTGTAGCGGGATGCTACAACTGGCGACGAGGGTGGGATGAGCAAGCCCACTGCGTGCAGAACCCCAAGAAGACACCCTGTCCCCTGCAGCGTCGAAAAGATAAAGTCTGCTGCTGTATGTGATGCTGCCAGCCAAAGGAGAGATAATAGTAGGTGACCCTGCCCCTCCTGTAATTGTGGGAGCCCAGAGGGAGCCGCTACCACGAGCGCTGAAGCGCTCGAGAAAAGAAGAAGCCTTCGCGCCGAAAACGCGAGCTCTGCCTGATGCGTGAGCTTTGGCACGCTGCCGGCACCGGAGAGCGGGAACTCCGAACGTGAGTTGGGAGCCTACCCCAACCCAACCTGACGACTGTAGTGGCCAGAGAAGAGTGAATCCTGGGGTGGATCGCCCCACGAAGGTCTACTGCTAAGCGCTGCTGAGCGCGCTGAAATTTGAGCCCGGGTGAGGTCCGATGTCGGGGAAAACCTCACCCCCGATGCGTGAGCTTTGGCAGGGCGCCGCTGAAGGAGCGCGAGACCCTGCAAAGTAAGGCGGGCGCCCACCCCAACCTCACCTGATTGTAGCAGTGACCAGAGGGAGCCAAATCTGGAGTATGCTGACCCTGGAAGCAACTGCCGGTGAATCCTGTGTGAAGAATCAGGTCGAGTGCAGAGAGAGAAAGTAGTGCCTGCAGATAACCACGGCGGCCATCTTTGAGTCAGGCAACTCTTGGGACATCATCCCTGTGCGAACTGTAGGCGGCCATTTTGAAGTCAGGCAAGAGGCTGTAAGCAAGCATTGGTTGAAGCAAACAAACAAGCATTGGCAAGAAAAGATAAACAAGCATTGACGAGAGCAAAGAAACAAGCATTGGCGGAGACCAAACAAACATTAGCAAAAGCAAACAAGCATTGGTGAGTGCAAATAAACAAACATTGGTATATGCAAATAAAACAAGATTAGCAAAGACCAAACAAACATTGGCAAAGCCAAGCAAGCAAGCATTGGTACATGCAAATAAACAAGCATTGGTACATGCAAATAAACAAACATTGGTATATGCAAATAAAACAAGCATTGGCGGAGACCAAACAAACATTGGCAAAGACAAGCAAGCAAGCATTGATACATGCAAATAAACAAGCATTGGTACATGCAAAGAAACAAACATTGGTATATGCAAATGAAACAAGCACTGGCGAAGACCAAACAAATATCGGCAAAGACAAGCAAGCAAGCATTGATACCTGCAAATAAACAAACATTGGTGCATGCAAATAAACAAGCATTGGTACCTGCACGTTAACAAGCCTTGGTATGTGCAGATAAACAAGCACTGGTGAATGCCAAGAAACAGGCATTGGTAAGGCAAATAAATAAGCGTGGATAACGGCGCGTGAACAACAATGAACAAGTCTTGGCAACCAAAACAGGATAAGCACGAGCAACCACAAGAGTGACTTAACAAACATGCATTGACAAAAACAAATGTCAGCACGGGTGGAAACTCGAACATTGAGAAACGCAAGCGAATGCGCAGTGGCGAATGTAATGAAGTAACACGTGTCTGTAAAATAAAAGAAGCACAAGCGAACACCAGGACCAAGCAAAGACAACAGCACAATGGAACAAGCATAAGCAAATGCAAGAGACAGATAAAGACGACGCTGAGCACAAACCGAAGAGCGCCGAAGGGAGAAGAGCTGCTGGGCAGAACTGCAGAAGACCCAGAGGAGGGCAGTCCTACAGAGGACCCCGGAGAGAGTAGAACCATCCAAGTTCATTCACCGGCACATACTGTGATGGTTACAAAGACTATCAATTTCTAAGCAAACGACCAGACCAAAGACCTTGACCAGAATCTCCCTCTCTCATGGCGGGAAGAGACGTAGCACAGCGGGCCACTCCATACATTGAAGTACCGCCCCCAGCGGTGCAGACTGATGATTGGATCTCGGATCTCAAACGACACTGGTGGCTCGAAGCTTTGGAAGATTTCTTAAAAGCCAATGGTGAGCAAAGAGAGAGAAAATGTTTGATACTACTCCTCCATCTGGTAAAGTCCACATTTGTAAAGCGCACAATCACCCGTAAGGGTCTCTAGGCGCTGGGGGCCGTCGGGAAGATTAAGCGAGCTATTGCCCAGAGTCACATGGTGCTGGGCTAACCTGCCGCCGGAGTCGGGGATCGAACCGTGGTCCCCAGATTCCAGCGTCAGTCGCCCTGGCCGCGGCGCCACACCTCTCCCCTGGTGGGTCCTGAGGGCCGATGCCCAATCAGGACATTTTCCAAAGAGGATACAGAAATCTATAAAAGACTCCAAAGGGAGCTCTGTGCCCATCTCAACGCACAGACAGATGTGGATCATAATCGCATGGTTTTCAATACAGCACGGCAGGAACCAGGCGAACCGTTGCCAAACTTCATCACTCGGTTACAAAGTCTGGTACGAGGCTGCCACTTCAACACTTTTACAAATGAGGATGCGGTTCGACTTCGGATAGTTGAAGGTTGCACAAACCCTGACACCAAGCGCAAGATCCTGCAAGGGCATTGGTCGTTAAAGGAAATCATCAAGAAGGCCGAAATTGGAATGCAGATAAAAGCAAGAGACGGATTCAAGGACGTGCACCTGAGAGCAAACCATCAAGATACCGGGGAAGATAGAACTCAGAAAACAAACAAAACTGAAAGGAGAGAGAGGGAAGGCAGACCAGCAAACAAAAGACAACTAGAAAGATACAGCGACAAAGAAAGTGACAAGGATTACTCAGAGTCAGACTCCTCAGCGTCCGACTACTCAAAGTCAACCAAGGATTACTCAGAGTCAGACTCCTCAGCGTCCGACTACTCAAAGTCAACCAAGGATTACTCAGAGTCAGATGACTCAGAGTCAACCATCCAAAAGACAATTCCAAGGAGTTATTCACCCCCCAAGAGTTCCTCAAGGACTCATTCAAAGTATGACACACAGTACTCTGATGAGGAAAGAGCGTCAAGTGGGACAGATCGCACTCCTGGACAAGAGGGCATCCTGCACAACAAGTGGGAGAGAAAGACAAACCCTAGAAGAAGGGGTCGCACTGGTCAACACCGGAAGTCGGCGCAGGAACATCAGTCGCCAAGCAGTGAAGACGAGTCCAAGGAAACATCTGGCAGGAAAACACATCACCCCCAGATCATAGGTGTTAGAGCATCAAACAAGCGTGAAGGAGAAACAGGTCGCACAAGACGGACTGATCCTCCACAGCAACGAATCAGAAAAGATCCATGCATCTTTGGCTCCCGCGACAACGAAGAAACGGAGAGGAAATCGTTAACTTCAGGCGAGAAGGACAAAGAGGCAAAAGCTTGGGATCAAGCACAAGGAACAAGCACGGGGTCATCAAACAACCCCCCAAATGAGACAGCATTGAAGATGCTCCAACAAAGGCACACGGAGAAGCATCTCAAAGACAATTCAAAGGGAAAGAGCAATTTGTCACGGACTACGGAATTCAAAAATCCATTACCCGAGACAGTGTCAAAGAAATGTTTTTGAAGGAATGGGAAGAAGGATCTCTCTGACGCGGAGCGCACATCCATCCAATCCTGGAAGTTGACAAAAGACTTCTCTGACCCAGAAAGCACGTCTATGGCCAGGAACTCCTCTGGTTCAGAGAGCGCGTCTGTCCGATCCTTTAAAAGGGGTATGGCCCGGACCTCCGCTGATTCAGAGAGCGCATCTGCCCGATCCTGGAAGTCGACAAAAGACTTCACTGACCCAGAGAACATGTCTGTTCAATCCCGTGAGTCGACCGAGTCAAGGTCCCGACAACAGACATGGCGTCAACCATCCGAACGCACCATGGAACCAAAGGACATCCTTCCCGTCAAGAGCAACATGTCACACACTAAGGTCTCTGAATACTCAGTCACTCCACAGGACAACCTGTTATGTCAGTCACAAGTATATCCAGACACAGATCAGACACCGTCACCCCTGAAGGGGTCCGCGAGGCTGACTCAAAGGACCTACAAAAGGAAAACAGAGACAGTGGACCTTAGTAACCGGATGGGAAGGGACCAGCCAGTCACTCCGCAAGGAAAGCCGGACGTGGCAGGAGAGAGAGATCATCAGATGAGAGAGAAACATGCCTATGCACAGAAGCCGGACGTATCAGTAGAGAAATATCATCAGATGAAAGAGAAACATGCCTATGCACCGATAGCTCACGAGCTCGCCAGACAACCCGAGGCCGTGAATGAGTTATCGAACCAAACCAAGACCGTCTCAGCAGATAGCACCGTACTGTCTGGCATACATGACCCTGAATTGGAGGGCAGTGTTGCTCTCGACCGGACTAGCCAAAAGGAAGTAAGGGTAGATGCGGCGAATGAATTACCGAACCAAACCAAGACAGTCTTATCAGGTAACACCGTACTGTCTGGTATACATGACTCTGAATTTGAGGGCAGTGTTGCCCTCGGCCGGACAAGACAAAAGGAAGTAAAAGTAGACGCGGGTGCTCGGAAGAGGACCGGGACATTATCCACTCGTGAAAGAGATCGAGCATCTGAACCAACCGTAGTTACACCACCGGAAGGAAACATGAGGACTGCGGACCGTGAGAGTAAACAGTTTACACGCAATGTGGTCAAGAATGCCTTGATCAAGACGACAGAAAGATTGACCAAAGCCAAGCCCACCACTGATTCGACACTACTGAAGCTTGAAAAACAGGCCGTCCGCCGACCCGTGTGGTGGATTGAAGAATTGCGAACACTGAAGACATTAAGCTCATTTTGTTAAGAAAGGGGGAGATGTAAGATAGTTGACAGTCTAGTAGCTGGGGTGGGCGGAGCTAGGAGGGCTGAGGGGAAGAAGAGGAGTTAGAACAGGATGAGGGCAGTTAGAGTAGGGACAGGCTGGAGGTATAAGAATAAAGCTCCAGTACTAATAACTAATAGTGTCTGTGGTTATTGTAGCGGGATGCTACACATATGATTACGGAAAGAACGTCCCAGCACAAAACCCACATGAGAGCTATATATCAGGCTGAGAAGGACTTTATTAAGGTGATTCACTAGAACCTTGCAGTATCTTCTTGTCTGCGTTAATGAGCAATATAGGATGATAGCACACATAGTTAAAAAGATCCTTATCAGGTTTAAAAAAAAAGGTTGACAAGCGCTCTATTGAATTCTTATAAAGATCAAACACAAAACCATTGTTTCCCGGGGCTTTCTTATTAGGCATGCTCTTGATAGCCTTTGAGATCTTCTCATGATCTCTCCCTCAAGGAGCTGCCTTCCATCCTCAGATAAAGAGGGTAGGTGAAGGTCCCACAGGAAATTCAGTTCAGAGGCAGGATCAAAAGGAGACTCTTTAATATAGGGGACAGTTGTCAAGGGTTGCTCCGCAGGATCCAGTTGCTGCAAGTAATGGTCCACCTCCTGATATTACCAACACCCCGAGAGCAGAACACAGGGGGGTTCGAACTATCAGGCGAGGGAAAGGAAAGGGAAGGGACTGCAGGGAAAGGAACCTGAAACAACAAAAGAAGAAAATATAAACAAAGCCTGACATACAATGCTACTCTCATGAAGTCTCACTAAGTCAGTATATACCTGCTCGAGAGATAAAACATAACATAGCTTCTCATATCATTCAAACGTCTCTCTATTTTTCTCAAACCTGTAATCAAAGATAAATCAATGCATCATAAACACATTTACCCTGGACTTGAATTGTTATCTTATTGTTCGCCCTGCCAAACACATACCACAGTGAAAAAGTGAGTTCTCCTTAAGGTGGGTTTCTACTTAGAGTGAGCTTAAATGATAGTTCCTTTCACATCAAAACCCATAATTGAAAATGTATCTGAGTATTGTTAATGGTTCTATTACAGCTCCAAAATGCACAATATCAGAAAAGTAAACATAAACGCTGGAGGAATAGGCAGGTTTATAAGCAGTTCGATAGTACTGTAAGCCAGGTGTTTCATGAATAGTCTCACACCACGTAAAAACCCGGTAGCGTGTAGTTGAGACCACCACTGCGCTCCGGAACATATAGGAAACAGAATCAGAGTAATGCCTAATGGTAGCGCGTGGTTGCGACCACCACTGCGCTCCGCTAATTGGGCAAATCGAAGAAAACACTGGAGAGACAAAAATGCCAGCGCGTGGTTGAGACCACCACCGCGCTCCGCACAAATGCCCCAAAAGATCCTATCCGATGAAACGGCAGCACGTGGTTGAGACCACCACCGCGCTCCTCTCAATGACCCAAAGGATCCGATCCGAAGGAACTGCAGCGCGTGGTTGAGACCACCACCGTGCTCCGCTCAATGACCCGAACAAACAAGGAAGAAGCGGAACGGTAACGCCTGGCGACTCACCACCGCGCTCCGCTCACACTTCCTGAAATAACTCCTCTTACCGGGAAGAAACACTCCGGATGTGCAGGTAACCTCTCCTCCTCACACGAACTTCTGAAGAAAGGAAACGAAGGACTAAAACAAGGAACCTTCCAGCTGGAGGTTCCATTCACGTCCTTATGAACAGCAGATTGCCAAGAATAATGCACATCGGCCGATGCGCGTTCATGCCTGAAGTAGTTCCTTCCGGCCAAGGATCATGGGAAATGTAGTTTCGGAACGAATGGTAGGCGCGGTTTGGCCCGTCCTGACAGTAGGCCCCCCTCCCTAGCGCCTCCTAGGGCCAGGTTTAGCTGGGAAACGTCAAAGAAAAGAACGGACTGCAGCCGGAGCGTGCACGTTCAAACAGGGTTCCCAAGAGTCATCCTCGGCCCCATAACCTTTCCAGGAAACCAAGTACCACAGAACACCCCTACGCCATTTTGAATTCATAATACTCCTTACCACATACTCCAAACCCCTCCACACCATCACAGGAGGCGGGGCACTTAGTCTGGTTTACAAGGCCGGTTTCAACAGGGAACAGTGAAAAACAGGATGGATACAGAGCGATCCAAGCAACTTTAGTTTATAAGCCACAGGATTGATCTGTTTCAGGATAGTGTATGGCCCAATGAATCGAGGGTGAAAAAGACTCCGCAGCTTAAAACAAATATTCCTAGTGGACAACCACACATGGTCCCCCACTTTGTATATTGGTCCCACCTGCTGATGGCGATTCTCCCATTGCTGGTACGTACGTTTGGCCCTGATCAAATGTTCTTTCACCAACCGCTGAACGGAGTGCAGCCTTTGCACTAGTCCCATGACCGCAGGCTGATTAGCCACCTCCTCAGGGATCCAGATAGGAAGGATTTTGGCATCAAAGCCATAATTTGCAAAAAAGGGCGACACCCCCACAGAACAATGACAAGCGTTGTTGTAAGTCAACTCCGGCATCCACAACAAGGCAACCCACGACTCCTGTGCTTCCTTGGCATAACAGCGGAGATATTTCTTCAAGGTTTGAATTCACCGTTCCGTTTGCCCATCCGTCTGTGGGTGAAAACTAGTAGGCAGCGTGGCAACTATATTCAGACCTCGACACCAGAATTTCCAGAACCTGGCAATGAACTGAGTCCCCCGATCAGACACAATAACTTCAGGCATCCCATGCAAATGGATGACATTGTTCAACAGTAATTCGGCTGTTTGCCCAGCAGTAGGAAGATTCCGACATGGAATGGAGTGCCCCATTTTGGTGAGACTATCAACAACCACTAGTATGGCTGAATTCCCTTGATCTCGAGGCAGGCTGGAAATGAAATCCAAACTGATATTTTGCCAAGGTCTCTGTGGAGTAGGCATAGGCATAAGTTTCCCTTTTTTCTTACTGTGTTCGCTTTTGGCACTTGCACGTGTCACACCGGGTTACCCACAAAGCTACATCAAGCTTCAAAGTCTTCCACCAGAAATGGCGGCACATCAAATGGGTCGTTTTCTTGATACCCTGATGCCCTGCCACTGGGGAGTCATGACACCATGTGAAAGCTTTTCTTGTGACTCCAATGTGGGCAAGTACAGGTCAGTTTCTTGTTTACAAAAAGCAACCCTTGTTTCACCTCATGGCCGTTCTCTTTATTAGCCCAAGACACCCATTCCATATGGCTCTTTTTGCGTCTTATACTGTCCAAAAAATTCTCAGCTCCTAGTACACAGATTACTTTGGAAGGTTCTACTATGGCTTCAAATGCTGGTTTGACATTGGATTCCTCCATTGTCTCCTGTCTGGATAGAGAATCACCTTTCGATTGTCACTGCCTGGCCGAAAGGTAATTACAAAATCATATTAGGAAAAGAACAACATCCACCTCATCTGTCTCTGAGACAGGTGCCGAGCTGTCTTCATATATTGAAGATTTCGGTGATCGGAATATACTGTGACCGGGAAAACAGCCCCCCATAAGTACTGTCTCCACTCTTGAAAAGCCTTTTTTATTGCTAGTAGTTCCTTTTCAGCGATGGTGTAGTTCTTTCCGGCTTTGATCTCTCTGTGACTGTATGGCTCCTATTGCTTCATCTGAAGCATCTGCCTCTACTATGAACTTGTACTCTGGTTTAGGATGGGCAAGGATTGGAGCTGAAGTAAATGCTTGTTTAAGAAACACAATAGCACATTCAGCTTCCCTAGACCAAAGAAAAGGCACCCCTTTCCTAAGCAAATGTGACCCGAGGAACAGCCACCTGAGAAAAACGGAGGATGAATCTTCGGTAGTAGTTAGCAAATCCGAGAAAACACTGCACATCTCTCACATTTTTGGGACTGGGCCAAGTCTGTACTGCCCATATCTTACGTTCTGACATGTGCAACCCTTCAGGGCAAAGCATGACACCCAAAAATTCCACCTCCCTTACTCCAAATTCGCACTTACTTAATTTACAGAAAAGACTGATCTCACAACCTATGTAGCACCCTGATAACTTGCTCTGTATGTACTTCAATCTCCTTTGAGTAAATCAGGATGTCATCTATGTAAACTACTACACTCAGATCCACAAACTCCTTCAAGACATCATTAAGGAAGTACTGGAAGGCCGCCATGGCGTTACAAAGGCCGAACGGCATCACCATATAATCGCACAACCCGTAACGTGTCTTGAAGGCCATCTTCCATTCGTCCCCTTCACGAATACGCACCAAATGGTACGCTCCCCTGAGATCCAGTCTAGTATAAATCTTGGCATCCCTCACCTGATCAAGTAAAACAGAAATAAGGGGTAAAGGGTATCGGTTGCGAACCGTGTTTTTATTTAGCATGCGATAGTCCACACATGCTATCAAAACTCCATTCGCCTTTGCTATAAAAAACAGAGGAGAGGCAGCAGGGGATTGGGAATGCCTAATGAACCCTATCTTATTGTGTCTGATCGGGGGACTCATTGCCAGGTTCTGGAAATTCTGGTGTCCAGCTCTGAATATAGTTGCCACGCTGTCTACTAGTTTTCACCCACAGACGGATGGGCAAACGGAACGGTGAAATCAAACCTTGAAGAAATATCTCCGCTGTTATGCCAAGGAAGCACAAGAGTCGTGGGTTGCCTTGCTGTGGATGCCGGAGTTGTCTTACAACAACGCTTGGCATTGTTCGGTGGGGGTGTCGCACTTTTTTTGCAAATTATGGCTTTGATGCCAAAATCCTTCCTATCTGGATCCCTGAGAAGGTGGCTAATCAGCCTGCGGTCATGGGACTAGTGCAAAGGCTGCACTCCGTTCAGCGGTTGGTGAAAGAACATTTGATCAGGGCCAAACGTACGTACCAGCAATGGGAGAATCACCATCAGCAGGTGGGACCAGTATACAAAGTGGGGGACCGTGTGTGGTTGTCCACTAGGAATATTTGTTTTAAGCTGCGGAGTGTTTTTCACCCTCGATTCATTGGGCCATACACTATCCTGAAACAGATCAATCCTGTGGCTTATAAACTGAAGTTGCCTGGATCGCTCTGTATCCATCCTGTGTTTCACTGTTCCCTGTTGAAACCAGCCTTGTCAACCAGACTAAGTGCCCCGCCTCCTGTGATGGTGGATGGGGGTTTGGAGTATGTGGTAAGGAGTATTATGGATTCAAAATGGCGTATGGGTGCTCTGTGGTACTTGGTTTCCTGGAAAGGTTATGGGGCCGAGGATGACTCTTGGGAACCCTGTTTGAACGTGCACGCTCCGGCTGCAGTCCGTTGTTTTCATTGACGTTTCCCAGCTAAACCTGGCCCTAGGAAGCGCTAGGGAGGGGGGCCTACTGTCAGGACGGGCCAAACCGCGCCTATCATTCATTCCGAAACTACATTTCCCATGATCCTTGGCCGGAAGGAAGTACTTTAGGCATGAACGCGCATCGGCCGATGCGCATTATTCTTGGCAATCTGCTGTTCATGAGGACGTGAATGGAACCTCCAGCTGGAAGGTTCCTTGTTTTAGTCCTTTGTTTCCTTTCTTCAGAAGTTCGTGTGAGGAGGAGAGGTTACCTGCACATCCGGAGTGTTTTTTCAATTGAGCGGAGCGCGGTGGTGGTCTCAACCACGTGCTGCCGTTTCATCGGATAGCATCTTTTGGGGCATTTGTGGAACTGTCAATGTCACTGTCTGTGTCTGTTCTGTGATTAGTCCTGATTTTAATGGTTTCCCATCCACAGCCCACACCTCCTCTGGAGTCGCTCTAGTCACCCGGTTTAAAGCCAGACTGTTCACTAATTCATTGTCTATAAAGTTCCCCGTAGCCCCTGAGTCAATCTTTACTAGAACCTGGGAGAAGTTCTGGTTGCTCTCTAAGCTCATGTGTGACTCGGTGTCCTGTAATGCCAATACCGACAAAGACGGTATCTTCCAAGTAGTGTCCCCCTCAGTACGCTCAATGGGCTCTTCCATTTTACTGCCACTAAGACTCATGGAGGACATGGCTACCTTTTTCTGCAACCAGCCGCCAGTGGTCTTTGGTTTGGAAGGACATTCCCTCACATAATGCCCTTTTTTGCCACAGTACAGGCAGAGTCCTTGTACTCGGTGGCTTTCTCTTTCTTCACTGCTTAATGGAGCCCGAACTCCGCCTATTTCCATTGGCTCGTTTCCGTCCCCAGTAGAAGACTGGACCTTACAAGGGGTAGCGTCGGTACGCAAATAACCCCTGTCCCATCTTCTCCTTTCTCCCCCTCTTTCTGACAACCTATCATCCAATCTTAAGGTTAGGTTAATCATATCTGCACAAGTGGTGGGTTGAGGATCAATCTGAGCTATGATGTCTTTTAATCCTTCTCTCAAACCTTGATAGAACAATGACATACGCTTCTCCGCTGGCCAAGCGGTTTCGGACACTAACCTATTGAAGAAAGTTAAATAAGTGACTAAATCATTCCTCCCCTGTCAGAGGTCCAACAGCTCTCTATCGGCCTTAAACGTAGTAGCCCGCCTGTCAAAAACTCTCTCAAATTCAGCTCAGGTGTTTCATGAATAGTCTAACACCACGTAAAAACCCGGTAGCGTGTAGTTGAGACCACCACTGAGCTCCGGAATATATAGGAAACAGAATCGGAGTAATGCCTAATGGTAGCGTGTGGTTCGCGACCACCACCGCGCTCCGCTAACTGGCCAAATCAAAGAAAACACTAGAGAGCCGAAAACGGCAGCGCGTGGTTGAGACCACCACCGTGCTCCGCACAATTGTCCCAAAAGATCCTATCCGATGAAACAGCAGCGCGTGGTTGAGACCACCACCGAGCTCCGCTCAATGACCCAAAAGATCTTATCCGAAGGAACAGCAGCGCGTGGTTGAGACCACCACCGCGCTCCGCTCAATGACCCGAACAAACAAGGAAGAAGTGAAACGGTAACGCGTGTCGACCCACCACCGTGCTCTGCTCACACTTCCTGCAATAACTCCTCTTACCGGGAAGAAACACTCCGGATGTGCAGGTAACCTCTCCTCCTCACTCGAACTCCGGAAGACAGTAAACAAAGGACTAAAACAAGGAACCTTCCAGCCAGAGGTTACATTCACTTCCTCACGAACAGCAGATTGCCAAGAATAATGCGCATCGGCCGATGCGCGTTCATGCCTGTAGTACTTCCTTCCGGCCAAGGATCATGGGAAATGTAGTTTCGGAACGAATGGTAGGTGCGGTTTGGCCCGTCCTGACAACAGTGAAGAAACAGGTGAACGTTTTCGTAATCTTCACCTGATGAGTGAGAAATCTTTGATCCTCAGTGCCAATACCTGGGATGGCAGAACTGGCACCCCGTTGGCGCAGTTTCGCTGCAAGAAGCCTACCCTCCTTTTCACACTGTTCATAGTGACGCCACTTCAGGCGAAGCAGGACGTATTCCGCCTGCATCATTAAATGCACATTTAGATTGTATTGTGCTCGCGCCAACAAGCATAAAAGACCAGGTATGGGGTGCTGTGTATATGATTCATTCATGTACCAACCTCTACAACTGAGTTTGAACATCTTGCATCTTCCTGCTTACGAATTGAAGAGTCACACATAAGTCACCTCTCAAGGTGACCTTTCCTGCTGCTCACATGACCTGAGCAGAAGCCAATGAGTTTCTGTTTACCCTCCGGCGTACAATGATGTCAGATTCAATCGCCAGCATTTGGAGGCTGGGGACACATGTCCCAAGTCCAACTCTAAACCATCAGGCCAGGGTCAGAGATTCTCCCGGGTTGATGGTACAGAATCACAGGAAGACCAATAAGGTGTGGAACATTAGGAAGAAGTCTATCTGTAAACAAGTCCCATGTACACCAGAAACAAAAGAATGTTCCCTATCTCTTGGGTGGGTCAGGCGCTACAGATCTCTTAGGCTATGATCTTGTGGCACATCATGTAGGATCGGCCTATCCTAGGCTTTAGCCCTATCCGAAACACCAGATTGATCTAACTGGGGATCAAGCACTAGCTTCCAGTTCCCCCACTATCATCTTGGTGGACCAAAACGTCATCAGAAGTCAGGATAAAGAAGAAAAGAGGCACTCGGTCGTGATTGGGGGCATATACCAACCATAATACAAAAATATGATCCATAGTTTTAAATTTTAAGAAGATATTGCGTGCCAACTGGTTTGTCATGTCTTCAGGGCAGTGACCAGTAAAGGGTTATGAAACAGGATAGCAACCCGTACCTTTTCAGAGGAGGCTAGGAATCTTAAGGGGCAGCAGAACTGGCAGGCGGTATACTACTACTACTGAGATGACCCTCCCAGTCTCCCCTTAATTTACTAGATTCCAGGGCGGATAGATGCATTTCCGGTAACAAGGCAATGTCTGGATATTTCGAGGCAATGTAAGCGAGTACCGTCTTCCTTTTAATATAATGTGCAAAGTCATTACCATTAAGGGATACTATTTGTAGTCTTTTAGGCCGTGGTGGCAAAGAAATGAGTCAAGGGCAGGCACAAGCTATCCACAATGTGAAGGCGAAAGCAAATGTCAAACTTAGAGTTGGTACAGTAATGAACAGTAATGACAAGTGCATGCCTATAATATTTTGTGCAAGGAGGACCAAAGTAGCTATGCAAAAACTGCAAAGGTGCTATTCACCAGGTAAAAGTTAGCACTTAAGATGGCAAAAATTAAGCACACCAAATAAGGGATCGTTTCTGCAACTACGATCTAAAACGTCTGTTAACTTCCTGCGAAGGTACCACACAAACCCTCATTTCCCACATCAGGATTAGTTTCCAGAACAGTCAGGCATTTATCTACAGCCTCAACCATACAATATGAAAGCAGGTTGCAACAGGGTAGATAGTCACCAGTCAAACAAGCCGTATGAAGACACCTTGCAGTGGGAGGAAGCCCAGCCTACCAGTCTGCTTCCGATGGGTAGGTAAGCCACAAGCCATTACGACCAAACCAAAACTGCCATCCGCAGAGCTGAGGAGAGTTCAAGGGTAGGCCCACTAACTTTACACCACTGCTCAAGTGTCATCTCCTGGACTTCCCAGTGTCACATGGCAATCTGAGGTTCCAAGTGCACCTGATCTTCTCCAGAGACGATAGCAGTTCAACCACCAGCTGGTGGGGTCTGCTCAACTGCAGGGCTGAGTGAGCCGTTGAATAAAATGAAAGCTGAGCCTGTCTGGCTTCTCGATCCGATACAGGGAAATGCCTCCTGGGGAATCATTAGATGGGCCCAGACAGCGCCGCCCCAATTTCCGCATTGGTCTCCCTTCATGATGTGGAACAGGGAAGCCAGGGTTCTGCTGAATTTTTCGAGGGGGCTCCAGATGGTGCTGGAGCTTTAGCATGAGCCGGCCATCCTGGGCGCAGTTCAGCTGTACTTCTCCTTCACCAGGAAACACCTCCCAGGGAATCACTAAAGGGGCCCAGATGGAGGCTGCTATTTCTGCGTCAGTCTCCGTCTGTGATGTAGACCGGGGAACTATGAGCCAGCTGAATTTTCCAAGCGGAGCAGGAGCCGGCCATCTTTGGTATAATCAGGCTTCGCCTCCGCAGCAGTGTTAGTGCCGATATTGGCAACCCCCGGCTTAGCAGTAATTTGTCTCTCTGCACAAAATAAACAGTCCACACAAGTTTTGTTGGAAAACAGTTTACGGGAGGTTTTTTAAATACAAGGAATATGCCAACTTGGTGGGCTAATTTACGGTCGATCCAAGGGCAGGCAGCGGTGACTAACCTAAGCTTATGTCATAATGCACCCTTATTGTGCTCCTGAAAGGGTATCCCTCATACCAATCAACCTTCAGATTGCCCTGTAACTCAGCCTGCAACACAAATGTATACATTAACAAGTTCATTTCATTAGCCACGCTGAGTAAGCGGTTGGGAGGGTGACAGCATGTCCAGCGTGGGACAAAGAAAATAGCCAGTGGGTGGGGGCAGATACAAATACCTGTCCCCAGCCCACCCCTCACCGGAACTGATTCCGCAGAGGCGCCGGACATGAGGGGGGACTCCCAGAGGAGGAGGTCCCAGTGACAAGACGCGGGGAGGTGCCTGAAGCGGCACTAAGGGGGTTGCCCTCTTACAGGGCCCACAGCGTACACCGGGGGCAGCCGCATAGTGCCGATATCGGCAACCCCCTGCTTAGCAGTAATTAGTCGCGCTTCAAAAAATAAACAGTCCACACACGTTTTGTTGGAAAACAGGTTGTTGCAGGTTTATTACATACAAGGAGAATGCTAACTTGGTGGGTTAACTTACGGGCGAGCCATGGGGAGGCAGCTGTGACTAACCTAAGCTGCCCTGTTCACCTGATGAGCCAAACTGCACTGTGGCAATCCAATTGGTGCTACCATTTACCTGTTTAACAATCAGTAGTCGGGTAGATATCCTTCCTTCAAGCAACCTAAGTCTCAGTGGTAATCTCAGCGCTTGGACGCCTCAGGGCAGCTATGTGCTCTCTATAAAAATCATTTCATTCATTCATTATGTGGGGGTTATCCCCCATATATATCATGGACCACCAGTCCATAACATTTACTCAAGCCTTTTTAGGGGCAGATCGTAACCAGGCAAGGCCCCAGTTGCTCAGGCTTAGAACCGCCCAAAGGACTAGCGGGGTGCCGTTGTTTTCAACCAGGGTCCTGCCGTAAAGACTCCTGGGATTTTTGCATTATCTACCCTTATTGTGCTCCTGAAAGGGTACCTCTCATACCAATCAGCCTCCAGTTCGCCCTGTAAGTCCGCCAAAGTCCTGAATGCGGCTGCCGTCATATCCGTAGGCATGTTCATTGCCCTCCCCGGAGTTGGGAACAACTGTACTCTACTTTAACAACGGTTCAGGTTGAAATCCCTATGGTGCACTCTGTGCTTATAAGGGCCTTCTTGTTAGGTATTGCCGAGTCACAGGTGTTCCCCGTCTCTATCAGGGAAACCTTGTGGTGTATGCACTAAAGAGATCATGCATTTACCCATAACCACCCAGACCCTGATTCCAGGATACGCTGGAAAACATATTGGCCCCCTGGCCAACTGTGTATTTGTTAACAAGTTATTGTGTGTGGTCAATAACATACCCTTATCTCTGCCACCTGGCATCCTCCTGTATGGGAGTACAATGTCGGCAAGAATTCTTACCCCATAGGGAATGCAAAACTACTGCTCTCACATAACCATAGCTCTGAATGGTTTAATCCATAGGGCACCGTGTGCAATATGTGCATTATATTTTGGATTCACTACGCCCTCATTGTAACCCCCCCTATATTGGTATTCCCAACTAGGGGGTTCAACTGTGTGCCGCACCAGCCAGAGGGAAATGTACCTGCTCCTTCTAACTTTGAATGCACGATGTGTTTTGGTAATTGTCAGCATTTGTGCTCCAAACCCTTCTTTCTCCACCTTATTGGAGTCACGGCACTTACTTTCTTGGAATGACAACCTTGCGCAACCCACCTATTTAAAATCCACTCTGTTTCCGGGTTCCTGGCCTGTACCCTTCTGCCAGAGTATGGGCAAGTGTACACCTATAGCATTTCGCCTGCACCTCCCCCGTATTCTGCTTAATTTCATGACCATATTGCATGCTAGCCCCTCACTGTCTGGCTGCAATATTTCGATGCGGTATCACCATGCCGATGTCACCACCCTAGCGCAAGTTGTCCAATTCCCAACTTCTGCTAATTTGTACCAGGCACATGGGTGAGAACCGGAGGAGAACACTACGTACAGGTACCTGCCCTTTCTTGAATAGTGGGAATGCCAAATGTTTTTTACTACATTGTAGCTTTTTGTGACATAACCATTGTTTCCCCAACAACTGCAATGGCTATCGGGTGGGTAAGCTTTGGATTGACTGAAGCAATCTGTAACATACCCTCGGATATAAAGGGCACATAGTTTGCTGAATTTGATCAGACAATTGCACAAACATTTTTATTGCTAAACTATGGCGAACATATTAATGGTCTAGCACAAATAGGAGCTTAGAGGGAAAATATGGACCGGGTCGCCCTCCACTCAAACATTAGTCAACAACAAAAGACCCTGTCCCGAGGACGCTGATTGTGTCAGTTATTCGTATAATAGGTCAGTCTAAACGTACTGATAACTACTATCCTCCCCTACATACTTTTGTTCTGATCAGGGGATGTTTACAGCACTCCATCCAAAGTTTCTTACAATTTGAGTAAAAACCAAAGGCTTATCAGTCCGTTTAGACTGTCCTATTATATGAATAACTGACACAATCAGCGTTCTCGGGACAGGGTCTTTTGTTGTTGACGAACATATTAATGGTGTCAAATCTGGTTAAAGGAAATGATTGTTTATTGTGCATTCCCCAGTGAGTACCTTGATTTGTTTTAGCTGTTTTAAAATTGTTGCTTGCGTCACACTTCAGGATAGAACTGTGCTTAATCACTTGCTTTCTTCCCCTCTGGGTGAGCCACGTACTTTCACTGATCTTTCTATCCATTTTTGAGTTTCTGACTGTACAGGGAATGAGATTGCGTGCAACCCTCCTAGGCAAGTGACATTTAACATTCTGTGTAGGGGCATGGCCTTGTCTTCGCCCACTGAAGTGTGATCTGGACTGTCATGTACTGCCCAGACAGGCGTGCATGGGGCCTCAGCAATCCCAAGTACCCGTTCATCTTGTGACACACTTCGGCTGTCACACTTCCGCTGTGATAACTAATATGCTACCCGTCTGTGGACTATGTAGTAACTCAATGATGACAACAGCAGAGCCTAGGTGGGCTCTAACCATGGTTCATAATCCGGGAATAGAACCTAGCTCAGAGAATTATCCCTGGAATAATTGCCCTCCTCAAGAATCAAAGGCTACCTGTTTATTGTTTTGCCTCTTAGTATCTTACCGATTGGCCAGTTCTGCAATGGTGACCATCCCAATATGGTGTGCAATGGCTCAACTATCAGATGAGCTTAGGAATATGTGACATTAAGCACGGTGTCCTCCTGTACTTGCCGTGTGTCCCTCCTACCTTACAGGAAGTTTGCATCTTTAGTCTGATCTGTGGTGCTTAGCCCCCAGATTTCCTCTGTTGCTTACTTCTAGCAATGTGAGCAGGTGCATACCTTAATGGGGGAATCTAGTGGTTGCAACTTGATTTTTAGCCGCCCACTCTAATGTGCTACGTAGTAAGCAATAGGGTACTTAACTTGTATCTCTCGCCCCGGAAAAGATACAACATTCCGCTTTGGGCATGAAAACCTTAATAAGCACAAAATTTACCACTGACATACATCTAAAAGATCTCTGAGGTGGGGCAGCTGAAGGACACAAGGCACAGGCAGTATGCACAATGGGAATGGCTCTACTCTGCCATAATTCCAGAAAGACACATAAAACCCGCAGAGACACTTTAGAGGTATGCTAACCCGCCCCAAAATCTACCTCCCTCTGCTCCTGAACTAGGAACATATTGCATAGAGGTAACAACCCCTCTGCCTCTGAAACTCAGTATGAGATGGAGATGCGACTAAATTGCACTACAATTGATTGCCTGGGCCTATTGAAAGTACATTTTATTCCATTACTCAGAGCCTGCTTGACTTTGAGGTGGGTGGGGAGACCCATACCTGCATTTGAAAAACAATTGTTTTAACCAATTTTGTGGCACACAGGCTGCAGGAAGTGCAATTTCCCATCTCTGATTCTAGCCAACTGAAGCATAAACTCATGTGGCATGTTCCAAAAGGAACCTCCAGTTTTAAAGCATGAAACCATATAGCGCCTTATCTGGGAACCTGAAGAGAGCAGGAAATGGAGGACCAATGTGCGCTCTATTACGTCCAAAGGAGTTGTGCATTCTAGGTCAACGCAATGGACCCCGCTATGAAGCCTCCAACAGAATAGCCAGCTGTGCTTCTCAACAGTCAGCTGGAATCGTATCCCAAGCCTGCTGCATATAAATTGAGTGTGATTGTGCTGCAGTCAGGTGATAAATGAAAGGTGCCCTTGCCCAACTTCTGGGACTTGAACCCTTGACTTGGACGGGCCCATGACACCAGATGCGATAGACCCTGCCTCTGAGCTGCAGGTCATCGATGCGGCCCAGTTATATTTCATGGTCTGGATAATCTCCAGTGATGTGGAAGGATATGTTCCCCATTCAGGGCTCGCTTTACGTACGCACTCTCCACATCCGGTGCGTCGTCCAACCAGCGCAAAGGCCACTGCAGTTGTGCTGCAGCATAGTATGATTTATAATTCAGGGAACCAAGCCCCCTCCCAACAGAGAGCTGTCGTTTTTGCTGGGTTATTCAGAGCCTAGCAGTCCATATCAGATCAGTTAAAAGGCCTTGTAGTTCTTTAAAACAATTACTTAGGAAGGAGCACCAGTGATGCAGCGAAGAAGTACAATGGCTGAGGTAATATCAGCATTTTGGAAGATTGCTGCCATCCAGAGTCTGCAGTGACAGCAGTCAGCAGTAGAGAGGTCCAGAAGAGTAGGGAACGAAAAACCGATGCCAGTGCCCTACCTAGATAACCCTCTATTAGATCTTTCTCTGTATGGTATATGTTCACCCCTAAATATCTGAGTTTGTCAAAGTGCAACTCAATCAAATTATCTCCAATCCCCTACAGTTAACCAGCACTTTGCTCAGTGGGAATAAACATGGTCTGGTCCAATTTATTTTGAGGCCTGCTATCTCCCCAAACCCCTCCAGCATGTCTAGTAACACCGGAAGGGAGCCTTCTGCCCTTCGCAGTCATATCAGGGCATCATCCGGGTCTAAGGAGATCACATGCCATATGTCAAATGCATAAATTCCCCAGTCGTGGGCTCTATAGCGACATCGAAGTTGAGTGGATAGAGAGGATATCCCTGTCTAGTGCCCCTATGTATGTCAAAGCAATCCAACGTGGTTTGCCCTGTCTTGACCATGGCAAAGGGGCAGTTGTATAGCATCCTGACCAATTGTAGGAGTATGGGGCCTTCTTTCCATTCTCGGAAGGTCTGCAAAGAGATAGTACCAACCAAGAGTGTTGAATACATTATTGACATCCAAAGATACCGCCAGGTCTCCATCAACCCCACACTGATCAAGCCCATGAGACAGCAGATATTCAGAAAGATATTCCTTTCTAGAATTAACCCATTTTGGTTGGTGGTGACCATTGACCTGACCATGGGGAGTAATCTGTTTGCCTTTATTTTTCCCAAGTATTTTGTAATCAATGTTTAGCAGTAAAAGCGATCTATATGATCGTACATCAACGGGGCCCCTCCATAGTTTAAGTACCACTACTTTGAGGGCTTCCCCTAGGGATTCCAGTAGCCGGCCCGCCACTCTCACGTCTTCGTATAACTGTACCAATTTTAGCATGACCTGTGTCATATTGGTGGAGTAAGATTCAATGAGCAGACCATCTGCACCTGGTGTCTTTTCTCACCATCTGGGCTATGGCTGTGTGCATTTTCCTAGCTTGCAGTGGCTCCTCAAGTTCACTGTGTTGTAGGGGATCGAGGCAGGAGTATCTCTCGAATATATTTTAATAGTTGTTCCACAACAGGTTGTGCTCCCTCCCTCGCATATGTGGCACAATAATACTCAACAAAAGCTCTGTTTATATACTCCTGAGTGCTGAGTATATCGCCTGTGGCACTACTACTCCATACTCCACCTATCGGGGAGCATGGAGTTTCTCCCTTTAACAAACATTCCAGCAGACATCCAGCCCTCTTGCCTTCTCCATGCTGGCAGGTTATGTACTCCCTGTAGTCATTTCCCCATCCTGTCACTCAGTTCTGTGTATGTGTGCTGAAGTTCCTCTAGTTGTCCTGTCAGTGCAGGCTGTGTTTGCGTTACAGTTTTTTATTCACCAGACTTTGACCCACTACAAGAGAGAAAGGCAGCAAAGGGGGAAAAGAGAAAGAAGAGAAAACAGTAACACTGCAAATGTGAAATAAGGGGGCAAGGAGTGAATATTGGAGGAAGTAAGAGTGATGAAGTGAAATCAAGACTATATGGCCTTGGTATTCAGCATCTTTGATATTCAACAGTGGCGCAGACTGGCTTCTGAGAGAAGTTGGGCCCACCACTTATTCGAGACATAAATTAGGCATGGACCTCAATTCACCAAAATGCCTGGTGGGCTGGAGTGACATCGCATAACATTTGACCTTTACATTGACTCACACACACCTGCACATACTAATATTCTTACACTCTTGCACACAAACACACTCCCACCTTGCAAGCATGCATACAACATACATTTAACAGCATTTTGTACTTATTGTAGCTTCCAGATAGGCGATACAAAAGGGGATGATGGACGGAGCGTTTGAGCAAATCAAACACTCACCCCCAGTCAACTGATCTGGGTTTAATCCATCACCATTCATTAGCTCACTCAGCCACCCCAGTTCTGACATGGCCATATGCAAATCAGTCTGACCCTGTGCCTCATGGGAACAGTCCAGCCCGAACTGCCAAGCCATGTCTTCCCTGGACCGGAAACAAGCATCCTGGGACCGGTTTCGGATTCATAATCCTCATCAGCCAGGCTATCTTGAATCCAGTGTCCAAGTGAGCAAGGGACTCACGTCTGAGCATACCCTGCCACACTTAGGGCGAACAAAGCGATACAAAAGGGGATGATGGACGGAGAGTTTGAGCAAATCAAACACTCACCCCCAGTCAACTGATCTGGGTTTAATCCATCACCATTCTTTAGCTCACTCAGCCACCCCAGTTCTGACATGGCCATATGCAAATCAGTCTGACCCTGTGCCTCATGGGAACAGTCCAGCCCGAACTGCCAAGCCATGTCTTCCCTGGACCGGAAACAAGCATCCTGGGACCGGTTTCGGATTCAAAATCCTCATCAGCCAGGCTATCTTGAATCCAGTGGCCAAGTGAGCAAGGGACTCACGTCTGAGCATACCCTGCCACACTTAGGGCGAACAAAGCGATACAAAAGGGGATGATGGACGGAGCGTTTGAGCAAATCAAACACTCACCCCCAGTCAACTGATCTGGGTTTAGTCCATCACCATTCTTTAGCTCACTCAGCCACCCCAGTTCTGACATGGCCATATGCAAATCAGTCTGACCCTGTGCCTCATGGGAACAGTCCAGCCCGAACTGCCAAGCCATGTCTTCCCTGGACCGGAAACAAGCATCCTGGGCCCGGTTTCGGATTCATAATCCTCATCAGCCAGGCTATCTTGAATCCAGTGGCCAAGTGAGCAAGGGGCTCACGTCTGAGCATACCCTGCCACAGTTAGGGCGAACAAAGCGATACAAAAGGGGATGAGGGACATATTCCAGCTAATATACTCCATTTTTTTATTCACTATTTGTATACATTTTTTGGGGACAGAAACCAGTCAAGTGGAGCTCCAACCAGCGTCCATTAGAAAGAGCTGCCCCTGTGTTCCAGGCACAAATGTTGCCATCTCTGAGTCCAGTGGTCACAATAGCAGTGCTATGGGTAACAAGGGGCAAGCCAGGGTTCACAGCTGCAACCTTCGGTGATCCCTAAATGACGTACTTGGACTTTAGGCTACTGGATGGTACAGAGCACCGTTTACTGAAAAATAGAGTCTAGTCTATTTTTCTCTGCCCTTCCCTTGACACCAGGTTCTGTATAGTTGGGTATTTCAACCATACGTACAGTCTGTGTTAATGGCCACTTTGAACTCTTTGCATAATCTGGTTTTTATTTTCAATAATTTTTTTATTACGAAAAAGTTATAATGATCAAATGATTCATGTGTAACATCTAAAGAAAGAGTTCCAGAGTATGTACAAACTGGTGGTGCAACGTTTATTGTCTTGCGCCTCATTTAAAATATGTGGCGGAGGGTACCTTAAGGTAAGCACGTTCTTTAATCAGATTTAACACTTCGACCGATGAAGCAATCTGAAGCCTCATAACATTTACAGTCAATACTTGTTTAAACTACTCGTTTGAAAGTAATTTTTGCAGTCAAGGCTATGACTGAAGTTGTGGATACCTTAATTTAATAAGAGGCGTTACTGATTGCCGTGCAAAACAACCTGGTGGTCTGGGACGCCAGTCGGACTTTAACCAACCCAGTATGACATGCCCTTGGGAGGGAAGGGATAATTTGTGCATGGGAAGAGGCTACAACTAAGTAAACAATTTACAATGTCCATTAATGAGAAAAATGAGGCCGTTTTATTTGGGAAGAGTCGATTCCTACCAAGTTCAGGCAGTAAAGTTAACATGGCCTGTTAAAAGGCACTAGGACCTCTGGCTGTAGAGACGTGATTTATAGACTTTCAGTAATTTAGGTGTTTATGGGATGACAAAGTACTGAGTAAAGTTAGTTCTGAGTCCAGACTTTTTTTTTTTCATGAGGCGTGGGAGCCATTCAGAATGTTTATGTTTATATGGAAGAAGTTGATACTAATATGGAAAATGATACATTAATTTATGAGACCGAAATTGCAACTTTATTATTGAATTCGTACGTTGTGACTCGCAAATAGTAGTCAGGCAAGCTCTGAGAACTAGGCCCAAGGTAACTGACTGATAGGTCGCAGGTGGGGTAGCACATAGCCGGCAGACAAACTCACGAAAAAGAAACCATAGATCAATCCTACAGATAGGTGCTGCAACACTACAATGGTCAAAGGAGAAGCACACATGGCCGGAGGGGTATGCACTCTCCTAAAACACCTTAACGTCAAATGCCACATAAGTTAGGAAAATATAGCCAATTAGGACACAGCACACGCAGTGATTATGCGCTCCTCTATGCCAGTCACGAAACTGAAGCAGCAGTCGTACTTGGAATCGAGGACGGGCCCACTTGTGGAGTCCATACAGGACTTGATTGTGTGCTTCCCGGACCACACTTCCCAGAATGCACAGTCTCATTTGAGCCTCCCATCGGTGGGTGTGTTATATATAAAATGGGGAAGTGGGTCGGAGGTTGCGCACACCACTTCCGTTAAAGCCCCTGAAGAGAAGCATTTGGAGCTTCGAAACGCGTCGGGCAGATCCCGTACGGAGCGGCGTCTACGAGTGGATCCCCGTCCTCACCTATACATAAACCAAGCTGCTGTTCGCGTGCTACTCAAAGGTGGACACCTTCAAGCATTGATTTATACGCGGCCGTCCAGCCGCGGAGTATGCACCACCCCGGTACCCTGGGGGTCACGAAAGTGAAGCAGCAGTCGTACTTGGAATCGAGGACGGGCCCACTTGTGGAGTCCATACAGGACTTGATTGTGTGCTTCCCGGACCACACTTCCCAGAATGCACAGTCTCATTTGAGCCTCCCATCGGTGGGTGTGTTATATATAAAATGGGGAAGTGGGTCGGCGGTTGCGCACACCGCTTCCGTTAAAGCCCCTGAAGAGCAGCATATGGAGCTTCGAAACGCGTCGGGCAGATCCCGTACGGAGCGGCGTCTACGAGTGGATCCCCGTCCTCACCTATACATAAACCAAGCTGCTGTTCGCGTGCTACTCAAAGGTGGACACCTTCGAGCATTGATATATATATATATATATATATTTTTGTATCCTCTTTACAGCTCCTCCCGGATAAGCCGCCCTTTGTCTGGTGGCGCATGAACACCAGCAGAGCCACGGCCGGCAATCCAAATTACAATCCAAGTTTCAATAATCAATGCGCTCTCGGTAGGTCGTGGAAAAGCAGGTGTTTATTTTCAATGGTTACGCGTTTCGAGAGACTCCGCTACCTTGTTCACACACCGAGCGTGAGTGACACATTGTATTACATAGACGATTTTCCATATGCTTAGAAAGAGGACTTTCGACATTTTGCATACATTTGCTACTGGCCGCCATCTTTAAACATGTTTCTGTATTTAAAACTTGTATTTCATGTTATCATCGTTCACGAATAGTTTTAGAATACAGTTCAGTCACATATTTCAAAATCTGTTCATTCTCCATAGTGTACCTATCTAATTTATATCTAAGGCACTTGCTGTTCGTACCAAGTTTAAATAAAGTTGTGAATTAATTATTTATGTCTGTTTATTTCGTGCTCTCACCAAGTGGTAGGATGGGGGTACTTGATGGCAATCTATTTTTATTGTACACGATACTAGCGCCAAGTGGCCATGACGTTACTTCTAAATAGACTTTCCAGTACATAGTTTATCGTCTAAGTAGCACTTCGTTAAAACAAAACAGACAGTGAAAGTGATACCGTAGGGGTAAAAATGGATTAAAAAGTGATAAAAAAAAGTCAATGGATCGCTTATCTAATCCTTTCTTGGTGCTCTCCAAGTGGTGTTTGTTGAAGAAAAGGTTAGGTGGCCCGTGACTGTGCTTGTGGTTCTAACGATGGGCCCCTTCCTTCCCTCCTGAGAGGTAAAAGAAGACAAGAGAATATGGTTTAGAAGGAATTGCAGCAACACAATAGACTATCAGAAAGAATCATGTGTCATGCTACAAAGATTCAGGGAGAGAGGCTATCCTGAGTGGGTTCTAGACAGAGTACCATCCAAAATGAACGATGTCACCTGAGAAAAAAACTAGAAGAGAAGATAGAAGAGGAACACGAAGATCTCTCATATGCAAGAATAGTACTCACCTACAATAGGGAATCACGTAAAATTCAGAAAATACTGAATGAGAATTGGAAAATTCTCAAAAGTGACACCATTGTAGGACCCAAACTGAAAGACAGACCTATGATAATATACCGCAAGAGCGAGAGCTTCAAAGACATACTGATGCAAGGGGACATCACAGAGTACAGTGATCGCAACACACATAACCTGAAAGGTTTTTATCCGTGCGGGCACTGTAAAGCTTGAAAATACAGTACAATTGTCAAGGAATTTAGTATCCCATATAGACCACAGAAAAAGAAGATAACCCAGTTCCTAACATGTAGCAGTACATTTGCTATCTATGTCTTGGAATGTCCTTGCGAAAAGAGATATGTGGGCAGTACTACCCTGATGGCAAAGAAAAGAGTTATGGAACACCTTAGGGCAGTGGTTCCCAAACTTTTTGGACCCCCGGCTCCCTTGACCAGTTAGCCGTTGGCCACGGCTCCCCATTATGTTACTTTTAGTGGGCAGGTGGGGGATGTAAGCTAAGATCTAAGTTCCATCTCTCAAACTGCAGTTTGCTCAGATACTATGTAATAGAACAGATCCATGCGGGCCAAAGAGGGGGCAACAGAGAGTTGACCCTCAGGAAGAGAGAATCCAAATGGATTCTGGAGCTCGAAACGAGACAGCCCACAGGACATAACCAGGATGAATAAATGGCAACACACCTGGTAGAAACATGATCCTTGAACTATGTATATGCAAAAATATATGTCTGCTAAAACAATGATGTATTGTTGCAGTCGTTTTACTGATCAAAATATGTAAATAATGTGTACATATGTCATTTTAGCCATATTCTCTTGTCTTCTTTTACCTCGCAGGAGGGAAGGAAGGGGCCCATCGCTAGAACCACAAGCACAGCCTTGGGCCACCTAACCTTTTCTTCAACAAACACCACTTGGAGAGCACCAAGAAAGGATTAGATAAGAGATCCATTGACTTTTTTTTATCACTTTTTACCTCTCTGTTATCACTGTCACTGTCTGTTTTGTTTTAATGAAGTGCTACTTAGACGATAAACTATGTACTGGAAAGTGTTAATCTATTTAGAAGCAACGTCATGGCCACTTGGCGCGAATATCGTGTACAATAAAAATAGATTGCCATCAAGTACCCCCATCCTACCACTTGGTGAGAGCATGAAATAAACGGACATAAAGAATGAATTCACAACTTTACTTAAACTTGGTACGAACAGAAAGTGCCTTAGATATAAATTAGATAGGTACACTATGGAGAATGAACTGATTTCGAAATATGTGACCGAACTGTATTCTAAAACTATTTGTGAACGATGATAACATGAAATACAAGTTGCAAATACAGAAACATGTTTAAAGATGACAGCCATTACCAAATGTATGCAAAATGTCGAAAGTCCACTTTCTATGCTGATGGAAAATCGTCTATGTAATACAATCTGGCAGTCACGCTCGGTGTGTGAACAAGGGAGCGGAGTCTCTTGAAACGCGTAACCATTGACAATAAACACCTGCTTTTCCACGACTTACTGAGAGCACATTGATTATTAAAACTTGGATTGTAATATATATATATATATATATATATATGTATATATATTAAAATGCATATATCTAGAATATACACACATGTATATGCATATGCAGCCTCAACTTCAAAACTAGGCTGAAATATGCCAATATTGCATTGTATTTTTCACTTGAAAAAACAGCATATAAATAACATTTCCAAGATACAAGGAAAATGTACTCTCAACTTGTATGAAGAAAACAGAACCTTTATTTTCGGAGGAAAAGGCAAGGTGATAGCAGACAGATTAGCCTAGAAGGCTGCATATAGAACACTCAAAGAAAAACTGGTGCTGTGCCTTTAAGACCAGCCAGAACCTCCGGGCTCCAATCATGCCCCATAGGTGACAGTTAGGTCAGGTCTTTTCGACGGCGTATTACATTGTGAAAATATATTCAGTAATAAAACATGGTATTCGTCCGGGGAGGAGGGAGGGTTGCTTATGACTTTGATGAGTATAACCCCTGGAAGAGAACTAGGATTACAGGTAAGTACCTTATCCTTCTCTTCCAGGGGATACTCATCAATAGTCATAAGCACTGAATAGAGTAGCAAGCCAATCCCTGAACCCTGCGGACGAATACCTGCATAGCAAATATTGAACTTTACACTTATCCAAATAAGGATGCTTGCCCAAACCGAGCATCCGCTTGAGTATCAGAATCTAAGCAGTAATGGCGGGCAAAGGTGTGAACCGACTGCCACGTAGCTGCTTTACATATCTCTTGAATAGGTACATTTTTAAGTATAGCCGTAGTAGCGGCTTTACCCCTTGTAGAGTGAGCCCTTGGCTGGCCAGGGAGCTGTTTGTGAGCTAGCTGGTAGGCTAATGTGATGCAAGATACTATCCATCTCGCGATGGATCTTTTAGAAGAAGGAAAACCAGTGTGTATTGGACAATATTTACCAAATAGACAGTCCGACTTTCGTTTGCTCTTCGTTCTACCTAGTTAGAATTTTAACATTCTTTTCAGATCAAGTGAATGCAATGCCCTCTCAGGAGGCGTGTGGGATTTGGAAAAAATGTAGGAAGAGTGATCGATTGATAAATATGAAAATCTGAGTTCACTTTAGGTAAGAAATTCGGGTGAGTTCTCAAAAACACTCGATTCGCTGGAACACGAGATAAGGCTCTGCAGAACATAAGGCCTGAATCTCGCTTACCCTGCAAGCAGAGGTAGTAGCCACTAAAAAAGTGGACTGAAAGAGAGGTGCTGTAGAGGAGCTTTGTGAATGGGTTCAAAGGGGGGACCCATTAATTTAGAAAGGACCACATTAAGCTCCCAGACAGGAGAAGGTAACCAAATTGGGGGGTAGACCTTTTTAAGCCCTTCCAGGAAGTCTTTAACAACTGCCATTTGAAAGAAAGAAACCTGAGTGGGAGACTTTCTATAGGCTGTAGTTGCTGTCAGATGTACTCCGATAGGGGAACACTTTAAGCCTGCTTTAGCTAAGTATAGAAAATATGGCAAAATAACCTGTTCTTGACCCGTGATGGGGTCATGACCATTAGCTGTACACCATAGATAAAAACACTTCCATTTGAAAGCATATGACTTTCTCTTCGAAGGCCTTCTCGCTTCTTTTAATATCTGCATACAGTCTTGCGAGAGGCCAAGTGACCATATTGTAAGAACTCAGGAGCCATGCTGTCAATCTCAGCGATGGGTGGTTGGGGTGAGAAACTTTCCTTCCTGACTCGGTTAGCAGATCCGGAAGGCATGGCAACCTCCTCTGTGGTGCCCTGGAGAGGTGTAACAGGTCTGTGTACCATCACTGGCAAGCCACTCTGGTGCGATAAGGATAATTTCTGTCCTGGATTTGTAGAGCTTGCTGATCACCATTGGTATGAGAGGGACTGGTGGAAAGGCATAGAGTAATTTCTATGACCAGTTGATCAACAGAGCATTCCCCCTGGAGCCTGGTTGAGGGTACCTGGATGCAAAGGTGCAGCATTTTGTGTTTGCCGCGTCTGCGAATAAATCGATGTCTGGAGAACCCCATCTCCGAAAGATGTCTTGTGCTATTTCGTCTTTTAGCACCGAATCGTGAGCTTCGGCGAAGTGTCAGCTTAGTTCGTCTGCCTGTGCATTGAGGGTGCCTGGAAGGTGAACTGCCGAAATGGACAATGGACATGTTCCTCGCCAGTAGCCATTTTCAAATTGCTTGAGCCTCCAGAGACAGAGGTCTGGATGTGGTCCCTTCCTGTTTGTTCAGGTACTACATTGTCATGGTGTTGTCTGACTGAACCAACAGTGAGCGTGACTCTATGGATAGGAAGAACGCTTTGAGAGCTAGATGCACAGCTCTGAGTTCTAGCATGTTGATGTGGTAGGTTTTCTCCATTTCCGACCACAGCTGCTGTATCTGAAGAGAACCCATGTGAGCGCCCCAGCCTTGAGGAGAAACATCTGTGACTATACTCTGTTTGGGAATGTCCTGCTGGAAAGGAACACCTTTCAGAAGATGAGACAGTTGCATCCACCATTTTATTGAGACTTGAACTGCGTGAGGAAGAGTTATGGTGTCCTACCAGCAGTTGGACACTTGAGACCACTGGTCCTCTAGAACTTGTTGTAAGAGTCTCATGTGTAGCTTAGCATTCAGAACAATAAATATGCATGACGCCATCGAGCCTAGCAGAGAGGACACCTGCTTGGCCGTTGGATGAGGTGTTCTCAGGAGAGTGCGACCTTTGTGGACAATTGATAATAGTCTCTTCTCTGAAGGTAACGCTATTGCGTTTGCCGCGTCTATTGTAGCCCAAGTAGTGAATCCCCTGGGTATGGTTGAGGATAGATTTTTTGAAAATTACACACAGTCCCAATCGATTGATTTGGATGCAGTAATTCAGGTGATCCTGCAAGAAACTGGGAGAGGCAATCTTGAGTAACCAGTCGTCTAGGTAAGGATAGACGAAGATTTTTATTTTCTCAGGAAAGCAGCCACCACCGCGATACATTTTGAAAAGGTGCGAGGAGCAGACTTGAGTACGAAAGGCAGGACCTTGGACTGGAAGTGATCTGATTCTATCCTGAATCGAAGAAACTACTTGGGCTTCTGAGAAACTGGGATGTGAAAGTACTCATTCTGAAGGTCTATAGAGTACATCCAGTCCCCTTAGTGGATGTGTGGAATGATTTGGTGTAAGGCCAACATCCTGAATCTCTCTCTGAGAATGTATTTGTTTAATAGTCTGAGACCTAGTATGGGAATGAGGTCCTTGTTTGGACCTTTCTTAGGGACCAAGAAGAAGTGGGAATAGATTCCCTGTCGATGTTGGTGCCAGGGAACCTTTTCGAAGGGCTGTTTTTGTAGCAGTATGGAGACCTCCTCTTGCAGCAGATCTATCCGGCTGATTGAGATTTTCCGAGGATGTAGAGATGGTGGAATCTGATACTGACGACGATCGTAGGGTCGGTGGCGACGTCGGAAATCTTTTCTTTTCTCCAAACCAACCGCCTTAAAGGTGTCCAGTTTAGATTTCATCCTAGGTATCTCATTGTCCGCATGAGAGCCAAAGAGAGAGATCCATTGAAAGGGAGGTTGAGAATCCTATATTGGGCTTCTGGTTTCAAGCCAGTGAGTCTCAGCTCTGAGTATCTCCTAGCGCAGATGCCATGGGAGTAACCAGGGGCAGCAAGGTCTGATGCATCAGCTGCCGCATCGATGACCTGATTCGCCACGAGCCCTCGTGCAAAATCTCCTGGAAATCTTGGCAATTTTTCTGTAAAACGTGAAAGAGAGTCCCACAGTGAACAGTCATATCCACCTAGCAAAGCAGAGGCGCTGGCCACCTTCATGTATGATGCCGAGGTATCGCACATTCTCTTCCCAATGGAGTCCATGGCTTTGCTATCTTTGTCCGAGGGAACAGCCGTTGACGAAGCCCCCATGTGACCCTTCCTGGCTACTGATACAATTACAGAGTCTGGTGGAGGGTCAGACCTCAGAAAAAAAGGGTCCTGCTCTGGTGCTCTGTACTTCTTTAGTATCCTCGAAGGAGCCACTCCCACGGAGGCCGGCATCAAGAAGGTATGCAGAGCCGGTTCTAGCAACCTAGGCACCAAAGGAAGAAGAGGTCTAATGGAGGACCTGTGTGATGCAAAGTCTCAAAAATCACAGATGTTGAGGGGGCAGCTGTAGGCATTTCGATGTTGAGCTTCGAAGCCCCTCTACACAGTACCTCATCGAATGTAACACTATCATCCACCGGTGATACTCTATTTGTTGGGGTGGATGACAGACTTGGTGAGTAATCGGCCTTCAAAGGGTGCAGAGCAGGAATATCGACGGGGAAATATCGTGGAACAAAAATATCGCCGCAGAAATATCGTTTGGAAGAAACATCAACCACAAAAATATAGATGACAAGAATATCGACTGACAGGTAATTAATATCGATTACAAAAATATCGTAATAAATATCGTTTACAAAAATTTAGTTTACTAAAATATCGATTTTTTAATAATGTTATGTATTTTAGTGTTTTTAATAAGAATTGTTTATCATTTTATTATGTGTTTTATCATTTTTCTACTTAATAATTGATTTTAAGTTTAATTTTGCGTTATTAGTTCCGTAGCAGGTTGTGGGTTTATAGGGGAATAGGGTGGGAAGTAATTTAATTATGTAAAATTAATTTATTAATTAATTAATTAATTATAGTTTAATTAGTTGTTAATTTCAATTAGCTAATGAATAATTAAGTATGTTAATTGTTTAATTTATTTTAGGTGTATGTTGTGGTGTTTATATATGTAAATGGTGTGAAGGGTGGTAAGTAATTAATTTTTTATTGATTAATTATTAAATAGTTTAAAATTAATTTATATTAATTATTTAGTAATTATTCATTGTAATTGTGTAATTAATTTTAGGTGTGTGTTGTGGTGTTTATATGTGTAAATGGTGTGAAACCTGGTAAGTATTTAATTGTTTAAATAATTAATATTAAAAAAAAAAATTTCATTATTTAATTAGTAAATATTAAATGTAATTGTGTAATTAATTTTAGGTATTTGTTGTGGAGTTTATAGTGCTAAATAATAATTATTTAATTTTGTTATTAATAATATATTTATATATTAATTATGTTAAAATTAGAAATTAAATGGATTGAAAATGTTGATATTTTTATTTTTTATTGTTTGGGATCCTGCGCTTTCCCTACTGTTGCACTCACTGGAGTGGGAATAGTAATTTTTACCTCTCCGCTAGCCTGCGATTTCCCTACTGTTATACTCATTGCAGTGGGAATAGTAATTTTTACCCCTACGCTATCCAGCGATTTTCCTACTGTTGCACTCACTGGAGTGGGAAAAGTAAATGTTACCCCTCCGCTATCCAGCGCTTTCCGTACTGTTGCACTCACTGGAGTGGGAATAGTAATTTTTACCCCTCCGCTATCCAGAGCCTACCCTACTATTGCACTCTCTGGAGTGGGAACAGTAAATTTTACCCCTACGCTATCCAGCGCTTTCCCTACTGTTGCACTCACTGGAGTGGGAATAGTAATTTTTACCCCTACGCTATCCAGCGCTTTCCCTACTGTTGCACTCACTGGAGTGGGAATAGTCATTTTTACCCCTACACTATCCAGCGTTTTCCCTACTGTTGCACTCACTGGAGTGGGAATAGTAATTTTTACCCCTACGCTATCCAGCGCTTTCCCTACTGTTGCACTCATTGGAGTGGGAATAGTAATTTTTACCCCTACGCTATCCAGCGCTTTTCCTACTGTTGCACTCACTGGAGTGGGAAAAGTAAATGTTACCCCTCCGCTATCCAGCGCTTTCCTTACTGTTGCACTCACTGGAGTGGGAATAGTAATTTTTACCCCTCCGCTATCCAGAGCTTACCCTACTATTGCACTCACTGGAGTGAGAATAGTAATTTTTACCCTCCTGCTATCTAATGTTTTAACTATTAATGTTTGTATGTATTTTTGTTAATAGTTTAATGTGTTAATTAAATATAAAATATATTAAATGTTTATTTATTTTTAATTTTATATATATGTTTTTATTTTATTTTTATATAATCAATAACGTTTATAAATTAAATAAAGATAATAGTTAATAAAATGTATTTAAGTAAATATATGTATATGTACACTTTTTTGTGTTTATATTAATTACATTTAGTTTATTTTGTTATAAGTAGTTAAAATATATATTAAAATTAATTTAATTTGTTAATAATATTTAATTAATTTAATTTGAGTTATGTTATTATTTACATTTATATTTTTTACATCGATATTTTTGTGTCGATATTACTGTACTTACCTTTTTAAGTATAGGGAGGCGATATTTTTGTTAGCAATATTTTTACATCGATATTTTTTCATCGATATTTTTGATATTGATATTTTAACATGAATCCCTTCGAAGAAATGGATTCTGAAGACTATGAAGGAGACCTGTGTCTTCACTTTCTAGGCGAACGAGGTCTAGATTTTGACCTAAATCGATGAAGGGGAGATCTTGATCTGTGTCTTCTTGAGGCTGTAAACTTCTGAGGAGTGGAATGTCGCGCTTGTCTTTCAGGAGAATGAGAAGGTGAGTATATTTGAAAATACTCCGATCCAGGGGTAACTTTCCGCATCCTCCAGGCTTTTACACTCTCTAATCATCTCGGGGAAAAGTTTGTAGGAGTTGCATGATGTTCTGGAGCCAGAAAGCCCTCTGGCATGACTTGAACAATTCTTAGTTCCGGAGAGGATGACGCACTCCTCAATGTCAGGCCTTTAGCAGTCAGATCCTGGATCTCCATCAACTGAAACCTCGACGTCGACACTGGTGAACGATCTGTTCTCAGTCTCTTTACCGGTGCAGACCTATGATGAAAGCAGGTCTCGACATCGAACTCCTTGGCGTCGACCTCCGCAACGGCGACCTCCGAGACGTCGAAGATGACCTTCTTCTCGACGTCAAAGGTGACTTCCTCACCGGTGATTTCCTCGACGTCTATCTCCTCGACGGCGATGCTCGTCCTGTCGTCAGTGATGAAGCGGCCATGCGTCCTGCTTACCGACACCGGAGTCTTCTGCGTCGAGCTTGGCGTCAACGTTATATGTACCTTTGACCTCAGTGGTGTTATCGACGTTGGTGCCGAGATTCTTGAGGGCGACCTCACCTGTCGTCGATGTGTCTTCGACATCGAGCGTCTGCCTTCCACCGCGTCGACCGGTGAGACGTCCTAGCCGTACCTGGAGTTCGCTTCTATGGCGATACAGCCCTCGACATTAAAGGCACAGCGCCAGTTTTTTCTTTGAGTGTTTTATACGCAGCCATCTAGGCTAATCTGCCTGCTATCACCTTGCCTTTTTCACTGAAAATAAAGGATGTGTTTTCTTCAAACAAGTTGAGAGTACATTTTCTCTATTTCTTGGAAATGTTATTTATATCATGTATTTTCAAGTGAAAAATACAATGCAATATTGGCATATTTGAGCGAAGTTTTGAAGTTTACGCTGCATATGTATTTACATGTGTGTATATTCTAGATATATGCATATTATATATGTATATCCTAGATATATATGGTTATATATGCATATATTATTGTTAATGCTCTGGGGTCCCTGCACGTTGGCGGGACTATTCAGTCCTTATGACTATTGATGAATGTCCCCTGGAAGAGAACCTGGTATTGCACCCAAAGGTGCACCTATCGCAGGCATAACTAGAAGAAATATCTTAATTTCTTTGTTGCCTCCTCTTTGTGTGTGATGCATTCCGCATCACATATAGAAAGTGGAAATTGCCTCTTCCTGCACAAAAACAATCCTGCCTGTAATGCAGGCACCCATGCAGCTTAAACCTTCATTGGTGCTATGCGGCACACAGTGCGCTATCACTAGGAGAGAGCAAAAGTTTGCAGTATCTTTGTAGATATTGCAGATTTTCTCTCTCCCTTTAACGCAACACAGCAAGTTGTGTGGAATGAAATATTAGTAAATCTTCCCCATTTATTGCATCCAATACATGTAGGAAGGAATGACATTTCCCACCTCTGTATTTCTTTTCTTTGACTGGTCAAATGCTTTGAACATTTATCAGAAAAACAGTGTCATTATTGAACTTTTTATTTTACCATGTCATATGCGAATTGCAGGTTTGCCTGGAATTTCCGTAACTTAAAACTCCTACGAAGAAGAGATGCGACTGGATCACGTAGGCTGAAATCACTGTTAAGCAATTTGATAAGGGAATTAATCACTGAGAAAAACTTTCTAAAGAGCATTATAACACATTTCTTAAAAAAACAACTATATTTCTATTTGTACATTTACAAATTTAGCAAGCCGTTCTTTTAAAATAAAGCTTACAATAAAAAAAAGGTATGTAGGTGATTAAAAAACATAAGGATAACGTAGCCATGATAAAGGGAACACAGCAACGCATGCTTACAAGACAAAGACTGTACCGCTGAGTGTAGTAAGCGGTTTCAATATTCTGGGGCTTTATGTAGCATGAGAGGGGGTAGAGTGTAAGGATTTATTTTTCAAATCTGCATTTATGGTTCTGACTTGAGAGTGTGGTGTCTGTTACCATTTTTATTTTTTCAAATACAGACTAGAGTGCACTTTTGTTACATGCAGGAGTATATTTTTCATATCATGCTATATGATGTTTAGGTGTATCCTTTTGACATCTAGAAGTGCTCACATTGGAATGTCGGGGGAGACTTACTTACATCTGAAAAATAAACTTATTGCAATGTAATCACATTCGATCCTTTATCTCTCGTATGCATTTTGTACATAAAGCAATCCCTTTTAATACGTTGTTCCAAGTATTGGCATAGCCAATAGTTAACTTTAAAGTGCTAATTAGCATTTTTGAATGTTTGTGGTTACATGCTACCAAATGAAATCCATTCCTGTTGGCTTTGCCAGGATCTAAGGTCCCTGCGTACAATATTGAAGTCGAGGGATGACTGTGGAGCAAAAACGTCTGTTTTAAGTGTGCTGCTTTTAAAAAAGAAAATTCATGTTTATTATCAGTCTGACCCTGGGTTTGAATTGTGCCAGTAATGGGTGGAACGTCAAATATAGATTTTGAACAAATATGTAGGTAGGTCACCTAAGAACGTATTACAAGATATTGCTTAATTTAAAGCAATCTAGAGGCACTCTGCCCCAATCGAGTCATCAGTGAGGATTACAAAAATCTAGCAACTAATCTGAAACAACATGCACTTGAATTGGTAGCAATATATTTGAGATTGCTATTTGTAGGAAATCACAGGGTCTGTGAAGTATTAGTGTACATACATTTCCTTGAAAGTATGATCATCAATACAAAGCCCAAGATTTAGTCATGCAAACATGTGCCTTAATTATCTTGCTAAATACAAAATGCCTCCAGCAAATCCTAACGACCTAAATGTGAGTCAATCAAGATCAGTCTGATAACAGTCAGACCAATCAAAACTTTCACTGGAGATATATCTTCTCCAAGTGAAGGAAGATCGAGTGACCAATACAAGAGTAATTTCAGATGCCATGCTTGATATCCTGCTTCTCTGTCTGTTTAAAATATTAAGAAAGACTAGATCTGAAGGTATAGGTCTAATAATGTTCCTCTCTCATAATGTATTGAGTACAGAAATTTCAAATTGGAATACAATTTGCTTGAGCAGGTGTCTATATGGCTCTCTTGATGTTGGCTAATTATTCATCAGCTTTTTGTTCAAGCATATGCCAAGTCACAACCCCATCTTCATTAAAGACCTTGTGGATCGAGTACTGTTAACTCCAGTCCCTTGACTTAAATTTGAGTGTCAGTCAAACAACTTTATTCGTATGGGACACCTACAGATTCTGTCTGTGCTATAGCCAAGGACTTCTTCTCTAAAAGTTCAATCAGGTCCTGCATTGATTTAAATTGTGAAGGCAAAAGCCCCAAGGCCTGATAGTATTCCCGGGGACGTATTCTTATATGACAGAGTGAGCTGGACAAGCTACATTCTGGCCTTAGCCGATGCGATAGCAGACAGGGCCCAAATACACAATTCATGGAAGGGAGCAGAGGTGATCTCTGTATATAGGAAAGGTGATAGATCTTTACCTTTCAATGATAGACCAATTAGTTTTATAGAATATGTCCAAAAGGTGTTCGCTCGTGCACTCCTTGTGAAGATACAGGACTGGATTAGCAAACAAAACATCTTGACTCCCTTCCAAGCTGGTTTTGGACAAAAAACGAGCACCATTGATCAGGTGATTTGTTTCCTTCTCTTGACCTGGAAGACTGTGGTCATTGGTCGGGGGAGCCTTTACGTAGCCTTCCTATACCTTCCTATACCTAACAACCACTTCGTAACTTGTCCAAAGGAACAAGCTATGGCAAGTCCTAGATATGGATGTGCCTTCCCCCGGAAATTTTATTACCTGTTGTTCACCTCCATGAGGCAAACTTTGCTAGGGTTCGTTGGGGCCGCCAAAGCTTGCTTACTCACCCAAAAAATGTCAATAGGTGGTTACGTAAGGGTTGTGTACTGGCTCCCACCCTTTTTCCCTTTTTGTGAATGGCATTGTTCAGTTTCTTTCTGACGCCCCAGCAAGTGTCCCTACTTTGGGGAAGGGGGGTAAAAGTGGTGACTCTACTGTATGCTGATGATACATTGCTAGTATCCAAAACACCAGGAGGGCTTCAGCTGCTCTTAAATCGCTTTAAAGAGTTTTGCAATACCTGAGGATTATAGGTTAAAACTTCAAGGATGAAGCTTTTAATACTTTATCCTCATAAATCTTTCAGAGGTAAATTATCCTTGGGAGGGGTCCCTTTAGAAAGGGTGAGAACCTTTGACTATTTAGGCTTCACACAGTGGGAAGATATGTCATGGAAGCCTCATGTAACCAAGCAGACACTAAAGCACAGGCAAACAGTAGGGGCCATGATAAAAAAAAATAGCACCTCTTTCAGCAAACCAGTGACAGCCCCACTTCAGATTTATGATTCGAAAGCAGTAGGCTCAGCATTTTAAGGAGCTGAACTGTGGGGCTTTGAAGGGATGGATGACCTTTTGAAATCAGAGAACAAATTCTTGGGGTACCTTGTCTCGCTACCTCAGAGTACGCCACTCCACCCACTAAGGTTGGACTTGGGTAGAGCCTCTATTATTGAGAAGGCCAAGCTATGCCCATTATAATTTTGGTTGCGCATAAGGTCCACCGCTCCCGTATGCCACCGCTCCTATGGACGTCAAAACACTTGACCACATTAACCCCTTCCATGCTCATGACGAGCTCAGCTCGTCATGCAGTACAGTGCTCCTGTGCTCATGACGAGCTGAGCTCGTCATGACCACACCCGTTTTTATTGCTGTCCAGCACAGCAGGATAATGGTATACAGCCTTTACAACGAAACTTTTACAACGAACTACCATTACAACGCAACGTTTACAACGCAAACCATTACAACGCATAGCGCTGGGGGGCGCTCTAGGATAGGGAATAGGTTTAATGTACTATCCAACACCTTCCCTACTATCCACGGGGACTGGAGTTGGAATAGTAAATTAAACTATTCACTAGCCAGCGCCCAAAAGCATTATGCGTTGTAATGGTATGTGTTGTAAAACTTGCGATGTAAAGGTAGGCGTTGTAAAAGTATGCGTTGTAACGTCATACATCCCAGGATAATCTCCCTAGCAGCGATGCGGTTAAGAAGATAAGTTGAATAAGAAATGTGAAATCACTATTAGCCAAAATAGGAATAGAGGGCTATTGCGATGTTAAGGACCCAGCATTAGTCCCTAGCAAAGATTTTGTCAAAAAGCAATATTGGGACTGCGTAGCATCGGCTTCACTTTTTAATGCATCATGGGGACGTTTAACTATGGAATTTATGGATTATAAATTGATCAGATCAAATGAACAGTATTTAGACATTATCAAGTCTCCCCAAGATAGGAAACTCTATAGGCAGTTCAGGTTTGGTTCACTTCCCTTGAACCCTTTTAATTGTTCATGGCAACAGCCCGCCACTATTTCCCAATTTTGCCCCAACTGCGCCTCTGCAATAAAGTCACCTGCCCATGTATTATTTGCTTGTCTGGTGTACTCCCGCCCGAGAGCATAATGGCTTATACTAATATGCAAGCAGTTGGGTACACACATTTATGGCGAAGCTATTCGTATCCTGAGAGCGGACCCTAGTACGGCGATTGCTTGCTCAGTTGCCAAGCTTTTGGGTTATATGTGGGCAATAAGAAGGAAATTGCGGAAAGAGTGAGATAGTTACACTTCTTTTTGTATCTCTTTGAGCAGCTTTCTTATATATTTTAATCTGTTTGCTAATTTTTTAGTGATAATATCTAATTGGTCTCGACTGCTGTGCCCCATTAAATTGAAGACAACATAGTGGGCCATGTCATATATCCAGGAATAGGCACATTTTGTTTTGTAGTCATGGCTCTATATTGTGCAAATAGTGTTTAATTTATTTATTTAATGAAAGTCTGATCATGGCTTGACTGATTTTTTTTTTATTCGGTTATTATTGTATATTACATGTGTTTTCCTCTATCTCTATGAGCTGTAGTGCACTTGCACTTTTATGGTCTGATGACTGAAATAAAGTTTTTATTATGATGATATATGCAACACTCATAAAAAGATATACAACACTGCATTAATCCATACGAATACATAAAGTAAAATTCATTAAAAATTAAAACTATAAAAACTATACAACTACCAGAGGATACTTTTGCGAGAAAAAAGACTGCAGATTTAAGATATGCACTTACACTGAAACAGACTTCTTCGTTAACAAATAGTGGAAGATGACAGCAGGCTACTTTACATTGAGCAAAGTTAATAAAACGTTTTAAATAAGGAAATACATTTTTTTCTAAAAATTAATACAATTGACAGAAAAATATGAAACGTAAAAGGGATTGGGTATAGACCCCTCCACATGGAAAAAATTGAGACAGCAAAGTGTAATGGTGTCCTAAAGGAAAACGGAGTGAATTAAACACTCGTCAGTGAGTGACCGGAGACTAAACAGTAGCAAAGTTTCCCATCTGCCTAGTGTTAAATGTTGAAAAAAAGCAATGCATTTGTCCAGTCTCTGGAAAAGGTATTTTTCCACAGTCCGTTTTATAATCTCAGCCTTTTTTCCCCTTGAACCGACTTCTGGCCAAAAACTACGCTTTCACCTATTTCTTATCTTGAGCAAGTATTAGATACTGATTTTCAAATATGTGGGGAAAACCCAATGTACTATAAGATTTCCGAAACATATGACAACCAGGGGAAAATGGAGGCCTTATCTAGGCTTAAGCAATCCTTTAAGGTAATATGGTTAAGAGTTGCCTCTGGGTTACTCCAAATATAGAGCCACAGAGCTAATGGGCCACATTTGATGTGATCTTCCAAATAACTAAAGCCCAATTACTCATGGATGACATATGAAGGGGATGTTGGTGGAAATGATAATACCCATCTTACAAAAACGATTTGCCTCTGTCAGTAGGTTGGTACAATTTGCAAATTCACACATCCCAGAACATTGGTTACAATTGTAATACTCTGGCTTCTGTAAATTTCTAAATGAGGAGTAAAGCTCATGCGCCCAGAAGGGCAGGGTAAATTTAATTACATGCCTATAGATCTAATGAACTTAAGCCGAGCGTTAGTAACGTGAATTGCCCATGACCCAGATGAGCCAAAACAAATGGCTAAATACGAAAAACTGTTGGCAAAAGTTTAACGGCAGCCTCCATAACGAATGGCTGAGACTCTTACGTTTGGTGCCGCAAACCAGATTGTGTGACTTTTCAAAATTCATCATAAGATCCAAACTGGACATATATTTTATGAATGCATTGACCATCGAGCGCAATGCATTAAGGGTTCATGCTGTCAACAATGCATTAACTGTATACAGTAGAGCCCCCAGTGGTACTGTTTATTTATTTTTCACATTTTTAGAGCGCGCTGTTACCCGGAGGTGTCCTGGCTCTGTCTGACTAAGACTACGTGCGAGAAATCAGAGAGAATTAGTTTGTAAAAAGCCAGGTCTTTAAAGCTATTCTAAATGATAAAAGGTCAGGCATCTGTCTGAGGTTGGGCGGCAGAGCGTTAACCCCTTAACTGCTGCCCCGCTTAGGCTATTTGGGGAATTTTGTGCTTAAGGCTCCATACTTTTTTTCCCACATACGGTATCCACCCCAAATTTGTGTATTTTTTCCCCAACATCTTGGGGATTCAAAAGGTACCTAGGGTTTGTGGGTTCCCCCGGAGGGGACCAAAAAAATTGGCAAAATATAGCAAATGTTGAGTTAAATAAAATTAGGAAATGGTGCTTCAGATAAGTGTCAGTTTTGCTTCCTAAGATTGACAACCAGAAACGTTTTACTGTACTAAAGTCCCCATCTTTACAGCTGTTAGGCATATACAGAACTGAATCAGAGAACCTAATTTTGTATCTAAGTTTTCCTATTTTTTTGTGCTGTCAACCTGTTTCCTGTTTGTGGTGTAAACCAGTGTGAAACCCACGGTTGATCCAGGAAAGCTATACATTTCTGAAAAGTAGACAATATTCAGAATTCAGCAAGGGGTCACCTGCCTTGAAAGCCCTGCATTGGTTACTGGTTGCCAGAAGATAAAACGTTCAAGCTGCTTTGGATCACCCACAAAGCGATACATGGAACAGGACCGCTCTTCATCAAGAATAATATTACCAAACACATTAAACAAAGGAACCTCTGCGCTAGAGTGGCACCTCACCTCAAAATCCTAAGATACAAGAAAACAACCATGGGTGGCACATCCTTCTCTGTTCAAGCAGCCAAACTATGGACTCTTTACCCCCAACATAAGATCCACAGATAACAACCTTATCTTCAGAAAACTACTCAAAAATTGGCTCTTCTGGACGTAAGCACCATACGCAAACAGAAATATACAGCATATCCCTATGCATGTAAGCATTTATTTGTACTATAGATATATACCTATTTATGTATTGCTTTGTATTAACGTGTAGAATAATTATTTTTAAAATATATATATATTCATTAGTTCTGCTAAACAAATGTACATATTACTTATAGCTACATTATTCTATGTTTCTAACATGTATATAAGTGACAGCATAAATAAGTAAATCTTTTATGATACCTATTTATCTACAATTGCTTCACTATTGAATTACAAAAATAAAAAATCATATATAAATAAATAACATTATTTTTAAGTACAACAACACTTGAAAGCCAGAGTTTATTTAATGCAACTTTACACATACTTACTTCCTTTATGCATCTATATTTATTACTTTTCTTCTAATTCAGCATCTCCAATGCACTGTCTCTACCTCAACTCTTTGACTCATCTCAAACCTCTTTCTACTACTCTTTCCAATGCACTACCCAGGTCTCACCCTATACCTCTATCAACATATACTCTACCTCCGCTCTCTCATTCATCCCAAACCCCACACCACTACTACGATCCCCAAAATAACCCTTTCTAAACTCTTCCCTACTCTACCCCTCCTTGCATCATTTCATACCTTTTTTACTATTCCGATCCCCAAAACAAGCCTTTCTAAACCCTTCCCTCGGACTCTTTCCCCTTCACACCCCTTTTACTCATCCCAAGCCTCCTCCTACAGCAATGACCTCCAAAACAAAAAGTCTAAATCCTTCCCTCTTCTATCCCTCTATTATCCTTTTAAATCTAAATATTAAACTAACATGTCCGCCTCTTAAAATATTTTCATATTTCACTATACTAATTCACCACTAATCCTTTATGGGTTCCGGAGTAGTGTTCTACTCGCCAAAAAAATTGCTTCAACACCTCATCAAGGGTAGCAAGTGCTATATAAATGCAAACCTTTTTCCCTCTTCTATCCATCCGCTATCCTTCTCAATCCAAATAACTGACTTACATATTGAACACTCAAATTACTTTCATATTTCACCATACTAATTCACCACTAATCCTTTATGGGTTCCTGAGGAGCGCCGAAAAAAATGCTTCAATACCCCATCAGGAGTAATAAGCGTTATATAACTGCAATCTTTTCCCTCTTCTATCCCTCCACTATTGCCGACTAACATATCCACCACTCAAATTACTTTCATATTTCACTATACTAATTCACCACTAATCCTTTATGGGTTGCGGAGTAGAATGCTACTCGCCGAAAAGGCGCTTTAACGCCTCGTCATGGGTAGTAAGCGCTATATAAGTGCAATTACAATACAATACAGATGGTACGCTTGGCCCCTGGGTGTGATAGAGGGTGCGATTCTGGCTTTAGGCAAAAAGATTTGGACTTGGGAAACTAGGTGTAACTTGTAGGTGGCCAAGAGGGGCCTTTGGTTCTTGGATTTTTCCTTTTTCTGCATCTATTACTATTACCTTTGTTCTGAAGCTGATATTGGCCGACCATCAGGCTCACTTAGCACCGTGTACCGCGCAGAGCTTCCACTGGTTACAGGATAGCATGCACTAGGAGCGAGCTAAGAGATTTTTGATAAAGCAATCATTTTTTTCTGTCAGCCTTTGTTGAGTTGATGTACATATGATGTTATGGTGCTCCTATTTATTGCAAATTGTATATAGTACAAAAATGGATTTCATGCAGATACTGTGTTAATGTTTCATGTCTTTTCCGCCTATGTTTTAATACTTCAGGTGACGCTGCTGTTATTCATTGTAAACTGTATCTTGCAAAAAAGTTCATATCGTGCAGATACCGTCTTTATATTGCATTATTTCACCCATGTGACAGCCCTTCATATGCATTGTCATCTGTGTTTATTGAAATGTTCAGACTGAATTGTTTGATGCATCTGTAAGTAGCGCTGAGCTCATAGTATGTAAAATTGTAAGCGTGCACCACGTACGTTCGCCCCCATGATTAGAACAAAACAAAGACTCCCAAAAAGATTTAAGGCATTTCTTGTCCACAAAAGTAATACAATTATCATGGATTCGCCGTTAAAACACATGGAAACTCTAAATAGTGTTATATTGCGTATGGAGCATTAACTGTGATGTTGCAGCTGGCCCCAGGGTTGCAGGCAAAATGCTGTGTATATTGAGCAGAGGTAAATAAAGTCTTACGTTTAAAAAAAACAACAACAAAAAAAAACATGGAAACTAAGTTCCCCACACTGCAAAGAACCTTAATAAGTTTCTCATACAATGTCATGCACACACGAAGGCACACACATTTTCCCTGGCCTGAGGAGGCAACTTTTAATATTAACACAATTTAGCATACTAAAACACACATAAAAACTAAATATAGAGCCCAAAAGAGAGACAGGAATAGAATTATGGGCCATCTTCGAAGAGGCCCTGAGCTATAACCCTACACTACCAATAGTAGGCAAGGCGTCAGTGCCTCCCCTATCAAATGCAAGAATGGAGGTGCTCACAACAGCTCCCTCTGCATTTAGATATTCCAATTCACCAATAGCCGACGGGCCCCCCACCTAAAGGCGGATAGTTAGGCCCAAGCATGAGAAAGCAAAAGGCCAGCGAGCCCAGACGCTTCCCAGTGCAACCAAAGTCCCTCGAAAAAGTCTCCAAAGGCTCAACCCCCCATCTACCACGTCCAATATAGAGAATCTCAGCTGCATGTAGAACACACACTTCCACCGGTTCGAGCGTACATACTTGAGTGACAGGGAGATTTGTGGCGGTTCTAGGTAGTGACATAGTAAGTGGGGAAAGGAAGAGAGCCCCAGTCCCACAGGACCCGATGATGAGGGCGAGGCTTCAGGATTTGCCTAGGTAGCCGAGGAGACGAAAGACTTTGAGGGCAAAGCCCAGCCAAAAAGAACACAGCCTTATTCAGAGCGAAGGAGGCAAACTAGACAGGATGAGATGGAAAGGCGTGAGCAGAGGCTAAAGAGAAAATGAGCATGCACTCTGGAAGTACAGCCCGAGCATAGAGCAGCACGCGCCTCACATGCGGGAAGCAGGGGTGGGTACAGTGCCCCGCTCGAGAAGGATCAGAGGCAGAATTAGATGATAGGCTTTTAGCAGGGATCAGAGCCTCACCAATCAGTCGACAAAGGAGAGGGGCTCACCAGGAAATAAAAGACCTGTACTAGCCCAGCCAAGACGCAGGAAAAATAAGATGGTGCCTTTGCGTGCACTAGAGGGGAGCAGAAACGAGGATGCACGCTGCTCCAAACGAGAGTACAACAAAGGAGAGTTAACCCAGAGGGAGATAGTAACAAGAGAAGAAGGTGATATCTTTGTGCGCCTGTGTTGCCACCTATTAGCGGCTGTACAACGGTAATGCTTTTACAACACATGCCATTATCACGCACAGTTTTTATTTATAAAAACAATATATTTGTGGGGGGAGACCCCCCACACCTCCAACTTACCGTAAATCTGTGGTAAAGGGATGCGTTGTGAAGGCATGCGTGTGGTAAAAATAGGCATGATAAAAAATGTGTGGTAAAGGCACAACGAGGTAAAAACCTCGTTGTAAAGGCGGTTTCCCCCTATTACCCTGCTGGACTGAGGAAAAGGACCAATATGAGAGACCTTGGCCGAGGGAAGGATAATTTGAGCCAAAGGATATGGTTATAGCTGAGGATTACATCCAACATGCGGGAGGAGACCCCAAGTGGAACTTTCCGTACTTGCAGGAATACCTAAAAAGAAGTGAATACCATGGCAGGGAGAACTCCGTAGAGTCACCTCAAGTAAGAATGTACCCATTACTACAAAGGGCTAGGTAGGGGATCAACTATGTGCCATGGACTCAAATGGATAAAGAGGGGTTAAGGACAAAGTTACTGTCACTGCTAGATAGAGCAGGGAAATGGATTTCATGCTACAAGAAGAATTCAGCAGGAATCAACCTAGCAATAGGTTACATTAAGAGCCTGTTAAGTAGCCTTATTGGGGAACAGATCACTGCAGTGTTCGCCCAAGCCCGCATTCCAGCAATTATGCTAACATATACCGAGCACGAAGGGGCTGCATTTAACCCATTGCATGCTCAGGACAGAACGGTTCCGTCCTGAGCCGTGCTGCTCGTGTTCCGAGGACGGAACTGTTTGTCCCCTGCACACTACCACCAAATCCCTATGCTGCAAACAGAGGAGGAATTTCCTTTTTTGTTTTAGAGTCTCAGGAGCTGGGGAAGAGCTTCTCTTGTGAGCTGGGGAAGAGCTTACCCAACCTTCCAAGGCCTTATTTTTTTATGTAATGTCAATTGTGCGCATGGTGCGCTGAAGTCATTACACTGAAAATGAAGGTGAAAT